>NC_036447.1:25542290-26812185 GCF_002775205.1 Xiphophorus maculatus | reverse complement strand
TGTCACCGGCTGACTGTTTTCAGACCTGTTTATTCAAATTCTAGCAAAGAATTTTTTACAGGCACTCAAAATCTGCATTATTCATTGAAATATTTATTTTCTTTTAGTTATTTTATTATCAGGTTAATTCACATCAAGATGTGTAATTTTAACTGGGGGCTGTTTTGTTTGTAAACAGATGGTGTAGTGCGTCATCAGCGGCGTTAGGAATTGAAGCTTGAAAAATTAGGGCTCTCCCACAAAGCCGCAGGTTTCCCATGGGACGATAAATGGTGGCGCACTGCCTCCAACCTCTGTTTCTCTTTTGTGACGGACTGCTCGGTCCAGGTGTGAAGGCAGACTGAAGGTTCGTAAAATAGTGTTAGCATAAAATGCTATTATGTTTTTGAGACTACAATTAGCATCATTTCACCCTCCAGAACTAACATATCTGGATTTCCACAAAATAAGGACACAGAGAACATTTTTCTACAGGTAAAGCATTTACTGTTTGGGACCTTTAAACCAAACTTTCATTTAATCTCCAAATTAGATTGCACTGTTTCTTCTCGTTATATTTTAGGGCGCACTTGTGCGACCCAATGTCTAGACGCCATCATTTTGGGTAAAATGTATACGCTTTCTTTCTTATATAAAGTTGGGGAAAAAACATAACTGATGCCAGTAGAAAGTCGAAACAGCCTAAATGTGTCTCCATTATGTAAGAAATAGTGAGATTCCAGAAATGATGTCATTTCCTTTGCTTTCCTGTCCTCTCTACTTATGCTGCAGATCTTCACATTGTATTGTTTTCCAAAAGAAACTGAAGAAATATTTATATCTTTATTCAACAGTAAACTTGTTTGTTCCTTTTAATGCCTCCTCTTTGCTCCCTCGTCTCTCCATTCCACCTCAGCACTTTTATCTTTTCTTTTTTCCCCCCTCACGTCCCCCTGGGCTGAGTATCCGGCTGACATATGAGTGTGGTCAGAGGTTATGTGGTTGTAATTAGGAGGGCTGTGCCGGAGCGATAGACCCCGTTTCCTGTTTCCAGACTACAACAAATCGTCTTGCAGCCCAGCCAGGCCTGAAAACAGCTGTTAGCCCCGGGGCTCGCTCCTCAAACTCTTAAACTTAAATAAAACTGTCTTTTATAGTCTCATAACTCGTACTGTAAGGTTCCCACCGACAACCCAGCTCGCCGCCCTGTCATTTCCCTTTCTTGCTGGGTCAGTTACATAACTGCAGCACTGCCCACTGGAATCCTCAGGCCTCTTACCGAACACTGACCGAGCTCCGGGTTCAGTCTGGAGACCTTCATTTATCTGGAAGAAGGAATTAAAAGCATGCGCGCTAACACTGAATGCGGGGCATGCATGAAGCAAAAATGCAAATGCTTTATTTTGAATGTTGTGGTGCCTTTTCTAGTCACTATTTTTGAAAAAGAAATAGCTGAAAAGTATAAATACAACAACAGTATTGCTACGTTTGCATCTGATGTCTGTTCTGCTTCACACTTTGCTGCTGCAAAGAAAGAAACTGCCTGTTGTTTCCAGACAAGTCTGACTCTGTACCACCACAGGTACTGACTACAGCCAACAGATAGTACCGCTATGATAGTACTAGATAGTTGCTGTACTATCTAGTAACACCTGTTTGCTACTATCATAGCAGTAGAGAGTATCTGTTGTTGTTCCTATTTGGGCTTAAAATAAATCACTAAATTGGAAACTACAGACTTTAATTTTTTTTTTGTAAAACAAAATAAAGAGCTGACATTCCTTTCATTGCACAATTACATTAGGTCATTTTATTTATGCAGCATATTTTCGGCAACAAGGCCATTCAAAGTGCTTTACGCGAGTCAGAGGAAGTACAAACCAAATAACAAAAGAAAAGCAAGAGAAAAAACAAAAAGCACTCCACTGTTTATAAAGTAACAGAAGTTTCTCTGGGTAAACAAATAGAAAAATGTTTTTCTCTGGATGCTGGTTTGTTCTAATTCCATTAGATGAAACTCTATTAAAATGTTGTGACAGGTAGAAACTTTTCACTTGGTCCTGTGTTTTGGGGCGGAGGCCCTTTACAGGAAGCTGCTGTGCGGCAGACAGATCAGCATTGAGGAAAGCATGTTGGACTTGGGTTATCATCGGTTGTTTTATGGTTTGCGCCATCTTCAGGTAGCCGGTTCTTCAGCCGGTTATAATTCTTCAGCCGGTTTTACCGGCTTTGGTTACTTTCCTGTTAGCGCTCGACACGACTGTGTTTGACGCCTCATGATGGCCGGCGCTGCTGGTGACCATCACTTCCGCTGACTTGTTGTGGATGAAGCTGGCAGTGGAGGTATGCCTGTTCTCTTTCTCAGTAAATCATGCTGTTGCTTAGTCTAAATTCCTATTTTTCCTCTTCCTGAAGAACTTTTAGTATCAGGTCTTCATGTCATCTGGTGGGCCCTCTTACCCCCTTTTTATTTATTTTTACTCAAATTAAATGGAATTAAATTCTTCAGTTTTAGTCTTTTTCCAGCCTGCAGTATGTTTTCTGGAAGATCATGTTGTGTGATGACCCCTTCAAAGCAGCTATTTATGGAAGAAAGAGGGGGAGGATAAGCTGATGGGAAAATTCAGAGCCAGTTTAATGGCTTGATAGCCTTTGCTACAAGTGACCTTCAGTATTTTCTTTGAGTGATTCCAAAAGAGTTTTGTATTTCAGTCTCTAAACAGGATGTACTATGGGTAGCCCATCTCTATGCCGACAGTGAAAACACGCCGATGTTCATGAGTGTTTACATTTGAAAGACAACAAGGATGTTATGGAATAAGCAGCAAAAACGCTTCGTCTCACTTTTACACATCTTTGCTTTCCGTACACTCGGTTTTGCATTTCTTATTTACCATCAACTTACATTTTACATTTACACTGACGAGTTCAGACAGTTTAATTTACTGCAGCCGGTAGTGAGAACTGTTCAGCTGATAGACTGTTTCCGCTCTTATGTGTGCTGATGTACCGAAAAACACTTTCCTGTTTCTAAACGTGAGGAAGTATGGGGAGTTTTTTTTTGTTTTTTTTTGACTTCATGTCCCTCCGAGTCTTTGAATTATGCGTGCGGCTTTTGATGCTTTGAAAGGTGCATGTCTATTGGGATCGAAGGTGTGGAATTTGTCACTTTCAGACGCATCGTGACGGGGCGCTAATCTCGCGTTGAAGAAATAATCTTTTTAATGATTATTTAAAACGAGTGCCTCAAGTGGTCAAGTAATTATTAGTTAACTCCCCAAAATGAAAAAGTTCAGACTCGACTTTGACTTGTTCACCTGAAGACTTGAGACCTGACATGGACAACTGAGTCTGAGGTTTAAGACGATGATAAAAATATCTTTGTGCAAGCCTTCACAGGTAATCAGTTGGGAAATATTTGCTGGAAATGTTTAACCCTAACCCTGTTCCAACTAAGTTCACTTCAATTTGCTGAACGTTTGATGAGAAAAAAAAAGTCCCTGACAATCTCAAGACTTCCCTGTAGGATTTCCCCTGGACTCCGCTGGTCGGTTTCAAGTTGCATGTATCCACTCGCAGCAAAAGAGCTGAGCTGATTGTGATCGGGAGGCCTGCGAGGAAAGAGATTTGTGAACCCAAACGCAGGATTGGAACACAACATCAGTTTTCTGCTGAACAAGGTTGTCAGAATGGCGTCTCTGGAGAATCAAACTCATTGTACAAATAAATGAAAGAGTTGTTTTCAGCTAGAGGAATGTATTTATTTATTTTTTTTAAAAGTTTGGTGCAGGCCGAATCCTTCGCAGGAGAAACCAAACATCAAACAAGACGTGAAACATAATTGTGGAATGCTGCCGTTGGATTGCTTTGCTCCCTCCGGGACGCTGCAGCTCACAGTTGCTGCTTAACTTTTCCACCTAAAAATCAAAAGTGAACGAAAAGCTGAATGTGAACTGTAAGCTAACCTTCCGACAGCATGATTGATTCTTTGCGGATTCACCTAATAGACCCAGGACGGCTCTCTGTTAGGAAGCCAAAGTTAAAAACTTTGAGTTGAATCCAGTTGAAACACTTTGGGAGAAATCTGAAGTGATGCCGGAGAGTCCCCCAAACATCTGGCAAATGAAGAGGCTGCTGCATGAAAGAGAAGTCGAATGTTTTACTGCCACAGAGATGAGTGGAGAATTATGTAAAGTACCTACATCAAGATACAAGCTGCATCAAGCCAGATTTGCCTCCTGCCTCCCTTAAGGACGGCAACATCTGCTGAAAACGCATTTCCTTTTTGCGGTTGTCGTCTGGGACCGCAGAGGAGCAGAAACTGCAAACATCCTGGAGACACTTCACACTTATTACCTAAACAGGTTGCTTGTTTTTGTTAAAACATCATTTTAAGGTGTTGTAATTTTTACACTCGCATTAAACATCTGCAGACTGCAGGGTTTTTTTTTTATACAAACACGTTCCACAGTTACATTTTCACAAATGTAACTGACTGAGCTATCCGTCACTAACGTTTCATTTCTTTAGGACGGAGCCCCCTAGAGGACATGGGGAGAATTTTTATTTTGCGCTACCTCGCAAAACTTTTGCGTTCTCTCGCGATAATGTACTGATCAGTTCGTCATTGCGAGTTCTGCGCAATAATGAACCGAAGGGAAGGAAAGGGGAAAAAATCCAGCATCCAAAAAAAATGTTCCCATGTCCTCTAGGGGGCTCCATACTTTAGAGCCTTATTAGGGTTGTGTGTTATTTTTAAATGTTGCAATTTTGATGTGTTTGTTGTGTTTTTATGCTATAAGGCAACATACAACTCTTACAAGATGGGAATCAGAATTTGCATCAATTGTTGGCTTATGTAATTAGTAATAATTGGCTAAATGAAAATAAAACGTTCTTTAGTTGAATCAGGGCACCAGTTCCAGGATGATGAGTCAAATTTGGTCTCTCTTGAAGGAATGAACTCAGAAACCCTTTGCACTGACACACTTATTTTCAATTAAGTCGGAGAATTTAAGGAAACTGTCCAAATGTACAGCTGTATTATCCCACAAAAAACCCTCCCTCTTTAACTACTGGGGGAAAAGGAATACAAGACTAAACCTTTCCTGCTTTAGAATTCCCAAAATTATTCCTGCCTGCTAAATGCCGCAATAATGAGCGTGACATTTTTTTAGAGATTATTTTTATCACTTTTTTTTTTCCAGATTCACAGATTAGTATATGATTTGGGCCAAATATTTGGGATTTCCTCCCACAAACGTCTCACAGATTGCAGGAATTTTGGCCCAGATCTCCGGGCTGAACTGGTGTAACTGGTTTATAGACCGCCTTGCTCACACTCAGACATTTTCTGCTCTGCACACAGAGCTGTTTGTGAACAAACATGCACACTCTGTTTTTCAGACATTGGAAGCAATGTATGATCCTCTTCATATCCAGAAGGAAGAAATACTTAGTGTTGGTATTTCACGTAAATTCCCAACATAACCCATTGGAAAATATGTCTATAATGATGTGGAAAATGTACTTTGGTCAGCCTTCCCTGTAACTTTCTTCCGTTGTCTGTTTGTAGATCTGGATGCCGTCAGGAAAAGAAAAGGACGAAGCTGATTTGTTGCCTCAGCCAGTGCACAATGTTGCATTTCATTTTCTCTGCTGATCTCGTTGCTTTTGCACTTTTTCTGCCTTCCATCCTCCTGCAGCTTTCAGTGCCCTCCGATTCACCTTACAAACAAACATTGTTATCTATTTTCACTCCATGGCAGCGATAGAGCCGCTTCCCTTCCATCCTCGGTCTGATTGCACCACCGTACTGCTTCCGCTTTGACACGGATAATGCTGAATGCCTTCAGACCCTGAGCCGTTTTCAAGCCTCGCTAGTACAGTTTTCCTTCCCTTTTTTTCAGAACTTGTTTGGCTTCACGAGGAAATTCAAATCTGTCTTTGCGTCACGCTGAGATGAAGTATTTAGTTTTATATGTCTTGGTAACGTGAAGCTGACATTTCGTCTGAATGGAACTCTTGACTTTTTGAGGAGTTTTTGAACATTTACACATTTTTTCGTAACTGAAATTGGCTCAGTATAGCAATAAGCTATTATAATCAGATTGCTGGTAATCCATTAGGTAGTCTTCACTTATCATTTGCTCAGTGGACGTTTATCTCAAATTCTGTGTTTGGATTAGGAAGCATTTCCGACCAAAACAAAGTTGAAACAACCTGATCTGGGTGAGATTTAGAAACTTTCAGTCTTCCTCCAAATCACACAGCTCGTCTGTTGTGCGTGTTGGAACAGCTTCCGTCCTTCTGTGCTGACCAAGCAGGAAAAATGCCAGGTGTTGTTTCTCCCGCAGAGCTTTGCAGATCTCTGAAAGTCTAAAGTATTTACAACACCGCAGCGTGTTTTCCTCCAGCGAAGCGTCCTGCTGGACGGCGTCGCTAATGGGAGAGGTGCGGCCAAGCAGATGGAGCCGCAGACTGTCTCCGAGACGTTCAAATGGGATTTTATTTGTTTGTGCCGGAGAAGTGGCTCGTTTATGGGGATTAATCTCGAATGCGACCTCCCCTGGTGGGCTTCGAGCGCTTCGTC
Source organism: Xiphophorus maculatus (assembly GCF_002775205.1). NCBI lineage: Eukaryota > Metazoa > Chordata > Actinopteri > Cyprinodontiformes > Poeciliidae > Xiphophorus > Xiphophorus maculatus. Next base: position 26,805,614 of record NC_036447.1, on the reverse strand, counting down.
GGGAGCCAGAAAAGCATCAAGAATCAAGTGGTGAGGTAACTTCCTTCACAGCAGAAGAGTGAAACAAACTCACTTCCTTTGCAAAAAGATTTAAATCGAGATCTTGACAGAAGAGGCACCTGCCTTTAGGCGAAATAGATGAAATTATGCAATATTTATTTGTTTGCCTGTGTCAGTAACACAATACATGATGACCTTACAAAGAGGACAACTGTTAAATAGTTTACAGCCTCAACAACATGAGCGATTGCAAATCTGGAAGCCATTACAGACAGAAAATATACAAATATTTACATAAAAACTGCTCTGCAGTTTGTAGTCCGTCCAGCAAGAATACAAGGCGTTTCTTTAGTAAATCCCTGATGTATGCTTGGATTAGAACACACAGCAGATTTTTCTAATATTCAGTTCACTAACATAATAAAAAAAAATGCAGGTTTACACGTGAAAGAAAAGCAACAGTTAGTGATGATTTGTTTTTTGTGGATTTTACGAATTAAATGTACAATAAATGTTGAAAACGATATTGGTTTGTGATGAAACTTGACCTAATTTTGAGTGTTTTCGTATTCAGTTGAAGAGACTGATGGGCCAGGTTTATGTATTTAACTCAGCAATGGAACAAATCAGGTTCACAATATTGTGATACTGTAATTGCTGAAAATATCTTCTTTTTTTAGGGTCAGGGTAAGTCGGTCCACAAGAGATGGCCCTATAGATATTTTATAGTTGGTCTGATTGCATTTAAACACATTTTGCTTCCATAAACCCCCTGAAAAGGATTTCAGAGGAAATTATTAGCACCACAAAGAACAGGAAGCATGACCTCATTTGTACAAAACTGTAATTCAAGTACAAAAAAAATCTGTTTCCTTTTTCAAATGCTACTTTTTTATTGTTCCTCTTTATTTTTATTTATTCATTTATTTTTGGACAGCCTCTATTTATGAAAGCAGCACATTTCCACTCGCTGGTGAAAGGAATATTCAATAGCACCACTTCAACAGCACCACTCTCTTGTGGTAGAGAACATTGAGAGAATTGAAAGGGGGAAAAAGTAAACAACCGAACACAGATGCTCTGCCAACCCCGATTTCACTCCCAGTCTTACTGGACGCCCGGCGCCACCAGGTATCCATTGAACGTGATGTAAACATCCACATCGTCGCTGTAGATGGCGTTCTCGCGCTCCCTCTTGTAGAGGCGGACCCACACCTCGTCGTTCAGGGCCAGGTCCAGCATGACGCTCTGGCTCTGCATGATGGACCGCTCGCTGGGCTGCGCGTACAGGATCACCTTCTCCTTGTCGTTATGCATGAGGTGCAGGTAGGTCTCCTTGAAGTTCCAGGTGTGGATGTTGACGTTGAAGAAGTAGATCCCCGGCACGTAGCAGTAGAACTTCCCCTTGAACATGTTGAAGTGCTCGTGGAGGTTGACGAACACCGTGTCGAAGACCAGCGCCTGGTAGTACTCCACGCTGTGCAGGGACTTGCGGCGCCCGACGGAGAAGGAAGAGTGCGGGATCTTGCAGGCATCGCCGGGGGCGCCCGCATGGCCTTTGCTGCCTTTTGGCCCCAGGGGTCCTAGCTGCCCGGCGGGCCCTTCCAGACCCGGCTTCCCGGGCGTGCCTTTGTCTCCTCGGTCGCCTTTGTCACCTGCAGACACAGGAACAGGGGGAAGTTTGATGGAGGAATTTGCTGTCTACATAAAAGACAATGTCACAAAGAAAACGTTAGCTGTCGCACATAGCAGCGATAGCTACGCATATGCTATGTCCTTGGTTGTTTTGAGTTGTTTTTGAGGCTTGATTATTCTGTGTTCCTTAGTTTCTTTCTTTGAATAGACCAGTCTTGTTTCTGTTCTACTCTAGTTTAGTCCTTCTTGGTGTTTCTAGTTATGTTTACTTTTGTCTCTAGTGATTCCTTGCTTCTCCAGTTTAATTATGTTTCTTTTGTTATTTTGTTAGATTAATTTTCTAATCCTCAGTGTCTCTCGTCCTCTTTCTCACGCTCCCTCCCCTCACACCTGCAACCAGTTAGCCAATCAGCCCAGGTCTTTTGTTCAGCATTCAAACTCCCAGTACTTAAGCTGTTAAATGATAGTTTTAGCTTTCCACTGTCACAACATGCATGCTCGATGTGAAGGTTTGCTGCAAAGCTAGTGATAGTTGCTACGTACTCGTCCAGGAGGAGCGAATGCTCGGTGCAATCTGCTGAAGTTCTTTAGACCTAAAATTTTAAAAATAAAATGAGCTTAATGCATTGTTTCATAACTAGGATCAATTGGACTGCATGTGTGTTTGAACTGAAATTACATTTGTTGTGAAATGACGCTGTCTGAATAAACTGGATTAGATATAATTGCAGATTTGCATTTTTGAAGAACTACTCCTGATATGACTGAACAGTCTGTTCTCTTTTGGCTTGAGGGTTACACTATCTAAATCTACAAAAAAACAACTTCATAACAACAAAACTGCTAATACATTTAACCAGAACTGTGTGCATGAGCTGATTGGTGTAGATGGTTTCTCTCCATCACAGTCTTGCTACAGTGTGTGGAGTTCTGACTTAGACGCTCAAAAGTCTTTATGTTTAATGTCGAATAAAAATGTGGACTTTGGGTTTGAAACATTACCATCAAGCTTTACTGAGAGTGAATCTGTCGTAGTTCAGAGGTTATGATTGTTGACTTTTGGATTTTTTTTTTTTTTTAAACGTAAAATCCAAAACGACAAAAGGTCAGCGCAGATGTGACGTTTTAGTTTCTAAAGGTCCAGCAAGTGAAACCACCAAATGATCATATACTGTTTAAACTACTCTGCTTAAGTTGGTTGTGAAGTATCTGAAACAACGTTTTATGTAATAAAACCAGGCTTTAAAATGTAGTAAAATATATCTGAAACCAAAGTATGTAATAATTGGCACAAATGTAATAAAATCCTTGAACACATTTTGCTGTGCTTTCTGCTCTTAAGTAATAATATTATTACACTTTGTGCCAATTCCAGGCATCAGGTATCTTGAAATTGGCCTCTGTCTCTTTAAGGCTCCTGTTATGTTGAGGGTCAAATAGATCCTTTTAAAATTAAAAATCATTAAGAAAAAAAAAAAGTTCAATGTATTTTTTTCTGTTTGAACTTTCTTCTGCTTGGCTTAAGTAATCAAATCTTTCTTACAACAAAATGAACCAGTCAATGTTTTACTTAGCCAAATTTATTTATTTATTTTGAGGTTTAATTTAGACTATTTCTGTCATCAGACCTTAATATCTCCTGAATTAATGTTTATATCAGTTATGTGTTAAGTCAACTTCACATAGAGCACAAAATGATGCATGCACCAAGGCCTCTTTACAAATGACATGCTGATGATACAAATACAGGTGTATGCTTCAATGCTTTTAATAAATCAACATCCAGGGCTTCTCTGAATCTATATTTTTATTTATATATATACAGTACAGACCAAAAGTTTGGACAAACCTTCTAATTCAATGGGTTTTCTTTATTTTCACGACTATTTATAAGGCAATAAATCCCACTTATTAACCTGACAGGGCAGGTTGACCTATGAAGTGAAAACCATTTCAGGTGACGACCTCTTGAAGCTCATCAAGAAAATGCAGAGTGTGTGCAAAGCAGTAATCACAGCAAAAGGTTGCTACTTTGAAGAAACTAGAATATAAGGGCTATTTTCAGTTGTTTTACACTTTTTTGTTTAGTGCATATTTCCACATGTGTTATTCATAGTTTTGATGCCTTCAGTGTGAATCTACAAGGTCAATAGTCATGAAAATAAAGGAAACTCATTGAATTAAAAGGTGTGTCCAAACTTTTGGTCTGTACTGTGTATATATATATATATATATATATATATATATATATATATAGATATATATATATATATATATATATATATATATATATATATATATATATATATATATATTTTTTTTTTTTTTTTTGCATTTCCCTTCGATAGAAATTGTCAAAAGTTGTGCAGATTACTGCCACTGGACTGCCTGATTGTTTACCAAGAATCATTGAACTGTGGTTGATTTTAAAAGTGGTTCCTGGCCGTTTCTATCAATGGAGCGTCTAATTTCCTCTTCAAACAGCACGTCTCGTATCTCAGTTCCACTTACCCATGAATGCATCGTTACAGTCGGCTGCACAGTTCCAGCATGATTGCTCTCCTGATTAAGCACTACTACACCGAGGCACACAGCCTTCTGCTTTAAGTCGAAGAAGGGATTAAAGCAACGCAGCGCAGAGATACGACAGAGTGCTGGGGGACGTTGTAGACAGAAAGAAAGAGGAGTAAATTTCACACTAAAAAGTTAGAAACTTTGAGATCAATCTCAGAAATTTTCTAGTAAAAACAAGGACATTTCTCAGTTTGAAAAGTCTAAAATTTGCTAGAAAAAAAAGCCCTCAAAACTTTTGAGATTAAACTCAGAAATTTTTGAGAAAAAAAATTGAAAATTCCAGCAAGTTTGCAACTTTCCAAACTGATATTTCTACATTTTAATGATTAATGTCAAAATATCTGAGTTTTTTCCAGCAATTTTTTGACTTTACAAACTCAGAAGTTTCTTAGATCTTCTTTCTAGTAGATTTCTGAGCTACTTCAGCAGAGATGTACTGCTCTTCCTATTTTCTATACAAAGGCCCTAATATGTCGTCATAGAAATGAAATACTTGGCAGAGACACAGGGATTAAAACGTCACAGTAAAGCGCCATATACCTCCTGCATTTCTCCCTGCGTGGATTTTCTGTGCTTTAGGAATCGGAAGAAAATCAAAACCCTGAATTTCTCTCTGATCTTTAAGCGTCTTCCTACAACAAACACGGTTTTTAGAAATACCACCGTAGACTTGCGGTACCTTTGAGGATGGTCATGTTGATGACAGTTCTGACTTCAGGCATTTGATAATGAGCGGTGGTGGCCGGTGGATCCAGCTGGTCGCAGCATCGCCTGCAGAGCCGAGATGGCGATCTGGGCGAAGAGGAGACGCAGCACACCAAGGCGAGGAGGAACAGCGGGCTGGAGCTAGAGGTCAACATGGCTGCCATCACCTGAGGAGGCAGGACAGAAAAACAAAAAAAACATACTCATTGAGCTAAGCTGAAAAAAATCATAAAGTGTTTTTTTAACAATCATTTTTTTCCCATTCAACGTCTGAAACATCACGTAAAAGCTAAAACCATGATTTTCTTTGTTGGTTTGACTGTGTTAGATTTTTTTTTTGCATTCCTGTGGATTTCTGGTCAAATGTGCAAATACTTCTTTGACAATAAGAATATCCTCCTCCGAAAGTAATTCTCACACATGACTGCCAAACGTAATGAATCTGGCCATAACTCTTCTCGCTTAATGGAGCCCTGGAACGCGCTGCACATCCGAGACTCGCAGGATGAAGTGCATGCTGCATTTCCTGTGATTTCTCCAGGGATCCAGACTGGCCAACACGAAAAACCGAAGCAAATCCTAAAAACCCCCGTGGCTGATTCTTGGCCATTTGAAGGTGTTGGACCAAAAAAAACAAAAAAAAAAAGAAACACGAGGCAAACTTCGAGACTAAAAGTGAGGAAATACCACATAATGCTTTCAGATTGCGTTCAAGTGAATGCAAACAAACAAACAAACAAAAAAAGTATGAATTTGATACTTTGATTTGCTTTCACAAATATTTCCAGGAGAAATGTGTGCGCTTTCTAAGCCCACGGATTTCTGTGCATGATTTCCCTGAATCACTTCAGAGATTTGTTTGATTTGCATGAAAATGTGACAAAGTAGCAGTGTTTCCCAGCGCATTCAAATGCAAATATGGTCCAAAACGCATAACAATAAACGACAGAATTATATTCATCAAAACAAATCCAGCCACCTAATCTCTATACTGACTTTATCTGGTTCAGAAATGCCCAGAGATATGGTAGATCTCTGCCAACAATCATTTGTTGTTTTTCTTCTTCATCTCTCTTTCATTTAATGGAATGAAATGGAAGAGGTGCAGAGTTTCAAAGTTAAGGTGGACAGTCAGTTGACAGGTCAGCCATTAGTCGTTCTCAACATTTTACCCTTTATGGATGAATGAGAGCTGTTGTTAAAGGAGCAGTATTACGTTAAATAAACTTATGGGTTTTTTTTAGCTTTACGTCATATTATAATGTTATTCTCTCATCAGAAACATTCCTGAAGTGTTGCTTTGATTCTTTCATGCATGTTTGTGAAATCCATTCATCTCCATTGGCAACCACTCAGCTGTGTAAACAGCCTGACTGGACCTAGCCCCGCCTTCGAGAGGCAGCTCCTCCCCTGAACTGCAGTTCCCAAGTTTCTGTGTTACAGAGCAACTCTCCCCTGCGACTTGTAACAGCTGTAATTGTGTAGTGTCTCTTTAAGATACTCTGGTATCGTTAATGATGTCACTAGTGTGGGAGAGACCTGCTACAGCTCCACATGTGGACTGAGACGGACATATTAGCCTTATTCATGTCTATGATATTAGCTACCTAACTTTAGTAATGTTACAGGTTGTTTGGACTCTGCTCATTTTAATGTTTGATAATATGGCAGCTTTGTAAGGTTGGTGAACAGATTGTTTATTAAAGGACAAACACTGTGGAATTACCAGTACCAGTGTGGTTGTGAGTTTTTGACCGTCCTGATGAGTCTGCCGCCTCTTCTCCTCCCTTGAATACAACCCAACTGTTACAGACTTCAACTCTCAGCTCCTTCAGACTAGCCAGCAGCAATTAGCAAACACCTGGTGGAGCTGTTATCTGCTGAGCTCATTATAGGAGCTATTTCACAGGGCAATGGTGGTAAAAACATTGTTAAAGGGTCAATAGAAGAGCGATGGTGTGGTGACGTCTTGGAGGTGGAGTTTCAGAAAGAGCAGGAGTTTCTTAAAGAGTCGAAGGTCTAATCTCAAGGTGTTCAATCTGGAAGTCATATTAGCTCAGTGGAGCTGGGCACTTTACCTGTGGAAAATGTAATGCGCAGAACAAAACTGATTCTGATATGCTGAAAGAAAAAAGATTAATATCGGCTCATACCAATATCAGTGCCGACATATTGTGCACGCCTAGTAATCATGGAAGAAAACCTGAAATAGACTTGAAACTTGGAGGGAGTTTTAACTCCTGCAAGACAAATAAACATCCAAATCATTACGTTTATTTATTAGAATTACCTGATTGCCGCTGATCACCATAATGTGACTCCATACGCTCTTATCTGATTAAATTAACAAAACTAACGAGTGGAAATTTTGGATATAAAAGCCTGATTGCATCACTGTGTTCATTGTTTTTTCTTTTCTCTTCATTGCATGTTCTTTCTCTGTGTCCAGTGTACTTCATCTCCATCTTTGAATTTCCCCTCCTCCGTCTTTCTTCTACCACTTTCTCCAGTTGCCTTCATTTACGGGACGTGGAAAGCCAGGATGTAAAATAAAGCGTGATGAGACTCAGGAGGGAAATAACAGAGCTCCTCTTGTGTTTTTCTAATGACGGATGAGCGTTAACGATATTTCAGATGACGGTGACGGCGAGAAAATGAAATGTTTGGAGCTCTGCCTCAACATTTCTATCCAACACAACCACTGTAGTTATAAAGAGCATCTGTGTCACTGTTAAAGTCAGCCAGCTGTCAGAGGACAAGCTGCTGCTAACTTTTAAAATATATTTATGTTGTTGATTTAAAACGTCTCTTCTTAGTTTTGACATATACCAGAGTATTTATTGTCCTGCTGGTCTACACAGATTGCACCAAATATGGAGTTTTGATATTCTTAAGCTATATTTTTCACATAGAGTCCCAGTAGGTTGAGACGGATGGTTAGTGTTTTTTTCCCTCCCGTTTAAAAGAAAGCCCTTCCTTTCAGCTGTCGCCAGATGCTTGCTTAGACGTTTGTTGTGAATTGGCGCCACATGAATCGACTGAATTGAACAGCATTCGTCAAGAACAAGAGTTACAATAAAAGGGGCAAATTTAATTAGCTTGCATTTACTTTGTTTTCTTTTTTCTCGGTTAAAAGCTCCTCTATCAAGTGACAATTTCACTTCAGATGAGCCAAAGTTTGACAGACGAAGGAAAGTGGAGCTGCTGGTTATCATTGAAACACATTCTTGTTTGAATATGCGTCATTTTAGCTGGCCTGCATTTTGTCCTAATTTTGACCACATTAATGTCCCTTACAGCTGGAGCAGGACTGAACGCCACCTGGGCATGGAAACACAAGATATCCATCAAGCGGACGTTCATGGTCTTCCAGGGTGAATTGTTTGACCTCAGACGTTAGAAACCATGAGCTGTTTGCATTTTCTGGCTGCAAGTCAAAAGACTTATTAACTTGCCGAATGCAATGAGGTTTGACACCGAAGCTACAGCACATAGAACTTGAACGGCGGTGTGTATCCTCATTGCTGTAACCAGACTTGACATTTTAATAAAATACCTCTCCACATCTCAAGATCGGCTGCGAGCGGCTCCTTCGTGAAGACGTAACAGGTGTGTGTTTCTTGGAGTGTGTGTTTCTTGGAGTGTGTGTTTCTTGGAGTGTGTGTTTCTTGGAGTGTGTGTTTCGAGACGGTTTTCTGCAGGAAATTTCACCTTGTGTCAAAAGTAAAGATACAGAAACGCAATGCGTTGCACACAGTGACCAGATCGTCCACAACAGACACAAACAATCCCTTGGAAGGTGTTGCATTATGGATATCTATGAGGTTATGGATATTGTACAAGTGCGCCAATAGAAATGACTAGAAATAAAACATTATTTGGGTTGTTTTGAGCTCTTGCTAGCATAAAGATGAGAATGTCTCACTTCAGTTCAATTTTTATATAAACCCAACTCCAGAGTCCAGTGATGTTTATGACCCTGAAAGACATATCAAATCATCTTTAACACTAAAATATCTGGCACCTTAGAGCACAAGGGGCTGCTGCTGTAGGCAGGAAGCGGAGAGCTCTCTTCACTAAAAAAAAAAAAAAAATCCAGAAAATGGTAATGCATTCTTCCACATATCGGCAACACAGCGCTCTTACTTCTCCCAGAAATCTCAAGTGAGCGTTCTTACAGACATCCTGGTTCTGGTTCTGCTCTGCATCCCCAGAGCCACAACTAAGCATGGAGAAGCAGCATTCAGCTTCTATGTACCACTCATCTAGAACAAACTTCCAGAAAACAGCTGAAACACTGAGTTTCAGCTGTTTTGCTGAAACAGCTGTTTGGTTAGAGGTGATTTTGATTCATAATTACTGGAGCATTGATCAATATATTTGATGTATATTTGCTTGATGGCATTTAATAAAATGTAATGTTCATTGCTTGTTTCATAATTACTTGCTGCATTGTGTTGTTATGACGTAAATCACTTTGGACTGCCTAGTCGCTGACATGAGCTCTACAAATAAACTTGACTTGACTCAGTTACTCTGAACTGCACTTTCAGACCATGCAATCATGCTTTTTCTAAACCTTGGCCAAAAAAAAATGGAGCACAGAATCAGGGTAATAACTTTGACTCATTTAACTGAGATCTATCTGTTGCGTCATCGTTGGCTTTGACCCCGTGTTAGAGAAGGGTCAAGTTCAGATATGTCCCCACCCTAAAACCGCCTGCTCTGGCAAAGAAGTTTAAATTTACTGCACTCACAGTCACTGCGTTATTTGAACAACCCTCATTCTAAAACTCCTTCCTTTCCCCCAAACAATCTGTGTACAACTTGTCCAACTAAGTCCTCGCTAGCGCTTCAACGAAGTGAACACACTCTACTGGAACTGAGTCAACCACATCCAGCAGTTAGAGGGATTTCATTGTGGAAGCCACGTCTACAACGCCAGAGCATCAATTTGGCATGCAGCGGGAGTCCGGATAAACCCGACAGAAAGAGTTACACAACTCTCTTACACACACACACACACGCACGCACCCCCCCACACACATACACTCTCACGCACACGCACACACACACTCTCACACACACAAACAAAGCCGGGTAGCGCGTCGGGGGCGCGTGACAACGCGCGCGGGCGCCGTTACTGTAACTTTTGAACAAAGAAAACTTCTGCTGAGTTGGCGACTTGTGAGGAACTTCAACAATCCTGCGCGTCTCTGCAGGCACGCAAACGCGCCGCCGGGTGTTTCTTTTCGTTTTCCTCCTTCCCGGCTCCGCTTTTCTTTGACATTTTTCCTCCCTTTCTTCCTCCCGTCTCTTTCTTCCCAGAATTTTCTGCAGACGCTCGCGCGCTCGTCGCAGGTCGCTAGCTGTCACATGGCGCGCGCGCGCGCGCGCGGGTCGCTTCTCTTACCTGGTGGATTTTCCTCCACAGTCGAGGAGGAGGAGGAGGAGGAGGAAGAGGCAGCGCTGCTGTTGCTGCTGCTGTCAGATTGAGAGGTGGAACGACTTAGAGGAAACCTCTCTACAAACACACACACTCTCTCTCCCTACTGCTCAAGTCTGCACACTCACACACACACAGTCCTCCCTCCATCATGAAACTCTAGAAGGCTTTCAGAAGTTTATCTTCCTGCACACCAGTCCCCCCCCCTCCCACTCCCCCCCACTGCAGAGGTTTAGGCTGCTGTTCCTCCTTCCAGATGTTCTGTGGAGTCCAGAGAGTGGCACTGACAACCTAAAGAGAAGTGTGTTTAAGTCATTACTCCTCCCTCTCTGCCTTCTGCCTACACACTGCGCTTCTATACGGTGTGTTTTATGCATTGAACTTGGTGTTTACATGGTGCTTTCCAACTGTGCTAATATACGGCCCCACTGCGGTCCTTTAATATCAGCAATAGTTGCACACCAAGCCGCCATCCGCTGGTTTAATTCTCGAGCTCCTGCTGTTGTGTTACCGTGTTAGGATTATTTCATTAAATACTCTCCAAACGGTTGGGTTAAAAACATTTAGAACTGGGCTGCCATTAGCCTGTTAAAAAGTGATCCCTTGTCCTACGCTATGGTACAGATGGTATTGAGAAACGTTTGCTTCCTGGACGCGTGGGCTATGTTGAAGTTTGGCCATTCGACGGTGTCAGGCTTGGCGGAAATAGGCTTCTTTGTAAACAACCGTCACTCAGTTAACTAACTGCGAAGAAAGAAGTTTCCAGTTGAACCAGGCAGCTGTTGGTGTCAATTCAATGGTTGGAGGCGTGGCCAACACGGACTGACCGGCTTTGGTCACTTCCTCTGCTGCTAAAAATAGAATTCTACTACAAAGTGATGTCATCTTCCACAGCTTCTACTTCTGTTTGCTGATTGGCTGAACGAAATTCTGTCCAGGGAAATTCAGTTCAATGGTAGAAAAAATATATATAATGCAACATAACTTCACTCTCTTACCTTTTCTTATTTTATCCTATTGAAAAGATTCAACAAATTCCTATCAGGTCATTTTATTGTTCAAAATGGCGGCCTGTGAAGAACGATGGAGCTCCTTCTCTTCTCTGCCCTGATAAACTAGATTGCAGATTTTGACTAGTGAAAGCAGGGATGTTCCAAAGTGTGTCCTATGGACAATTTGAGGCATCTGAAATGATAGTGTGGCCCCTGTAATCACATTTTAAGAATGACACAAAACTGGTCAACCATCACAAAAGGTTGGTAGACCTATACTTTTTAATTGACAACTTAAACTCTTCTTAAAATATTGCATTTTGGGTAAAACACCAAGTGTTCGTCTGCTCTCAGCTGAATGTGATGCTACGAAGGACCACAAGCATCCAGCAACATTTGCTCAAAAGCACAGCAATGTAACCCAATCTTTTTTTTTTTTTCTTCTTTTTTGTATGTGCGCTTTTAATGAACAATGTTGATTAAAAAAATAGTGTTAGGCCCTTTCGTCATTATTTTTTAAATTGCTCAATTAAATGTGATCAATCTAATTGATGTAAGATAGTTTGCTGGAGGCTGGTGTGAGGAAACATTGGTGGTTTCTGATATGGGCAACTTGGGCACCGTCCAGGGCTGCATCTCATCAGGGGGCGGCACAGCTGAGTGGTTGCCAGGTGAGATTCAACGATTTCTCAGATATGCATTAAAGAATCAAGGCAACACTCCAGGTATGTTTCTGATTTAAAAAAAAAAAAACCCAAAACATTATAACATGATGTGAAGCTCAAAAAGCCAGTTTTACGTATTACTGCCCCTTTGAAGAAATACTGTTTGTCATTCTCTTTTATATTTTATGTTTCTTTTTTTTGAGTATTTCTTTCATTTAAAAATGTTACATTTATCTGTTGCTTTGTTTTCTCGCTCCGAACTGCATTTTGCGATGCGTGATGATGCATCCTCTGTGTTTTCATGCAAGACATTACACAAACCAACATTAAAATCTAAAGATGTTACATTTATGTCCAGACATAGTTCACAGTTTTAGTTAGGCAAATAAAGTCAAGGTATTTTCACACTATTTCAGCCCACAATTTGACAATAAGCAAAAAAAAAAACCCCGTAGAAATCTGTGAGCAAAAAAAATCCCTCTGATCTCCGCCGACATTTCGGAACAGCTTTATCTTTTACGGCTAACGGAGTGTTTCGTTTTATGCCCAGAGCCTATTGATTGTTTGCAGGGCATCCTAAAGAGACGTCTCGTTCATCGGAGCTAATGAAACATGTTTACAGGCCTTAATCTCCTGCTGCTGTGCTAACACGATCATTCAATTAATACTGCTGCCTTAACTTGAACGAAAAGCTGCAATTACAGAACAACCTCTGCTGACAAAATTGGATTGGATGAAATTGTCCTGATTAATCTTAATTAACTTCTGATAAGTACAAATAAATTGAAACAACAAAAAAAAGAGTGAAACACGATGATTTAATTCAGTTTGAGACGAGATGAGACGAGCCTCCGTCTCCACAAACCAACCTAAGCGAAGTGGAGTAAAGTCCCATTTTCGTGCCATCAGCCTGAAGCCAGTCAACGCAGTTCTAGTCGACTAAAACGCAGAACAATGGGCTTTGACGGTAAAAAAAACAAAACCCCAGATAATTACATGCCGATCGCCCCGTGTTGCCTCGTTAAGTTTATTTGCTACCAGAAGCTCTTTAACTGAATTCCAGCTCTATGCTTCACAGTGAGTCACGTATGGTTTGTCCACCAAGCTTCAGGGTTTCATTCTTCACATTTACGATGATTCATTGGGGCTGTTTACCTTGAACCATCTTCTGTCGTCCTCAGTCTGATAAAGTACACTGCAGAAACGCAAAGTTTTAACAAAGATTTGTTTGTTTTTTGTCTACTTTCTAGTGTGAAATATCTCGGTTCACTTGAAATAAGATCAAACTAAATTATAGGTCACTTTTCAGAAAGATGCAGGAGTTTATTTTAAGTTTTTTTTTAAAAATCCTTAAGTAGTAGCAGATTATTTCACTTACAACAAGACATTTTTCCTTAAGTGAAATAATCTGCTAATGAAACTAGTAATAAGAACTAATAAGAATTTGTTTTACCTCAAACAAACTCCTGCATCTTTCTGAAAGTTTGATCTTATTTCAAGTGAACTAAGATATTTGCAGAGTAGAGTAAAAGTACTCTGTAAGACTCTTTTGTTTTTGCAGGGCATCACTTAAACTCACCTGTTTTCCGCTGTGAAACCTATCGATGTCACTTTTTACTCTTTCATTTTGACCATTTCTGTGTTTTTTCCTGTAAATCCCACACATTTCCTTTCATTATTTAACCCTGATTGCCACATAAATCGAATTGAACCTATCTTGCGTCGTAATGAACGAGTGTCTTCATTCTCCCATGAACCATAACTGACTACCATAGTGGCCAAACTAATAATATATTATGTGTTTTGCCCCATGTCTCAGCTCCATCCTTCACCTCCGTCTGTCTGTCTGCACCCACCACTTTTCTTTTTCTTTCATCTGTTTTTCACTCGTTAAATCCAATTTTCCCATCTTCCTTCCTTCCATCATCTCCTGCGCCAGCATCCGCACTCCTTCACACTTTTCAGCTCTTTTCATCTTCCTGTCATGCTGTCTACTTGATCTGCTGTCATAAGTCTGCAGCTTTGAGGTCACTTTTTTGTCTGTTCCAATATGCGAATCTCCTTCTAAATTCCTCTTTTTCACAACACTTAGGACCCTTTTCTTCTCCAAACGTGCAGTGTTTGTTTGTTGTGAATTCTGTTTCTCCTACTTCTATCAAACACAACCTGAGCAAATGAAAAAAAGCACATTTCAAATTATTTTGTTCGTTAAACCTGTAGCGTGTAACTTTTATATAAAAATCATTATATTAGTTAAAACTGCCATTATTTTGTGACAGTTTGTTATGAGACAGAAAATGTCTCAGAAGCTTTGAGCTCCTCTAGAAATACACTTCTCGGTCAGAAACAACCAATCAGAGCCAGGAGGAAGGTCTTAATGCTGTCAATTATGCTTATGTACGCTACTTACACCCTGCCAATTGTTCTCTGCTGCACTACCACTTCTTCTCAACGACAGATGCTGCCATGCTAGCTCAAGCTAGTTAACATAGCCACTGTTGAACGCAGATAAGCGTTTTTTTGGTAACCTTCTCCGTCATTAGCACATTTAGCAGCATGTAAACAAAGCTTGAATGACAGACCCTCCCCTTGGCCCTGATTGGTTGTTTCTGACCGGGCGCGGTGCATTTCCACAGACAGCTATAGAAGCACTGGGAGGAGGAGAAACTTGATCTTTTCACAGATTATGTCTTATATTACACTGTCAGTACATAGCTAACGTAAAAGAAAACGAAAAAAAAACATATTTTTAAAATACTTTAAAATGAATAACTTTAAGGGAATCATTTATGTAAAGCAGCCTCGCCCAAGCATCCCTTGTTAAATCATAATTGTGAGTGAACACACTTTTGGCTCAGTTTAGCACACCCAGGTCTGATTACTACTTGACCTGCAAGTAAATCATTTAAATAGAGCCTGTGTATTTCAACGATTCTACAGCAAATTGTATTTCAGCTTTATGTTGTTTCACTGGAGTAAATTTCGTCCCATTGTTTCTGAAAACAGGATTGATGGGTTTGCTTTCCATTCTCTATCCAACAACTAACAACAGTGGTACCAATATAACACATTTTATACTTTTTCAAGGTAATAAATACCTGTAGACTTATGAATTCAGCATAGTTTTTTGTAAATAAATGGATGAAAATGTTCCTTTAGTTTATTTATTTTTTTTTATAGGTAAATTAAAGACATAGATAGGGAAAAGGAAACTTTCACGTTGTTATTCTTTCAAACTTGTCAGTTTTAGATCGGGGTCAATAGGCGATAGGTATATAAATCTCATAACCATGGACTCTGGAACGGTTCAGATGTGCGACTCAACACACTGTTACACTACAGCTGCAGACCTCAGGTCAAGTTTCACTTCCTCAGGCAGCGGATGTAGGTCAAATTAATCAATGCTGTATTTTAAAATCAGAAATTATCCCTGTATGCGATATGTTACATCTGACTCTCAGCATTTCTGGCAGGATCTTTCTTTAACTTGATGGAAGAAAAACCAAAACAAAAAACAAGGCACTTTGGAGCAAGACTTGTGGGGTTCTGGTCCCTTGCCGGGTTTTGCAATTTATCAAAAAACACGTCACCATGGCAGAAGTTATGTGTGTGACGTTCAAGATAGAAGAAGCTTGTTTGAGATGCATTACTTACTGACTTATATGAGCAGGAATTCATGATTTCTTTGCCAATAAGATCTTCTCACTGCAGTACAAAGTGATAGATTCAAATGGCTGGAGGTCACAGAAAGCGCTGAGTAAGAGACCAAACTTAAACAGACAAAGGGTGTTCAGAAACTAGAACAAACTTCAATTCAATAACATCAAAAAAATAGTTAGCAACGGACCAAACTCAAGTAAATAAAAAGATCAAATAATAAATAACATGGACATTAACTGAACAATAATTGAACTCAATCTGGTGTCTTAAGTGCAGTAACCTAAGCTTGCCACATGAGGGCGATACAGCATTACAAAGGGACAAAAAAAATACAAATTAGATAAAGCGACATATAAAACAAAGCGATCTTTAATTCAGCACAACTAATAAGTGAACATTAAAGTGAAAAAAAAAAATAACTATACGGTCAACTTTAACAAATACAACTGGTGCATAAAAGTAGTGCAGATTCAGCTACGTTCTCAAGAAGTTTAAGAAAATAAATTGCCATGTTGCCACTGATTTATTGATACAATGAGAAAGTTTTGTGGTAGTTGTAGATTTGATATGGGAATGTTTTTAATTAAAATAAAAGCCATTGAAGTGGCAGAAAAAGTTAAATTACTTGACTTTTGATATGTTAACAGTTTTATTCCTGAGCTTGTCGAGCGATTTTAAAACCCAGACAGAGTCGTTGCAAAAAGAGTTTTCAGCGGATAATTTAGTAAGATCCGGCAGATGATTTGAATACTTTTCTTTTTATTTAAACAAACTGAAATAGTTTAGCCAGAGAATGCGCCGCCTATACGTTTTTGTCATGTTACTGTAAAAGGTTGCAGAATTACCAAAAGAAGTGTTGGGTTTTTTGTCTGTAAAGCTGGAATCTAAAAATGGGAAGTATATAGAGAAGCATTTTAGCGTGCCTAAAAATACCAAAATGTAAAAAAAATGCTGTCTTCAAATTCCTGCTTGTTGTTTTCTATTGTTTGTTTTCACAAATTCTTTTGTCCTCGGCACTCATATTTCCTTTGTGACCTCTGTGCACTTGAAACACCCT
Source organism: Xiphophorus maculatus (assembly GCF_002775205.1). Classification (NCBI taxonomy): domain Eukaryota; kingdom Metazoa; phylum Chordata; class Actinopteri; order Cyprinodontiformes; family Poeciliidae; genus Xiphophorus; species Xiphophorus maculatus. The sequence goes on along the minus strand of NC_036447.1, from coordinate 26,788,880 downwards.
CCTCCCACGTCCTTCTGAGCCTAACCACTGCTCCCAAGATAAATCTGAACCGCTGTTAGCAAAAACACCCACACAGGCTTCAGCTGTGGAAACCATCATCCGGGGAGAGGATCCCAAGGGAGCGACGGAGGAAAGGATACACGAAGAGAAAGAAAAAAAATAATAATCTAATGTTTTAAAAGGACAACATTGACTTGGAGTGCTTTGCAAGAGTGTTTGAAAACCTTGAATGTATTTCAGTTGGAATTTAATTGATAGTAGGGAATAAATTACAATTTATAAAACAAAAATATGAAACCTGTGGTGGCCCTTACATCAATACTTTTCAATAACGGCTGTAATACTTGTAACTGCAGACAAATTTCTGCACATCCTTTCTTTGCAAAATGAGCTCGGTGTGATAAATGAAAATCAATTGAAAAATCTTTCCACAGATTTTCAGTTTAGAGTTTTTCTTGAACCAGGTCAAATTTTTTGGGACCTGGTCTAAGAAAAATGAGTTCCTGTGCCTGCAACATCATGCTGCCATCACCGTGTTTCATCGTGAGGATAGTTTGTTTAGGGTAATGAACACTTAATTGTATTTATAGTTAGAAGAAGTTCAAGTTTGGTCTCATCTTAACTTTTACACTCTAAATATGTTAGTTTTATTGCTTATTCGCTTTCAAAAGGACATTTTAAGGCTAACATTAGCTTTCATTTCATTTCATTTCATTGTCCCCCCTGAGCTTTGGGTCTGTGTAGCTCCTGGAGTTTTCATAGGCTTTTTGCCTTGTTTGCATTCTAAAAGACAGCACCTGTTCTCACTTCATTTATGTTTCTGTGCTTTTTTAAAGTAATTCCTTGAGTAATGTAGGTGTGTTTTAGAGGTGCAGGACTAAGTTCTTGCGTGTAAACTGAGATGAACCTCGCTGGGACTGACAGTGGTCCGTCCCCGTCCCTTCCTGTTTGCTGCAGCGAGGTGTACTTGTGTAAACTGGACATGTTACTGCGGAGTGCTAGAGCGCAGCAGTGCGCAGGCGCAGTAAATTAGTGAGGGAAGCTTCCAGGACTTTCTGTCATATTGGAAGAAGCAGATTTCTCTAAAGGTGAGGTATTCGTCTTCGACATATTTTCATGTGTCACGTATGCCATGCCATTATCATTCACGTTTACTGTTACGCATTCATTTTTCTTATAAAATATGATGCATAAATGGCTAGTATGCTAATGTTAGCATATGCTTATGAGGCTAACATTAGCTAAAACTGCCACATGTTTAACTTGGGAGCCTTTATTAATGTTTTCATCCGTGACAAGAGCTCTGGCCAAACATTACTTGTCCTTCAGTTGTAGCCCTTTAGCATGTATGTAACATAAACCAAGGCTGCTAACAGTCACGTGGCATTAAATTTCACTCGGCCATTGCGGCGTTCGCAAACAATTCGATTCTTTTGAACGGCTCCATTCCGTGAACGGTAGGACTCAAAGTCTGAGTTTGTGAGAGCCGTTCTTTGTTTTTAATGACTTTGCTTGTTGCACATGTAACATGGAAGAAAAAAAATTATTCCACCAAAAATCTCTCACTTGTTAATTTTATGTATTTTTATTTTCTTGATTTAGTACATTCTTTTAATCTTCAAATGATTATTCAAAAAGAAATACAATAATTTTGGGGAATTTATTTGATTTTGGTGTCCATAACCTGTGACATCACTTCCTCCCTCCCCATTCCGTTCATGGCTGCGATGGAGGAAAGTGAGTTTATCACAGAGCTCCTGCTCATTTACTACCTGAAAATTGTTTTAGAGAATGAAATGCTGTAAAATCTATCAGCTGACATGTTGGTAAAAAGTTTGTTTTGTTTGTTGTATGTGATTTGGCGAAGAATATAATGTTTTTTTGAGCGTTCGCCCTTATTTCTTACCGTTTTTTGCAGCGTTCACCAGAGAGGCGAAGGAGTCATGGACAACACGCTTCCCAAGATTTGTGTCCAGTTTGAAAGAGGGGTAAGCATTCAGATTTATTTTAAGGGTAAGGAAACTCTGCAAGTTTGTAATGTACATCTTGTTCAGTTGGACATGCACATGATTCCTCTTCCTCACATCCTCTCATTTACAATAAACTTAATGATAGGTGAAACCAACCAGTTTGGTGCTGTATTAAAGGGACATTGGGATATATTTATTTTGGGGAAACATTTGTATTGCTGCTGATTGGTTGATTGAGACAGGAAAAAAACAATAATGAAAGAATGAGCACCAGCCTGTGGCATTAATGTACTAATCAGCTGATAGCTGGAAATCGCTGTTGCTCCTTTAAATGTACAAACATTGAAATTCTAATCGGTCTTAGCCAGACAATAAATAAATAAAGTCTGCATATAGAAAATTTGAGTTTGATGCTTAAAAAAAAAAAAAAAATAGAAAAAGAAAAATATAAATTCTTCTCTCTGGTATGTACAAGGTAAGATTCTGGTATATTTAGGTGTTACTGTGAGTTTTCACGTAATAACTGTGTGTGGGAGCAGTGCTATCTGTCGACTCATCTGTTACAGATATTGGTGAACATCCATCACTAAGTTACTGAGGTTAAAAAGCTCACCAGAACAGGATAACGTCCCTCCATCGGGGTTCATCTCCTGCCAGTTTGAGAAAGAGCCATTAGCTTTTGTCAGTCAGAAGAGAGTTAAATATGTCAGGAGCTGTTTTCCCCAGCTCATAAGTAGGATTTAGTTGCAGTGTTACGAGCTCCGTTTGTCTTCAGAGAGTGCTAAAACTTAGGATTTACACATCACCCACTGGAAAGAAAGGTCAACATCCTCCTCCTCCTCATAGCCGCTGGATGTAAACATTCGTCGGACCAGAGTAAAGAGAAGCGGCGAAGCTTGAAAGAAGAAGTGAGTAACTAGAACTTTACCAGAAAAGGAGCACATTCTAAGAGCAACTATTGTAAAACACAAAAGGGATTTAACATTTTGAACTTTAAGAGAAAATGTTTTGTTCGTAGCACTAAAGGACACAGCAGCCCATTAAGGAAAGCTAGTCAAAGTGCACTTAAGTCTCGTTCAACAACATCAACCCATGAAGTACACGGGGCGACAGAGCAGCAACAGTGCCCTTTCTAACCAGGGAGTCGGGAGCATTTGATTCGACTGTTTATATAACCCCATTAGTTTTTTTTTATCTTTTATTTTTATATGAAGCGTTTGGGGTTTATTTTAAAGTCATAGCTATACCTAGCTCCTATAAAGCTACAGCTAATTTAGCACCGTTACTGGAAACCTGACCAGTTAGCGGGGGGGCAACAATTTCACAAAGTTATTGTGAAACAAGCATAGAATAGAAATAACTGCAAAGGTCAAACAATATCCTCCTTTAAACGATAGAAAAACACAAAGTCTACTAATCTCCAAAAGTTGCTGAGTGACCACAAAAACATCTGGAACTCATACTCAGGAAAAAAAAGAAGAAAAACAGTCACCACAGCTTGTTTTTGTTTTTCAAAGCTTCAGCTCTCGATGTTCTTCACTCCTGTGTTTTCTCTCATTTCAGCACCGATAAACTTATAACATGATGTAAAGCTCAAAAAATTACATTTTACATAACACTGCCCCTTTAATATTTTCAGTCATTTCAGCAGTTATCCTCTTTTTGAGTAAAATACAAACTTTTCTCTTCACTCAACACCATTTACTTGATAATAAAATTTTCCAGAGCTAGCAGCTTTTGCTTCTCTGTGCTACGGATTGATTTGTTTTGTTTAATGATTAAGATAAAGAAGAGTTTCAATGAAACTCTGTGAAAGATAACAGACACTTTGAGGGGAGTTTTCCTTTCCACCTCCTGCTAACATCAATCCATCCAGAAGTGAAACCTACATGCCGACGCTAAAATTCAAAGCATTGTTTTCTCTGCATATACACAATGTGTGAAATGGCATGTCACTTGATACAAGCTCCTTCCCTTTAATTCCAAGTGTAACTCATGGAAATATGCTGAAATTGGCTCATAAATACTGTAGTTAGTGCGTGAAAGGAGAGCTTGAGTCTGGTAATGACGAGCATCATTATGCCTCATTAGCTTTAATTAAACCAAATTCATCTTTCATAATTGCCTTTTTTAAAAAAAAGAAAATGCAACAGAGCAACAAGCTGAGTCCATGCCAAATATTTAATAAACACCCCACTCTAGGTTTACTGGTTTTTGGTATTCAGTGCTAATTCATTCTCTGCATTATTCACTCATTTATATGAATCTGTATTCCCACATATCTGGTGATTTGACTCAGCAGAGGATAAATCTGAAGGAGCTTCTGGCCACCCTTTGGCAGAACGATCTGTTTACTTCTCCTCCCCAGCTGCCACTCTTTTTAGCATAGCTGCCTATCACTGGCATGGAAATGATTAACCTCCCCAAGGCTGAGTCTGGCACAGTCGATTATGCAGCACAACAAACAACAAAACCAGACACACACACTTTTTTTGTTGTTGCAGAAGTCTTACATTTTTGGAGGTCAGTTTGAACTTTTTATCAGAATATCTGGTGATTTGTGTGAAATCGGGAGTCTGTTTGACTTTATGTATTACAACTGGTTTAGATGGATGTGAAGGCAATGTTTTTTAATGATAAAAATCTAAATTGCCTTTGCAGACAAACAGTCTGAGACCATGTAGTATTATCAATGCTTTGCTTATGCGAGTGGGTGATATGAGTTTTATCACAATGTTTTCTTGTACTATTGTGATAACAAAAGTGACTATAAGAACTATTTATTAAATTTTTTGGTCTGCTCTTGAAAAGCATACCCATTTGTAATACACATATTTAGTCATACTGAAAAATGTCTTGGTATTTATTGATGCTCCTTTATTGAACTAATCGTGGTGAAAAATAGTAAATATAATAATCCTGACAATACAAACAATTTTTTGGTTTTTCTTAAAACATTATAAACCCTGTGACAATGATAAACCAAAAGAAGAAATTTATCCCGATAAATGATAAACAATAAGATAAATGCCCTTCCCTACTTGCTTATGAACCTAGTCCAGACTAAATTTCGAGAATTATCTACTTGTTTTTCACCAGACACCTGAGGTAAATAAAATGTTTACTTGTGCTTAGCATTGTCCTTAGGCTGTTTTCACACCTGATAGTCCGGTAGACTCGGTTCGATTTGGGACCAAATTTCCAACATTTGTTACATTTTCAGCTGGTGCGGTTAGCCTTCACAGTTTTAAATGAACCAAACCCTTAAAATAGCTTTTCCCCTACTGGCCTGTGTTAGTGCTGCACCAAGAGCTACTGAAAGAAACGACAAAAACGCAGAAGGAGACATGAGTGCATCTTCCTTCTTCATGAAATGTAAACATAAATTGAGTGGTGTCAGATTTTAGCAGCTGTAGGATTTTTCTGTCGTTAGTAAAAGACCATTTCTCCCGCTGTCGCTAGCCTAGCATATTTGTTTTGGCTGTAATTACCCAGAATGCCCTGCTTCCTAAGTTTTTTGGTGAACTAGAGTGGGTCTCATCCCATTGAGACCTCCCCAAACATACCGGACTTGACCAGAGTTTGATGAAAGCTGACTGAACGGGGCTGGTGTGAACGCACACTTAGAAATATTTGCTCAGTTACAGTTTTACAAATGCATCCCAGCCATCACGGCCATTTGAAACACACCAAACAGGAAACTGTGGGTAATTCAAACATTACTGGAAGCAGTTGCTTTGATTGATCGTGTCTGTGCTCACTGAAGTCATGTTTTGTGGCTGTAGTTGTGCTTCATAGAGCAAAACGTCTGCAATGGTTTGCAGCCTAGTAAAAGCTCAAAATGGGAACTTATGGATGAGGAAACTTTCCCTGCGGAGAGCGACTCGTTTCCACAGAGACAGAAGCATAAAACTAGGCCTGTCACAATAACAAATTTTGCTGAATGATTACTTGTCTCCAAAATTATTGCGATAAACGATAATATTATTTGAAGACCTTTTTACACCGATTTAATGGAAATGACGTAATAATGCATGCGATTTCTTGCCAACAATAGATACACTTTATTTTCAAAAGAATATTTAACACTGGGACTGATAAACAAAACAACCAAAAACAAAAATAAAATGGATTCTCAGTCCAAAATGCACTTGTAACAGTCCATGTTAAAGTGCATTTTTAACAAAAAATGCACTTGAAAAAAAACCTAAACAACATAAAGCCAAAGTGGAAATAAATACTGCATTCAACCAAGAGTGCAGATTATGAAGTCTGTATATTATGTTGCCCTTCAGTAATAATTAGATTTAAATAGAGAAAATGGGCACATACAACTACCTGATGCAATAGTTCACACTACACGTTTTTTTTGCCCCTATTTTTCCCTTACAATTTCGTAACCGATCATCCTGTAGTGTTTGGTGTGTCACGGAAGATCAGGATGCTCAATACGTCGATTGCGGGAAGGTTTTGAGTTGATCTCGGCAATAGGCGACAAACTGAAAGCCGCCAGGACGATGAGACCAGCACTTCCTCTTCTGACGCGCTTATCAAAATATTCACTAAGATAATAAACGTTTGTAGCTTCATTAAAGAATTTTATACAGTACAGACCAAAAGTTTGGACACACTATCTCATTGAATTCAATGAATTGAATTCACTTTCTCATTGAATTCAATGAGAAAGTGTGTCCAAACTTTTGGTCTGTACTGTATATATATTTTTTTTTAAATCAACAAAACCTGTTTTGGAAAGGTGTTCCTGAACGACAAAGAACGACATTTAAACGACAAAAAACAAACCAACACGGCCGGGTGGGTGTGTCCACAGCCAGTTTGTCTGTTGTTCGTTCTAAACAACCGACCAACATCTGTGGGACCACAGACATTGGTGCGACTGCGACTGTACGAGACCGTACCAAGAAGAATATCGTACGTTGAACAAACTGACCCAGCTGGGGAAGCTTGTTCGAAGACAATCGTACACCGTGAGGGTCACAGTACAGTCGCAGGAAAATCTAACCTGGCTGGGGAGGATTTGTCTGTGGCTGAAGTAACAGCACAAGCTTTGGTTTCGTTGGTTCCATTGCTTTCCTGTCAAAAACTAAACAACATGAAGCCAAAGTGGAAATAAATACTGCATTCAACCAAGAGTGCAGATTATGAAGTCTGTATATCACGTTGCCCTTCAGTAATAATTAGATTTAAATAGAGAAAATGGGCACATCCAACTACCTGATGCAATAGTTCACACTACACGGTTTTTTTGCCCCTATTTTTCCCTTACAATTTCGTAACCGATCCTGCTGTAGTGTTTGGTGTGTTACGGAAGATCAGGATGCTCAATACGTCGATCGCGGGAAGGTTTTGAGTTGATCTCAGCAATAGGTGACAAACTGAACGCCGCCAAGACGATTAGACCAGCACTTCCTGTTCTGACGCGCTTATCAAAAATATTCACTAAGATAATAAACGTTTGTAGCTTCATTAAAGAATAATAATTTTTTTTTAAATCAACAAAACCTGTTAAAATTTATATTCTCAGTAATTATTGTTTCAACAAGGTGTTGCGCAATTCAGTGCGTTTCAGTTCCATTAACAATAGAAAAGGCGACTCAAAGACCGACTGACTAGCAGAGCAGGAGTTTACATTAGCTAATCAACCAATAATCGAGAAATAAATATCAAGCCTGGAAACTTGACATCGTAACGGACTGAATGTTACGTTTTTAACGTTGCTGCTCCGTTGCGGGGCGCAGGCGGTTGCCACGGCAACGGGTGTGCTTAACGACAACGATAGGAGAATCTCACTGAGGAAGAAATATACTGCATTAGGTTTTCTATCACTTTATTATTTCTGCTATAACTGATGTATATTTGCATATAAAATAAGTCAATAAAGTTTAATTTACAATGTTTATGTCTTTGTGTCATGAGGTAGATCTCAGCCGGCTGGTGACAGAAAAAGTAGCTCTTGGTCTCAAAATGTTTGAGCACCCCTTCTGTAAGTGTCACTAAAAATGATTAAAGTCATGAAAAAATGTATTTTTATTTCTAAAAGATAGAATAATGTATTTTAAGTTGTTTGGTTCACGTTTTAAGATTTGTGTTAAATGATTGTATTTTATTTTGTGTCAAATTATTTTTTTGTCGAACGTTATCGCGAGATTTGTGTACATGTGTGAGGCTGCGAGACTTAAATAAGCATATAAGCATAGAAGCAGAAGCTCGTGCCAGAGCTATGTGTAGCAGCCTCATGTCCTGTCGTTGTCAAGGTATTTTGTACTTATGTTTGTAATGTTTTGTGAATTTATTGGTTATGGTGTTTTTATGTTGTTTTAATTACTTAATATTTTGGTTTAGAGTGAACAACCACAAATTAATCGTTAAAGACCTCCGAAGTGGCAGGCGGCGACTAGGTAACGTTTGTCAAAGCACGTGTCACCTGTCTGTCTGTAAATGTAACTATGTCTAAAGCGTTGTCTTTTATTTCTGTAGTTTTCACGGCAAAAAATAAAGAGCCCGTCCTAAGAAAGCCGTGCCAGAGTTCTCACTTTGGAGCTACACTATCGGTAGATTGTCGTTGCCGCTCCGATCTAAATCAGGGGTTTTCCCCGACTGGGAGCGTTAAGGCAGCCTGTTGAATGTGACAGGTAGCCAATCAGAAAGCGTGGATTTGCCACCTTTCCGTTCCAAGCCCTTTCACAATAAAAGCATAGACTGTCATGTCAACAAATACTCTTCATTTACACGAGGAAACACAAAATACTAGTAAGGTCATTTACACACTGCACTGTGTCAAACTAAGAGCAGACGAGTAAAGTGTAAAAATATTGCTTGCAAATATACCGTAAATATATAATGTATATGTGAATTTATTGCTTATAAATATTTAAAAACGTGACATGTGCTCAAAGTTCGACGCTACAGTTAGCTTACCAAAGGATTGTGTTTAAAAATAATAGTGGATAAATGGCTTAAGACCATTTATACCACAGCAGGTATGGAAAACCACAAATGCAAAAATTAAATCACAGACAAATCTATTAATCTCTTCATGTTAAATAAATAAAAAATATTACTTTTTATTTAAGTATTTATGTCAGCTTGAGTCATGCAGAACTGATCTGATCGTTTCCATAGCAACAATCAGAGCCAGAAGTCCAGTGAGCTCACCAATGAGGTCATAGATGATGTCATGTACATCACAGTAGATCAAAGAAGTTGTAAAGCTTGAATGCGTGAATCTCAAAGCATCAGTCAGGATCAAGACGCTTCGTGGAGATTCATATTTGTGCTCAGCAACGATGTTTAGTGTTTCAAACATGCTCATTCCTTTGCTTATCCCGCTTGGTTGGAGCCTGGGGTATGCTGTCACCATGGGGTTAAAGAGAGTGTTCCCTGGAAATGTTGATTTTCAAGAGAAGGATTTTGATAAAGGTTTCTATCAAGACGAGGAGGACGATTTGTTTTGGAAAGGTGTTCCTGAACAACGAGGAACGACATTTAAACGACAAAAAACAAACCGACACGGCCGGGTGGGTGTGTCCACAGCCAGTTTGTCGGTTGTTCGTTCTAAACAACCGACCAACATCTGTGGGACCACAGACATTGGTGCAACTGCGACTGTACAAGACCATACCAAGTAGAATATCGTTACTCGAACAAAGTGACCCGGCTGGGGAAGCTTGTTCGAAGACGATCGTACACCGTGAGGGTCACAGTACAGTCGCAGGAAAATCTAACCCGGCTGGGGAGGATTGTTCTGTGGCTGAAGTAACAGCACAAGCTTTTGTTTTGTTGGTTCCATTGCTTTCCTGTCATGACAAGAGTTCTCTGAAGATCTTACCTAAATTTATGGGACCAAAGGGTAAAAAGATTCGACAGGTTTCCTGTTTGCAGGTTTCTCTCCGGGCGCTCCGGCTTCCTGCCACAGCCTGGATCAGTTGAGCTGTCCAGTGTGGGTCCTTAGGCAAGACCCTTTGTGCTCCTGCCTGCCTCAAACCATGAGAAACAATGAAATTCACGCTATGACGGATCAGACGACGCCCGGCCAAACTAGGTCTATGTCAGGTGCTGGGGAACCAGAGCACCTTGATGAAAAATGGGCTACTGGAACAAGACGGAAATGGCGAGAGGTGAAAACATGGATCTGTAGAAGGGGCTACATGCAAAAAATGTGGGAGGATTGGTTACTTTGACATCCCCAGTCAACACTAACTGCCAAAAAACTAGCAGCTCAGTGTTCCAACATCCACAAACAGCAACTATTATCACAACTTGAGATTGATGAGGTACCACACAAATGCTGCGGCAAGGCGGAGCCAGACTGACATAACTAGAAGCAAAAAGGAGGAGGATCTTGGCTGCAGATTTTTTTTCCTACCAAAGAGAAGAGGATTACTTTCAGGAAAAGCCTGACAGCCTTTAAAAAATTATAAAATCTGCTACATTGGGCCTCAGAAAAGGACTGATGGAAAATATTTAGGATTATCTTTTAATTTTCTTTCCAGAATACTTGCAGTTAAAACTGTTTATACCTATTTTTTCTTCATTTTATGATAAATCAACTATTTTTTCCTCCCATTTTTGTTCAATTAGGACTACAAACGTTTTAATTTGATAAATACAAGAATGTTGAGATTTTCTGGCTGTTTCTTCAACATGCCTTTAGATACTAAGGATCTGAAAATTACAATAGTGTCATAAACGTTGAAACAGATGAGAACTAAAGGCCACTCTGCGAGGAAGAAACCATCAGTCCAAAAGCGACACAAAAAGTCAGTTTCTTAGTTCAGTTTAAGTAGCAGAGTTTGGTTTACTTCACCTCAAATTAGCTTGGTTTTGTCTCTTCAGCTTCTTTTAAGCAAACTTTGTTCACCTTTTTCTAGCAAAAATTTAGTTTCAAGTGGTCCCACCTAGCATAGTTAGCTTAGATTTATTTAGCCTAACATCCATCCATCTATTGATCTATCTGTCTAGATATAGATCTATATCTAGATCTATATATAAATATATAGATCTAGATGTATATACAGTATATATATATATATATATATATATATATATATATATATATATATACTGTATATATGTTTGACCAAGCTGTTGTTTTAGTTTCAGTTTCCTGATCTTTAGACAAAAAAAGACAACTTATAATTTTTTAAGAATATATTCTACTTGGGGCTGGGAACTAAAGCAATAGCAATATCAGTAGATCAGGGGTGCCCAAAGCTTTTGAGACTTTTTGGTCCAAAATTGCAACATTTATTACATTTTCAGCGGCGTGGTTCACTTTCACACTGTGTAGCGTCCCGGTTGAAAGGATGGTCTCTCAAACTGATGGTTCCCAGTCATTTCTTCTATAGCCTTTGTGTGTGAACACACCGTAAGAGCTACAAAATATATAAATAAAATACCAATAGTAACTCAAACAGTGTTGTTCTAACCTTTTACCTTAACATTGAATCTTTTACCTTATGTAATTTCTCATGCTATAATTATGTGTTACAATACACATATTTATTAAACTCTAACATCCCTGTGTCATGAAATAAAATACAACGTATTTCAACTGTTGATGGTTGACCAAAGAATATAAGCACCTAGGCCTATCAGGATAACAAATTTTGCTGAACGATTAATTGTCTCCAAAATTATTGCGATAAACGATAATATTGTTTGAAGACCTTTTAACACTGATTTAATGGAAATGACGTAATAATGCATACGATTTCTTGCCAAACATGCATACACTTTATTTTCAAAAGAACACTTACCACTGGAACTGATAAATAAAATAAACAAAACAACCAAAAACAAAAATAAAATGGATTCTCAGTCTCCATTAACAAAAAATGCACTTGGAAAAAAAAAAACTAAACAACATAAAGCCAAAGTGGAAATAAATACTGCATTCAACCAAGAGTGCAGATTATGAAGTCTGTATATCATGTTGCCCTTCAGTAATAATTAGATTTAGATAGAGAAAATGGGCACATCGACTACCTGATACAATAGTTTACTCTACACGGTTTTTTTGCCCCTATTTTCCCTTACAATTTCGTAACCGATCATCCCGTAGTGTTTGGTGTGTCACGGAAGATCAGGATGCTCAATACGTCGATCGCGGGAAGGTTTTGAGTTGATCTCGGCAGTAGGTGACAAACTGAACGCCGCCAGGACGATGAGACCAGCACTTCCTCTTCTGACGCGCTTCTCAAAATATTTACTAAAATCCTAAACGTTTGTAGCTTCATTAAAGAATTATATATATATATTTTTTTTTAAATCAACAAAACCTGTTTTGGAAAGGTGTTCCTGAACGACATTTAAACGACAAAAAACAAACCGACACGGCCGGGTGGGTGTGTCCACAGCCAGTTTGTCTGTTGTTCGTTCTAAACAACCGACCAACATCTGTGGGACCACAGACATTGGTGCGACTGCGACTGTACAAGACCATACCAAGTAGAATATCGTACTTCGAACAAACTGACCCAGCTGGGGAAGCTTGTTCGAAGACGATCGTACACCGTGAGGGTCACAGTACAGTCGCAGGAAAATCTAACCCGGCTGGGGAGGATTTGTCTGTGGCTGAAGTAACAGCACAAACTTTGGTTTCGTTGGTTCCATTGCTTTCCTGTCAAAGCCTAAACAACATGAAGCCAAAGTGGAAATAAATACTGCATTCAACCAAGAGTGCAGATTATGAAGTCTGTATATCATGTTGCCCTTCAGTAATAATTAGATTTAAATAGAGAAAATGGGCACATCGACTACATGATGCAATAGTTCACACTACACGGTTTTTATGCCCCTATTTTTCCCTTACAATTTCGTAACCGATCCTGCTGTAGTGTTTGGTGTGTTACGGAAGATCAGGATATTCAATATGTCGATCATGGGAAGGTTTTGAGTTGATCTCAGCAATAGACCCTTTTCACATGACGTCACACAACTTCCGTTTTGGCTCGAAGCTGTGTATCCTTAGTTCCGGTGTACATAGTAAGTAATGATAAAGTTGTCTATTTCATATATATATATATATATATATATATATATATATATATATATATATATATATATAGAGAGAGAGAGAGAGAGATGTATAAATCTGACAGCATATGTTGATCAGACAGATCACCGGAGCATGGAGTTTACACAGTCTCTAAAACATTTGCCTAAAATAAGATTTGAAGATATATCACGATTTGCAAACCAGTTCTCTCTGACAAAAAAATCTAAATTAGACAAAGGCTACAAATTCTTCACCGAACAATACCTGTTTGACTATGAAGGTAGGTATTTTTGTTTTGCGTAACCGTTAGCTTAGCATTAGTGAATTTTGTTAGCTAGCTAACTACGTGACATAACTGTTCCTTAACCAGAACTTTTTACTGTTTTTGAACTATAACGTTTTAGGCTCTAATCTTGATCAGATTATTAAATTATAGACTGGAGTTGCCACTCATCCCATAAAATAGGGATTTGTTTGTTATAAGCAGAGATGTCCGGTGCCGCCGCTGCTTTGTAATGCCTTTAATCGGACCACTTTTTCGGTAACGAATAATCTAACGAGTTCGTATTTCAAATCCAGTAATCAGATTAAAGTTATTTATCCAAATCATTGCACATTAATATTTTCTTGTGTATTTATTTTTATTCCTTCTTTGCGTCTTTGGGAGAGACTCTGTGACAGTTAGCAGTGACAGAAACATGAACAGTGCATGGAGATGCGCATTTTGTTGCTGGAAAAACAGAAATATCGTCAAGCCCAACTGTTATTTGTGGCTTTTGTCTTGTTTTTATTTTCCATTAATACAGAAAATGAACCTCTAAACGTTACATCACTGACAGGCGGCGGTGTATATGTTTCCTAACTGTGGCTAAAGCTGCTGCTAGCTGGTTTACTCATGATCGGAAGCTGGTTCCTTTGAATACAGTTGGAGAATGGTAAATTGACAATGACTGATAACGGTTATCTAACACGTAAACACCGTTTTATAAAATACAGAAAGTGAACCTCTAAACGTTACAGCGCTGACAGAGAGTATATTTTTCCTAAATGTGGCTAAAGCTGCTGCTAGGTGGTTTACTCTCCGATCGGAGGCTGTTTATTTTATACACAGATAGAGAATGGTGAATTTACAATGATTAGTAACAGCTATCTAACACTTAAATGCTGTTATTATTAAACTTACCTTTTATTATATCCTTAAGATTATGAGAATGCGGGAAGTTTTCAGCTTGGTTCCCAAGGCAAAATCACACCGGAAGTAAAGATACCCAGTTTTGAGTTATGGCGGCCATTGTCTGACGTCACTGTGAAAAGGGTCTATAGGTGACAAACTGAACGCCGCCAGGGCAATGAGACCAGCACTTCCTCTTCTGACTCGCTTATCAAAATATTCACTAAGATCTTAAACGTTTGTAGCTTCATTATAGAATAATAATTTTTAAAATAATCAACAAAACCTGTTAAAATTTATATTCTCAGTAATTATTGTTTCAACAAGGTGTTGCACAATTCAGTGCGTTTCAGTTCCATTAACAATAGAAAAGGCGACTCAAAGACCGACTGACTAGCAGAGCAGGAATTTACATTAGCTAATCAACCAATAATCGAGAAATAAATATCAAGCCTGGAAACTTGACATCGTAACGGACTGAATGTTACGTTTTTAACGTCGCTGCTCCGTTGCGGGGCGCAGGCGGTTGCCACGGCAACGGGTGTGCTTAACGACAAAGAGGGAGAGAGAGTAAAACGATAGGAGAATCTCACTGAGGAAGAAATATACTGCATTAGGTTTTCTATCACTTTATTATTTCTGCTATAACTGATGTATATTTGCATATAAAATAAGTCAATAAAGTTTAATTTACAATGTTTATGTCTTTGTGTCATGAGGTAGATCTCAGCCGGCTGGTGACAGAAAAAGTAGCTCTTGGTCTCAAAATGTTTGAGCACCCCTTCTGTAAGTGTCACTAAAAATGATTAAAGTCATGAAAAAATGTATTTTTATTTCTAAAAGATAGAATAATGTATTTTAAGTTGTTTGGTTCACGTTTTAAGATTTGTGTTAAATGATTGTATTTTATTTTGTGTCAAATTATTTTTTTGTCGAACGTTATCGCGAGATTTGTGTACATGTGTGAGGCTGCGAGACTTAAATAAGCATATAAGCATAGAAGCAGAAGCTCGTGCCAGAGCTATGTGTAGCAGCCTCATGTCCTGTCGTTGTCAAGGTATTTTGTACTTATGTTTGTAATGTTTTGTGAATTTATTGGTTATGGTGTTTTTATGTTGTTTTAATTACTTAATATTTTGGTTTAGAGTGAACAACCACAAATTAATCGTTAAAGACCTCCGAAGTGGCAGGCGGCGACTAGGTAACGTTTGTCAAAGCACGTGTCACCTGTCTGTCTGTAAATGTAACTATGTCTAAAGCGTTGTCTTTTATTTCTGTAGTTTTCACGGCAAAAAATAAAGAGCCCGTCCTAAGAAAGCCGTGCCAGAGTTCTCACTTTGGAGCTACACTATCGGTAGATTGTCGTTGCCGCTCCGATCTAAATCAGGGGTTTTCCCCTACTGGGAGCGTTAAGGCAGCCTGTTGAATGTGACAGGTAGCCAATCAGAAAGCGTGGATTTGCCACCTTTCCGTTCCAAGCCCTTTCACAATAAAAGCATAGACTGTCATGTCAACAAATACTCTTTATTTACACGAGGAAACACAAAATACTAGTAAGGTCATTTACACACTGCACTGTGTCAAACTAAGAGCAGACGAGTAAAGTGTAAAAATATTGCTTGCAAATATACCGTAAATATATAGTGTATATGTGAATTTATTGCTTATAAATATTTAAAAACGTGACATGTGCTCAAAGTTCGACGCTACAGTTAGCTTATCAAAGGATTGTGTTTAAAAATAATAGTGGATAAATGGCTTAAGACCATTTATACCACAGCAGGTATGGAAAACCACAAATGCAAAAATTAAATCACAGACAAATCTATTAATCTCTTCATGTTAAATAAATAAAAAATATTACTTTTTATTTAAGTATTTATGTCAGCTTGAGTCATGCAGAACTGATCTGATCGTTTCCATAGCAACAATCAGAGCCAGAAGTCCAGTGAGCTCACCGATGAGGTCATAGATGATGTCATGTAGCAGTTGTAAAGCTTGAATCTCAAAGCATCAGTCAGGATCAAGACGCTTTGTGGAGATTCATATTTGTGCTCAGCAACGATGTTTAGTGTTTCAAACGTGCTCATTCCTTTGTTTATGCCCCTTGGTTGGAGCCTGGGGTATGCTGTCACTGTTGAGAATTTGTTTTGGGTTTAAGCAGGATTTGCTTAGGACTTATTATTTGGGATATTATAATTTAATATAAGTAGCTATTTTAGTTGTAGTTGTTTCATAAATCTAGTTAGCATTTGATAGTTAGTATCTGGTTCAAAACTGACTATTGTGGACCTTTAACAGAATGGACTCTATATCCCATGATGCTTTAGAATGAGTAGAAGAAGAACTTGAGGTTAGAAGAAGAGGTGTACTTAGGACCGTTGGTTTCCTAGAAAAGAGCTATGTTAGCTGAATGCCTACACTCTGTCGTTTATTATTATGTACGATTCGTTCATCCTTTTTTTTCACTAAAGTTCTTCTGAATAATCCATCTGACTCCTTTTCGACTTTGAATTAGTCGAATATACAACAGTCACCATGGGGTTGAAGAGAGTGTTCCCTGGAAAGTTTGACTTTCCAGAGAAGGATTTTGATAAAGGTTTCCTCAAGACGAGGAGGACGATTTGTTTTGGAAAGGTGTTCCTGAACGACATTTAAACGACAAAAAACAAACCGACACGGCCGGGTGGGTGTGTCCACAGCCAGTTTGTCGGTTGTTCGTTCTAAACAACCAACCAACATCTGTGGGACCACAGACATTGGTGCGACTGTACGAGACCGTACCAAGAAGAATATCGTACATCGAACAAAGTGACCCGGCTGGGGAAGCACCGTGAGGGTCACAGTACAGTCGCAGGAAAATCTAACCCGGCTGGGGAGGATTGTTCTGTGGCTGAAGTAACAGCACAAGCTTTAGTTTCGTTGGTTCCATTGCTTTCCTGTCATGACAAGAGTTCTCTGAAGAACTGACTTAAATTTATGGGACAAAAGGGTAAAAAGATTCGACAGGTTTCCTGTTTGCTGGTTTCTCTCCGGGCGCTCCGGCTTCCTGCCACAGCCTGGATCAGTTGAGCTGTCCAGTGTGGGTCCTTAGGCAAGACCCTTTGTGCTACTGCCTACTTCATACCATGAGAAACAATGAAATTCACGCTATGACGGATCAGACGCCGCCCGGCCAAACTAGGTCTATGTCAGGTGCTGGGGAACCAGAGCACCTTGATGAAAAATGGGCTACTGTAACAAGACGGAAATGGACGAGAGGTGAAAACATGGATCTGTAGAAGGGGCTACATGCAAAAAATGTGGGAGGATTGGTTACTTTGACATCCCCAGTCAACACTAACTGCCAAAAAACTAGCAGCTCAGTGTTCCAACATCCACAAACTGCAACTGCTATCACAACTTGAGATTGATGAGGTACCACACAAATGCTGCGGCAAGGCGGAGCCAGACTGACATAACTAGAAATAGAGTACAGACCAAAGGTTTGGGCACACAGTTGTGTCCAAACTTTTGGTCTGTACTGTAGATCTATATTTATCTAGATATATATCTAGATAAAGGTCTAGATCTATATTTATCTAGATATAGATCTATATATAAATATATAGATCTATATCTAGCTAGATATAGATCTAGATATCTATATATAGATATAGATCTATATATATATATATATAAATGTATATCTATATATATGTATATACTGCATATATATAGTACAGACCAAAAGTTTGGACACACCTTTTAATTCAATGTTTCCTTTATTTTCATGACTATTGACCTTGTAGATTCACACTGAAGGCATCAAAACTATGAATAACACATGTGGAAATATGCACTAAACAAAAAAGTGTAAAACAACTGAAAATACCCCTTATATTCTAGTTTCTTCAAAGTAGCAACCTTTTGCTGTGATTACTGCTTTGCACACACTCTGCATTTTCTTGATGAGCTTCAAGAGGTCGTCACCTGAAATGGTTTTCACTTCATAGGTGTGTCCTGTCAGTTTAATAAGTGGGATTTATTGCCATATAAATAGGCATGAAAATAAAGAAAACCCATTGAATTAGAAGGTGTCCAAACTTTTGGTCTGTACTGTATGTCACTGTGTGACACAGTTTAAAGCGTTTCACTGTGATCATTTAACAAAAGTCAAACCGGTGAAGACATATGGTACCCTGAATAATAGTCACCGGTCCCCACTAGCCACATGTTTTGGTCTCGCATGGCCTTATGTGATTACTGGGACGCTATCTTCAATGCTTTTTCTCCCACTGGTAAAAGAAATATGGATCCAGACCTTTGCGATTTTCAATGTCCGACCATTGTCAGTCTAATATTGTTGCCTTTGCTTCACTGGTAGCTCACAGGGTGATACTCTTGAAATGTCCATACTCAACGTTTTATTTGTTGGGTTATGTGATTACAAATGCAAAAAAAAAAGAAGTTCAAATATGATAATGGAACATATGATGAAGCTGGACCCTCAGCAAGCATGAGTTTTTATTTCATGACATGAAACAAAGTGGAAAAAGTCTATGTCTAGTTGTTCTACTAAGTTCACATGATGGTACATTGAAAATTATTTAACGAGTGACCTACAGTATGTTTAAACAATTACATGTCAGCTGCATGATTGACCAAAAATACTGATCCGATGGATGGAACTTTTTTTAAAATCAAAGTTTGAGTTTCACTAATTTCAAGTTGTAGCCGAGGTACATACTGAGCTTTTCACGTTCATTTCAATTTGAGATAATCCTAGAGGCAAAAAAAGTATTTTGAATGCAATTTTTGTGTTTTTATATATTTAATGAATGGATGAATGATTTAAAAAGTGTAGAATTTGAGCTAGCATGAATTAAATATCGTCTACACTTTAGAAATAGAGTAGACCTTTTATTTTGTGCTTACTCATAGCCTTCAAATCATGTACTAACTTCAGTGAAATAACAAATATCAAGTGCAAAGATTCATTTGATAAATATTAAATATTATTGAAAAGTCAATTTGTTTCAGGAACTTTATCACATTATATAGATTAATTACACACAAATGGATGCTAGAAAGCCTTTATTTCTCCTAATTAAGATGATTTCTGCTTACAGCAAATGAAAACATGACATTTTAATTTAGAATTTTCCATCAGACCAATAAAAAAAACATGTTTAATACAGAAATATGGGCTTTATAAAAAAAGATATGTTTAATGCCTACTTTAGGATGTTATTTTTAAAGGTATTTTTAATCCAACAAACATTCAGTCATATTCAAGTTTATTGAATATGACTTTACAGTAATATTTTTCTTTCAGTGCTTTCATTGTGTTCACCACATGGGGGCAGTCACTCCTAATTGACTGGACATATTCATAAACGACAAAAAGCAATTAGGCTGGAATACACAGATTGTTTTTTTGGTTTGTTTGTTTTTACATTGTGGTCCCCCATGGACAGTGTCGCCCTGGGCAAGAACCATATGTAAATAAAAATAAACACATTTTAAGGATTTGTTCTGAAAGCATAAAATTCTCATTCTACGTTTCCTCTCAGCTGTTAGCATTTTCATCTTCTTTTTCTCCTGCTTTGTATTGTTTATTACAAATAAATATATTTTTAAGGAGGAAAAAGATATATATATATATATATATATATATATATATATATATATATATATATATATATATATATATATATATAAAAAATCTAAATACAGGATTCAAAAGTAATAGGGACAAAAATTGTCCAAATTAGTTTTAAAATAAACAGCTGGATAAAATAAATAATGATATAAGCTTTATTATTTGACGACTTTTAAACAGAAGTCTTCACCATTTTACCTAGAGGCTTCTCTGATTGGTTGAAACTCATGCATCACCGCTGTGGGACTGATCCCCAGTGATTTACGGGCTGCTGATGACCTGCTTGATCCAGTCGGTCAGTCTGGTGATGCGGGTGTAGACGCCGTAGTAATCTGGACGGCCGCAGCCTTTGCCCCAGCTCACCACTCCGGCCAAGAACCAGCGCCCTGATGGCTCCTGGCAGACCAGTGGCCCGCCAGAGTCCCCCTGGCACAGACAGTCACAGAATTAAAGAACGAAGGAGAAATATTATACAAATATCTTTATTCTGTCTAAAAGAGATTAATTAGTTATTATTCAGCAGAATTATTTTTGTGGAACACTGTTACGTCTCTTTAGTATTAGTAGAATATAAATTCATGTCAGCCTGTATCTTGTGACAGATTACCGTAACTGAAATAATGTATTTTATATAGTTGTACCTTACTAAAGTATTTCTACACCTTGAACCTTGTCACATTTTGTCAAGTTACTAACAAAAGCTTTAATTTTTATAGTTATTAATGACACAAATAACTATATAATAATAAATTAAGAACATGACATAATTTTCAAAAGGTTTTGCAAATAGAAGTCAGAAAGGTTAATTCAGTCAAGACTTCCTAGAATAATCTTTATGTTTTTGAGGTATGGTTGAAACCAGATGTTAACATAAACTGAGTAAGAACACACATTTTTTTTCCCTTAGTGTCTGAAGTGAAATCAGACCAGACTTTTTTGTGTTTTAGCTTAGTTAGGATTACTAAAATTGCTTCTATTTGGCAAATGCCAGAAAACTTGGCGGAAATATTGTTTAGAATTTTTTTTTTTTTTTTTTGTGACTTTTCTCGAATTCAAAAGTTTGGAGAAGTTGTTGGAATCTCTGAAAAGGCGTGTGTGAGATTGGCGGCCTACAAATAGCTCCACCAGTTCTTTCAGGAGGAATGAGCCCAAACTCCAGCAAACTGTTGTGAGAAGAAGGAAGAAAACCTAGAAGATTTGACCCAAAACACACATTTTAAAATATAGATACTGACTGACACTGAATGTATGTGAAAGTTTGAATTTGAGCAAAGTTACTAAAGAAATTCTACGAAATGTTCTTTCTAAGTTTTCTGTCATTTAGCAAAAATACATTTATTTATTTATCTCAAACAGATTTTGGAAACAATGAAACTGTACAATTGGTAAAGAAGTGTAAGTAATTTAGAAAGCAACTGTAAAAGCAAGACATGGAGCAAATTTCCATTTTCTTTTTGGGAAGTGGGTACATGGAAATATCTGTAAAAGGTGTTTAAATGTGCAATCTATATGAACAATCTATATAGAACATTGTTTTAAATCAAGGGTTTTCATTTATTCAATTGGCAGTGGACAAGTTTCTAATTTCTGCATGATGTGTTTCTGTTCACCCAATGTTACTAAAACTTAGTCAAAACAACAAAAAGTACAGAAAGGAAAAAAAGTTCCTTTGATCAGAAAAACAGAGGGGTTCTGTGGTTCACAGCCTGTAGTCTGACATGCAGTTTTTTCTTTGCTAATAGAAAGAAATCAATGCAGATTGGTAAGCAAACACTTAGTGTTATGTTTATATGCCCATACCTGACAGGCGTCTTTCCCTCCACTACGATAACCAGCACAAAGCATTCTGGGAGTGACTAGGTAGCCGTAAGAGCGAACGCAGGCTTCCTCGCTGACCAATCGAACGTCCACTTTCTGCAACACATTGTTGGTTCTGCCTGCAGGGGGTCAGAGGTCAGACATCAGGATCACTCTGTTACCACTTCCTCTATTTCACAAGAAGCATGAAAGACATTGGGTTAAAGTCACTGCTAGCTCCCTTCAGCCTCTGTGACTCCTGACGTCAGAAGTTTTCAGCCTATGTGACTCCTGACATCAGAAGTTTTCAGCCTCTGTGACGTCAGGAGTCACAGAAGTTTTCAGCCTCTGTGACTCCTGACGTCAGAAGTTTTCAGCCTCTGTGACTCCTGACGTCACAGAAGTTTTCAGCCTCTGTGACTCCTGACGTCACAGAAGTTTTCAGCCTCTGTGACTCCTGACGTCAGAAGTTTTCAGCCTCTGTGACTCCTGACATCAGAAGTTTTCAGCCTCTGTGACGTCAGGAGTCACAGAAATTTTCAGCCTCTGTGACTCCTGACGTCAGAAGTTTTCAGCCTCTGTGACTCCTGACGTCAGAAGTCTTCAGCCTCTGTGACTCCTGACGTCACAGAAGTTTTCAGCCTCTGTGACTCCTGACGTCACAGAAGTTTTCAGCCTATGTGACCCCTGACGTCAGAAGTCTTCAGCCTCTGTGACTCCTGACGTCAGAAGTCTTCAGCCTCTGTGACTCCTGACGTCGGAAGTTTTCAGCCTCTGTGACTCCTGACGTCACAGAAGTTTTCAGCCTCTGTGACTCCTGACGTCGGAAGTCTTCAGCCTCTGAGACTCCTGACGTCGGAAGTTTTCAGCCTATGTGACTCCTGATATCACAGAAGTTTTCAGCCTCTGTGACGTCAGGAGTCACAGAAGTTTTCAGCCTCTGTGACTCCTGACGTCGGAAGTTTTCAGCCTCTGTGACTCCTGACGTCACTGACGTTTTCAGCCTCTGTGACTCCTGACATCAGAAGTTTTCAGCCTCTGTGACGTCAGGAGTCACAGAAGTTTTCAGCCTCTGTGACTCCTGACGTCGGAAGTTTTCAGCCTCTGTGACTCCTGACGTCAGAAGTTTTCAGCTTCTGTGACTCCTGACGTCAGAAGTCTTCAGCCTCTGTGACTCCTGACGTCACAGAAGTTTTCAGCCTCTGTGACTCCTGACGTCACAGAAGTTTTCAGCCTATGTGACCCCTGACGTCAGAAGTCTTCAGCCTCTGTGACTCCTGACGTCAGAAGTTTTCAGCCTCTGTGACTCCTGACGTCACAGAGGCAGGAGTCACAGCCTCTGTGACTCCTGACGTCGGAAGTTTTCAGCGTCTGTGACTCCTGACGTCACAGAAGTTTTCAGCCTCTGTGACTCCTGACATCGGAAGTTTTCAGCCTCTGTGACTCCTGACATCAGAGGTTTTCAGCCTCTGACTCCTGACGTCGGAAGTCTTCAGCCTCTGTGACTCCTGACGTCAGACGTTTTCAGCCTCTGTGACTCCTGATATCACAGAAGTTTTCAGCCTCTGTGACTCCTGACGTCACAGAAGTTTTCAGCCTCTGTGACTCCTGACGTCACAGAAGTTTTCAGCCTCTGTGACTCCTGACGTCACAGAAGTTTTCAGCCTCTGTGACGTCAGGAGTCACAGAAATTTTCAGCCTCTGTGACTCCTGACGTCAGAAGTTTTCAGCCTCTGTGACTCCTGACGTCAGAAGTCTTCAGCCTCTGTGACTCCTGACGTCACAGAAGTTTTCAGCCTCTGTGACTCCTGACGTCACAGAAGTTTTCAGCCTATGTGACCCCTGACGTCAGAAGTCTTCAGCCTCTGTGACTCCTGACGTCAGAAGTCTTCAGCCTCTGTGACTCCTGACGTCGGAAGTTTTCAGCCTCTGTGACTCCTGACGTCACAGAAGTTTTCAGCCTCTGTGACTCCTGACGTCGGAAGTCTTCAGCCTCTGAGACTCCTGACGTCGGAAGTTTTCAGCCTATGTGACTCCTGATATCACAGAAGTTTTCAGCCTCTGTGACGTCAGGAGTCTCAGAAGTTTTCAGCCTCTGTGACTCCTGACGTCGGAAGTTTTCAGCCTCTGTGACTCCTGACGTCACTGACGTTTTCAGCCTCTGTGACTCCTGACATCAGAAGTTTTCAGCCTCTGTGACGTCAGGAGTCACAGAAGTTTTCAGCCTCTGTGACTCCTGACGTCGGAAGTTTTCAGCCTCTGTGACTCCTGACGTCAGAAGTTTTCAGCTTCTGTGACTCCTGACGTCAGAAGTCTTCAGCCTCTGTGACTCCTGACGTCACAGAAGTTTTCAGCCTCTGTGACTCCTGACGTCACAGAAGTTTTCAGCCTATGTGACCCCTGACGTCAGAAGTCTTCAGCCTCTGTGACTCCTGACGTCAGAAGTTTTCAGCCTCTGTGACTCCTGACGTCGGACGTTTTCAGCCTCTGTGACTCCTGACGTCACAGAGGCAGGAGTCACAGCCTCTGTGACTCCTGACGTCGGAAGTTTTCAGCGTCTGTGACTCCTGACGTCACAGAAGTTTTCAGCCTCTGTGACTCCTGACATCGGAAGTTTTCAGCCTCTGTGACTCCTGACATCAGAGGTTTTCAGCCTCTGACTCCTGACGTCGGAAGTCTTCAGCCTCTGTGACTCCTGACGTCAGACGTTTTCAGCCTCTGTGACTCCTGATATCACAGAAGTTTTCAGCCTCTGTGACTCCTGACGTCACAGAAGTTTTCAGCCTCTGTGACTCCTGACGTCACAGAAGTTTTCAGCCTCTGTGACTCCTGACGTCACAGAAGTTTTCAGCCTCTGTGACGTCAGGAGTCACAGAAGTTTTCAGCCTCTGTGACTCCTGACGTCAGAAGTCTTCAGCCTCTGTGACTCCTGACGTCACAGAAGTTTTCAGCCTCTGTGACTCCTGACGTCACAGAAGTTTTCAGCCTCTGTGACTCCTGACGTCGGACGTTTTCAGCCTCTGTGACTCCTGACGTCACAGAGGCAGGAGTCACAGCCTCTGTGACTCCTGACGTCGGAAGTTTTCAGCCTCTGTGACTCCTGACGTCACAGAAGTTTTCAGCCTCTGTGACTCCTGACGTCGGAAGTCTTCAGCCTCTGAGACTCCTGACGTCAGACGTTTTCAGCCTATGTGACTCCTGATATCACAGAAGTTTTCAGCCTCTGTGACGTCAGGAGTCACAGAAGTTTTCAGCCTCTGTGACTCCTGACGTCGGACGTTTTCAGCCTCTGTGACTCCTGACGTCACTGACGTTTTCAGCCTCTGTGACTCCTGACATCAGAAGTTTTCAGCCTCTGTGACGTCAGGAGTCACAGAAGTTTTCAGCCTCTGTGACTCCTGACGTCGGAAGTTTTCAGCCTCTGTGACTCCTGACGTCAGAAGTCTTCAGCTTCTGTGACTCCTGACGTCACAGAAGTTTTCAGCCTCTGTGACTCCTGACGTCAGAAGTCTTCAGCCTCTGTGACTCCTGACGTCACAGAAGTTTTCAGCCTCTGTGACTCCTGACGTCACAGAAGTTTTCAGCCTATGTGACCCCTGACGTCAGAAGTCTTCAGCCTCTGTGACTCCTGACGTCAGAAGTTTTCAGCCTCTGTGACTCCTGACGTCGGAAGTTTTCAGCCTCTGTGACTCCTGACGTCACAGAAGTTTTCAGCCTCTGTGACTCCTGACGTCGGAAGTCTTCAGCCTCTGAGACTCCTGACGTCAGAAGTTTTCAGCCTATGTGACTCCTGATATCACAGAAGTTTTCAGCCTCTGTGACGTCAGGAGTCACAGAAGTTTTCAGCCTCTGTGACTCCTGACATCGGAAGTTTTCAGCCTCTGTGACTCCTGACGTCACTGACGTTTTCAGCCTCTGTGACTCCTGACATCAGAAGTTTTCAGCCTCTGTGACGTCAGGAGTCACAGAAGTTTTCAGCCTCCGTGACTCCTGACGTCGGAAGTTTTCAGCCTCTGTGACTCCTGACGTCAGAAGTTTTCAGCCTCTGTGACTCCTGACGTCACAGAAGTTTTCAGCCTCTGTGACTCCTGACGTCACAGAAGTTTTCAGCCTATGTGACCCCTGACGTCGGAAGTTTTCAGCCTCTGTGACTCCTGATATCACGGAAGTTTTCAGCCTCTGTGACTCCTGATATCACAGAAGTTTTCAGCCTCTGTGACTCCTGACGTCACAGAAGTTTTTAGCCTTTGTGACGTCAGGAGTCACAGAAGTTTTCAGCCTCTGTGACTCCTGATATCACAGAAGTTTTCAGCCTCTGTGACGTCAGGAGTCACAGAAGTTTTCAGCCTCTGTGACTCCTGACGTCGGAAGTTTTCAGCCTCTGTGACTCCTGACGTCAGAAGTTTTCAGCCTCTGTGACTCCTGACGTCAGAAGTTTTCAGCCTCTGTGACTCCTGACGTCGGCAGGCGGCAGTATTTCTTATTTCTACTTCCCGTCTTCCTCAGCCTCACTGGAAGTAAAGTCAAAGTCTGAGAGCGACGTGGCGAGTAACAAAAACTCATAATTGCATTAAAGAAAATATCATAAAAATTCCTTGCAAATATTTCCAAAATAGCGCAATAAAATTTTTGATTTTCACTTTTTTGCTGTCAAAATCACTAATTTTATGGCGCTAATTTAGAAAGATGTTCAACATTATTTAATCTTAAGTTCTTATCGAATGCAGAGACGGCTATTTATTCATATTTTAACAGCTTAGCTGGGTTTATTAATACGTTCTGCCACTAACGGCCCTGTGAGAACATTCTCGATCTTGAGATCAAGCAAAATAAAATTAAATTTGACACCCTGCCATGTAGCATCTCAGTGAAATCAAGGATCTGGGCTTTATGTC
This sequence comes from Xiphophorus maculatus, assembly GCF_002775205.1. NCBI lineage: Eukaryota > Metazoa > Chordata > Actinopteri > Cyprinodontiformes > Poeciliidae > Xiphophorus > Xiphophorus maculatus. The sequence goes on along the minus strand of NC_036447.1, from coordinate 26,762,383 downwards.
AGAATTAGTCTCTCCTTTTCTTAATTCAATTTAGCAGTACGTTTTACATCATTGTCGTGTCACCCTATCCGATTTTACGTCAGCTTTAATCTTTTTCCAGATTATCTCACATTTTCCTCAAGCGTGCTCTGACACCTTGAATTCAGTGACGTGATCTTTCCAGACACTATAGTATTTTGGTTTTGTTTCTATTCCTTGGCCGCTCCGCTTTCTCCCCGAGGTCTCCGACCTGTTGGCCAGCTCACCTCCCTCCTGTTGTGCTCCCCAGCCGGTGACCCAGCAGAGCAGGCCCGGCTCCAGCTGGTGGGTGGCCGGCGGCAGGCAGGCGGGCCGAGCGTGTCCGGTCAGCAGTGCGTACGCGGGCCGGTCCAGCTTCAGCAGGGCGAGGTCGTAGTCGTGGGACTCGCTGTCATAGTATTGATGGAGGTGGATCTGCTGAACCCGAGCCACCTCCTCTATGGAGCTGCTGCGGTTCAGCAGCAGTTTACCCAGATACACCGTCCACACCGAGGGGGAGTACACACTGCAGCGGGAATATCAGAGCGAGAGGGTAAAGGCCCGTCACGGTGACAGATATTCCAGAACCATAAATTGTCACAGACGTTATCGCGATAAAACGTAATATTACTGTTTTGAGACTATTTTCAAATAATATAATGGATAGTAATACAAGAGCACATTCTCAAAGATAAGTAGTTGTAACTTCTAATGAACATTTAACACTGGAACCGGAAGACGTTTTATATATCCAAAATAAATACATTAAACAATAGAAACGGCAAATAAAATGAAATATTAAGTCTCTGTAAACAAAATTGTCCTTCAATAAAGGGCCAGTTACAGACATACACATAAGCACTGGGAGAAGGCAGATGAGCTCAACTTTTTCACAGATTATATTACGATGATTTTAACAAGTAGGATTTATATATACATATATATATATAAAACTTGCATACTGCAGCATTAATACATTTTTAATTTTATAAATTTATTTATTAATTTATTAGGCTTTGCATTTATGCCTTGATTGGAGAACATGACTATATTCCTTTCTATGACGTGAACATGATTCCGGGTCCAGTGGATTGAGCAAGATTTTCAGCAGGGGGCCATATGCCCCATCGAATCTCCCTTAGGGGTGCCACTGTCTTCAACGCTGATTTTTGATCTACATCAATCAAACAATCGTAAACAGTACAACTCAAAAAGTTTTTAATCCTCCCCAAGAAAATTAAAAAGTGTTAATCCCCCTGCAAAACGTTGCCGCAATTCTTTTGAGCTGCATCCCGGTTAAGCTGTTTTTGAGAGACAGGTGCAGATAAGACCAGAAATGCACTCACATCACTCCCTCACTCACTCTGAGACGGTTTTAACTCCTACATCCTTATCCTTATCCATCACTTGAGCCAAACGCAGACGGAGTTTAAAAGAAAAGAGACGATCCTGATTTAGGAAACAGGGAAATGAAAGAGCGTCCTTCAAAGTGTAGGCAGGGAGTGAAAACATGACATTTGCAACAACAAAGAGCTTCAGGTCGTCTGTTTGCTGTTGGCACTCACCTGTCGTCGTAGAAGCAGTGGGCGGCCGACGCCACCCACTGACTGGAGATCAGCGCTCCTCCGCAAATGTGGGTCCCTCGCACCTGCAGGCTGGTCTGCCAGGGCCACTCCCCCTCTGAGGCGTCGCTGCCCCCGACGATGCGGGTGGAGAACTGCCTCAGGCCACATTCTGAACACGGGCAGACATCGAAAAAACATATATATAAAAACTACTAATACGAAACATAACTATCAATAGCAATTGCAGTTAAAACTCTCTTCTTCATGGTCTGTCAGCGATACTTTTAGTTCACTGAGAGTCACTTTCTCTCAGGTGACCGAGTCCAACAGATTTATTTTCATAAGTATTTTCGCATTACTGCTTTTACTATGTCTACTTCATATAAAGCTTCATTAGAAATTGCTTTGGGTTTATTTCAAATGTAATAGATATTGAGATGGGAAAGAAAATAAAAAAAAAAGTGGGCAGAAAGGTTTAAAGCACAGGTGTCAAACTCCAGTCCTGGAGGGCCGCAGTCCTGCAACTTTTAGATGTGCCTCTGCTGCACCACACCTGAATAGAATAATTACGTCATTAGCAAGGCTCTGGAGAACTGATCTACACATGAAGGAGGTAATTAAGCCATTTCATGCCAGTGTTTTGTACCTGTGGCACATCTAAAAACTGCAGGACAGCGGCCCTTGAGGACTGGAGTTTGACACCCCTGGTTTAAAGGGAAAGGACAGAAACAATACAAAATAACAGGCTAGATACTGTATCTGCTTCTACGCCTGCAGAAAGAGAGAGGAAACAAACCAAACTGAAAAACTTGAAACAAAACACCTGTACATGTTTAATGTGTTCCACAGTGCTTGTTGCTAAATGAAACATTGAATTTGTCTGGCTTTGACATTAGCTTTTTTTCCTGTCACTGTGTATGAAAGGCAGATTTGTGTGTCTAACTATTTGTATTTGTTCTGTAAAACAAATTGTGCTAAGTGAGCTTTTGGATCTTTTCCCCCACCAGATCCCATGTCCTCCTTACTCTCCTAGTCCAGCTTGTCTGTGGAGAAAGCTAAATCTTGACACGTTTGCAGTTGTGTTATGACGGCTGCGTAATTGAAAATTGATAAACAAATCATAAAACACTTTACAGTTTATTAATCGTGAATTGTTTTACTATTAATAAACGGAACAGCTTGGATTATTGTTTACAACCCTTAAATTTCACTAATTTGTTCCTTTTGATAAATGTCTGAGGCATTTACAGAGCAGCTGTGTTTACACTTGAATGAAATTACACTTATAAAACCCAGGGCCACTGACTGAGTCTTATTTAGGGGTATCGTATTAAAAGTAGCTCAATACATGTACACGCCACACTATTCAGATTATCTTTAGTCAGAAAAAAACGTAAAGCACATAGTATTTTTCATCCACTTCACAATTGTGTATTTTATATGGTTCTATCACCACATGTATTAATAAAATAGATCGGTGTTTGGTTCTAACGCGAAACAATGTAAACAAGTTTGAGAGACATTAATGCTTTTGCACCGTTGCACACCCATAAATCCTCAGATAACTCAACAGAAGCATCTCAATGATCTAATTTAAAATGTGATGGATTTATTTATTAAACCGCAAGGTAAGGCCAAGTATTGCATTGTTCTAATACATGGGGGCTTTTAAGCTCTGACTGCATTTCCTTTATTTCTACTTTCAAGCATTTACATTGAGGGAGCCAACCTTATTTGGAAATGTTTGCTCAAACAAGCTATAAAGTTTTCATGAGCAGAAGGTGGCGACTAAAACGGTTGGAGTCTATCTATGAACTCAGTAACATTTAGAGTTCAGCCTTATATTTTCCTAGTGGAAGGTTTTAAAGCTCTTCCCCTGGCTCCATATAGCTTAGAGAACAGACTTTAAAATACTTCTGTTAGTTTATAAATCCCTGTACGGCTTAGCACCAGCATACATTAAGGACCTGTTGCCATAGTATCAGACCTCTCAGGTCTTCTGCTTCTGGTCTGCTCCCAGAATCTGGGACCAGATCCCCAGAACCAGAATCAAACAGAAAAGCAGCATTCAGTTTTTATGAACCACAAATCTGAAACAAACTTTCAGTTTTCGGAAGCTTGGAAACTCCAGCTCCAAGGAGGAGCTGCGTCTCAGAGGCGGAGCTAGGTCCAGCCAGGCGTTTTGCACAGCTGAATGGTTGCCAAGGGAGAGCAAAGGATTTCTCAAACATTGCATGAAAGAACCAAATCAACACTCCAGGCATGTTTTTGACAAAAGAATAACATTACAACATGATCCAAAGCTCAAAAGTAAGTATATATATAGTTTTACATAATACTACCCCTTTAAAAGGAAAACAATGAATAATATTTAGTTATAAGAGTATGATTGATTGGTCTACATGCAAAACAAAGTGCTACCCTGATAACATCCACAGAATAATTGATAAAAACCAGATTAGTCTTAGTTTTAGTGGAACGTCGTCTGATCTCACCGCATCGATTCTCATCCGAGGCGTCGGGACAGTCTGTGACAGAGTCGCACTCTGGGTTCGGCTTCTTCAGGCACGTGCCGTCAGCGCAGACGTAGGTCATATCCGTACACTCTACTCCTGGACGCACAAACAGACCCACACACCGAGAACCCAAAGCTGCTCAGGAAAGCTAACGTGGAGAGATTTTCTTACTTAATGTTCCACATCTAAATAACACAAACAGCTTGCTTTGAAATACTTCACTGCAAAGAGTAAATGAAAGGGAGATTTTCTTCATGTTGTGACACCTTCTAATGTGTGTGTGCGTGCGGGTGGGGGTGTGTGTTGGAGGTCAGAGTGTTACCATCAGTGCAGTTCATCTCATCGGAGGCTTCGGGGCAGTCTGGGTGTTGGTCACACACTTTATAGTAGTCGACACACTGACTGTCCTCGGGGCATTTGTACTGTGCCACACACACTGAAACACACATGATAAAGTATCGCTTTGCACGTCTTATAAAACATTGTAATTAATCTTTACTTTTGATTTAAAAAAATTAAATACATAGATTTTTAAAATAAATATATTTGGTGCCGTTTGCACAATTATTTTGAGTTACTTAGCCAGTGATAAAAAATAAATAATATAACTTTTTTTTTTTCAAAATCTTATTTAAATCATGTTATTCATTCATTTATAAATGTGACCATTTCAAACTACAAATATTCAGTTAGCAAGGTAATTATTTAGCTTTAAACTAAATTTTTAGCGAACAGACTAAATATTTAGATTGAAGCCAAATATTTAATTAGCAAGAAAAATATTTCGTTAACCATCTAGTTAACCACTTAGCACCAAACTAAATATTTAGGTACTAAGCTAAATATTTACCTTTATAAAATAAATAAGTGCAAGCTTAGTACTCGGTTCGAAATTAACTATTAAGTTAGCAAGATAAATATTTTGTTCACCATCTAAATATTTAGCTCCAAACAAGTTAGCTTCAAACTAAAAATTTGGTTTAAAGCTAACTATTAATTAGCAAGATAAATATTTAGGACTACAGTGCAGGGCATTCTGGGTAACTATAACCAAATCAAACGGGTGATGCTAGCGCTAGAGGGAACAATGTACATTTCTCTTTTCCCAAAGACAAAAGAGAAATGCTCCAACCACTAATATCTGACCCTACCCTGTGTTTTGTTTACATTTTGTCAAGCAGGAAGTTGCTCTCAGTGTCATTTCCTTCAGTGGTGTTTGGTGCAGCCCCGCCAGAGGTGAGGTTAACAGGGAACAGGTTTTTGAAAGAGTTTGGATCATTTCACACATTGCAGTGTGAAAGTGAATGGCACCAGCTGAACATTTATCAAATGTTGCAACTTTGATCCCCAATCGAACCGAGTGATCCAGGTTATCATGTGGGAAAACACCCATAATATTTAAAGTGGAGGTAAATATAAAGTTGGTTAACTAAACATTTAGCTTGCTATTTAGATATGTATTTTGGTGACATTTATAAATCAATGAACTAGTTATCTTATGACAGACTAAATATTAATAATACATTCAACAATTTGGTAAGCTTCACTACAAACAGCAAAAGATTCTGAGATCTATATTACAAAGTTTTTAAAGGCTCCTGCTGGCACCTGGGTCCTTGGACCAGCTCCCAAGAAATGGCAACACAACACGGACGCGTCTGTGTTGAGTATTTCAGTAATAGACTTGACAGTGTGTAACCATCTTCCCTTGTTGAAAAGCCTTGGTGATGTACTGTATGCCGTTATGAATTTAAAATCTAAACTTCATACCACAGTTCCTCTCATCCAATCCGTTGGAGCAGTCCTTGATTCCGTCACACAGGGGGACACAGAGTCCGCTCACAGTGCACAGGAACTGACCTGGACAAGCTGCACACACAGAAAACAACAACCAAAACTAACGTTGGACAAAGGGTCTCGTCTCGGTAATCTTTCCTGCATCCGGAACTTACGGTCGGAAAGGTTAAAGATGCTGTAGTGGACCTGAAGGCCCGGCCCGGTCAGCGACACCTCGGAGGTCATAACGACGGTGGTTGAGTGTGTGAGCAGGGAGAGGCGTTCGCAGTACGGCTGCAGACCTCTGGTACCGCACAGCCTGAGAATTCAACCAGCATCGTTTCTTTTATAATGATAAAAAAGGGACAATGAAGAACTCAAACATAAATGTTGGCATTTCATGCACTGAACCAGATTATAGCAAAAGCTAATTTGCATCTGCAGTACCTTGACTAGTTACAAAAATGGACATACAATAATAAAATAAGATAGAAAATACAACACTATGAGTTATTTTCTATTCACAATACACAAACACAGATGTACAGACTTAACCACTGGCACACACACACACACACACACACACACACACACACACACACGCCCAGTCAAGCGGTTAATGTTCAAATACCTGAGCGGTTTTTAACAACCTAAGCTAGACTGTATGTAAAATAAAAATCATATATTTTTATCCAAACAGATGGGTGTAATTTTTGCCTCTGACTATCTGTAGATAAAGGTGAGAATATGAAACCTGCAGGTTAAAAACAACATAAAAAGGTCACTAGATAGTATTAGGATGCTTTAGTGAGACAATAGTGCCACCTTGTGTTCAGACAACTGTGAAAGTCCCCTCACTTGAGTCTTGTGAATGATTTAAAAAAATATATTATTAAAAAATAATTGAAGTTGTAGTTACAAAAACGTATTTTAGTTGGGAATGGGATTCAGTCAGACTTTAAAGAAGTTGTGATATAGTCATTGTTTTGGCACATGGACATGATTTAATGTTATTGCAACTAAACTGAGATGCACAATGTGAAAAATCCAGTTAGCAGATTATTTTGTTGTGAGGTCTGCTAGCCTTTTAGCTGCCACCTGCATGTGTACGTAGTCTAAATGGAGGAAGAAAAACAGAGAAGTGGGCCTTAACCATAAACCTGCCTTTTTTACTTCAGTGGTGCAGCACCTGAACTTTACTGAAAAAGACCTTTTCATAAAGGATCGGAAATATTTATGAAGCCAGACGTTTTTGGTTTTTTTTCCCCTGACTGTCTAACATTAAAATACACATAACTTTTTCTATTTTAAGTCACGTAGGATTCTGAAAAGTCTTTACGTTATAATTAGATTTCTGTTTGTGGTTTAAGCCTGTAGTTTAGTTGAACACTGGAAAAAGAAGGCCATCCAGACCGATTGTAACAGACCATACCTGCGGTTCTGGATGACCCACTGACCCTGGGTGCAGGCCTGGTTGTAGCTGGCTCTGCTCAGCTCGTAGCCTTCAAACTCCAGAGCTAAACCCAGCGCTGCGCCGGGCATCTGAGAGAAAACAGGAAATGTTTGAGGGGTTTTTTATGGTCTTCGACATTGGCTGTAACTACATGTTAAAAGAAACAACGTAGAGGTACGGATGGAAGGGACACTGACGATGAAAGTCCAGGTACAGTTGGTGTTCGGAGGATAGAAGCTGGGGAAGAAAGGCGTCTGCAGAATCCCCTGCACCCCCTGTACTTCCTTCAGCTGAACGGAGGAGATGCAGTCTGAGAATACCGAGCAGAAACAATCTAGGTTATCAATCCGTTTGGCCTTGCGGTATGAAACTCAGGAATTCAGCTGCATGTGGTTTGCTAATGAAACTGTGTACTTCAACAAATTTACCGTCATGTTTTTTTAATGACATTGCGTGAAGAAACTCATGTGATGCGATTTTAATTGCTTTTCGTATTCAGTGGAAACACTGTAATTCCGAAATTTTGTTTTTTCGACATTAGCGGAATGTCAACAACGTTTTTCGCACGTTTGTAATGGAAACAGAGCTTTTGGCGGCAGCATAATAGCAGAATTTGTTTCTATTGAAAACTCTATACCATGGCTTCATAAACAATATTTCTTTCAGACGTTTGACAGCTTCAGTCTTACCCTGTTGGGGCCAAGCTTGCGCAGACAAAGAAAATGGGTCCTTGTAATTGTAAAGACCTTTTTTCCAAACCACTGTCATCCACTCGCCGGATGAGAGCACGCGCACCACGTCCTCATGTCTGCTGCAGCCGTACACCCTTCAGTAGGAAACAATGCTAAAATGTAGCCACATGATTGTTCTTTTCTGAGGTTTTGAGTTTTGACTTTCACAGAGCTCGGATCTTAAAGCGATCGAGTTTGTCGTAGCTTTTGTTGAAAAAAAAAACCCAAAACCAACTTACGACGTAATTAGATGGTGATCGGAGGGGGTGATGGAGTCATACACCACCAGCCGGTCTCGGCACTCGGGGAGCAGCCACTCCATGTGGAGCTCCAGCTGGGAGCCGGGGTCGGTCTGGAGGTGCCACAAGCAGGAGGGCCGATGTGTTTCAGGGCCGCGCAGAGCCACGGGGCTGCTGGACACCACCTTCTGGTAACGGTAACAGTCTGAGGACGAAGAAGTCAGAACTTACAATAAATACTTAGAAGAAGAAGAAACCTTTCAATTACACTTTAAGGGCTCATCAAAAGATAAAAACTAGTGAAACTGAATACTGAATTATTGCAGAATGACTAATGTAATTCCATGATATTTGCATTAGTTTCACAAGGTGTCTTAGTCTGGTACCACACGTTACCACAAATCTTGTTTTTCCTTTTCTTTTGAGTTGCTTTGACTAAAAGCCTTTGCTAAATGCCCACTTATAAATCCTTGATAATATTCAGCTGAATAAAACATGGAAGGTAGGACAATCTGCCAGCTGTTCTGTCTAATTTGTGGTTTTTCACTAAATCAGCCTAAAATTACATTAACCCACTGCTTGGGTCTTACTTAAAACATTTTCCTTTAATCTATCATAAACGCATTTATCCATCTTCACTGCTTTGGGAAAGTATTCATACTAATTTCAGTATGTATATATTTTTGGGGGATTTTATTAACTGAACCAGGAGTCTGCAACATTTGCAACCCAAAGAGCCATTTTTATTCAGGCCATCCAAAGAAAACTTGTTTAAAGCAACAAGCGACTAGGAAATAAGACAACTTATAATTTTAGATAAATATCTACTATTGGAAATTTGTTGTGATTTTAAAAGAACTACCATCTTATTTCTATTCTTAAGATTTGAAAGAAAGATAAACATAAAATGTATTTTAGAAACGATGGGAAAATGACACTAAAAATAAAAATTCACATTGATTCCAACCTAATGACTAGAAAGACTAAAACACATCACTTGTACCCTTAGTGACACTCGCTATAGGACAAAAAACCCATAGAGTGATAATAAAATTAACAAATTACAAAGTAAAAAATGATGAAATGGAAAAAAGAAAGACGTGATACCAAACGAAGATGTCAAAACTTCTACAACTTTGGAGTCAGTTTCTGTGGGGAGGTGAACAAAAACCAAATGAAACCGAAAATATATCAGGAATACGATCTGTTTCATGATCTCATTCATAACTCTTTGGCTCACCAGTAACACACAGGGTAGGGAGGTGGAACAGGAAGCCATCCACGTTTGCCGTCTCCCCGCGCTGTGACCTTCCGTACCACCTGAGGCCGTCCTCCAGGCTTCTGGTGACTTCTTCTACTGTGACTTTTCCAACGTGACTGCTGGGGACCGACAGCACTATCCAGAAGTGAGCCACCACACTCCCCTGCCTGCAGGCACACAGACGGGCCTTAAATGAACACAACCGATAATAGAGTAATAAATACATGGATAAAAATAAACTGCTCCGTAACTCTTAAGCACTTTTCACTATTGATTTAGACATCACCCACTGTCTTAGGAGGCGGGTTTTAGGTGTATGCTTTGTGAAAAGAAGTGAAGTTCAATCACTTTGGTTTTAGCTTTAATTACTCCACTACTTAAAGAAAAACAAAGGCCCACATACCCAAACGCAAAGACAGTGGTGTAGTTAAAGTATCTGGAGAGAGATGAGGCTTTTAAGATCTTCTTTAACTAAAAGACACAAAAAACACATTAATTTAACATTCAGCAGCCTTTATTTAATCCTGTTTTTTGAATTGGTGTGATTTCATTTCCACATTTTAGTGTGATTAGCTGCGTTTCCATCACAGAAGTGCGAAAATCTTCATCTATATTCTACTAATGTCCAAAAAGCACAATTTCACAATTGCGATGTTGCTATCAAATAACAACATTATTGTTGTTGTTATCCAACATTATTGTTGGAAATGCTACTTCCTGTTGTCTTCTTCGACGTTTCGCCAGTAGTAACATGTGATCATGTGATGCGAAAAAAGGGTTTCCATTGCAGTTTTTCAAAATACATTATTTCGATAGGCTGATAAAACACCTCATCCTAGCACTTTTCTTTTTTATCGAAAAACTCGTTTCGATAAAAAACAAGGCTTTTACCGACTTTCTTTAAGTCGGCGTGTTTCCATTAAGCAAATTTATTTTTGTAATTTCAATTTGCACAATTTTATGGTTAATGGAAATGCAGCTACTGATAAGTGAAAGTAAACAGAGAACGTTGCTGTGCTTTTTATTCTGAAGACAGGAAGTGCATTTTGTGTGTCAGTGTATCTCAGAATCACCAGTACTGTATGTATCGGTGTGAACCCGTACTGAAAGAAAACCGTGTTTCCTGCTCACCGTGTTCTCTACATATTTTGCTTCAGTCTTAAACACTGGGTTACTGTGACAGGCCAGATCTGCTGAGAAGTTCCTGTTGACGATGGTTAAGTAAGCCGTGTACTGGTGCTGGACACGAGGCTCTAACGTCCAAACACTGTATTCTGTCGCAGATAAAGAACAACAAACATTAGAATTTAATCCGTAGATATGGACAATAAGTTGTTGGCACATTTTAAATTGTTCGTACTTATGTGACATCAGGTCAAAACGCCAACTTTCATTGTGAAGACAAAATAAAAAACTTGTCCCAAATGTTTTACTGAATAATATCTACCAAAAGGTCTTTATTATAGTCCAACCACTTGCCTCACAGCTGACTGGAAAGGCAGTACAGATGGACGGTGGCCTAAAGAGCTTCAGAAGAAGACAGTTTTTCACCTTAAATTAATACAATGATAACGATCTCAATGGAACGTCCTTTCTTATGTTGGTGTAACGGCAGAAAGACCAAATGATTCACAAGCCATCATTGAAAGACTTACACTTTATGTCACACAGTAAAGCTAAAAGTCTCCAGCAACACAGAAAAAAGTCCCTAGATTTGTCACTTGTTTTGTTTTTCATAAAGAGTCACTATAGGTGTCTGGACAGTCACTAAATGTAGCAACAAAGTCTATAAGTAAACAACAGTGCTACTTTTGTCTTGACCACAGCCACACTTAACTCCTCCGTTCATCCCCGCACTGAATTCATAGGAAGTCAGTACGTCACCAGATTTAAGATATCTGACCAAAACATTTATAACTTTTTGGATTTACTGAGGAGATTTTTTATTTATTTATTTTTTTTACATTTTGATTTCAGACATTCGAAAGTATTTGCTTGGCCAAAGATGAATGAATCCACACTGAGAAGCTGAGAAAGAATCGCTCACCCAGGAAGTACCAGGCCAGTGCGGCTGCGACCGCAATAAGGAAGACGATAAGGACGACGAGGGAGGCGAGCAAGAACCTGCAGGTGCGCGTCGTCTTTATCTGTAGCTCTACATTTTGTGTAGCAGCTCCTACCTGCTTAGAACAAAACCAAAAAAAAAATACAGTATGTGTGCCCCCAACATAAATTACCATGATATCTAAACATCATTTTAGATAATATAAAACATGTTTTGCTTTTGCTACGTCTTGGTTCATCAGGGGGAAATACAGATCTCAGGTGGTTTCCCAGTAGATTGTTGCCATACATAATCCTTACAGTAAGGTAGCTGTTATTTTATTCCTCTGGGTAAAATTTTTGAGAGATAACAATATCAATCTGACTTCAAAAGGCAAATAAATCCGAGACGCTGCGAGTTCGAAGTCACGTTCAATAATTCCCTTGGTTGACACCTTGGTTAAGGAAAGATGGGATTTTGTGATATTTCTCTTTCCCAGTCAATTGACACTTTTTATTGCAGTTTAAATTCTTTGGCTAAATTCATCAACACTCATTTGCTTAAACAGAGATATGTAAAAAATAGTAATAACAATAATGCTTTTCTAGATAAACGGATATTTTTGGATCTCACTCGTTCATGAAAACAGAAAATGAAAAAAATAGGCACATTTATAAAAACGTCATTTAATTTCACTAGAATGGCTAGAGTTAGTCCACTTTGACGTATACCTATATCGGCTTCGATAGTCCAACTGGCCTGAAGGATTTTATCTAGCAGGTGCTTTTGTTCAGTAAATAGGGCCATTACCTTATCAGTACCCTGGTAATGGCCTCAACGCATCTCACAGTTGCACAATAGACTTAGACTTCGACTTCGACTTAGACTGACTTTGTTGTCATTTTCAATGCACAGGGTGTATAAAGAACGAAATTTCGTTGCATACGGCTCAGGATAATGTTTGAAGTTCCAATGTTGTGAGTAAAATAAAAGTCTGATGGCAAGTAGGAAAAAGCTGTTTCGGAACCAGGTGGGCCTGCACCGGATGCTGCAGAACCTCTTTCCAGAGGGCAGCAGGGAGAACAGTCCATGGTGGGGGTGTGAGGGGTCACTGATGATGTTTCGGCCTCAGGACACGCATCCTGCATCGATGGTTGACCTGACACTTCGCCCTTTTGCCTGAGCTGGGTGTGGAAGGTTGTTGCCGAAGCAGTTTCTCCTTGTGTGCCTTCTTCTCACTCACATGAGAGTTACCGAACTCTTTTGCAAGCTCAACCAGGAAGTCCACCCGTCTCTCCTGCACCCCAATGCATGCCTGATAAAGCACATGTGCATTCAGTGCTGCCATGTCAATCATGTTTGCCAGGTTTGCTGACCAGCTGTCACATAGTGATGGAACCTTGGTCACCCCCCGCAAGATTATGACTGAAATAAATGCCATTAGTTCTTGTGAACTAAATAGGTGAAGCAGTCACCTATTTATCCTCCACAGCACAAAAGGCTGCATGCAAATTTGCATGTGCAAAGTCTCCCAGATTTCTTTTGCTTACACTTTTTGCATGATTTTTTTGAGGTGGATCAACACAATTAATTTGGTTAGTTTATTTCTAAACTGTCATGTTATACCCTCTTAGCTTTATTTCAAAGAGAAACATTACTAATTTCTTTTAGAAAAACCTTTGCATATTTTTTGAAACAGATTCTATGTTTTGCAAACTCTATGTACATTTGGCAAAATGACCTGGATAATGCAGCACAACATCATGGATCAGCTGCAAAAGGTCACATCTCTCCAAAAACACTTCATGTATGCTTCAAAACTAAACTGAAGAGCACTACCTACAGGAGACCTGATCTCCTGCAGGTATCATAGATACCCACCCCCAACATGGACTATTCACATTCCTACCTTCTGGCCTGACGGTCAACGACCACATTTACAATTGAAGAAGGGATGCTAATTTGAGCCATCAGAGTCGTCAGGGTGGACTCCGGCCTATTGGCCCTGCTGAGCCGATATGGGAAGGACTCGAAAACTGTATCATCCTAGTGTTAATTTCTAAATCACCATTAATAAATGATGATGTTTTATCTTTTTGAGAAAAGTGCAGAACGAAACCCAGTAAATTTCATAAATCCGGGCGTGCCGTGGTGGCGTAGTGGTTAGCGCAACCCATATTTGGAGGCCTTGAGTCCTCGTCGTGGGTTCGACTTCCGGACCTGACGATATTTGCCGCATGTCTTCCCCCTTCTCCTTCCCCGTTTCCTGTCAGCCTACTGTCATATAAGGGACACTAGAGCCCACAAAAAACCCCTGGAGGGGTAAAAAAAAAAAATCATAAATCTGTGGGATGTTCCAAACTTTCTACTTTTTGCCAAAATCCTAGAATCTGAAAACAGAGTTTGACTGCAACAAGCTTTGGCTTACAGTAATGTCTAAAGTCAAACTTTTGTCTTCCTCCATCCATCCATCCATTTTCTGTACACCCTTGTCCCTAGTGGGTCGGGAGGTGCTGGTGCCTATCTTCAGCAAACGTTTCGGGCGAGAGGCGGGGTCACCCTGGACAGGTCGCCAGTCTGTCGCATGTCTTCCATGTTTGGGTCATATGAGGAATATTTTAAACAATTAAATATCATCATTGCTTTGGATAGGAAGCAACATTGTTCTTCCTTGTTTGTTGACCAAAGCCATTTTTTGTTGATCATGAGTTACTTCTCAGACACTCAGAAGGTTTACCTGCTCATTTTGATTTTAAATTGAGTCCTCCAAGGCTCATTCTTAGGCCCCCTTTTATTAATAACAGCATTGATGATTTGATCTTTATAACTAAAGTGCGCCTTTTCAACATGATACTGTGTTATGAAACTAGACTAAATGTTTTCCAGAAATCCCTCCTGGCTCTATGATTGCATCACTATTTCTACCCTTTTGGAAGACTTTATTGGAGGAGAGTCAGCCTTTTTTTAGAGTATATTGACTGTTTAGTAAAAAAAAAAAAGAAGCTACATTGCAGTATGTAGTCAATATTTACTATAACCATTTTTACTTCATTAGTCTTTTAAGGAATGTCTTTGAAGACCTCTGCACTGATTTTATTTCATTTTTTTGCCCATGCTTCTTTGCAACTTTCCACAAGTTAAAGCTCGATTTTAATGTCCCTAAACCTTTCACCATTGTTTTGGAGCTGTGGCTATATATATAAGAACTTTTTTGCAATGCATTTTCTTTTCTGGCTCTCTATACAAAAAGGGATTTCTGACAAAATCACCAAAAATGACATTAAGCTCAAATTAATACCCAACTAATTTCTGTTGGGTGTTCAAAACCCCTCAACAGAAATTAGAATGTTACTTTTTTAAAGGTACAAGCACTGTAAAAAAAATGTGTCACAAATTTTTTTGAAAAACTTAGAAAAACTAGAAACTGAATATTTGCATGTATAACTTAGTATTTTGAAAGTTTCTAGTGGTTTTGTTGGTCGTCATATTAATTTTATAAACATTTTTCATGTCTATGCACTCTAAAATGCATTGCACTAATACCAACTGTTCATCTTTATGTCTTTTTAAGTGGCTACTCTGATGTTTAGCACAGGTTTTTTTCTCTTATCTTAATCATCTTCAAAGTAATACCAAAAGCCCACTCTGACTCATGAGTGGCAGCTACACGTCAACCTGCCTTTTTGTACGTGCAACTTTTTTCCATTAAGTTGAAACCATATTTTGTTGCATATAGAAGGAGTTCCCCTTTCTAGGCTTCTGTGAAATTGTGTACAAGACGGTTTTAAAACCCCTGAAATCGAGTGTGGCTGAAGAACACATAACAGGAAGGGGTTTTGAGTACAGGAACCTGAAAGTTAGCATGAAACTAAAGCCAGGTGAAAGCCCATTTTTCATGTCCTTACATTTCAGTTTACACTTAAAACCGCAGCAGAAGTTTCTGTTTCCATAAACAAGGACATCCGTTATGAAATATGAGGCAATAAAAACAGCACGTTAGACGGTGCATTAAAGTTTTCTTTTTCGCCGTTTCAGCAATACTGACCTCATTGCTCAGAGAGGCAGGTGTAACCTCCCGGTCACAAGAAAGGGACTCCTTCGAGCCGCACCCGAGTGCCATTGAATCACTCCAAGTAACTTGTGGCCCGAGTAGACATCGTAGCCTCCTGGAGGGCTCACAGTTGTTCAAATCTTAAGACTCTTATTAATAATGTTCAGCTTGCAGACAGCAAAAGCTGCTGTTTTCCGCTGCAGCTCCTGCTGTGTTTGTAAGTCCAAAGGTGTCCAGAGCTCGGTTGAATTTGGACGCTGATGTCAGGCAGGGCTGGCATCCACAAAGCTCAGAAAGGCTCCGCTTTATTCCCGCACAACGACTGGCATAATTCACATACAGCAACAGGTGCATCGCAGTCGCACTAATGGCACCGCCTGGCAACAGTGAGGTAACCAGTCAACACCCCCGTGCACAGGTAAGTCTGTTGGGTACGAAGCATGGTGAAGGTTGCTTCTGCAGTTCATGTCAAGCCCAATGCCAAACACACAGCGTATCTAGAGAAGATGCTAAACTTCTTTTATTGGGATTAAGCTTCTCAACAGTGCGCTACATTTGTTTATGTTTTGACTTGATAGGATAGGCAGTACAAAGGACACCAATAAAAAGCATAAAATATATTTAATATATTGTAAAAATCCCAGAAACTGAAGAGATTTATGGCAATATAAACAAAAAAATAAAATCGAATTTAAAGACAAACTACAAAAACATTCATCGCTGCACTAATAATAACGAAGTAATAGAAAAGAATTTGTTAAACACCTGACTGTGCTGTAGGTTATGCTTTATGATTTAATAGTTGAACCTTTGTTGCTACGTGACACTCTGGGTAATTTACTTTTCTAAGAACATCCAACCTTCATCACAAATCAACACACATCACCCATCCACGCCGCTTTCAAGTTCAAAGTTCACCTTAGCGCCACAGATCTAAACTTCACAAGTCCTTGTTTTGTTCTGAGAAAAAAGCATAAAATTAAATGCTACTGTACATGTCTTGCAACAGAAGACAGACAGGGATTTCTTACATCCAAGTCTGCAGCTCCAATTACTTTATATTCCTTTTATCATCAACTAGCTTTAAATTTGGGATGTGTGCTTTTGTTCCCGCCTCCTGAGTGCAGTAGTGCCACTTGTGTTACTGGAGCAGCCAAATGTTCGACTCTTAAGCAACATTTGAGGAATGTTGCTTAAGAGACCACTCAATAAAAGTGGTCTGGATTTAGTATCTAGCATACATTAGCCCCATTATTTTCTTAGAAATAAAGATAAACAACTTGTCATAACACTGGATATAGTGCTGACAGTACATTGTTATATAATAAATGCATTATAAGCTCTCACAAGGCTCACTTATATTCAGTGGCAGTTTTTGATAAGGGTAAAACATTAGCAGTTACTCAGGAAAGTAGAACAATGAAAAACTGTGCAATTTAGAGCTTCCTAAATTAATTGCATAGCCTTTTGCACTGAATCTTCTGCACAATTACTCAGTAAATACTTGACATATTAGTCCCCCCCTCCTCCCTCCTCATGATTTGTGGTGTGCTGTTCAGCCCCCTGCGGTGATGTGCATCCTGTTTGCTGGTGACGCAAGAGGAGGCGGGTTACCTGGCTGAGCTGAACGTTGTTCAGCTCAGCCCACGTCTGAGAGGATATCCTGGGCTTTGATTAATTTTCAGGCGGTATGACAGTTAGCCCACAGTACGTGGAGTACAAGCCAACCTGTGGCATTCTGTTTGCTGTTAGCAAGAGGCCTCATATTTGCAAACATGCCAAAACTGCCACTGCTTACTCTTTTTTTTTTTTACTTTTATGAGAAAGAGCTGGGGTAAATCAATCAATCAATCAATCAATCAATCAATCAATCAATCAATCAATCAATCAATCAAACAACCAACCAACCAACCAATCAATCACTCAATCAAATGTTATTTGTATAGCACATTTCAGCAGCAAGGCATTTCAAAGTGCTTTACATCATTACAAACACAGAAACACAATGCAACATACAATCAACAATCAAAACACAACATTAAGTCAAGTTCCATCAATAAATTTGTAATTAATTACATTTCAAATACAATCCTAAACAGGTGGGTTTTCAGTCGAGATTTAAAAGAAGTCAGTGTTTCAGCTGTTTTACAGTTTTCTGGAAGTTTGTTCCAGATTTGTGGTGCATAGATGCTGAAAGCTGCTTCTCCTCGTTTGGTTCTGGTTCTGGGGATGCAGAGCAGAACCAGAACCAGAAGACCTGAGAGGTCTGGAAGGTTGATACAACAACAGCAGATCTTTAATGTATTGTGGTGCTAAGCCGTTCAGTGATTTATAAACTAACAACAGTATTTTAAAGTCTATTCTCTGAGCTACAGGGAGCCAGTGGAGGGACTTTAAAACTGGTGTTATATGCTCTATCTTCCTGGTTTTTGTAAAGACAAAAAAAAAAGTCAGATAACATCCATCAATTAAGGGTGCATTCATCAAACTGTGGCTCGTTAGCCTGGGAAGTCTGGTTTGTTTGGAGAGGTGTGAATGTGCAGGCTAACTCTAATGCGGACCAAAAAAGCGAACTTTGATCCGTGAACTCTGGAACTCTTGGGGTTTAAATGCATATGTGAATGTCAAGTGGACTATGCCGCAGGGGATTCTGGGTAAATACAACAAAAACAAACCTGTGAGTCCAGCACTAGTGGCAGAAATGGCTCATGGTCTTTTGCCAAGGACAAAGGAGAAATCCTACAACCACTGAAATCTGGCACCTTTTCATTTGTCTGTACGTTTTGGAAGTTGTGTTCACGTCTTCTTCAGAGGTTTTTGTGTAGTTTCCTTCAGTGGTCCTTGGTGCAGCACCACTATAGGTGATGGGGAGGGGCAAGAGGTTTTTCAAATGGTTTAGTTCGTTTGACACAGCGCAGCATCAAAGTGAACCATGCCTGCTGAAAATGCAACAAATGTAACTTTGGTCCCCAATCAAACCGAGTCTACCGGACTATCAGAAAACACCCCGAAGTATCAATACTTTCACAGTTTCCACACTGAGAAAATGGATAAAATCCTCACAACAATAATAATACTAGTGACTAACTGCATACGTTTTATATTGTCATATTTTGCTGGGCATTATAGCTTGTTGTTATAAGCCTCCCATTCTTTGCTTTGCCCCTGCCTTACTGGTATGTAATCTTTGTCACTGGTGCGCAACGCTACCTGACATAATCTGTTTCATTTACAGTGGTGGCAAAGCAGAACCCAGCTTTGATTTAGACGTATCCAAGGGTCGCTGTGAAAAAAGTATCAAGGGGTTTGCCAAAGCAGGGGGAGGAAAAGGAGGAAATAAGAAGCGAGTGCCTTCGGCGGCCTCATCCTCCTCCTCCATGATGTCCTCCAGACTCTCCGAGTCTACCTTGTTAACGCCTGAATCCAGGCAGGAAGCCCAGGGAAGTTCAGGGCTTTCAGCCTGGATTGTTGGAACTTGTTTGTAATCTGAAAAACCCCGAGGAGGATTTTGACAGAAAATGCCTTCACTGCCTCCAAACAATTTCTGAATTTCACTCTCCTTCCTCTCCTTGCTCAGTGACCCATCATCATATCCTTCCGTCATATAAATGCTGTCTTCCTCCATGCTCTCCTGACTGACTTCCTCATAACTGTCCATGCCCGAATCTGCGCTGTGGAGCCGGAGGAGCTCTGCATTCTCCACCCGGATCGTCGGAATTTGTTTGTAATCTGAAACAACGGTGATTTTGCCCAAGATGCTCTCACTGCCTTCAAACAACTTCTGAATATCTGATTGTGTCTCGTTCCCTTCATTATTTATTTCCTGGTTTTCTTGCGCCCATGGTGTCCCCTCAACCATATTGATGCTGTCTGCCTCCATGCTTTCCTGACTGACTTCTTCATAACTGGTCATGCCTGAGTCCACACTATGGAAACTGTGGAGTTCGATCTGGAGTTTCTGAACCCTCTTGTAGTCAGAAATCACCAGTGCCTCATGATTAATTCCACCCATCAGAAGTGCCTCAACCATTTCCGCTTCTCTTCTCGTGACATCACTGTCCCGGTTTTTAGTTTTCTCCTCTTCTCGACCAGGAACGTTCTTGTAGGAAGTTTCGACGGCATGGGGCTTCGGACTCCCAGCGGTGAGAGGGAACACAGGAGGACAACAAAACTCAGAGTAACTGTAGTTGGAGAAGCTGGAACAAATGAACTCGTCTTCGTTGAACTCTGGCATCACTTTTATGTCCGGCGTGTAGAGTGTGACGCCGTCCACGGCGGACGTTTCTTCAACAGAGACGATGTCTGCCGATTTTAAGAAGGACTGATAGAATTCACTGGTGAAGTACGGATCCAACCAGGTCTGTGGAAAGACATATGAGAGTGGGGAAGCAAGAGAAGATGGGGGGAAAAAATGTTAAAAACCAGTCAGGTTTTTGACCTAAAACCAAGAAAAATCCTTAAGTTAGCATGATTCAGCTAAACGTTGAGTCGGTGGCGTGGCCTGCAGCGGCTTAGTTGGATTTAAAGTAGCAAGAGGCTCATTCTGAAAGGAGGGAATGAACATGCTTTGTATAGCCCACACAGCTATCTCATAATAACATAATATAATAGATCACCTTTAGTCTTTTCAGTCTTCCATTGTGTTTCTCATTGTTGTATTAAAATGTTTTTAAAATGTGTAACATTCACATATGAGAAATTTAGAAATCATACTATTTTCAAATGTGATTTTACACATTTTCAATTTGTTAATGTTTTTTGTAATTGTTAGCATTAAATTTAGCTTGTCACATGTTTGTTGCTAAAAAGCGAAGCAGAAAAAAAAAAGGAAACCAAAAGATTGCCTGGAATTGTGTTGACTTTGAAGGATCAGGCAGAGGTGGACCTGAAATCTTCTTCAGTATGTAGATCCTGGAACTAAGCACACAGTACAGTTATATAGCTCTGTGATAACGATGATATATTTGGATTTATTTGTTTGTTACTTACCAGGCGTTCTTGCGCATTGTGATGAACACGCCAGGCAACAGCAACAAACCAAACACTGCTAGGCTCCAAATAGCCCAGTTCAGATTAACCACATCCTCTCCTGAAACACACGAAGAAGAACAAGTCCTGATGGGTTGAGTTCTTCTATGACATCTCTTTGAGTTTTATGCTTAGGATTTATTATTAGATTTTTCTGACACGCAACACAATCTCAGAAAACCTGTCTCCATGGTGACAGGACAAACAAAGGAGAGCTGTATTTGGACAGCCGTGACACCTAGTGAATTTGCCCAACTAATCCTGATGGCTTCATTTAACGTGGCCTAATTTTTTTATTTCTTTTTTTTTTTTTTACCTGATCTTGGTCTGGGCACCCAAGACACAGTGGGGCTCCAATCACTCCAGCTTGCCGCAGTCGAGTCATAACGGGCCAACACACGAACGCGGGCGTCATATGCCTTGCTTTCTAGAAGCAAGTCTTCATCCAGCTGCGCCGAACATTCCCACTGACATTGACCTTTATTGGTCTGGAGATCCTATAGGGACAGATATTAATAGACAACGTTTCACATCAGTCAAAGATGCAGTAGTTTATAAAAATATGTTTTTCACATGTTTAAGACTTTCACTATGTCCTGACAGTGTAGATTGACACAGATAGTCTGCTTCCTCCCTGTGGTCCTACTGCCACCTGCAGAAACACACCTGCTCTCAGTCAGAAACAACCAATCAGTCAGGAGGAGGGACTTGACAGTGTCGAATTTGCTCGTGAACGCATTGCTCCTCCCCTTTACTCTCTGCTACGCCACAGCTCCACTCACATGGTGGAGCCTGCCGTGAATTCGAAGTCTCGTTAGCAAAGCCACCAATGATGGCGGATAAACGATTTTGCTGCTAATTTGTTTCTGTACTGACACAGCTGCAGCAGCAGTAGGACCACAGGGAGGAGGCAGGGGAGCTCAGTTTTTTCATACATCATCTGTCTCACATTACACTGAAAGTTTAAGAAAATATCTACATTCCTTTTTATGAAGGTTGCCCACGGCATGTTTTTCTTTTTTTAAAGCTTGTTTGCCACACATCATGGATAAATCTTTTGTTTTTCTCTTTTTATTTTAAAATGTTTACTCACGCTCCATCTGTATCCCTTTTGTTTCCACTGTAGCTCCGTATCGTAACGGTAATATTCGATGTTTGTAGGCTTTGGGACTTGGGAGAACCAGGAAAGTTTGGTAAAGTTGGCTTCAGGCTTTGGAGGAGGATTCAGCTTTACTGCAGGATCATTAAATGTAAAATGCTCACCAGGTAATGCGACAAGATGGTAACGTTGACGGTTCCTACTTACTGTGACATGCTGGCCGGTAAATAATGATTTCACTTTGTTTTGAAGGGACGCAGCTCAAACTCATGGACACCTTAGTATGGCTTTGAAACTGAAAGAAAATAGATCATTTTAAGAAAAGAGAAACAAACATACGACAAGCCCTCAGGCTACATTTGTACCACTTTTTTGTTCTCGTTAATTTTAAAATGTCAGCTGAACTTTTTATGGATTTTAATCGATAATCACACTTTTCTCACAAATAGAGAAAAAACATGCAATGTTTTCATCCATTCACATCAATGGGCCTTAAGCAGGTTAGCCCTCCCAGTTGGCAGGAGAAGTTAGAAACAGCCAGACACACACATAAGCTCATAGATTATTGTTCTGGACTCTTTTGTTTTGGGAGGGACCGTCTCAAATAACCATAAAAATCTTCAGTCCAGTTTAGTAAAGCCATAAGTGCCAACATTGTTTTGGAACAGCGCTTGTACATCACCATGCTTCCTTATGGGGAACACAGAAAATGGTCCTGGTCAACATTCTGGTTCCTTTTCTAAGCCTCTCTCTAAAGGAACGCTCTCTTTTCTTAGCCATACGTGTGTACAGTATGTGTCTGACGTGTGTATGTGTCTGATGTGTGTATGTGTCTGACGTGTGTATGTGCCTGATGTGTGTATGTGTCTGATGTGTGTATGTGTCTGATGTGCAGAGAAAAAACACACAATCATTTATCCCTAAAAGGATTGTTGATTGTCTTTCTCATTTAAGTATTAGTTTTTATAAAGTTTATGTTCTTTGTGTTTGGGGTTGATCAATCATTAGCAAGTATATATGTGTGATTACTATATTTTTTTATTTAATTCGTAAGTAGCACTGATTACTAGATTACTTCAACTGTTAATATTGATTCTTAAATATATATTTTCATAAATGTGCAAAGCTTCTTAAGTTCTTTGTCTTAGACAATAAGGCAGCTCCTTCTTGGAGAAATGTTTGCATTTTTACATTCAGCTGAACTGAAGAAATTAGGAGAAAATAGTCGTAAACAACTAAAATAGTCTTTAGCTCTCTGGGTATTAGAAAAACATTCAACAGTGTGGTAATGTGCAGAGATGTTAAATATTTTGTAGTATAAATAGCACTTTAATACTCACCAGTTCGGTTCCCTTAAAAATCAACGAGCACTTCAAGTCTGGTCTGGCGTTATCAAAAGGCTGCAGCTTACAGGAAGCATGTCTGAGTAAAAATAATAAGATACGAGGGAGAATCATGATGCTTCTTTAAGTTTTCTTGTTTGTTTTTATAATTAGTTAGAATGTGGAATATACAGTGAACCCTCGTTTTTTGCAGGGGTGACGTTCCAAAAAGAACCGCGACAGGCGAAATCCGCGAAGTAGGAACCTTTATTTTTTTACAGTTATTATACAATAAAATACTCCATAATACATTGAAACCAAAGAACAAAACCTTTTAACAGGCCCAAACATTTGTTTAACAAATAAAAAGTACTGTATAAACATTTTTTTTTTTTTTACAAATAACAACTGTACTGTAAAATAATAATTTTAATATGAACTGAAAGCGGATCCCCGTGCCCGAATTGCGGAGATCCGCGCCGCCCCACCGCGACCTGAGTTATTGGATTAGAAAGGGAGAAAATAAAAAATGATTATGAAATAAAACAAAACAAAGTACAGTAGGACTAATAGTGACTCGTGTATTTCACTGCTCTTCTGACTGAGCCGCTGCATCCTGACTTCACTCTGTAGCGGTTTTTTTCTTCTAAAGGTGCAGGTGTGTTTTTTCGAGAGAAGAACATAGTTATTGGTAGTTGTTGTCGCTCTTTTTTCTTCTGGGCAAAAAGATTCTGATAAACCGACATGCCACCATCGATTATGTTAAAAATGGCAAGCTGTTTTACGTGTGTGTACATATTAAACCGCAATGTTGTTAACACAGGTAGAGAAGAAGCGGAGAGACTGTTTAGCCAATCAGAACGCAGAACACGATGCAAATCCGTGAAGCAGCGAGACCGTGAAAGGTGAACCGGGAAATAACGAGGGTTCACTGTACATGGCTCTATATCTATATTTAAATACTTTTTGCTCTTCAGTTTTCCAGCATGTATTGAGCAGGTATCAGTCTTATGACGTGAGCCTTTCCATGTGCAGCTGATATTATGACTGTAATCATTGTAACAAGTGAGACCTAGGACAAAAAAGATGAGATCAAGCAAAGCATAAACACTTTAATTCAAATCCCATAGCATAGTTCAAGTGAAAGAAAGAACTGACTGTTATGTGGATGGCCAGGGCAATCATCAGCGGAGGTTGAAAGCAGATGAAGCAGGATGAACAGAAAAGGAGCGGCCATGTTTTTCTCTGTTTGCTGCCAGTGTTTCCTGTAGAAGATCTCTGGTACGGCTTTTAAGCCTCCACGACCTGAATATGTGACATGAGAACATTTAGGAAAACAGGATTAAATGTTGCAGGCAGTGAATGCTGGTTTGTCTGCAAGTATGGAAAACTTTCCTTGATGTTTACCTGTGGAAGGCATGTTTGCAAATGCGACAGCAGTTTCAAAATGGAAGATGGTGTAAACTACACCGCTAACATTTAGTTATGAGCTATGACACTATGCAGCTAACTGTATGGTTAGCTGCATAGTTAGTGAAAATTGCCCGTTCTGTAAACAGCCATTCTCCACTGCGAAGAGTGCAGTGTCAGGACAAAAGAGATGACTGTTTATGTTCAATATTTGGAAGCGTGGCCAGCACAGACTGAACGACTTTGTTCAATTCCTCCGCTGCTGTTGCTAAAAGTTTGAAAACAGCAAAGAAAATCAGCATCACCATTCACAACTTTTCCTTCTGCTCACTGATTGGCCCAGTTGAAATTTTGAGAAATTGAGCGCAATGGGAGAAATACCAGATGGAGCCTTGATGGGAGATGAGAATTTCCCAGGAATGTGTGCAGAGGATTTTGTTTTTAGCAAATTTATTGTGAGCATAAGAAAATCCTGTTCTGAGGAGAGGTCAGATAAAGAACAGTGCTTTTACTTTGAAATTTGCACCAATTGTAGATAGCAACCCTGTAAAGACCCACATTTAAATAAATGAAAACAAATACATCAATTAACCAAGTTGTGTCTCACCTGACCAATTAACACAACCAGTTTCTCCATACAGGAGGCAACCTGGGGCTGCCATTACCAAAACAAGGTTTTCTACTAAGTATTACTTTAATTTTATTCAGTTTTTTTCACTTTGTTACATCTAACTGAAACCAAATCGTTGCTCATTTCTTTGTGCTCCTGCAGTGCTTGGCTTAATAGATCCGGTGTGTATTTCAGGTCAGGTTTAGCATGTGGTTACTAAAAAAAAAAATTGTTTGTGTTAAAAAAATTCCAAAATTAACATGCAGTGCTTGAACTGTATGTTGAGACAAGTTACACCTGCTTGAAATGTTTTGAAAAAAAGATTCGAGGCATTTATGTCAGAATATTACTTTTAAAACTCTTTCATTTCCCAAAAAAATGAAATAAATCTATTGAAGCATTTTTAGCTTGAATAGAGTAACACTTACAAGCTGTCAAGAAAAAATAATCTTTGAAACATTCTCATTAGTGTGATAAATTTCTTATCGTAAGAATTTCGATTTATTGTTGTCTGATAAATGTCAGTGAATGAAAAACTGTCCAGATTGTTAGTTTTAGCATTTTTTTCCACTGTTTGTTCAAAGACAATGTCATTACATATCAACACATTTGAAGATATGATGAAAAGCAGTAACTGTGAGCAATTTAGTGACACAATGCTACATTATGTGAAAAGAAGTAATAAATTGTTGTTATTGTCACTTATTATCACACTAGAACAATGAAAAATTGTTTTAAAAACCTTAAGTCCGTATCACCCGCCTCTAATTTCCATTATGTGCTCAACAGTCAGACAGCAGAAGCTGTTTCTTACTGCTTTCCCATCAGCAGCAAGACATTTCATCTATCTGCTTGCCTATCTTTCCTCCTCCAAACACAGTCGACCACTCAAAAACATTTGACTATAGAGTTTAACAATCAACCATCGAAGTTTCTTTCCGTCTCACCTGCTTAGGAAGGCGCATAAATCCGCTTCAGAGGCTGCATTCGATGCAACTGACGGGGAAGGAGGAACTCTCTCATCACAACGTTAACGCCTCACCACAACCACAGCCGCGTTATTAATGTGTATCGACTACAGGAAAAGGTCAGCGGAGGGATGAGTCATGACACTCGTTTTAGGAGTAGGTGTGAAAGCCAATTGAGTGCGAAGACGTTTCAGTCACATGTAAGCCGGTTGTTTATAGACTGTCCCTGGAAGTTTAAATGTACTCGCAGCAGAGATGAAGGTCATTAATTTGGAGCCGTGCCTTTTCCTAAGATGAATGTGAAAGAGTTTGTAAAAACGAGGATTTGTTGCACATGTTTGATCAAATCTCTCCGTGTATTCCAGTTAACAGCTGGTTAGACTACATGTAGCCATCAACGGGCCTCTGGTGTGATTCTGGCTGGGATTTTGATCAGTCTTGATGCTAGGGCCAAAGTAGCAACTTCAGGTCATAAATATTAATAAATGATGTTTATCGGTAGGGCCTGATGAAACTCAATTCATTGTTAACCTGTGATCATTTCAGATGCGTCCACAGGGAGGTCCATGGTCACATTTTGTGCAACAATTTCTTTTTTTCTTTCATCACATGCAATTTTTATGTGCACGGCTTAAAAAAAACTGCGCTATAATTTCCACACTTTATTTGGCTTATTAAATCTGGTTTAAAATCTGAGGCGAATCTGCATGAGGGCAAGACCCAAAAATCTACGCTGAACCTTTAGTTTCAGGGTGAATTTGTGTCAGACCTGTTTTGTCTGCTTCCATCAGACTCTGGTTCGTTTGCCTAAAAGGTTCTGCTCATTTGGGAAGGTGTTGGCTTGGTAACAACCAGCGGAATAGAGCAGGGCACTGTAGGAAGGCAGTGGCCAGGCCAGGGAGGTGTGAATGCGTAATCGAACTCCAACATGGGCCAGAACAGCGAACGCTGGTCCGCCTAAAAACCCAGGTCTCTAGTTCAGTTCTAATTCAGTTCTCTAGTTCAGTTCTAATGTGTATGTGAATGCCAAGCGGATGGGTCTCCAAAACCTGGAAGTGGACTACAGCGCAGGGCATTCTGGGTAAATGTGCAACCAAAACAAATGCGAGACTCTAGAGCTGGCAGGAGAAATGGCTCGTGGCTTTTTGCAGAAGACAAAAAGTGAAATCCTACAACCTCTAAAATCTCACACCTCTCAATCTTTCTTTATATTTTGCCAAGAAGGAAGTTGCTCAGTGTCTTCAGAGGTTTTTGTATCGTTTCCGTCCTTCAGCCACAGGCGAGGGGCGGACAGCTTTTTCATAGGATTTAGTTTGTTTGTTCAGTGCTGTGTCGAAGTGAACTGCGTCAGCTGAAAATCTAACGAATGCAACTTTGCAGTCATCGAACCTAGTGTACCAAACCATCAGGTGTGAAAACACTCTAAGTTACCACGTTTTCAACTGGGAAATAAGATTAAGTCCTCAAAACAACAACAACAACAATACCAGTGACTAACCCTGCATATGTTTTATATTGTCATATTTTGTTGGCCATTATGATTTGCACACTGCCGGTGCAGAGCATTTGTCTTTTTTTAGCTTCCACATACTTTCAGTTATTAGCGTCACCGATTTCCTCTCCTATGTTAAGTTGTTGCTGTCAACACACACACCTGCACCTTCACACACATACACAATGCTCTGTATGACTGCCGAGACTGAGAAGCGCATCATCTTTTAGCAATTTCCATGACTTCCCACAGACACGTAAAGCCGCAGGACAGACATTGATTGTGTTTTACAGGTTTTATTGAGGCGCGTTGTTGCTATATAGTCACCAGGATGAGTTCTTTTATTATTATTATTAATAATAATAGTAATAATATTCGTGTATTTATCTAAATAAAAACATCCAAATAAATAAAATGCAAACAAAAGTTTTAAAAGGCTGAGTTCTTGAAAACAGTGTAGTTTGATCGTGGTTACTCAACAGTAAACTTCGACCCCTTAGTGAACGTGTGGGGAGAAAAAACGGCAGATTTTTGGGCGAGGATGTTTAAAAAAAACAAAACTATGAAAATAGAAGCCTTGTTTTGCATCACATCTTTATGGTTACATCTTTACAGGTGATGCACACTTCCATTTTTGAAGCAACGTGGTTGTACACGTCAATGTAACATCAGGTGCATTGATGACGTCCCTAATTTACAGTAAAATACCGACAGCTGTGGTTGCCAGAATTATATCGTATAAATACGATAAAAATATTTATACGACAAAATTCTGGCAACCACTGCTGCCGGTATATTACTATAAATTAGAGATGGGTTTTTTTTGTTTTTTTTTTTACAGTGTGGTTTCAAATAGTTACTGTGTTCCACAAAAACACGCAGAAAACAACGCAGCAATGTACTGATGTTAGAAAATACAATACAATGTACTTCTGAATACTTAAGTATTGTTCTTGGCTGCTATAGCTTGAGTTTAATCTTGACTTTGTTGAATATTTTGTCAATATTCAACAGACATTGTTGAATATTTGTTGAATATTAACAATATTGCCTGTGCACATCTGCACAGGCGGCAACGTGCACAGAAAAGCCATTTCACCATTTCAGTGATGAAGTGGCTTCACTGCCTGCAGTTTCAGCATACAGTGAGTGCAAAGTACAGATATATATAAAAAAAATTACATTTGTACTAAAAAGGAATATTTTAATTTTAAATCAATTCTTAAAAAGCAGAATTATATTAGCGCTCAGGCTGAAATGTTGCTTTTGACGGCCACTCAAAACATTTCTCACACAGCCAGGCTGAAACTGAAACCTCAGAAAAGAAGATGAATTTCATGAGATGTTAGAGCTCATGAGCAAACCTGATACCTGGTGGCGCAGAAATGCAAAACACACCAGTGAAAGCGTTGTTCAGTATGAGTGGGCCGTTTAGCTGGAACAGGGAGAGAGAGCCACAGAAAGTAAATGTCCTTTTTTATTTATATATTTTAGCACACGAGAGAAAAATACTTTAAAAATGGCTCTTTTCTTAGAGGAAGCAGTAGTACAATAAACAGTTTTTAAGTGTTTTTGTGGATACTTTGTAGATTTGCGTGTGGTGGACTTTCACATACTTCAATCGACGAGGTCCTTCCACACGGGGGGGCCGACGGGGGCTCTCCTTAGACCCCCGCCCCATGGAAGATTTTCTAGCTGTGCCACTGATTAAAGTGCTAGCCTGAAAAGAAATGTTTCTGTTACTTTTGTCAGCTCACAACCAACACAAACCGTATTGATATGATTCTCAGTGAGTCATGTCAAAACATTGATATGCTAATGTGCAGTTCCAAAGAAAACTGCTTGTCAAAAAAAAATCCCAAAAAAGCATGCAGGCCCGGGGTGAGGGTTTAGTGACGGTTGCAGGTGCATGTTTTGAGTTAGACATGTTTTACATGAGTGTTAATGTAACCGAACACATACAGGCTGATATTTCATCACAACGTTCTGGTAGTTTTCCTAACCCGTGACTGGAGCTTGTAGCAGAAGTTATTTTTGTTTTATATCACAAATCGTTTGTATTTTTATCGTTTGTTTTTGACATTTTAAATGCAGTTCTCTCTTTTTCTCCTCTAAAACTTGATGTTCTTTCAGAACCCAGGCTGAAATGAAATGATCCTGTTTGATTAAGAAAACCAGTTAAATGCTGATATAAACCAAACTCAGTTTCTGGGGGGGAAAAAAAAAAAAAAAAAGGTTTTTCAATTCAGAGTTTTGCTGGATTTTTAATAAAGTATAAAAAATGCAATTTGTTCCATATTCAATGCCTCAACATGTATTAGTCAATATAGATTAGAGAAATTTAGATGAGTATTTTTTTAATTACTGCATCTCTCCTTTAAAATTGTCTCCAAATACAGTGGGTACCAAAAGCATTCATAAACCTTGAACGTTTCCACATTTTGACACATTACAAACACAAATATATTTAATTGGACTTTGTGAAAGACCAACACACAATGTGAAGAAGAAAGAAAATTATGCATGATTCTGGGGCGCAGGGGGTTAGCACGCCCCACGTTTGGAGGCCCTAGTCCTTAGACGTGGATGTCGCGGGTTCGACTCCCGGTCCCGGCGACCTTTGCCGCATGGCTTCCCCCCTCTCCTCGTCAGAAGAAAATACGAGCCACTAGCACCGCAAAAACTCTTCGGAGAAAAAAATGGAGAAAAAGAAAATTATTCATGATTCAAAACATCTTTGCAAATAACGAACTGAAAAGGTGTGCAAAAGTACTCAGCTGCCATTTGCAAAATGTGTAAAAGTTGCACATCTGGTCATTAGATGCAGAGAGCTGCAAATCCTGCGGCAAAAAGTGGCTCCACAAACAAACATTGTTGAATATTCGGCAGGGCTGAGTGATGTTGCACAACGCACCTTTCAGTTTTTTAGTGGTAAAAAAGCAACCTCATTTTGAATCATACATCATTTACTTGCAACTTCACAAATGTCTGCCACTTTGTGTCGGGCTTTCACATTAAATTCCAATGAAATATGTACAGTATATCCATACTTGTGGCTGTAATGTGACAAAATATGAGAAAGTTCAAAAGGAATCCAGTGCAAAACCTGAGGACTTGCCTTCACCTCGTATTAGTGCTGCTGTTGGGTTTCAGCTTGCACGTAACACAACCTACTGAGGTTTTCTGTTGTTTTCTTACAAATTTTTAAAATAATTTGGTTTTTTTTTTTGCAAAATGGCTGCTCTTTTCATATCACCATATCTCTATTATTCCTCTTTTGCAAGAATAACCCTGTAAGACCGAATAATCAACTACTGACGTGTGCTTAGCTCCTTGTTGTCATTCAGGAAATCCTTTGAACACATTTGAAACTTTTTTTTTTTTTAACTAGCTTATCTGTTTC
Source organism: Xiphophorus maculatus (assembly GCF_002775205.1). NCBI lineage: Eukaryota > Metazoa > Chordata > Actinopteri > Cyprinodontiformes > Poeciliidae > Xiphophorus > Xiphophorus maculatus. The sequence continues at coordinate 26,731,418 of NC_036447.1, read as the reverse complement.
GGAAAATCTACAAGCTTTGCTCTTTGATTTAGTGATAGGGTGAAATCATTAAAAAAAATAAAATAAAAATGTTCTTCACACCTAATCTTCCCAACAGATAAGACCTCATTACCTCACGCCTCATTACCAGGAAACGCCGCCACAGGACGCGGCTTTTCAGTCATCGATTTGATGACTTTTATATACTTTCTGGAAGGCGTTTTGCATGGGTGAAAACTAAACATCACCTCAGAATGTGGCATGGCGTGTTTTTTTTTTTTCTGTTTTCTTCTAAAACTGGGGCATATCTCACTGGTTTTCCTTCTGGCCTCGAAGCATCGTCTGGTTTTGATTTCTGTTAAGAATCCTTTTGCCGCCGTTCTACTTGCTGCTGGATTCTGCTGCCGTTTTCCCCCGGCACGTTTTCTGAATTTGTGGTGAAAAATTACACACGAAGGGCAGGATGTGGTGCAATAAGCACAACTGCGACAACAATTTGATTGTGGACGTCCGCCACGCCTGGAGCAATTTTTATTTTATATTTTCACATCTTCAAGTTCACTGTTGTACGGCCACAGTTACAAATCAGATACATTATGGAAATCTCTCCAAAATATATACCTAGGATATTACTGGGACTGCAGATGTAACTTTTTCCACATCATTTTTATGCTTTTATTAGAAAATGTGCTTTTCATTGTTGTAGGTTTCATGGTTTTTGGTCAAAACTCTCCGTTGGGCTTGTCTTCAAGCAAAACCAGCATCTGACTCGGTCAAAATGTCTTCAGGAAATGTTTTTGCTTCATTAATAACAGCAAAATAATCATATTCAGCCGGTAAAATTAGTACTGAGCATGTCACGGTGAATCTGAGGCATCACTGTTTGAAAAGTCAAATGGTTAAAAAGCACAACCAGGGAGAAATAAGCCTTTTCTCCACTAAAAAGAGATTTATATTTAAAATATTTTACTCTGGAAATGTTTTTCTTTAAATCCGTCCAAGTCTTAAGTAAAAAAAAAAGAAAAAAAAAGCAAGACAAAACACAGAAGAACTCTTTTGTGTTTTTATTTTAATACATATATTAAAATGCATTTAATGTACGTTAATGTCAAAAATAGCACAGCTACGTCTGGATAGCAAATAAATAAGGTCAAGTATTGGAAAATATATCAGCTGCCAATATGTCATCTGATCAGTGTGGGTGTCATTATCAGATAAAACAATTTCCGTCACTTTTACCAAACTCAGATCTTAATAAGTACATAGTTTATTTTTTTTTAAAAAAGCCGTCATGAATGTTCAAAAATATTTTTTCACTCATCAGACGTCATGAAGCTGCCATTCACATGTGAAACAGAGACATTGTTGCACGTAGGAATTATGTTATTAAATGTTGTTTAGATAAACAAGTAAGCAGGAAATACATTTCTGTTCATTTTGACAAAAACAAAACAAAGCAAGAAAGAAAGAACAAAAGAAAAGTGATCACCTGAAAAAGTTACGATATCTTTTGTAAAAAAATTTAAAAAAATCTATAAGCGCATGCTATTCAAAATTACACAATAGAGTCGCTGTAATAAAAATAAATTTGTGACTTGTGTAAAGGGAAGTTGACCTCATCATGGGCGGCTCAAGATGGGGGAACAAAGGGACCAGAGCCCCAGCAGAACTGGACCTGCCCCCCCACTATGACCACTGTACTGAAGATATAGTACTAAAAGAATATCTTTTAATGATTTGGTTTGCACAGAAACCATAATTGATCCAGTGGACCAATTTCAGGGTTTTTTTTACCTTCACAGTTAAAAAAAAAAGTTTTTTTTCCCAAATTTGTAAAAACTGCTACTATGTGGCGACAGTATAATATGAGAGATAATCTGTAAAAAGATAAATTCTTAATTATCTAGAAAAAATGCACTGCTCTTTGTGTAAACCAACCAATCAGAGCCAGGAGGAGGTTCCTAGCGTTGTCAATCAATCTCGTGATATGTGCTAATGGCGGAGAAACAACTCATCGTGACACATAAACTGTTTGTCCGCCATCATCGGTGGTCATGCTAACTAACCAGTAGCATTCTGCAACGAAGAAGAGTCTCTACCAGAGGAGCTCGATTTGACCACCGATTGTTTTATATCATGTTGTCCTAACTTAGCGGCAGTTTTAGCAAACGTGTAAAAAATGCTTTTCAAAAGTGACGTTCTGTGGCTTTAATGTAATAAAATATTGTGCACGTAGGTTTTTCAGGCGCACAACAAAGCAGTACCCATAGTTACAAAGAAAGGCATTTCTCATACAAATAGCATGTCGATTAAGTCTCATGTTGAGCCTCGTAGCTCATATTTATAAATAAGCTGGTATAAAAACGGAGAAAATACATTCATTAAGAGCACCGCCCTCTGCTGGACCAATGAGTGCTGTCCCACTGCGACATAAGACCCGCTGTCGTTATCAGCTCTCTCTCCGCTTCGCCGGCATGTAGCCGTCGCTGCAGGGCTGCCTCAGCATGCTACCTGACAGAGCAAGCTGCTTCAGGATGTCGTTACCGTGGAGAGGCGGTAAAAACGAACTCAGAGTGGTGCTTAAAGGGTGCTGTGGCAGGGCCCTGGGAGGATGAGGTGGGAAAAGGAAGCAGGTTGTTTCGGAGGGTTTGTCGTCGTCCTCTGCACCGCCTTCCTGTTCCTCGTTCTCCTCCGCTATCATGCTAACGCCTGAATCCTGGCACGGAGGCGCGGGGCTTTCAGGTCGGAGCCTCGGGATTTGCTTGTAATCTAAACAAATCTGGATAGAGTTTTTGCCCAAAACGTTCCCACTGCTGCCAAACATCTGGAAATCTAGTTTTGTCGCGTTCCCTCCCTCCCCTTTCTCGTCTTCCTGTTTTCCTTCCTTCGTCCCTTCGTCGTGTCCGTCGGCCGTATTGATGCTGTCTCCTTCCATGCTCTCCTGACTGACTTCTTCACAGCTGCACATCCCCGAATCTACACTGTGGAGCCTGAGCCTCTCGGCCTGCTGCTGCAGCTGCTGCTTTTCTACCTTCTCGTAGTCTGAAATGATCACTGCCTTCTGTTTATCATCGCCCATAAAAAGCAACTTGACCATTTCCAGTTCTTTTTTCGCCTCGGCTTCGCTGTCCCGTTCGGCGTCCCGTTCTTCGCCTCGGCCGCCGGCCGGCTTGTAAGGGGCGTCGGGCGCGCAGGGCTGCAGCTTCTTGGCGGGAACGCAGTCAGAAGAGCAGAGCTCGGAGTAGCTGGGGTTGGAGAAGCTGGAGCAGCTGGAGTCGTAGCTGTTGCCTTCTGGCATCGCTTTTGCTTCTGGTCTGCAGAACTTCATGGCGTCCACAGTGGAGGTTACTTCGTAGGAGACAATATCCACTGAGCTCAAGAAAGACTGAACGCATTCCCCGGTGAAGTGGGAGCTTAGCCACGTCTGCGGAAAAAACAAATGAAGATGGGGGGATAATTCAGTGGATGGGACCAAAGAAGGCAGCTGTTTTATACGAGTTTAAATGTCACCAAGCGCTACGTCGGAGCACGGTTGCCACTAAATACGTCCTGTATTGACTTGGACCTCACACTACACATGATGTTGCTGTGGTTTTACCTTTTCACTCTTTCTGCAGGTCTAGAGGCAAGAGCCATAATGCTCCACTTGTGAGAGTAAATCTGGTGGATTTTATTTTAATTTTATTTTTTTTACAACTTTTTTCCTTCCACTCCACTCTTCATTAATATGGGCAGATAAAGAGCAAGGAGGACTGTGGGCTGAAATCACTTTTATTTAATGGGAAAGTTTGCTTAAAACAGCACCTGGAACATAACCCACCGTCACTTCTTGAAATACTCAAAAAAGAATATTTCAATAATAAATTGTTGAGATTTACTTGTACGGTACAACCACCTCTGTTATGCAGTAAAACTTGACAAAATTATGTAGTAAACTTTTAGTCATCACTGCTGTACAATCACTCTGTCTTCCTATCGTACCATCTCCACTCTCTGTTTGAAACGTTTTGTTGTAAAACTCTTTAAAAAGACTTTTTAGGACGTTTATGTGAAAATAAATAGGATATGTAATATCTCAGATGTTTGTTTTTTTCATTTTCCTGCTCCTTTTCCTTCACTGATGTCTTGAATGTTAAACACTTTGTAAGCTTTCCCATTTCAGTATTGTGTCACAAATATATAATCTTTTCAGGAACCTTTTTAACAGCAATTACTCGAAAGTATTGAGATCAACAACCAGAAAAAAACCTAAAAACTCACTTGGACTCCAGATTTTTCGGGCATTGAAGCAGGAATAACTTCTTGACCTTTCGAGTTCAGAGAAAACCAGTCCTGTGCCGAAAACATAAGGCTGGTTAGCATAAAAATGTGACAATTTAAAACATTGCTTTGCAAGATTTTTCATGAATTAAATATTGTTTTAAGTGCATTCCACTAAATAAACAGCAGAAACAGCAGAAATTACGAGAAATCAACTCGATTACCTGGAAGATTTCAGATTTCCCAGGGTCCGGTATTCGTCCGCCTTTAAAGCTTTCCACTACGTAGATCCTGAAACAATTAAAAACTCCATCATAAACCGAAGCCAAAGATGGCTGACGCCCAAATGGGGGTCAAACCCTTAACATAACACATCGCAAATCTGACAAAACTGTTTTTGGAAAACACTCTTAGTTTCTCACAGTTGTTTTTTGCGCATACAAAGGCCTACGCCGGCGAGCAAAAGACCCAACCCTGCCAGGGTCAAAACGCCCCTGGTGGAAACGGCCACATCCGGCTCTGAAAAACACAGAAGGTCGCGTTAGTTGAGAGACATGCTTACAAAGTCTGCTGTAGAGGTTCTGTAAAGAAAAGTGCATTGGGTTTGGGATTGATGCGCCGTTTTTATGTTCAGTTTGAGAAAGTTGATCTTCAACCTTCCTGTTTTCCATTATTATTGTCATCATCAAAATGGGTTCAACAAAACCTTTGTTCAAGTTTGCTAACATTTTACCTGGGGTCAGTTTTGATGTTCCCACTTGTGACACCCATGACCTCATGGGGCCCCAGTCACTCCAGGTTCCCGATAAATATGGCTCCTGGAACAGCACGCGAGCACGAGCTTCGTAAGTCTCATCTCGTGTGAACAAACTGGGATCCAGATGAGCCTTACAGTTCCTTGAACACTGGACGATTTTACTCAGAATGTTTGGATCCTGACAAGAAAAAAACACACGGTCAGCGAACACACGGTCAGCGAACACACGGTCAGCGAACACACGGTCAGCGAACACACGGTCAGCAGGCTGGTAGTTTTCCGGTCTCTCATTTGAACAGTCTACCGTTAAGACCCAGCGAACTTCATCTGAAGTGGCCAAATCGTTTTTCATTAGACGCGCTTACGTTGACCATATGATTGAGCAATTTGGCATTTCGAAAATTAATTCACTTCATGCAAACACACTAATTTAGAAAAAAAAATCTGTTATTTTATAAAAAGTTTTGGTAGTAGGAAGAGAAAGTTTTTCAGCCGTACAAACGTTGGTTTATTTTGCAAAACGGCAATGGAAATGTTTTGGGGTTTTTTTCGCATCGCAGGGGTAACATGATCCTGGAGCAAACCATGAGGAAGAAATATGAAGTAGTTTGAGGATCATGGCGCGGTCGTTTTTTTAAAAACTTTTTTATGAATTATCCCGTGAACAGAGTCACGTCTGATTTTAATTGCGTTTCTCACGCAATGGAAACACGGCAAGCGTGAAGTTGTGTTTTTTCGACATTAGTGGAACATCGACAATGTTTTGCGCACATTTGTAATGGAGGCGCAGCTGTTGCCGTAGACGCATCACAAAGATGTGCATCTTTCTTATCAGTAAAATGAAGCCCTGTTGTCCGCAGAGAGGCGTCCGACACCAGGCTGGGGTCCACAGAGCTCTGAGCGACGTGTTGTATTGTTGGTCAGAGGTTTATTGCCGTGTTTCGTGTGGAGATGCGTCCAGACAGCAATGCTGATTATTCGCTTCACTGTCCGGTTTTTGTATCCATAACAGACATAGATACTTTTGAGGAAGAGTTTGTCCGAATACAAACGGTCTGCAACCGCGTGACTGTTTGGGTGAACTACGTGGGAGCCTTTAATATAATATATTAAAATATTTACTTACAGTCCACGACTTATCCTTTTGCTTCCACTGTAGCTGAGAGTCGAACGTGGTAATTTTCGAGTGTTCTTCAACTTGAGAGGTCCAGGTCACAATGGTCTGGTTTACATTAGGTTGTCCTGGTGGGTTCAACTTTACTGCAAAATCCAACATTCAGCTGTTAGCTGTCAGATAATGCACAAAGATAAAACACACGGTTCCTGGCAAAAATCCTTTTACTCCTCATTGAACTTTTTCAGATTTGTCACATTACAACCAAAAAGGCCAAATCGTCTTATTGGGTTTTTAAATTATGAGAGTTTCTTAATTTCTTTACTACATGGCTATTAGAAAAAGAAATCGGTGGCTACCTAAGGATGGTGGCTCCAACAGTTCCTCTGTACAAAATGTCTACAATGAAATGTCTTACAGAATAGTGCCTGGATTTATTTTTTGTCATTTTGTGTTACTTAGTTGCAAACTATGTGGTTTGTGTTTTTTATGCGGGACACCTATATATATATTTTTTCCTTTTGTTCCAATAGACATGGAAATGATTGACTGTAAAATTTTGGTGATTTATAACAGAGACTTCTTGAGAACAGCTGTATTTTTTTTTAAGTTAATGGTTATCAGTTTAGCTACTGTTACACCTACAGATGTGTCCTCTTGAAGCTCTGACTTGATAAAAAGAACCCAACTTGTTATGCTTGTGGCAGCAGCAACTTTAACCAGACCGAGACAAAGCTGTGATTTCAGCTGGTGTGTGTTAAAAACACACCAGCGATCAGCAGGTTACGATTGAAGAAACGGCTTCTGAAAAGGATTAACCGCACTCCTGTGAGCAGATACTTTATACTTTTATGATTGTCACTTTAGATTTTCAACCTGCAACTGAAAATTGCCCCCCCCTGACCCCCACAAAAAATAGCCAAATATACAACTAACCAGCACTTTTTTAGGTTATTTGTTTTAGTGTGCTTAGTTTATACTCACCGTTATGCGCTGGCATTTGGTAAATGGCTTCACAATGTTCAGACGGCATGCATCTCACAGTAAGGGATAGGTTATGAAATGTCATGAACTGGAAATGAATAAATAAAATTATTTTTACTTTCAGAACGCATTCATGACCACTTTAAACATTTTCAGAAGCAATAAGTTTTGTTGGCCATCCCTACATCATGGAAAAATGCTGAAATTTTGAAAACGAAACATTTTCCCTTTTTCTTTCTCGTCAAATACAGACATTATCATTTGAGTAAAGGGTTCAAGCAATGGATAAAAATAGGGGGAAAAAATAGAAATACATCTGTTAAATCATCTGGGTCTCACTTTTTAACAACACAAGGTGCAGTAACAGTGAAGATATGTCACTTCAGACTAATTCAGTCTTCATGAAACGTCTGTTTTTGGTCAGCCTGAGTGGCACCTCTATGCTTTTGTAAAACTGAACGGCTGATCCCTGACAAAATGAAGTTGAGACCAAACATGAAACGGTAGAAAAGAACTGAGGGTTAGTCAGGACGTTTGCTTTATTTGAGATATATTGAAGATATAAAGCTTTTTCAGATGCAGAAACTGCCAACTTGAACCCGCTTCTCCAAAGAACAATGTTGTATACTCACAATGTAGGGCTTCGAGAATTTCATTGAGCAGCTTTTTAAAGCTGGGTTTGAGGCATCACTGGACTTTAGCTCACAGAAAGCCTTGTAGGGCCTGCTTAAAAGAGAAAAACCTTTGTTAATTATTTTTCTAAAGCGTTACTTAAAAGCATTTCATGTGGCGGGGGAAAAAGACTGCTGTTGCTCTTACTTGGCAATATGATTTTCTGCATGTATTGTGCACACATCGTCTGTAAGATGGCGGACATGAGAACTGTCCCACACACAGCTCATAGAATCGTTGTAGTCATTGTAGCAAGTGAGATCTATGTACAAGAATGTGGGCATTTAATTAACGGAAAAAGAATCATTTCAGATATTCGTCAAATATCGAGTTAAATGACTCACTCTTTGGAGGAAGGATGGAGCATTTATCAGCTCTAGCACTGCAGATACGAAGTACAAGGAAAAGAAAGAGTCCTGTCCTAGTGGTCGCCATTTTTTCACAAGTTATTGTCTTTGAGATATGAATCGCTGGGATGGCTGGATTTCCAACATGTGTGACCAGAAGGCTTGAGGGCATCAGTCACTTTCCAGCTGTTGTTCTTCTCATCCTGTAGTTGATAAATGGAAGGAAAAAAAGAAGAAGTTTTACTCTTTGCAAATACAAATACAAAGAAAGGGTTAGGAAATGGTCAGCATGTGAGCAGGAGTTTTCCCGCTAACTTCAGGTAAAACCAGCCTTATGAGTCCTGAACTCAACCGCAGTTCGGATCATTTCACCGTGTTTCACGGCGCATCGCAGTGCGCTGTCTTACAACTTCACATGTTATACTCGACAAACACGACACCATTATTTGAGTAAACCAGTAGATTTAGAGCTGCAGCAGGTAACTTTTAAAAAAAATACGTCTTTCACATATTTGTTAAAGCTGTCACTATGTGGTGACAGTACAGCATGAGTCAGATAATCTGTGAAAACAATCCAACTCCTCCTCCTCCCAGTGCTAACGACAGAGCTACACGGCTCAGAGATGACGGCAGATAAACGGTTTTTCTGTGATGGGAAGTGTTTCGCCATCATTAGCACATTTAGCAGCGCATACACAAGCTTGATTGACAGCACTAAGACCTTCCTCCTGCCTCTGATTGGTTGTTTTTGACAGGTGCATTTCTTCAGTTGGCCACACTAGAAAGTGGAGGAGCTTGATTGTTTTTTTTCTTTACAGCTTATCTGTCTCATTCTAAACTGTCATAACAGTTTTAACAAATATGTAAAAAAAAAACAAAACATTATTATAAATGTTACATACAAGGTTGAGATACTCCCTGACCTTTCCCTTGGTCTTCATGCTGCTTTAAATGTCTACTAGCTAACTGAGGAGATTCAGTGGCAGACTGAAACGATAGTTGCATTAACCTTAATGCATTAATCATAAACATTAGTGCCACAAACGGTGAAGAACTGGAACAACGCGATATTTAGCAGAAGCTAATGCGCTAACTTCCTTTCAAATTATATCTGCCATTATAAGATCACAATCCTCGATTACTAATTTAAGTTTAAAATCATTTACATGATCTATAATGTCCTTAGATATTGTATTTATGTTTTTGTATTGTTTTCTGCTGTTTTTGTATTTTTCCTGTATGTTTCTTGTTTGACAAAAACTTCATTGGGGAACAAAAAAAGAAGAAAATGTGAGGAGAGGAAACGGAATGGCTCCATCAAAACCTCTTCCAAAATAGAAGTACTGCTATGAATGGTGTTGAACTTTATTCAGTTTAATGTTTACAAAGCAGCCAAGAAAGTTAGGGCTTTAGAATTCATGTGACAATATTTATTTAGCTAAGTGTGCTAAATGTTTTCAAAATCAGCAAAAATGCCAAACAAAAGACTTGTCATTTGCACAAAGTTGGTTGTGTCCGAATGTGAAAGGGGAAAAGAGTGAACGATGAAAATCCAAAGTAAAAACTTAAATAAAAGTACTTAGAACGTACTAGACGTGGTAAAAAACCATATGTAGGTGAGACTGTTTTAATAATCATTGCCCGAGTTGTTCCACAGCTGAATGATCAAAACAGTCTCCCACAGTGTCTGGAGATGTGGGTGTACAGGTACACAGGCTAAGATGTTCTAACCGAAAAACCTTTGGTAAAACATTTCCTAAGAAATGTCTCGTATGCAAATCTCATCACAACATGTCCTCTACAAGAAAGTACTCCCACATTTCAGAAAGTCTGCTCTTTCTTCTCTTAACCTCGCGACATGTGATAAATCTTTTCTTTTCAGAAGAGCAAAACTCTTGAGTGGAGACGAGAAGTTGAAGGTCTGCTTTTAATTCCTCAAGTTATTTCCTCCCACCTGCAGCGAAAGAGCGTCACACGACTTTTTTCTCCTTCTCGGTTCATATCTCTCACACACACCAACCGCAGATAAGATTAACAAGACAGAAAGTCATTTTCAAACTTCTGAAGGATCGCTAATGAGAATAGTTTTGATGGCAAAAAGGTGTTGGATATCTTTCCTCTGTCTGAATTTACTTGTGAACTTCAAACGTCCTCTAACTCAGCGGCGTTCTAACATAATGATGTAAAGCACTTTGAAATGCCTTGCTGCTGAAATGTGCTATACAAATAAAATTTGATTGATTGATTGATTGATTGATTGATTGATTGATTGATTGATTGATTGATTGATTGATTGATTGATTGATTGATTGATTGATTGATTGATTGATTGATTGATTGATTGATTGATTGATTGATTTTGGGCCAAAATGGAGAAGTCAGAATTTTATTTTATTTTTTTAAACTACAAAAAAAAAAATTCCAGCATTTGTTTTTACACTGCTCAACAATAAGCTAAGCATACAGTGACTCAAATCAAACAATGAAATAACTCAGTTTTCGTATAAAATGGGAGCTTAAATCACTGTAGATGCGAAACATAACACATTTTTCAAATTAATCAAATAAAGAGTTTGCAAATTAATTCCTTTGGGTTCAAAAGAGTTTGAACCCAAAAATAAAGAAAAAGATTCTGCCTATTCTCAGGATTTGTGTCGCTGTCTCTTTAAAAATGCCTGCTGGTTCAAGCCAGCAGGCATGTTTAATCATTAAAAGCCAGGTTTAATCATTAAAAGCCAGGTTTAATCATTAAAAGCCAGGTTTAATCATTAAAAGCAGATTTGTGCTCTCAGTCCGTTGATATTTACCACAAAATTTAAGAGAAAGGAGAAAACACGGTTGCTAAAAGTCCAATACTTTGTGTTATGCTTAATATTTTCCATTGTAGAAAACTTAAATTTATCAATAATAACTTTGCTTTAATAAAAAATAAAAAGTCTCTCCTGCCTCAACCACTTGTTGTGACAGGCCACAGGAGTATCAGTGTTTAGTTGTACTTGTGTTTCTCTGATGATAGAAAGTAATACCTCTTTCAAAACTGAGAACAATAAGTCATACATCATCTTTTTTTAGAAGAACATAAACATGAGCGGAGACGAGAAACCTTTAGCATCTTACCTGTCTGCGAAGCAGCTCGGTGTCTTCTTCAAGTTCCTCAATTTATGTCCTCCCACCTGCTGCGAAACAGCGTCAGACAAGGTTTTTTTTTTTTTCTCAGTATGAATCTCACTCAGAATCGCAGATAAACTGATAACACAGAACTAGTGGCAGATCACTACTGAGAAGTGCTGCCTCATTAACAAAGGACGTGTTTTCTCAGTTTAAGTCAATTCTTTCTGCGTTTCAAATAACGTCCTCTGATGGTAAGAAATCTAGTTTCTACAGTAATGTTTTGCTCTTCGTCTCTTCCTGTGATGAGCAGGGATTTTCTATAACAACACCTGCTGTGGACCTTACAGAGCCCCCTAGGGGAAATGGAGGTTAAAAATGTCTTTTGCGTTCCCCCACGAAAGGCAAATATTGCAGTTAAAGAGAGAGGTACTCCGTGGTACCTCGCTAAGGTACTCCGTGGTACCTCGCTAAGGTACTCCGTGGTACCTCGCTAAGGTACTCCGTGGTACCTCGCTAAGGTACTCCGTGGTACCTCGCTAAGGTACTCCGTGGTACCCTGCAGGGCTCTGTAGCACCTGAACCTGGCAACACAGGAAGAAACAAGCTGTGAACATGGTCAGTGTGTGAAATTCTTGATGTAAAATTTCAAATTGCAAAAATATGCATCAGATTATGGCACGCTGCCCCCTAGCCCCCGACTCCCTCGCATCCTGCTACGCACTTTTACTTGATTGCCGAGCAACAGTCGACGGTTTCAAACAATCCAACTGAACCCGGTCGCTCTCAAGCTTCTGCATCAGAATCACAGGAGCATTCGAAGTGAGTCACAAACAGGACGAAAAGAAAAGCATGTGTGGGTTCACGTAGGATTTGTGGTCTGCGGCTGTTGCAGTCTAATGCAAAGCGACCAGGAAGCACACCAGAGCCCCCCCACCACTCCCCACCACCCGCAAACGTCTCTGCACAACAACAGCAACAGGAGCAACAGCTGGAGCGGATTCTCAGTCAATTGTGCTAATGCAGACATTTTTAAAAACTCTTTCTTTTTCTTTTTAACCAGTCACAACGCAATCCCAATAGAACATGAAAGTCTTTGGTTCAATGTTAGTTTTTTTTTCTCCTGAACTAATAAATGGAACAATTAATGACTGCCTCTTTTTTTATTATTCGTGTTGTTATTTGAATTATTTCTGCAAAGCGCTGGGCGTGTTCTTTCATTTCTGTGCGCAGGGGTTCTCACCTTCTCTGGTCACCTGTTTGTGCGGTTTAATAAAAGGTCAGAGTGTTTTTGTAAAAACCAGAAAGTGCTCCACTATTTCTGTCAGGTGCACATCCTGCTCAACGGCACCTCCACCCCTGTAAACAATTCTAATCTGATTAGACGGCGGGACTTTTTTAGAAGTCGTATAGTTTACCGAAAAGAGAGGCAAAAAAGAAAAATAAAGTGTAGTGTGTATTTTTTGCTTGGGCGTGTTATCAGTAACAAGAAAAGAAGAAGCAGATATTTTAGTAATATTTCATGGTTACTGTGAAAAGAAATTGCACTCTTCTCGTTTAGTCAGATTTTCCGATCAGGTTGGTGACCTTCAGCTACCACCTATAACCTTCACCTTAACTAACAGCTCTTTGCTTTTACACAAAAATATCCCAAGTCAAAATGACTCTTTATGATTTACTTTGCTTCTTTCAGACCAATTTTTTTCCCCCACTTTGGAACAGAACGATCATTTGAAACACTGACAGTTTAATGAACCAGCAGTTCTGCTCGACTCTCATCTCCCTTAACTTCTGTGTCTGGGATTTCTCCCATTGGCCTGGATTCCTCCAGTAGAATTTCTATCGGCAAACAGAAGGAGAGCTTGTGAACGACGCCGCCCATTTTCCGCACCGTTTCAGAATCGTAGTTTTAGCAACGCCAGTGGAGGAAGTGAACGAAGCCGTTCAGTCCGTGTTGGTCACTCTTACAAATATTGAGTTAGCATTAGCGTCTGCAAATGCTGGCGACTGGGTAAAGTTTAAAACTTCAGTCCAAGCCACCAGGAAGCAAATGTTTATCAATGGCCGACAGCCTTCGCATGAAGTGGAGCTTAGAACAAGGAGCTGGTGTTTACCAGGCTAATAATGACCCAGTCGGTTTGGTTTGATGTCACCTAACCTGTTTGCATTACTAGACAACAACATAGCAGGCCACAGCTGAATAATGGGATTTCCTTTGATTTATATTAGTGTCAGAATGCAGATAAATTATCAACCATTTACTGATGAGGTAAAGTAAAAAGTAACCATCTAAGAAATTACTCAAGTGAGAGTATAGAAAAGATTTGGTAAAACAGGTGACTTTAAAAAAAAAAAAAGAAAGTAAAATTACATCATCAGATGGACAAAAATGTAAAGCTTTTTGGAACTTTAGGTATTCCAAAGACCAAAAGGAAAATAATTCTTATAGGTAAGATGATTACAAAATAACAAAATCAGGCAAACGTGAACATTTTTCCAAGTCAATTTTCTTTTCAGCATGAAACTTTAAGAAAAATGTGTGGATTTCTGGTTAAAACAACTTTGTTCTTCATTCTGTGAAGTTAGTCAACATGGACAGAGTATCCAGGAATGTTACTCTCAAGTCAGAGTAGCAATAATTCATGATAAAATGACTCGAGGAAAAGAAAAAAAGTACAGCATTGTAGAAATCGAGTATTTCTAAAGTTGCTGAAGTAATGTTGCAACATAACTCTGCTGCCGAGTCACCGAGTCTTCTTTGAACTCAGGCCTGAATGGATGCATGGCTCGACTGAGATTGAAAATCTGCAAACATTTTCAGCCTTTCATCTCATGCTGAACACACCATGCCCGAAGCGTCGCGTCCAGATCAAAGTTATGCTTCTGCACAAAAGCCACAGAGTGAGATTAAGAGCCTACTTTTGTGCAATGAGTCATATTTGGAAATTTGAGTGACTCACTTCATCTAACCTTAAAACACATGTACAAAACAGCAGCAGCATGTTTGGAAACACAACAATTTTAATAGAATAATCAGATTAAAACTGTCTTATCTCACTTGTTAGGGCTCCACTTAAACTGTGCCTACAGCTTTAAAAAATAATCTACATTCATTTTCTGGTTCTGTCTTCCTCTGACATTTGGACTTCCCCTGATCAGGTCCAACAGAAAAACTGAAAATGCAGACTCTCTTTTTTTTTCCACTCTGTTTTTATAGAGACCCAAGCAAGAAAACAACCACAAACTACAGAAAGTAGAGAAAAAAAAACCACTTCCTAACCTCTTTTTCTTCCCGGAAATCTACTTTTGTTTCTGACGAGAAATAAAAGAAGAAGAAAAGAAAAACTCTTTTGGTCATGTCCTGATCTATAATTTTTTATTGACTGGTACCTTGTAATAATGCTGAAATCTAGCAGAGAAAGTGCAGGGTTTTTTGTTTTTTATTTTCAAGTGAGGCATTTAAAGAAGGAATATTGTAGTTGTGCAAATCTTTCATCTGACTGAACTAAAGGTGGAGGCCTGTCCATTTCTTTACTGATAAATGTCGCTGCTTTTGTATTCTTGGAAAAGTAGATTCCATAAAGGTGATTGGTGTTTTGCACTAAAGTTGTGCAGTAGAAGAAAGGTGGAGAGTTTGAGCACAAAATAGGCCAAGTGAGTGGCCTATTTTGGTGGCATTGCAAAAAAAATAGAGAACCAGTGAGTGCACCTCTTATGAAACGCAGTGGCTCAAAAAGTGAACATACCTTTGATGAAACTCCAAGTCTAAAAAACTAGAGAACATTAGAAATCACTCCCAAACTCTCCTCCTCTAATAACTGGTCAGTTTAGCAGTAAAACGGTGTGAAACTGTACACGGTCTTCATATGGGACTTAGTTGAAGCACACTTAGGGTGTTTTCACACCTGATAGTTTGATTAAAGCGGACTAAGTGGGACTGGTGTGAATGAACCCATCGGGGTGCGTTCACACCCCCAGGGTGTCACACCAGCCCTCGTTTGTGGAGGTGTGAATACGCAATCGAACTCTGGTCCTCCTAACAGCCTAGCTCTCCGTTCGGTTGACGTGAACTCCGGTGGCGACGCAAGCAGACCGGAGACCGCTCCAAAAGGAGGAAGCGGACTAAAGCGCAGGGGATTCTGGGTAAATACAACCAAAACAAATGTGAGAGTCTAACGCTAGCAGGTAAAATGGCTCACAGTCTTTTAGCAAAGACAAAGGAGAAATCTTACAACTGCTCCATTTTTGTTCACATTTCGCGAAGGAGGAGGCTGCGCTCCGTGTCTTTCATATCATCTTCATCAATGGTTCTTGGTGCAGCTCCACCACAGGCAAGAGGGGGGGAACAGGTTTGTCAAAGGTTTGGTTCATTTGACAAAGTACTGTGCAAATGCGAATTACACCAGCTGAAAATGTAACAAATGTTGCTATTTTGGTCCTCAATCCAACTGATCCTACCGGCCTGTCAGGTGTGAAAACAGCCGTAGGTTTAGTTCCAGCCTTCAGTCTCACATTGCTTACAGGCAACCTGATAATCCTACAGTTAGCTCCAGTTGTCCTATAATTATCTTGCCATTTGCATCGTTTAACTTTTGCTCCGGTCCACAGACAAGTTACAATGGGTAATGTGATCACATTGAATAAGGTATCAATCAGGAGAAGGGTATAAAATAAGGCCACAAGATTATATTTACACTACGGTGGAGTTAATACAGTTATCCAATATTTATAGAAAATATAGAAACAGTACGATTACTGAAACTGAACTTTTCCGGTGAGTTGTCTCAATATTTTGGGATTTTATAAAGAAAAAGAATTTCAGGATATTTGAAAATTCTGAAGTTTTAGTCAATTTCTTTGGGAACAACATGGAGCTGTTGGACAGGGAACATATTAAACCTACCATACATCAGTTCATATACGTTGGTGTATATGATTACCTATTAATGAACTGTAATTTGAATTAGTAGAAAAATATATATGTATTTTTTTAGAGGACGGGGCACCAAAACTAGATCCAGCCCAGATCCCCACATCGTTGCAAATCCGGCCCTGGTCTCATCAAACATCTGGCATTTCAACCGAGCTGAGTTCACTTTTAAATCAGTCACGTCTTATCTAGTTTCCTCAGCCAAGAATTTACAAAGCAAAGGTGACTCTGTTTCCTCCGTTTCTGGTTGTGGATGACGATTTATGGCTTTTTTTTCATAACTGAGCGAAAGTGGGTGGATGGAAGGAGAAGCTGGCGCGACGGCAGGATGTGACATGTGGGAGTGAGCGATGTGAACCCCGGCAGCAGACAGCGTGCCACGGCTCAGTGGAAGAAAGGCGTGGGCTTGTGGCTGGATGTAAATCGTTCCCTCATCGGTTCTCGTCCAATGAAAATTTGAATCCCCTGACTGTGCCAGTGGGTTAAATGTTTGTTTACGTTGGAATAATACAAAAACAACAACACGTGGTCACGTTACCACCTTTACGACCTTTGGATGCTCTGAGACGTTTGACTCCGTCGCTGCCCACCTCCTCAACTGTTGGCGTCATTTCTCTGTCTTGTTGCACTTTCTACACGTTTCCTGCATTTACCACACATTTCAAATAGGCAAAAACTTTCCCTTTTCTCTTTAGATTTTTCATTTCACTATAAAAAAAAAAAAATACAGTCAAAAGGTACAGAATTAAATGTTTGCGAGCGTTTACCACGACTGAAATGTTTGTTTTAAAAACCTCACATGGTTCCACGTTTACCCCATGTGTGGCTTAAATGGAGACGTTTCATCAGTTCATTAAAATACTTTCTTTCTTTTTTTAAATCATTTTATTTAACAACTTTAGGAGAGTCCCACAACAAAAGCTAAAGAAAAAGGCTTTCACGATTGCTTAATGTTGCCAAGCTGTTATCGCGATACGACAGTTTTATCTCACTTATCAGAAAAAGACACGAGTGGAACCCGCGCTGCTGTTTTTTTCTCCAGACACTCGATTTTATCGGCGTCTGCATCAGGATATCGAGACCGAGGCGACATGACTTCCCGCCAGAGTCAATCAAAAACCGATGGCTTAAAATCAATACCTGTTCACCAAAATCAGCCAGAAAAGCAGCCTACCTTCCCAGCGCTGTTCAGTAGAGAGTTCTCAGCTTTTCTGATCGCTTCTTACCTCCTGAACTCAAAGTGACTAATCTGTAGTCTTCATGTTTCTCGCTCTCCCTCTCTAAAGTGACGTTGGGGGAAACGTACGTAAAGCTCTGACAACAAAGCTGCGGCTGGACTGCGGCGTGTGGTTTCGTTGATAGTAACTGTGTGATCTGCAATACGAAACGGCAGGGTGAAAACCCCATGGTGTTTTTCTTTTTTGTTGTTTTTTTTTTCCGCTTCCTTTTTTACGCAGCACTTTATCTCCAAGCTGAAGGAAGGCGAGCCTGCCTTTCTGGAAACTGCTGCGTTTTGATAAGATAAAATAAAATAAGATAAATCTTTATTGTCATTGTCACAAGGACAACGAAATTCAAAAATTGCTTACCTTATGACAATTTAATGCAGCGATGGTGACATTTTCAGCTCTCAGAGACTGATTTCTTAATTGTTGTAGAATTTTAAAGAGTTTTAAAACACTTGGTTTAAATGTTCAGGAGAGGCAAAGAAAACAGGGCAAACCTGGTGACCTGGAGACGAGCGACCTGTGATGATTACAGACAGGTCATCCACCAAAGTGTTTTTAGAATAGAATAGAATAGAATTGAACTTTATTGTCATTCCACTGTCACAAGTACAAGCAACGAGATGTAGTTTGCATCTATCCAGAAGTGCTCTACGAGATATAAATATTTATTTACGGATGTACAAGACTATGTATGTATGGACTATAAGGGGTTATAGCAAAGAGATATAGATATTGTGTATAAATATAAATATGGGAGCTGTATGCACAGATTATACAGAATATACAGAATATACAAGAATGTTAGGGAATGGATTATAGATAAATAATGGCAGATAAAATTTACAGGTTGTGTGTGTGTGTGTGTGTGAAGAAAACAGTCCGTGATGTGTGAGGATAGTCCATGTGTTATTGTTGTATGAGAGGATAGGGGAGTACAGTCCTTATAGTTTATGTTTTATGTCAGGAGGCGTTCAAAAGCGTGACAGCTGTGGGAAACAAGCTGTTCTGGTGCCTGGTGGTTCTGGTCCGTAGGCTTCTGTAGCGCCTCCCAGAGGGCAGGAGGGAAAAGAGTGTGTGTGCTGGGTGAGTGGAGTCCTTTGTGATTTTCCCGGCCCTTTTCAAACACTGCTTCCTGTAGATGTCCTTGATGGCAGGGAGCGGTGCCCCGGCGATATACTGGGCAGTTTTCACCACCCTCTGCAGCGCCTGCCGGTCGGAGACAGAGCAGTTCCCGTATCAAGCTGTAATACAGTTGGTGAGGATGCTGTCAATGGTGCAGCGGTAGAAGTTCGTGAGGATCTCTGAGGACAGGTGGTTCTTCCTCAGGGTCCTCATGAAGAAGAGGCGCTGATGCTAAATCGTCAACAAAATGCTTTAAGACTTTCAGCTTTAAATGAAAAGTATAATTGTTTTTTAAAAATAAAACAACTTCTGCAGAATTTAAAAGATCTGACAAATTTGCTTTTTTGTTCGTTTTAAATATGTCAGTGAATATGTCTAAATTCAGAATTTAAATAGAGAAATAACTAAGACACACTGTTTACATTAGAACATCTCAAAGACTTTAATGGACCGCAGAAGTTGCATCGTGTTCATCTGTCCCATAATTAATTTTAAGGCGTCAGCAAAGCAAATTTATAAAGTTGCAAAGCCTTCGTATGTACAACATAATAAAACGTAGCAGCAACATGTCACCCAGTCTTAATGAAACTGTTGAACATTCGCTCCTCCACCTGGCCTGAGGAACATGGAGGAGGCTGAAAACCACAGAGGATTGTTGCTTTTAGCATTTTATCTCTATTTCCTGGGAGAGTGGGTTTGTTTTGATCTGTTTTTTTTTACAGATGGAGACTCAATCAGTCCTGCTGGTATAATGGACCTGACCTTTGCCTCAGCTCTTTTTGGATTCTTCTTTTTTTTCCCTCCTTTTTTTGTTTTGCTCAGGCAGGCTTTGTTTTTCTAGAATGACTAACGCAGGATTATGCGTTTTTTCATGGGTCAAGCTGTTGACTCCTAGAATATTTAGATCTATATATCAGTGCTCAGATGATTTCTTACACTATAAAAAAGATGCATAACCTGTTTTTTTTTTATCTCCCAAATATTAAATGAGACTAAAGTCTTCCTGTTGACATACGGTGAAGGTTGATATAATTATGATTCATTTTCTTAAAACTCTTTGAATTCAGAGATGTACAAATATATTTTAACATTTGGTAGAAGTTCATTTTAAATTGTACGACTTGGGTCAAATGTTGTTTGACCTGGACTGACTGGCTTCACTGGCTTTGAAACAGTGTTTTTCCTCATCATGATATCAACAGTTTTAAGAAGTGCACCAGTCCCTCCTGGTGCAAAACTCCCAAAAACATGATGCTGGAATTCCCATAAGTCACAGAGAAGACTGGTGAATTTTCCCTCTTATTCTTCCAGATGTAATAATGTTAATAATGGCCAAACACCTCAGTCTTACTTTTATCAGCCCACAATGCATTGCTCCGAAATGTGACATCTATGAGTGCATTTTAAAACTTTAATCTAGCTTTTAACGTGTTAGAAGTCATTTTAAAACATTTTCAAAAGTGGACTGGCGACCAGTCCAAGGACAAAAACCAATTGACCAAAACTAACATCAGAGAAAAAGAAAAGAAAAAGATTTGTGTAAAACATTTGGTTTCAGCTGTTCATCCAACGATAAAGCAGACCAACAAAAAACAACAACATAGGAATGTATCTCTAGAAAAACTGGTAGGTCACCAAATGTCAACCCATTCGCTAAACGCTGCTCAGCCATGATGTCATGACGACTTCCTTAATATTGTTTGCTTATTCTTTTGAAAAGGTGAAAAATACCAAGTCAAACTTCTGACTGCGCTGCATAAAACCAACCTAAAGGTCGCAGAGTTTGGTACGAGTCAGTGGTTGTAAGCAAAACTTGGATCACATGATGCTTCTGTTTCTGAAGTACCACAATGGGTTCAACTTCAGCTTCCTGGTGAGCCACAGACAAACTCTGCCGAACTTTCACATCTCTAGTTCCTGCATGTTGTCTTTTACTTAGTGACAGTTCCCTGTTGGCCCAGTCGCAACTGTTTTGTTTGCCTTTGACAAAACAGGGGGATACTGTGATGTTTTAAAAGATTAAAACAACCTTACACACCTCGACGAGACGCCAATAGTAAATATGTGTAATGAAACAGTCTGGATCCGTCTCTGTGTGATTCAAACATTGCTGCTCCCATGTGGGTAGTGTTGCAATTACACCACAGATATCCAAAGAACTCAATCATTTTAATCAAAAATAATGTCAATCTAAAAATATATGATTTCCTGGGGGATTTATTATCAAAATAATAAGTAAACACACAAAATGCTGTAGTTAAGCTAAGTGACAATAAAAACGGTCAGAAAACGCAAGAGGAACTATTCTACCCACAGAAAATGGAAGTCAAGGGAAAGTTCGGTGTCACAGCTGACCATCACTCTTTTTTTAACATTTCCCAATAACACTTTTTTTCTTACATCCCCTTTTTGAGTAAATCTCATTCTTCCTGTCATATTTCTCCAAGTAGGTTTTGTAATCCCTAAACTTATGGCTAGTCCTATGCATTGTGCAAAAGTTGTGAATCAATATTTGTAACTCGATACCTACCTGTAGCACAATGCTACAAATAATGTTTCAGCACCAACACGCTGCGTGTCAGAGAGCACCCAGCAGGTCATCGACCCAACAACGCGCCATCTCTCTGGTCCTGTTTCACGTCTCGAACGTTCTTCCAGTTGTTTAAAGACCTTTCGATCATTTTGCCCACCTTGTGTGAGAATACGTCGGTTTGTGTCGGACAAAGTGGACGAAACGGAGGCATTCTGAGTCCCATCCCGATCAACCCAGTGCAAGTGTTCAAGCCAAGATAAATGTATGTTAATCAGAAAGAGATACTCACCAGTTACAGAGGGAACACCTGCTCTCCCATGGCCCTGCTGGTATCTGTAGCTCCATCAGACTGACGTTCGAAGCGTAGACTGCTGTCCCTTAACTGGACAGGAAAAACCAAAAAAGGAAGAGAAACACACACACGCTTCCTTATGACTATTTAATGAAGTGAGTTTTTCTCTGAAGCAGTGTGAAGTTTTATCGTCTATGTTGACTCAGTTTCTAAGCAACTCGAGTTTTCTAATGTGGAAAATTATAACCTTAGTGCTTTAGGAGTATGATGCAGGGAAAGAATGATTGAGGCAAATTTTAATGTTTGTTTCCCATTAAAATAAATGGTGCAGATCTAAACCTACATCTTAAACTTATGACTACAGCGCTGGGCTGTAAGGAGCCTCCTCTCATGTGACTACAATCAAATCTGTGAAGGAAGTTACCTTTGAGGCGAAAAGAGAGAACAGATGATAGTGTGTCGCTAATTAAATCCAGAATATTTTTCCCAAAAGTCCACAGAAATTCACAGCATTGTTCTTCATTGTAGTGCATGATTACCTTAACTCCAGTCGTTCAGACTTTCTACTGCTTCCTTCCACTTCCAGCCTTCCAAAGCATTTCCTGTGGATTCTCATCTCCCTCCAGTGAATAAACAGTGGGAGTTGTTCATCCAACTCCCACTGGAGTGGATTTCTCCAGCCGAATTTCAAGCGGGTCAGTCAGCGAACAGAAGGACATGTTGTGAACGATGATGTTGATTTTCTGTGCAGTTTTAGAACTGTAGTCTGTAGTTTCGTGGCCCTGGCAGCGGAGGAAGTGGATGAAGTCATTCAGTCCATGTTGGCCACACTTCCAAATATCGGATCAGTATTAACGGCTCGGCGCTTCTCTCGTCATAGCGATGGATGCTGTTAATTTCCTGTGAGCTTCACAGCGTCAAACAGGCGGCAGGGACAGTTGCTCGAGCTTTTGATTTTGATATTCTGATTTCAATGAAATTTGATAAAAACAGCATATTATAGCAAATCCAGGAAAGTTCTGGATTTGCTGTTTAAAAGTCGGTTTGATGCTGTTTATTTTCTTCTTTGTTGTGCAATGAGCATATGTCTTACTGGAAAATATGCTCCACGATCAGAATGCGATCATGTGCACAAAACAGCATTTAGAAAGTACAGGTCATAGGTCAGAAGTTCATCGACTCAGCTCATCGTTTTAGCAAACGATGCAATCTAGACTCCGGATCAGTGCTGTGTGTTTTCTACGGGGCCAAAAGTTGCTTGAAAGGTTGCTTAACATCCAAACACACATTCAGTGTTGAACACACAGAGACGGCTGAAAGCAAACCCAAACTTTATTTAAAAAATGACCGTTCCAACTGTAAACACACTGAGTAAAAACTTTTAGTGTTCATATGGTGCTTTGTCTTTAATAGTATACACATTGGATGAAAAGTATCTGTCCCACTTTTGGATATAAGTTACAATAAAACTTGTGATATATTTGCACAAGATGAACAAAAACAGGATGTAGTTATCTGAGCTGAATCATCCATGTGTAAATACTTCTGTGTACTCATGGATTAAATAAAGGTGGCGTAGTGTCCATTTAAGAGCCGATGAAAAACCTTCTTTGTAACGTTAAACTAGAAATTGAAGGCTGATTCTTTCCATGCCAGATTCCCGGCTGGCTGTAACTTTGTAACTTTATGTGCTGAACGAGGTTCTCGTCATCTAGTCCCACGCTACGTCTTCTCGGCCGATCACAAGTGCTTCCCCCGGCCTTCGGATATGACGTGCTCGGGAACGGCACGGGTGTACCACTCCGACCACGCCCCGTCGTACAAGGACACCTCAGAGTGTCCGCACTCGTGGGCCGCCAGCGCCAGGACGCACGCCGTCACGCCGGAGCCACACGACACGCACACGGGGCGGCTGAGGTCCACTCCGGCTCGGACGAAGAGCTCCCGGAGGTTCTCCTTGGGCAGGAAGTGTCCGGACTCGGACAGGCAGGACTGAAAGGGAATGCTGGCGGAACCAGGGATGTGGCCGGGCTCAGTGTCTGTGAGACGGAAAGGAGAGAGATAATTATGGAATTGTTTCTTGATTAGAGATAGTTCCTAAGAGCTAAAAGTAAGAGGCGTTTTATGACATTTAAAAAGACAGAAAACACAGTATTGTAACACAGCAATTACACAAAATCAACAGATCCCTGCATTTTTTTGTGCTAATACATAATTGTGAGATTTTTTTCCATAAAGATGGTCAATAGCATTGGGTTTAAGTGCCTGCTAACTACCACCTGTAGGTGGCAGTATTTCTAACTTCTACAACACTACTTTCAGTGTTGACTTTTCTTTTACAACAAGAAAGGTCAAGTTATAGTCCGTGGTTGATACGTGAAGTGACATCGCGCCAGTCATTTTAAGGATCCTCATTGGTCCCCCGAAAAACGACAAAAACCCAGACATTATCATCAATCAATAAAAGCCTCCCAGGCCGAACTTGAAAACTGGACCTTATGCTGCTAACACGTAGCTGTCGTCAACAACTCAGGAGGAAGTGAGAGCGCTGCGCAACGCAAGTAATAACCCGGCCGGAACTCGGTGCCTTAAATAATGCACCGTCTGCATATAACAAAGCTTCGAGGCAGATCAATTTTCCTCGAGGAATTTTAACAATCGAGGTACTCGAATCACTCGAGGAATCGTTTCAGTCCTATTTCTATCAGATTATTTCCCAAAAACATCTAAAGGACGATTATACATCAATATATGATCATTATTTAGGAGTTTATGCATTTTTTTTCACATGACTATTACTGTAAACCATCACACATTCGTCTTCCTCTTTGCTTTCTTTTCTACCGCTGTTGTTGAACTTCAGCACCTCAGACGCAATAATCTGCACCAGGTGTGGACATCAAGTGCTTAGAGTCCATCCAATTAGCCAATTATGTGAGTAGCATGCAGAGTGAGAACCTTTAGCACTTGATATATAACAGCCTTTAAAATACTGCAGCCCTTTGTGATTTTCCTATCAAACACAATGATGTTACAATTATTAGTGTGACTGTGCAGCTCAATTGTGAAGGTTTAATTATGAACAGGCAACTGAATAATAATAACCAGTCATTTTAATGAACACACTAGACAGTTCATACATTAAGTAAAGCTGCAGCAGTCCTCTGAGTTCATTCTTGTCCGTTTCTAAAAACAGTTTGTGGAAAGCCCCACTAATTGTTTAAGTATCATGGTAGTTAAAGTGGTGTAAGTTTTGACATGAACGTCATATTAAGCACATTTTAGTAAAAAGTTAACTAGAAAGAGGACACATCTGACTGAGTCACTTCCTCTTTTTTTTAACTTAAAGTTTCTTCCACTTTCCCAATGACATTTAAGTGACTCAAGCCTTTCCTAGTTCATACGAGGTCACACCGGATACGCAGAAGGCCCTTGGTCAATACTCCACGTTACCAATCTGCAACCCAGTTCTCCACCTCCATGTTAGTGTTTTATTTCTTTCCTTCCTTTATCTCAAAGAAATGCACTGGTCTAATATTTTTTATGTTGATTCCGATACCCGTTGGACTCAATTGTTTACATGTCTATTATTGTTTGACGTAGATTTTTAGGGGTTTCCTAATTTTGACCTTGCAAAGCATTCCATCTGATGGTGTAATTTAAGGTCTTTTTGCAGTAGAAAGCATTTTAAGTGATGTGTGCAAAAACTCAAAACGTTATCCAGTCCCTGGTGTTCCTGTGTGAAACAAAAACCTTTAGAGTGGTCACTCGACTTCCACCCAGAGGACTGAAAACCAACACATCTCCCTAAACACAGAAGCTGTCTGACAAGCCACACGTAAAAAAAAGGTAACACAATACTTTTATCCTCTTATGATGGCTAATTCTTCCAAAACGCTTTCATTCATGTGAAGAAAACACTAAAAATGTTGAATTTCAGCACAAAAATTTTTTTTTTTTAGAAATGCTAGCTCAAAGTTCTTAAACTTTTCTCATGTTTCTCGATTTATTAATGCAACTTTCCATCTACTTTATTTTGATTGTGTGTGGTTACACCAACATGAAGTAACACAGAGTTGTGAAATGATGCACAGTTTAAAATTATTGCTAAATGTTTTACAGAACAAACATTTGAAAAGCACAGTGAGAATTTATGTTCGACCCCTGCGAGTCGACAGAAGCACCTTCTGCAACAACAACACGTCTCTATCAGCGTTTATGTCATTGATTTTTTGCGTAAAAGTAATAATCAGGGAGGAGATTGACCTTTTCACAGATTATCCACCTCGTATTATACCGTCACGACATGACGGTATAATATGTCACAACATGGTGACAGTCTAAATCAATATGTAAAACAGTTTTTATTTTTATAAAAGTTACATACTGCATCTTTAACGCTGGTCATTGCAACTTTGTGGTGAAGAAAGGCATCTCCACAGGATGCTGCTGCCTCCACCTTGCCTTACTTCACCATTTGAAATGTTCAAGCTAGTATGCAGTGCCACTTTTGTGCCATCATGCAGAGAGTTGAGCAAATGCCCAAGTCTTTAGTTCACATTATGAGATTTTTACCCCAAAAAGAAAGAAAAAACAACAACCTTGTTCTGCACTTTTCTGTTTAGGAAAACTGCACAAAACAAAACAAGTGTCTGATTTGTAGCATTGGCTGGTTATTGGGAGGAAGTGATTTTGTGACAATAACATCCTAAAAGTGGAATTCTGTAGCTGTAAACCTTAATGAAGTGTTGCTTGGAGATGACTTTCAGTCTTGAGTTGCCAAGGTGACTGTGAAGGTCACGGTCACCTTACAGCTCAGAGTTGAAAGTCATTTGGGGGATTATCTTATACTCACTGTCTCTGGGTTCAGGGTCCACTCCTCGGAATCTTCCCGCGGACCTGGCATCCACCACCTGGAACTGTTTGGTGTCCAGGTTATTCAGCAGGTCGTCATAGGTTTTAATCCAGGAGCGCCTTATGGACGCCCTGAACTCGGTGGGAGAGGGTCTGACATACTTATGGCTAACCGGTCGACCCTCCAGTTCCCAGTTCCTGAACCCCCCATTCAGCAGAGACACCGCGTTATGCCCGAACACCCGGAACATCCACCAAACGCGGGGCGCCGAGAACGCACCGAAGTCGCTGCGGTCGTATATCACGACGTGCGTGTCGTTTTCTATTCCCAAATTCCCAACGTAATCTGCGAAAACTTTCTCCGACGGCAGCATGTGGTCCAGGGGGGAGGTTTTGTCGCTACACTGGTCTATGTCGAAGAACGCGGCGCCGGGGATGTGCCTCTCCTTGAACTCCCTTTTGGCGTTTCTCCCCATTTTGGGCAAATACCACGAGCTGTCCAAGACGCGCATTTTCCCCCGAGTCGTTATCGCGTCCGCGAGCCATTTAGTGCTGACCAGCGCTCGAGCTTGAAGCGCCATGGTGGGTCCGGCAGAGGAGAGCGAGCCGCTTGTTGTGTCGGCTTGGGTATGGAGTCGGACCTCTGCAGAGGGTTGAACCCGGCAGTAGGTGTAAAGGTAACAGCAGCCGAGAGAAGAGCGCGCGTCCACCTTCTGTTCACAGCTATCCAAAGTCTTTATTTACCCTGAAGCAGTTTATATCAACATAAAACATTGATTTTTTTTTATTTTTTAAAAGCTTCATAGCAAAATTTTACCTAAACACATTTTTAAAAGTTCGGAAATTTTCTTCCCACAATGATTGCCTTGTTTATATTTATTGTGTTATTATTGCTTAATAATAAATAATACATCTTGACAAGACCAGCATAAAAGAGATAGTATATTATTATTATTATTATTATTATTATTATTATTATTATTAGTAGTAGTAGTAGTAGTAGTAGTAGTAGTAGTAGTAGTAGTAGTAATAGTAGTAATAATAATAGTAGTAGTAGCAGCATTACTTTGTGTTAGCATGATTGCGATTGTTATTGTTGGGTAGGAACTAATTGCTTATCAGTTGTTGTGCGGGGAGCTGCTTTCAGTGAGCACACACGAGGAAGCTGTCGGACTCACATGTTTGTTTGGTAGTTTTAAAGCAGGTTACTTTAGATGTAGTTTGAATACAGTGCAACAAATCAGATATTGTTAGGCGAAGATGTCAGCGTCATTGGTCAGGAGAGGCCTGGAGCTGCTGAACGATGATATTAAAGGTCAGTTTAACCTGTTAGCTTGTTACGATGCTAACATTAGCGGTGGAGCTAATTTGAGGCTAAGAGCTGGTTTTTAATTTTGTCTAGGTGAAATTAAGTTTTAAATAATGTTTCTATGTTTATTTGAATGTTTTTTAAATGAAAAACTAATTTAAATATTCAGTATTCAGTCAGAAATAAAACCTTTTTGAAAATGTGTTTTGAACTGTTGGGCAGTCACTGGTGTAGTTGACAAAAGCACAATGCTTTCAAAAAGTATGCAATATTTTGTTGCGGCTGTCTTTACTAAATAAAACCAACAAACGAGGCACTAAATAATCTTAGTAACATTGAGGACATGCTCCATCCTAATCTGACATTCCTGTGGCTTCTTCCAGACAGCAGTCGAGTGAAGAAGAAGAAGACGAAGAAGAAGCAGACCCCCAGCTCAGCCACAGTGATGGATCTGGTCAGCACCAAGCGGCAGGGGGTCACCAAACAGGTCAAGAGGCTGCAGGGCCGCCTCGGGCCCAGGAAAAGCAAGGCCACAGTCAAAGACAAGCGGATCAGATCAGCAGTGGGTCAGAACGTGCTTTCATACTTCAGTTGATTTTAACCATTTGTGTCCAGAATCAGGATTAGCTGTAGTAGGTTACACAGCTGGTCAGATGTGTCTCAAACACCGTGGAGAAAAGAATTGTCTTGGCTACTTACATTCTATATCCACCATATCTTTATGGTACTGTGTAAAAAGAAGAGGCTTAAATTATAATTTTTTTGTATTCTTGCAGAGGATTTTAGGAAAAACCAACCAAAGAGCCAGCTGAGTGCCAATCTGAAGTACTTTTTGAAAACAACAGGCAAAGCAGAAGCCTTTGATGCAAAGAAGGTAATGACGAGTTATTTCTCACTTATCACTATGCTAGCTTTTTAATCCATCACTAAAAAAAAATGCACATAAACAAAAATTAACCAAATGATGCTGAAATATCAGATTAAATTATCACAGCGATCATCCATGTCCTGAAAATCATGTTTATGGCCAAAATAAGTCAGACACTGATTCCTTTATTATTTCTTCAGCTTAGTTTATTTATTGAAAAATTGAAAACAACTGTCATTTTAAAGCACTTTATAAGAAAACTGAATAAATGTACAATAAATCAAAGCCATACTGTTAGTGTTTTCAGTACGCTTTCACATAAATAAAGAAACCGTGACATTTGATGACATGCACACACGATTGATTCTTTTTTCCTTCTTTTGGTGTGACTCAGATTTTGAGGCACAGCAGAGGGAGGCAGTCAAGAAATCGCCCGGACGAACCTGTGAAAAAGTCCAGGGAGGCTCAGTCGGTGTTCACGGAGGAGGAGTTCCAGCGGTTCCAGAGGGAATACTTTGGCAGGACTGTGGAGGAAAAGAAATGACACCAACTCTGAGGGGAAACATTAAAAAATTAATTAAAAAAGGACACAAACCACGGAGAAAGCAGCCGGACTGTGTTGTGTGGATCAAAGTGGATTTTTCAGTGAGACTGTACTAGAATTTGGTTCCACTGCAATCCACAGAAATACTTTTGTTACCGAAACAGTAATACACCCTCCCTATTTAGAGGTGGGGTGTACAGGTTTATTAGATCATATTTCAAAACTTACTGTGGAAAACAGTAGTGGATGATTTGTGCACATTATGATTTTCTAATTAAAAAATGATGAAGAAAAGAAAACATGTTTGAGTTCAAATGCTTGACACGATATTACAGTGTGAAGTATTTATATTTATTTATATCTCTGTATTGTGCATCTGATTAAAGTTGCAGACTCAAACTTTAACTGAACAACAAAACTGAACTAAGGCTGAAACGATTCCTGGACTGATTCGAGTACCTCGATTATTAAAATTCCTCGAGGAAAATTCATCGGCCTCAACGCTTTAAGTTATATTTTATTATTTAACGCACCGTTTTCCGGCCGGGTTATTGCGTTGCGCAGAGCTCTCAATTCCACCTGAGTTGTTGATGAAAGCTAAGTGTTGGCAGCATAACCTCCAGTTTTCAAGTTCGGTCTGGGTTGATTCATTGATTGATCATAATGTCCGGGCTATTATTGTTTTCGGGGTACCAATAAGCATCCTTAAAATGACTGGAGTTCGGCAGCTTTTCTCCTCCCGGAGCTGCTGCCTGGTGGCGGTTCAGAGCGAACAGCGGGGAAGAGCTGCAGGTGTATTTACACAGGTGAGCGGATAGACTGAACACTGCGGGCGGCTGCACATTAAATAGTTAACCTCAGTGTAGCTTTATGGACGAACAGGAAAATTTATTCCATATCACTCCGGTTGCAACAAATGGGTGGCGGAGCTCATCGTGACGGTACATAACTGGTAGATGAGTTTCTGTGTGTGACGAACGACGGAGTTAAATCCCGTCTCTAACATGAACACAAAAGCTGTAAATGTTTGGGCAAGGTGAGAGTTCATCTATTAGACTGACTGAAGATGAATACATAAACGAAAAGCTGGACTACAGACATTTTACCAATGTTTTAACTTTTTGTTTTATCCAGTTAATTGTAAGAATAATCAATAGATTACTTGATTACTAAAATATTCATTTACAACAGCCCTAAACTGAACATATGAACTGTTGAAGCAAAAGCCTGTACTGTACTGTTTATGCAAGCAGTTGTATAAACAGTACAACTCACTACATACCAGAACAATTACCACCTTTGTATCGGGAGATGCTAACGAAATCTAACCTACCATAGCATTGTAACGAATATAATAAGATGGATGGTCATCCAAACAGATACAGAATCAAATTAGCCAAATGTTTGATGAGACACTGAGAAAAATTCATAATAACTTTAAGAAACTTTTGTTTTCCCTCACATAGAAAATGTTTGTTTCGGACTCCATACCGTTGATTCTGGCTCACTAGAAGCTCAGCTGCTACATTCCTAACATTCCAGAAAACTTGAATCTGTGAATGCTGTAAAGAACGGCATTTTCTTATGCTACCTTTCTAAAATAAAATCTGGAAAAACAACTCAGATGTAAAAAAAACAAAACATGAAATGGATGTTCAGACGGGTCTTTTCCAGTTCCACAGATTCTCAGCTTGTGGTTCAGATCACTGAGACTGGATACGTTCAGTCACTCAGAGCCAAGAGAGGCGTTTTGTTTCTTTTGTCACGCCCTTTAATCAGTTAAAATTTTACATTGTTATACGTCAAATGTCCCCACATGAGCCACAATCATTTTTAACTCAGAGCAACAGGATCCTGCAGGCTGCACCATGGAGCAGGTGAGAGAATTTTATTTTTTCAAGAATTTGAACGAGAGAAAAAGTAAAAAAAAAAAAAGAAAAAATACCTACCGGAGCTTTTAAAGCTTTGAAGGTGTCAATTTTGTCATGAATACATAACAGTGTCATATTCTTACACGATCAAAGCTCTGATCTGCTTTGATCCAGCTTTAAATTTTGTGAAAATTTTTTCATATACACATGATCTCAGAAACCGTTTGGCTAAAAGTCATTCTTTTGCCTTAAAGCTATACTTTTAAAGGTTTCTTACGTAAATCAGAATATGATATTTAAATGTTTGAATACTACACCATGTCCTACTCAGAAAACAAAAAAACCTTTGCACAAAAAAATGTAACAAAAAATGTGATGGTGAAAATAAATATGTCCCATACCAAAATGTTCAAAGCAACAATTATTACGCATGTTTTGAGAGTTGAGAAGGCTTTTAATGTCACCTTTCATCACACGTTGTAAGAACATCTAACTTTTTCATAAATATGAAGTGTTTATGTAATAAATCATAATTCTGAACTCATTTTTAAACCCACCAGATTTTCACACTGAACTGCTCCAGCCATTTGTTACTGTAAACAAAATAATAATAAATTGATAACTATGTTTATCAATTTATCAAGTTTATCTTACGAAACTTTCTGAGAAGTGTTTGAAACTAAAAGTGAAAGTATTAAATCTGCACCAGCTAGACAGTGAACCTTGTTGGACAAGCCGTGCAGGATTGTTTCTGCTGTCCGTTGGTCTTTAAACGTTCCACGACACGCTTGAATATGTTTTGTGAAAGGCTTCGGACTTGTTTTCAACTCCGCAATCTACTCGCAAAAATGTGCAAAGCAAGTTGAGAAACCGCTTTCCAAGCACTCATGTAACTGCAGTTGATTACGTCCACTGAATAAATAAATTGGCCTTTGCAAATAATTTATTTGTAAAACTTGGAACATTGTCATGGGTTACACAGCAGACAATTAAAGGCTCCAATTAGCGGTGCGTTCTTCTGCGGCATATTCTATGAAGGCCTAACCCAGCCAGGTTCTTAACCACAGCACAGCTCTGACAGGAAAAGAATTAACACAAACACTTACCTAGAATTTCCTTTTTGTCATAAAGGTTTTATATCTTCACTCGATCATAACATTATGACTGAACAGGTGGAAAACCTGGAAGAATTTCCTTGTATTGTTCTAAACTGGCACTACTGTTAACATCTGCCAGTTCTAAATTTGAATGATCAAAGAGAAGGTGGGGTTCCTCAGGGCTTCATTATTGGGCCACATTTGTTTAGGGCTCGTTTAAATCAGGATTTTTGTCCATCGTAGCTTACCTGCCACGCCTTGCCATTTGCAGCCTCCTGTTCCTCTCCCGAGGAAGATACGCCTTCACACACGATCCTTTGATGACGACTGGCTGAAATGTGACTCCGCTCCTCCTCAGTCTCAGGTTTGAGAGAGAAGAAATCTTTAAATTCATACTCCGATGCAGCAGTGTGGATCATTACCACGAATGTTGATAGTTGATGCATTGCTAAAAGTCTTTAACCGACAAGGTGACGTTTGTTTTTGTGTGTTGTCAACTCAGAACGGTTTGGAGGACTCCACTCCTCAACCGGTGCCCTCGCGCATGAATGTCAGAAGACAATATTCTGAACAACATGAAAACATCAGAGAGCAAGTCCAGGTATACAGTTGGTTTTTGTGCTTTTTTTTTGAGAAATATTTGTATTATTTGACTGGTGTGGAGAATACCTTTTTTTTTCTCCAAAGGTGGATAAGGTTATCTTTAAGCCCCAACCTCCTCCGCTGCTGGCCAGGCCGCCACTAAAACATTTCAAACCCAAACAGAGTTCACTTCAACAGAACTGAGACTTAGGTTTTTAGGCGGGCCAGAGTTGGATTGCGGATTCACACCATCCCCCTAACAAACCAGACATTCTTGGCAAACGAACTAGAGTTCAATTAAAGCGGACTAAAAGGCTGATGCGAATGCACCCTGAGATGTGCAGAAACTGTGGACCCATTTAAATCATGAATTTTGTTTACTGTAACATACCCTGTAACATCTGTTGATTTCCATGATGTGTCATTTATTTGTTCTTACTTCAAACGTGAAAGTTTCCTTTCATGACCTCTTTAAATGTCCTTCTTAACTTCATTGTATTTTCCTTTTAATTTATTTTTGTTTATTTTGTATTTTTGATCCTGTAAATCACTTCATTTTATGAATGGGACTGTACAAATAAACTTGGCCTTACCGTTTGCAGTCTCCCGTTTCTCTTCAGAGGAAGATAAGCTCACGAGCCGTTGATGAAGAGTGGCTGAGATGTGACCCTCCTCCCTCTGAGGTTCGAAAGAGAAGAAATCTTTAAATTCATACTTCTATGCAGTAGTGCGAGTCATTATTAAAAATCTTTGGAATGAAATTCTGCAACCATTCGTGACATTCGTGTTTTTGTGTGTCGTCAACACAGGACGGTTCGGGGGACTCCACTCCTCCACCGGTGATCTCACGGGCGAATGTCAGAGGACAATGCGCTGAACAAGACCAAACCATGAATGTCAGAGACCTAGTCAAGGTATATGTTTTGTTTTTTGTTTTTATGTTTATTGAGTTGTGCTGAGTTGTTGGTTTTGTTTCCAAAACCAACAACTCCATGTGGAAGTTATTACGTTTTAGAAAAGCTATCACAACACATGGCCTTTCCAAGTGCATATGGAGGTACGTGAGCTAAGTGTGTGTGTGCTGAAAAGGTTTAGAAGCTTTGTGAGAAGTTTTGTTGTGAGAGTACAACAAACTTAATGGCAAGAACCGACTCAATCGTAAAACTTGACTGTTCATTTTTTTGCTAGACTTTTAACGACCATTACCAACAACGTCCTCCATTGCTGATCAGGCCAGCGAGCGAACAGGCCACAAGGAAAATTATAAAACAGGTGAGTATTTTCAACTTCAGTAGATCCTCCAAATGGAGCTTTGACGTTTTGCTGTAACTCTGTCTGTATGCAGGACGACTCATCGATTTCCTGCAAGCCAATGACACGTGAGTGAAATGACTGAAATTATTTACCATCCAATGTGAAATGAAATCATTTTGTTGAGGTGCCAGCCATTTTGTCCCTTCACCAGTTTTGCCATTTTGCTGTTTTCATATCCTACATTTTCAGATATAAAAGCAATTGACATTTTGTACTACGCAGGGACCGGTTTGTACTCGCCGTGGGGACAAATCAAAACCAATTATTCAAAGTAAACCTTCTGTAATCTGCTCAAAGTCTACTTAAAAGAACAGTTTTTATGTGAGTCCAGTATGAAATGTATCAACAGCGACGTTGTTCTTAGTTCTTTTGGTTTAGTAGGCAATCATACTACTGATCCAAAAGGGTATTATGCTCATTATCAGTAAAAACAAGGCAGAATATAAAACTTTCAGGTACAATCTATAGAGGGGATTTAAGCATGTCTGTTTGTTTCAGTAACTAATCAAATACTCTACCAATTAAAATTATTAAGAGAAATAAACAAATACTAGTAGTTGCAACTTTCTACTGGCTAAAAAGCAGAGGTTCAGATTGTTGAAGCATACAAAGAAGAAGGGGCAAACCTAACCTGAAGTGTTTTTTGTTCATTTGCAGCATTGGACGACGTTTTGAAGAACCTCAAACTTAAACAATTATCCATCGAACAGTAAGTAGACTATTGCATCTCGTGTTCTACTACAGGTGGAATATTTCTAGAATAAATTACAGAAAATAACAGAGCAGCTGGTAGCGCTGTTCCCTCGTGGCAAGAATCGCCTAGATTCAAAAGCCTCATATGTGGGTTCTCTCTCTCCTGGTACTCCAGCTTCCTCCTGCAGTCCACAGACATGACTGTTAGGTTGACTGTCTGATTCTCCTTGGCTATGAGTGTGTGGCTGCATGTTGGTGTGTTTCTGTATTGCCCTGTGATGAATTGATGAACAGAAGAACCCCCAAAATACGCATCCAGGAATGGATGTGTATTGGATGGAACATAGAACAGGTTCTCATCTAATTGCTGCTTTTTATTTAAGACTATTTACAAGTTTTGGTTGTAGCCCCCTCCCAAATTTAGTATCTTATACTTATATATTCCAGTGTCTATATTCTCAATGGTTCAAATGTTTTAACGCCCATCTTTCTGTACTGAACATGTTCAAACTAGTCAGATCTTCTTGTAATGTTCCAGGGACATCAATGTTAAAGCTGGGCATCTGTACAAAGCAATCCAGAGTTACATCCAACTAATGTCCACACATGATGGGAAACTTAAAGTGCTCATCTCAGAGCTACGTAGCATCGCTGACAACTTGGACAAGGTAATGTTACACAATACAATAAGTCTGTTGACTTTTGGCCGAGCTGAGTTCATTGCATCACGTGAGAACGATAATGCTTTCAGGTTTCAAAGGGAACAAAGATCGCTGGCATCACTGGAGGAGCATCAACAGCAGCAGGAGGAGTGGCAGCTGCCGCCGGGGTGATCCTGGCCCCTTTCACAGCGGGAGCCTCACTGGCCCTGACCGTTGTTGGGGCCGGAGTGGCTGCAGCTGGCGGCGTCACTGGGGCGTCAGCAGCCATCGCAAACAAGGTAACATGAAAACGCTTACTCAGGACTTATTCGGGACTTTGTTTATACTTTCACTAAATTGCCACAGTGTTAGAAAATCCTGCAGTTGCATTGTGATTAGTAAATTATTTAATAGTTTCAGCTAACTCACATTTCCCCAAATCTTTTCCTTAATCTCAATGTTCCAATCATTAGCTTCTTTTGCGTTGCTGTTGTTGAACATGCTCCACTCACAGAATGACTTTTACCTACAGCAGTGTTGCTAGTTAATAAAGTGAAGCGAATAAAGGGAAGTAAATAAATATCAGAATTATTTTTAGTGCAACAAACACAATTTCTGAACTTCTAACATCTGGGGTTTTTTTTCCAGGCTAATCTAAATCAAGACAAAAAGAAAATTGAGAGGACCCTTCAGGAGTTCAAAGAGGCTTATGAAGAAATCCTAACATCCCTGAAGTTCATTAACGAGGGCATGGACCTGCTGAAGCGCGACGGTGTGTCTGCTCTCAAAGACATGGTGGACAACGACAAGATGGTGTCAAAGGAGGCAGCCTCTGCGGTGCAACTGACTATTGGGAAAGAGAGCTCCGTGGATTCAGAGAAGAGCAACAAGGTTTCCGTTATGCTGGATGGCTTCGCACTCGGCATGGAAATCTACTTCAATAAAGATGGGCAGACGGTGAAGAAAAAGCTCGCGTCGCAGCTCGCCTTAAATATCCGGAAACTAGCCAAAGACCTTGCTTCTGGTCTGGAAGAGCTTCAAATGATAAATGATGAGTTCAGGGATGTTTAAAAGATAAATATTGTACCTTTCAGAAATTGAAGGCACAAGATGGCAGCAGGTTATGGTTCAACTTGGGGTTTTTCTAGGTTCATGCAATATTTTAAAATGCTTAATCAGCCTACATGTAATGATTGTAAACACTAGAAAATAAGCTTGTATTTTCTTTTCCTTGATCTATTGGCTTCTTTGGTATTTCATGTTTTTTTGTTTTTTTTTTTACGATTGAGCTTTCTTAATAAAGTTCTGTAGTCAAGGATGAAACATCACGGTGGAATGAGTGTCGCTTATTTGGTGTCTGGTTTTGTTGTCTGTCACTCTAAATGTAAGTTAAAGGCACATATTAGCCTCCAGGGGGCAGCACAGTTTTCAGCCCGGCCGACCACTTCTTCTTTTCATTCTTTTCTATGATGGCGGATCGCAAGCAACTTCAAGGCGAATACCGCCATCTACTGAACATGAGTGTGAAGCGGCATTAACAATTACACTGTTTTCAAGTTTTGTATCATGAAGCTTCGGGTCTGAAGACGGTGAGGTTGGGTTTTTGTTTGAAGAAACTAGAAAACCGCACACAAACAGAAAACCACTCAACTTAATAATAATATAAAAAACAACCACAAAAACAGAAGAGAACGAAAACAGGAAGTAAGGTAAACACAGATCAGAAAAGGCCAGACTAACTAAAATAAGGAATGAAACTACAAATGAGAAGTCAGAAGAAAGACTACTAATTTAACTGCAAAAACGTAACTACACAACAAAATAAACATAAAATCCAACTTGTGACCGAAAGTGAATGGAAGAGAACCTTATTAAATTTATCTCTATAAAAATAGTTTTACTATATATATATATATATATATATATATATATATATATATATATATATATACTAATCCTTGCGAGAACGAGACATTACTACAAGAGATTACTGTTAAAACGTTATAGAAATGCATACAGATAATTTTCTCATTATCTAAAAACGCATTAAGAAAATATGAATGAAAGTGTTCCCCATAAAGGTATTTTCTGTTTAGCAACAGGATATTTGTGTCAGATGAAAACCAAGGATGAGTGCCAACAAACTGCTTCTTGATTTACTGTTTACATCCTACACTGACCTACATTTGACGTAGGAGTTCTGTTTTGAAACTCTGCCAGCCGTCGATGACGTTCACAGGGATGAGTTTGTTTTAAACTACACCATTCTCCTGGCGAGCGGAGCTACCCGTGTCTTCGTTCGTATTCTCCTACGGAAACCCCTCGTGCTGTCATTGTAGTTAAAACAAACGCCTCTAATCGCGGAAGAATACAGGAGGCAGTGCTTCGACTCTCTTATAGCTCGGTGCGGTCGTCTCCGCCTGTTCTTCGGTTGTGTAGCTGTACATTGAGAGAGATAGTCGTCAGAAGCTCTAAAGCTCAAACATGGCAGTGTAAAGGCGTGCGGCAGCAACTTTTGCAGCGGCAAAAACTCGGCAGTGCAGCGGCTAAGTGCACTGGCTATTTCTTGCAAAATGGCGTAAGTATTTTTGATTCATTGTCGCATTGCGAGGCCTTTTTGTGGGCAGTTTTGTGTCTCCCATTGTTGCCTTTGCTACGTGGCCTCGCGTTTTGAAGTTTGATCGATTACACAAAATAGTTTAAATTATAAGAATTTAGTGGTTTGGTGTCAAATTTCAGCGTGGCGGCTGTAGCTGACCACCCGGCGGCAGTTTATGATGACTGTACTTAAACGTAGGGCTTATGTCGCCTAATTTAAATGGAAGTTAATGAAATAGTTTTTATTATTTAAAGAAGTGCTATAACTGCGGTAATACACGTGCTTATTTTAAACAGTTGTCGTGTTTGTATACATTAGACACTGTCGACGTGGCGTGGCCAAGATGGCGCGGGCCGTTTTTTCCACCCTCGTTCGACCGCCATGCACAGATGGCGCGGTTGTGAAAATGGCGGTCATCCTCACACATCTTAGCGGTGACTCATACAAGAGGGCGGAGCCTGTCGCCCAATGCATGACCAAATTAGGAAACGTTATTCCCCGGTGGAGGGAGGGGCGTCTCTCATCAAACACGCATTGACGCTTTAGGCGCAACTAGCTGGAACTGGCCTCCGCCCCAACAACAGAGATGTAACCAGAATGTTAGCAGCTTCATTCAAGGAAGTGAAAATGTTGAATTGGTTTCAGCCCTGACACTGGCCAAACCTGAATTGTTGCATATTGTGTAGCACCATGCTTCATAGTTGCTAATTTCCTTCACTTTGTGTTCCATCCGTTTCTTGGACAAAACAAATTCTCTTTTGTAGATTTCAATACAAATATTCTATATCAACAATTTTTAATTTATTTTCATAAATGACGTATTTGGCATAAGTACTTACCACAATAAATATTCGCAAAATTTCTGACTTCCAACCATGTATATGCCAGTTGTTGTTTTTTTTTATCCCAAAGAATAAACAGTATATTTTCCCACATACACACATAAGAATTGGGGCTAGGTATTATGCAGGTTTAGGAATGTTAGTGATTTAATCTGATTTACTTTGTTG
Source organism: Xiphophorus maculatus (assembly GCF_002775205.1). NCBI lineage: Eukaryota > Metazoa > Chordata > Actinopteri > Cyprinodontiformes > Poeciliidae > Xiphophorus > Xiphophorus maculatus. Next base: position 26,692,709 of record NC_036447.1, on the reverse strand, counting down.
TGCTATTGGTTGATTTACAGCACATAAATTATTCTCACCTCAGGAAAATATGAGGTCTATGCACATAATATAATTACAAGCCCTTAAGAAGTATTTGCTTTAAAGAAAACGGCGCATGTCAAAACGTTAGTCTGGCTCTGTGTAATGAAGGGTCGGTCAGTGAACTCGTAAACTTGTAAAATGTCCCATACTAAATGCATCAAGTAAAAGCTGGTGACATAATTGATAAAACAAAAAAAACATTTAGAATGGGAGTCGGTGTCCTGAATGGCATATGAAAGAGTTGTATGCAATGTGTTCCATGTGTGACGTGTACATTAAGGTCCCCAGAGCAAATGTGATTGTTTTCTTTTTAATTGAAATCAATAAGTTTTTAATTGTAGGAATATATTTTACATTTCTATTAACCATGACGCAATGCTTTTCCCCCCAGGTCTCTCTCAGCAACCACCCTCAGCTTTGCTGCCCTCGACAGCAGTACCAGACCCCTCGACTTGCTGACGTCAGATTCCCGTTTGTTTCCCCGAACCCTTTTGAGGCCATTACCGACCAGCAGCAGCCATGACGCTCTCCCAGCTAGCCTTGGAGGACATGGAGGCCCTGTACTCAGGTTTGTGTTTGGGCGGCCGATGTCGTTGACGCTTTATTTCCAATACAGAATATTGAGTATAAACTATTGACTCAGAGGTTTTGCAAAAAGATTCATCTTGTGTCTCACTTTGAAATATTTGCAGGGAGATGTTTGTGTTTTTTTTATATATATATATATAATTAGTCTTTGGTAGAGTTGAGTCTCATGGTAACTGCTTGTCCACAGGGTCCTCGTTTTTGATGGCTGACCCCATGGGGCCCCTTCTGGACCAAGATGAAGAAGAAGCTTTTTCTCCTTCCTCCTCTTTCGAGGTGAAGGCGCCTGCTTCGCCCTCCCTCTCTTTCTCTTCTTCCTACGCATCCTCCACTTCTCCTTATCAGACGATGTCCTTCTCCCCGTTCTCCTCCACTTCCCCTCCTCCGTCCCCTCCCCTCTCTCATCCCACCAAGCCTGAAGCCGAGCTGCTGTCCCTGCTGGGAGCCAGCGATCTGCTCAGTGGCCACGGAGCAGGTGATGGCAGAGGTAAATGGTTGCTTAAAAAATGTCTGAAATGCTTTTTTCATTGAAGCTTTACCAAAGCTAACAATCTTTTTGTCAACAGATGACGATTTGGGCGACATGGAGTGGATGTCAGAAAAGATCGACTTGAGCGACTTTGACTTGGAATCTCTAATTGGCTCTTGCTCAACCGAGTTGCCAAGCTCCCCTGAAGATCTCCTGGCCTCACTTGATTCCCACATGGATCTAGATTCCTTTGACAAAACCGTCTCACCCCTGCACATCAGCCCAGAACCAGACGTCCCCTCATCACTTCCAGAAGCCCCTCCTGTGGCTGAAGACGAGGTGGTGCTAGATCAGGAACTTGTCCTGAAGTCCGAGCCTTCATCGCCACACCCTTCGTCATCTCCCGCCTCTCCGGCCTACACGTTGGAGCTGGGGAGTGAAGTTGATGTCTTGGATGTTGAGAAAATGTCCCCATCTGTCGCCACTGCCATCATCTCAAACTCCAGTGAAATCCTTCAGACCACCAGTCCAATTGTGCTCTCTCTTCCCACCACTCACTTCGTAGTTGTTCTGTCAAACAAAGATGCTCTCCCCAATCTGTCCCATAGCACCGCTCAGTCGAGCGACTCCGAAAGCGACTCCGGCATAGAGTCGGCTGCCGGGTCGCCCCCACGTCGCCCGTCCCCCCCGAACTCCCCCGTCGCCGGTTCCTCCAGAACCAAACCCTACTGCAAACTACAGCCTCCCTCCCCCAAAACCCCCAAAATCAAATCAGTGTCTGGTGCACCCAAGGTGGTGGAAAAGAAATTGAAAAAGATGGAGCAGAACAAGACGGCCGCCACTCGCTACCGGCAGAAGAAGAGGGTCGAGCAGGAGCACCTCAGCTCGGAACTGGAAGACCTGGAGAATAGAAACAACGAGCTGAAAGAGAAGGCGGAGTCCATCAGCCGAGAGATCCAGTACCTCAAGGACCTGATGGAGGAAGTCCGCAAACACCACCGCGGGAAGACCGCCTCAGTCGCCTAGACACCAGGATATGGCCCAATCTCCGCAGTTAAGAGTCATGGTGTCTTTAGTTTCTGTTTCCATGTTTGCGCGCTTTACCGAAGTAAACTATTTTGTAGCGTTAGGAAATTAGAGGTTGGTGTGTGAAGGTGTTGAAACAGATTCCTGACAGGGAATGTTTTAGAGTTTGAGAAGAGTATGGAAGTTAATGAGATTAGCTAGCAACGGAGGGCTGAGGGGTAGTTAGGTGAAGCATCTGTACATGCTAGTCTCTCAGCCCCCCGTTTGAACTGTGACTTTACATCACCACCTGCACAAACGGGCAGCTTCTGCGTTTATTTTGTAGACTAGGGATGCAAAACGGGAATCGGAAGTAGCTCAGTTGTCAACCAGACCCAAGAGTAGTAAGTAATTTTTCTGCAAAGTATGATCTTCCTTCCGCCTTGACGTTGCAGAGTTCTTTTTAACCTGCTATAATCCCCCAGTTTCATCTTCCTCTTAACAGCTTCAAGTCCAGAAAGGGGCCTAATAATATTCAAATGGTTGGTCAAATATCAACAAGAATTTGTGTAAATAGTCTTTTTTTTTTTTTTCCTCCCCCATCACTTGGTTGTGGATTTGTGACTCTATTTAATGGTAGATAAATCTTGATGTCTGCTGTAGTTTCCTGACTTGATGCACATGGTTGGCTTGTAAAACGCATTGCTTTCGGGTTGTTTCCTAATAAAGATCTATGGATACTAAACATGACGTTCTGCCTCTTTTCAATATGATTGGCAATACATTTGATCCATACACCAGCCTTCAGTATGTTGGTCATAAAACATGGTTAGGCAGTGTTGGTACTTAAAATTCAGTATTTATATAGAAAATAATGTATAGCAGTAGTTTCAGACACATTTGATCCTGTTAAGGATTATTACCTACCTAAAATACCTCTAGACAACATTGAACTTGGAAGATTTATAATGTTTGTACTCTGAAATCAGTAATTGAGATTATGTAGCATCAATTTACAACAGAAGGCACTTAAATGCAATTTCTGTTCAATTGTATTTCAGTTGATTGTAGATAAGAGATCCCCGCAGAACCTGGCACACTAGCAGCCATCTTCCATTACTGACTGGGGGTTTGAGAAGACGAAGACAAAACCAATACAGGATAATGCATATAATAAGGCTTTGGTCAAATCTTAAAGTATGTTTGTGTTGCAGCCGTTCTGTTATAGTCCTGTGGTTTGAGGCACAAAAAATAACTGAACAAGTCTGAAACTAAATGGCTGTTTATTTAATTTTAAATAGTGTCACATCTGAAAGGAAAGATGCATTGACAGATTGCACCAATGAAAAACGTCTTGTATTTTTTGCTAGCGCCCAATTGCTTAGTGAAGGAAGCGTGATGGTGTGTGGTAACATCTAACGGTTAAATTGTGACAATGCCAATATGTCTTGTTTCTACAAACTTCAATCATCCGATCAACAAAACGACCCAATCGACTCTTAAGAAACACAAAATTGTTCAGGCAAAATGTACTAAATGTGCTAAAAGGAATTTAAAACTTCCAAATAGATGCCCCACATTAAATACATCTTCAAACGATATCCGAATTGCTCTAATTAGAATTGCTTCGTGCTAAACTTTACTTTGAATTGTAAAGATTGTAAAATGCAAGATGTACTCAGATTGCGACATATGGGGGAAGGGTCTCGCGTTCACACCTTGCGCTAAAAGTACATCTGTCATGAAACGAGAAGCGAAACAGCTGGGGGAGGAAGCGGATTTAGATAATGGAACTTGTAATTCTGGAACCAGACTAGTCAGACAGGAAACAGATAGTGTTCCGTTTTTTCAACGCCCGACACGCCAGGTGGCATTTCACCCCGTGACAACAAAACTTGACCAAACGCAGCTACAGAAAGCAGTACAACAAACAACCTTTCAAACGTCTGACATCTTTTATTCTTCCTGTGTATGATTACAATATCCCCCTTTTGTTGGGGAATGAAATATTTGCTTTTATTTGCTTTCTCCTAAGCAGCTGTGTAAATTTAGTCTTGGCACTAAACTCCTTTAAGCACACATCTACTCCATAAACGTCTCCTTGGTGTATTTGTCAGCAACGACAATCTTGTCCTCTTCAGAAGACACAAATAAGCACCACAGTCACAACAAATATCTGGTATACATATAATCATAAAAAATACCTGTTAATATATTCAATCAAAAGAAATATTCAATTGATGTTTGAAGATTCTTTTTAATGTATTTCTGGAAAGAAATTAATGTAATTCTATTTAAAGTACAAAGCTAACCTTGTGCTCATTACACAGATTATGTCAACAAAATGTCAATTCTAACTAAAAGTCAGGACACCCTGGCCTGAATAATGTGTGTTACCCACTTTTAGCTGAAATAGCCCTACACAGACTGGACAGTGTGTCCCAACACCAGCTCTAACGTGAACCTTAGTTAAGATGTCTTGCTCTGAGGACGAGGGCCGGTTTTGTGTGGAAAGCAATCAAAATGCTCTTTAAAGCTCCACCTAATGATGAGTACTCTGGTAATTATGAGAAAAGCTTTGAAAATGTTTCACTGAGATCATGCAGAGATCTGGAAGTGTCCGGTTGTCCTGCACCTCGCCAGGACGCATCGGCATTTCAGATTTTTCAACGACACATTTCCTGCCTTGTTCCAGTCGAGATGGGCAGACGATGCACATGATCGCTAGAGGAAAAGAAATACAGGCTACTCTTGTTCTTGTACATTCCTCTACTTAAAAACAAAACAACGAAAGCAGTTTGAGCTGGTCAGGTGCCGGCACATTTACGTTCACGCATGTTCATTTAAAAAAAAGAAGGGAGATTTTTAAAAAAAGGGTAACCTTGTGCAAATTATGCCGAATTTGCACACCTAGAAACTCAAATTACCAACATACATTTTCTAAACTGTGTATATTAAGCATTTACCTACTGATCTAAATGTTTTTATTCTTGACGCCATTATGATGAGACATCCTGTAGCAGTAAATCATTTTTCTTTATTGGTAATAATGGTTTACTTTGAGGGGAGGAAGGCTGCGGTGTTAAAATTAGTTAATTCAAAAGGACAGGTTCTTCTAATGTTTTTGTCTTTTGACAGTGCAGGGGACAACATCTACAGCATGTTGGGTAGTTTGGGTTCACTGCAGTTCTCCATTGAACAGGTGTTCATCGTAAACAGTCCGCTGAGTTCCCACAGACTCAAACCTTTTACGTCATCGCAGAGTCGAGTGTAAATGTTGAGTCCTGGGAAAATGTCATCTTGGAGACGCCTGGTGTAGAATAAACTTCCTCAGTAATACTTTGTCTGGTGCGTATGAGTCTGCATGAATAGACTATCAGTCTGACTGACAGAAACCTTAACATTTTATTTAGGTACACCTTGCTAGTAATGTGCTAGACTTTCATTTTACAATATTGCCTTTGTTCTTCATCAAATGGATTCAATAAAGTGTTATATATCTTATGTAACAAATAGTAAATTTTTAGCTTAACCTCCATGATGCTAATCTCAAATTTCACCATGTCACCAAAGTGCTCTACTGGACTGAGATCTGATGACAGTAGAGTAGGAGTTCAAAAGAACAGCTTGAGATAATTTGAGCTTTATTCTAACCGGATTGTTCTAAAGGAAGCAGTCATCAGAAGAGGAGTACGCTGTAGTTATGATGGGGTAGATTTTATCTCTGACATTTCCTGGGTGTTAAACAATGATCTGTTGGTAGCATACCACCAGCATAAGCTTTAATTGTCAAGACAACACAGGACGGATCCCTGCTTTCGTGTCAAATTTTGACCCTACCGTCTGAACGACCCTACCGTCAGCTGAGACTCACTGGACGAGGGAAATGTTTTCCCTAATCTGTTGGTGTCCAGTTTGGGTCAACCTGAGTGAACTGCAGCTTCAGGTAACTACAGCCGGCAGACACACCACATGGTTTGGTCTTCAAGATTCCCACCTGCTTCAAGATTCTCCTAAAATGAACTGACCAGGACATTTGGTACCAACAACCATGATACAATCGTAGTCAAACAAATCCCTTTGCACTTCCTCATTCAGATGCTCAGTCGAAGTCTCCTTTCCCATGTCTAGACGCTGATCGAACTGGTGATCATAGTGGCTATTTTACTTCCTGGTATTGTCTTCAATATACAGTTCAGAGTTGAAGCCTGGTGTAAAATCACTATACCTATTTCTGATTCCTGCCCTTTGCAGCGTGTACTTTAGTGTTCGAAGTGTTGCAGTTCAAGCTGTAGAGACTATCCTGAGGTTTTGGCATTTGCACAGCCAGAGTGGGGGAGCTATTTGTAGGGCAGTGACACCCTCTGGATTTTAACAAGTCTATTTCTGACTGATTTGAAATGCAACTGAGGCAGTGGGATAGTGCTTCATGGCTTCAGCTGCAAGTTTAGGGAATTTGAGAATGAAATATAGAAAATTCTTCAGTCTTTTTTTTTTTCATTAAAATGAATGTAACCCAATCATAACCACTAAAAATGCATTGGGTTTTTTTCTGCATATATTTTTAGGGGACAAACTTCAAGAAAACTGTGAACTCAACTGAAACACTGAGTTCCTTTAAATCAAGTCTAAAAACCCACCTGTTCAGAGTTGCCGTTGATGACAGTCAACGTATTAGACGTGTATTGATGATTTTGATCATCACATTTGACAAACTGCAATGTCTACTGCTTGTTTCACAATACATAGTTCCCCCAAATACACATAAGTGGGGGCTTGTTCTAGATTATGTTGAATATGGCAAAAAATAAGTTTTTAATAAGTGATCCTACCTTACAACAGTCTAATATCTGTGGAAAAGATGATTTATGTGAAATTGCTTCACATTACGGTGCCTCTGTGTCTAAGTCTCTGCTCAAAAGTAAATGAAAATCTTTAGTTTTTTATAGCTTGGTCAAAAAATATATTATCCGTTGCTGTCTAAGGAGGATTTAGGAGACTATAGCAGTGATGTCACATGAGAACTATTATTAGTGATTGTATTATATTTTTTATATTTTTAAACTGCACTGCAGTTTAAAGCACTTTAAACTGCTTTATTGCTAAAATGTGTTTAGGTCAATGCGTTTGAAAACATAGCCTTTAGTTCTTAAAAACTTTCTACCTTTACTTTGAATTAATGTTCTAATAATAATAATAATAAGTTCCTTAATCTATGATTTTTTTTTAAATGTCACACAGTTTTAGGGAATATTATATGAAAGGAATGAATTGGACCTGGGCGCTTTCTCTGCCTACAAGTCAGAGGCTGGTTTGAGGCTACGGTTCACACAGTTTACTGTAAATAAAGTCGGTTGTGTTGGTGAGAAAAGCTCACGGCTCTTAATATCGGACCACCAAACATGTTCTGTTGCCAAAGACGTTTTAAAGTGAGCCTTGTTTTACCAGGAACAGCAGATGACTCTGTTGTTATTATAATGTAACTTTGTATTCTAATGTCAGATCACTTTTTTTATAGACATGATTCAGATTGCACTGTACGACAATGGCAGCTTTATTTCAGGTAAAGGTTCCCTAAACAATCAAAAATCCCCTAAACACCAGGGTGTGATAAAATGCATAGCAGTTCTGCCTGAAGCAACAGCCTGCTGCTAAATTAACTGTAGCTGTTGGTCTTTCAAAAGACGTTTTTACGTCTGGCCCTCTCTATTTTATTTTCATAATGAATAAAGTTTTTATTTTTCATCAAAATGAACGTCTTCTCTGTCAGGACCTGGTTTTTCCCTGCGGTCTCAGGGGATCAGTGTTACTGTATCGCCTCCTTCAACAGGAAAAAGTACTTTTTTTTCCTCTTCTTAACACCTTTGCCTGAAACCAGTAAATGAAAGAAGAACCCGAGAAACAGAAACTCTTGCTAGCAGGGGAAAAAGCGAAGCGGCTGTCGATGAGAATTTTCACCTTTCATCAGACATCGCTTGTATTATGCAATTTCCTTTAAATATTTCTTCATTTTGCTCTTTATCTGTAGCGTACCTCTGTCTTCCTTTTTTTTTTTTTTAGCTTTACCAGAAATGAACCGGAATTCATCTGAAACCTTTAAGACCAGGAAGACAGTATCATTGCCTCAAACTTGGTAAAAAACAATTGTGATTTCAGAGTGGTTTGCAATGCGACGTTCATCCAGCAGCCGTTGAAACTCCGACATTTTGGTTACATGAGTCGCTCTCTCTCCTCCTGAGCCGGGTGAATCAGCCTCGACTTCGGCTGACATCGTCCGCGGAGGAAACCTGAGCGGCTCAGCTCCTTGCTGAGGTCATGGGCTGCGGGATTAGGAAGGCAGATTTACTCCTTCGAAGTGGGACAGCACGTTTGATTGAAGTCTTTCTGTGAAGACACTGGCAAATAATCTGAATTTGTTGCCGAGATGTAAATATGATATTGTATCAGGGCAATATGAACATAGAAAGAAATTTCTGAGTTGCAAAAGTCTAAAATTTTGTAAAAAAAAAAAAAAAAAAAAAAGATTCAGAAATTTTGAGATTCATTTCAGATTCTTTCTAGAGAAAACCTTGAAAATGTCTGAGTCTCAAATATCAAACATTTTCCAATTGTGAAGCTCGAGCACATTTTCATCTTTTCAAACGCAGAAACGTCCTAGTTTTTTTTTCTGAGATTAATCTCAAAGTTCGGGGGATTTTTCTAGCACATTTTGGACTTTTCAAGCTCAGAAAGGTCCTTGTTTTTGTCTGGAAAATTTCCATGTTTAATCTCAACATTTCTATGTTTTTTCTAGCACATTTTATCTTTCAAACTCAGAAATGTCCTTGTTTTTTTTCCTAGAAGATTTATGACAATAATCTCAAAACTTCTACATTTTTTTCTAACAGACTTCTGACTTCTTAAACACAGGCATTTCCCTGTTTTCTTTTTTTTAGAACATTTCTGAAATTAATCTCAAACATTTTGAGTTTTTTCCAGCAAATTTTCGAATTTTCATACTCAGAAATCCCCCCCCCAAAAAAAGTTGTTTTGGTGGAAATGTACCCCACCTTTTTTTTAATTCTACGATTACAGGGTGGGGATGAGACTATTATCTGGTCAGGCCTTGTTTAGCGTTACAATAGAACAGGCAAGGTGAGGTTTCTTGTACGTCCAATCAAAACAGTGAATATGTGGGTAGTTGTGTGTGTCATCATGACTAAGTCATTCTAGTAGTCGTGTTGAAAAAGCATGCTGACTAAATGGGGAGATTCTATGTGAAGAACATAAACAGAAAATACGGTAAGTGTTTCACGTAAATGTTTATTCATAAAATTGACTTTTTTTTCTTTCATAACATTTAAATTCCTTTGAAGCTCATGGTTTTTGTAGCTCGAGGGCGCCCCCTTGTGTCACTGCTTTTGTCTGCAAGCTGCGTCTTCCACCAAACTTGTTTGGAAAGAGGACAAAGACTTTAAAAAATGCCAAAAATCATCAAATAATTTCGGTCGTCTTTTCACATTTGACAGACTAACCTAGTTATAAAGCACACAGCAGAAATGCTCATCCCTCCACTGACTTTCTCTGCTCAGAGATTTGGCCACACTGCTTTCTGTCCTACGCACAGATCAAGAAAAACACTTACTGAATTAAAATCTTACCCAGCAATACTGTTCTCTCCCTCTCCATCTTCAGCTGCTTGGTATGATGACAGTTTTTTATTTCCCTGAATGCGTCAAAAACGAAAGAAATAATAGTTGATTTTAGGCAGAACAAAAGCCAAAACCCAGCGTCGCATGTTGTAAAGAAGTAGAAATTGAATGAGACAAAATCTTGACAGACTTTTGTTGTTTTCTCTTACTTTGCTGGGAAAGCAACATTTCTGTTAGTCTGAACCATAGAAGTAAAGTATGCTCAGAAATAGCAATAATAATAATAATAATAATAATTAAAAAATCTAAATTTCTCATTTTATCTGTGACTCAACTTACACAAAATACGCAGCACTGCACACATACAGTGAATGGGTGGATTCCCACGCTGTATATCCACAGAGTGGCTCTAAGCTAACTGCGCAGATGTAAAATGATTTTACTTTTGCTAAAAATAAATAGCAGCAAATTAGGAAGAAAGCTGTCTGGAGCTTTAATAAAAAAGAAATAATAATAAAAAGAGTCAAACGAACAAACTAGTTGCAAGTATATTGTGTTATGTTTGTAACGATGACTGGAATCAATAAAGGTTTCAAGACAAAAAAAATGGGTCGTGGCAATTCAATTTTTAAAAAATTTTTTTTTTTCAAAAGTGTCGCTATACATCTTGTTATGATAGCTCTATGTACAGGTTTTGCGTCGTAGACGTGAAAATCACTTCAGTGTTCAGCGACTTATTGATTAAAAGCGAGTGGGCGACCTTTCCAAGATGGCGGCCTCCCTGCAGTGCATGCGGCTTCTACTAAAACATATCTATGCTACATGTCCGCAGACCAGAGCAAAGTTTTGTTTTTCGTCGCACCGGTATGGCAGGCCGTTGTAACATAAAATCGGTCTCCTCTGTAGCTGTCGAAATCAAAACGGTCAGAAAATGCCACAAAGTAGTAAGACTTGAGCAGAATGAAATATTAGGAAACATGAACGGACTTTAAGGTTGCCTCAGAAATCTGCAAATAATTCTCTGCTTATTCTATCATCCAACAAACACAATGTGCTGCGGCTCTGGAAAGCTGAAAGTGCTGCTGTCAGCTCTTTCCCAAGCGGAAAATGGTGCCTGATAAAAATAAAAATATTTTTTTTTCATTAAAAAAAAAAAAAGTTCATTGTTTTATTGAAATTTCAAAATATGCCATGTACATCTGTGAGATTTTGACTGGATGGAAATGCAAACTCAAACTATCAGTATGTCTCTCTGGCTAATCAGAATGTTAATGCAAGATGTCTGAAATAGAAAACCCGATTGAAAATATCTGTAATTGATTTTAAAATACATTTTGACTGGTCAAAATTACAGGTCTGCATGTCTTTAATTTAGTTCTGTCTAGTTGCTATTTGCTAGCTGCAATATTAGTCAAATCCATAATCTGCCATCTAAAACCTTTAAGATATAATTAAGACTTAGAATCATAACTAGTCCAAAATAAAAAGTGAGATATCTTTGATTTACTTTATGCCTAGTCACAATTTTAGTTGAAATATGTTTCAAATGGCGAAATGTCTTGAATTAAAGCTTCCCTACAACTTCATAGCAAATCTGACGTCATTTATACTCAATTTGAAATGTCTAAAATTGGTACTCTGTCTTGTGAGAATAGAATTAGAGAGTTCCCAAGTTTTACCAAGATTTTCAGATCTCTGGACCGTGGCGTTAAAACGGCCTGCCATAGTTTCATCAACCGCAAGTCTGAGTCAACAGATTTCAGCCGCTTACCGGAACTCCGTCTCCACACCTTCCCGCCGTGGTTCTCCCGACCCGGAGCTTCCGCGGCGGGTTAAAGAAGTGGAGGACCGCTCGGGTCTCGGATGGTTCTTCATCCCTGCAGGCTGTATGCTGGTTAGGCTCGTTTTTCGCAGGTAAAAAAAAAAAAGAAAAAAAAAAGAGGAGCCGGGCTCCGTGCAGGTGACTGGATTCGCGCAGGGATCTTCACGTGTAGAAAATTAGGAATATTCCTGGGAGGGTGGGACGAAACATTATAAATGTTTATTTTGTTAAAAAAAACAAAAACATTTTGTGGCAACGACAGTTTCATGAAGTGGTTCTGAAGGGCGTTCACCTCCTGCTCTGGAGGTACGGACAGTAAAGAGACCAGCGGGTTTTGGACCCTCAGTGTTGGTTCGAGATGACAGCTGGGTTTTTATTCTGCAGCGCGCATCGCTGCGAACTGTCGCATATTGATGAGAAAATGGACTGAAACACGAGCGAAGAGGCAACTTTTGAAGATTTCCGTAACATTATCACGTTTCTTAACCTGCGTGGCCTGTTTATTTCCCCCCCCCCCCAAATATTGTCTTATTGATATGAAACTCATACCAATCACATTTCATATCAATAAGACAATATTTGGGGGAAACAGTTGGGGCACGCAGGCTAATAATTTGCTCTGCCAAAACATGCGTCGCCCTAATAACTTGGAGAAATAAAGAGTTAAGAGGGGCCCTTACAAAAAAATCACATGAAAATCACATGTGATTCACATGTTCCACATGTGATTTTACCACGAAACGTTCCGAAATCACACGAATACATGTGACTTTCACATGTGATTTTCATGGGATTTTTTTGTAAGGGGGATTTCACATTTTCTACACACACACACACTTCTTCCCTGAGCTACTAGTATAAGTTTCATATTAATAGGACGAAAATGAAGAGGAAAATAGACCGTGCAGATATTGGCAGGCGCAGAAATCGTATTGCCAAAAAAAAAAAAAAAAAAAAAAAAAAAAAAAGCATCTCCTCCTATATTAAAAGACTTGAGGATGATATAAAATCTTCTACATAATGATACTAGCTCTATATTCTCTGTTCATGCGTTAAAAGAAAAGGCGGGGAATTTCAAACGGAGCGGAAAACATGATCATCAGACACGGACCGAAACATTTCACTCATACGTGTCTCCATACAGGCTCCCGCGATGCGCGCTCCCGCGACAGGCCACGCGTTTCTCGGCGTAACACCTGCTGGCTTGAGACTCTTTCTCCTGAAGTCGTGAGGTATCCCTCCGCGCCGCCCACACTGAGGTAGAGTAAGAAGTGTTTAGTTTTATGTTGCCACTCTTTATTATCAGTCCCCGCTGAGGACATTTGAGCTGGTTTCGTTTTATTAACCTTCAGATAATCGTCTGCTTTGCTAGCTGTACGTCAGCGCCGCCATTTATGTGCTGGTTAGAACTACAGTAGTTTCTAAAGGAAATATATTTCGGTCCAGTTTTCCAGACTTGCTGTCTCGTCACAACAGAATAACAGGTTTCCTTAAAAAGTATTTCCCCCCCCCCCCCTGGCATTTATGAGCCTTTAAGAAATTAGACTGCTGACGCTTCTAATCCATTTATCTTAAATAATTTCTTGCTTCCCTTTCGCTCGGTTTTCACTCGTACAACAGAAACTTCTTATAATCTGATTGTCTTTTTACATTTTTTGTTTATTGTTTGTGAACTGCACAGAGCGGATTTAAGAGACTGAAGCTTTTGTACGCCAACCGATTCCCAGAAAACGAAAGTTAACTTATTCTCACGTTTCGAGTTCAAAAAGCGGTTAAAATAATAATAATAATAATTATAATAATAATAATAATAATAATAATTAAAAAACATAAAAAGAGTTTCCAAAAACCTCCGTCATCACACCGGACGTTTAAATCATTAAATCATCAAACATTAAATCTCCACGGTGTTGGTCTAATGTTTGGCAAACGAACACACCGTGTGTGTTCGTGATCCCTTAATTTGATAGTCTAACAGTTACCAAGGTGATCTAAACAAATCCAAAGATAAAAATTAATTACGGATTTTGGTTCTAAACTAACCTTAGAGCCCAAAGAGAAACTAAATGGATAGAAATTACAATTTACAAAATTTAACTTGAATGTCCACAGCGATATTTCTAAGCTCTGCTTGATTCAGCATAAATACAGAGAGGGGCTAATCTGTTGATTATTGTTTTGGATTATTGATTAATAATTGGATAGTAGAAGGTGCTTAACTGGAGTGTTTGTTGTTTGCTCGTTTTTACAGAATTTGAACAGGTGAAGCTAAAACTATGTCACTTGAGGAATTTTGGGTAGTGCATATTCACAAAGTTTTTTTCTTTACTGTGTCGATTCTTTTGTACAGTTTTGGTTTCGTTACTGCTCTGAGTAAATTGTTCTGTATACTCCTGTTAACGATAAATCGACTACAAAATCCTTTGACGATTATTTCAACAATCGATTTATCGCAATACATCCAATTAATCGTTTCGACACTACTTCACATGCATTACAGGGACATGAAGTGTTTCCCATGAATAACCAGGTTGCTTCAGAGTATTAGAGAGAATTTAAATGTTTGTGCTAATATCAGAATACGCAGGAAATCTGTAAAGCACTTGTTTCAAATCTCTTGTATAATTTCTTTTAATGACATTATATGATAAATATAATGTCTTAATTATATGATATGATAAATAAAGAAAACTCTCCCGTTCTACCTGGAAGGTAACCTCCTCTATGTCCTCCTACGTCTCTCGGCTCCGCAGCATGTCCTCCGCTCTAACTCGTCATGTGATCTGGCAGTCCGAGGGGCTGGTGGCTTACCTGAACCCCCGGCCCTGGACCCCGGGCTCTGTGATCCTGGAGAGCAGTTCTCCGGGCAGCGCAGGAGGCAGCATCTTCCACCTCGGCGAGTCCGAGTGCTCGACCTGGCTGCTGGGGGCGAGGACCGTCGCTGAGCTGCTGTGTGACAGGCTGGGTGTTCGGCGGTGTGCTCTGGTCAGCAGACCCCACAGAGACAGACCTGCTCAGGTGAGAAGAATTACCCTGGAGGAAAAATAAACTCAGACTGAAAGGATTTGCCCTTAGCCATGGCGGCTAGTTTCTATCACACAGAGGCTAGAAGGGGTGCAAATGGAGTTGGAATTCTTTCCGATGGAAACTACGAGTCTATTAGACGATTCCAGCTGCAAAATCAACGCACATTCATTTCGCAGAACCCAAACAAACTCTACCGATCACTTATGGTTTGAAACTACTGTTGTGAAAGCTACAACATACCTGCAGGCTAGCTAGCTAGCTAGCTACATCACTATGAAGACTGCCTGAATGTTAGCTTGTTAAGCTGCAGCTAACACCTAAAACGACGAATATTCTGCTTAATAAGAAAGTTTACCTAAAATTCTATCTACCAGCCACTTATTAACACTTATTAACACCAAGTCTATCCTAAATAGATAATTCATATCTTAACCATACTAATGAAAGTCTAATATAATACTTTCATTATTTTCTGCTGTGGTTTAAAAAAAGAAAAAGCAGCAGTGGGCACAGCTAACAAAAAAGCTAGTTACGCCTTAAGGTTAGCGCAACTAGCACTGTAGCGGATATTAGTTTCGCTAATGCTAATAAAGTAGAATATAAACGTCTGGCTACTTGAATAATTATTAAGTTGATAACCAAAACTTTAATGTAGATGTTGAAGTTTATTCAACATGCAGTTTACAAGAGAGCCGCGTCAAATTAGTGCTGTAGAATTTATCCAGGAAAGTTCATTTGTAGAAAGTGCGCTAAACGTTAGCAAAAGAGATAAACGACAGATTAGCTCTGCTATTTGCACATTAGCGGAAGTGTGCCCACCACTAAAAGGACGAGGGGTCACAGTACGCGTCTTTGTTTTGTAAATATGTGGAAATAGCCTTACCTAAAACTGTTATTACTCCAAGGTAATTGGTAATTGATCAGATTTTCAGTTTTTAAGGTTCCAGTTGCTGTTTCTTAACGACCTTTAAAGTATCACTTTAGCTGTGCGTGTCTGAAGCTTAAATACTGGAACGTTAAAGTAATAAGTGTCTTCTGCATATTCTTTCCACTTCAGGTGTTCTTGGTTTGCAATGCTTTGGTTGACCAAGTTGAATTCGCTCTGCTCCCAACAGATCCGTATCCTGCCCCTCCACGGTCTGGACGCAGAGTGGCGCCCCCACCTGGCCGGAGAAGAGGAGCACAACGCTCACGACCCGGGATACTGCACCTCCAAAACGGCTCCTCGATGGAGCGACTCCAGCCTGACCGACGTTCAGAGCCGAATCAGGGCGAGGCTGCCGCTCCCCGACGCGCCGCCGGACCTCACGTTCCTGGGCGACGACCCGGCTCACGCCGGCCTCTTCTCGCGCATCGTCCGAGGGGAGGAGAAGCAGTGGCGCGTGTGGGAGGACGAAAGCCACGTCGCCTTTCTCACTCCGTTCCCCAACTCCCCCGGCTTCACCGTGCTGGTTCCGCGGCGACCTCTGACCTCTGACATATTCCGACTGCAGAGAGGGGACTACGAAGCGCTGGCGTCGGCCGCCAGGAAGGTGTCGCTGCTCTTGGAGGAAGGACTCGGCGCCTGGGGGGTGGGGCTCATTTTCGAGGGCTTTGAAATCGACTACGCTCACGCCAAGCTGATCCCGCTGCCGTCGCCGTCAGGGGAAGGAAACGAAGCCGCCACGCCTCGCTCCCCGCACTTCCACCCCACTTACCCGGGTTATGTCACGTCAGAGGACGGGCCTGAAGCTGACCCGGAGAACCTGAAGGAGCTGCATGCTAAAATTACTGCTGCTTAATGTCGCTGCGTTCAGCTCAAGGTTTTTTTTTTTGTTTTTTTTTTTACCAATCACAAAAATGTGCTTGTTTCCCGTCAGCCAAGCACGTGAATAATATAAATCATCAAGCAAGTATTTTGTCTCTCCATCAAAAACATCGACTTTTAATTCAGAAATCTGATTGAAATAATGTGAATACTAACATTCCAGTAAATTTAAAAAATCTTTACAAATGAGACTCCAGCGTATGTATTTTAAATAGCTTCTTATTTAAAATACATAAACAAAACTCTTGGTACTGATGATACATTTTTAGACAAACTGATAACTAACTTCATCATATACTCAACACAAAAGTTGCACACGCACAATAAATGAAACAAAACTAAAAAAAAATGTTATTATAGAGAAATTCACACGTTATTAATGTGAATAAACCAGACGGATAATTGCTTGCAGTGCCACATATTTCCTGGAATATTTACTTCCTGACGTATTTAGCTAATCATCTTGCATAAACTGTATAACCGCTCATTACATCACTGCTAATTGGTTCCACTGAGCATTTCTTGCTATGGGGCTAAATTAATTAGGTCCTAAGTGCCCATTAAGTGTTTTCTAAACCCCACACAGCTTTAGAGTTTCATTAAAAATAAAAAGAGCTTAAGAGTTTCCGTAGCAACCAGTAGTAATTCAGCTGATAAATTGAAACACCTGCGAGAGAAAGGTATATTTAAACGAGCTGCAAGATATGATTCAACTTTTAAAACTCAGTTGTTTAATAGAAAGCCTTTAATATCTTTAAACATATTTTATTTGATGTATAACTTCTTTTTGCTAATTCAAATTAGCTACAATTGTTGCTGTCTCTGGTACAGAGGCATCAAAGAGTTAAAAGTGATTTACTCTTTTATGGCAGCAGCAAAATCTGAAAATGAGCCATTTAGTAATGAATGAGTCCAGTTCTTTCAATGGGAAAAAAACAAATAAACGTTTAATTATTCTGTTCAAATATGATTTTGTTAAGTTATACTTTACCTTTTGAGTTAACCAAAGTCTCGAGGAATGTTCAATTAGTAGCAAGACTTCATGTTTCCCTCAGGTAAAAGTGCTGATGGGAAACAAGGTAATTTATTGTTTCTATTTAACTTAACAGCATAATTATTAACCTGGATGAACATAATTCAGTTCCTTGTTACTAATTGAATCATTTTATTCGAGTGGGATCAAGAATTCTCTTTCTTCAGCACGAGATTAATGGGATTATCTTCATTAGTTGGTAAATAAAAAATATCGAGGGTAGCGAAGATGATAAAAAAAAAAAATAATCTAAGCTCCCAGTCGGATAACGGGAGGAAACAAACGTTTTTCACCACATCGCCATGGTAGCTATTTATTTTAAGACTCTGTAGCCGTAGGGGATGTCGGTAAATGTGGAGGACGGGAAGTGACTTCACACACGGCCGGGTCAAACCTTGACGTCGGCCGGGCTTTCCGAGGCCTTCTTGCAGCAGAAAGCGTTCAGTCCCTCCGACTTTGAGATGTAGAGCAGCGGCTCGATGCTGCAGCTCAGGTCCATGACGGCGAACACGCTGATGCTGATCAGACAGAGGTACTCGAACCGCGTGTAGTAAGACACGAAGGGCATGGAGGCCACGGGGGGGAGGTAGTTGAAGACGATGATGCCCAGGTTCTTCAGCACCATCTTGAAGGCCCTCTTCTTCACCGGGTGCATCTTTTCCTTCCCCGCCACCGAGTGCCGGAGGACCCAGATGACGGAGATGTTGCAGAAGACCATGACGGCGAATGCAAAGAGGATGACCCCGGAGAAGATGCCGGTCACGCTCAGAATGCCGTGGATCCCCTTGATGATGCTGTAGGGCATTATTAAACTCCAGATTATGATGCAAACGCAACCGCGGGTGATGGTCTCCTGGTAGCTCGAGAAAAACACTGGGTGTACGACAGCCATGTAGCGGTCCACGCAGATACACACCTGGGGGGGTACACACAGGGAGAAGGAACTATTTAGCATTTATTTTAATTAGCTCTATTAATTTGTTTGGCTTTTAGGGTTGTAAAAGGACACTGGTGCTTTTTCAGTGATGTTATCTAATTTGGGATAGGGTTATGGTCTGTGAAGAGCTCGACATAAGCCTTCGTTCCCTTGTTACCTTTTCACATGAGAACCGTGAACCTCTGAGTATTTGGGTTGATCTTGCGTGATGAACTGGAAGAACGTGGAGCAAAAGTGAAAAGCGAAATGAAAGTGATGGTTTTCAAAAACGTTCACAAGATAAATGTGGTGTCTGTTTACATTCACTACCAGATGAAAGCAGCTTTGAATTCAAAGCACCGCCTCCAACCGCCCGCCGCGACAAAAACAAAAAAAAAACGCGCGAGCTCACAAGCGGCGTGCTGCGCTCGCGCGCAAGAGAACTACAGACACCGCGATACGAACTACAGACACCGCGATACGAACTACAGACACCGCGATATTAGACGACGTGTTTCGACGAAGTTGTCGCGTTTTTTTTTTGTTTGTTTTTTTTTTTGCTCGTGCGCTCTCGTCAGAAAAGCTGACAAGTTTCCGTTATTAGATATTTCGACGGACGGTCGGGCAGACATTCAGATACCGTTCCCTCAGTTCATCACAGAACCGTATCTGACCGGCTGTACGGAGCCGGAGCACCGATGATTCTTTTGTCTCCAAGGCTGAGGGACTGACTTCATGCCGAGCAATCTGCTTCTTAGGTTGAGAACAAAAGGACTGGTTTTGTCTCACAGAGACCAAAACCAAGCAAACTGCTCCTAACGCCATGTTTAAAACTTGAACAGGGCCAGTCCGTGACATGATGTAGGCAAAGGCTAAGGGCGCCAGTCTAGTGGGCGCCATTAAAAGGGGCAAGGAAAAAAAAAAAAATTTTCACTATTATTTTATAAAGCTCACCGTTAATAATATAAGGATTCTATACCAATCTAGCAAGGAATATAAAATACTTAATCTAATAATACTGATACTTTACTAAGCCCCACTCCTCCTTTTCCACTAGTTGGTTTGTTCCTCACAGTCACAGTGGAAGGACAAAGTCAAGAAAAACGTACAAGAAAAAGTGGTGCTAGGTCCTTCACCCCATACGCAAACCTCTGGAAGATCCAGATGTTTTTGTCGTCCAGCTCCATCCTGTTGACCAACTCTATAGGGGTCATCAAGCAGAAGTAGGCGTCCAGCACGGCCAGGTTGAGGAAGAAGATGTCCGACGTGGAAGTGTTCTTCTTTTTCGAAGCGATTTGCCAGATGACGAAGATGTTGCCCGGAGTGCCAACGACCAGGTTGATCACCTTGCACGCAAAGTAGAAGGCAAAGGGCTGAGGGGACACGACGCATTCTGGGTAATTGTACCAGAGCGGGCGAACACGACCCCCGGTGCTGGTCGAGTTGTCATAAAGGCTGGCGTTCAACATGTTTTAAATCTGGAAGGAAATGCTAAAAAGAAAAAAAAAAAAAAGAGTTAGAGTAAAGGTTATGGTTTATCATTCATGTCTAATCCATTAAGATCATACTTAATAGAGAAACATCTCATCAAACGCCTCACCTCAACACAGCCCCGACCTTCTTATCCTGACGATCACTGGGACAAACAACTCACTCTACAAGGACCAAGTGTACCGTTTCAGGAATGGAACAGATTTTAGATCATGTGATTCTCGTTCGTAGCATTGAGCTAGGTTGTAATTGGTTAGCTCCATGAACTTGAGTAGCTGTGTTCAGCGATTGGATGGTGTGGAGATGGATGGAAGGCGTGTTTAGGCTGTGGCGGAGATGGATGGTGGAGCAACTTTTTTATACAATGTGGAAAGGTGTAAAAGCTCTCCTGTTACCCAACATTTCTTCCTTTTTGATTTTCGAAAATGATATTTTAGGTTACAGACTCTTTAGTAGGAAATATAACATAAGCCACCAGATAACTGGATGGTAAGTTTCGTGTTTCTCCGGCAGCATGATGATTCTCCCATGAGTATTCTATCTACAGTAGCAGGACAGAAGCTTCATCGCACTGATGCAACCTGAAGCCGTAAACAACTGATGTAAGGTTGGCAAATGAGAAATCTAATGCAAGGTGTTACTGTAGAGCTTCGACTGAGGTAAGAAGCTTCACAATGGACACAAATAGATGCATTATTATGTTGGTGCCAACTACTGTACAAGCTGGAGAGAAATGGAAGTGTTGTTTTCAAATTGTAGTGCGACGACATTTCTCTGATACTTTAGACGTACTGGCTGGCCATGACTTCTGCAGGAGGCCTCCATCTTGACAGAAGGCTGAGCTGAGATCTTCAAATCATCCAAACTTTGTGTTCTGACCTCAAAAAGTCCTGAAATCATGAAGTTTATTCCGATAGTTTAGAACCACAATGAAACCGTGAGTAGTTGTACCTCTATGAATAAGGTTGTGTTTTTTTTAGTTTGAATATTACATATGCCTGTAGCCTCCAAACCGTGTTTGTCCCTGAAAATGTAAGCAAAGCTAATTGTTACATTTTTCAAATGAAGTGTCAACATTATGATTCTGAAATGTTTTGTACTAATTACATCTTACTGTGCAAAAAGGTGGTGCAATGACTTTGATCATTCATCATGCAGATCATTAGCAGCATTTTATGAGACTGATAAAAACTTTTAATGTACAAATAATGTAGCCTTATCCTTGCTACACTACAAAGTAAAAAAAAAAATAAAATCTGATGGTGACATTTGTCTTAATTCAAACTTTTTCCGTTTATCTTTTCGATTATTCACGATTTGTCTACATAACGTTTTCTTTCCATTTGTTTCCTGAGCAGATTGTTCAAACTCTACCAATTTCAGCAGGAAAGAAGAAAAAACAACAACAAAGATGCTATAATCCTTTATTAAACAACAACCTTATCAAATTTTCTAGTTTAACGGAGTCTGCATTTCAAAATTGAAGCAGCTGGGTAATTTTTCTGCTTTGTTTTTATGAAGGAGAACAGAAAAAAAAAAAAAGCAAACATATGATGCGTTTCCATCCCCCCCAACTTTCTCACACAGATTTATTTATGCAAAAGCTTAGGAAGAGTTACATATGTTGAGCCATCGAGACAGGAGAGCCAGTAAAAGAACTCAACATACCGTAAAAATAAAAAACAATAAAACATTTACAACATAAACGCAAGCATTATGTTGTAAAGATGTAAGACATTCATTGTTTAGTAAAGCGTATTCAGGGATAATCAGTTTACTTAACTGATAAAAAATAAAAACGGCGATTAAGCAAAGAGTTTCTTTACTTCAGTTCTTTGCACTTTAATATGAGGATGAAAGACACAAAATTGGCTATCTGTTTTAAAAAGTAACACTTCGGTTAGACTTTACCCGCCGCCCTGTTTGATTCTGTTTGTGCAGTAGCTTTCAAAAATGGGTGGTAACGAGTCAGACATGTATAAAAATAAATACAAATCACCTTAAGCCTTGAAGCAATCTCAAACCTGTGCTACGATCTCTGAGGAGAAACAGATCCTGAGTTTATTTTTTGTCTAGATTTGAAAAGGTGGGTAGGAATAAATTATTTTCCATCATATCTAGTGCAGACCTCTTCTAACTCATGTCTAAGTATGACATGCAAAACAAAAGGTACTGGCAGTTCTGCCAATTAATTAAAATTTGGATTTGTTTCGGAGAATTTTTAACGACTTAAGAATGCAGTTGTAGTCAAAGCAGATAATACAAATTTATAAATTATATTTTTGTCTAACGAATAAAGAAGCATTTTAGCTTGAAAAGTTCCTATAAACTCCTCAGCACAAGGAAATGGAAAGAGATGTTTCATGCGATTAGCATGGCGTCTATTAAAAAAGATGTTCAAGTATTTCAAGTACCAGAAAGTAAATAAGCACACTAGAGTCTCCTAAAAGAGTGCAAAATATAATCACACAAAACTGCATATTTTACTCTTTTTTTCCCCAGAATTGACCTCAATAAGAAACAATACTGATTAAATATGCTCCCCTGCTGCCTGCCATGATTCTTACTCAAAATGTGATAGATCAGGGCGGTGAGACAAAAATAAAAAATTAATTCCAAAAAGGCGTCCAACACGGACAGAACCTGTTAGTCACAATATGCATTTTTTCTTTTAGTTTTGACATCTTATTTGTGCCACAATATTATTTATTAATTCAGCCTTGCTCCATTGTTTAATAATCAAAAACTAACAAAACAAAAAAAAAACACTTATCAACTTAATTAGAAGAAAATTCTGGCGCATGCTAGCACACTGAACCACGAAGCAGGAAAATACTCATAAATAGAAATAATCAATAGCAAAATATTAAAAATTACCTAGTGGCACGCTCATGATTGTAAGCAGAAAGTTACCAGAACCTCATGCTACCAAAAGGTTTCACCAGGCAGACGTTTGGGCAAACTTCATTCTTATGTCCGCTAAGCTAACTGTGCGCTGCACAAAGAGCTCCTCTAACTTTAATATTACCAACAAAAAAAAAACACTGCAAAAAAACCTGCTGCTTTACAGACAGCTGGAACAGGAGTAACATTACTCAACACCTTTTCAGTAGAAATGAGTCCTTTACTCATTGGACAACAAGGGAGAACTTTCATGTCTTTAAACACGTGATGCAAAGGGATTCTCAAACGTAGGCGAGCATTCCGTGGACACGGAACCGGTAAAGACACGTGTACTCGACGTGACCCCAGTTGGAGAGAACTCGCAGCTCCACGAACCGATACACCTCGTCACTGGGGTTCTGCGCGGGAGCAGGGGAGGAGACGACAACGGGACGAATGAGAAAGAGAGGAGAGGTAAGAGAGGTTAACCAAGACTTAGACTGTATTCTGTTACTATGGAAACAGAAACGAGATGTGCTGGTAATAGTACGACGGCTTGTTAGGGATATTGCAGATAGGAAAGTGGAGGGTTCATTTTTGCCAAAAAGTCTCAGAAATTGAAAGAGTTTGAAAAGTGAAAAGTTTGCTAGAAAAAAACTCGGAAACCTCTGAGCATTAAAAGTAAAACATTTCTTTTGCAAGTCAAACATTTTGCACTTTTGATGCTCTGAAATGTCCATGTTTCTTTCTAGGAAATTTTTGACTTTTCAAACTCAGAAATTTAGAAGTTCTTTTCTACAACAATTCTGAGATTAATCTCAAATTTTCTGAAACTTTTGGTGGAAATTCACTCCTCTTAATTTATTTACAATTTTTTTATCTAATATATCCCCAATGCACCGCCGTGTAATAGAGACCAGCTTGAACTTACAGGCAGTTTAAACGTCTGAGTTGACGCTCCGTCTTCATCATAAAAAAACGCCCCGAGCAGCGCTCCTTCTTCTGTGTCATTTTTCAATCCCTGGAGGAGAAAGAAACAGAGGAAAGCTGCTCTTAATGAAACTCTCTCTACTTGAGTGGTCATAGTGATTTATCATAATAGTAATAGCTGACAATACACATGTCGCCTATTTACGCAATTAATCACATTCCTTTTAATTTTATTTTTTTAAACATACAAAAGTCCTGAGCCGGAACCTTTGTTTTCATGTGTTTCTGGCACCCCCATAAATCTGACGCACAACTACAAACAACAGCGATGGTTGACAAAGCCACTGGGAGTTCATTTCTACTTTTTTACTGGAAAAAACTATTGTGTGCAAGTTGTTTTTCTTTTTTAAATCAAGTTCCACCACTAGATAATAATAATAATAATAATACAGAATAATAATAATAATAATAATATGTTTAATACAAGATTAGCAATATGAAGGTTTGGAGCACAGTTAAGGCTCGGTTAGATCTTCTGAACTGACATATAATAAATACAGTTTATCACATTTGACTATAATAAAAGTCAGCTCCAATATTTGCTAAGAAAATTTTTTACATTCAATTTAGACACACTGGAAGGCATGAATAAATCTCTATATTTTATATTCGCTAATGAACTAGCTGAAATAATTACAGAAAGTCATCCGTTATTGGCAGAATCATTTATCATTTTTCTCCTTTTATGTTGCTGTGTGTTATTGTCATTTGTGTAACCGGCTGACTTGCTGGCTGAAAGGCATGTGGTGCCACAAATGTATTCAAATCAGCTGAATGGAGTGATTTGTAGAGCAAAATGTGTCACTGACATTGCAAGGCAACCAGTCCCGCCACAGAGTTTTGTTTGAGCTACCGGGACACACAAAACCAAAAAAATAAAAAATGTGTGCAGCATCGTAGAACTCACGTAGACTTCAAAGTCTTTTGGTGCCGAGTCGATGTGGCCGGTGGGGGAGTTGTAGCGAGGCAGGTGGTCCAGAGTCACATGACTTATCCTGATGGGGTGAGACAGAGAGACGACCAGGGTGCCTTGGACGCCGTGGAACGCCCAGCATTTCCCAGGGAGCAGCACCGGGTAACCCTGGAGAGACAGCAGGCTTCGTTAGCAACCCCGCCTGGGAAAGCTATCGCTTACCGACGGAGCAAACAGGACGTCGTGCCTGGATGACGGTGCGCGGGCTCTCAGACGGATACCAGAGAGGGAAACCAAAGAGAGTGATGCACGCCGAGCGAATGCGATACGTCTCTGAACACCGTGTGCTGACGATGCTGGCACCTTCACAGACACGCACAAAAAAAGGACCGGATTAATGGAAAGGAGAAAAGGTCATTGTGCGTCTTCAGTGCACAATTAATAATAACAGATATTTTACACACACTAGGAAAAACGTTCAGATTGATATACATATTTAAATATTTCTGGGGGGGGTTTAATTTGAAAAAACATCAAACCTAAGGAAGCCGAGAGAGGTCGTATTTGTGTAATTAGTTTTTTCTCCTCAATATAACAAGATATTTATGTTTTGTTATCATAAAATAACAGTTTTGTTCAGATAATTTCTTCCGTTATCACAATTTAGTTTTTCGATTGTTTTCTAGAGATAATGAGTTACTGTTACACACACACATGCCATGACTTACACTTAAGAGTCCTCTCAGGTTGTCGTGGCAGGCAGAATGGAATCACACACACACATACCAATTAACTTATCTCAAAAAAACGACCTGGAAATGAACTTATCTCGAGAAAACCACCGGGGGAAAGTTTCTGTGGTCTCAGCTCCCGTGCCAAACAAAGAAACTTGGTAGAATTTTAAACACAAACTCTGGCAGGAGATTTTAAACCTCTGACCTTGAGTCTCAAGAGCAAAGTCAGGCATTTTGTCCGCCTCTGGACGTCTACACTCCTTGCAGTCCACTTTGACCTCCAGCCTGTTCGCTTCCTGTTCCTGATTGAAGAACAGAACTAACAGTGAGAAACACACACAGTTAGGAGTTCATACTTCCACGACGATCTCCAGACTGGCTACCTGGATGCGATCAGTGAGCCACTTCTCCATGGCCAGCTGGAGCTCTGGTGTGAGCTGGTTGTGGACGGAGTCTGGAGCTGGCGTCGCCTGCATGGAGGACAGCTCCTGGGACAACTACGGCAACAGAGAGGGGCCACAGTGAAACCGGAGCAAAGTGTTGGAGGTGTGGGGGTGGGGGGGAAACGTCTCCGCCAGTCAGACGCGTTTCTGTCGGTTACCTTGGCGTTCTGGGTCTCCAGAGTTTGGATCTTGAGGCTGAGGCTGGCGGCAGCGGAGCGGCTGTCCGTCTGATGATCTTCCATCTGCTTCCCCAGACCAGAAACCTCCTGCTCCAGGTGGCGGCGGATGTCAGAGTCCGCCGCCTCGATCTTCGCCTTCAAGAAATCCACGTCCAGCTGATGTTTCTCCTTCAGCTAAAAAGACACAGAGAAGCTGTTGGGTGTGGATACTGCTGCTCCTTACAGAAAGGCAGTTTTTTGTTTTTTAAATAATCACACACTCATTCTGCACATTGTGTACAGACTTCGCTGTGAAAAAGTATTTGCCCTCCACTCCCAATCCCATGCCCAGATTTCTTCTGTCTTGGCTCATTTAATTACTCTCACGATTCAGAGATATTTTAATGCCAAACTAAGATGAACACAAGAAGCAGTTTTCCAATAATAATTTCACTGGATGTTCTTAGAGGAAAAAGTTATCTAAACCAACACATCGTGCCCCACGCTAAAAAAACAAAAATCTGAGCAGATCTGAAATGTATCCATCAAAAAAAAAAGAAACAAGTGCCTTGTAAATAAAATGTATAAATGATGTCAGAAAATTAAAGTGATGTGGTTAAAAATGTTAGACGTAAGAGCTATTAAATATATTTTTGTCAATGTATACAATCAAAGTTATTAAAAATAAAGCATGCTAGTTTTTAAACCTGCAACAGCAAATAAAAGAATCCAACAGAAAATCTATCATTTCTGCAGTTTCATATCTCAAGCACCAGAGGTCACTCTAAGCGCAGGTGAGCTAAATTAAACTGAACCTCATTTTCTTTTAAGAATCTTCCAACAATAACAATAGAAATGGCTCATTAAAGGAGCATTTAGGACATTTTCTCTTTTTGTTAAGTGATATCTGGCAGCTGAATAGACAATGTGTGTAGGTGGAGGTTGTTCTGATTTTAATTTTTCTGGACATTGTATGAATTGATCACCATAGATGCTGCCATGACAGCTGGATAAATGTACCGAAAAAGAAAAGAAAAGAGAAGAACAAACACAAAGCAAACCAACCTGGCAGAGAAGCTGTTCCTGTTTCCGCTGAAGCTCCACCTGGGATAGACAAACACAAACAAATTTAATAAAAATCTGTTTCTGGGGCAGGGGTCAGGCCTCGAATCCATTCTAACCAACTTATTTTGTTTACTGTTCAGTACCATTTGTAATAACAGAAAATTACAAATATTAAATTTCTCTCTAGCTTTCCCTTTGTCTTACCAGAAAATCTTGCATCTTTACTTGTACAGCAGCAGAAACGACATCTGAATCCTGGATGGAAGGAAAATACACTTTTAATCAACTCAAATGAGAAAACATCACAGTTGTGAGCAAAGCTGAAACACACGGCATCTTTTTAAAACAAGCAGGTTGTAAATAAATGTCTACACCTCTTCAGGCTCTGACTATATACTAAAACCATGTTTTGACTGTGGGCCTGATGCCCTTTCTACAGAAAGTTTATTTTTTTCACGACTGTCCACACGGCATTTTGCCAAAAGTCCAAATGTGAGTTGGAGTATTTAGCTAGAACTGGTGTTCGCTTTAAAACTCTGCAGAGATCATCCCTGCATGCGACTCGTAAAATAAAACGCTGCTTTCGTATTTACTTTTGTCTGATATCAGAATTTGTTACAGAACCTGAAATATTTCCGTTTTACAAAGTAGCAAAAACTAGGGACGGACGGATCCACTTTTTTCGCTTCCGATACCGATATCTGAAGTTTAGTATCGGCCGATACCGATCTGATACGGAAAAACAGCTAAATTGGATTAAAACGTTTCTTTTTTTAAACACAGACATACACATACCGGAATTACAAATTTATTGGATAACTCTGCGCCAGCAAAGAACACAGCTAATTACACAAATACCTTCACAAGCTTGTTGTGAAAAACAACTTTAATTTGTTCAGTAGGTGGAAGTAGCCTGACAATAAACAATAAACAATAAAGCCTGACGTCGCTCAAAGGATAGAGCTAGAGTGAATAGATCAACTCTTATGGTTGATATATTCTCTGGGTAAGCAGAGCCACGTCGTCACAGATACCCAATATAGAATTTATTTCAATAACGAGATTGACACAGATATCAATATCGGATTGGTGCATCTCTAGTGAAAACTGAACGAATCTGTAAGAAGGAAGAATAGTTTTTTCCCAGCAGCGCATTGTGGAAACCAGCGTAACCAGCACAGACACACAGAGAGAAGAACACAAGCTGTAGCTGAGTCCTACCACCACAGGTATGGGGATGGTGCCGGGTCGAATCCCGGGTTGTGTGCGAACGACGAAAGAGGTGAACAAAGGAAGGAGTAACCAAATACCTGCAGAAAAAAATAAAGAGGGAGAAACAAAGCTTCAGATAAAGCCCTCAGAAACACACAGTAACTACAGCGTCATTTAACTGGTGCGTGACACGTTCGGTCACTGTGGGGTGGAAAATGAAACACGGCTGCTTTGAGTCAGACCCTGCCACCTCCTCTGATTGCCTGGGGAAACCCCTGCTCTTCATAACTTTATACCCTTCACACGACAGCGTCTCTAGCAGCGCTGCAAAAGGGCATGTCCTGCTTTCATTTTAAAAAAAACGTGATCGCAGTCGTTTGAGCTGCAGAGATCTCCACAGATCTGCTAGAATAATGTCAGTGTCTTTAACACGAGGCTGAAGCATCAACCAGACAACCAAGCAGGCTCCGACACGTTGAATGTTGCTCTAACTTACACATAAGTATGATGAGGAGCAGGAGAGCCAGCAGGAGAGCCTTCTTCGTCCGGTCCCTGACTGAATTGTTAGCTGTAAGAAAGATTTATTTACAGAGATATTTTTATGAGGTAGAAAAATCACAAGAAGCAATTTTTACATAAATATTGGCATGTGAAAGCAGCTTATAATCCACGGGCAGATGTTAAAAAGTAATCAAAATATTGGCGTTGTCTAGGTATGCACAATATATCGGCAATAATATCGTTATTGTCCGATATATTGTTAGTCATTTTTTCTAACGTATCAGTCCGATATCGACAACCAATGTTTACTTCTTGCTTGTAAGGTGTAAAAATTTAGAACGCAATTAATTGCTTTTTTAATTTTTTGCACACCAAAGTATTTTGGTATTTTACATGCCAAGTCGGAACCTTTGTTGTCTGTTTCTAGTACGCCCATAAATCTCACGCACAAACTATATCCGCAAACAAAGCAATAGATGACAAACCTGCTTCTCTTCTCTTGGCAAACTTAGCAGTTTTGCTAAATATCGATACGGTAAAAAAAACCCAAAAAAAAACACCCTACCTCCTACTCTACCTACACTAGCGGCAAAAACATTTTAGCAAAAAACAAGATTCAAAATGACGTATTTCCATTAAGCTAATTAATTTTCAAAATGTCAAATTGCACAGTTATATGGTCAGTGGAAACACATCTAAAGATGACAAACCTGAAGATGTGACATGAAGCACTTTTCTGTGTGCATGAGCAGCCATCACTGAGGCTGAATCTGTCACAAAGTAGAGACAAAGAATTTCATTATTGTTCCCCAGAAACACAAACACACATATAAAACACAAAGTAGTTCTCACTCATTAGATTAGAAAAGGCATCATTGATCCTGCTTCTGTATCCTGGACTGGGAGCTGCACCGCTACTGCTGGGTGGGGTTCTGGTTGTGCTGGTGGCAGGTGAAGGCTTCCTGTAGGGGCCCTCGGCGGACGAGTACCCTGAGCTGTCGGCGCCACTTTGACTCTGCTCCTTGCTTTTGGATTCGTGCTGTAGGGGCGGCAGGCCGGCGTCGCAGTGGCCAGGAGAAGGGCTCCTCTCCGGGGTCATCGAGTGGCATTGCTTGGACGTGTGGTTCTGAGGAGACGACGGAGTCAGAGCCGGCCGAGGGGTCGGCGCGGTGGGGGCGAAGGTGACGCTCCTCAGGGGCGACAGGGTGGGAGCGCTCCCTGCCGTCAGACCTGGAAGGGAACAGATAGCTGCCGTGTCAGATTGTCTCACTCCCAACAGGATGGTGCTTCCTCAGTTTGACAGATGACATGACATTTAATTAGCTGTCTAATTATGAATGTTTTGTTAAATTAGTAACTATTTAGCGTTGCTGTTTTGAAAAGAGCTCTATAACAGAGATCTGACTAAAAGTTCAGGAGTGACAGAGTCTACTGGCCTGGCTCAGGGACCGGAGTTTCTGGGCTGGCAGAACTGCCGTTGCTGCTGGTGCGGGAAGCCGACCTCCGACCTCCGGACTTCTTCTTGAAAACCCTGGAGGACAAATGGGCGTCAGAGAACAATCACACATGGGACTCGAGTTGGATTTCCAAGCCAGAATCCTTGCTTTGCACACAAATACTATAGATACTTACTTGACAGGGTTTTCTCTGTAGGATATGTTGGTCACACTGCTGGAGTCGGATTCCTCATCTGAATGGTAGTAGCCACCAGACACCAGGCGAGAACTCCTACGAGCCATGACTGAAGAGATATGATGAAGAAATCATAGGATTAAGTAAGCTTCTTTTACTAGCGATGCTCAATATATCAGCATCAACATCGGTATCGGCTGAAATTAGTCAGTTTTAACGTATCGGTTTCAGTTTGACGATTAAGGATTCCTGGAAAGTTATTCGAGAGGATATGTCTCGAATATTTTCTCGATTTTCGATTTCCTCCTGCTGCGTTAATACCCAACCTTGCAGCAGCTAATTAAGTAATTTTAATTAATTAGCAGTTAATTAAAATTAGCAGTTTAATTAACTGCTCATTAATGAAATCTTGTTTTATTTGCTAGACAGGAAAAGGTTCATCATGATGTTTTTGTTTGGTCATGTGACAGTAACAGTGATGTAGCAAAGGATTGTGGGAAGCAAAGGTGAAGCTGGTAGGCTGCCTGTTTCTTTTCAAGATGTCAGAAGGGTAATAATACATATAACACAAGTCTGTACACAAAATTCTCATTTGAAACAGGTGCTTTCTGGAAGACACTTACTTAAAAATACTGTGACTTGTATCACTAAACTTTACACAGTAACTGCATTTAATCATAGTTTCAAATTTACTGATATTTCGTGGAACAATGGAGAAATCAGTAAAAGTGACATTTACAATCACAGTGATTGATTTTTTTTTAAAAATTTACCATCAATAACTGAAATTTATTACAGCAAATCCATACTCACAGGAAAGACAAGTAGATTCTACACATCCCAGCTGGGAATAATTTATAATAATAATTTATTCACATAGCTATAATAATAGAAGTGGATACAACCGTAGGAGCAACAACACGCTGTGGTGGCACAGCAGCAGTGAAACATAACAAAGGAGCAACATTAACCCTGTTAGCGGTGGTGGTAGTCATGCCAACAGTTAAGTCTCCAGAAGACGCTTTTGCAGTTAATCTTGGGCACGTGTAATCCAAGTAATACTGCACACTCCCTGGGATTACACAGCAGGAGTACATAAACACAACTCTACAGGA
Source organism: Xiphophorus maculatus (assembly GCF_002775205.1). Classification (NCBI taxonomy): domain Eukaryota; kingdom Metazoa; phylum Chordata; class Actinopteri; order Cyprinodontiformes; family Poeciliidae; genus Xiphophorus; species Xiphophorus maculatus. Next base: position 26,661,235 of record NC_036447.1, on the reverse strand, counting down.
CATGCAAACAATTGTTCCTGCGATCTTATGCAAACAAAAACACACACGTACCTCCTGCAGACCTCAACAGAGCCGGTGAACTTAAAGGAAAATATCTTACTGTTCAATCAAAGAAGACTGATTAGAAGGAGGGAGAAACCTGGTCTCAGCTGCTTTGTTAGCTTGTGGTCACACTTGCAGAATAAGCTCAAACATCATTACCTGCCAGTAACACAAAGCATCCCAACGATGATGCAACAGCAACTTTAAGCTGTGCGGTCCGATTGGTTAAAGATGTGTCCTTACAGTGAAGATAAGCAGCATAAACTGCTCAGCTTTACTCCTGACTGCGTCAACGCAGTGAGCTGTACGTTAAAACTGCACTCCTGGTATGTTGAAGTTACTGTCTTTGGAACTGAGAGGAATGATCTATAGTCAGTGTACAGCTTCGTTATTACAGATATAAACTACAGATCAGGCCTGAAATCTGGGGATAGTGATGGACTCTGACCTGAACCTTCAGAGTCACATAAAGACAGTTACAAAGTCGGCCTTCTGTCACCTGAAAAAACATTTCCAGGATTAAAGGTCTAATGTTGCAGCAAGATCTAGAAAAACTCATCCATGCATTTATCTCTAGTCACATTGATTACTGCAATAGTTCCTTCATAGGTCTGCCTAAAAAGTCAATCAGACAGCTGCTGCAGGTACAGAACATTGCTGCTCGTGTTCTCAATAAAACCTGGAAAATAGAGCACATCTTCTCAGTCCCTACACTGGCTCCCTGTAGCTCAGAGGATAGACTCTAAAATATTGTTGTTAGTTTATAAATCACTGAATGGCTTGGAACAAAAATACGTTATAGAGATGTTGTCCTTGTGTAAATCTCCCTCTGGTTCTAGTCTACTCTGCTTACCCAGAGTCAGAACCAAACACGCAGAAGCAGCAGTCTGTCTTCATGCACCACAAATCTGAAACAAACTTCCATAAAACTGCAAAAAAGCCGAAATACTGAGTTCCTTCAAAGCGAGGCTAAAACCCCACATGTTCAAAGTCATTTTTGGTCAACATTAACTGGAACATTGAAAATGTCTCGTCTCCATTCCAATATTTGAGTATAATGACCTTAGATGATGGCATTTGAGAAAATGTGATGTTTTATGTTCATAATTGTTATGCTTTTAATCAGGTAAAGCATTTTGAACTGCATGTGTTGCTGAAATGTGCTGTACAAATAAATACTTCCACTCCACAAAAATGTGCTACTTTGAGTTTGTGCATCACATAAAATTCAAAATACATTCAAGTTTGTGGCTATAAGATGAGGAAAAGCAAAAGGAGCATGAACCTTAATGCAAGCTCGATTAGCAGAAACACATTAGCATGCTAACAAGAGTTAAAGTTGTAACTAAAGGCTCCCAGAACGGTGGGTGTCATCATGGCCATATATTAATAGACATATAAACTGGCCAAACTCATTTGAGCAGAGTTACTCATAACTTAGTAATTCAAACAGGCGAAGACTTGGAAAGAACCCGGTTCTAATCATCAGTCCATCTTCTCAACAGGGTGTTACCCAGCAGAGAGACAGCCAACGCTCAACTCACTAGAACGTAACCGAGATGTCAAACTTTCAGCAGAGAAGAAACTTGTATCGTCTTAAATTCTTACCCTGGTCAAAGTTAGCAGGAATCCTGAAGTCATTAACGTGGGTACGAATGTGCAGCCGAGCGTAACTACAACACTGACTAAAAAAAGAGCGGCAGATGATGACAGAAGGGGAAGCTGTGGCAGTCCCGACCCAACAGACAGGAAGTCTGTATGACAGCACGCATGCACACAGAAAACACTGTCGTCCAAACATTTCATATTGACTAATTAGAATTGATAGGAAAATGAGACACAAACGTTTTTTTCCAATGAGATCTTGTCTTTGACTTAGAGGCTCAATAATACCTTCTGTCTGTTTATCAGCTGCCGCCGGGTTAAAAAATAAAGAAAGGTAAACCAGGAAGAGGTGATGTTTATGCAAGCAGACAGTAATAACATCATCATGGTAACTGTGCCTTCCAGTGCAGTGGAAACAGGCCTTTCTCTGTTTACACTAAATAACAACAAGAGAGTGTGTGTTTCTCTTCTGAGCCGCGTCGCACACACACAGGCGTGACTCCACACTGTGGAATACATCTTCACACTGAAAAATAAAGGTCAGGACTGCTTCAGTAACACTAAACAACACTGAGGTAAAGTTTAGGAGTTAGAGTTAGATATTAATAGCTTTTTTCCCCTCTCGTGATAACTATAAGGGTTCTCGTGCAATGAATTCATTTGCATGGATGCCTCCATTGTTTATATCTTATCAGATTTTCAACAGAGGCAACAGGAGAAGCTCATTCTGATACGACGGACAGTAAACTAGAGGTGGGTAAAAAAAAAAAAATACTGATTCATCAAGGCGTTGTAAATTAATTTTTCTCCAACTGAACATCTTTTCAGGATGAGAGTGGGTCAGAATGGCAATATTGATCAAATACGCTTTAAAATTAGGATTCTAAAGTGAATTATCTCAGTTTCCACAAGAAAAGGAGAATTTTTCATTACTTGCTGAGCACCAGAGGTACTAAAAGCTTGTACTTAAGTAAGAGTAGAACTACATCAACTCATATTTTTACTCAAGTAAAAATAAAAAGTAGCCATCCAAGAAATTACTCTAGGATAAAAATGTATTTGGTGAAAAGGCTACTTAACTGATCAAAAAACAAACAATCATTCATTTGATTTTTAAAAAAAATAATTACTTCACATGGACCAAAATACAAAGTTATGTGGGATTGTTGGTATTTCAAATACCAAACTGAAAATAATTCATATAAATAATTATAAAATAACAAAAATCAGGCAAACAAAACATAATTCCCCAAATCAATTCATTTCAACATAACACTTGTGAAAGTTTACAAAAACCTGCAGCTGTGCATTTGTGACTGGTGAATTTTTGGTTCATTCAGTGAAGTTACTGAGTGGCCAAAAATGATACTCAAGAGTAGTGATACGTCATAACAAAATGACTCAAGTAAAAGTAAAAAGTACAGCATTGTTAAAATACTCATAAGTAGATCTTTTCCCAAAAAGTTAACCAAGTAAATGTGACTAGTAACTACATAACTCTGCTGAGCACGAGCGTTCTCATGCTACCGTTTTAGTTTCAGATGTTTTACTGCTCAAAAACAGCGTATACATGGCTGTTCATATGGGAATGAAAAATTTTTAAAATAAGTAATTATTAATATTTTTATTCATTAATTATTTGTATAATACTGATTCCTAAATCAATATTTGAAGCAAATTGAATCAAATGGTAACAAAGAATTGAACTGAATTGTGAGGTCGTCAACACTCAGCCCTAGCCAAAACTAACGGCTGTGGTGCAGAAACTGCAGAACATGAGATACAAAATGACGCCATTTCTAGTTGAAGCATATTTTTGAAACCATAACACTGATCCTATCTGACAATAGAGTTAAACTATTACAAAATATTTGGACTCCACAGCGACCAAAAGGAGAAGAAAACCCGTTTTAGCATTTCCTTTTCTCAAGAACATTGAGTGACAATATTGAAGCTATCAGTCAGACATCAGTCAGGAAGTTAAAATGAATGAATTGTCCAAATGGATAATGACCCAAAGAATGCAGCCAAAGTGGTTCCGAAGTGTCTTAAGGACAACAAAGCCATTGTTTTGGGGTTGCCTTGATCTAAATTGAATTTGTGGGCTGATCTGCCAAGGCATGCGAGAGCAAAACGACCTACAAACCTGACTGAGTTCCACCAGATCTGTCTGGTGGAATGGACCAGAACTCCATCAAACTATTGTTATAAGCTGGTAGTAGGAAACCCAAATCATTTGACCAAAGGCATACAGTTCAAAGGCAATGCTACTGAATACTCGGGAAATGTATATAAACTTCTGGTTTTAAAGACATTAATCAATAACTCTCTGACATATTCATTCCCTCCTTATTGTGATATTTAGCAAATAGGAATAATTTTGGCAATTACAAGAGAGGTTGGTCTGATTTGACTTCAGACAGTGAGAGGAAAAAAGCAGATACATCTTTTTATGTGGTGTATTTAAACTTCTGGTTTCCCTCCTCAAACAAGATTAACAGCAAACCAAGCGTCTAATGAGATAATGAAATTGATTTTCTCTCTCAAAACATTACGCTCCTTATTTTGGTCTCAACATTTGTTGGCTAAAAAAAAATAAGTAAAACAAAGTAACAACCACAAAAACAAAAAAAGCAATACATCTATAAACCACTGGCCTAAATGAGGAATTAGGTGAGAAGGAACAGAACAATTTGCACATAAAAAGTAACATTTTAACTCAGCAGTGGGCAGAGTGAGGCGTTTCTGCTGGGTCTCAGAGCCCAGCTATTGACACTGGCAAAACACGAAGACAGAAAAATGGCATGAGAGAGAGAGGTGAAAAAAAAAGAGTGAGAACCAGACTGTTTAAAAGGCTGGACAAAAACACGGAAAAAAGAAGCAGGTCACAAAACAGGAATAAAAGATGGGTGGGTAAAATGACGAAATAAGTTTAAAAAGATGAAAGAGGGATGTGGACGAGAACTTTTTAGTGGAAAAGAAACAAAACCACAGAAGGCGAGTGAATGGAGGGTAACGCTGCCAGCCAGAAAAACGGCCAGAGAACATTTAGGTTTAATTTGAATGGAAAAAGAAGGGGCGGGAAAGAGGGGAAAACATCTTGGAAGAATGTGACTAGCGTTGGAAGGGGCAAACTTAGAGAGGAATGCAGTGAATTGGCTTTACTCAGGGTCAAACGGGCTGGTAAATAGCTGAGGATGTGGCTAACACTGCTGGGACAATCCAGTGAAATGTGACTCAGACACAAAGAAGTTAAGTCGTCTCCTTGGCTACCCTGAAAGCAGCGTGGAAGGTAAAGAAGCGCTTGGATCTGGTTGCTACCTAATAAATTCTGTTTACATCAGTGCCGTCCAGATGTTTCCTTTGCATTCTCTCACTTTCTATAGTTGCTTTCTGGATTTGTCTGAAGCACTGGGTAGTTTTCTTTGTTCTGGTTTACAATAAGCAGCAGATGGGCTAATCAGCGAATCCAGCACTGAACCTTTAACTCTCATAAATCACCTGAAAAACACATGAAAGCTCTTTGATCTTAACCATGTCACTGTAGCTCTGGTGTTTGTTTAGGGTAGTTCCCCTCGTGGAAGGATAACCTCAGTGTAGGTCACTGTGGGAGATCCAAAGAGTAACTTCACCAAAACGTAATAAAGGACCAACTTGAATAAAGATATAATACTGTAACAGCAGCTTTTCAGATTTTTGTAAATGGAAAAATTGCACTATAACGACCATTACTATTAATTTGGTCTTTTTGTGTTGTTAGGTTGTAAACCTAATACCAGAGTCAGAATCTACGGTGGCCGACAGGTGCAAATGCGCAGCAAAAGAGAAAACATGCAAACAAAAAAGAAGACACCCCCGAATGAAATGCAGCAAACAAAAAGAGAGACGCAAACACCCCCGAATGAAATGCAGCAAACAAAAAGAGAGACGCAAACACCCCCGAATGAAATGCAGCAAATAAAAAGTGTTGAAAACGGAAGTGCTCCAGACCACTAGGGGGAGTCAAAGGAAATAGTATTCATTTCTATGGGACCAGATGCAAGATTCAGAGAAAGAAATTTGAAAGAAAGTAAAGGTATCTCTCTGAATCTTGCATCTGGAAAGTGTGATTATTGTGAGAAGTCTGAAACAATAGAGCATGTTATTTTAGAGTGTTGTAAGTATGAAGAAGAGAGAAGATGCATGCTGAGAGAGTGTGTAGGTATTAAAGAAAGGTTTAATTTAATAGAATTTTTGAGGAGAGATTTCGGGAGTAGACATATTCAAATAATTATTCGGTATCTTAAAAAAAACAAAGCTATTTCATAGGATATGAGTAGAGCAAGTTGGGTGTGAATGTGTAAAGAATATCAAAGAGGGGTATATAAAGTTATAAGCAAGTTGGATAATATAAGCAGGTGTGTATGTGTGGGGGTATGTTTAATCAGGAGTTAATGGAGGGAAAAGGTAGAAAGTGAAAGTTTATAGACCATCTCGAACCACACTCCATACTGGTAAGTGGCGGTAATGCTACTGTAAGTTTGTTGCCAACCGCCAATAAATACCAAGAAGAAGAAGAAGAAGAATCTTGCATCTGGTCCCATAGAAATGAATACTATTTTCTTTGACTCCCCCTAGTGGTCTGGAGCACTTCCGTTTTCAACACTTTTTGTTTGCTGCATTTCATTCGGGGGTGTTTGCGTCTCTCTTTTTATTTGCTGCATTTCATTCGGGGGTGTTTGCGTCTCTCTTTTTATTTGCTGCATTTCATTCGGGGGTGTTTGCGTCTCTCTTTTTATTTGCTGCATTTCATTCGGGGGTGTCTTCTTTTTTGTTTGCATGTTTTCTCTTTTGCTGCGCATTTGCACCTGTCGGCCACCGTAAGAATCAGCTTTATGAGGCGAATATTGTGTGCCTAAACAAGAATTTTGACTTCGATGTATGATTTCGGAGTGCACTGATTGCAGTTTTCAAGCCGATTACTGATTTTAAAAATTTCCACAAATATCAACATCATGTATAAATCTATTCACGAACTTTATTGCAAAAAATGCGCGTCTTCCTTTATTTTTTAACCTCAAAAGGTTAAATAAAACGATGACTCTTTAAAACCGGGAACACATTTCCTACAGCAAATATTTATCAAAAACTTTCTTTAAAAAAAAAAAAAGTGAAATTTTAGAAGTTTTACTTAGCTGAGCACCATTTTATTTTTGGAGTAGCCGAATTATAGCACTTCTTTGTTCTAATACTTAAAATGTCCAAAATAAATGTCATGTGAAAAAGTACAAGGCACTCATCATCATACTTAGTCATTTAATGATAACTTAATTCAAAGAAGAGTCCATGTATTGTTTAAACCATGACAATATCATGGATATACATTGTTCAATCTTGAAATTCATCTGGATGTTTTCAAATGTGGCTATATTTAACATTTGATACTAAAGGTTAAAAGTTTTGTGAATCTGCGTCATTATTTTGTCATCGTTTTTCATCTCTTTGTGTTTATTTCGGATTCTAGATTGGAAACCAAACTACTTGAGACCTTGGAGCTGTGCCTGGTAATAAGGGATGTATTCAAACCATTTGTGCTCCAGTAAGGCACAGCTGTTCTTTTGCTGTAGCCAGATTGGAGCTAAATCGGTGCAGTGACGTTCTGCACCAAGTTTTATATATGTATATATTTGTTTAACTTTCAGGATGATAAGAGCGTTTAGTTGTCATATAAATGTGACAACTAAACATATTTTCAGGAAAACCCCTACAGTGGTGTTGCGTTTCTAAGGAAACGCAACAACACAAAAACACGTGGCTTTCAGCCCAGGATGACACACCATAGAGGGCACCACAAGAGGGAGTGATGTTATTGAACTTTACACTAAAAGAGTTTGTTTTTTTTATTGTTTGTTTGCCTATTCAAGTCAATTGTGTGTGAGCAACATACTAACTCATTACTGTACTAAATCACAGACTGTTTAAGTGTGTTTTATTGAGTCTGAAATGTATTTTTTACCAATTCAAATTTGAAATTAAACGTTTTACATATTTGCACCCTCTACAATAGCTCTGAGTAACTCAAGCTTAAAATGATAAAGAATCAACTAGTATTTTTTATATGAATTTGATAATAAATCAATTTTATTTTTAAATCAATAAAAAGCCTGCTTTAAAAAGTTTAAGCAGGTTTTTTTCTTGTAATAGATTACTTTTCCACATAAAAATACTGGTGACATTGTTTTAGATCTATTTTTTTCCCATTACGTTGGAAACAATGTTCTTTTTTCATTTCAATTTTCCATAAATTTAAACATCCAACATAAGGAAATGTTTTCCCTATTTTAAAACCTAAAAACAGAAATAAAATGGGGTTCTTTAAAAATGACGACCAATTTTCTTTAGTACATATTTGTCAAAAAAAAAAATTACGTTGTCTTTATGTATAAAATAGTAATAGGTAAGGTAACATTAGCGCACTAAACAAGCATTATTTAGTTGGACATATGGGTTTCAGGATTTTAAATACCTGCACGTTTATAAAATAAAGGAGCACAGTATCCACAAGTCTGGATGGTCCTTGAACGCAGCAGGGAGCCCAACCGACAAAAGTGGCATCACGAAGAAGAGCAATGTGGTGGACACATGAAGCGGACAAAGTGTGTGAAACCTAAACGCAAACCGTTTCACTGCACGAGGAGCGGGTTTTTCTGGGCGTTCATAACTTACCTCGTCATGTAGAGCCGTCTGCCGCAGATAAACAGAACAAGTCGCTAACAGCCAACACAACTGTCAGTTTCCAGTTGCTCAGGAGATGATAATCCTCTCCTCGGAAGGTAAGACTCAACCATTAAGCTTCGTTTAAAGCGTCATAATCCCGCTCAAGTTTCTGCTACGAAATAGCCGAAGCTAAAGTTAAACTGCGCTGTATTTCATTAATTTAGGCTTTAATTTTGGACACCGTGACAGCAGAGTACAGCTGCGGTGCAAGCACTGACGGTTGTTGGGATGGCTTCGCTTCGCCGCTTGTTGACAGTAGTCAAGCTAAGAGGCTAAAACAGACTTCCGGGCGAGATTTTCAAAATAAAGGCGTTTGTGAGGATAATAATAATAATACTAATAGTAGTAGTTCAGACACGTGAAATGTGACGTACCAGTTACATTTTTGAAATTTGACAGTGGCACTTTTATTATTAATATTGTTTGCTTATGTTTCAATTGCAGTCTTTCCGCCAGTATTTTTTTTAATTGTAGAGAAATCTAAGAGAGACATTTGCAGTTGACACATTGCAATTGAGAACTAATGTGAAATTTAGAATTGTGATAGTTAAATTATGAAACGGTCTAAGAAAGACTCGACAGCATTGCTGCTTTAGAAAAGAAATTGGATGCATTATATAGCTGATGCATTATGTACAGTTTATCTTTGTATTATTTTCTTATAAATACATAAATACAGTTACAGTTTAACTGTTACAGTTTAATAAATACAGTTTATTTTCTGTATTGCAACTGCAGTAATGCAGTAAGAAATTTTATTTTATTTTTTCTAAAAATGTTTTAAATTAATATCCATCAAGTGTAACATTTATTTATGTGATCATACTAAGACCTTACAGCAAACATATATTTCTCACCGGAAATATAGCCCCTCTTCTATATGTTTTATTTATTTATTTACCTGCAGCTGTACACGACCACACCGGTGATGTTGTTCACTTTCAAACTGCTTCCGGTGACGCTCTTGCATTTCCCAGCAGTAAGCAGCTACCAATGCTACCAAACGACGTCATGGTGTTGGGGGTCGGTAGCTGGCATTCCCGTACACCAGCTGTAATTTAAACCATCTGTCACAAGGGGGAGCCATTTAGCTATAGACGCTTGTGACGATACTGTCTGTTTTTGTTCTGTTTGTACTTGAAGTACGTAGGAGTACCGACGGCTGAGCTGCGTACTGCACACAAACATCAGCCAGATATTAGCTGGGACAACTGGAGGATGGTTATAGTTTTATCCCTAAAAAAGCAAACAACCCCATATCAGAACCCCCAGCAGTTTTCACATTGCTGTGTTGTTGGACATACACCTACTTCAACAAACCCACTGTCATCTGAGCAAAGCAGATGGCAGTGCATTGTGAGGATAATGTTCTTTGATTTCTTCAGTATGCAGGAAAAAAAAAACCACAACACACTTTCTGAAACGCCAACACTCCAAGCAGCAGGTAGTGTGACCACCTGAGGCCAAACCTTTTAGAAAGCAAAGTGGGGTGTTGCCATAAACAGTCAAAAACGACAACCTTTTCAGGAACTCCCGAATGGTTTCTGTAAAAGCAGCTTAAAATAAACCCGATCTGACCTTGTCACTGGGCAGCACAAGGTCAGATCGGTGATTTTAGAGGAAAACTGGACGTACAAAACTTAGAAATTTGGCCCACATCTTTAAAGAGGCAGTATTATATAAAATTGACTTTGAGCTTTAAATTATATTGTAATGTTAATCCCTCATCAGAACGTACCTGATTCTTTCATGCATGTTTAAGAAATCCTTTAATCTCCCATGGCAACCATTCAGCTGTGCAAAACGCCTGGTTGGTCCTAGCCCCACCTTTGAGGGTGATGCTACACCTCAGAGCTGCACTTCCCAAGCTGCTGAGCTTCTGCCTCACTCAGCTCCTTCAGACTAGCCAGCAGCAATTAGCAAACACCTGGTGATACTGCATGTCTGCTGAGCTCATTATATGAGCTATTTCTTAATGCAACGCTGGTAAAAACATTGTTAAAGGGTTAATAAAGGAGCTGTGTTGTGAGGATTTCCTGAAGGCAGAGTTTCTTAAAGAGCAGGAACTTCGTAAAGAGACAGAGGCCCAATTTCAATTAGAAAGTCAAATTTCTTTTAGTTATATTTGATATATATAGCTTTCTTACAACAACTACTACTGACAAGTATAGTTACTCTAATAAAATGGCACAATGTGCCTGGAAAACACATAATACTGCTCCTGTCTTTAATTACTAATCATTTCAGAGCTTCACCAGCAAAATGATTGTGAATACACCGTCCATCAGTGTGGACGGCACTGTCTCAGAAGGTTTTATCATTAGTTTGCAGTTTCCTCCAGCCAGGGTGAAGGAGCGGCAGAGACAGAGAAACACAATTACACTCAATCATCGTTTCCTCGACAATAAAGTGTCTGTAATATAGTCTCCAAGCTCTTCGCTAGTGCCAACTCCACTGATTTCCAGACAGAACATTTTAATGCTCTCTTTCATGTCCTGGTATTTCCCTTCTCAGTTCCCTTCAACTCTCACAATGCTCACACACGCACACACGCACACACACACACACACATCCACGCGCACACAGACTCCCACCCTGCTTATCTGGCAAGCTTTTGCCCCAGACACAATCACAGTATGCAAACAAACAGCTGATGTCATGGGACACATGCACACATACACTAGCTAATGTCATTGGGGTGGAATGTGATCAAAATAGAGTGAGTGAAATGTGTGTGTGGGTGTGGGTGTATATTTGCGGCAACAAGACAGTTTAAGTAGGGGTTGTGTACAATCAAGGAACATGAGCGCAGAGACAGGGAGGACAGATGAGAGAGAGTGATTTGTTTTAAGAAAACAGACAGGGGAGGGAGGACACACCTATAGACAGTGACACACACTCACGCCAACACGCACACACTCAAACGGCCTGAGTCATCGCTGACAATCTATTATCAAGGTCCCATCGGAAGAAAGTACTACAACTTAGTGCATCAAGTCTACCAGAGTTAATTATTCCTACACCTACAGAACCATTGTTTTACCTCAGAGCCATTTTTTCCACATTTTGTCACATGACAACCACAAACTTCTGTTTATCTTAATGGGTCTTCAGTTCAAGCCAAGTTTATTTGTGTAGCACATTTCAGCAACAAGGCCGTTCAAAGTGCTTCAGGGCACAGAAACATAAATACAGTAACCAATTATTAAACGAGTAACACACGTTACATTTTGTCAAATGCCGTCATCAAAATCAGCCACCAAATACACATCAAATGTGTTGATGAATGTTCCACTTACTACCAATCAAAGGAAACTCTAAACATGTGGATTTTTACCCTCGTTTCAAAGGAAGTCAGTGTTTTGGCATCTTTGCAGTTTTTTGGACGTTTGTTCGGGATTAGCGGAGCATAGAAACTCCACTATGTTCTCCATGTTTGGTTCTAGTTCTGGGGATGCAGAGTAGACCTGCCTGGGATATCTGGACGGTTGATACGATTGCCTTCAGACGTCAATTAATGTGTTCTAGAGAATATTTGTGACCAAAGTTCACAAGACCAAGAAATGCATCAAACAGGTCAGGGACAAAGTTGGGGAGAAGCACAAAGCAGGCTTACTTTGCATTGCCAATAATAAAATGACCATCTCACAGAAATTTTGCGTTTGACATCTAAACTATCAGTTGTTCAAGAAGAGCATCCAACAAAGAAACTGCTGAGAGGTCCATGGCAATGTAATTAAAGCATAAGGTGGTAAAACAAAGTATTGGCTTAATGGGATGGAATACAAATCTGGATCACAATTTCAGATTTTCACTTCACAATTCAATAAATGTACTTATTTGCGCTGGTCCCATTGTGTAAAATACCAATAAAACACAGATTTTAGTGGTTGTGATGTGACAACATGCCCCAAAAATTCAGAGTAGGAATACTTTTGCAAGGCGATGTACCTATACGCAAAGGGAGATGATTTAAAACACAAATGATGGATTTTCATTACTTTTACACTACGATGTGGATTATAGCATCACAAAATCGCTCAGTTTCTTGGTGTTGAGTAAAACTTAAAGAAAACTCTTGCCACAGAAATTGTGTTCTTAGAAGAAAATCACATTTTTCTTTGCATCATAAATATTCAAAAATTCCCAGGATATAAGCCTTTTTCTCCTACTTTTGTCTGAGGACTTCTAAGGTTGAGCAGATGAATAATACATGAAAATGCTGATTGCCATCAGCCATTTTATATGAAAGGCATGCCATTACAATTACAAGAAAACACAAGGGTGATGCAAATGGGAAAACAAGCCAAAGTTGTAAAGATGCCTGGAGGAGACGGACATTCATATTCTATAAGGCATTTAACAGAGAATTATCAGACGTGCATTACTCCCATGGGCTCTTTCTGACTGAACTGAAACTGGCTTTGCTCCATTTATTTCAGGTCACATTCACTAAATATTTTATTGCACAAGTCTTTTGAGAAGCTTATATTTAGAAAGTCTGGGAACCGAGCCAGACATTTACGACCGCTACCTGATGACATGTTTTTGAGGAAAAGAACTCCTAATCTCAGTGGTCACTAAGCCTCAAACAAAAAGCCTTAATTTTCCTCCTTGAAGGCTTTGTAAAAACTCAAAAGTGACTGAAACCTGCGCTTCGCATGGAATAATTTTAAATCCTCAAAAAAAAAAAAAAAAGGTTTTACGCATTAATACTGCTCCCTATTTACGTCGCAGACTTGCAGAAAAAGTACCTGTCAGTCAACACTGTTGGGTTGAGCCAACTTTTATCACTGAGCTGACCAGAAAATGGAGGCCTTGCCCACACTCTAAAGAACGGTGATGCCTTTCAAGAGAAGCCGGTGGGACATATCCAGCCAAAAATCTGTTTTCCTGTTAGGAAAATGGCTGAAGTATGACCGTTGGAATTTCAGGAAAGTCCATAAACAGGATGGATTTTCCTTTGTCCCCGACAAGCTTTTATAGTTTATAAGGGACACCGCAACACACACGCGCACGTACACACACAGATGTCCTTACTGTTCAAAGATGTTGACTTAGGAGCAGGCACTGTTATACTGGTGAACACCCAGTTAACTCTTGTTGACTTTAAACTTTAGTGGACAGTGATGCTGTTGTTCCAGCAGATTCCAGGTTATGACAGGCCTGTTGTTAGGTACTTGAACATCCTTACAAAGCTGGTTTAGAGTCTTTAGGCATAGAGTTAGGCAGTATTATGTAAGATTAACTTTTTTGAGCTTTACATCACGTTATAATATTATTCCTTCATCAAAAACAAAGCTGGAGTGTTACCTTGATTCTTTCTTACATGTTTGAGAAATCCTTTAATCTCCCATGGAAACTATTCAGCCATGCTAAATGCCAGTGTGGACCTAGCTCCGCCTTCAAGGCGCAGCTCCTCCTAAGAGCTGTTGCTTTCAAACTTCCAAGCCTCACAGAGCAGCCCTATTCTAAATAAAGATTAAGTGACAATATTTCCAAAACCTTGTTGAATTTCTCTGCAACTTGCTAAGCAACATTTAACCACATTGTAAAGGGGGTCATGAATAAATAGTGGCATGTAACATATAGTTTTGAATCCTTTAATAAATACTAGAATTTCAAGCAGTTAGCAACAGGTTCCAAGCCCGACCCTTGCTCCACCCCTCTGTACAATTTTGCAATTGTGGGGTTTTGATTAAATAAGACACAGAATGAAAAGGTTTGTTCATGCGACGTCATTAAAAAACATGCTGTGCCATCGTCCTCCTACCACTTCTTGTCGTCCTTATCGTTTTTTCCACCAGTAGCGGCATCCAGTTGTTGAGCACATAACTCGTGATGCGAAAAAAGTGCTTCCATTGCAGTTTTTGCGAACTACGCCATTTTGATACAGATGGAAAACCACCTCATCATTCAAAAACGTAGCAAAAAACTTTCTTTAAAAAATGTTTCCATTAAGCAGATTTATTTTCAGAATTACAATTTTCGCAATTATCTGGTCAATAGAAACACAGCTAGGGACATCTTGTGCTACACCAGCCAGTCCTTGCAAACTACCAAAACATAATGGAGTGGTTAGGTATCAAAAAACCAACAGAATTTAAATGTATGATTGGTTGTCTGCAATAACCAGTTGACTATTTTACTCAAACCTTCAGTCATATGAAGAGACTGTGCTACCAATTTAACTTTCAAACTTCACTTTCACTTCAGACTTCAGAAATGATTATTCAATGGCTGGGGTTCGCCGAAATGACTGTGGAGATTATGCGAAAAGCAAAGAAACAGGGATGAAATGCAATATAGGTCACGCACAGGCCTCAACCTCATGACATCATGCAGCACAGCGCGTACTTTAATCTGCTGAGCCACACACACGCTGATCTGTGTGAGCGCGCTAAGCTACCCTGGACCCATCGTGACAGCCTTCCATCGGCAGCTTAATCCGCTCACAGGACAGTGACTTCACCGCGGTGATGTCATGAAGGTGAGTCAGACACGTCTGAGGGGCTGAGGAAACTCTGAGACAGCTGCACATTCATGTTGAAGGTTCCCATTAATTGATGGCATGTATTTCAGGGTCAGTATTTTGAAAAGTGTAAACTGTAAGACAGAGGTGTCCAAACGTTTTGTCTCGTGGGCCAGGAACATAAAAACTATCAAAAAAAAAAAATCACTCCAATGTTTTGTTTTGTTTTGTAGGAAAGGGACATTACTCACTGCAGATCCAAACGTTAAAAGAGATTTTGCATGTTTGCTGTATTAAAAGAAAGGAATCCGATTTCAAATTCTTTTGAGCTCGATTCGACACTTTCTTTCAAAACGCTTGGCTATGTTTAACCTAGTTTTACAGATAAAAGCTGAATTGGAGGCAGCAATATCGGTTTTTCAGTAAAAGTCTCTGAATAAACGTCATTCTACTTATTACAAAAGCTTGGTTATAAAAAAAATGGCTACTTTGTGTGGCACTTCACATTTCTTATTGTGAGAAAATTATATTGGTATTAATATTACCCCGATTTCAGACAAAAAGTCTTCATCTACTCCAACCAAGTGAGAAACGGCTCAAATTTGAATCATTCTTGAATTGCAGCTACACAAATTCTGTCCAAGGGACACAAGTGGACACTTTGGAAACCAATTATTTCCCAGACTGGGTATTACACACCCTTCTAATTCGCATTGTGTGTGCCTGAACTTATGTTTTGTTTTATTTTACGAAACGGAAACAGTCCAGACAGTGTCTCTCTTTCTGTGTATTAGTGTGACATAAGGGCCAAGCTGCTTTAAGGTCCCGTCACTTATTAACCAGAAACTGCAGTCTCGGAAGCGGGAGATTTTTCATCGGTGACATCACAGGTACGGACTGACGAAGAGGTTTGGGAAACAAGAGAGAACTCACCTTAAAAGGAGAGCGGTGATGCTGTTTTTCTGTTCCTGTTTAGCAACATTAGAACACATCATCTCTGCTTCCTCCGATTGTCTCAGAGGTTGAGTGGACCGGAAGATGCCTCAATCTTATCCAGAGGCAGCGGCTGTGAAAAATATTATCCACACATGCTTGCGATTCTGTTTATTCGTTTATTTTCTTTTAGCTAAGGGAGCAAGTTTGACTTATTTCCCAAACCCTGGCAACCCTGTGTTTATCTGGAAGTTACACCGACAAGAACAAACAAAGTTCAAACGTCTTTTACCGGAAAACATTTTAGATTAAAATTGAAAGCGGATAAAACGCACCGATTTGCCATTACCTTCAAAAACAAGACTGAGAATGATAGTAAAAATGATTGATATGAAAAGAGACACTGGTTTCTGACATGTGGATGTCGCACCATTTATTATGCGTTTTCTAGCCACATAGTATCATTTTATAGCACAATCAAGTAACTATGTAACTTAGTTACAATCAAATACAGCATTTTTTATATAAAAATTATGTTGGTATTTTTAATGTAATGCCTTGAAATTTGGCCTCTGTCTCTTGAAATGCTCCTGCTCTTTCTGAATGTCCGCCTTAAAGAAGTCGTCACAACATGGCTCCTCTATTAACCCTTTAACAACATTTTTGCCAGCGTCGCACTGAGAAGTAGCTCCTATAATGAACTCAGTAGATGAGCAGTTCTACCAGGTGTTTGCTAATTGCTACTGGCTAGTCTGAAGGAGCTGAGTTAGGGGAAGGGTGCTCTGTAATGTGGAAGCTCAGAAACTGCAGCTCCTAGGAGGACGTGCCTCTTGAAGGCGGGGCTAGTTCCACCCAGGCGTTTTGCATAGCTGGATGGTTGCCATGGGAGATTAAACGATTTTTCAAACATGCATGAAAGAATCAAAGCAACACCCCAGGTATGTTTTTGATGAAGGAATAACATTATAATATATAATATGATGTAAAGCAAAAGAAAAAAGTTGATTTTACATATGTTAGGCAGCTTATGTGTGTTCTTTTATTTTCATTAACAAAGAGCGGGCATAAACAATGTCAAGCTGTTTATATTACCAATCAGGTCTTTTGTTTACAATCACATCACCAAATAGCTGTTCTCCGATGCCACTTTTATGACTATAGTCAAAATCATGAAAGATAGGAACATACTAGACTAGTCTTTATTGCATAATTCCTGGAAGTTGCTTTATAATCCCACAATCGTTTAAAGATGGCCACAAGGCAACTGCAGGATTCAGAGACCTGATTTTTTTTTTTGTACACCAAACCTCATTTCAGCCAAAACTCAATTTAACAGCTTCAATTAATAGCTAGAACATCTCCTAACCAAGCAACCTTCAGCAAATTGTTGCTTTGGACTGTAAGCAGTTTTCTGTGCACAGAAGGAAGGTCTAGTTGTTGTCAATGCACTGATATGCACAGGTTATTGCTCGCTTACTGAAAGTGCGTGTGTGTTTCTGCACATCTAAGCACAGTTTTAATGTTTATCAACCATCTCCAAAACACAGCAACCCCACCTGAGTGCTGCGGACACCACAAGTGTTCACCTCTCACCTCCCCACCGCACCAGAGGGAGTCTCCGTGTGAGCTTATGTCTGGAACTCTGCCTGTCTGAAAAGGAATTACGCTGCAGAACCAACATTAGGTAAGCTTGTACTTATTGATATTAGAGAATATTATGTAATATTAAATTAGTTCCATTGTACTCTCTACCATTAATGCATTTATGTTTACAGTAACCTATTGCTTTTTTTCATCCATCCATCCATTCCATCCATTTTCTTACACCCTTGTCCCTTAGAGGGGTCGGGAGGTGCAGGTGTCTATTTCCAGCTAGCGTTCCGGGTGAGAGGCGGGGTCACCTGGACAGGTCGCCAGTTTGTCGCAGGGCAACACAGAGACAGACAGGACAAACAACCATGCACACACACCTAGGGAAAATTTAGAGAGACCAATTAACCTCACAGTCATGTTTTTGGACTGTGAGAGGAAGCCAGAGTGCCCGGAGAGAACCCAGCATGCACAGGGAGAACATGCAAACTCCATGCAGAAAGACCCCGGGCTGGGAATCGAACCCAGGACCTTCTTGCTGCAAGGCAACAGTGCTACCACTGTACAGCCGCTTTCCCCCCTATTTTCCATTTTTTTCATGGAATGTGAAATCAAAATTGCATTAAAATTGCATATGCAACAAATTCCACTGTGATTGATACTGTAGTTCAGTCCTTAGAATAGAGTGTGATTTCTTGTTTAATGGAAGCGCAGAAATTGTGTTTTGTCCGCATTACCTGAATATTGACACAGCTTTGCGCACATTTGTAATGGAAACGTAGACACAGAAAATTTATTCCCAACCTCACCTTTGTAAAATAATTGGAAATCATTGCTTACATATGTGTTTCCTAACGTCTTAACTTCCCAATTAGACAAAAAACATTTAGCATGTGTAATGCAACATAAACTATACTAGACAAGGTAATCCTTTCAACACTTACAGCAGAGAAATCAAACCAACAATCAGAAGAGTTGTCCAAGAATCAGAACTACCTTCTCGAAGACTGAGTTAGGGCTTTTCCTGGAAGCTGAAATCTTTGGCAACTATTTCAAAAAATTGGAAAATTCACACCCAGAATATTATATTTGAAAGGATTTGATCTCACTTTGATATGTGGCTGATCACTCTGAAAGAATGCCATTCTCCTTACCATACAACGAAAGACGTTTCATGGCAGGCTAGACCCCCAAAAGGCAAAATCCACCCAGAGAGACTCATGGAAGAGTATCAATGGAGGCATTGATACATTAAAGACTGGACGGAGGGAAAGTGTGAGTGTTTGAGCTCGTGATGTTGAGTGTGTGTCTGAGTGTGTAATGGAAGGAGATTTATGAGGACAAATCTGCCAGATGAAGAGTATGAAGCGAGCGCCAGAGACTCATATTTGTTCGGGTCATGACCTGAAGGACTGAATGAGGTCCCCCCCCCCTCCTTTTGAACCTCTTTTTCTTCATTTGACAGAACTTTTAGTTTCATTCGGTTTTTAATATTTGACCTCTAAAAATTATAATAATGAGGCTAAAAATAAAAGCATGTTGTGTTTTGATTCATCCTCACTCACCTTTACAGTTACAGAAATGTTTCCATTCATGCCTCACGTCACCAGGCTCTTTGGTTCCAGCACCGCCACACAGGTGAGTAATCTGTCTGGCATTGCAGCACCAATAATCGAATTGACAATTAGACAGTTTGATTGATGAATTACCTATCTCTTCACTTACAGCTGTTGATGTAACATTCATTAAAAGAGGGACGTTTCAGTTTAGCAGCTTTGACATGGTAATTTGGAATTATAGAAATGTTTGTATTTCACACAGAAAATCTCACATTGATCAAAATACAACAATAAAAACACAAAGCTTAGAACAATTTGGAACAATTTAATCTTTGAAAAGCCATAGTTCATGATAGCTATTATTAATGTTATAATTTGTTTGTCTTTTTTTTTCCACAAGAGCTTTTTCTTTGAACATATTTATAAGTTTATTTCATATTTCTATATTTCCTTTGGCCATATTTTGTTCTTCGTTTTGTGATTCTGTTTTGTAGGTTTTCACTTATTTTAGATTTTCTGTTTTCCTTGCTTTGCCAATGCTCTGCATCGCGAACTTATTGACTTGAATCCATCTCAATGACGTCAATTTATGATGAAAAAACAAATGCGACATGGATGGAGGAAAAAAAACCAGGCATTTATCACGTAGGCACACTTCTTTCTTTAAAACGGGAATATGTCGCGTCAACAATAAGGTTTGCCTTCAGAATAAGCCATTTCTAAGACGTTAGCATTCATATTAGCATTCGCTTGAGCCGCCCTTCAGACGCCTCTTAACGGTGAACAGCCATGAATACCTTTTCTCTCTCCTCCTTCCTGTTCCGCCTGTCTCCTTTTCACTTTGTGTTTGTCTGTGTTAACTCTTCCACAGCAAACAGTCCGCCGTGGGCAGCGGGACCAGCTGTCCGTGTTTTGATTTTCACTTGTTGCTCGGTGTTTAAGCGCCAGCTGAACTGTGGCTGACACTCCGCTTTACGCGCGCGGGCGAATGCGAGCGCGCGGACGAGCAGACTCGAGCAGGATGGACGGAAGGTGAAACAGCTCCGGGCTGCTGTCATAAACGTCACTGACATGTCACATAAAAGCGCAATATGATGAATGTCAACGGCGGTGGTTTGTGTTATACGCCTGAGCAGGTTTTATCACCTTCACATGTGGAGACGGTAAATTGCAAATGCTTAAGGTAGTTCTGTGGAGCTCAGCTGTTCTGTGACGAATGTGGACATGTGTGCGAGTGTTTAGAGTGTGTGTGTCTCTGTAGAAAGACAACAGACAGAGAGAAGGAGACTTTCTCTTTCTCCTGAGGAATAATATAAATCTTGACAAGTTGTCTCTGCAAATATATTCTCAGACAATCCGAATGAAATTGGCTTTGTGGGGAATTAAGAGTGTATAGAACTCATGTCAACACTTTTGATCCAGTCAAAACCGACTTGGCAGAGAAAGAGATTTACTGGATTTTAAGGCATAACGCCGACATAAAGGAATTAGGATGGCTGCTAATCGGCACAATAAAGTGTTTACCTGATGCAAGTCGAGCAATGAAATGAGAATAAATCGGCTTTGCAAGTCAGTCTCTGTGTGTGGGAGTCTTATAATTTCTGATCCTCGCCCCTTTGTGTTTATGTACAACCCAGATTAAAAGTCTGCACGCCATAATTCAAATCTGTCTCTTTACAGCAGGAATTACAGTCGTGATTTGACAAAGTATTTTATGTGGCATTTTTGAAATGCAGCAATGTGCAAAATGTGATAAATGAAAAAAATAAAAAAACTCACAGGATAAAATAACAAGAGAGATCTCACTGAACCAAAGCAGAATATCATTTCAAAGGTGCAATATTATGTACATTATATTCCAACCACAGTGCCATTTTACAGCACAATCAAGTAATTGTATTACCTTCACTTGTTATAGAAATGTTTTGATATCAAGTACATCTTGGGGTTTTATTCATATTATTAGTTTTTCCTACTTTCTGCCAATTTTCTAATTCTCTTATTATTTCTACTAAACTTTTAGTTTTTGTCATATCATTTATCTACCTGTGATGTTGTTATGGGGCGTGCTGTGGTGGCGCAGGGGGTTAGCACGCCCCACATTTGGAGGCCTTAGACCCACGGACGTCGCGGGTTTGACTCCCGGTCCCGATGACCTTTGCCGCGTGTCCTTCAAAAAATGGCGCCGGCTCAGCTGGCTGCCTGCAGACGCAGCTCCTGTCGTGTGCTGTAACTGCAAAATAATTTCCCTGCTGGGATGAATAAAGTAATTCTTCTTGTGAATATTGCGAAACACTTTGGCCCACTGAGGTAGTTGTAAATGCGCTACATGAATAAATTTGGACTCTACTTCGTCCTGGGAGGCGGGGCTAGGTCCCACCAGGCGTTTTGCACAGCTGAACTGAACGGTTGCCACGGGAGATGAAGGGATTTCTCAAACATGCATAAAGGAATCAAAGCAACACTCCCCCTAAGTATTAGAGCTGAAAATAAAATGTCAATTTAACATATTACTGATGTTTAGTGGGGTAACAGCATGGTGTAATGTAAGCACTGGTTAGGGATTAGACATGCAGAGCGGAGGATTTCTAGAAGACAGGGTAGACGTGCCGATATTCATTCTCTGAGGGGGCAAAAAAAAGAAAAAATGGAGAAAAAATTTCTAAGCCAAGAAGATTATACTGATGATGATGATTGCATAATCACGGTGTGTGTTTGTGTGTGTGCGTGTGCGCGCATTGGGAGTGTGTTTTTTATGGTGAGCAGACAGCACAATTAGTCAGTCGCTCAGTTACGGCCCCCCGGCTCTGACCTGACACGTAACATCACGCATGCAGCTGCATGGCTGTGTGCACTTTTACACTTGGCAGGCGCGCAGCAGATCACTGATGAAAGAGCTGCGGCGCTTCGCTCTCAGCTGTGGCTTTAATGAGGAACATGTTTTCTCTCCTTCTCTCCCGCACTAATTACCTCCTGTCTTCCTTTCTGCCATACATCATGGCCTCTTTCCTTCCCTCAGCTTCCCCTCTTCTGCTGCTGCTTCTTGCTTCACGAGTCTCTCCCCCTTTTAAACTGAAATGTGCGAAGGTCGGCCCAAACACGCCCCAAATTTAAATCAAAGTCCTCATGGTTGATTTTCTGTTATGTGTTAATGTGGGTGATCTTTCAGAATCTGAAATTATATTTTTGCCTTAAGGCTCACAAGTAATTGAAACTATCAAAAGTTATAGTTTTCTTTCATTAATTGGTTTATTTCACTCCTTACTTCATGAATCTAGATTTCATCCACTCATTCATGCTCTGTCTCAGTACCGTCTCTTACCATCTTCCTCAATCTGCAATCTTCTCGGTCCCATCATTTGTTCATTTCCCCCGTGTTGCTGTCCTTTGGTACTTATCAGTCAACCACTCTCTTTTCTTTTCTTTAACGCCACTTCTTCCATTTTATTTCACCCTCTTCTCTCACTTTTCGCTTCCTGCCTATTTTTTTTTACGTCATTTTTAATCCACTCACCTTGATTTCTACCTTCCTTTTAATCCCTCTCCTCATTACATTGCTCTGTCTCGCCTGTGCTGCCACTCGCCCTGACATAAACTTAAAACATCTAACTACCTCAATCACATTTTCCAGTAATCGAATCCCCCTATGCTTGTGACATCACTCCTTTTTTTTCTTTTCTTTTTTTACGCCTTTTCCATGTCTTTCTACTAATTTCTGCCTCTGACATGTTCGGTTGCTTCTCTGTGATTTTGTTGGTGATGTCATTGGGTTTGTTTCCCTATATTTCTTCCATTGTCTCAGACCTGTAAAGTCCCCTGTCTGTTTTTGGACGAACAGTCTTTTCCATAATGTACAATAGATCATTAATAACTTATCCGCTGCGTCTGTCTTCATGTACAATATGAGAAGCAAGATGGGGGACATTTGCCTTGCCCTTCAGTTAAACGTGAGGTTACGTAACGTCATCCACAGGAAACGGTTCTTGTTGCTTGTTTTTGTTGCTCTGTTAACTGAACATGACACTAAATATATTGTTAGTATTAGTCTCCATCTGTTTTTGCAATTCCCGTGGCACTGTTGTGAATGCATAGCAACAAGTCGTGTCTCATGCAGTCATGTAAACATATAAGTAAACAGTGCACCCTGTCAGAGTGTGTAAAATTTGCTGTAAAATGTAATAGATAGCTAGACTAGGTAGCATGAACACACAGCATTTTGATGTAAGTTTGCCCTCCTTCATTCTTTACTATTCAGTTTAGTGAACACTTTTGGTGAGATAGAAAAAGTTGTCTGTGACTTTGCTAAGGGAAAAAAATGTTTTTAAAAGAACGGAGGTACAGTACTTGTCAATCGATCAATTAAACAAACTGGGTTTTCACATATTCTGCTTTTAGTGTAAAATAATCTGGCCCAGGTTTTAAGAGTCAAAGTATGGAAGTTTCTAAAATAGAGCGGTAGTGGAAAAAAGTTAAGTGGAATCGCTCTTTAGTCATTTCACAAATTACATGCCAACTTCAGCCAAGTTCACTGAGCGTAGGTCTGTTGATGTCACGTTGCATCGCAGTAAATTTTGTAAAAAATAACACGTCAGTACATGTAACACGTGTTGCTTACAGATATTTTACGTTAACCATTTGTCTTGATAAAGTTTTCTTTAAAGGAAGAATAACAAGTCTGGTAAAATGGGCAACCAGTCTAGGCATGCTAATCTTTAGCTTGTACAGTGTTAATGCCAACCGTTTCGATGCTAAGGCTAGCCTATCTGTGCTAATGAAAGAAAGAAGGCAATCCAGTGGATGACCAGCCTTGGCATGATAGTCACTAGCGTCTGAAATGCTAACGCGAGTAGGCAGTCTCTTTCTCATTCGCCAGCGCTGGTCACGCAGGTGTCATTAATCATATCAGTAGCTAGCTTTGGATTAAGATATAGCCTCCTGTGACAGGGAAGTAGTCACCACCAGGTGTTCAATAGTCTCAATTTTGGTCATAATGCCGCACACTGACCTCCAAAACAACTGCCAACATGTTCAGATCTAGCAGACCAAGCTAGCGTACTCTGAAAGCGGGCCACACAATGCTAAATTAAGTCTCCAAATACCTTAAATGTCCTCACAGGAGCTTCACCAGGATCTGGCCACTGTTGATCTAAAGATTTATGTTTACTAATTTTATACAGACTTCACAGGTTTAGCTTTCATGGGAGGTGGGCAAGCAGGTATGTTTTGTTCTCGAAGAAAAACATGAAGGCCAGTCAAACGTTTGCTACAGAGAACATAGGGAGAGATGAGTCTAAATTGTGCAACATGACAATGACCCCAAACATGCCACAAAATACA
Source organism: Xiphophorus maculatus (assembly GCF_002775205.1). Classification (NCBI taxonomy): domain Eukaryota; kingdom Metazoa; phylum Chordata; class Actinopteri; order Cyprinodontiformes; family Poeciliidae; genus Xiphophorus; species Xiphophorus maculatus. The sequence continues at coordinate 26,636,941 of NC_036447.1, read as the reverse complement.
CCAAAGCCTGGCAGAGAAATAAGAAATAAATAGTCCTGGTCGATTTAAATCCTCACACTGATATCAAGCATAGACGAGGTAAGACTAGCTGTTAGGGTGTAGGACGTCCTGGCTTTGTTCTTAGCTATAAAACTTCTCTTTCTTTTCCAGGGTCAAGAAATAGTAATTAGATGTTAATATTTGAAGTAATTATTTTTTGAAAAACCTCAGTTAATGGAGTGTCCAAACTGTTTCAATTGACTGCACGTTGTTATTTCTGCTCCCTACCCACAATCCTCTTTCCTGATCATCACACCTGCGACCGCAATTCAGTCAGCGACACAAAAGCTCATGGTTTTCCGTCTCTGTCTGGTCCTTCGTGATCTCTCGTTTGTGGCGTGGCATCTCCAGGACGGGAGCTGCTTTGATAAAAATCGGGAAAAGGGATTAAGCTGGGAATTTCCACTCACACTTGCCTAATTGATCTTTAATCTGATTTCATAAATCCTGTGACACATGCAGTTAAACCCAAACGTATTCATACCTCCGGATGATTTAGGTTTTAATGTAATCCTTTAATTTGACCGACAGGTTTCTTCTGCCTGGAAGTGATATTAAAGTGTTAAAGTGGCCGAGCAAAAGTCCGGACTGAAATCTCTGGATTGAGCTCAAGATTAATGTGATGGCAATGAGGCCCTCCAACCTCAAAGACTTGAACTTGTGTGTGAGTGTGCGTGCGGGCGTGTGTGTGTGTGTGTTTGGATGCACAGATATGCACATGTTTATTCTGGTGAACCTGTCTATTAATCTGTAAACACGCCCCACAGCTGTTCCATTGAAATCAATGGCATTGTATGAAGATCAGGCTTGCTATTATTATTGGATTTAAAAGATTAACACACACCTGCGTGGCAGGACATTAGAGAGCAACGAGTGTGCGCACAGTGCGTGAGTCAGAATGTGTGTGTGTGTGTTTATTTGCATTAGACATAAAAAACATTTTAAAAGGGAGCGAGATGAAAGAAAATGTGGCCATTTGAGGCTCTTTAGCAGTAAGCCACTACTGAACAAGCAGCAGGACAACAGGGACCAAAGGAACGGAGGAGCTGCTTTTACTGGCTCTTTGTGTTACTCCTTGACTTATCTGGAGAGAGAGGGAGAGACAGATACTTCACAATAGGATGATGGAGTGTGAGGATGATGTCAGTGGTTATTATTGCGACGCAAAACCGCAACGTTTTCGTCTTCTCGTTTAAGAATTGTGAGGAGAAATACTGTAGTTGGCCAGGTGGAGAGGAAAAAACATCGTCGGGCTCAACTTGCAAATGCTGCACCATTGCCATCAAATGAAGCGTAAACAGGAAGTTCCCCAAATCAGATAACATTATGGAAAGTGAGTGAAAAGGCAGCGATTCTGCGTGTGTGTGTAGCTTGGTTAGCCATTACATGGAGGTGCATGTCTGGAATATTTTTCATGTCAGTCACCTCACTTTTAGTTTCTCTCTCTGCACCAACATTTCCATTCCTCAACCCATCCACCTTTTAATTTGGTGACCAGTTCTTTATATATATATATATATATATATATATATATATATATATATATATATATATATATATATACAGTACAGACCAAAAGTTTGGACACAACTGTGTGTCCAAACTTTTGGTCTGTACTGTATATGAAATTTGTTTTCTTTTGTGATTTGTGTAAAGCTGTTTGTTTGCATGTTTGGATCCCCAGTAGCCGTTGCTGTAACAATAGCTACTGGGGTCCACCTCATAAAAAAGTAGCACAAAAACAGTTGCAATTAATATAATATTAAAAACTTAGCACATTAATTCAGAAATGCACAATTATCACAATTCATATAATAAAACCGTTCTATTAGAAACAGAACACATTTTAGCGATTATAACACTACATAATAAAATAATTAATCGGCCCTCGAAAACAAATGTAGAAAATATGTTTTTTCTCTCTAACTGTATTGATCATTACAGATTCGGATATAAAACATGCGAGCAGACGCAATCTCCTGCAATAAATTAAGCCAAACTTATTGGAACAGATCAGCGAAATCCACATGCAAGTCATCTATCATGATAAAGCAGACACTATACAGAAAATATGTTTAAAAAGATTTCTTCCCTACTTATATCACACTGCTCCTGAGGCCTGATCATCTGCCTGAACTTGAGTTAATTTCATTTCATGTCTGAAATCAAGTCCTAAGGCGACCAGGTGAGCAAGTCCAAAAAAATAAACGTCTGGGGCAGCAGGTTGCGGCAGAGAGACTGACGAGCAAGAAATAACAAAAAAAAAATCAACATGAGGTGATTTTCAACCATTTATGGCGACAAAAATCACAGCCGTCGCGTTGCATCTCGTCAGCAAACGATTTGGTCTTTTAAAAGTCGGAAGAATCGGTTTTACTTCAAGCAAATCCGACTGGAATCCACAAAAAAATCACATTTATCTTCTGCTGTGCTGCAGAAGATGAACTCACATTGGTTCAGATATATAGAAACAACATTTTTCCTCACTGTCTGACAGTAAATGAGATGCAACTTTTCAGTTTTGTTTTTCTTTTTTTTTCTGTTTGCTGCTGATTCCTGTATATATTTATTTTTTCATCGTTATGTTTTTTAAATTTGTAGAGATTTCCTTGGAGTTCAAATTAGAAGTCAAATAATCAAATTACTTTATTTATGCAACACAATGTAAAGACACAACGCAGCTCAGAAGTTCTGATGAACAGTAAGGATGAGCAGTACAGGTCCGCATTCCCTTGTGCATTGATCTAAAAATAAAAATTCAAATTTTAAATTTAACTCCAACTTCACGGGAAAACGTTTTAAAAGTTTTCCAACAGATGAGGAGCTGCATTCTACATGAGAGAGCTCAGATTGTCCTCCAATCAGAAATACCGGGCGTTGCGGTAGTCAAGACAAGAAGACAATATAGTGAAAGTCTAAAAAAAATATTCATTTTTGGGACTCTGGGGTAGTTAAATATGTGCGATCAAAAACTTTTAATTTCTAAGGCAGGTGCTGGGCCCAGTCCGATATAATGCTACTTCAACTAGAGAGGGAGATGGCAGAGAAATGGCCTCGTTTCCCGGTGAGCAGCCCGGCTATTACCTCGCCTCTGGAATGCACTGGAGCTCAAATTAAATAATTAGTTTGCATGTGCACACAGGACTTCATTCAGGCTCTCTGTCTCTCTGCTGCGTTTAAAGTGCCCCTTCGTGAAAAGCCGTTTGCGAAAAGCTGATTGTATTTGCTTTTCGGAGAGTGGATGTTGTCATTTCTAAAAGGGGACGGACCACTGGAGGCAGAGGTCCGGCGAGCAGGTGGGAGAGAGATCTAAACAGAGGAGAACTGAAATGCGGTCAGCTCAAAACTGTACATGTGTCTGAACATGACATCCCTGTGGCAGCATCATGATGAGGGGATCCTTCTCTTTAGTGTGGGCAAGGAAGTTGGCCAGAGTCGATATGAAGACATATTGAGCAATCCAGCAGGACAGCAACTCTTAAAGGGGCAGTGTTATGTGTTTTCCAGGCACTCAGTGACATTTTACAGCTTGATCAAGTAACTATGTTACCTTCAGCTGTTATAAAAATGACATATATGAAGTCATATATTTCATGTATGACTTGAAAAAAATTTTCCTTCCAGATTCAACGCCTTGAAATTGGGCCTCTGTCTCTTTAAGAAACCTTCACAAAGTCATCACAACATTGCTCCTCTATTAGCCCTTTAACAATGTTTTATTTATTTAGTTAGTTTTTTACCAGCGTTGTGCAGCAGATATGAAGCTCCACCAAGCGTTTGGTGATTGTCGCTGGCTAGTCTGAAGGAGCTGGACGGTGGAGGGCTGCTCTAAGAGGCTGAAGCTCGGAAACTTGGAAACTGCAGCTCAGAGGAGGAGCTTCATCTCGAAGGCGGAGCTAGGTCCACCCAGGCATTTTGCACAGCTGGATGGTTGCCGTGGGAGATTAAAGGATTTCTCAAACATGCATGAAGGAATCAAAGCAACACCCCCAGTGTGTTTTTGATGAAGAGATAACATTTTAATATGATGTAAAAGCTCTCAAAAGTTGATTTTACATCATACTGCCCCTTTAAAGCTGCAGTAAGAAACTTTAATAGAAAAATATGTTTGATTTTTAAAATACATTTTCACACCCAAGGCTCTTCCGACATCGGCCAGGTCGGAAACATTTCTCTGCCGTGGAATGGAGGATATTCTTCTCAGACCTGGCGAGACGGATGACGACCTGCATGGTGAGCAACAATGATTGGTTGTTTCTGACGTGTCTTTCTGCCGATAGCAATAGGAGCAGGCGGAGGAGCTTGAATTTTTTTTCACAAGCTACTATACTGTCAGTATAGTTTAAACAAATGTGTTGAAACTATATTTGTTGGTATAAAAGTTACATACTGCAGCTTAAACTTTAAAGTCACATTTGTGACTGTGATGAGTCTTCTCCATACGTATTGATATTCACATTTAGTCACACTCAAAACTGTCGTTATACAACTTATAAAAATAAGTTTAATTTCCAGTTTTTACCACCTTTCCATGCACTATGAGACAATGAACCTGACTATGCAGTCACACACACACACGCACACACACACACACACACACACACACACACACACACACACACACACACACACACACACACACACACCTCTACACTGAGACTGAATTTACTCCAGTCTGTCTGTGAAAGGATGGGTTTGTTTCAGAGGTTAGTAGTCCCCCGTCTGCTGACGTATTTCCTCTACTCCGCGTCTCCATGCCAATCTTTTTTCTCAGCAAAAAAAGAAAAGAAAAAAACCCACAACTGTGCATATTTACACAGAAAAAAAAACCCACCCTGAGCTTCCCCAGATGTCAACTTTTTTGGGGAAGTGGCTTTCCTCCACGGGGCTGCGTGACATCTATATTTACGCGCTCCGTAACGTCGGCTGTGCACGTCGTTTCGCGCCGACTCGTGCTCTTTTTTTCTCCTTTTCTGTAACACTTATGACGCTTTGTTCCGAAGTTTAAAAAAAACAAAAAAAAAAACAAATCAAACCTGAGTCAAAGTTTGTCTTTTTTTTTTTTTTCTCGGCTCGCCCCTCACGTTGGGAAAATATCACGGGCTGGAAAAAGCTGCGGTCTCGCCTCGCTGAGAGTCGCTCGGTTTGAACAAAGGTTAACTGCCACCGTTGGGGGAGACGGGAAATCCAGGTGCAGGAAAAAGCACGAGTTATTTCAGACGCCGTAATGTGCGTCTCCCCTAACAGCACTTTTAGTGAAGAGCAAATATTCACATAGCTGTGCTCCAAAGCCTGGAGGAAGAAAAAAAAAAAAAAAACAACACCTTTTTGTGACAGTTTTAGAAATGTCACCTGTGATATTTCAGCTACAACTCAATATTTGTACGAACGAGGATAGTTTTCTAAAAGCATCCAGCCATAATTACTTACATGCAGTTTATGGGATTAATGTCTTCCAAGAGGTAAAACTGACATTTGCTTCTCTGTTTGGTTTGACAGAACAGATGAGTGGAAATGTCTTTAAATTATGTTCTGGATTTTAACCGAAGACTGTTTTAGTTAATTTCCCTTTTCAAAGAACGTAAAAAAAAAAAAAAGAAAAGCGAAAATTAAAGAGAGCAGTAGGCCTAAAAGAGAATGGAATGCTGAACTGCTTTATTAATGCGTAACACAATAACAACCACATCCAGAAGTTGGGATTTCAAACTGTGAAGATCCGATCTGACCTTTTGCATGAAAGGAAAGTTTGAAAGGACCAAGAAACTTTCTCAGCCACTCTGCTTCTATGAGAGTGCCATTCATCAGCACGGCGAAGGTTTTCTGAACTACTTAAAGGCAGTTGTTTGAAGTAGGACACCATGACCTATGGAAACTATTGGCGGCCGCGCTGCGTGAGGATCAGAGGGCCAGGAACAACAAGCAGATTGAGATTAGCTTCAAGACGAGGAAAAGAAGAAGAAGAAGAAGAAAAAAAACAGGAGTGGAGCGTGTAAAAGCTTCCATCGCTACAGGGCAAACCTTAAGAAGCTTCAGAAGAGTTGGATGAAGGAAGAAAATGAAATGCATTTCTTTCTTTATTGGAAGGTGGAGGAAGAGGAGCCTCCAACAGCAATATAGCAGGGAATTTCCCTGCATGGATCAAATGCACCTCTCGGATCAAAAAGTCTGTGGATGTGTTCCTGTGAGCATCTCTGACCTTAAAAGGAAAGACGGCTCAGGAAGGAGGACGGACGGACGGGTTCTCTTAACGCGGCCTGTTTTCCTGGACTTTTTTTCTTTCTTTCTTGTTTGCGTGCGACGCAGAGTTTTAAATGATTTTGAACAGATTCATTTGTGCTTCTTGCGTCGAGTGTTGCAGCGTTCCTTCAGCCAGTCAGTCAGTGGGCGGGGACCGAGGTTGATGCGGTCAACTAGAGCTAACAAAATGACAAAAACTGAAATTGAGGAAACATTTTTGTAAACTGAAATAAATAAAAAACGGTAATTAACGGGGGGGGAAAACTATAAGTAACCGGAACTATATTGTGTGTTTATAAAACTAACTAAAACACTGAAATTATACGCATAACACCCTTTGTTTTTGGGTTTATGAATCTCTTTGTTGGCCCTTTACACTGATGTGAAATTGACTTTTTTTCCCCCCCACAGTTTACGTCAATTGATGACAGTTTACGGCACTCCATTCTCCTCATGGCGGCGACAGCAACAGGAAGAAAAACTATTTTAAAAAGTTTAATTGTTTTAAATAACAAAGATTAAATTGCTTTGTTTATACATTGGTGACCACTTGTAGGACTTGTATTTGACTGTTCTGAGGTAACATAATCTGTTGTACAGGGATGGCATGAGGAATGAATGATGTGCGTTTTGTTGTTTTCTTTCTTTCAAACACTTGCATAATAAAATGCATGGAATTTCTTCACAGGCGTTAAATAGCTTCTTTGGAGACCTGATTCACTCACTATAACGTTGCAGTTATGGTCTGTGTTGATTTGTGATCCGTATTATCTGGTAAAACAAGTATGTCGTAAGCTCATCATGCGATGTATTAAAATTGTGTGAGTGAATAAACTGAATGAGAAACGTGGGGAGAAAACAACTGGGCCAGTTGATGTTCAACAACAATGAAGTACATTTTTTGACAATCATATCTTCTGTTGAGTATTCAATGTGCACATAATCACCATGCAGCGCTTTGACCTCATACTTTGGAAAAACTAACCAAAGTATGAAAAAACTAAAACTACTACTATAACCGGTGAAAACTAAACTGCAACTGAATAATATACGTATAATAATAACAGCTCATAAAAACAAGGAAACACACTCTAAGAACTGAAGCTAACCGAGTTAGACAAAAAGTCACAACGAAATAAAATCAAACTTTAATGAAAAACCCACCATTATTCTTCTATGGTGACTGGAGTTCTCACTTCTCATTAAGATAACATTAGGAAAGTATTATTTTAGTTCTATGTTGAAAAGCTTGACGTACCTTGATATCAATAACCTATCCATACATATTAAGAACTGAGATCATTCTGTATGCAGGTTACTGGACACGTTGACTTCCCAAACAGTCCATACACACAACTATAAAGGTGAAAAGTACATGTACACCCTCTATTAAACCCAGAATGTTAACATGTTACCAGGTTACTGGGCACTAACATGACTTTAACCTGACCTGAAGTATGTCCAACCACACAGAGCAGGTCCAACCACGTCAGCACATCCTGATCAACTCAACTGCACACAGAGACCGTGGAGGTCTATCAAGCGGAGATGTTAACTAATGATTGATGAAGGCAAGCATGTTGCCTGCAAAAGTCAACATTAGCGCTAACAGCACTAATATACATAATTTTTTAAAGAAGTTGAAGGGCAGAAGGGAGCAGTTTGTCAAAGTGTGTGTCTACATGCACAACATACACTGGATGCCTTAGTTTCTGTTGAAATATTATTATTGAGTTGTTTAGTTAGAGATATGCATTATAAACAATGTTTTTTATATATATATGAAAAGTTGATGCTAGGGTTAACCCTTTATGACCGAAGTTTCAAATCTCTGCCTGGATATTTTTTTGCTTACTTTAATTGTACGCAGAGTAAATATATTTGCCCATTTATCCATAACAGCCAGAACTTTCAATATCTAGCAAGATATTTTCACAATTTATCGTCTATTAAAAGAGCGGCCCTCAGATTAATTTCACTCCCTGCTACGTCGGGGGGTGAAATTACCGTAATACCCCGATATTGGCTGGAAAGTGCAACGTCTCCCCTTCCATAAACCGTTGGAATTTTCTGGATAGCACAAAGTGTGGCGGAATTACGGTGCTGCAAAAATTTGGCTGGATCGCTGGCGCTCTGTTTGGTGTGGAAGGGTTCAAAAATGATAAGCATTCATTAGTTTTCACTCTTAGTCTGACATGCTAACCCCGTCCCACCTTACTGCCCTCTCTGAGAGGCTGAGACGTAGCCAGCTCTCCATTCAGTGGGTACTGACTGAGATTCCTAATCCAGGAGAATATCAGCCTAATCGGGATTTGTGGGAAATCTATTTTAGCTGGTTCATAGAGGTAGACCCACCCACATACCCACATCTGAGAGTCTCACCGCCCTTCCTTTTCTGAATTAGACCGACTAATTCACGCAGGATTCCCAGATCACACCCATTAGCAGACAATCTCCTCCTATTTAGCAACTTGATCCAGGAATTATTTAGTGACTCGCTTGGAGCCCCAGGGTTGTTGCTTTACCAACTCTGGGCTCAAGGGAATCGTAAAATACCGCCTGTGAGTGAATGAACCATGCACCATGGCGATTTTGAAGAACATTAATTAAATAAGAAATTAAATAATATTAAACATCTTTTCACACTGATCAGTCCATCCAGGATTTGTGATTGTTTTTTTTTGTAATCAAAATCACAGATTTTTTTTGGTGCTAATTTAGAAATATTCCTAAGAACGTTTTAAGACATGTTCGTTGTTGTTTAGTGTGACTTTTTATTCATCGCTGTGTTGGACACAGACCATAACTTTACATCAACTAAGGCTGAGGCAGCAGTCACTTAGATCAAATGTTTTTGGTTAAATTTGAGAAAAAATGTCAGTAAAGTCAGGAAAAAATGTGGGGATCTTTTGATTATGTGTGAATTTCCTGTATTTGTGAAAAAAACCAGAGTGACTTAAATATGTAATTTGGAGTCCAGAGGGCCACATAAAAAGCTCTGGCGGGTCAGATCTGTCTCGGTTTAATTTCGGAGTTCACGAGTCTTCATCTGCTCTGCCTGTTATCGCCACCCGATAAAGACTGCTTGCATGACGACTGTTTAAATAAGAAACACTTTGAGGTGGCGTGTGTAATTGTCCTTCCAGCGATCTGGTGGGTGTGGGCCGCGGGATGGGGGTTGAGGTCGAGTTGTGATTGGCACACTCCGACACGGTTTGGTATCAAAACACGTATCGGCACAATGGGACAAGTCCAGTTCAAAAGACGGCCTACGTAAAGTGTTTGTTGTCTAATGCCGTTTTGACCACAAAACGTTTTTTTGGTGAAAGCCGTGTTTGAACAGACAATCTCTTGATCTACCTTCAATTGTTCAAAAGCAGGACAACAAAGCCAAACACATTCACGTTTGACTGGCTCTAACTGACTTGTATTACGCTGGATTTATCAAGCTGCATTTTAACATGTAACATGGAGTTTCTGTTGCATTTTATTGTCATTTTATTGACTTGTAGTATGAAGTACTTCTTAAAAATTGAATACGGTGAGAAAGCAAAATTTTCATAAATTCAAATTCAATGCACACAGAAATCTTTCAAGCCTTTATTTCTTGTAATTTTGATCATTTAACTTTTTCTTATATTTTTCTATTTTTAAACAAAAAGCTGTAATCCCCCCAGTAAAATAAGCAAAATAAAATTAAGTACACAAATAATCTTAGGTGACAGCAACAAGCAAAAACAACTTGGCGTACAGCAGTTATTGACATTTTATAAGTTATCCACTTATCCCATTTTTCTTCCAATACATCTTCGTTCACTTTAAGAATAAAAGTCGAGTGGACAGAAAATGTGTGATTCAGTTATTTGATGGGTATGGTTTACAGATAATGAAAACCCAGAATTATTAATTTGTGTTTCAGAAAATTAGAATATCCCATCAAATCTATAAAAATTGGATGTTTTGAACAGAAACGTCAGGCTGTCAGGAGCTGCTTGTCCATGAATCGCTGCGGCACGGAGGCAGAGGCCTGTGGTGTAACGGCAGCCAAAGTTGGTTTGTTTCTCCTCTTCTCTTTGACAATGCTCCATAGGTTTTCTATGGGGTTAAAGGTCAAGGACGTTTGCTGATCAATCAAGCACAGTAACGCCATGGCAACTGAACTGGGTTCTTGTACCTTTGGCAGGTGGAAAGTCCTGCTGGCAGCTGCATTGCCTGTGGACTTCAGAAAACTCAGTGGACCAACACCAGCTGATGACATGGCACCCCACTTAATCACACTGTGGGAATTTCACACAAATGTGCTTCTCCGCTTTCAGAGATTTTGATTCCCAAATGAAATAAAAACGTAAGATGACTTTGGACCAGAAGGAACAGTGTGGTTCTTTTTCTACGCCAAAGACAAGAGTCTTCTGATGTTCTTCCTGATTTAGGAGTGACTTGACATGAGCAATGGGACATTTGCAGCCATGTGTGGGGTTCGTCTGTGAGAAGTGTGGCCCTTGATGCTCTGACTCTGTCCACTCTTTGTGAAGCTCCCCTGAATTCTTGAATGAATTTTGCTCGACAACTCTCTCCCAACGGAGACCAACCTTGTTGCTGGCGCACCTTTCCTTCTCAAATATCAACCAACTTCTTTAGCAATGACCCTTTGTGGCCTCATTGCGAAGGACATCCATGACCGTCTTATGGATATCTGTAAAATCAGCAGTCGCCCTCATGATTGTGTCGCCTACCGATCCAGAACGACAGACCGGCTAGAGGCTCAGAAACCTTAGCAGGTGTTTAGATTTAATTGGCTGATTACAATGTGACGCCACGAGAATCTAATACCTTTTTTTACAAGATTCAAGTTTTCTAAGACACTGAATATTGAGGTTTTAATATCTGTAAGTCATAATCATCAAAAATACAAGAAGTAATGATTTAACATCACTCTGTGTGAGATCTGAGTTTTTCCTTTTTTAAAACAGTGACAAAAACTACTGAACTTTTTCCAAAATTGCCATTTTCTTAATTTGTCCCTGTATTAAGCTATTGTTACTCAGTGACCTCCCTTCAAAATGTTTTATGCTAATGTTTAATGCGAGTACAAACAACTGCGTGCAGTTAGTGATTTTTTTTTTTGTCGGACACGTGTAGTTGTGCTTACAAGAGTCACTAGAAGGAAAGATGTTTCTGTTTAATATGATTATATTTTCAGCACAAAAGCTCATTTTAACATTACCAGAGTAAGAAGGACACATTTCTGACATACCATCCTGTTGTTTTTTGTTTTGTTTTATTTTTTGTTAAGTGGTTACTGAAAATGCCAAGGATTCTTATATTATTTGGGTTTCTGAATGCACATTTGTATGTCTGTGACGTATGAATGTGTGTGTTTTGGGTGTGGACGGTGGTTCAGTTCTCCATTTGTGCACCTGCTATGCATCACTTAATTCTTTCTGTATACATTCTCTCCACTCATCTGCAGATTAACTAGCCGTCATTATTATCCTTTGGCTCCGACTGACGTATTTTTGGTATGTCTTTTTTTGTGGTGTGCAGTTTAGGTTTGTAGTTTGTTTTCACATTAGCCCGTCTTTGTTGAACACTTCTACTTTTATCTTAATACATGAGTTTGATGAATCGCTGTCTTTTGACTCCATGGTTGAAAATAAACGTAACAAATTTGTTCGTAACTTTCTTTTGATTCAGAAGTTTGAACTTTTGTCGGACGTTCAGGGTTTTCCCTTCACGAGCTTCTTGGAAACGTTTGCTGGAATTTTATGGCATTCCACTGGACAAAACTGGGGCGAATTGAGTCAGGTCCTCAAGCACACTTTTTTTGGCTTTGCCCAGGAAATTTTCAAAGGAACTGAAATGGCAGCTTTGTGATGGCCACTCCAGAACATTGACTTTTTTGTCCTTGAGGCATTTTGTAACCAAATTGGCAGTGTGCTTAGGGACGTTGCTCAGTTAGAAGACTCATTTCTTTAATCTGTTTCAGACAGTAATACGTAAAAGGTCTTTATACATCATATGCTGGGTCTCAACGATATGGCTGAAAAACCTGTCTAGAGATGAGCATTTCATATCAGTCGATATTGATAATTATTGATTAGTTTTTTGGTTTTAAATATCCAAAATACTACAACACGTTGACGTGACCTTTTCTCTTTTATCCAGTTTCTTCTTGAGCTGTCGTATTCATTCTCTGCTTTCACTCCACGCCAATCGCTTTTATTTTTAAGCAGCTTAGAGACAAGATGGCAAATCATGAAACTGTTCCCACTTACTCAGGCGTACTGTGTGTATTCTGTGGACTGCGCATTGCCGAGCGCACCGATTGCCTACATTTCTTGTGATAAATTCTTTCATTTCCCACAATTCCAATGAATACTAGGTAGCTTGATGAGCTAGTTGGGCGTCCAGTCCAGTTTCATCTCCAGGGCAGCCAACGCACAACTGTCAGTGCTGCACAGAGAGCGGCAGTCACACTACTCATCCTTGCAACTATTTGCCCTGACTCAACATCGTCAGCTTGGTGAGCCATACTCAACGGTTCGATGTGAACATTGTCTCCTGCCAAGCAGTTTCCTGTGAGAGTCAGAGTATCACCGTGTATGTGGCATCTTGTTCGGATGTTTGACAGACTCACCTTTGAATCTGCCTTGAGTTTGCACGGACTTCCAATGAGTCACGCATGCTAGAGTATCTTGGGGGCTGTCGGTCATCTTTTGTTGGACACGGATGTAGGTACACAACAAGTCATTGCAAGGTAACCAAAGATTGGGTGATGCCACAAACCGTTTTTAGCTAGGCCAGGGAAGGTTGAGCGGCTAAAACCTTTTCTCTGCCTAGATTCCTCAGAATATCATGCGGTTGCGGATCAGAGTTTAGTGAAATGATCAAAATTCGATCGGACGTGTTCTCTATTGACCTCGATCACACGTCTATCCCGATAAATATTGTTATTGTTTCTTCACAAATCACTACAGTATGTGAACATGTGGTTTCCACTGGGTCTCTTCTGGAATCTTCTAAGGATCTCGCAGAAAGAGTTGGAGAGTTTCACCGGGGAGAGGAAAGCCTGGGTTTCCCTCCAGCGTCTGTTACTTCCAGTTCTGAGCTGCGGACAATGCATGAATGAATGTGTTGGGTGTGTCGAGTCCATTTTTCCTGGATTCTAATTAGTGTCGGGCAACCGATCGCGAGGTCTGGAGTGAGATAAAACCTTAAGCCAATGAACTGAATCAGGCAAACGTCTTGTGCTAATTTTAAGGATCCGTATCACAAACATTGGGTCTTCCGCAGTGAACGAAGCGCAGTCCTGACAGCCACACTCGGTTGCCTTACTGTGCTGTTTGTATATTTAGCTGCCCTGTTCCACTTCCTCCACTGCTAATGTTGGGAAAGCACATAACAATACAGCCGTCATTCTGACCTCCCCTCTTTTCCTCTGCTATCGGCTTCTCACCATCTTCTCCGCCCTGTGGCACCTTCCCTTGAGTCGGTGGTCCCTTGTTCACTTTCCGTCTCATCAAAGCCTTCTTTGAGAAAGAAACCGTGAAGTGATTCACATGACCCAGGCAACGCAAACACAAACTTCCCTACGCTGGAACTAGACTAGAATACAATCCGAAAGCCAAAGCAAAAAAAGGACTATTAGTGAGCAAAATCTGAATCACGCCATCAGATGAAAATAATAGCTCCAGTGACTCACCCCCCCCCCACACACACACACATTTCTGGCTTCATTGTTCCTTCCACGTTTTGTCTCCATTTATGAGCTGTTCAACAGTTTCCTCTGCTGGGCAAATTAGGTGACGGAGATAAGATGTAAATATTCTCATTTGATTTTTTTTTTTTAAGACTTGAACATGGTGCAGATCAGATATGAGACCTGTGAGTTCTGGGATCTCTCTGTATATTTACACTCATTAGGAACACCCTAATGGCAACGCTCATTATAAGCCAGGAATGGAAATAGTTTTTTCATCAAAGTTCATACAGCTTCATGGGAGAATAGTTTTTTGTTTATTTGTTTTTCTGTTGTTGTATATATCATGTATTGGCCCTGCCAAAAGATTTAAAAAAGGATAAGAAAAATGTGTCAGATTGCCAAACACTTTTTACAAACAGCTTGAAAATTGTCATTCTTCATGTTGTGAGCTATATAAAAAAAATTAAGGTACATTAATAGTTTTTTACAGAACTAGATTGGGACCACTCAAAAATAAAATGCTGACTTTTTTTCTCAAAATTTTGACTTTAATTTTCTGAGATTAAAGTATTTTTTTTTTCATTGACCCCATTCCTCTTCCATAGTTTTTCATTGAGGAAAAATCTAAAAGAATGACTTCATTCTTTAAGCGATTCTTGAAAAGAATCAAGAAAGTGACTCCAGTCTCACTTATTAAAAATCAACATTGTCACCAAATAAATGAGATATAAATAATAGGCCTTCTCGCTGAGGTTAAAGTTAGGGCATTCCTACACCTGATAATTGCTAGTTTTGTCCTCATTGCTTGAAGTAAATGCAGTCAGACTCTTCTGGGCATCTACCAGTCTATCAGCAGTTAGATATTTGAAGGGTTTCTTCCATGTACCGCCTTTTTCAGGTCAAACTACAACATCTCAATGTCAACATCTGGATCTTAATCCTCAGTTTTATGGATTCACTTGTATGTCTTGAGTCAGTAGTTGTGTTTCCATTAACCATAAAATTGAGCGAAACAAAAATAAATTGGCTTGATGGAAGCTCTGTGGTGATGTCCAATAAAAAAAATCCGATTTGACTCCCAATTGTCCACAGAACGTCACTTCAGATGAAGTTCTCGTCTTTGTCTATGTTCTGTTGGACAACTTTGACCTCAGCGGGTCAACTGAAACGCATCCGCCATGGCGGTATTTGCCGAAACGTTCGCCGCTGGACATCTGAGAATATCTAGGCAAGACTGTCGAGACGAGATCAAAGCCGGTTGCAGAGGTTGTGTGTTAAGTCTGTGGCCCGAGTTTGAACTTTGCCTCATCCTGCCGTGGTGACAGAGGAAGCTGGCTGAAGCAGAGAGGGGGAGAAAGTCACACGGCGAACTAGATCAGGATATTAGACAGGAAGTACATCAACTTTCAACTCATCCCTGAATGCTGGGAAGGACACGGCTAATGATGAACGATGACGACACCAATGGATAAAGGATTTCAATACTTAATTAGAAATTTCAAACTGATTAACTTAACTGGCTCTGTTTGAAACCTGACCTGCTTCCAGGTTTATGAACGTCAGAGTCCTTCGGAATCGAAATTCCACAAATTTCCAGAAATTAGATCAGTTTGGTTCTCACTGTAGCAACATTTTATCTCCACGTCCTTTTAGGGGATGTGATAAAATGGGAGATTTCTGCAAACAAGCATGCATAGCAAACCAAACCAAGTTTTCTCTCTAAATGAACAAAGTTTGGCATTAAGGATGGTTTTTAAAACAACAACAACAAAAAAACAATAGTTAAAAGGTTTATTGCCAAGGCTTCTAATAACATAACCTCATAGTGATGCTGTCTGAACTTATCTAAGGTTGTAGCAGCAAAGAGATTTTCTTACCAAGTGGCTGCATGAATATTCATCGACTCGTCGTTGGAAATATAACATTAAATTTCCATATGATCTTTTAATTAGTCCATGGCTCTCGTTTGAGCTCACAGGTTTGGTCAACGGCCAAAAACAATAACTAAAGATTTTAATGAACATTTTAATTAATGGTTCAATAGGGAAGTGCATAATTGTGTGACAGGGAAGTGATGGGTATTTCACTAGACTATTTTTTTCACATAAAAATCTGACTGTGCCCCCTGGAGAACCACATTTTGCTAGAATTAAAGCTGCCAGATCTCATTCCCTCAGCATAATGCCGCCTCCACCATGCCTATTGGGCAAGATGGTGTGTCAAGACTGATTTGCAGGTTAAGTTTTCCACCACATTGTGTTTACAATGATTATGTTAGTGATCAATTATTCTATTTATTATTCTGATGATGAATCAGGCAAGCGAATAAAAAAATTGGCACACTTTGCAACTTTTTCATTGAACTGCTCGCGCTTTTTAAAAAATACAATACTGTAAGTATTGCATGAAATAAGTCATATTTGATATCTACGGCATTTTAATAACAACTGAAGTTAACATAGTTACTTGATTGTGCTATAAAATGCCTCTATGTGCCCCTTTAATTCATAAACATGCACTTTGTGGTGGTCCATAACATTAGTGCCACATATATTTAAGTTTACAATTCCAACATGATAACTGCTTCAAAAATGTAAAGGTTGCACGTTTTTGTTGTGAGGCACCTTTATGCCAACTACAAACAAACTTGCAGGGTAAAATCATTCGACAAACAAAACGTGTATTGATGTTTTTCAACAGAGAGGGTTTGCTTTGGAGACATTTTCATATTTACCTCTTTAGCAGCTTGACAATTCATCTCTTTCTATGCATCGCGTTGTTATGACACAAAAAAAAAAAAAACGCGGTCCATCTCCTGCATGTATCTGTGTCATGGACAGCTGTGAAAAGCGTGGAAATGTTTGACATTATCACACCTGCAGAAACGCACGCACGCACGCACACGTACGTGTTAGAGGTACGTCTTCTTCCTCTGTTACATACCGGGAATGTCAAAGTTGGAGCTCTGACAGCGAGCAGCTCTGTTAACCTGATATAGACACTCATAGGAGTACAGCGGGGTCATTGCTGTGGAGAAGGGGTCGTGCTTCAGTCTGTCGGTGACTCAAGTGACTTCTTAGTCAGGCCTATCAGTCTGCACGCTGCAATGAGGCTTTAATTAGATATAACTGCTTTGCCACTTGTGCTTTTACGGTGAATTCTGTCCCATTAATTATGTTTTTGTTTCCATTAAAGAAGAAAAACCTTGAAAGCATTCAAGTTTATTCTTATAGAGATAAATATTGCTCTACAACGGCAGCATTTTACACGGGCAGGTATTTATGAGTACATGTTTGTGTGAAGTCCAGAAATAGGCCCCACCGAGATGCCTCTTTCCTCTGTCTTCCTAAACCGCAGAAGAGGAAGAATCTGCCTTGACCCCCAGGTTTCCGCGACGACTTGTCACAACGTGACCCGAAAACAAAATGTGGGAGCTTCCCGGAAAACACCCTCCGTCTCTGTCTGCTCTGGAAATGAGCGCAGATTGGTCCTTTGTTTCAAAACAAGCTCATCTATAATGATTTGCCACGCAACAGGTCAAAGCGCCGCTGCTAATGCCAACGAGATAAAAACCTAACAGGGAAGAACGTGCGTCTGCGTCCTTCCTGCTTGAAAATTTGGATTCCATATTTACTAGGGCCCTGGACTTTAAGGCCAAGACTCTGAACTCAAAATTAAATGAAATTAAAACTTTATTCATTTTGAACATGTAAAATGTCAAAATGGTGTGTTAAGACAAAAGAAGAAAAAAATAAATACAATAAAGCATAGAAATACAAACCTTTTATAAAAAGAAGTAGAAAGGAAACAAAGCTTGTTAAATCTTAATGTTTGTTGGATCTTAAATCGATTCATTAATTTTGATTAATTACTCGCACAGATTTTAACACGCTACAAATATTAGCACAATAAATTGCGTTTCTTTACAAACCAAACTCCAGAGACGGAACCTTTGTATATCTGGTGCTCTCGTAAACGTGACGCTCGAGCAACATCGACAAACGACAGCAAGCTGCTTCTCTTGGCACAGTCCATGGCGCAATTTCAGCGCTAAATTGAGACTGTTGAGCACCTGGCGGTGGCTACTTCCTGGTCGCAGGAAGCTGCATCCACTCCAAAGCTAGCTCCTGATGCGATTAATGACGGGCTGGTACGCTAACTGAGCAACCATCACCGCTAACCGAGCAACCATCACCGCTAACCGAGCAACCATCACTGCTAACCGAGCAACCATTACTGCTAACTGAGCAACCATTACTGCTAACCGAGCAACCATTACTGCTAACTGAGCAACCATTACCGCTAACCGAGCAACCATTACCGCTAACCGAGCAACCATTACCGCTAACTGAGCAACCATCGCCGCTAACCGAGCAACCATTACTGCTAACTGAGCAACCATTACTGCTAACCGAGCAACCATTACTGCTAACTGAGCAACCATTACCGCTAACCGAGCAACCATTACTGCTAACTGAGCAACCATTACCGCTAACTGAGCAACCATTACCGCTAACCGAGCAACCATTACCGCTAACTGAGCAACCATTGCCACTAACCGAGCAACCATTACTGCTAACCGAGCAACCATTACTGCTAACTGAGCAACCTAGCAACTGAGCAACCATTACTGCTAACTGAGCAACCATCACCGCTAACCGAGCAACCATTACCGCTAACCGAGCAACCATTACTGCTAACCGAGCAACCATTACTGCTAACCGAGCAACCATTACCGCTAACCGAGCAACCATTACCGCTAACCGAGCAACCATTACCGCTAACTGAGCAACCATTACCGCTAACCGAGCAACCATTACTGCTAACCGAGCAACCATTACTGCTAACCGAGCAACCATTACCGCTAACCGAGCAACCATTACCGCTAACTGAGCAACCTAGCAACTGAGCAACCATTACTGCTAACTGAGCAACCATCACCGCTAACCGAGCAACCATTACCGCTAACCGAGCAACCATTACTGCTAACTGAGCAACCATTACTGCTAACCGAGCAACCATTACCGCTAACTGAGCAACCATTACTGCTAACCGAGCAACCATTACCGCTAACCGAGCAACCATTACCGCTAACCGAGCAACCATTACCGCTAACTGAGCAACCTAGCAACTGAGCAACCATTACCGCTAACTGAGCAACCTAGCAACTGAGCAACCATTACCGCTAACTGAACAACCTAGCAACTGAGTGTCCGGCGCAAGCAAATGAGAAGAGCGTAGTCACTTGTGTTAGCTTTTGAGATGCTAGTGACTAGCATGCTTAGGCTGGTCACTTGTTGGATTGCCTAGTGTTGGATAGACAAACGTTAGCACTGGATATGCTGGCCACTAGCGACTCGTTTCTTCTTTAAAGAAAACTTAATCAAGACAATGGTTAGCATCTCTACATTAGATGTAGCTAGCTTAGCAACAGATATATCCTTCTGCGTCAAGGAAGTAGCAACCGATGGATAGGGTAGTCTTAACTTGGCACTGAAACCACGCCATAAATAATTTTTACTCAGCTACACTAACAAGCAGAGGATATGAATACTTACCAGAGCAAGGCAGAAAAAAGACTTCATAGGACAGTTAGTGCACGTGTGATTTCCTGAAATACAAAGAGGCCACACATTTTACCGTTAAATAGACCTGGGCAAGGAAGTGTGTTGGCAAAGACACAAGATGTTGAAGAAAATCTCCTGAACACCACAATTATCTTGACAGTCTAATAATACCATCAGTCCTATGCAGGCTATCCATACATCTCTTCACGTCCAGAATTTGACTTCTAAGACCAGAATTTTTGCAAAGCAAATGACCCCTGAACACAGTCACAGCATAAAAAAAAGATAAGAATCAGCCTCCTATTCACCAGTCTGCTGCGTAGCTGGTGATAATTTGAAAAATGCTTATTTGCATATTATTTATGCTGATTTTTTCTTCTGGTTTAGGCAGACAACAACAGACAACAAAAATAAAGTAAAATAAAATCCTTAATATATTATTTAGCCCAAATTTATTTTTTATACTGGAAACACTAAAAAAAAATAAAAAAAATAATAATAATAATAATAATAATAATCTTCTTCTGTTTGCAAAGCTCCCACACTAAGTCCAAGCAATAATCCAGATTACTAGAAATCATTGTCCCCTTTTCATCCATGCTTTCAATTGCTTTTAGCATGAATTTAGTCGTACAAGTTGGATGTTTTTCACGAGTAATAAAAGGAGCACGGCTTCTCCACTATTTTTTCCCACTATTTTTTCCGTAATGCTTAGAACCCAAATTTACCATCATTTTTAGAACAACGGCGGCCAAAACTGAGAGACGCCTTAACAGACCTGCAGAGAATCTGAGGGAAAGTAGTTTGGCATCACCTGATGTCCAACATCACCTGATGTCAAACTATTTTCACCTGATGTCAAACTATTTTCACCTGATGTCAAACTATTTTCACCTGATGTCAAACTATTTTCACCTGATGTTCAGGTGATAATAGTTTGACATCAGGTATGTTAGACATTATCACCTGATGTCAAACATCAGGTGATAATAGTTTGACATCAGGTGATGTTGGACATCAGGTGATGTCACCTTCGAAAGGAGACTTTCTGGCTGAGCCAGAAAGTCTGGCTCCTTTGAAAGAAAATACAAAAAAAATTATGAATAACTCGGGATTTCTGCAGAATAGTTTCAACGCAAAAATTGTAGTTTTCGTCAGAATCATGTACTTTATTGTCAATTCATCATATGTACTAGACATACAAAGAATCAAAATTAAGTTCCTTGCAGTGTCCCAGTGAAACTAAAAACTTAAAAACATCCCCTAACAATAAATAAAAACAAATAATAGTAAAAAAAAAAAAAGTTTTCCATAATCGATATTGATTATTTTATAAAAGAGATACATTAACTCTGGACCAGGTCTCCCTTTAAGAGCGCTTCAGTTCCTTCTCACCTAATAAGGAGGACACAAACCCAGCCTTCACTGCGGAGACCTGCACGCAAACTTGGGGGCCAAAGGTAAAGACAGACATTTTGTAAAGAGAAATATCCGCCGAAAAACTTTCAAAAATAAAACACAAGCGTTCAAAAGGGAATTGTTTCAATTTACGCAGATTACTGTTTGTTTCTTTTCTAGAAAAGATTACGAGTTCGCTTTTTGTCACCTTTGTGATTTGCTCAGTGTTTAGAACACATGATGTAATAAAAATGGGATTCCTTCTGTTATCTAAGTATCTAAGCTTTAACTTGTCCGTGTCCAGATTTGACCCATAAAAAAATTTAAGGTTGTGGAGCTGTCAAAAAAAAAAAAAACAACCCAACAAACAAGCAAAAAAAAAAAAAAAAAAACTAACAAGAGTGAGAGTTTCAAGAGTTTCTGCACATTTTTACAACACAACTTCAACTTTCAGCAATAATTAAAGTGAGTTTTTGACTTTGAAATCCAATCTTTATTTCAAACACGTAAAATGACAGAAAAAGTACGGAGAGCAAAATTATATAATGACAAAAATTAAACATAAAAAACAAAACTTCCATGTCCAGTTCGAAAAGAAGTAGGGAGAAGACAGAACCTATTGAGTCCTACCTCCAATAGGTAAATAAAATAATAAATGACAGCTAAATGACAACTCCTGCCATCACTAACGGGGATGGTAATAAGACGGTTAAATAACAGAAAGAGTTGTAAGGTTACCCACCCCGTTTTATTTTGAAAGAGAAATCAGCCTGCTTCCGGTATGAATTTGGTTTCACCCCCTGTCTGACTTGACGGATAAAAGTTGAGGAGAGAGGCCAAGCTCCCTGAAAGCCGCTCACGGCTCGGGACGCAACCAGAGAGGAGAGGCGCGCGAGGCGAGACCAACCTGATCCAGCATACCACGAGAGGCACGAGCTGCAAACAACACGCGTGGGAACGGACATGCAGGGAGAAAAACGCTCCGTTTGGACGCAGAATTTCACATGCGGTTAGATAGATTTTAAGAGTTGCGTTACAAGAATCACACACGAAGCGTCTCTTCCCAAGGTGAACCAGCTTTTTTTTTTTTTTACGCGCAGACCTTGAGGGATGAGAAATTCCGGGCGTGAGCAGAAACCTGCGTTATTCTCACGCTAAAGAAAAGACAACAAAAAAAACCCCAAACAAACAAAAAATGACATTAAGAAGCGGGAGCTTGTTGAAAACTGATAATCTTTCCGTGTGGAGTCTTGCGTGGAGAGCGGACGCAGTGAACACTTTGCCACATGTTGACGAACGCGTTCAGAGCCGCACTCGGACTGGCTTGTGGAAGCAGCCTCAGCTGAACTGAACTTGGACATTGAGGGAACGGTGTGGGCAGGCAGGAGGACCGTGCGGTAGGTAGTCACCACACCTGCGCACTGGTCCCACCGCCGGAAACCCTCTGAGTGAGTTTTGATAAAGACCGACGGCATGGACAGAGTCGATCCAGACGTCTCTCTTGCGCGTGAGTCACCGTGAGCGGAAAAAAACCCCCAATCAAACAATAAAACTAAACATTTGGACGAGGATATTATAACAGCGCGTGCTTTTGCGCAAAAGCGGCCACACAGCGCACGCGACACTCCTGGGACGAGGCTCGGTGCGGCTGCGGGATTGGACCCCCGGGGCTGTGTGCTAAATGCCCAGCCGGACCCCTGCGGCTCCTCAGCCTGGGCGGAAACATGAAGTCCTGGGTCCTGCTACCGCTGCTGCTGGCTGCGCTGTTATCGGCCCGTCTGCGGCTCGGGAACGCTGAGGTAAGCCCGGTACACAAATGACCTCTAATCGGTGAGGAGGGGATGTGGGGGGGACCTGCCGGAAGCATGGAGCACCACATAGACACTCGGTCGGAATTTAAAGTTAAATGATGGAATTTGACTCAGCGTTTTGTCAGGTTATTTTCTCAGTATTGAGTTGCTTAAAGATTTATTTTTTGGGGCAACAATGCGTCACATTTTACATTACAGTCGAGATGAAGAGTTTGGACTAATTTTACTCTGAATAATTTTCAGTAGGGATAGATTAGGATTGTATTATTTTTGATAACTTTACATCCCTATCTAATGTGCAATCTGTGAGATAGATTCCCAGCTACGATAAAATGGGTCTGACACTGGTAGACTGATGGGCCCCAGGCAGTAGACACGTTACGTAATGGGGTCTCAATATGTTGATGGCCTCTGAAGGGTCAATTCAGGACTACTTTTGGGTAAAAATTGGAATTTTGTGCAATTTGAGTTTCAGTGTGTGCAGTGTTAACGCATGGTTCTGTTATTTGGTAGCATATGACGATTCAAGTTTTATGCATTTCATATCTGTAATATTTTCGGCCAGTTGTACCTGAAGTACATGAGACTCAAGCATTCTAGATCCATACTCAATGGACAAAACTTTATACAGATCGCACTGGGGCAGAAGCCCAGGGCCTCATTTCTGGGAGCGGCCAAAAGATTTTTTTGTTTGGAGGAAAGTTATAGTGCATTTTTTTTCAGAACAATATGTATTCAATATACCATGCATCAGTTTATATCCACTGACGTACAGGACCACTTATGCAAGGTTTCCCCCAGAAAACTTGCTAAGCCTGGTGGTTGGGGCGCTCAGGCAATCATTCAACCAGCGTACGGCGTGTTTTTGAGTTAAAAAAACAGGAGATTTGAAAATATCACTTGATAATTATGTGGTATTTAAAGATTAGAAGATTAATATCTGAACACCAACTATAAAGTTTTAAAAAATCCAAACATAAAAAAAAAAACCATAAGCAATGCTCAGCCTGGCGGGGGCACAAGTAAAGCCTGTTGGTCCGCCAGGCTTATAATGCACTGGGGGAAACTCTGCATATGGATAGGGCAGAGGGCCCAGAGGCCCACATCCCTCTAAATCCGGCCCTGCAAACAGGGTTGATTTGGAAAATCACTTTGGATAAAATGTCAGACCCCAAATGGTCCAGAAAAATTATAATTTCAGCAGATTTTGTTTTCTGATATCCAACTATTTTATTTGCTGGATAGCTGCTAAAACAGGAGAAAATGCTCAGTGAGGTTTTCCCTTTGCGAATCGGTAAATCCGCGTGAGGCTTGTGTTCAGGTGCAGGGAGGAGTCAGTCTGTCGCTGGAAGATGGAGAAGAAAGGCGAGATGTTATCTCTGCCTCCATCCAGCAGAGATTAAACTGCGATGCTGAAATAGTTTTTTTTTTTTTTTTCACCTTATCATTACAGGTGTGGACCGGTTCCCAGTTCCTGAAATCATTTTTCTCAGAATGGGGTTTGTTAGAACATTTAGTTTCACTTAGCTTCTTGTCAACCCCCATGCTGAAACAAAAATGTGCACATCTACAAAAAAAAAAGAAAGAAAAAGAAAACCTGTTATGAAGCTTCATTTTGACCGGTATAGTGATTATGTGCTGATTATTGATATGGCTTGAGCAGAAAGATCTTGTGGAGATTTCCTCTTCTTTGTGGATGATCTGCCAAAACCAGCTCTCCAATTAACTTCTATAAAAGCAGGAAGTGCTTATAAATAGAGAGACTGATTAGTTGCACTTTTCACTAATTTCAGTTCCCTCCTCCCCCCCTTCAGGGCGTAAACAAAAGATAAGAAGAGGAAGCCTGAAATGAATTAATTATAAGATTTTCACAGGTTATGAATCAAATATGTGCCTCGCCTTTGCAGATTGTTGTTTATATATAAATCGAGCAGTTCAGGAATAAAATGAGTTGTTCAGAGTACATGTGGATGGACTGAAAAAAAAGAGAATGGCGCTCCAACTTAAAAAGAAATGTGTTAATTTGTTACATGTAATTGAATTAAGTTTGACAAACTGCATTTTTTATGTTTAACATGACAACTTGATAAACTTAATGCATTTACTTGGATAAACTTAATTATATTACATGTAACAACAAATTAACAAACAAAAAAAAATTAAGTTGGAGCTCCATTCTCTTTTCTTCAGTGTGGATTTGTAGCAGAAAATTAGTGAAAACTCTTCGTTTTGATGCGTGTCGATCAGACTTTTCATCATTTGACCGGCCACTTTACAAATCAGCACAGATCCAGAGCAAACTAGTCAGCTTCTGGTTTCTGGCTGATTGGCTAAACCGTTAGCATGCTCAATTTGTCGGCAGAAAGGGGAGACGACGTTGTTTTAGTTCGGCTGCTACATCCACATGTTGCTGCTCGGGTTCTCACTAAAACCAGGAAGATAGAGCACAAAACACCAGTTTTAAAGTCCCTCCACTGGCTCCCTGTAGCTCAAAGAATAAACTTTAAAATACTGTTGTTAGTTTATAAATCACTGAACGGCTTAGCACCACAATACATTCAAGATCTGCTGTTGTTGTATCAACCTTCCAGACCTCTCAAGTCTTCTGGTTCTGGTTCTGGTTCTGCTTTGCATCCCCAGAACCAGAACCAAACGAGGAGAAGCAGCTTTCAGCATCTATGCACCACAAATCTGGAACAAACTTCCAGAAAACTGCAGAACAGCTGAAACACTGAGTTCCTGTAAATCTCGACTAAAAACCCAGCCGGTTAAAGTTGTATTCAAAACGTAATCAATTACAAATTTAACGACGGCACTTGACTTAATGTCACGTTTTGATTGTTGGTTCTATGTTGCATGACTTTGTGTTTTCGTGTTTGTTATGATGTAAGACACTTTGAAGTGCCTTGCTGCTGAAATGTGCAGAACAAATAAAATTTGATTGATTGACTGACTTGTTGAACAGACGTGGCCACTTTCACCCGCTTGATTATTCAGCAGTTTTTCAGCGCAGTAACGTCATTAGCGCCGCGTCTCCGCTACCGTTCGTAATCTAATAACACGCTGCCGCTTATACAACGTGTTGTTGAACACAAGCTAAGCGTGTCCACACATGCGCAGGGAATTATTACGTTTCCTTTTCAGATCCACTGTAGAGCTAGAGTTACACCCACAAAAATGCTCTCACGTCAGGTTACACCTCAGCTCCCCCCCCCTCATCATCTTCTACTGAAAAAGTAAACAACTGTCGATTGGTGACTTTGAAACAGGTTGTTTTTGTGGCAATTGTCTCGGCGCACAAGCCGGCCGCCGCCTGTTCGCCTGATCCATTTTACATAAGAACAACAAATAATCTGCCTGGGGATTTTGTGCAGTTTGTGCTGCATGTGTGTGCTCACATCTGGACGCCAGGGTACATGTTAGAGTGACATATGTGTTTGTGTGTGTGTGTGTATGTGTGTGTGTGTGTGCGTTCGTCCGGGGTTGGTGCATCACACCAAACATCAGATAGAAAATATGCAGTGGCACATAAGAGCATTTATTCATTAAGCCTCGTTTGGTGTGATTTCAGCGAAAATTAATGAAAAAAGATACGAAGTTGTGGATGATCGCTAATGTTGCAAATCTAAAAATAAAATAATTTTTTTTTTTGAAGGATGCATGTTAAGTTTTATCAGATTTTTGGACAGATGAGGCAGCTTGGGATGAATCAAAGATTATTGCGACATGCATCAAAGTGACTCATCCACTCTTTCAGCGAGACTCCCAACACCTGGAAGGCTTTTATTTCGAAGCAGCTGCAAGTATGTGCAGAATGTAGCAGATTTCATCACAGCAGCTGGTCTGAAAAGATGTTTTCAGATATTAATCACTTAAGTTTTTCTTTTTTCAAACACAATAAGAGGAGTACAGAGCTGTTCCATTAAGTCACTTGGTTTTAAAGCCAGGGCAGTGGAAATGTTAGCATCTTGTAAAGTTTCACCGCAGTAGCATGGACTACTCCAGTGGTTAACTGAGAACTTCAACTTGCCTTATGAGGGTTTTTTTTGTTCCCCAGTAAGGTATCACTCAGTGTAAGAAGACAGAAAATGGTACATCCCTGTGGGGAATGTTAAAATATATGTATTTGCAACACTATTGGAGAAACCTTGGCGACATATTATACAACTAACTCACAAACTGACCTATCACGATGATAGATTTTGCTGGACGATGAATCATTCCCGGATTTATCACGGTAAACAATAATATTGTTGTTTTAAAGCCAGTTTCCAGTAATATGACGGTAATGGCGCAGTAATGCAAGGACACATTCTCGAAGATCAATACACTTTGAATTCTAACGAACATTTACCACTGGAACTGGGAGACATTTTAAATATCCAAAAATAAACAAAACAGAAATGACAAACGAAATAAATGATGAAATCTCTGTAAACAAACAAAAGGGCTAGTTGAGACCAAAACACCAGACTGCAGACCTCCAGGATTTGGTAGACAGAGAAAGAGAGATGATGAACAATGAATCATGCAAATGGAAATTACAGAGCAGGCCTAATATTGACCTCATGACTCACTTTTAGCATCTATTAATTTTGGCCAAAATTAATACATTTTGGCCTATTAAATTTCAAATTTAAAACCAAATTTTATTTGATTTTAAAATAAAATTTAAATGAAAGTATTTTTTTATTTTGATAAAAAAATATTTTGATATTTTTTAAATCAAAATATGATATCGAACTAAACTTGTATTCATGTAGTACTTTGCATTTGACGTATTGCATACAGAGCATCTCAGAATAAAGGCTCAGGCTCACCAGTTTGTTCGCCCATTTGTTGTCACTAATTCACCCCAAATTACTTCCACTTCATGGCCAAATACTTGGACAATTGCTCTTTACTTTATTATTATTTTTTTGGTTGTTAGGTATTTTTATGAATATGGATTAATGAGGTAACCCGAAGTCAGTCAAAGCAAGCAGGGAGGTGGAAGAAGCTACATGCCAGCGGTTCATTCATTCTGCATGAGAGAACGAGCGTTTGAGCAGAGAACAGGAAGTCTGAACATGAAAACTGTTCAGTTTTATCATTTTACTCTTTCAACCTGTTGTGGAACATGATGGTTTTAGAAATGTTTGCACCTTTTTTTGGTCTATGTTCTGCAGGGAATGCACCAGTGCTGCACAATATTAGAAAATATTGCGATGACGATAATATTGATAAACGTTGTGATAATATTGGTAAATATTGCAACGGTATTGATAATATTGGTAAAAATCGTGATGGCGATAATATTGGTGGTAGATATTGCAATGACAACAATATTGGTAAATAATATGACGACGATAATATTGCATTAACCGTTGCGATATGTGCTTATTTTCTTTCTCATCTGTGCATCTTACGACCATTAGCATTTTTGGACGATGCTATTTGTTCATCCGCAAGACTCTGTCCAACCAGCTAAATACGACATTAAAATGCAAAATGCAAGTTCAGAACACTCTGAACATATTAACCAACGGCTATTGCACTCCAAACAATCTTTTGCAATATGAATATTGCGCACAATCATTTTCGATGAGGATATACAGTATATCAGATCCACAAAGTGACTGTTTTAGTATAGCTAGCTTTACTAATAACCAACACTAAAAGATGATTCTCTTTTAGACAATGTGTCATATTGTCACTGTTTTTTATTTCAATAAATAATAACTGCTCATCCAGGCTGTTATACTATGTTTTTGAATAAAACACGGCAAAGTTTAGTAACACTTCTTTAAATCTTTACAAAGATTGCATCCCGTCTGATCTCAGTTTGGACCAGTCGCCTCCTTTAAAACTACGGCAGATCAAACCTAAGTGGTTTCAAGAGAATAACTTACATTAGCTTGTTGGACCAAACCATTTTCACTTTGGGTTTTGGTTCAATGCAGGAATCTGTGTGGCGTGCAGGAACACAAAGGTGAGAGCTTTCTCCGAAGTTCCCATTAAAAGAAGAATGTTAACTTGTGTACCCCTGCAGTCGGAGCTCATCGTTGTTTTCTCAACTCCTCTCCTCTTTTCTCATTTACCGTCCCTCCATCCATCACCCACACCCTCATCTCTTCAGCCAGGGGTGGAGCGCAGCATGCGTAGGGGTGGTGTGTGGGCGTGTGTGTGTGTGTGTGTTTGACCTGCTTGCTGCTCTGTGTGATTGAAAAACTACCCACCGAGCTCAGCGGGCCTGGGTTTTTGTTTTTTGTTTGTTTTCTTTCTTTGTTCCTGCAGCATAAAGTTGGCGACCTGCCACTGCCGCGCTGATAAAAGAAGGCATGTGGCGTCGCATCTCGGCGTGACTGCGACTCAAGCGTTACATCGATTCTCCGGTGTTGTTTGTGTTTGCCCTCTGCTGAAAACTTTGATCGTCTTTCTGACAGCGTGTGTGCGCTGGCTGTCTGCTTGGCCCCCCATAATTACATTCCAGCACACACTCCACCTTTCTCCTCAAACATTCCTTACAAACCCCGCTGCCTTCAGGGCTTCCTCCGAGGCCCCCCAGCAGTGTGTGTGTTCTTCACAAGTACATCTGCGACCTGCTTGTACGTCGCAGCAGCCCAGCGGATTGCCTTTTTGACCTACAGTCTGAGCACTCACGCTGGACCAGAAGCAGAAGCGATCGGAGATTTCGTCTGTGCAAATTGTGCGTGTGTTGCATGAGAAACAAAGAAAAAAAGCGTTGCTCTCAAATCACTGATTGCGCAAATTGGAACTACTAAAATAAATTTGCTTCAGTGTTTCTATGCACTAATTTCAATGCATCTGAAAGACCATCTCATCCTAGAGAGAAAAAACTTTTATCGAAAACATTTTTTTTTTAATTGGCGCGTTTCCAAAGTCGATTTTATTGTCAGTTCATCGTACTGACAATAGATAAACGAGGGATCAAAGTTACATTTCTCGTCGTCCCCCGGGTGAAACTGCAAACTTAAAAGCATCACACAATAATAAAGAAGGATAGTCAGAACTTTTAAGTTACTATTTGCTTTTACTTAATATACAATGTTTTTAACTTTGTAGCTTCACACAAGATGAAACTACAAACATGACTAGTACATGTGATGAATTTACAATAAAGTTGATTCTGACTTTTTTGAGTGTTTTGTGCTATGATGAGACTTTTTTTCCCCCAGTTGTATTGAATTTTGTGTATTTTGCAAAACCCCACACGGAAACGCTTTTTTCGCACTACAAGAATCACGTGATCAACAACTACAGGCGGAAAAGACAAAGAAGGAAACGACAGGAAGTGGAAGGAGCATGATGGCTGTTTTTAATCGCTCGTCGCCTAAACAAACTTATTCGCTCGTGATTTTAATTGCGTTTCGTTTTTAGCGGAAACACCGCAATCGCAAAACTGCGTTCTGTCGACATCGGTGGAGCATCGGCAAAGTCTTGCGCACGTTCGTAATGGAAACGCAGCTACTGTTCGTCCAAATCTTGCTGCCATTTTAAACCAGTGGTTGAGGCTTATTTCCTCCCTCCACTCTAATTTGAGTGGAGGGAGTGAAATAATGGCCTGTTGTAGAGTGAAAAGTGTGTGTGTGTGTGTGTGTGTGTGGTTGTAAGGCTGCCTTGACAAATTGGGCGGACAGTGGTTAAAGCATCTGTATGTAAAGGACAAAAAGAGACGAGGAGTGTGTGTGTGTGTGTGTGTTTGCTAAAGTGGGTCAGCCAATGGCTGGTGAAAGTCATCCAGGTGTCCTTAGCCATCACCGCCCACCAAGCAGGCAGAGAGCAGCAGAGAGAAAGCCGGGAGTGGAGGGGGGAAATGAAAACGGCAGAAGATTCAGCTGGAGCTGCTCCGGTAAAACGAAAGCAAAAGCTAGGATTAAAACGACTGTTTTTGTTTTCTTTGCATGAGCAGCTATTGATTTTGTGAGCATGGCGAGCTGTAAAAGGCGTCTCATTAGTTGTTTGCCTATGAAACCAGAGTGTTTGCTGTTTTCCCCCCATTTGGTGGGAGCTAAATTTATAATGCAGCTGAATAAAACGCCAAACCTTATTGAGGTAAACGACCCTGGAAAAATAGAACCAAGGATGGAAAAAAATATGGAGGACAAAACTCAAGTCAAGCGTATCTAATTTTAATTGTAGGCACTCTAGTGGAGTTACAGCCACACACATTTACACAAGCTGTCATTTGTGGGTCTGTATCTATTAATGACATGTTGAAAGGGCACAACCTGTTTTTTTGTTTTGTTTATTTTTACATTACATTACTGTGGGAGAATAAAGAGGAGTAATAAACGTTGTAATCCAGGCCAAAAAAAAAAAAAAAGAAAATCTTTTTTTCAGGTATTAATGAAAGGAGCTTTCTGGAGCTTTATGTTTCAGCAGTTTTGCAGTTTTCTTGTAGTTTGTTCCAGAATAGAGGAGCTTAAAAACGGAATGCTCCATGCTTGGTTCTGATTCTGGGGACGTGGAACGGAACCAGAACCAGAAGAACAGAGTGGTGTAGAAGTCACAACTGAGGAAATAAAACAGCTGATAGTATCTGGTTCAATTTTTGGAAATGTACATGAAATTAGCTGCGATTGCTGAATGTTTATTTTTTTCTAGTTTTGCGAAATTTTACAGACGTCAGCTTAAAAAAAAAAAAAAAGCCCTTCATACCAGCTCTACCCCAAAGAGAAATGATGTTGTGTGCTGAGTTTTGTTACGGCACCAGAAATGAGCTGTGATAAAATTACACAAACAAAATAAATGAATGTGCCAAATATATGACATTCTGTCCAAAGTAGTTATTGATTTACGTTTCTGAAGAAGCAAAGATTTTAATCTCAAAATTATTCAATCATCTCTCATGTTTCAGTTTCCCTTGACATCTCATACAAAAAAAGAACCTCACACGTTTCTTTTTCCTTAATGGTTTTCGTCGCTTTGGCAACCGTTTTCTGTTTACTGATGCAATGCGGAGTGAAGTCCAAAGCGCCAGCTGCTGATTATGCAGCTGCAGCTTCACTTTGTGTGTGCCGGTATTTAAATCATGATCGTGCGTCGTCGCTGTGATGCAGGATTTCTGAAGTATCGTTTCACTTCCCAGCTGCTTGGACACACAAACAGTGCGAGTGTAAATCACATTTAAAGGAGCTAAGGGTGAATTTGAATAAGAGCACATTGTCCATGTTCTCTGCGAATTTGGAGTATTGAAAAAAATTAAGCAACACATTAAGATCTATTCGGCAGCGTATTTACAGTTTACATGAATAGGAGCATCTAAGGAATTTAAATTTGACTAATTAACGTTTAGAAACATACATTAAGTGAAACTGGAGAGTTCTGACAGATCCGTCGTTTTTTTTCTTCTCAGTTCTCACTTCTCATGATTGCCCTCCCTTAATTTGTTCCGGCATGTCTTTTTTTTCTTTTTTTTTTCTTAAACGTTCCTGTATCAGTTGTTTCTCTAAGATGGCATCGAGTAACAGCCAAGCAAAACAAAACGCTTCAAAGAATGTTCGCTGCCATCGCCATTTGATCTCCGCAGTGAAACCACAAGCCTTTCCTGCAGCACGGCCGCGCCAGATCCATCAGGAGTCCCTGCAGCGGCACTCATTAAAACCTCATTAAGTCTCTCAGTTCAGCTCTTTTCTTAAATAATGGATAGTTTCACTACATACATTTTAAAAAATATTGAGAGAGAAAAAGAGAGGAGGAGAGAGGGAGGGGAAAAACGGGGGGGTCTTGTGGGTAAACAGACAGGGAAAGGAAGCAGCGAACACCAATCACAACCCTAATTTCCTTCAAAGGAGGAAGTGAAACTGGAGCAAGTTTTGACTGGAGATCAAGGACAGAGATACTCTATATAAACCACTTTTTCTTTTCTTTTTTAGATGTTTTTTTCCTTCGTCCTCCAGTCCCGCCATTTGCCCCTCTTGATTTTAGTGTAAAAATAATGGATGACATTTTCAAGTATTTTCCATTTAACAAAATATAGTCACTGCTACTTTTTTTAAAACAGTTTAATAAACCGACTAATTAACCAGCTAATGTCACTGTGTGAGACTTCTGTTGCTCTAGAACCACTTTTTTAAGTGTATATGTCAGAATCAAAATCACAAGAAACAAACAGAATGCTTTGTATAATTTTAAAACCACTGATTAATAGGTTGATTATATGGCCCATTTGTTTTAAGTGTCTTTTTTTCTTGATCTGCCACCAACAGTGTTTATATTTTTGTCAGCTATTTATAGGAGACAGTGTCATGTATATGTGATGGAGGAGTCGCTGTAAAACAAGGTTATAATATTTTACAATAAAAGCAAAAAGATGACACAACTGTAATTAGCATCCTGTTTTAGCAATTATCATTGTTAGCATTAATATCTGTAAACAACAGTCTAATGTGTGGATCGCTGGTAAACGCAGAAACGGAAAAACAGATCAGCTTTCTCCGATGTTTAGCCTTCCTGTTATCTACTGAAATCCTTCACTCTCTTGAAAAGTAGCAGAGTGAATGAACGGTGAAAATGTCTCTGTAAAAAAAAAAACTAGCTTTTTTTTTTAAGGTTTTTTTTCCTCTTCCAACTTCATTGTAGAAAAACCTTCATGAATAAAAGCAGTGGAAGTTTTAGCTAAATTACTGAAACTGCTGATTTAATCTCGACGCCTCCCCAAACGAATCTGACTTCATTGGCAAACGAACTAGATTTCGATTAAATCAGACTGAACACGGTCACAGAACTGGAATACTGCAGCGCATTCAGATTGTCGCCATCACTCAAAGACTGCGTGGCTTACTTTAACATTAATGTTGTTTCCAAAACTAGCTAATAACACACTGTAACTGTATGTGTCTGTCTCCGCAGGGAGATCCACTCCCTCAGTCACTGATTGACCTGGTGTGGGACTCTCCCATCTCCTCAGTGGAGGAGCTGATGCTGCTGCTGCAGGAGGAGTCCAGCACAATAGGTACCACTGGCCGTGCACACCGAAACACACACACACATGTTAATTAGACCGACATGGAGGAGGTGAGGATGGGGGTGTCTTAACAGTCATGAATGAAGGGAAATGCCGTCTGAGAGCGTGTCAGCAGACATTCCAGGCTACATTGCTCAGTCGGTTATGGCAGAAGTCTGAGAGAGAGAGCGGCAGCAACTTTTTCACTTCGGGAACCGAAACAGCGAGGAGGGGGAAACCGCTTCCAGCACAAGGTCACTGAATTGTTCTGCTGCTCTGGATTCCTCAAAAGGCCTGAATTATGGATGTGAGCATTTGTGCCACAGAACGACCGTGCATGCTGCGTGTTTTCTTCACCTCCACAGAGTCCAAGAACGAAGCAGCTCGCACGCAGACCAGCAAACCGTTTTAAACTTGTGCCACAGCGGAACCAAGTCACACATACATGTATTAATAGACGGGACTTTGATCATCTCATAATGTATAAATAACACAGTGACATAACAGTGGCCACAGAGAGGAACAAGCAGAGGGAAGGATGCTTAGAAACGGGACAAGAGGGAAGTGACTCAAAATCTTTTTAATTTAGAATAAACTTTTTCATGAGGCTGACGCAACTTAATCGTCTTTACAGGACATTCTAGCATGTAGGCAAGTGAGCCATTACAAATGGTCTTATGGCTTTTAAATAGCTTCATAAAAAAATTACTCAATACGCTAATCATAGGGCCAACCATCTACCCTTTGAATCAAACATAAAAGCCATTTTGGATCTCCGGTTCCCAACATACACACCCCATTGGACTATGGGAGGAAGTCCGAGTAGCATGTTGCTATCACACAA
This sequence comes from Xiphophorus maculatus, assembly GCF_002775205.1. Lineage (NCBI taxonomy): Eukaryota > Metazoa > Chordata > Actinopteri > Cyprinodontiformes > Poeciliidae > Xiphophorus > Xiphophorus maculatus. The sequence continues at coordinate 26,602,395 of NC_036447.1, read as the reverse complement.
TAATGCAAAATAATTATTAATGATTATTAATTATTAACTTAGTGACATAAATGATAAAAAATGTGTGTTGTCAAAAGATTTTCAACAAAGTATAACCCTGAGCTACACTCTGTTAATGCGACATTCACATGCTAGTAGCCACGTTAGCATGTTTATGTAGCCAAGTTAGCCATGACAGAGCTAAGCCTCTCTCAGAAACGACGGCTGAGAAATTCTCTCTTTTTTTTTGTTTTAGAAATTGACTTAACCATTTGCATTTTATTGATTTTAATTACCTGAGAATTTTTTTTTTTTTCTTAGAACAGGACAATGTGCAAAACACGTTAACAAAAAAAAATGCTTTGCACCAGATTTAGCTTCAGCTAGTTTCCATCTGTAGTGGCCTCTGTATGTTTAACAGTTCTGAATGGTCTTAAAATTGATGCTATACTAAATATAAAATAACCATTCATACTGCGAATGCTTCTTTTAACAAATGACAATACATAAATAAATTACATTTACAGTTTATTTAGATACAGATAAATGGACACCTAGCAACCTCTGTAAACAAAATCCTTCAACTCCAGGCAGCTAATTAAAGTTAGCAGGCAACCAAGTAACACCTTTATTTGTGTTTTGGAAACACACACAACACACACTGACACATTGGCCAAAGCAGCCTACACCAGGAATATAATTAGGACTTGGGGGCTACAGTGTGAAATGAGAGCATATGTACACATGCATGAGTTATATTTAACAAGTCATATCTTTGTTCCACAATTTTCTTGACAGCAGCGAGACAAATTGTGGCAGAAAATAGCCTAATTGTTTGAGAGAGTTTAAAAAAAAGGCTTCCTTTGTGAGTTGAACAATGAGCTTGGCATAAATCTGCCCAACAGGCTGCTCATGTTTCACATGCTTAACTTTTTTATTCAAGATCAATGCTGTAAAATGTAAAGGTGACCTAACTGTGCCTTATCCTTTTGATTTCTTTACTACAGAAGATAAAGAGGATGAGCATGACAGTCCTCTAAGCCCTGTCCACGGTCGATACATTAGAAGTCTTGGTAGGTTTCCTTATCTCCTTCTGTTCCCAGCATTGCTCTTCTTTTATCTTGATATTTTATGTTTGTTTTTTTTAAATAATTCTTATCTTAGTTTTGATCTTATGTTTCTTGGCGTAGATGTTCAGAAAGCCCAGAAGGCGGACTGTAAAGTCAGAACAGAGGTGATGGAGATAACGAGATCCATGGTGGATCGTAGCAACGGCAACTTCCTGGTGTTCCCTCTGTGTGTGGAGGTGCAGCGATGTTCAGGCTGCTGCAACTCCAGATACATGCATTGTGCCCCCGTCGTTAACGCCACCCGAAACCTGGAGGTACGCAACAAATACGGCTGCCATTAAAGCATGACTTTACCACCTTCTGTAAAGTGACAGCTGAAGAAAAGTTTATCATGTTTAACTTCCCCCAAATTAACAAAAAGCTATTTTTGACGTATTGGTTAATTACATTTCTTGATTAGAGGATGTGAAGTTGTTTTTTTTAACTAGTATAACAGTGTTTACCTAAAGTGCTGCTGCTCCCATAATGCATTGAAAATTAATTTCCCACAAATAAAGATTTTGTAAATCTCAAATGGTGAATTAAATCATGACTGCTCGGTGCTTAAGGTTTGTTCAAGTTTAGCGGATTTTACACTAGAGATGAAACAGTGCAGTACAGTAAAATACATATATATACTGTATATTACATCAGTACCTGCATCACTCTGAACGCTGAGATACATGCTTTTCCATTACCCAAGAACTACTTTCTTGCTTCAAAATATTATCCTAAACAAAGTTGCGACATCGTCTCACGTCTTACTCTGGGTTACATTGAGGTTGCTACCTAACCTCTTTCTTAGGAGCGGTTGCTAAGCAACATCAAAATGTTTACTGGTCTTTGTAGGGAAATGGTTCTGGATCTCACTGCAGTAATGACATTTAACTGGAAATGAGTTCATTCAGAGGAGCAGATTGCAGAATGTGGACAGAGAAAAGCGCTTTTTAATTGATTTAATGCTTCATAAATAATGAACCAAACAAACCTTTTCATTTAAGAAGAAATGACTGAATTGTATCTACAAGCTGCTTGAAATGCAACAAAACAACCGTCTTCCCCCCGTCCCCAAGTTATCTCGTTGATTTTTGGATCATTTCATATTCTCACATATTAAATGTTGAAGTGACAACAAAATTCTAGCAGAACATTTTCAAGTTCTAATTAAATTCTTACAAGTCACCCTGCACAAATTACCATTAGGTTTTTGTTTATTTTGTGATTTTGTAAGCAGACTGATACATTTCTGTATTGACATGCCATTATGGAAGCCAGACTAATGGGTAGATATTAGAAAGCTGATGAAAGCTGTGTGGTATTTTTATTCTATTGTTTGAATGATTAATGATAGATTGCATAGACCGTTTGAATCAATTTACAGGCAGGAATTTTTACAAACAGGAATCTCAGCTTCACTTTGTGAACTTGAGGAGTAAGCAGGTCCTGACAGGCAGCCACTTAAAACTATGGAATCAGATGCCAATACTAGGAAGTCAACAACATTAAATACGGATTGTTACACTCACCATCAGGTTCACCAGGTTGGACTCCATTTGCCTTCATCTCTTGGTAGCGTAGATTGAAAAAGGCGTCGGACACATTCCTTAGTTTTTGGTCCGTGTGGTTGTCATGGCATCATGCAGTTGCTATTATGGTGATTTGAATCTCCCTTTCCATCATATCCCAAAGTTGCAACAGTGTTGAGACTGATTGTGGAGGCTGCTGGAGTAACAAACAAACAGACATTTAACCCAACGGTTAAATCGGTACACATCGGTACAACAAACCGATGTGAGAAGATTCAAGTTCTGCGGCATATTAGAAGTTGCCATCAGATGGGTAAATAAAGGTCATAAAGGGATAGATAATGGTCAGCAGCAATCGTCTTGTAGTCTGAAGAGGTCTAAGGCAGGGGTGCCCAAAGTGGGTCCTCAAGGGCCGGCATCCTGCATGTTCTAGTTCTCTTCCTGGTTTAACGCACCTGGATCAAATGATGGCTCGTTAGAAGGCCTAAGGAGAACATTGACTTCCTGAAGAGGTTGTTACTAGCAGCAGGGAGAGAACTAGAACATGCAGGATGCCGGCTCTGAAGGACCGACTCTGGGTGCCCCTGGACTAAGGGATGCAAAGAAAAAAAATCCATGATAACCCCAGCTACCTGGATGTGTAGCGTGGATACAATGTCTTCATGTTCAATTCTCAGACCAATTCATCCTCACAAGAAAGTTGATTAAATCCCATTTTATCCCTATTTTGGTGCTTGTTTTGGACCTTGGCAAGCTGCCTTCACCACACACAGCTGCCTAAATGTATTCAGTTGCTCATTTGTGATTGATTGATTGATTGGATTGCTCTTCATGTCAACCATCAATTGAACTGATTGATTTACTCAAGGGGTTGGTGGGTATATTTATGCAACAGGATTAGAAAACTGAAAGTTTACAATTTCTATTTTATGCACCATCATGTTTTTATCAAAAGCAAACAGTTTTCTTATTTGGTCTTTCATCTGTCTTGCTCAGGTAAAAAAGTTTGTGTTCAAGAACGAGAAACGTTTCATTGAAACCGCCATCATCCAAGTAGTAGATCACGTGAGCTGTCTGCTGCAGGCGATCCCTCCCTCCACATCGTCGTCTTCTTCATCGACTGTCTTCGACTCTCAACCAAACCCTCTTCCAGCTCCCCCGCAAAGATACCCTACATCCTCCCTACGTCTTTTCCCATCCCACAGCTCCCACCCGCTTCCACCAAAGACTCCCACCTCCAAGGCGGACCTCCACCGCCACGACGACCTCAAGCACAACCAGCACCACCAGCTTCCGCACAAGCAAGATCCGTTGGCGAGGCAGTGGCAGCAGGGCAGCTACACTCAGCTGGTGCGCTGGACGCAGCCCCGAGCGCACCAAGCCCCCACATACGCGGAGACCCGACTCACGACGGCCGGGTTTCTCGGCTCAGTCGGGACCTGGCCGTCTGAGGCGAGGGCAGAGCACAGCGTTCTGGAAAGTCCGCAGCAAGTCGGACACGAGAGCGGCTTCGACAGGAGCCGCGAGGAGACCAGCGGGGAGGCGCGCCGTCCCGACCATGAACAGCGACAACAAGAACTGTTAAAGCACCAGCAGAGGCAGGAGCATCATCATCATCATCATCATCATCAACAACAACAACATCCTCACCTCTCGCAACAATACAACCCCAGAGGAGATGAGGACCAGGAGATGAGGACGCAGTATCTGCTTCACGCTCCCCAGTCGGACAGCGCTTCCCCGCCCGTCAGCATGACCCCGGCGCCCACGACGGGACAAAATCCCACTTCTTTCACAACTCTAATTCAAAAAGACTCGGTGACGAGCCAAACGTATGGAGAGGTCACTCGTCACAAACAGGTGGAGAGCAAAGGAGACGGTCCAAAAGACGGGACCGAGAGGGAAGAAAGCGGGTCCGCAGTTAGCGGTGACTCGGGTCGAGTGGAGGCAGCCAATCAAGAGAAGGAAAATGACTCTAAATTAAGTGGGGGGGCAGACCATTTAACAGAGAAGGAGAGACGAAAGAAGATACTGGAGATGGTACAGAGTGAGCCGGAAAAAGACCCTCATCTGCATCCTCACCAAAGACCAAAACCAACAACATTTAAATCAGGTAATTCTTACATTTCTGAGACAATGTAGTGATGACACCTGTTGGATTATAACAGTTTGAATGCTGCGTCACTTTACCAGCTGTAAGACTCAGGGTTGTAATATTACATCTTTATTTCACACACAAACAAATCTACTTTTCTTCAGTTTGTTTTACTCAAACTTAGAGACTGAACCCTGCTGTTCAACTTGACTTTGAAACAAAATTCCTAACCATAGTTATATGTTTATATTACAATGTGTATTACAACCATTTGCATTCTCTCATTTTGCGATGGTGCATTTTATACTTGGTTGCAGAACGTTACGTCCCGGTCTCGTTCTGTAGGGCCTAGACAAACCGGGTCAAGGCCAATTCAAGACTCTAGTTTTTGTCAAAAATAGAAAAACGCGAAGCCTTGTCATTTTCACCCACAACATCAAACTGAATGTGAAGCAATAAGCGATCAGTGTTCATCTGCCGTCCCAGAAATGATACAATGTTATTATTGCAAATGAAACTCTTATTGCATGTGAATGTTCACAGCCAAAGCCAACAAAATCGATCAAAATCCAACAAAATCGATCAAAATCCATGCACAACAACCAGTTTGGACACTAAACAGCTAAATGAAAAAAAATGTAAATAGACCCCTAACCTGTATACCCAGAAAAACACAAAGCAGCAACATTTTAATGCCAGAAACCTTTTTAATGAAAGCCCAAACGCTGCTCTGTCCAGTGATATCAGTGTCACTGTTCCACGTGCAAAACTCACTGAACGGCTGATGAAGAAAAGGAAAATCATGAAGCCAAAACTTAAATTTAGTCGTAGCTTCGCTGTTTTATAGTCATTATTTTCACTTGGCATCTGTAATCCGCTGCCTCTGCTTCACTCTGGTTTGTTGCCGACTGTTTAAGGTTTTTTACTATTTTGGTTGTTATATGACCGCATTTTTAAAAATTATTTTATTTTATTGAACGCGTCAAGTTACAATTAAATGCACATTTATAACTCTCACTGGTTGTTTTTTTTAAAACATATAATACAAGTATTGTCCAATGTAAGCAGATGAATTCAGATTAGGGAATGTGTATCAATGTATGGCCACGTTTAATAACTTAAACATTAGTTTATTATGACAATAAACATAATAAACTAATCCACTTCTTGTTCAAATCCAAGAAGTAATTTTGGTTGAGTAATTAATTACTTTTCCATTCATTTTTGCCTTTGATGATGTGCAAAATAGACAGTGTCCTGTAATATTTGTCGATCTCTAAGCATTTGGACTCAGTCATGGTCTCGACCTTGGAAAGTCTGGACTCGGTCTCAGGAGAATCAGCTGAAATAACTGAACAGATGGAGTGTTGAGAAGTGATGGGAGACAAGGAAATGCAAAGCCACTGATAGAGTTTAAGTGTAGAAGAGGCATAAATACTGAGGAAGAGGTGGAAATGACTAAAGGAACCAGAATGGATCCAGCTGGGGAAAGGAGCAGGTAGAGGCAAACGAGGAAGAAATTAACTATTGGGATGGGGAGCAGAACGGCAGGTTGGGTTAATCCAACAAAATAAATGCAAAACACACTGAACTAACACAAGAAATAAACTAGAATGACAAGATTTAAGAAAACAAATAAAGAAATGACCAAAACAGAAAGTAGCTGAAGCTAAAAGTCCGAGCACCAAAGGAACATGATGACGCTCCACAATGGTGCATCGACTGAATCTATATGGAGTTTTTCTACTCATAAACTCAAAGCTCTTTACACTACAGCCACATTTATCCATTCATGCTCACAAATCTGCACACATTTATACACCAACCCACAGACCAGGAGGCAACTTGGGGTTAAGTTTCTTGTCAAATTGACATGTGATAGGCATAAGTTGTAACCAAGGTCACAACCTTTCAGTTACAAGACGACTACTCTACCCAGTGAGCCGCTGTCGCCCAATCAGATCGCCTGGCATAACGGTGAAAAATATTGAAGATTATCTGCCACTTTTCTCCTTTGTATAGGTGAAGAACAAAGATTACAATCTTAGTTTGTAACTCACGAGTGACTAAGTATGTTTATCTGGGAGGATGTAGCAATCTGCACATGCCTAAATAAACAGCAGCACACCGACGTGTCCAACTATTTGTCCTCACTTGTTCTGTGTTCTGCATTCGAAGCGTGAGCTCAAACGTACGTGTAGTAGAATCTCTGTTGAACCGAGTTCAGGTCCCTTCAGGGCACAGTTGGTCAAATTCAAAATCCAGGGTTTTTCCTTCCTGTCGCTTTCCTTTAAACCAACCTGTGGTTCAGGTTTGTGCTAGCTACTGCTCTCTTTAACTGAAAACCTGCCATGAATGTGTGTTTCTGTGCTCATTGTTGCCCGATTGCACCACCCTGCATCTTTATTGACCCACTTGGTAAAAGAAGGCGGGGCAACTGTGACTCAGTCGGAAGAGTAGTTGTCTTGTAATCTGAAAGTTGTGTGTTTGGTTCCAGTTTTTCTCCTGTCAGATGTTGATGTGCCCTTGGGCAATTCACTTAACTCAAGTGGCTTACTGATCTGTTTATCGGTGTTGCCTGCGTGCGTGTGTGTGTGTGTGTGTGTGTGTGTGTGTGTGTGTGTGTGTGTGTGGGCGCGCGAATGGCTGACGTCCAACCCTCTTTTATTGCCATCCCTTCCATTAGTGTCATGCTTTGATTGGTCGGTGTGACTGGAAAAATCCCTAAATAAATTCAGTCTGTTAATCACTTAATAAGCCTTAAAACCAATACATCTCTTTTTATTTGCATAATTTCACAAGAAAGGTTTTGGAAAACATTAACCCTTAATTTAAGTCCCTTTTCTCAGTGGGGATAAAAAAATACCACATTAAAAACTAATGTGGCTCTCATAAAGTCAGGCCTACCTGTGAGCCGTGTTGATTCCCCTGTGCACGGTCTGTGGGCCATTGAGATTTCATAATCTGGAGTAGAGACTTCTCATGACAAATTCCTTCATTTCCCAAAATTTCAGCTGCTATGTCTCTAGCCTCAACCTTGCTCAGTGTCTGAGCCATTTCCTTCCTCTGTGGAAGTCGCTTTGTTCCCTCTTTTTCATGCATCCTACGACTTTCTGTATTTTCTAACATCTTCCATCAGACGCTCTTCAATATTTTGCACCATTTCGTCCACAAGACGGTGACGACAGTCGGTCTTATCAACTTGGTGTCACATATGAAACAATTCAGTATGAACCCTGTCCCCTGCAGGTTACTGAGCGACACAGAGGACGCGAACGTCATAAAAATTTACTTTTGCGCATACATGTCCGGCCGACGTCCAACCCTCTTTTATTGCCATCCCAATTCGCCTAATCCTGTCATTTTTTGTTCTGTGTGTTTTCTCCTACAGCGTTGTCCACTGTGGTACCCGCGTCGACGGCAGCTCGTCAGGTACCGTTCCGACCCGCTTCTCCTCGCCGCAGAAAAAGAAAACACCGCAAACGTATCAGCAAAGCTGCTATGAGGGCTATGATCATGTAGCGATGAAGGTAAGAAACCTACAGGCATGGAGGAGTACGTTTTGTTTAATAAAGTTTATGCTGGCAAACCCTCGGTTACGTAAGCAGAGAGCGGACGTTTTCTGCAAACAAAATCTTGATAGCATTCTGAAATTAAGGGAAGGGCCTACATTGTGTAGAAATCACGGAGGCTTCTGTTTTAGTAGCGCTAGCTGCGCTATATAAGATGCTAATAAATGATGAATAAAAACTGTCGTCTCGTGATACAAAGGGCAGGAAACACATTCTGAAAGCTGGTAGTTGTAGTCCCCAATTATAAATCTGAATTAAATCAGAAGGTGGACAATTTTTTTTTTAAAATCAGATGTTTAAAATTTTGCTTATTTGTTTGTCCAACAGGAAGCGGCTCTGCAGAATGAAAGGTTGTGGAGATGAACGATGCGTTTCCTCAAGCTGGATGTTCAGACCTGTTCTTTTACGTACTCGGCTTGGCAGAAAGTCGCCTTTCCAGCTCTGGAGATGCTACAAAACATCCGTTAGTCTGGATTTAACAAGTGCAATCTCGTGAACTCCTCAACTCAGAGAGGCTTTGACACACTAAACACTGGACCTCAACTTGTGTCACCTTAAAAGCACAAATGGATGAACTAAATGAGGATCTATCTGTACAGCGCTTCAGGAACGCAGGACAAGAGGCAGCCATTGACTGGCTACTTTCAACAAGTTGCTTAATTGCCAAGATGGATATTGAATTGCTGATTTGAGGCTAAACATGGAGGTTGAAATAATAATAATAATAAAAAAAGCGAACTGACCAGAAGAACTGGATTTCTACACTGGGAAGACTGGAAGACTACAGCCTTGGCCTCAGTGCCAAAAAAATACTGTTATCCTGAAATGTTTGAGTCTAATATAATGTAACACTGGAGTAGTAGCACACTGATCATACCACACCGACTTTAGAGTCTACTATGTACTGTAGCTAATTGTACAGGACAATATTAGTAACCTGCTCAATCATTACTACTGTCTAATAAAATAAACAGAACAGCAACTAAAACGCCTGCTTTAACAAAATGCTATAGATATCCACAAGTCTTAAAGACATGTCTTTTAGAGGCTGTTGTGAACCAGTTATGTAGATTGTAAGAAAAAAGAAAGCTTTTAAGAAAATTATTTCCTGGTGAAAGAGAAAAAAAAAGTATTTCTTAACTTATTGAAGAGGAGGATATGAAGTCGTTTGGTTCTCAAGTGTAATTATTGCCACAGACATGTAATATTTGGTTGTACTGTAATGAATGTTATTTTTCATAAAAAATAATAAAAAAATGATTACGAAAAATTGCAGTGATATCTTTGGGCAACTGAAGAAAAACCATGCACATTATCAGCGCCTGCACTTATGCACTTTGTGTGTTTAGCTGCGCGTTGCATATTAGAATCACCTGCTAATCTTTGCTCTGTGACTGCAAGTCATGTGGCACCGTCACACGAAGCAAAGCAGCGGTCAGCAGAGTTTCTGGTTGCTATAGGTACTCATGGACAGATATGTCAACAGAGGAGTATCGAATGTTTGACAGCAGGACAAGGGAGGGAGGCTGTCAGCTCAGGAATGACAACGTGATGAATGACAGAAAGGGTGAGAGCATACTAAGGGTCCTGAGAGGGGTCCGGGAACCTGACAGGAATGATGAGAAAGACCAAATCTACACACAACTAGAAAAGATGGGGGGAGGGGAGGAAATCATTTTAGAAGCAATAGTCAAGCATTTTTCACATGAGCTTGTTTTAGTAGCATGTTCTGCTCTGCAAGAATATTTTTAAAGCAGAACATTTCTGCAGAAATTTAAAAGGTGTCTGCCAACATGTGCATATTGGTCGGATCCATATCAGGTGATCTAATGAGCAAAAATGCTAGGGTTAGCTTTAATTCTGTCAGTAGCATGTGGGGTATAACTAACATAACATGGCCTTACTCCATTGATTATTCAAGCAATATTATGTAAGCTAAAATGCTAAGGTTAGCTTAAATTCTGCCAGTAGCATGTGGGGTATCACTAGCATGTTTGACCTCCAGTGACTTACTCAACTCAGTATGCAAACATTAGTACGTAAACTAAAATTAGCTAAAATTATAAAGTTAGCTTAAATTCTGTGGGGCATTACTAGCATGTGGACGCACATTGACTTACTCCATTTAGTATGCTAAATGTACGTAGATAACATATCAAAAATAAGCTAAAATGCTTATTTTAGCTATAAGGCAAACATTAGCATCAGAGCTATCACTAGCACATATAGAGACTAGCATGTAAACACTACCAGTAGGATGCAGGGTCCTGGAGGTGCATGGGAGTTTGCCCAACCAGTTTAAATGTGTTTTGCGGACTTGGAGAAGGCGTTTGACTTTGTCCCTCTGGAAATTCAGCTAGAGGTGATTCTGGAGTACGGGCGACCAAGCCCCTTGATACGCACGTTTAGGTTCCTGTATGACTAGTTTCAGAGTTTGCTTTGCTTTGCAGGCTGTAAGTCAGGCATGCATGTTATGGTGGCCCTTTGACATGGAAGCTGTTAATAATCTGTAGGGACAGAATTTCTAAGCGCAGTCGAGGTGTAGAGGGATTCATTCTGGAGGGCTCAGGATTATGTCTCTGCCTTTTACAGATGACATTGTTTTGTCGGCTTCATCAGCTTGTGATCTACAGTAATCCGCAGCCAAATTTGAAGAGGTCAGGAACTAAATAAACACCTCCAAATCTGGGACTAAGGTCTTGAGCTGGAAATGGGTAAACCACCTTCTCCAGTTTGATGACAAGTAATGCCCCAAGTTTGCAAATAAGGAGAAAGACAACAGAAGATTGATAAGTAGATTGATACGCCATCTGCAATGATGCAGCATTGGTCTGTCACGGTGAAGAGAGAATGGAGCCAAAAAGCGAAGATCACGTTCCTGCCTTCATTTATGGTCATAAACTTTGAGTAGTTCAGTCTCTACGCATGGGTCATGCGTAGAGACTGAATGAACAATTTCAAGGTCAGAAGCGGCTGAAATGAGTTTCTATCTCGGGGTGTCTAGACTGTCTGTTACAGGTAGGGTGAGAACCGGGTCATCTGGCAGTGGTTTAGAGTAGAGCTGCTACATTGAGAGGACCCAGCGACTTGGGCATCTGGTTAGGATGTGTCCTTGACCCAGAGATGTCCTCACTGGGGAGTATAAAGTTCTGGTGGAAGATAAAGTATACATGGATGAAAGCAGGCATGAGTTATTAAAGTGGAAAAAATTTATATCAAAATAAAAAATGTGGAACTTGTCCTTTATTCCTTGAGGGATTTTAGGTGCAACAACACCTGGATGGTGTGCAGCAGATGAACCCAGCAATGACTGACTAAAACATGAAGGATTAAAGACTGAAGATCACAGATTAGTGGAACCTAGAAATGTAAATATAATCCATGTTTCACATGATCAAAAAGCATTGAACAAGAAGACAAAATACATAAAGTAATAAATGAACAAATAATTGGGTGCCAATTGACTTAGTGGTTCAGCAGGCACTGCATCATGTGCAGAGGTTATTGTCCTTGAGCCAAGGCTCAATTTACGCCCCTGCGCCATTTACTGCATGTCTTCTCCCGCCCCTCTGCCATTCCTCTTGATCAACGTCCAATGAATGAAGGTGTCTCTCTACAGCTCCAAAATCTAAAATAAACGAATAAGTACAATTCATAAAACTCTCAGGGAGAAACATGGTTAAACAAAAAGCTTTCACAGCGATCAACAAAATTTATGATAGGAAACTATGCTCTGTGCCACAGGTCCTGTCATGAGCCTGGCTGACATCAAAACATGCAAAAGAAGCAAACACATATTAACTTAGGCTGCCTACAAGGGAAACGTGTTCTCATCTCATCCCCAGACATTTATCTGGCAGAGTACAATGTTATTTAAGGAATGAAAATAAGGCCAATGTTTTGTGACTCTGTGATTGTGTGGCCCCTTCCCGCCTTGAGATGGTCCTTTGTGGGCTGAGAAAAAAAAAGAAATCTGACAACTTCAGCTGATAAGACTCCTGTACTCACAGGACAGTTTGAAGAACATCTTGTCTTGTTCAAAAAAATATTGTAACAAAACTGCTATCTCCTTGTGATTTTGTTATTTGCTGTATTTTTTTTGTAGTACAATTTCTTGTGCGTCTTTGCAGCTTGTTACAGATTTTTGGCCTCTCCTCAGATAAATCATGACCCCCCTCCGATCGGGTCCAGTTGTCTGTAGAGTAGGTGTGAGGTTTTGTGGTCCAATGAACCATTGAGGGTGAGCCAAAGTTCAGCCAGGTCACAGAGGCCACACAAACGTTCTGCTCCCAATGCATTATGATGGTTTATGAGAGTGGATGCACATGCACATGGTGGGCATGCGAACGTGGCTGCCTGCCATCCCTGTGGTGTTCCTCTGACAAGTGTGTGTGATTGTGTTCACGGTGTTGTGAACCAAATGGAGAGAGTGTCTTTTGGCACGGCGTCCCCCCACGCCGGTAGCTTAATGAGCTGGTAGCTGGCAGCCACTCAGGGTCGATGGCACCCTGCGGGGTCGCACCATGGTGTTTTGAGTCAACAGCTCGGCGGGTCCTCGTACATTTTACACTCGCCCGAGAAGACGAGTGCACGCTTTTCGGAGAGGTCACAGCAGCTTGGCACAGCTTTAGCCGATCAACATACGGAGGGTTATGTGCACACAGGCCGACATCGGGGGAACACAACTCTCTTGCTCACCACTATGTGTTTGCGTTCACATTTGTTTGTGAAGTTAACCCTATGATAGTGGGGAGCGATTACATAAGGCTCTGGAGGTAAACAGAGTTTCGCGGTATCTGTACACGCATTCAACTTCTCACCTATCACAGATGTTTCACCTGTCAGGACAAGCAGTTAGCAAAAATATTCAGGATTTCTAATCTTAGTTTGGGCCTTTCTGTGTGAAGACTCCACGGTTCTCCCTTCGTTTGAATAAAATATGCTTGTTAGGGTAACTTGTGTCTTTTATGCTTAGTTCACACAGCAAGATTTTTATGATGGTTTTTAGTGATTTCTTCCGTCCAACAAACTTAAGGATGCCCCGATTAGCTCTTAAGATAATATTAAGAGATGCTCCTGTTGTGTGCGGTGGGTACTACGAGTGATCCGGTCTGTTCTGATGGACTTCAGGACCACTGTGATCTAAAAAAAACCCAAAATAAAACCGGGCATTAGTCTGGCCTAAGTGTGAGTTGATGCATGATGGACTTGCGATCTGTCCAGAGTCTACCCCACCTCTTAGCTAGTTCACAGCAAGAATAATAAAGCAAATGAATGAATAGACATTTCTCCCTAAAAAAAAAAGTACAACAAATGTACCCTGCTTTGTCTTGTTCAGGGTCAAAGGCATCAAAATAGACTCACAGGAAGCCAGTTGACAGCATGTATATTTTTGGAGTGTGAGAGGAAAACACATGGACAGGAAAACAAGGCAAATTCCACTCACAAGGGCTCCTGCAGCTGAATTTCACCCTGGGATCTTTTTCCCAAAAATCATATTGTTAAAGATATTTGTATGTCGCATAGGCTGTTAAGCACAGACTCATGTTTTTTTTTTTTTTCAGTTTGTACTGGGGATGTCCCAGTCCAGGGGTTTTTAAATGATTAGTATCATAGTAACTGATTAAACTCACAGTATAGTGTTGGTGAGCCGTCTGTTTTATATCAGCCAGACTCATGAGGAGCATTTTGTTAGACCGAGTTTTAAAAACTAGGGGGCCATATTTACATGCTTACTACCTGCCTGCTCACAATGATGAAATTTTTTACCAGCCATGTTGCCAACAAGTTGAGTAAAATAGAAAGAAAATCTGCTAATGCTAGCCCATAACTTTAGCACAATTTATTATAATTACCGTGGGAGCTTTTATCAGCTGGCAGCAAGTTACTTAATCCCGACTGATGAAATGATTAGAAATGTTGAAACACACACTGCATGGTGGTGGAAGTGTGTTAAAGAAAGGGGCGATTATTGGAAGGCGTCAAGCAGAGAAAACATCCGAGGAAATTCCACAAACTACTAAAACTGAGTGAAGGTCAGTCCAACGCAGCATTACAAACGCGATGGAAACTGGAGGGACTGGGACTGAACAGCTGCGTCGCCATAAGAAAACCACGAATCAATGATGGATGGATGAGGGTAAGAAGAGAAGCAGATAGTGCCCACTGTGTAGGCCTGCTGCTGCAGTTGGTCAAGTCTTGATTTGGCCACATTATAAACGCAAAAACATGAGGTCAACTGACTGCAATTCACTTAAAGAAAAGTTCCCCTAATTTGACCACTTTTGCTACTTTCCAGAAAGAAACTGGCTTATGATTACTCAGCCCTCTTTTAATCAAATCTGATTCATTCCCTTAAGGTTGGTCCAAAGCTGTCCGCATAAGCCCGGTAAAGGTCAAAGCACTTTGTTGAATAAAAAAAGTTTAGAACAGTAAGTTAATAAACTGCTTCAGTGGAAAAGCTAAAATATATTATGCTAGTTTCATCCTTCTGGCGTTCTGCGTTCCCTGAGGTTTGAAAGAAAATCCTCAAATCCCATTTGTGGGGTGTTATGGAGCTTTAAAGAACCGATAAATCCTAAAGGATTAACCGGCACTTATTCGGCCCCATGAAATTCAACAAAAATGATTAAAAAAGGAAAAAAAAAAAAAACATATGAAGAAGATTTATTGTTAGAGGAGTCCAGGTATCAGAAGAGATAAAGTATTTGTAAAATAGCGATCAGGTTGGGAGTTTGTCCATGTTGTGAGTCTGAATAATGCATTTCTAGTTGAATTTGTTTAGATGATTAAAAAACAAACAAGAAAAAAACAAAAAACAATTCACACTCGCCGAAATTAGATTTCGTGTGCCGGGAGATTTCCATTCTCTGCCCAGCAGTTTGCACATTTCTGGCTCGGCCTGCTTCTTATTGTGACAGACTTTGTCAATATTATCCGTCTGTCCCGACGGGGAAGTGAATCTCCCTAAAACCATTTGTTTCGCTCTCTGGAGGAAACCCAGATGACCGGCCCCGCCCGAGTGAACGCCCGCACACACACAAACACACGCCGCCTCGGCCACAATAGTGTTGTCATGTGGTGACGGTGGGTTTGTGCTGGTAGTTTGGTTTCTTTGCTGTTTGCTGTGGCTCCCCCACAAGACCCCCCACCCACCGTTTGTCCTGGGTTCACTATGGGTTAGAACGCTCACATGAACATCCATGTGAGCGTTTTCCATTATGTTGAACATGCATTTCCAAATATAAGGCCAGAATGGGAGCAAACTCTCTTACCATAGCTGTAGATTTTTATTGAGTGGCTACATTTGAGTTCACAATCACAGCTGCTCTCTTTCTTTTCACAAACCTCAGTACTACTTTGAACTAAGTGGAGAATCTTACCAATTGCGCCCAAATGAAGAATTGCATTTTATATGAATGAATTAAATAAAGCTAAAAAAATGGGACAGATTGGGCTCAAACCCTATCCCTACAGATCCACTGGAGGAGGATCGTGTTCTGGCATTGGGATATAAAGTGGGTTTTTTATGCTTCAAGGTGCGGACCATTATCAATTATCAAATGTGAGGTCATATTTTTAGGAAGTGCTTACATCGATAGTTTGAACACATGAAGATCGCAACAAAACAACACTTCAAAAACACCAAATATTACCAAGTATTCTTGGCCTACTTGTATTTGGCCTACAAATAGAAACTTGGCCTAGTTTCTATTTGTACTAGAAACTATTTGCTTCTAGTACAAATATCCACAATTGAATAAAAGGCTAAACTAGCTTGACTTCTCAGCATGACATAAGAACTTGTTTCAAGTGAATTCCTCGATAACGACTTTAAAAAGTACTGGTTCCACTGGCAGATAGTTTCACCTAAAAGACATTTTTCCCATGTTATAGGTGAGATAATTTGCCAGCGGAACTAGTAAATCTTCAACAATACGAAGCCTCGTTGACTTAAACCAACCTAAAAATCAAACTTTAAAGAAGTTTGATTGTTGCTTCTACCATCAGCGTGTGAGAACAAAAGCTTTGGCACTGTGGAGAACTTTGAAGGTGTTTCTCTGAAACATTGATTCACACTCTAAAGCAAGACCAAGATCACAAAAAGCAGCTCTAGTCGGCCATTCACAAGGCTCAAAACGGTTTAGTCCCGTTACAATCCACAGTCCAGATTTGAGTTTCTAAGTTAAAGATAATGCCAAAAGTGACATGTTAAGATGTTAGTATGTAAATCAATGAATTCAGCTGGTAAATAGTTGTACAAAAATGTTATTCAAGAGTTCAAGTGCTTGTTGTGTGAATATTATTCTCAATTATTTTTTAGCTATGATGTAAAGAATCGACTCGCTGGCAACTTGAGCTATGATGGACCCCAACAGAGCAGGCGAAGCATCACTCTGGTCCGTCATTTGGGCTCAAAATAGATTAAAAAACAAAAATAAATCTAAAAAAGGAACATACTACCAACTGCTGCCAAGTTTTCTTCGTTATTCATTGTTTCAAAAATAATTTGGAACAATTAACGGCAATAAAACATCTGCAGTCAACTTGCTGAACCGGTGATTTTTCCATATAAAGACGAGTCAGCTAGTCTTCCATGGAAAAAAGAAAAAAGATCCAACCTAAGCTCTTCTTAGACATGCTATTAGCACGTCTCTCAAACAAAAGCAACTCCCAAAGCAGAAGTGAAACCAGAGTCAGCCTGGGCGTTGCTTTCCAGTGCTGAAGAGTTCTTTGAGACTTTGCTTTGATGATATCTCCTTTAATTGCGTTGCCAAGTTGGTTTGCTTGTTGATACGTAACTCTCCAGTAGCTATTCATCTAACTCATAAACTGAAAAGGCAGCAAATGTTGGCATGCCGAGGCAGAAAAAGCAGCTCTTTGGGTTGGTCCAGCTGTCATGCAACTACCTAGTGACAACAACACTTTGGTAGAAACAGTGACCTTAGTAGTTCTATAGAAACGTCCCACATGCAACCTGTAATTTGGCTACAAGCACTCATGCAACCAGGTTTTTAACCAGAACGAGCAGGAGAGGTGTTGGGTCCGGTCCTATTAGCTCTACTCACTTCTGTCTCTTGTTGACTTGGTGTTGTACTCAAGAACTCTGCATAGTCTCCTCCATGTACGCCCAAGAATCTTCCAGACAACCTTGCAGTATTGACCCGGATTGCTGGTTTCTCTCCACGGACATCTGCTGCAGATCCTAACCTAGGAATCTCAAACCACTCCAAAATTCAAACCACAGACACGCCAGAAGCAGGTTTTTTTCTTTTTTTAATGAACATTCAGGTAGAAACAGGTAAAAACCAGCCTCTTGTTCTACGTTTTGCTTCGTAACCAGAGTCTGGACTCTGAGGTGCTGATAAACAATTGCTTGCTGGCGGCGTGGACGCTTGAAGTTTTACATTTTACCCAAATGCTAGCGTTTGGCCGTGATGTATGCGATGCACCAGTTCGATGCTATGAACTTTACTGGAAACTGCCTGCGCCGTAAACAACCATAATCACTGTGAAGAGGAAGTAGAACGAATCAATTTGATATGGCCAACACGGACTGAACGGCTTTGTTAACTTCCTCTGCTGCCACTGCTAAAACTACAGGCCGACTGCGATTCTTTCTGAAACAGTGCAGAAAACCAGCAACTTGTTCTGCTCACTGATTGGTCTGTTTGAAATTATTCCAGAATAATCCAGATCAATGGGAGAAAGCCCAAACGGAGGACTGAGGGGAGATGAGAATCGAGCAGAATTGTGTAGCAAGGCAGACTAGACTAGTAAAACACTGTACAGCTAGCAGGATTTAAAGCAATATTTTTTAACACAGTGAGAACGAGTATGTCTTTTATTTTCTATATTGAAGTATTGTCGTGAAGGTGCTTTTCCACAAAACATTTGTTGTCCTTATGCTCACCTATTTTAAAAGGATATTCGAAGCCTTAAGCTGAACTTAAAGTAAACGGGTCTGCAGCAGGCATGCTAACTTTTTGTAGCATATTGAGTTTACGATTATCATAAAAAGAGAGTTGATGGATGACAAAGCCTGAATAGGATGTCCTATTCAGAAGTTTACGCAACAAGCAAAATTCAGACATTTTTTAGCTCTTGGAAAAGTTCAGGGGGTTTCCCAGGCCTTCGCTAAACTGACAGCTCAGTTGTGCAACTTCAGAACATCACGCCGTCTCCGATACGTCTTAGAAAATGTCTCAACTGTAAAATCATCTTCTAAAAAAAAATGTCGAATTTCCGTAATAACCTATGCCTACTTGTTCTGGGGAAAAAAAATATTTGCAACAAAAAAAAAAAACAATCATATATATATAAAGCTTTGAATGATGGTGCAGGTTTTACGTGTTGAGCTTCATTACTACACAGTTAAGATTAGTTAGTTAGAAAATCAAGTTTTTGTTATTAAATCCTGTGAATCAGTTCATGTGACTAATGAGCTCCAACCAGAGCCTCAGTCCAAACTGTTCAGTAATCCACTGTGTGAGACAGTGACGGCTCTGTCCAAATGATCTCATTTCCCAAAAATTTTTCAAAAATCAAAACGTCCGTCTCTCCCCCTAATTTCTGCAAATAAGTACAAAAAGCTTTGAAAACAAAGAACCCGGGTTGTCAGTCAAGTGATGACAAACATGGCGCAAGACCGTGTTGCACAATAGCTCGGCATTCAATATTTCTGCACATCCTCCTGAGCTGCTTCCTGTTATGATCTTGATAGGAGCTCGACTCATGTTTACGCTCACGGGAGAAAATCATCAACAACGGTTATCTGTCGCCCTTCGTGTCATCATGAATGAGTGAATGGGAGTTATTTCACAAAGGGGATAATGCATATCGATCATTGTGAATGCATCAGATTTATCCAAAGAGGCAGATTTTCTTCTGTAGTCCCTCAATTAGCACGCATAACATTCATGACTTATCATTTGTAACAGATTTCAATGTACAGCTAAAACTACTGTAATGTAGTTAATTAAAAAATTTGTCAAGGTGTGAGCACATTCTGTTTTAATCTTGAAGCCGTTATGAAGACCATGATAAAAACTTAAATCTTCTTTCTTAAAAAAAGTCTGAGGTTTTGGTCACATTTAGATTTTCCCATAATTGATTTGAAATCAGTTGATATTTTTTATTTTTTTAAGACATTTTTTAAAGTCTTCCAATGGGAAAAGTTGGACATGTGGAGCAGCCAGTAAATCAGAGGAATCACATTTTTATTTTTAGTCACATTATTTGTTTCGGGAGTTGTGGTTACAGTAACCAGGCATTAGCTTGCTTCCAGATTTCCATTTTAGATGCACAGAAGTGAAACAAGGAGTTCATGCTTCTTGTGTTCTTTTTCACAAAGCTTTAAAATCTAATTCTCTCTCTCTCCCTCTTTCTTCCTGTATTCCCTTCTTCCAATCAGACTCCTCTCCTCATGCTGCTCTGCATGTGTGCAAAGATGAAGAAAGTAACCCTGAAAGCGGAACGCCAGGACTGACCAGAACTATATTCGACTCTGGTTTCACGAGGGATGCGGCATAACGCAACATCCGTGTTGCAACACGCGTACATCCTCAGAATACGGCAACTTTTTTTTGTTTTTGCAGAAGTCTGTGATTTAGAAAAAAAACAAAAACATTACTCTTAAGCACTCATTTCTTACAAATCTGTCAGATTTCATCATTATTCCCAAATGTGCATTTGGGAAGTAGAACTAAGGTCAACCATTTTATGTTTCCCACACAAAATTTGACCGCTGACGCCCTACTTCACAAACACTTCACTCTTCACATGTAGGGACGAAACAAGTGACATGGAAAAGCTGAAAAGAGAAGAAATTCCACCTGATCTGTGGCTAATTTCACTGTAAACCAACAAATAATACGTTGTAAACGAATCAATAAATGACGCGAGTTCTAACAGTTTGCTTTTCAGATTTGTTTTTATTTTTTACCCCTTTTAAAATCTGGTGAAGGTAAAATGGATCCCAGTCCTCATCCAAACTTTCATTGCCACATTTCTAGTTGTCCTAAAAGGTTTTGTCATTTCTCTGACTTCAGATACGTGCAGTTTGAACGTACTAGATATTTTCAGCCACTTGTTGACTGAAGACAGTCGTTACACATCTTCCTTACATGAATCGTGTGCTCTCTTGTCCTTCCAACACTGAACAGTAGGTGAAGACAGGCGTCACGTCGCCTCTGTAACCTCAGGACCCAAACAATAAATCCTGCATTATTCATTATGTTCTTCAAAAGTCGGGTTCATTCAAACATGCAAAGTAAGTGTTACAAAATGCTAAAGTTACATTTACGGGAATTGGTAGGGTTGCCAATGAGTGTTGCACTCATGAATTTGTAGATTTAAAAAAAAAAAAAAAACATCATTTCTTATCAGAGATTTTGTTATTCTCCAACTACAAAATGTACTAAAGATAAAGGTTGGATTTCTTGAATTGTTACATGATGTTACTTTTTTTGGCCTAATGAACTTCATCGTGTTTTAGTGTCAATCCTGCAAATTAATCTGGTAAATTCATTTGGCCAGCGCTGTTAATATTTAGAATTTGATGGGTAAAAAGAGAATATGACAGATTTTATTTATTTACTTTCTTTTTGGATGCTGTCAGTCAAAATTATGGACAACCAAAAGTCTACGTAGCGCGGCCTCTGGTTATATCTTTCTTTCTAATCCTGGAGATGTGATGTTGTTGCGTATCGTCACCTTCCTAGAATAATGGGCCAAGTCATTTTTTTGCCAAAAGTGATTTATTTAATTTTTTTTTGCCTAAAACATATTTTGGAAAGAAAGAGTTGGTGATTATAAATTTTTAGGTCATTATTTTAGGAAAGTGAGGATATTATACCACTGGTGGAGTTGCTACTGCAGCAGAGAGTCAGAAGAACCGGCTGCGACATGAAAATAGCACCACTGACCGTATCCAACATTCGCATATCACGCGAGTTTCACGCGAGGTTCCAGAAATCAAACGGTCAACCTAAAACTCTCAGAGTGCTCGCTCTCACCGGGGCAATGTTGGCTGAAGAGGGGCTTTTTAATGACATCGCCAACCACATCTGAAATTCTAAGAGCAGAAAAGGATTTTAACGTGCATCGTCTCCCTGGTTCAGAGCAATTCAAATACTTTACTTGAATATTTCTGTAACCATCTGCTGTTTATCTTCTCAGCTTGTCATCACGCACTCTTTGGTTCTGCTGTCAGCTCCACCTAAACTCTCGACACTCTCTCTCTCTCTAATCACCCTGATCTCTCCCCTGCACTCCGGGTCACTCTGTAATCTGTCTGTCCGAGCCCATCGGTTATTGTGCCACACATGTTGCCCTGTCGCGCCCCCTCCTATGCGTGTGGCGCTCCATTTTCACCGCAGGTCGACTTCTCTCTTCACTTAAACCACTGCCTGCTTGGTGCTGATTCAGCACCTCGACCTAAACTTTAACCCGAAGAAACAAAACAAAACAGAGAAGACAATAACCCAAACACAGAGTACAATGTGTGCACCGCATTTATAATAGCTTCACATTTGTGACTTTTTTTTTTTTATGTCGGCGTTTCCAGATCCCAACATAACGTTTCACGATAGGAATGTTTACGCGGCGTTTAAAAGCTTGTGAATGCATATCAGCCACGTGAGATCAGAGCAGTGAGTGGAAACTCGGAGAGGAGGTGTGCCGTGGGTACCTGTTTATCACACGAAGAAACGCACAAGCATGTACAAATTGGGCTAAAGCAGGTGGTTGGTTCAAAACAGAAGTTACAAATTTGACTTATGAAAGCTGGCTTCAAGTCAGATTTCTTCTTTTTTTTTTTTTACCCTTTTTGCCCTAAGGCAGGGGTCTCAAACTCCAGTCCTCAAGGGCTGCAGTCCTGCAACTTTTAGATGTGCCTCTGCTGCACCACCTGAACAGAATAATTAGGTAATTAAGGCTCTGGAAAACTGATCTACACAAGGAGGAGGTCATTAAGTCATTTCATTCCAGTGTTTTGTACCTGTGGCACATTTAAAAACTGCAGGACTGCGGCCCTCGAGAACTGGAGTGTGAGACCCCTTCCCTAAGGTAAAGGAAATAAGCCATCGCGTGTGGCAAGAATAACAATTCTTGCCACACGCAACTCCAGAAGACACAGGTGGAGGCCTCAACAATCGCCTGGACCCATGACTACCTCACTAACAGGCCACAGCTTTTTAGACTGAAGGACCGTGTGTCTAACCAGACCAGGTGGTCAGCGCCACTGGAGCGCCACAGGGCACTGTACTCTCACCAATCCTTTTCACTCTCTACACTTCAGACTTCCAGCCCAAGTCCGACTTCTGTCATCTGCAGAAATACTCAGATGACTCTGCGGTTGTTGTGTTTGTCGGAGACGAACAAGAATCTCAGTAGGGAGATCTGGTGGACAGTTTTGGGGAATGGAGTGAGATCAATCATTTGATCTTGAATGTGCCAAACAAAAGGAGGTGACTGTAGATTTCAAGACAAACCAGGTTAGATAAAACCGTATTTCCATGAGGGAAGAAGAAGTGGAGGTGGTTGAAGGATATACATATCTCTGTGTTCTTCTGGACTGAAGATGCAACAGTGAAGCCGTCTACAAGACAGGACAGAACAGACTGTACTTCTTGAAGAAGGTAAGGTCCTTCGAGGTTTGCAACAAGATGCTACATATTTGATAACTCTGTTGTCAAGCGTAATCTCTTCTGACATTATCTCCTGGGGCAGCACCATTTTTAGCAACCTAAAAAGGCGTAGGATTATTAACGTATCAACTGGAGCATTGATAAAACTTTTCGGAGTTCAGTTTGGAAAAAAACGGGAGCCCAAAACCAACTTCTTCAATTTGTTTAAGGCAACTGCATAATAACGGATCTTTTCTGGCATCAGTGATCGTCATTATCTGGGTAGATATTAATCTACATTTAAAAGGGATTCAGTGAGTTTGGGGCTCGAGTCAATGACTTTAGTGATGTATCTTGACCCATACCTGAAAGGCAGTGGAGCAGCTGCTGAAGCAGAACTCAGGTACTGAAGTCGAAATAGCATGCCACGTCTTTTTGCGAGATTCATCCGTCGCATTGCGCTTTACCCAGCATTTCTCCTGAACGGGACATGTTAGATGCACGGTTTATCTCATCAAAATGTAAAACGGTTTCAACAATGGTCGGCCCAAACAAAGACGGAGCACAGACCCTCTTCCAGTGGGGTACCGTCAATGACGAGTACCTCTCACAACCTCCTCCACTCTGCAAGTTTCCTTGCGTGCCAACAAAGCCATTTTTGTCAGCCAGCGACAAAGACTCAAAGAACAAGAGTCTGTATGCGACTTTGTGCCGTGTCCCTCTCCGTACTGTCACAGGCTGTCAGGGCCAGAGAGAGAGAGAGAAAGATGAGTCCGACAAAATGACAGCAGGACGACGCTTCAATCCCCCCATTGTGGTCGGGTTGGGGGTCATGAACCTACAGTGACTGTCAAAAGGGAGACAGAAAGGGTGTCGAGGGAAAAAGACACAGGGATCTATTTTCCATCATTTATTGTGATAAAGCGGAGGCAAAAAAAAATGTATGTCACATGCTTGTGAATAAATGTTCTTTTCCTAACATATAATAAAGTAATTCCAAGCAATAGCAACATTTTTAAGTCTTTGGGTTTGGTTTTGAACCAGTAAAGATCAATAATAAGTCATCTAATCACTGTCATATTTCATTTGTTTGTACAGAAAAACTGGAAGTTTCTCTGTGCAGTTTTTTATGAAAATATTTTAAAAAGTATACACTTATTACAGTGGGTTTTAACAATCTTTGATGACATTAGATCGTGGTTGAAGTTCATCTTTCTGAACTTAAATGAACATGTAAAGTCCGCAGCACCTCTTCAACCTTAGTTGAACCCAAGAGATGGTCCCAGAGTTGTGAAGACGTCCTGCCTTGTATCACAGAAAAAAAAAACAGACCCGTTGCCGTGACGTCCTACGTCATGAAGAGACTCCTGTTGGTCCACCTGAGGAAGCAGACGGGCTCACATCAAGACCCCCTGCAGTTTGCTTGTCACCGTGAAGTTGGAGTTGATGACGCCGTCATACACCTGCTACAACAAACCCACCGTCATCTGGACGAAGCAGGCGGCACTGTGAGGGTCACGTTCTTTGATTTCTCCGGTCCATTTAACACAATTCAGCCTGATCTGCTCTGTGAGAAACTCCAGAAGACACAGGTGGAGGCCTCAACAATCGCCTGGATCCATGACTACCTCACTAACAGGCCACAGCTTTTTAGACTGAAGGACCGTGTGTCTAACCAGACCAGGTGGTCAGCGCCACTGGAGCGCCACAGGGCACTGTACTCTCACCAATCCTTTTCACTCTCTACACTTCAGACTGCCAGCCCAAGTCCGACTTCTGTCATCTGCAGAAATACTCAGATGACTCTGCGGTTGTTGTGTTTGTCGGAGACGAACAAGAATCTCAGCAGGGAGATCTGGTGGACAGTTTTGGGGAATGGAGTGAGATCAATCATTTGATCTTGAATGTGAACAAACAAAAGGAGGTGACTGTAGATTTCAAAACAAACCAGGATAGATAAAACCGTATTTCCATGAGGGAAGAAGAAGTGGAGGTGGTTGAGGGATATACATATCTCTGTGTTCTTCTGGACTGAAGATGCAACAGTGAAGCCGTCTACAAGACAGGACAGAACAGACTGTACTTCTTGAAGAAGGTAAGGTCCTTCGAGGTTTGCAACAAGATGCTACATATTTGATAACTCTGTTGTCAAGCGTAATCTCTTCTGACATTATCTCCTGGGGCAGCACCATTTTTAGCAACCTAAAAAGGCTCAACAACCTGATAAAGAAGACTTGTTCTGTTCCGGTCCGGGAATGACTGTGGAACCTCTGGAGACGATGGTGAAAAGAAGGATTTTACACAAAATCAAGAAAACTATGTACAATCCTGAGCATCCTCTTCATGAGACTGTCAAATAAAAACAGCTTCTTCAGTCAGAGGCTTTTTCACACCTGCTGTAATGCAGGCCGCTGCAGGAGAGCCTTCCTGCCCACCGTCAATGGCATCTACAACAACTTTTTAAAGAACCTTGTGTAACGTGAGTTACAACATTATTTATTTATACCCCTCCAGGGGGTCTTTTGTGGGCTCTAGTGTCCCTTAGATGACAGTAGGCTGACAGGAAATGGCGGAGGAGAGGAGGGAAGACATGCGGCAAATATCGTCGGGTCCGGGAGTCGAACCCTCGATGGCCGCGTCGAGGACTCAAGGCCTCCAAATATGGGTTGCGCTAACCACTACGCCACCACGGCATGCCCAGTTACAACAACATTTAATTCCAATAAAGTATTCTTAAATCTGAATCGTTTTGATGTGTGCATGGACTCCATGTTTTCAAATGGATCAACATTAGAAAACACATTGATTGGATAAATATGGAATCTTGTCAACCTGTGGTCACGAAACCTTGTTCTTTGAAGTAATATTGAATTTGCATGTTTTTAAATGCTTCACTTAGATGCATAAAGTTTGTATGGTTATTACTGTTTTTGTCATAGTAGATTTTTGCCAGTGACACACAGGTTTTCACAGCTCCACTGGCAGGAAGTGCTACCTTAGCGACCAGAGGGGAAACAAAGGAAGTTCAAACCGCATGTTTCAAATTCCAGCGCTTTTCTTACCCGAGCAAAGGAACCAAAACCAGGGAGGGAGGGATGGATGCAGAAGTGACGGGAAACAATGAACAGCACACACACTTTCCCTCCCCAAGAAGACTCCAACGTTCAAACTGAAGAGCCACAGTCGTACAGACGGCCAGGCACAAACAAAAGGTCAATTATGAAGTGCTGGTTAGAAATGAATAAATAAAAGCAGCTATGCACATATTTCATGAAACAGTGGCAGGGGTGAGGTCATCTATCACTCACTGAAAATCTCACCACGAAAACAACCACGCGGAGGTCAGAAGGGAAATCTTAATATAAACTCAAGTTAGAAAAAAGAATTGTTGTTCAGTAGAAAACAGGAACTGTATCGTTCACATTTCTTGCAAAGAGACAAAGCGACTTCTTTCCCTTTTGTAAATGTCTCCCACACAGTCAACACAAATTGTGACTGTTTGCTGTAGTGTCAATATTTGAGATCCTCCAGAGGTAGTTTTAAAAAAAATAAAAATTAGAAATTGTATTTAACATATATGACTCTGTTCTGCCCCAATGAATAGGTTTCAATATGAGAAATGTACTTTTTTACTCACACTTGGGAGCATGGCAGCGTGGGCACACAGATTTAACTGGTTAACACAAAAAACAGATCAACCCGTCAACTCGTGCAGCTAAATGCATTCGAAAGTAAAATGTGAATAATCACCAGAAAAACTCAAATTGAGTATCGGGATCCGCAGTGTGAATGTAGCGTTAGTCCCTCAACTTGTAACTGTTTTGTGTAATTAATGTGACACAAATTTGTTTAGTTTTTTACCGTTTTACCAAATGTGGATGTAATGCGTCAGTTAGACGCTATGAAGCTCAGCGGAAATTCCTGGTAAACAACCATCTTGAAATTCTACCAAAGAAATCCAGCTCAATGGGAGAAAGCAAAGATGGGGCACTGAGGGGAAATGAGAATCGAGCAGAACTGTGTAGGAAGGCGATGTTCAGGCGATTAAACTCATTATGTCTTTATCTTCTTTAGCTTATAGAAGCATAACTCAAGATAACCTATGCTACCCTATCGATAAGCTTAATAAAAAAAAGAAGAAATGTTTTAGGCCTAAACAGAGAGGGCGCGTGCCTCACAAACTAAAACCGGGAGCTGGTTCCGTCGTGTCTGAAAAGCTTTGGCACAAGATTTTGCAACGTTCTTCTCACTCAACCTGAAAGTTTTGTTGATAACGGATCTTAACTTTGGTGCTAAGAAACACCGTGGCGTTCTGAAGTCATGGTTCTGTGCAAACCTGTCAAGTCTTTCTTTTTTCCTTTCAGCGATGAAGGAAAATCTGAACGCCCGATAACTGGCTAAACTTGAGTAAAACAAACAAAAAAAAAGTGCTTTATTGTATCTCTGCTTATTTAATCCTGCTGATCTGACGAAATACATCACGCTCACATTTCCCTCTCTGTTTGTAAATTCCTCAGAAGAAACGCTCTGCTCAATGCACCTGCATAATTCTCTCCCTCTGCCCCTTTCACCTCCTCCCTCCCACATTCTCTCCGTTCTGACAGTGTGATCCATGGGGGCATTATCTTCCCATTATCTGTCCCTCCCATAATCATTTCCCTCACCTCAGCCGGCGTCTCTGGAGAATATTAATCAGCTCACAGACAAGACTAATCACTGCTCTGTGGCTATAATGGGAGACACAGTCAATCTTGCGCCGCACCGCCAGCGTGCACGTACACACGGAGAGGAGCAGTTTCCAATTAGTGAGTAACTCCCTCCATGCCTGTGGGAAAAAAATAAAAACCTCAAGTCTTCATAAATTGGAACACTAAATGTCAAAGATGGAAAGAAGAAGTTATTGTACAACTGCGATAAAGATAACATATTGTACCAGTAATTTGTAACAATCTTTCTTTATTTTATTTTATTTTTAAATCTGCAACATTCAGCTTAGGGAATGTTATTCTGGGAAATACTAGAATTTGCTGCGTGTGCCTTTATCTTGTTTTGACGCTCCAGAACGCTACAAAAGTACAAAATCTTATCAAGTATTTTTGTGTAAAGCAAAATATCTTTGTTCACTTGAAATAAGATAAAGCTAACTAAGAGGAAGCTTGTTTAACTCAGTAATTCCTTAATGTTGATGAAAACGTATTAGTTCCAGCTGGCAGATTATTTCACTTACAGCATGAGAAAAATGTCTTTTTGGCCCGGATGAAGTGAGTCAAACAACTTTCCTGAGGCGACTGGAGGTTTCTTGGTGGAATCTGAATGTTTATGTTCAACAACCTTTATATTGGAAACTCAGTGATTTTTAACCTGCACCTCCTCAATACCACTGTCAAAAAGGCCTTTTAAATCAGCAACACAACAGGTTGTACTCCCTTTATTTAGAAGAACCAATCCTAAGACAACAAGGGATTTACTGATCAAATTAAACGTGTGTCTACACCTGTCACAATAACAAATTTTACTGGACGATAAATTGTCCCTGAAGTCATCACAATAAACGATAATATTGTTGTTTGGGACCATTTTCAAGTAATATAATGAGAGTGACATAATAATGCAAGAACACATTCTCAAGGACCAATAAACTTTCATTTCTAATGAACATTTAACACTGGAACTGGAAGACATTTTACATATCCAAAATAAATGAAACAACAGGAAAATGAATTATGAGGTCTCTATAAACAAAAAAGTCCTTCAAAAAAAAAGAGGGCGAGTTGAGACCAAAGCGTCAGACTGAAGATTTTTGCCATCCAGTTTTCGGTAGAAAGACAGAAAAGAGAAAAACGGCAAATCGTGCAAATGGAAATTATTGAGCTGGTTTTAGCTTATCGTGCGATTAACTGATCCATATTGCTTATTGTCCAAAAAGTAGGCGACGCAGATGAGTTACTCTATGTAATCTAAAAACAATGTTTCTGACTTCACATCCATGGAACTGAAGTGTAATCTGAGAGTAAAAACGATAAATATCTCCTTCAGTCATTTTGCGAAATTTAGCCTGCATCCTAAAATCAGCCCATAAATCATCTTGCAAATTAATAAACCCCTTCCTAACGAAAGAACCACCGAGAGAGGAAGAAAAGGGCAAAAGATGAAAGGATGCAGTTTTCCCCCCTCGACGGACCAAAACTAGAATGTTCTTGAACGTGAACCGTCGCCCCGAGGATGACGACAAGCGGAGGAGAGAAATGGAGGGATGAAAAGAGGAGTGTGGAAGATCAGAGGCTGAGGAATGCTTGCCATGGGGATGCAAAACTACAAACCGTATGAAACTTCAAGTGTCCGCGTGTATGTGCTCGCAGGCTTAAAAACGCGCATAAAAGGCGGGGTGTACTTTCGTACGTGCAATGTCAGCTGTTCCCTAAACGCGCCGACAAACACTTGGCGTCTCTCGGCGCGTCCTCAAACTCCCAAAACTGATCTCCAAGAGAAACGTCATGGTGAAAGACCTGTTAGCATGACACTGGATGTGGTGCAAAGACAAGGAATAAGTGGTTATATGAGGAGCTGTCAATATGTGTGTGTGCGTAAGAGTGTGTGTGTTTGTACGTGGGCCATAAATCCTAAGGGGGACTTAAAGCAGACACAGCTGTTTCACACCAGTCCAGATGTCGCAGGCAAGAGATCCACAGCGATATAACGACGAAGGAAGACATGACCAGACCTATACTACACACATCAAAGACTGCGGACTAACAGACACGCATTGTGGAGAAGGAGAACAAGAAAAAAAGGACACAAACACACATTGCAGATGGCGTTGGGTCTCGGCGAGCATCAGAAGAAGCTTTGAACCAAGTGAACTAGCTTTCCTAGTAGGGCTGCAGAATTCAGGTGGGGGGTGTAAATGTGCGGGAGTAAATATTTAACCTCAAGTAGTGCTTCAGAGCTTTTTTTTTTTTTTGACTTCTTTTAATGATTGAGCTACCTTATTTGCAACTCCCACACCTTGAAAACATCCCTGTTCAGATCTTTGCCAACCTGTTTCGAGCGTTGGAGCTCAGTTTTGCTCGACCCACTAACTTTGTTCCTCCGCACAGTTTTATACAGGATTGTTCAGACGTTTGTGCTGCACAGATTCCACCTGAAAATGACTAGTTTTCTAGGAAAAAGACACTTTAAAGATTTTTCTTTTTTTCTGATGTAACTAAAGCAAAAGTGAAGTGGTGGTTTAAAACGCGTGTGGCGATGACAGTGCCAGGGTAATGAATGTGTTCATTCATTTCACTTAAATTTTACTTGAAGAGTGGCGATATTTCATAATAAAATTATTCAAGTGAAATAAACAAACAGCATATAAAAGTACATTTTCCACAAACAGTTACTCAAAGTGAATGTAATTCAGCAAATGAATGAAGTTCATTTGCTGAATGAAGTTCATTTGCTGAACTTCATTCAGCAAATGAATGAAGTTCATTCAGCAAATGAACTTCATTCATTTGCTGAATGAAGTTGGTGTCCCAACAATAAGTAAGACACCTTGAAAAAATGCCAGCAATGGAAAAATAAAAAACAAATAGCATCTATACATTTGTTTTCTCAAAATACAGCCACCAACATGAAACTGAAAGAAGAACGGTGAAGAATCACGAGTGCTTACCACATTTTTCACAAAAAGTGCTTTACTCGTTATCAGTTCACTACAGCCCTGATGTGGGTCCAAGCTGATAAAACGGCTGAAACAATGGCACCTTTTACAACGTAGATGTCAACAAACCAGATTCCACATCTCTTATCTGTTCATTTCTAAAAAAAAAAACTTCTTTCAATGTAAAAGTAAAACCAGTTTTGCATGTCGACACCCTTATTTCATGGTTTTCTGTTGTGTGGTGGTAGTGGCGGCGGCCTGGAGAGTTTCAGTCTCCCATCAAGTCATTTATAGGGGACAAGTGCACTCTCGCTCACCTTCGCCTCTCGGATGCACTGAAGGCTTCATCGTATACTCCCTGCATCGGGTTTCCTTCGCAGGATGTTTTGAAAGCAAAACTGTAGCGTTTTTCTATCTTTCTTGACGCGTTCACATATGGGCTCAGGTTTCCCATCAACATCTGCCGCAAACACACAGTTGCATGCAGAGGCGACGTTACAACACGGTACAAAGAGAAATTCCTCAGACATTAAGGCAGAACATGGCGGACGTTATCTGACTGTTCGAATGAGCTCGTCACGCCTCGTGTTTTCTACATGATTTATCTTTTTCTGACAGCTGCTTGGGAATGGCTTACAACTTTCACGCGCCACTTCCTTCCATTACTTTGAAGGCATGTTTACAGATAGACATCAGTCAGATTTCTGCGTTTAATTCACCACCGGTTGACTGATAAGTTACATTGTGAAACTACTAGCTCTCTGCCACTTTTCATTACTGATCTTATTGGGGTAGTCACTCTCACTAGTATGAGTAAAAAATAGGTTTGGAACTCTTAGACCTACATTTACTGTAAAAAAAAAAAAAAATCTTTATGCAAAAAAAAAAAAACTACCTAATTTACTCTTTACATATAAAAAACGAGGGTTTCAAAAGCTAAGAAAACAAAAACATAATTCCAACAGAAAACCCTGTTGAAATAGGCAAACAAACAGCACATGCAAATCAAATTGACATTAACGTGGTGAGATTCAGCCTGGATCTCTCAGTGAATCTGGAGCAGTTTGCTCAATGTGCACGACGCATTGTATGGCTGCTGTGACTGACCTTTCAGTGCTGTGTGACTTTATAAACTGGCAGCCAGAGCTACACTATCAGCAACAGAGGGAGAAGTGGTGTTGGTGTAAAGTAAACCTGAGATGATGATGGGTTTAAATGAAAAGTTGCAGACATTTACGATTCGAGAGTCAGCTGGTGACTGCAGGTACAGATTGATGGCAGAACGTTCAACAGGAAAGAAACTCAGTGTAAGAAATGATCAACCAGCTTGTCCTTACACTGATAAAAGCAAATGTTCATTTTTTGAGCATTTTTGTAAAAATAATTTCTCACAATGATATTCATAGTGCTGTTGGGATACAAACAAGTTTGGACCATTTTATCTGAGTAAAAACCTATTTCACCCAAACGTACATTTAATATCAACAGATGTACAGAGTTGGGTCGGACCTAGTTACATTTACTCAATTACATTTATGTGAGTAACTTTTTTTTTTGTTTTGTGAAAAACTTTACTTTTAGGAGTGGTTTTACTATGCTGTACTTTTTACTTTTATTGAGTAATTTTATTATTACTCTTACTTTAGTAAAATGTCTGGATTCTCTACCCACTGAATGAAGAACGAACAGATTCAACCAAAAATAATTCACCAGACACAGACACACACGTGCAGTTATTGTTAAAGTTTGATATTGAAAAATTTTCTTTTACCCGATTTTATTTTTGTTACTCATGTAAATTATTGTCATTTTGGTCCTTAAAATACCAACATTTTCACTCAAATTTTATTCTGGTCCATCTGATGATGTACATTTTAAATATTAAGAGATTGATAATTTGATCCGTTACTCTACTTGAGTAGACGTTTTACAAAATACTTTTTTTACTTTTACTTGAGTACAGTTTTTGGGTCCTCTGTCCTCTGTAGATGTACCAGTCGTCTTTGTGATGAGCTTTCTCAAAATTGGCATGTTTCCATCATAATTTCAACACATGCAATACCACATGGTTAATGGAAACGGAGTTACAGTAAAGTCCTTCACATCATCGTGGCGAGACAAAAATGAGTGAGAAACATGGCGGCCTAATCACCAAAGAGATCCATCACAGCCTCATGAAACGGCTGTTGACTCAGCTGTGCTGTGTGAGGTATAAGCCATGGAGACCACCTCAAACACACCTTGGTCAGGGGGCGCAAGTACTTAACCACTCTAAAACAACACCGAAGTGTGAATCGTTCTGTAGTTTATCCACACAAGCCCCGTCAAGGGCATTGGCTCTTTGTACGGGCAAACCCTAATTACAGCCTGGACAGTCATGAAAAAGCTTCCGTTCTGACATCAAATGCAAAGTCATTGAAGTACAAAGGCTTTCATTCCCCCCCCCCCCCCCCCCCCCCTTTGTTTTTGATGGCAGAAGGTGCGTAGAACCGAGGAGGAAACGGCGAACAGATAACACGACGTGCAAGGGAGTTGGCAGAGGAACGGATTTGCAGCAGACAATTGAGAAGACAAAAATGGCACCGGGGAGACAGACGAGAATGAACAAAAAATGGAAACATGATAAGAATGATGGATGTTGGACGAGAGCTCCACTTGCGTATCAGTGAGTGTGTAAATAGCTGTCGGTTCGGTGCACAGGATGAAACAGCGTTGGAACAATGGCGCAGACAAGGTGATTCACAAACTTTATGAGCGGTTTTCACATCATCCTGGTTCAGTTAGAGACCGCACACTTGTGTGTGTTGGCCGGACATTTCTGAAATGGTTTTCCTCTCTTTGTTGCATAGAAGCAACAATGGTTCATCCGGCACCACATTGGGAGGGGGGAACCAGTTATCCCAATGCAGTCCGGAAAACTCAGAAAAAGTAGAAAGTCTGAGTTAAGTATTTTAGGTCTGGATGGATATGAAAAAGACAAACATTTATATTTTCAGACACTTATATCTTTCCTATCCTCTAAATCAGGGGTCTCAAACTCCAGTCCTCGAGGGCCGCAGGCCTGCAACGTTTAGATGTGCCTCTGCTGCACCACCTGAACAGAATAATTAGGTCATTAAGGCTCTGGAGAACTGATCTACACAAGCAGGAGGAAATTAAGCCATTTCATTCCAGCGTTTTGTACCTGCGGCCCTCGAGGACTGGAGTTTGACACCTGTGCTCTAAATTAACCCATCCATCCGGCTATCAATGTGTCAATACATCAGTCTATCCATCCACGTATCTCTTATTTCCACTAATTACTCCGCCCGTGTTTCATCAAAACGTCACCTGTAGAACTGAAATCTCTTAATCAAAACTTAAAGTACATAAAGTAAGATAAAAAATTCTCAAAAACCATCTTATTATGCCCCAATTTTCTGTAGTTTTCAGCCAGACCTTGGTGGGTTTACTCAAATGTTTTGGGTAATTTTCATTCTACAGGATCTAGTTCTGCTTGAGCTTAGTTTTTTATCGTCCTTCTTTCTTTCTTTCGGTCTGAAATTGTCCCTAAGAGCTGTCTTCTGGACCAAAGACTTTATGGTGGAGTCAGTAACGGTGACATGGTTAGGATTCCCTGAACTACTACCTTTCCAGCTCTGTGCTTCCCAGCTGGAATGCTGTAGTTTTTCTCAGACAGCAAAGATTTCCTCTTTACAGATCTCCTATGAAAGTTAAACTTCTAGTCTCTTTTTTATTGTACTGCAGTGGTACGTTTACATCCACGTTTCCAGAAGCTGCCAGGGCTTAGGTACATTACAGGGTTTGTGAAGACCTCTTATACCCAACACCTGGACCTGTTGGTCATATAGCTCTGATTTATCGCAGTATGAGGGTTGAAAAGTCTTTGCAGCTGTTACTATCCTCGTAAGCGTTTGATTGTTTTTTTTTTTTTTTTTTGGTAGTGCCTTAATGTTGAAGTGCTTTCACTTAAAAATAAAGGCTGCTTCTGAAAGATTTTTACATATCAAAACACATCAACACTCAAACTGAATGACTGCCATTGAACAATATTCAGTAAAACTGAATCACAATGTATGGTTAGGAAAACTTCAGAAAACAGAAGCCTTAAATATCAAATGGCAACACACACACACACACACACGTTCTTGTTCAACAGTGATGTGATTTGTGCATCTTTATCAATAGTCATTGTGTTCAGTTCCATTGTTGACTTTCTTAGATTGAAAATGTCTTCATCTTTTGAATCACACCTTGCGCCTTGTGTGGTGTCTGTCCACTGGTTCATCGGCCACTGGAGCTTTTTGTTCGAGTCTGTGTTTGTCGTCTTATCCAGGAGTTGTCGTCCGCCAGTATCTTCTCTTCTTTGGCAAAAACTGTTTGGTGTTGAGCTTTGGTACATTAAATATGGCTAGCACATAATCTTAGTCTTCAGGATCATCTGATTTTGAACCTGAACAATACATTAGAACAGGGATGCTCACACCTTTTGAGCATGCAAGCCACTTATGAAATGGCAAAGTCAAGTTAAATTATTTCTAATTATATTGAGACTTCTTTCATTCCGTATGAAAGTGAAAGGTTTTATGCTCTTACATGGTTCTCACCCCTCCACCCCCCATCATTTTTATTCCATTTCTTAAGCTTACGAGAAAAACCAAGGGCTAAAAATTGGAGCTAACTTGCTCCAATTTTGCTAAGCGAAATTGCTTGTACATGCACAGTGTCGAAAAGTCCCTTCTTCTTCTTCTTTGTTATAAAGATGGTTAGTAAACAACTAAAGAAAATATTACCGCCACCAACTGTATTTTTTTTTCCAAATGTCATGCGATCTGACGTATTGAGCACTCCATACCAGCTGGTGGCACCATTTTCGTTGTTTGCCAACCGCCAATACACACTGAAGAAGAAGAAGCCGCGTTGAGCATATTGGTCAAATGCTTAACGATGCACAAGTAGTAAAGAATCTCCTTCCTGCATAACAGGACATACGCTTACAAAAAAATGAAATAGTTGTTAGTAAATTTAGTTTGAATCTCGGAGCGACTGTGTTTTTAGGCTTCAGATAAAACCTCATAAAAATACCCAAGTGATGTTCAACCCTACTAAAAGTGCCACTTGCATGAATAGAATCTAGATTTTTTCATTATGATGAAGCAGGAAAATTTAAAGATGGGTTAAAGGACTGGGGTATTGGTTGTCTCTGGGTATTTAAAGTACCAGTATTCAGGTGTGGTGTCAGGAATGCTATCTTTCGTTGATAAGAGTTTATTCTTGTGCGTGTTTGTCTAGGACCAAATCATTTGCCGTGTTCCTGTTTGTCTGAAGCATGAACAGACGGTTCCTGTGTAGGTGAGGACGCAGAATCATTTCAGTGGGTATGTGTGAGTTTATTTGGGGAAAAGGGCTGTGTGTTTATGGTGAGTGTCCACGTGCGTGTGGTTCTTCCACATAATATCCGCTTCTAGCTTTTGTACTCCAACAGCAGATTTGTCTCTGTTTTGATTTCTTATTTTTTCAGATGTGGATGTTTGAAAAATCAGAGGACGATGGCCGCCTGCCTCACAGCAAAAATGTTTCCTTCTACAATCAAGCGACTTATTGTCTAGTAATGATTTTAAATAAGCTTTTTCATTTAAACGTTGTAGATAAATCCTATAAACGCTTGGTTTTCTGACAAAAGGTACAGGTTTTATTGAATTTGTTTAACACCCACACGTACTGTTACTGAAATAAAAAGGAAATATTGCAACCAGAAAGTTGAGTTACACTTTAAAGAGACTTAATATTCTGAGCTGTTGGATGTGAAAAGGGGACAATGCAGTTACTTTGAAATGGAAATGTAATTTTTTTTTTCACTGTGGTTGTGGTGAGTCAGTATCTTACTAAAACTGAAGTCGTCTTTGTTTGACGGATCAGCAGTCAAGCTAACTGCTACTCAGACCAGGGCTTGTTTAGGAGCTGATTTTTCAAATGTAAAAATTTGAAAATGCCCCTTTAAACATTGAATGCTAATTACATTCACAACTCAGCTATACAGTGGTGATGACAAAAAATGGATCAACAGCCAGTACCCTGCTTTTTCCTTTGTAAATGCATTTTTTGTCTCCAACATCTATGACATAAATGTGCATTATCGTTATTTTCACTTTCTTTCACTTTGAAAGAAGATCAGATCCCAGTTGGGCGCCAAACCAAAGTTTTACAGCTTTCCTGTTGTCCACTCACTGTGCACCTTTTCTTGCAGAAGCGGACTGACACGTTGTAGAAAACATATTTTCCTCTCGAGTAGCTTTTTACATCTCACCAATTCGCGTGACTTGATTTTAAACCACCTGCCTGTTACTGAAAATAGTCGTCATTAAAGTCCTCCTCCCTCAGCGACACGCCCAGAGCAGCGTGGAGACCAACCCGTCATGAATTTCTATTTAAACACCAGAACTATTTTTGCGATGCCCACATTTTTGTATGCAAAGCAGTTAACACAGACATACGAATTCATGCAAGGAACAACAAACACCGCCTAATAGTGACCCTGAGATGCACACACTCTGTATGCTCACACCAACATCACAAGCCAAGTTCTTGACAAGCGACTCCAAGCAGTCTCTGCCTCCTCCACAGCTTCATAATTGACCTTCTGTGTGTGTCTGGCCATCTGTGTGACTCTAGCCGCCCTGTTTGAACATTTCCATCAACCCATCTCTGCTCATTTCGTTTGTCCTCCGTTTCTCCTCCGCTCCCTTTGCCCGTCCAATCACGCGCTGCAGCCTTAAATAACGAACACCGTTCGTGACTGCTTCCTCATCTGGGGTCTCATCTCTAACGGAAGATTTGCTGCCGCAGGACGCCAGCGTATCGGCCCGTGTTTTTGATGCACATCGGTTTATGCGCCGTCGGCGATGCAGTTACTACCGGGCATTCTTTTCATTTGCTCTTGATTCAAAGTGGATCAAAATGTCAAGCGAAAGTTTGAAATCTTAATATTCTGCAATAATGGAAGATGGGCTTAAGATACCAGATGGAAATAAGTTTGTTCATTGAAGTTTGCCCATTGTTTATAATCGCTTATCTCTGCCGTGGGTTGGTGCCTAACGCCAGTGGTCCTTTGGTTTGAGGTGGGGTTCACGCTGGCAGGTCAGCAGTTCATAAGGCAACTGCTGATGTAGTTGTCCGTTGACAACTATGTGGCCATAACTATGTGGTCCGTTGACCACATAGTTATGCAAATTGTAATTATGAAAATAAATTTGCTTAATCTCAACATGACAATCTTGGAAAAAAACCACACAGTTTTCGATAAAGGACAAATTGGTTTGTCAGCCGTATCAAAATTATTGCATTTCGCAAAACTGAAGGATGTTACTACTGGCAAAAACGACAGACGACGACAGGAAGTGGTAGGAGAATGATGACGCGGCATGATTTTTAACTACTTCATTAACTTATTCACATGTAATTTTAATTGCGTTTCTTATATATTTACAAGATATTGTGCACATTTGTAATGGAAACGCAGCTGGTGAGACGCACTCGTACCTGAGAAGACAAACCTAGCCGTCATGTTTCTGGACTGAAGCCCGATCACGGTGCCCTGAGGGAACCCATGAACAGGGATGGCATGCAAATTCCACGCAGAAATCTTTTTGCTCCAAGACAACAGTGGGCCACTATACTGCCTGTTCAGAAATCAGTGTAAGGTAATTTATGCATCTTGCCTGACCTGCAGGACCCAAGTTGCTGTAATGACGACAAGGATGCTCTTGATGACGACCCCTGCAGCAGGTTAAGGTCAAGGAGAAGTGCATTGGTCCTGCAGCATGATCACTGCCCCACATGTGGCAGAAGCAGAGCAGCAGCGCCTCTCTGTGGCAGCAAGGGCAAACTCAGTCTGAGACAGAAATATGAGAACATCATTTTTAACATATAGAGAGAGATCTTTAATTCTTTTGTTTTCAAATGGAAAAAAGCAAACTGTTTGACATTTCACTTCCCTGGCTTTCCTCATGTCTATGACACTTTTTTTTTGATACCTTGGGATTTGATTTGAACTTTTTATCATCAGCCATTTTGAAAACAACAGATCAACTTAGCTCTGAACACTCGCACATGTTCTCTGCATGTATAATTTTAATGTGTTTATGTCAGTTTGAGCAACCAAAAGCACGAATCTCTAATGTGTAAACAGCGCCTCCTTGTGTTCTTCTACGAAAACACAAAGACATTCCAACAGCAACTAGCAGCATGGTTGAAGAAAATGTTATTGCCCAAAAATAAACTAAATAAGAGCATTTTAAAAAATGCAAAAAAGAATTAAATATTGTTCTATTATCAAACAGTGATCACAAAATACAAGTTACTAAAGTAAATGTAGGTTTACACAAAGTCCAAAATTAAACAGCAATACATTGAAGTTAACAGTAACAGAAGTAAACGTATCCCAGCCTTTAAAGCAGAAGAAATAAAGTCAATATTACAAGCATGTAATATTCAACATTTAACATAAAGTTTTCCACTTCTAAAAATGTTAAATTACAATTTTTTGCATGTTGCTTCATGTTTTTCAATAAATAATTTATAGATTCATTTACAGATTCAACACAAAAAGCAGGCAAACAAAAGAAACAAGAATACAAATTCTGACACTACAACATGGCTCCTCTCTAACAACGTTTTACCAGCATTTCACTGAGCAGTAGCTCCAATGATCCCTCCCAGCAGATGCGCAGTTCCACCAGGTGTTTGCTGATTACTGCTGGCTAGTCTGAAGGAGCTGAGTGGGGGAGTCGCAAGGTGAGGGCAGCTCTGAGGAGGAGCTTAGTTATCGAAGGCGGGGCTAGGTCCACCCAGGCGTTTTGCACAGCTGAATGGTTTCCACGGGAGATTAAAGGATTTCTCAATAATCATGCATGAAGGAAGTTACACTCCAGGTATGTTTTTAACATAATGTATTTTACATTATGATAACATAATGTAAAGCTAAAAAAAAAGTCAATTTTACATAATACTGCCTCTTTAAATATTTCAAGCTCAG
Source organism: Xiphophorus maculatus (assembly GCF_002775205.1). Lineage (NCBI taxonomy): Eukaryota > Metazoa > Chordata > Actinopteri > Cyprinodontiformes > Poeciliidae > Xiphophorus > Xiphophorus maculatus. The sequence continues at coordinate 26,562,808 of NC_036447.1, read as the reverse complement.
TCAGAGCAACTCTAGTTATAAATTTTAAATCTTGACACATTCTCAACTGGATACAGGTCTGAACTTTGACTAAAACCATTTTGCCGTATCACTTAGGCACCGATTGCAGTTTTCTGACAGATCACGATTATCGATCTTTAAAAAAGCCTGACCTACCGATTCGGATTTTCAATTGGAATATCAATTCTTTTCATGTGAAATCTCGTTAAATATAGCAAGAAAGTCATTGATTTGGCAACAGTGGGGTGACTACTGTTAACAGCAAACATGCAAATGTAATCCGACTGGCCGGCCTGTCAGCCAAACCTTTCTAAAGGCAGAGCGGAGGAGGACATCGACCTTTGTGATAAGATCAGCTGCATGTGTAAGTATTGGAGGATCACCCATCTCCCACAATTGAGGAAATTGGCACAGATGAATCGGCTGGTCGATAAATCGCTGCACCCTTAGTATCGATAGCTCTGCGTTGGGGATCGTCTTCCTGACGGAAGGAGAACAAAGAATATTTTAGGGTGAAATTCTCCTGCCACTGGTGGATCACACAAGATGAGTTTACGTTCTCATTTCTCCATTGACAGCAGCGCTAATTGCGACCTCGTCATCCTCTGTAACCTTCCTCAGCTCTCCTGTCTCCGCGCCTCTGGATTCATGTTCCTCCTCTGATTCTGACACTAGAAACTGGCCGAGGACGGACCCAGAGGAGCGAGCGCTTCTAAAGAAGATCTGACCCAATTAACCTATCGCACCGAGCGACTCCATATTTAGCAGTTTGCTGCTCGTACCGGTGTGATCCAACGTATCCTGATCCGTCAGGTGGACCATTTTTAGACGTTGCCATTCTCCTGGTGCAGAGCCGCTGAACTGCCTGTCTTCCCTGTGGCTCTCCCCTTGTTGATTCTTCAAGCAGAGGCGAATTCCCAGGAGCGGCTCCCTGTCAGGGTCCTCACTGTCAGAGACACGGAGCGTACGAAGTTCCTCCGCCGCATCCTGTCGGCGCCTGCGACTAAAGTCTGCGGTGAAACGTCATTTCAGCTCAACGCGTTTTAGATTACCTGCCGAGACTCGGCCTCTGCGACCGCTATATTCTTAATTCAAATCAATAACGCTTCTGAAAATATACTGTAAAAAAATACTACTAATAAAACATGAATAAAATGTGAGTTTTCTGGGTTTTTTGGAACGTTTCCCACCTTTCATCAGCAGTTCTTCTCGGTACGTTTCTGCACTCTGACGCAGTGCTGGCCTCAATAACATTCATTACATTCCTTAATTTGACGTATAGCAGCAACTCCCGAGGAAGAGCTGATAATTATATTCCGGGGAGAGGGTGACTGTGCCTCCATGGTGGGTTATGCAGGGTGTGAGATGGAGAGAAATGTCAGGATGTCAGAGTCCCTGAGAGGTCTGACAGACAGAAATATGCAGACATGAAATGATAATGCAGGTAATTTCAGTTTACTGAAAGGTAGATGCACTTTATAAAGCACTCCCAACATTTTAAAATATATCTTTTTACCATAAGAGTGCAAAAAGCCTAAATAGTCTTTTTCCTTTTTAGCATATTGTCACCTTCATGAAATAATGTAATAAGTAATTTTTTGCCAGAAGTGACTTTTGCAACAAAAAAAAAACTACTACTACTACTACTAATAATAATAAATAAATCACCATCTTGACTTTTTTTTTTAAAAAGAAAATGCTGATATACAATAAAATGAGAATAATGGTTATGCCTGTAACTGATTATTAACTTCCATGTATTTTGGACAACAGTCTTAGAAAAACGTCTTAATTTCACATGTTTTAAATTAAATGGAGGCTTATTAGTAAATAGCAATGTGTCATTCAAATGACAATTGTATTTCTTTGCAGGTAAATTCAAGGATTTCCTTACAAGCAAAAAAAAACAAAAAAACAAAAAACAAACATTGGCAAGCATTATTAAACTAATGTTTTCTTTCAAATTAGATTGTGGAATTTGTCCCAAAGAAAAAAGCTGACTCAGTGTTTTATCTTTTCACGTTCTGGAATTGGCTATGAAATGTGTAAGAATGAGCTCAGTGAAAACAAAGTGATTTTTACGATTAAAGCTAAGCTCAAAAACTACAACAACACACAAAAAACACACATTTCCCTGCCTGCTTTATAACGTCAGAGCTTTAGAAATACATTTTCAAAAATGCAAACAAAAAAAAACTTCTAAATGTACTGAGCACAAAGCCATGAAGTGGTGCACATCTACAGAAGAATATACTGTTTAAAAAAAGCACTAAACAAAACTATATTCAAATATTTACACAGCATGTGATTATTTTATCTAATTTTAGCTAAGTAAGAACGTGTTAAACAACAGTAGGAATTCAAAATGTGAAGAAAAAGACACAAAGCTCAATCACGACTTCATAGCCAACTCTGACAGGGTTGAAGGTGGATATGTGTAAAAGTCCCGGTTTGAAATAAATCTCTCTTTTTTTTTACGATTGAGAAACTGATCAAAGAAGAACTGAAGCTCTTTTCCAGAACATTGCAGAGAATCTCGCATTTCCTCTTCTGGTTTCGATGTGGGAGCCGTGGTAAGCTGAACGGATCGTTTCACTGGAAGTGAATGTTCAGGATTGTTTATATAAATGTTTCTACCTCGAGTTACGTCACGAGTTTTTAGATCTTAGAAGCAAAGATCTGCCACACCCACACTAACAGATGAAGGAAGTCAATCCCACTGATTTACAGGTCCTCCATTAATATAGATATACATTGAGACGTTTTCTAAAACAATTTACAAAAAACTAGAGAGGCAGGAGAATATTTCATACAACTGGCCCCATCAGACACATGGAACAGAAACAACAGAGAACTCATCCAAAATAGCTGCGTTCTCACTGACTATATAATTATGCAATTTGATGTTTTGAAAATAAATGAGCTCAATGGAAAAACAATGCAAATGCAACTTAGAAATAACTCTTGTTTTTTGATCAAAAGTTCTGGCATTTGAATGAAGTAGGTTTTTTTTTTGGCCACACAGAAATTGGTTTATTTTGCAAAACTGCAATGGAAACATTTTTTTTTTTGCCTCACACGAGTCACCAGATGTTACCACTGGTGCAAAACAAGAAGAAGACGACGACAGGAAGTTGCAGACATATATTGAATTGGTGTAGCAAAATAAATAAGACATCTGGACATTTTCACTTTCTGCAAAAGGTTTTTGTGTCACACAAGTTTAACACCAAACTTGTTTACTTTAGTACAAGTAAAACGTTTTCTTGTCCTAAAACTGCATGCAAAAACCTTTTAAATAAATACAAGTATACAAAAATGATTTGAAATGAGTTTATTCTGCTAAGTGAAATGTTTGGATCCGTTAGGAATAAACGTACAGCAGCGATCATTAGCTCCCGTACTTCCTTCTGTCTTGTGCCACATTTAAATATTTCTCTCAGGGTTCAGAGCCATAAACTGAGAGGTCAGAGGCCATGCTCACGTGCAGTTCCCATGGAAACTGGTTGACAGGCCTCTGGACCTGGCCCTGCTGACGCCTGCCCTCCTTGATCATCAGCTGAACGTCCTCGTCGTCGAGAAGGCGTATGAGGTCGCCCTCGGGGTCGCGGTAGTTCAGGGCGATGTCGTCCACCTTGAAGACATTCCTGACCGAGAGAGAGAGGGAGAGTCAGTAAGAAATTGGTTTTAATAATCTAGATGGCGCATGTTAAATATTTTCAACCAGTGTGTGCTGTAGAATTGGTTTTGACTGTGTTATGTTTTAGATCTGTTACACTTAACTGCATTTTGACAAAAATAAAAATAAAACATTTCCCAGGAATATTCCTTTATCTAAATTAGGAGGGATTTTAATTCAGTTTTAGGGTGTAACCTCTTACAAATTTTAATAAATTGTAGCTTTGAAACTACAGACTAATAATCCCTACTGGACCTTCGCTCTAATCTACAAATTATAGTTGTACTGGTGAAAGTAAAAGAAACTTCACTTAGCTTTTAAACCATAACTGCTGTGAATCAATCTGAGATTAGAGCCGATTTAGGCGCTTTCACTGTGGACGCCCGTCTGCAGTGGGCAGTCACACGTTTGCTTAGCTGGCTGAACCTGAAGCAGTGACATTCCCACAGGAAGAGCAGGGATAAGAGCCAGGAAATATGTAAACAGAATGGTTCTGGATCCCACAGTGAAGATGCACTAAGCTGATGGCTAATGTAAAATAAAACGTTTAGAGGAATTAAAGAAAAGAGAAAAATGTTCTGGGTCAAATAGATGAAACAAACGTTTTACACAGCAATCGTGGCACTGCTTACTGAAACTGGTAATAAAGAGAAGTGAACAGAGTCTAAAGTGATTTAAACCCTGAGAATTAAAGAATAAAAGATTTTTACACAATTAATGTTCACTGTTGCTACATCTTTGGTCTGAAGGAAATGGGCTGCTGCTTTTTTTTGTGTGCATCATGCATTTGTGTGTATCGCACCAAAAAAGGTTGATAGAAATGCCAAAAGTCAAAATAACTTCCTTAATCTTCCAAAAAAGAAACATTTTTACTGTGGTCTGAAGTGGGTTTTGGCTTTCTCGAGACAGAGTTCGTGCGCCAGAGGTGAGACGAAAACACATTTGCCGAATAAGTTCTTACGTTTACCTCACATTACTGACCAGCTGTTTCCACCAAACAGTAACATCTTCAATACTAGATGCCAAGACAATTACAACTTAAAATGCATTTCCGGAAACCTCTTCATTTATTCCGAAAAATGAAAAGTATGCGGTCCATGGACAACGTCAAGATCTGATGAAATGACGCTTTGGGTTGATGGAAACAAGCTGGATCTGCCTTTTTCTTTCTTTCTTTCTTTCTTTCTTTCTTTCTTTCTTTCTTTCTTTTTGGTAACATTTTAAAAGTCAGCTCATGATTTGCATGGCAGTTGAATGGAAACTTAGATGGTACCTTAATGAAATTGGCTGGATAGCGTTTCACTGGTAGACATTATGTCTATGTGTGACTGAATTGAAATGTTTGGTTTGGTAAAGAGCCTTGTGAATTGAAATTATATAAATAACTTGAACTGAATAATACATTGCATTTGACAGGGCTTTCATAGTTCTGTTGCCTAGTGACCTACCATGGATTCATTGTATCAAAAGTTACAACTAGAATAAGGCTTTTAATCAATTAAAATTGCTGACTAATTTACACTAAAAAAACCCAACTCAATCACAGCTTCTTTCCTTTTCAGTTAAGTATAATATTTTCTATTCTCCTAAATCCCATTTACTCATTTCATCCAGCATCACAGCCTCACTCTGTAATCTGCCTCTCTCCCTCTTGTTATCGGCGCCGAGCCGTATTAAAGCTCAAGAGCAGACTCTCATTCGTCCGACTCTGGGGCACAATAGCCCCAAACACGGAGAAACAATAATGAGCAGATAAGCAGAGGAAATGAGCTGATTATAAATAGAGGAGGGGGGTTAAATCGTCGTAGCACTCACCTATCTAAATGAGCAAATAATGAGAGATGGAGGGAGAGGAAGGATGAAAGGAAAAGGGGCAAAGAAGAACAGTCAGTGTCATGCAGTCAGTGAAGCGGTGGAGGAGGAGACGAGAACGGCCCCAAAGGAATTTATTTTGATTAATTCTGATGATTGGAAAGTGGTAAGTATTGCAGCACATAACGAGGTCTGCTCTCCCTCAGGGAAGGCAGGTCAATGAACAGCCGCCTTAAGATATAGAACATCATCGCGCGATAAAGGTTGAGATGGAGAACCAACTCGGATCAGCAAAACTAAGAAATAAAAACCAGCGCCTTGACAAGGTATTCACACTCACTTTAGTTTTGTTTTTCATTTTTATGACGTTACAAACAAACTGGAATGCCTTTGATTGGGATGTGAATGAGTAACAAGATGTGCTCATTGATAACAGTGCATCTGCAGGTTTCAGCAAGTCGATTTCAAGACCTTTTTAATGCCACCTTAAATAATATTTACAACAAAAAAACCCCCAAGAATACAGGATGGTTCAGGGATTATCAATCCTGTCAAAAACTGTGAAACTTCTGGGTCTGTTTGCAGCTCTTGGCTGCAGCTTTGTGCGTCAAACACTGCCTGCCTCAAGTTTAAAAGGAAAAGAGTTTTTTTTGCTCTTAGCCTCATTTTGGTTGGCAGCAGAAGTGAGCTAGTTGCGAAAATTAATGTCGTCCATCCAACTGGCGATACATTTGCCCTTACCCATGATAGAAGCAAACACTTAGCTAGCTACTAAGGGTGCATTGGTAGCTAGTTAGCGTTAGCCTCCACCACCTCGAGTCACAGAACGCAACAAAGATTTCTGCGCATGACTCAGACTTTTGGGTGACCGAGAAGTCCTGCAAGAAAAACACTGCTTGTGCGAGAATGTCCGTTAAATAGTTCTGCCACAGCAAAATTTAAGACTTGTGATTAATGTATTTAAGGACAATGTGACATTTTTTAAGAAATAAAAGAAAGTTTAAGAACTTGATTTTACACACACAAAACTGCTTAAGTCTTTTAAAGGATGCGACAACACCCTCTACAAAGTGAAACTGACACAAAAGTTCAAAAGGTTTTTGTTCTTTTTGCGAGGCGTATAGAAGTGAAATTATTTACCCAGCTGAATGAACACTAGAGACGAAGACTGGATGAATTAGATCAGCTGTCAATCAGTGCAAATTTAATAAATACGTGTGGATGATCTCAGTTTTAATAACAGCAGAAAACAGATTCTGTGTCTCTCATTTGCAGTAGGAGGCAGATGACACCCGACTCCTTCACACATGGAAAATATCCATAGCATGTCCCCAATCGTCACCCCGTTGTTCTACCAAATAAGCCATTATCACATATCTAAAAGGTGTGAAGATGCACATGATACCTTTACCTCTGCACAGCTTATGAAACATATATGAGTGACACCTGTATTTGTGCTTCCTCACATAGATGCAAACGCAACAAGCTCTTACAGACATCAAATTCTCAGTTTTACCCACTAAAACGTTGAACCGACACAACGAAAGCAGAAGCAGCACAGCGCTCACCTCATGCGGGACACCAGCTCGTTGTACGTTGGCTGGATAGTGAGCGCCTCTTGTACACACACGTCTCTGTATGAATGGACAAAGATGGCCAAAAATTAGACAGCAATTTAATTACCAGAGACAGAAGGAGAAACAGTTAAATTCCACAGTGAGGACAATGTTGTTGTTGTTTTTGGTCTTATTTCAGTAGATTTTAAGTGGTGCAAAACAAAGTCTGTCAACCTCAGACAGTATACAGTTGCCCTGTTGAGAACAGGGAGTCACCTTTGTTCTGACCATCTGCACCTGCAGGTTGTCCGCAGTAGCAGTACTGTTTAGAAATACAGTAGAAGCCATATATTTACATGCATAATTTACATTTACAGACAGGTTGCACCATGACGTCCAGCCCCCATCTCCCTGCTGGAGGGCAAAAAAAAGCCTGCTCACCAACAATCACTACTGTTGGTTTTAGCTGTCAAGTTGTCAACGTAACACGCTGAATGTTAAATGTGCAAGTGATGTATAAGACAAAAAGGGACACAGTGCTTTAGATAGAGGGGTTCAGGGTCATCACATTTCACAGGTCAGGAAAAAGATTGAAGGACAAATAGCAAGTGAGAGGGACGTAGCTCAGTCATGCTAGCTTGACTTTGACAACCTTAGCATGTAGACATGCTGTGTAATTTGTTGTGTTTCGGTTAAGTTACACTGACTGACTCTGACTGATCATCCATGGAGCAGATGTTTAGCTAATCAACCACCACCACTTATTAATCATCACAAAATAAACATAGAGCTTGAAAACATACGACTGTAACAGACTGGATGTTCTGTTCTTTGAGTGGGAAACGTTTACGTGGTTTTGGTGTTGAATCCCGATAAACTGGAACATAATCTCTGACTTGTCATACAGTGGAGCTCTTGTAAGTCAGTTGCTACGGTAACGGCTGTGTGTGTAGCACAGACGAAACAGTGAGCGATAAAAAAAGAACAAGAGTGGTTTTGAGTTGTTCTTTAATGGTTCTTCTGTAATATTTTTCCCTTTGCTGTGGCGCACAGCACTATTAACAATACCTACATCTCCAGGTTTCATTTAGTAACCAGAATTTTTCTACCACAGCAACGCTGCCATGGACGGCATGTAAAAAGAAAATTGTCTTTTTGCCCTTCAGCGTGTTGCACATGTGTAAAATTTCCTTACAATAACATGCAACATGTTTATGCTAATGCTGTCTGGAGGAATGGGACAGAAATCCAGCAAACTGTTGGAAGGAACTTGTGAAAGGACTTAATTATACTAAGGAAATGGATGTAAGCGTCTGAATTCAAAGAAGAATAATTTTAAAAAATCTTCTCTGGTATTTTCGAAACCTAAATGTTGTAAAACCTAAACGACCTAAAACATGAAATGTTTAGTCTGATTAAATGTCAGGAAGTGAGAAAAGAAGAATGTGTCTTTCTTTTACAATAAATGTGAATATCCAGCATTCAAAGTTATACAGAGAGCAAGAAACGTCGTTTGTTGATCAAACCGACCTGGTTTCCACTCCGGATGGGGTGAGCAGGAAACAGCGGAGGCAGCTGTAAGTGTGGCCCCCGCCTTCACCCTCAGAGTCACTTTCTGGGAGGGGCTTAATAATCTTCACAAAGGATTCTGGGAAAATACCTGTTTGATTGTTCGCCGTCCCCTGAAGGAAATAAGAGGAGACAGAAACATGGATGTGATGAGGAGAGTCTCAGAGGACGGGGGTAATTCAAAGAGAGAAACGGGGGGGAAAAACCCCAAACAGAGCCGGAGAGGCTTGGTGGAATAATTAGGCAGCTCATAACGAGCTGCTCATGTGAGAGGCACTCGGCGCGGTCATAAAGCTCCGTTAGCACGCCCGTGATATCTGAGCATGTTAGTCTGGAAAAATTAAAACCATGTGTAAAAGGTGCAAACTTTTACAATAGAACTGTGATTGGACAACACAAAGAGCACAAATCAGATACATATTCAGGATTTGTACTGAGTAAATGCTGCCTGTCTGTACAAAGAAAAAAGAAATCAGTAAGTTTTAACTCTAGAGTTGCTTTGGAACCGTGGTTTTGTTAGGGTTGGTCCACGCCAAGAAGGGAAACGAACCTATTTTAATTTCAAACTTTAAGTGGTCTGGATCTATGTTTCCCCAGGTTTTCTTAATGTCTTAAAATCAAATTTATATATATATATTTTTTAAACTAATTTTCAGTCAAACATGTCCGCTCAGTGAACTGTTTTTCTTTTTTGTTATTTTTATTCAACAAACCCGGCCTATAAATGAGTCGGTCGTTAGAAAAGCCTGGATGTTTAGGCGCACTTTCTTGTCTCAAAGAAATACGTTTCCTTCATTTATTTTATTGAATAGCTTTTTTTAAATTATTTTTTAATGGAAGCTTTTTTAGTTTCCGTTACAAATTTATGCAGAACTTTGTCAGCAATCTGCTCATGTAGAAAAAAAAAAAAAAACAATCTCGCAATTGTGGCGTTTCCATTAAGTAAGAAACACAATTAAAGGTAGCACTGCTTGAGACACAGAAGATAGAAAAGCAAATTCAGCATTTAGAGACACAAATCAGTGTTTTAGGTCTTTAATTTCATAAACACAGGAGTTTTATTTACTGCATACACAATGTAGCTGGTTTCCTAGACCTAACACTGTTTGTTTTTTCTTTCACTTGTCCTGATGTCTCTTTTTCTTTAAGAATAGAGTAATATAACATCATAATCTGACGCAAATAGATGGATAGAAATGTGTATCCAGAAACAGCTTGAAGAAAAACTGATCTGAGCCCTGCTGAAAGATTACATCAAAGTTTTTCTCCTTGGAAGCAAACATGAAGAAATTCGGACTGGTTCAACACTTTTAGGGAACATTGTGTTACGTTTGTTGGCGAGAACGAACAGATCAAGGTTTTTATGTTCTGCTTTTTTGTTTCCGAACTCCCGTTCAGGTTAAGTGCCTTTTCCTCCTCCATGTTTACGCTCACTCCATCACATCAGCTTCCACCTTCTGTTTCTTTCTCCCACTCACTTTCAACTCTTGTTTCTTAACTTTACATTTTTTTTATACATATTATGTTGCCTGACTTTCTTTTTTTATTATTTTAAGACTGACCAGAATTTATTCCAATTATATTGCTTGCCAAGGTCCGTATTTCAGTCGAGCTGCTAATTAAAATGTGTAATTTTGGATGGCAGTCTTAGCTTCTAATCAGACCTTTTATTATTATAATCATTATCATTTCTCATTTAATTAATATCTATTTTCTGTCTTCTCTTTTCACTGTTATTCATTCTAACATCTCTTTGCTCCTCCTGGATAAGAATCAAACAGACACTTTTGTGTTTTCTGTACATCCATGTAGATCTAAATGAAATCAGATTTATTTCCACAAAGAGGAAAACCATAATCATTGCTAAAGAAGCTCTGATTGGATACATTATTATTATTTTAAGCCACACTTGAACCAGAAATGACATCACAAGTGTCTAACCTGAGCTAATGTGCAAAAGTTGCTCAGTGGTCCAAAGTCGGCTTTGGAGCTCCACCAGGTGTCTGCTAATTGCTGCTGGCTAGTCTGAAGGAGCTGCCATGTGAGGCAGAAGAATGGAAGCTGCAGCTCTGAAGAGGAGCTTCGTCCTTGAAGGCGGGGCTAGGTCCAACCAGGTGTCTTACATAGCTACATGGATGATATGGGAGATCCAACCATTTAGTTCTGCTTTGATTCTTTGCATGAAAGAATCAAAGCAGAACTCATGTTTACATTAGAACATGATGTAAAGCTCCAAAAAGTTTATTTTACATGATCCTGCTCCCCTAAATCAAAAATCACGTTCTTCAACAATTACAATAAACTTCCTCTTGCAGACATTTATCAAAACATACGAATTGTCCTTTTTTCAAAAGATTATATCACATCACATGAGTTTCAGTGAGTTGGCTCCTTAGACTCTGAAGGCTCTGTTAGGTTGTTAGGTTTTCTCCATAATGTGTTTTATTACTTGGACAGAAGTTCTGATTGTTTCCATCTTTCCACATTTAGTTTCTTTCTCTTACATAAAGTATGGATTTTTTTGGAGTGCATCGCTTGTTGTAATGTGAACAAATTGTGAGGTTTTCAGAGATGGTCATTTTACTTTATAGCCCAACTCAGCTCTAAAGTTCTCTACAACTTTGCCAGCGTTGTTCCTCGATCTTTATGACGCGGTTGGCTCTTTCCTTTCCTCCTACGTGAGTAACTCGAAGTTGGACTTGGTTGACCTTTTATTTCGGCGTGTCAGATCAAAATGGATAGTATGCTCTTTTTGCACTTTTTAGATTTTTAAAATGTTTTATAACAGCAAAGCTACCAGCTGATAGCTTCAGTTTTTTTTTATCCTTCTCTGTTCCTTTCCATCCACCTCCTCTTCTCCTCCAACTCTTTTCGCCTCCCCCACCTCTCACTCATTCTCTCTCTCCCTCCTCCGCTCTCCGTCTCTCTCTCTCTTCCCGCTCCCCGTTCTTACCTCCAGCCAGTCGGCATTGACTCGTCGCAGCAGGAAGATCACTTCTCCCCTCTTCAGGTTTAACTCTGCCTTGCCGTTCCCGCGAAAGTCAAACATCGCCTGAGACAAACAAGACGGGGGGGGGGAAAACAAAAAAGAAGATTAAAAAAAGCAAGTGAGTGGGAGAACAAAAAGAGAGGAACAGAGAGAGTCAGAGCGAAGCAGGCGGACTGAGCACCAAGAGTGAGCAATGACGGGTAAGACTTCACACACCTTTTAGTTTCTGGAGAGTTAGGGATGAGTGTTTTGTGTGTGAGTTAATGAAGGATGTAAAACAGGAGGATGAAGATTTTATTCTGCTTAGAAAGTTGAGATTTTTTGAGAGGGGAAACTGATATAGGAATACGATGAAAATTGCAATTTAAAAATGAAGGTACGGTAAAATAAGTTGAAAATTCAGAGTTCAACAAATGATTTGAAGACCAGTTCAAATGTGAATTATTCTACCTAAAACTGACAGACAAACAAAAAGCATCAAGCTGCGAGATGACATTTTGGTGTCGCCTGGTGATATTTCTAAACTGGCATCCGTTGAGAAATAATTAATTTTCCCAAACAAAAATCCAGTTAGGAAGCTGAGGCCATCAGAGGTACGATCTGTGACTAAACGGCTACATTTTCATGGAATAGATGCAAAAACTGTGAAGAGCAGACATGAAAATGCTGGAAAGCAATAAGAGGCATTTTGTAAAGGTGGATGAATTCTTAACCTTTCAGGTTATCATCAGTGTGTGAAATAAAAGCCTGTCAGAGTGAATTTGCATGGAAAGTAGAGCTCACCAGACTCCATTAACGCGTTTTAGACTAAAAAAAGAAAAAGCCTTTTAGCCTAAAATCCGCTCACACAAACTACTTCATTCACCGTGTAACTTTTTGGCCACAATTTACCTAAAAAAATAAACCCTTCTTATGTTCAATTTTATTTTGAATATCTGCTTGAAAGACTAAGAGGCAAAGAAAATAAAAAAAAAATTTGGATAGCAAGCAGCAAAAGTAAAGAGAGAAAAGGCAGAGAGAATTACAACCGTGACCAAAAAAAGAACAAGGAGCGGTGAAAGCAGTGGGAGGGAGGTGCAGAGGAGGTGGAGGAGGATGAAGAGTAGGAGGAAGAGGATAGTGGGTAATAGAAAAAGGAAAAGTTAAGCAGAGGTGCAGCGCTGCAGAGAGTTGATCAATGCTGCTTGTTTTTATGCTGGTTGTTTCCCACAGAGAAATGGTGATGGTGCCATTGGTGTAACAACAATGTTTCTGGAATAAAAAGGAAAAAGGTTATTTTTGCCATTTGCAATATTATTGTGGCTGAATAGGACAAAAATAGGTCAAGAGATTAGATCAATAGAAATTATGATTGTTTAATTGGGAATCAGTTCATCATTTATTTGACTGCGAGTTGCTTTTTACGTGTTGCAAAAGTGACATTTTGTAAGTAAGTTTCAGTGGGAAACTAACCTAACTTTGAGCTTTATGTGAAGTTTGCGTCCACTTTCTACAAATCCTTTTCACCTAAACGTGTTTTGTCTTTATGGTTTTTTTTTTTTTTTGGACAGGTATTGTAATTGTGCTAAACTTCCAAACAGGGACGGATGCACTTCACAAAACAGATAGCATCGCGAGTAAATGTGGAAATGTTAAAGAAACATTTCAAAATAAGAGACAAAGTGCAATCATTGACACAAATGGACAGTCACTCAACATATTCAGCCAGAATAGGTACAAATTAGCTAATCTGGCTAATTTGGTGCTACCATAATACAGGTCCTCGAGGGCCGGTGTCCTGCAACTCTTAGATGTCTCCCTGGTCCAACACACTTGAATCCAACAGCTGAATCACCTCCTAAGTGCAGTCAAGTTCTCCAGAGTCCTGCTAATGACCTCACTATTTGACTCAGGTGTGTTGAAGTAGAGACGCATCTAAAAGTTGCAGGAGACCGGCCCTCCAGGCCTGGAGTTGCCCACCCATGTGCTAGGGCCAAATATTTGACAAAATATTGATATGTTGTCAAATATCCATCCATCCATCCATCCATCCATCTTCTTCCGCTTATCCGAGGTCGGGTCGCGGGGGTAGCAGCTTCAGAAGGGAGGCCCAGACTTCCCTCTCCCCAGCCACTTCTTCCACCTCTTCCGGGGGAATCCCGAGGCGTTCCCAGGCCAGCCGAGAGACATAGTCCCTCCAGCGTGTCCTGGGTCTTCCCCGGGGCCTCCTCCCGGTGGGACGTGCCCGGAACACCTCACCAGGGAGGCGTCCAGGAGGCATCCTGACCAGATGCCCAAGCCACCTCAACTGGCTCCTCTCGATGTGAAGGAGCAGCGGCTCTACTCTGAGTCCCTCCCGGATGACTGAGCTTCTCACCCTATCTCTAAGGGAGAGCCCAGCCACCCTACGGAGAAAACCCATTTCGGCCGCTTGTATCCGCGATCTCGTTCTTTCGGTCATGACCCAAAGCTCATGACCATAGATGAGGGTGGGATCGTAGATCGACCGGTAAATCGAGAGCTTCGCTTTTTGGCTCAGCTCTCTCTTCACCACGACGGACCGGTACAGCGCCCGCTTGACAGCAGACGCTGCGCCAATCCGCCTGTCGATCTCCCGCTCCCTTCTTCCCCCATTCGTGAACAAGATCCCGAGATACTTGAACTCCTCCACTTGGGGCAGGACACCCCCCCTGACCCGGAGAAGGCACTCTACCCTTTTCCGGCTCAAGGCCATGGCCTCGGATTTGGAGGCACTGATCCCCATCCCGGCCACTTCGCACTCGGCTGCGAACCGCTCCAGCGAGAGCTGCAGATCACGACCTGATGAAGCCAAAAGGACCACATCGTCTGCGAAAAGCAGAGATGAGATCCTAAGGCCACCAAATCGGACCCCCTCAACACCTTGGCTGCGCCTAGAAATTCTGTCCATGAAAGTGATGAACAGAATCGGTGACAAAGGGCAGCCCTGGCGGAGTCCAACTCTCACCGGAAACGAGCCCGACTTACTGCCGGCAATGTGGACCAGACTATGACACCGGTCATACAGGGACCTGACAGCCCGTATCAAAGGGCCCGGTACCCCATACTCCCGGAGAACCCCCCACAGGGCTCCCCGAGGGACACGGTCGAACGCCTTCTCCAAGTCCACAAAACACATGTAGACTGGTTGGGCGAACTCCCATGCACCCTCCAGGACCCTGCCGAGGGTGTAGAGCTGTTGTCAAATATACATTGCCAAAATATTGACAAATATGTCTTTATTTTTGAGTGGCTACCTCAAAGCACCAAAGAAAGTTGCAAATTATGAGCAACGTGGCCCAAAAGCCTGAAACAGTAACACCAGGTCTGTCACAAGGAATGGGTCAAAATCCCCAAAATATTGCGTTGCTTATAGGACAAGTTACTCTACAATGACACCGACTTAAATTGCAACCATACTGGTAACATAAAAGTAAACTTCTGAATTTTAAGAAGTGACACTTTAAAAAAGTATCACTGAAATAACACAAGATCTTACCAAGTGTTTTCGGTCTCGTTTCTAGAGAAAATATCTTCGTACACTTGAAACAAGACAAAGATTTCTTAAGAGTACCTTTAAAGCAAGATGTAGTTACTTGCTTTAAGTAAATAATTACTTAATGTTAATATAAAAGTATTAGTTCAACTGACAAATAATTTCACTTAAAACAAGACATTTTCCCCGTGCTTAAGTGAAATGATCTGTCAATGGAACAAGAGCTTTTTCATCAATATTAAGACAAAATTGACCTAAAACAAGCTCACATTTTGTTGAAAAGTTACTTGTAAGTTGATTTTCTCTCATTTCAAGTCGAAGATATTTGAACTAGAAACTAGACCAAAAGTACTTTGTAAGATTTTCTATTTTTGCAGTGATGTGATAACTTCTGGTATTTGATAAACAATATAAATGAAAATTCAGGCAATCCGAACTGCTCCAAACCAGGAACGGTTCAATCTGATGTCAGACATTGAGATAAGAGGTTATGTTTCTTTCCATACATTCAGCTGTGAAACATGCACATATGTAGAGTGGCGTGAATGCACAAGCTTTGAAAATGAATAGCTAACTCCAAAAAGAGAGATTGCATCAGAAATTGGGTCTGACATGTCGACAATTTAAGAAACATTTCTTCAGAATACTCCACATGTTCTCTTGTGCGTCTCATTCACTGGCCACACAGGGAAGGACGTGTGTGTGTGTGGATGTGTGTCGAGAGAAAATGAGCCACATACTGGTGGCAGATTAATGAAGCTGGGGAAAGAGGGAGCAGCTTGGATTAACAATCCGCTGAGATTACACTCACCCAGAGGACAACACACACACGTACCGACACGCACACTTGTTCTCGCCGCAGGAATCCAGGGCCGCTATTTTTAATAAATGGCTCTTCACACTGTTTTATTACAGTGTGGACCTTCAGGTTGCAGTAATTTGCAGATGATGTGAAAATGTGTTTGAGGCCACCATTTCCAACTTAAACACCAAATACGCTGTGACAAAGCAATTTACCGTCTCCATATGCCTTCTGTCGCTCTATGACCTTATCATCCATCCTGTTATCCTTTTAAGATTGTTCTTCTGTTGTCTCTATTGTTGTCTCCATCCATAGCAATTGATGGTCTTACAGAAAATTAATTTATACAATAAAACTAAGGAGAAACAAGAAAGAGTCATTGTAAAAAGGTGAAAACAATGCAAGAACATTTTCCTTTAAAGTGTAGATTTTCACTGGGAGTCGGGTTTGGAGTCACAGTTGAATAATCAGTTGAGACAAAAATGTTCAGTTTTATTTACGTCCAAAGACATAAAACTCAAATTACGAAGCTAATTTTTACTATTTGTCATTAGTTTCGATGCAAGTGATCGATTAATGAGTTAATCTAAAGTTAATTGATCTTATCCATCGACCAACGATTGATTGGTAAGCGGCCATTTTCTTCAAAACTTTTGTTTTCTCTTGTGTCAAGAGGACTGACTGTCTTTCCTTAACGTAAAGGGCAACATTTTTCATAATATGTTAAATAAGAAAACACACATCAATTTTTCAACTGTATTTAACGCTGACTAAATTAACAGAAATTTGTGATTCTCTCGCGCTATTAAACTTAGATGCATTTATAAAAAATAGCAAAATGGGAACATCTTAGGTTGCTAAATATAAAAATAATTCCCCATTAAAAGACAGAAGTACTGGCTGTACTTTTGTATGAAGTACAAAACTCTAGAAGGTTTGGTTAAAACTTCCCTCTATGAAGTCTGTTAATTCACGAAAGTCCTCAAAACAAACCTTGCTATTTGTTATTATGTTTGTTTTTTTCCATAATGGCACAATTTTTCTGTCATCAAGTTCTCGCCTTCGTGGCACAAAAGTAATTTTTGAATCAGGAGCTGATGCTGCTCTGTCATGTGACTCGGCTGAACGAGCGCAATTAAGGTTATAACTTAACAAACTTAGCTGAGCTGGTCGAATTTTTATATTTCAAAACATTATTTAAGTGCATTATTTTCCATCCCTCACCAGACTCTCTTTGGACCGTTTCTCTTTCCCGTTCTTCTATGTCGCCGCCATCTTGAATCCTGTATCAGCTGGCTCCGCAGCTTATGGACGACCAGCGGCGCCCTCTGCTGGATGGCGGCCAAACTACAACACTAAAAGAAGGCCTAAGCGGACGTTATCAGTTAATCAATTGGAACTAATTGTAATCAAATAAACCATTAATCAACAAGTAACCGTAAGTTGATTACCTGTTTGCATCCCTAGTTTAAAGGTTTTACACAGAGTCCCTCCTCAGTTATTTATTATTTATCTTGGAAAACGATCTCCATGTTTTTGAGGCTGATTATTATTATTTATCTTAAAAGTAGTTCTACATTTTTGTACATACATATTAAACCACCTCTTTTCCAATTAATATTCATTAGAAAATCTGCAAAAAAAATCTGCAATGCCATATTTACTAGCATGCGCTGCATCAAGGTGTTTATTTATCCCGTTCCTGGCAGCAATTTAAAATGTGTTTTCCTCTCGAATTCTGCTTTTCTGTTCACTTGTGCTCATTTTCCTCACTGGACAAACCGTGCCTCTGGCTTATCCGCACGAAACTCCCACCAACCGAGAGCAGCTTGTCTCATTGACCTCGTTTAAAGCTCATAGTAGCACAGCTAATGACAATTACTCATCACGCTGTTTGGGGCAAAGCCTGGAATAAATCCTTGCGGAGTGGGAAGTGTTGCAGAGAAGACGGCAGTGCTCTGCAGTGACAAATGCCCGTCGTGTTCTCCTGTTATCCACAAGGCTCAGACCAGCCATTGATCATTGCTCGGATAGAGCTTAATAGCTTCTTTCCAGCAGCACTGGGAGCACACACACACACACACACACACACACACACACACACACGCACACACACACACACACACACACACACACACACACACACACACACACACACACACACACACACACACACACACACACACACACAACATAGCCCCCCTAAAAAATGCACAGAGGACCACTCACTTTTCCAGAGAGAAAAAAAGACAGAGCTAAAATAAATGTTGAGTAGGCTGGCAGCTTCATGAGTGGAGTACATCAGTGCTTTACTTCTGTGTGGGAGAGAGGGTAAGAAGACAGAGAGGAGGCAGTGAAATGAAGTTTGCCGATTAAAGACTATTTCAGTGTGCAGTAAAGAAAATTTATTGTGTGTGTGTGTGTGTGTGTGTGTGTGGGTGTGTGTGTGTGTGTGTGTGTGCTTATTAGAGTCCCACGGTTTTTGGTGCAGCACAAGGTCAGGAAAGCTAAATGCTTTAGCGAGGGGATGAAGCACGGATAGTTCAAGAGCTTCACTTCACCTGCAGACACGCACTCAGCATGCAGGCTACTAGCCTAGCAGACCGAGCCACTTGCACAAGAGGGAAAATGTATACCGAGAGCACACTGACAGCGCTAAAGTAAGGGGAAGACAAAATGCGCAAAGTTTGTCTCTTCCAGTTTTAAACATATGTTTGTAGTCGTGACTGAGGGACAGTGAACCTCTGAGTGGTTTTCTACGGTGGCCCTGAAGTTCAAACCACTAAACACAAATACAAATTAAGAAAACACAACAATAAAACGCTAGAGCTAGGTCCCAGTGGGAAACCTCAGACATCTCTGACTGAACGACACCACTTTTGGCTTCAGATACAGACGTTTTTCTGGTTGTTGAAATCATGAATGTTAGCAACGTGCTGATGCTAACGTAGCCACTGCTGTCCAACAATAGTTTGAATGAGGGCATGTTTTGAGGATGATTGAATAAGTCTCTTCACCCAAATCATGATTTCTACACTTCAGTTCATCCATTCATGCAGAAAGTTACTAGATAGCTAACCAGATAGCTAGCTTTTTAGGTAGATATCTCATTAGCTAGATAGCTAGGTGGCTAGACAGGTAGGTAACAAGCATCATCATTATGTCCTCTAGCCTACAGATTGTCTGCAGCATGTTTACCTTACATTTGCTGCAATAGCTTCCCAACCAAACTTGTTCAGCTCTAAGGTGAATGACTGCTGCATTAAAACATTTTTAGCAAAGAACAGAACAATAATGACAGAATGCGACGAGGAGGCAGCAGAGAGGATTAAAGCTAGAAGGTTACAAAGTTGTGTAGAGAAAACTTGTGTGAGGGGCAAACAGAAGGACGAGGAGTTTGATGTGTCATGGAGAGCTTTGAAGGGAGAATGATGAAGAGGTAATGCAAGGAGAGAGCCTCCTATGAAAGGAGGAATGGATACACAAATTAAATTAAAACAGGAAGTGAAGCGAGACAGGAACTTTTGATGAGGTCAACAAGGTCACAGTGAAGTGGATGAAGAGAGTTGCACTGGAACACTTCAAAATCATAATCCCTGTTTGACACAGGAGCCTAAAGGTTTCCACCTGTCTTTTCTGCCTGCTATTTTGAGATAGTTAGTGTTAAATCTACTGCAGAGCTTTTGGAATATATCACATGTATATGCTATGTTTTAAAAGAACCAAAATGATTAGCAGTAATAGTTAAACAGGCTTTTCCTAAAGTGATAAAATATTTTCTTGAGGCAGTGTCTCATTGAATTCACTTATTTTTAGTTCAGTCTGTCGGCGTGTGCAACCATTTTCACTGCAAATGCATCGGATATTAACCATGTTTATGTTTACACATGGATGACAGTTCAGCAAACCAGACTGACTTTTAAAAAACTTTGTGGGGCGCTGTGGTGGCGCAGGGGCAAAGCATGACCCACGTTGAGGCCTTAGTCCTTGTAGCAGTGGTCGTAGGTTCGATTCCCGGCCTGGCGACGTTTGCCGCATGTCTTCCCCCTCTCTGATTACCCTGTTTCCTGTCAAACTACTTTCAAATAAAGGCCACTAGAGCCAACAAAACCTTTAAAAAAAAAAACTTTGTTCCTACCAAACTTTCATAAGAATGCAGACATTGTTTCTGACTCTTGTCTTGCAATTGTGAAAGAAACAGAGTTCAACAGGCCTGTAAATTTGTCTTTCACACAAGCAGGATTATTATTATTATTATTATTATTATTATTATTATTATTATTATTATTATTATTATTATTATTATTATTATTATTATTATATTTCCCCATGATCAGGGAGATATTGGCTCCTAGTGGAGTGGCTCTTCAAACCTAAACTATGATCGGATGGCAAATTATTCTGAGGAATTCTGAGAAAACAAGTCGTCCAACTTAAAAAGAATTGAGTTAATTTATTACAAGTAGTGAAACTGAGTTCATCCAGGTAAAAATATTTAGTTTGTTAAGTTTTCATGTCGAACCAACGTAAATAAATTAAGGTTGACAAACTTAATTTGATTACATGTAACAAATTAACTCAATTGTTTTAAGTGGGACCTCATTTTCTCTTTTTTTCCCCGGTATAAGTAAAGCGGCATCGTATTAAAGGGTGTCAATATTATTGTATGGTTAGTTCTTATGGCTAAATCATATAAATTTTCTTCTTTTTTTTCCACATAAAATAAGATTAAGAGTAAAATTACCTATTGATTAAAATTTTTACTAAAATAAAATGTTGCTTTAACAAAATGTCAGATAAAAACATCCTGGATTGTCTCTTTGAACATAATATGAAATAATAAAAGAAAAGCATTAACAATGCTATTTTGCTAATCTAGACTGCCTTCTGCTCTGTTCCTATTTGTTCTGCCGTGATTTACTTTATATTTTAGAACATTATTATGATCTTTACTTCCAAGATGTTTGGATAAGAAACAGCCAGTTTTCATTAGAACAACCTTTAAACAACTTGCTGAAAACACAGAAATCTACTAGATCCTCCAGTAAACATCTTCTTGTTTTACCCAGAAGCCACTCTAGATCAGCTGTTTCTACAGCGTCCAGCTTTACAAGCAAATTCAAACCATATTTACACTCTGAAGGTTTCACTTAGGCTTTGGCAACTTTATTCCCGCCACCCCCCTTGTTATTTAATTCCTTTCACTTTTTTCATTTTCAGATTGTGTAGGATTTTATGTGCCGTTTCAAACTTCGATGTATTTCATTTTAATTTGCGAGAATTGTTGGATAGAATTAGCCTAGTCGACTTTTAAACTTCTTTTCCTACATGCCTCTTAAAACTTTTGTAGTGGCTCAGGGTTTAACTCAGGTAGTGTTAGGACTCTGCTGATGTGTGTGTGTGTGTGTGTGTGTGTATCATGAGCTGCACTGAAGCCAACAGGTTGCTGCTAAAAGGATAACGCAGCATGTTTCTGAGTGAGTTAGTGCATTCTGCGTGGTTGCTTTAACTACGAGGTTGCAGCTCTGTGGGAGGTGATCGTAGCCAAAGCAGCAAAGAAAAGAAAGAAATGCGGCTGCATGTACCTCTGCCCTGGGGGAGGAGAAGAGGTCCATCTTTGGTGCTTTTACTGTTTTCCTAGAACACACAGAGAAACGTAGAAAGAGTCACGCAACTGAACGTCGTCTGCAGAAGACAAGAGGTGAAAAACATGCAAACTGATAGAACAAGCTTTTCCCAAAATAATCCACAGCTCAAAGTGAGAGGACGACTTAATGTGTGTATTTTCGGTCGGGACACCAGAGCGGATTAGACGTTTATGCTATTGGTTTGCCTGAAATCTGTCCTGAGAAATTAGATGTGCTGTCATGAGATTTATTTATTTTATTTTCCAAAAAGGCAGATACATTATAAGGATGTTTTTTATATATATATATATGAAATGTTTGGATGTCTTAGATCCAAATTTGGCACTAAAATTTCCTCATCATAAAAAATATTAATTTAACATCAAATACATTTTTAACTAATCACTTATGTATTAACAGTTTACTACAAGCATAAATGTAAGTTTTTATTCTTTCTTGTCCTTTATATATATATACAGTGTATATAAAAAATGCAAATAGTGTACAGAAATTTCATAATTAACAAGGTAGATGCAGAATAAAAAATTTTCTTAACATCTAAATGATTTTAAGAAAATCAAAACTCATAATGTTAATACTTCAATAATTGAATCAAAAATCCTCCCAAAAACTGGTTTGCCTGTATTATACCTGAGACTAACAAAATTATCTTTCTTGTTCAAAAACAAAATTTGTAGAAATCACAGTGACTTCATGCTCCAACAAAAACCCTCCGCGATACGATCAAAAAGAAAATAAATGCATCAGGTTGTCAAAAGAAAAAATGCACAGCGGTTTAAAAATAAACGTCCTATTTACCTCAAGAACTGTCTCTGCTCTAAAGAGTTGATGGGAACACCGAACGTGAGAAGTGGTTTCAAACAAAGTAACAGTCTCAGAGGAAGACACTCAAAAGAGGAAACATCGGTTTCTTGAACGTTTCCAAAAACAAAAAAAGCTAGATTTTCCTTTGAACTGCCTGAAGGTAGGCACAGGACAGGGGAACAAGTCAAACCTTTGCATAATTTCCTGTTGAGAGAGTCTCCACTTATATCTGACTGGACCACAAGAAAAGGAGCCAATGAGAGGCTCTGAAAACTGTTAGGTAAGAGGAAGGAGATTTTTGTGTAACTTTGCTTGCGTTGTTTCTCTGCTTCTTAGCTCAACGCAGCCAGAAACTGAGAGGAAAACGAGGAGATGTTGCCTTGCAGGCCCGTTCATACAATTGAACATTCACATTTTGGTCAAATTACAATTTTAATGTATTTTATTAGGATGTTATGAGTTAGATCAACACAAACTGTTGTATACCCGTGAAGTGGAAAGATATAGAGACATGATTCTCAGTATGTTTACCCCCCCAAAAAGGATTTTGTGATACACTTTATCCAATCTGACTTAACTTGAGCAATTCTGCAATAAAAATAATAATAATAATAATAATAATTAACGTGATAAAACAGGTGGAGATTGTTGTTCAGATAAAGGCTATTCTACAAAGTATTTATTAGAAGGATAAAAAAATAAAAGGCAAACAACATTTTAAGACTACATGTGGGTAAAAAAGGGAACTATTCATCCTTTTCCTTCCACTTTACAATTCGACACAACTTCACGTCAGTCTATCAAATAAAATCTTACTAAAATCTTTTGTTTGTGAAAGAGAAATTTAAGGGGTTGAAATCAACAATGGTTTATTAGTATTTAACACAATCTGCATTTTTTTTAGTCCTCTCATGTTGTCTTCAATGCCAGGAAGCTTTAATTTCTAGGTCATTAACGTCTATGAGACAGAAATCAGCAATGTAACCGAGACCCGGATCTGAAAACCTGGAACTGTCTTACATTTAGAGAGGAAGTTCATGACTAGAAAGGTCACTGTTGCCACATTGCATGCGCTGGGAATTATTGTTGAACTCCTGGCTGTGGGAAAGCACCCACACCTCCAGATTGTGCATTGGCTGGTTGACCAAAAGAAACCAGAATCCTGAGTACAAAACATTCTCATGATGGTAGTATTGATTGTGGTGTAATAATCTATTTAGCAAGTATTGAGTGGATTAGTGTTAAGGTTCATTTTATAATAAAATAGAGATTTTCAAATTTGTGAAAATCCAGAAACATTGAAACATTTTTAGAGGTCCTTGATACCGAATGTTAGCCCCAGGCTCTGGATTTGGAAAACACACAAATCCAGAGCCTGATTTGTGTGAAATTACCTATTGCCATCCGATCAATAGGTAATTTCTTTTTCTTTGTTAGAAAAAGAAAAGACTTTGGAACTAGAACTGAACTAAATATGACAAACCAATGTAAACAACAGACCAAAGACAGGAAGAAGGAACTTTAACCACAACACAATGAATCCAAATCAATCAACAAAATAAGGCAACAAGAGGATGTAGTCAATCAAAAACTACAAAGACACAAAAACCCACTACCAATGAGTGAAACGTCTTCGGACCCTAAACAAGAGCATAAATATATAAATATATAAAATTTAATGTAATCATAACAATAAGAATGTAGTGTAAAAAAAACCCTGTCTCTAATTTACGGTAAAATACCGGCAGCAGAATTTTAACGTAGAAATACGGTTTTGGTCATGGATTTTGGATCTGATGGATTTTACCATATTTTTTTAAAACATATTTATATGGTCTAAAAACCACTGCTGCCAGTATTTTACCATAAATTAGAGGCTTTTTTTTTTTTTACAGCGTGTCAATTGTTCCACTAAGACATATGATTAATGAGACTATTTAAGGCATGGCAGAGAAGTTTCACTTCCACTGAACTGACTGGAGTCAACATCATTCCAACATCCCTGTGACTCCGACATCAGACGTTTGGCTAATAGCTGATGACATCCAGCAACATTTACACCATTTGTCGTGAACTCGTACTGAAAACCAACACTTCTCTGAAAGCCGTTTTAGTATTTCATAATTCCTTTGGAAATGATCACAAGAGCTTCCTCATAGTTTGAATATTTGTACGGGTTGTTCTTTTGTTACACAACAGAAAGTTGATGAGATTCCTGGAGAACTCTTAAAAATGCAGGGCGCATTAAAATTGTTATGGTATCCTCATTTGTCAGAAATTAACACAAACATATTTTGATTCAATTGATGTTTGTCAAGGTAGTGACATAAGTGGTCAAAGGTTTAAAACTTGGCTGCTTTTTCAAACATTGTAAATCTAAATCCTGACCATCTTTCAGGTGGTCAACGTGTTTTGTAATGTACTTAACTCTGACCTACATATCTTTAAAGCAAAAACAGGTTGCTAAACCCAAGGGCTGAAGTGGTGTTGCGTCTACAAATACTTAGCAGAAGATACTTTTTCAAAAATTGGCAGTAGGAAATTGTGGCAAAGACAAACTTTGTTGTCAAGTCTTAGCTGAATTTGCTCGCAAATACTAAGGGTGAAACATTTGATCAGATTTAAAATAATATCTCAGCTCCAGCAAACCAATTGACAAATAACTGTGACCGTTTCTGACTCATATGATCTGGTTAAAAATAATAAGATAAACAGATTAATGTCATCAGCGTAGAGACTGTAACCTAGTTCCCCAATTCCCAACCAGAATCCAGGCGCTGGTGTGTTGACTGTATTGTCAGGCTGCTTTAAACACTGGGAAAGGTTCAATGCCCTTTGTTTGAGGCAATACTGTAACTCTGCTTCAGTAGTGCTTTTATTTTGAAAGTGCCGGGCTTACACTTTGCGGGTGGGTGGACGAAGACGCCTCAGGGCCCGAGGCGCGTGCTGGCTGTCCTGTTCCGTCTGGTAGAAGAACATCCTGAGAGCATCATCAAGTAGCAGCCATGTTGGAAGACCAAGCAGCCTCTGAGGAGAGAGAAATGAGGATGAGTTGGGCGAGGGGAAGTGCTGGAAGGACGCAGTGCCTCACTATCCTCATGATATGACAAGGATAAAGAATAAAGATGAGGGAACAGATGCATGAACAATGTCACAAACAAGAATCATATTAGCGGCTTTTTTGGCACGCAAAATGGAATTAAGAAAGAACGAATCTGCGCACCTCTACTGTAGAATAAAGAATACAGGGAGGGGGGTTTTCACAAAAGTGAAAAAATCCCCAATATTTTTTTTTCTTTTGCCATGTAAAATAATTATTATATTACCTCTATATTAATAACATTTTTCTGTTGAGCAGTTTTTGTTATGTTTGTGATTTAAAGGGGCAGTGTTATGTGTTTTCCAGGCACAAAGTGCCATTTTATAGCACAAGCAATTAACTATGTCAACTTCAGTTGTTAGGAAAATGCTATATATTGTATATCAAATGTGACTTAAAAGAAATTTTACTTTGCAACTTAACACTTGAAATTGGGCCTCTGTCTCTTTAAGAAACTCCTGCTCTTTCTGAAGCTCCACCTTCAGGAGGTGGAGCTTGGCTCCTCTATTAACCCTTTAGCATAATTTTTACCAGCGTTGCTCTGAGAAGTAGCTCGTTTAATGAACCCAGCAGATGTGCCGTTCCACCAGGTGTTTGCTAATTGCTGCTGGCTAGTCTGAAGGAACTGAGTGGGGTCGTTGCGGGGCAGTGGCGCTGTGTGAGGCGGAAGTGAACTGGCAACCCACCGGTTCCAGAACAAGCTCTACCACTGCTGCCACCTTCACCCCATGCTCCACTCCGTGGTGGTGGATTGCTCTCTCAGGGTCAAGGGTCAGTTTTATTCATCAGGTCAAGTCTCTTGGTGTTCTGTTCATGAGTGACGGTAGGATGGAGTGGGAGATGGATAGACTGACAGGTTTGTCAGCAGTAATGTGGGTGCTTCCCTGGTATGTACCCTAAATTACCGGTTTAGCTTCATTCTGATCCTCGACACGGACACAAGCAGCAGACTTAAATGACTGGACTCAACCTTAGAGAGTTCAGTCATTTGGAGACAACTCTAAGTGCAACAGCTGTTGCTCTGCAGCTGAGGTAGGTAAGGGGTGCTTCCTTCCTAGGCAACTTCCTTTAGAGGTTTTCCACCATCTCGCACTTGGAGGATACCCCAAGGCAGAACCCAGTGGAGGGAGTATTTATCCCTTCTAGTCTTTAAATGCCTTTAAGATTCCCCAGTGAGAGTTGTAGAGTGTCACTGTGAAGAAGCATGTCTGGGTTTCTTTACTGTTCTTGTTAACTCTGCATGCCAACTTTGGCTAGGCAAAAAGGCAGCAGATGGCTGGATGTACGAATGTTAGTGAATCCAGGTGTCTTGATGAAGGGAAACTGGAAACAGTACAACACTGAACCGTGCTACACCATCTTATGCTTTGGTTGTTTGCCATAAAAGTTAACTGAAGCATAATTGTGCTCTTAATCTTTTAAGGAAAGAAAAACATATTTTTAAAACTCCTGTGGTCTTAGCGTGACAATAAAGAGGAGCACAGCAAGTGTCACAGTTGGACAGCGGGGAAGCGGAGGGCTTGTCCAGTCAGACCGTCAGTTCCCAAAACTACACGACAACAAACAAAAACCTTGTAAAAGCGCACACAGGGTCAGTATGACACTGTTGGACCACCCACTGAGTAAAAAACTCATTGGGTCCAAATGATGGTCTCTTTAGACCACCCTAAAGTAGTCAAGGACAGGATTGTCATGACAAGAGCAATGGGTTTGCTAATTTCAGCAATGGGTTCAGTAAAACCCACATGGTTCGGAACACCTGACCCATCTTCTGTCAATTAACGTCTGGTGATGCCAGCAAATATTCGAAAGGCTTAACGACAACTGCAAAGACGGGAAAGGGCAAGGACAAGTGGAGCAGTGGAGTGGATAAAAACAGAGGAGATGACCAGAGTTACAAGTGTAAGGCAAGCAAAGGCGATAAGAGTGTGAGAAGTGAGAGCAACGTAGGTTGTAGTAGAACAAGAGTAAAGGAGAAAAGAGAAGAAAGTGAGTGGGAGAAACAGAACCTGATCGTGTTTTTAGCAATGGAGCAGCAGCGAAACATGTCAAAAGTCCCACAACTAAAGTCAGTCAGACGTGATGTGGGCACAGGGCAGAGCAAAGAGAAGAGAGCAGAAACGCCTACATGTTGAGCTCCATCTCCAAACCACTGCTGAAATATCTGAGTCGGTGCTTATCCACCTACAGCATCGTTCTGCCCACTAAGATGTAGGTTTCTGCATCGCACGGCGCAGAAGACTGCGAGCGCGCCAGCAATTCCTTCTCCTTTGAACTAAATGTAAAAAAAACGAAAAAAAGGCGCTTATCATGAAAATCAAATGTGATTACCTTCATGTACGTGTTGAGTTCAGGTATTCGGCTTTCTGCAATCTCCTTTTTGTTGCCGATGTAGATTTTTCCTGCGGTCAAAGTTAAAGGTTCACAAAGACATGAGAGGAATTAAAAGGATTTTTCCTATATGGGAGCAGAAATTGTTGCACTTCAGGTGTTTGTCTTTATGTTCAAGATTTCACATGACTCTCAATTTACCCCACGTATCAGCTGATGTACTAAGGCCGCATAAACTGTGGATTATTGTCAACATGTTACTGTAAAGATAGTGAGCAGAGGTTATTTTACGGCTGCTTAAAAAAAGTATTTGCCCCCTTACAGAGTTGGCAATGATTTATTTTGATGTGTCTTGTCTTGACGTACCATACAGGAGTGCTGGTTGGTTTCATATGCTAGCGTAGTTTTGCTCTATAAGAGCAATATATTAAGATGGTATCCTAATTAATTGGTTGACTTTACTAAATCAATCCAGACTGCATCTGGTATCAAAGTAGAGCGATTCCACTAACGGAGTAGGAACCTGCAGCTAGTTTTTATTGTTCTGCTGCGTGACCCGAGTTCTCCTGAGCTGAAGGAGAACTCAAACTGATGGGTGCACATTATTCTGTAAGAGGCTTTTTTTTTGGGGTAAAATTTATGATTCCAACAAATAGAGCAAATAATTTATGCCCTAAAGTCCAAGTCAGGATTTGATCATATCAGGGTGAGATCATCAAACTACCAACACAATGTTTGACGTTTCGAGTTTGACAAAGCTAAATAGTTTCTTGCAGCACAGTGTTGCTTTTTCTTATATTTTCCCTACTTCTTGCTGTTGAACAGGAGCCATTTTTATGACTCCATCCATCCATCCATCCATCCATCCATCCATCCATCCATCCATCCATCCATCCATCCATCCATCCATCCATCCATCCATCCATCCATCCATCCATCCATTTTCTAACACCTTGTCCCTAGTGGGGTTGTGAGGGGTGCTGGTGCCTATCTACAGCGAACGAGAGGCGGGGTCACCCTGGACAGGTCGCCAGTAGGTCACAGGCCAACACAGAGACAGACAGGACAAACAATCATGCACACACACACACACACACACACACACACACACACACACACACACACACACACACACACACACACACACACACACACACACACACACACACACCCACACGCACCTAGAGAGAATTTAGAGAGACCAATTAACCTGACAGTCATGTCAAAGGTTAAGGTGGTAAATACACGTCGTGTGGCTAGCGACATTGTATTCTTGGTTTGGGTAGTTTTGTATTTATTTTATTTTTGTTTACCATTAATATATGGAATTGCTATTTTAAAAACTGCTTTTTGTAATTACTGAGGTCATATTCATCCAATATTACATTTCCATCACGATCTGAGACTCGTAAGTGTAACAAAAAAGCAAACAGAAGAAATCTGAAGGGAGACGAATACTTGTTTTCACCACCCAGTGGAAGTTTTAGCGATTTGAAAAGTGTCGTTTTACAGAAATTATATTGTTTTTAAAGTCAAACGGTGATTAGACCAATGAAAGTATTAGCATGCCAACACGCTCCGAGCAAAAATTCTAAATTGTATTTATTTGTTCGATCCGAGCCCCATCCTACGAGGTTTACACTTTAATAGGCTGGCGTGTAAATATTGAACCGTAATAATGGTCAAAACATCCATCAGGTTGACTTTTTTTTCTCTGGATCAAACATCTAACAGGAAGTACAGAGATGTGTTTTACTCAACCTGAGAACGTGACATTCAACTACTCCAGTGGTTTGTTTTCAGATTCGTCTGAGATTGGCTGTGATTCTAAATTGTTCCCCAGACATTCATGCACGAAGCGATGCTGTTTAATTCATCCTCATCCAGCCATCGTGGTTTTTGGACGTGTTGTAATGTCGGTCATCCTCTTTCCTCACCAACTGGGAAGTGGGGAAAGAGGAAACAAACAAACGCAAATTCTGACATCAACGTCTTTATGCGCTCCCCCACCTTTAATTAGAGAAGCCTGAACCGACGAGAGAGAGTCTGTATTGTTTTTCTTTTAGCCCGTCTTCCCATCAGCCCGTTCTCCCCACTGTCGTCCTTATTCCCTTTCCATCCTGATGAGATCTGGCAGTCCAATTAAACCAGCAGACTCCATAGTGGCAGCTGCTATATCTGAGTTTTTGGGAAAGTAGAACTTTCTTAATATAGTGAAACACATCATAGCCTTAAGGTTTTTTTTTTTTTTTTTTTAAATCGGTTTCATTGTTCCCAATAAAGACGTTTTGACTACGGACTTTCAAAGAACAAACTGGGTTAAAGAAAGATCTACATTTCAGCGTGCGTCTTGTGGATGTTTTACGGGTCATGTCCCAAAGGGAGGAGAACCGGGGGCGGATCCAGAACCTGATGGAGGGAGTAGGTATCGCTTCTGACCCAGAAACACATCGGGTCAAAGCAGGAGGTACTGCGAGCGATGCTGGGATTTCTTGTAATGCGAACATTTATGCAAAAATCAGACCACTTTGTCCAGAAAACACGATGTCAAGTTGTGTAACTGAACTCCGATTTTTTTTTTAATGAAGCCTTAAACCAAGACGAATGCCACATATATGTTTGATGTTCACTGCATGTCAACGACGTGGGTTTATGTAGTCCATGCACACACCGACCTCCACCCTCAAGATCAATGCCACCAGCTTGGAGGCGCCGGCTTCTTATTGGTTCAAATAGTGGCTTCCAGGCACAATCAATGTAGACGCTGATGACAAACCCCAGAAAGACGGACTTCTGGAAAAACAACGAGCTGAACAAAGGCAAAGGAAAGACGAAGGCAACGTAACGAGAACGCACCGTTTCTAATGGTGGCTCCTAAACTTTGGAAATCTTTGCCTTTGAAAATCCGAGTGGTGCATCTTCACTTCACTTAAATCTCTTTTAAAGGTTTTTGGTTCCCGATTGCACATCCACACCTCAACACACTAACCGGACTAAACAGGCAAATGAACAGGATTAAAGTGGACTAAACAGGCCCAGTGTGAATGGACCCTAAGTCCATATATTCTTTTGAATATCACGTACATCCAGTCATTTTTAAGGTGGCTGTTATCAAAACCTGGCAGCTTTGATCAGTTTTTGGGTTTTGTGAAAAGTGGCTAAAAGTGAGATTTTTTTTTTGTTCTCCTAGTATGTATTGGCAGATTAAAATATTTTAAAAGAAAAAAATCTTTACTTAGTGGTAAACAATAAAAAGAAACTACAGCAAACAAAATTTACAGGAGAAAATTTTAGGTTGGAGCAACAGAGGTGGGGGATGCTTTTCTGCCAAATTTAGCCACAATTTTTTATTTCTTTTAATTTTTTTTTGCTATTGTAGCTTCTTTCTACAGCAAACAGTCACCTCCATTGGTAAAATGTGAGAGCTCCAAGTTTGTCCCGGTTGAAAAACTAAACTTCTAAATCCCAGTTTGGGTTTCAGTTGAGGATTTAAATGGATATATTTGATTTACAAATATTGACAAAAAAGCTTTGAACCCAACTAATGGCTTCATCTGCTTTTAAATTTGCGTTCATGATGTTTTGATGATGTGGTCAGGAAGACTTTTACAAAATCTATTTGTCTCTGAACGCAGAAAGCGTAATGGATAAACATTTTAATGTAAAGGTTAGAGAGCGGCAGGGCTTTAACAGCGCGGCGGTGCGGCTGAAGTGTTTCCTCTTTGTTCGGCCGGCAGCAGAAAATCTCCGCGGCGACGGCGAAACCAGAAATTAGATTACATGTTGATTACACTTCTTCTTTTCTTCTCCACACAAACAGTAGTAAATGTTTTTCTTCCATTAGCCGCTGCTAATGGAAGAAAAATGTTTTCATTAAATTGTGAGGCATTTTTGCAGGGTTTTTTTTTTTTTTTTTTTTTCTGAAAACGAACCAATACAGTCAAACAGATTCAATGAATAATGAAGTAGAGCATGGAAAGTATTCAAACAAATCAAAATAAATTAATTCTGCTGTAAAAAAAAAAAAAAAGATAAATAATGATGCTACTTGTTAACTTACAAGGTCAATCAGGAGGTGAGTGTGTGTGTTGGGAGTTGTTGGTGTGTGTGTGTGTGTGCGTGTGTGTGTGTGTGCGTGTGTGTGTGTGTGTGTGTGTGTGTGTGTGTGTGTGTGTGTGTGTGTGTGTGTGTGTGTGTGTGTGTGTGTGTGTGTGTGTGTGTGTGTGTGTGTGTGTGTTGGGAGTTGTTGGGAGTTGTTGGTGTGTGTTCTTGACTCATATTCTGGGAAAATGTTTTTTTTTAGCGTTTTCTGAGAAATCTGCAGTGGGAGGATCGATGAAAACTTCCCTGGTGTTCTGGACTTTCAGGACGAATTGTCCTCACCACACAGAACTTTATTCTGCATCTTGCCACTCGCAGTAAAACAATCATATTTATCTGTTCTTGTTTAATATATTCAATCCTTTAGGTTATTCACACTGTTACATTAAAGCGGGCTGAACAGACAGTACATTTCCTGGAAATGAAACTGATGTGCAAGATGAAGTCCTATTAAGGGAATGCAACAATATATTGGCACAGATTTCCTTAATTTTGGGTGATTGGTGATTGATGATACGTGTAAAACTGATCACAAAGGTCTGAAAATCAGCCACTGTCTCCTTTTGCTCTGCCAGGAGAGAAGACTGACTAGAAACCAGGTCACCTTAGTCATCATGTTAGTCACTTTTCAGACAAAAAAAAAGAGAAGAAAATCAGCATTGCCAAAAAAATCTGAATGAACAAGGGTGTTTTAAAGATTGGTGATCGGCCAGAAAACTGCAATCGGTGCACCAGTAATGATCATATCTGAGAAAGTCTGCTTGGTTATGCACACTAAGTGCAAAAATATCCAAAGGAAATATAAATGACACGTCGGCGCTCGAGTTGCATTGCTGGACAAACGTCCCAGAAAGCTAAACAAGTTTAAAAGCCCACAATAAAATATCGCTTTGTGTGTATTTGCATCAATGACATCACAAGACGCTTTATTACGTTCGGGTAGATGAGAAATGCTGTTTGGTTGTTTCATAATTGGTGACTGCATGTTGTTTTTATCATGAAGCTCTATGAAGAACCAGGCTGTGGAGGTGTGATACACAGATAACATTAACATTGTTTAGCTTAGCTTAGCTTAAATTAACTTAACATAGCTTAACTTAACATAGCTTAACTTAACTTAAATTAACTTAGCTTAACTTAGCTTAACTTAAATTAACTTAGCTTTGCTTAGCTTAACTTAAATTAACTTAGCTTTGCTTAGCTTAACTTAACATAGCTAACTTAATTTAGCTTAAATTAGCTTAGCTTAACTTAACTTAAATTAACTTAGCTTTGCTTAGCTTAACTTAACATAGCTAACTTAATTTAGCTTAAATTAGCTTAGCTTAACTTAACTTACCTTAGCTTAATTTAGCTTAGCTTAGCTTAGCTTAACTTGAAGAACTCTAGGTGATTTTGAGTTGCAGCTGGTTCAAATATAATGTTTGAATATAGATGATTTATTTTTACAACACAATTAGTTTAAATTAATCGCTGCATTTTTTCAACATGAAATCTGTCCACTCTAGTCTGAGTTGGTCATATTCAAAAACTGCTTCCAAACGTTTTAATGTTGTTGCTCTTTGTTCTGAAACAAGTGCAGGCGCGAACGTTTTTCTGCATCCACACAGAACACGAGGAAATATCTGATTAAATCAGTCAAATAAGGTGAAAACTCAGAAGAACCTTGTTTAGTTGCCTTATAACCAGACGCCTTGTTTTGGGGAGGGTAGATTTGATCAATTCACAAAATACATCAAATGCTCACCATGAACTGGAGCTCTGTAGCTGATCTGAACTAAAATTCAGGCTAAAGTCTTTTAGCTTAAAAAATTCCAACCATTTTTTGTGTAGATTCTGTCTGGCATGGGAGAAAGAATCATGACTAGAAAAACCCCTCAGTTTTAGTATGAGTTATATGAAGGATTTCTGATTTGTCTGATTTGACAATAATAAAGACATGATTATAGCCCATGACAGACACATATCTGAACAACGTGAGATCTGACACCCTGATGAGTTGTGTGTCTGTCAATCAGCTGACCTGGAAGAGGAGGCAGGACGCAGGCGTTGGCACCGGGCCGGTCCGGGTCGTCAGGGGAGTATTTGCTCTCCAGGGTTTGGTGGAGGCTGAAAAACTCTCTGTAGCGCCGATAGATCAGATACTTACTGCCTCCCTTTGTCTTCACCTCGACCACAAACCTCTAGTTGGGAAACAGAAACAGAAAAGCACGTCACTGCGGCACTAAAAATATTCTACACGTTGCATGCAGAGCTGGCCCCAGAATGAAGGAGGCCCTGGGCAGAATCTATTTGGGGCCCAATAAGTTTTCTCATTCTTCAGTTAGCCCAACTTTTTTTTACAGTTTACTAGTGATCTACATTTAAATTACATATTCTATATTACATAATTTGTTTGAGAATTATACCAATCATAGAAAAGAATAGACTTTATAACACAGATACATTGCAGTATAAGGACACTGTTGGGTATTTTCTACAATTCAAAGGCTTTCTTAAATCACAGAGAATAAAAATAAGATAATATGGACACACACAAAACACGCATTTAAGAAATACGTTAAACATAGTTATTATACAAACAGTTCTATTTTGGTCATAATCAGTCAGGATAATATTTTATTTCTTCCCGCTTCTCAAATTGAAAAATACAATTGAATCAAAATTGGGTTTTGTGATTTTCCCCCCCCCCAGCTGTTGACAGTCTTGCATTTAAGCTGCATGAAATAATATATAATATTATTACTGTTGTTTAGGAATTTTTTTTTTGTTTAAGCTAATTTCAAACTATGACGCTCTAAGTGCACCGGGAGTAAGTGCAAGTGCAAAAATATACGTGAAAAGTTATTCAAAATACGAGTTGATTCTTTCATTTATGGTTTACTTTATGCAACCGGGTAATTAAAAAAAAGTTATATTAACTGCTTATTACAACCAATTACAAGCAATAGTCTACTATTGCTTGTAATTGGTTACAAGCAATTTCACACAAATCCAAAAGAAAATTACATTTGTGAATTATTTCGAGCTGCATGCACTCTGTTAACTGGATCTCATAATGCCAGGCAGAAGGACGAGAGGCTGCATTTTAAATAAATAAATAAATCTGATCACCAGGTGACACGCTCCAATGTTCTCATGAAGACTTGCTGTCATAAACACCAGATTTTAATACACCATGTGTAAAATTAAAATTTGGTGTCTCGTTATTTAGCGAGCTGCTTCACTGGCGCAACTCCTAAAAACAACTTTTACAAGAGTCAGGGATTTTAAAAGTGGCTGCCAGCTTCACGTTTAAACTACCCGGGTTTGTTTTCGTGAATGACTTGTGACAATGAATCTGTTAAGACTTACAAAGTAATCAATGAAACCTTTTTTCTCCTCGACGTCAGCGATGGTGGCGCTGATGGGGATGTTGTCCGGCAGCTGGTCAAAGTCACTGACGAGATGGAAAGACGTGATCAGTTACAATGTTCAGTTCTTATCGGAACCAGTTTTATTTGCATCCAAAAAAGGCTGAATTTGAATTAAACTCTTAATCGCTTCCAGCGCAAAACAACGCAAACATTGCTGCTGCTAATAATAATAATAATAATAATAATAATAATAATAATAATAATAATAATAATAACTGCCATAAACTTTCATTACCTCTTCAGAAATCAGGCGAACGATCAAATGAACTGAACTGTCTGCCTTCACTACCAGTTTTTGCGCACACTCGTCACTCACCTCTCGTCCCGCAGCTGCTGCGGCTGCGACATGTTTTGCGCACAGCTCGGTTCCGGACTCAAGGGGTAAGAAATCTGGGACTCCGGTCAGGAGGAGAAGCGCCTGTCAGAAGAGCTAGAAACGAATCAATTGCTCACACGCCAAACCGCTGAGAGGCTCTTCGGGCATCTGGTGGCTTGAGAGGCGCAACAGTGCGGAAACGGGCAAGAGTCAGGAAGCGAAAGTTCCCCAAAAGAGATTCATGAGCGGATCCGGCCCTGCAGATGTTCCGCCTGGCTGCGAGGGCGGGGAAATGTCACCAAACCGTTTATTTATTAATTTATTACTCTATCAGCGGACAACTTCAGCTTAGAGTGGGCCTGTCGTGGTTTTATTTGTATTGATTTTGGATTGTATAGCGAGCGAAAACCAAAATTCAATCTCCCGATACTTTGCATAAGACAAATGAAAGTGCTTTTTAAATTCAGAAATGTCACATATTTGTCTTGCTGTGGCCTAAATAATCGTAGGAAGGAGTCCTGAAGTGGAAAGTTTTCCAGCAGTCAGTAACCGATAAGCCACTAAAAACATTTCTTAAGAATCATGGCTGTTTACAGAATTTAATATTTAAAGTTAACTGGAAGGAAAATGTGCAGGAGAAAATTTGTTGAAGAGTTTAGAGGAGATCCACAATTTAGGGATCCTCGCTGGAGTGAGTAGCTGCGTATGTTGACCATATAAATGTGTAATTTGACATTTCGAAAATAAACTTGCATAAGAGAAACTCGCCAAATTAATAAAAAAAAGGTTTCTTGATAAAAAAACAAACAAATAAAAGTTTTGGTGCTCAGATGAGATGCTTTTGCTTTGTTTGTATTTTTTTTTTTGGCCACGAAATCGGCTTATTTTTGCAAAACTAGAGTGAAAACACTTTTTCCGCATCACATCCGGATCTTACTACTGGTGAAAACCACAAAGAAGAAGACGACAGGAAGTGGTTGGAGGACCATGGTGACTCAATGTGTGAACAAATGTACTCAAGTGTGATTTTAATTGCGTTTCTTATGTAATACAAAGACCAAAATTGCAAAATTGCGTTTTTTCCGACATTAGCGGCGCATCGACAAAGTTTTGCGCACATTTGTAACTATCCACCGGTGTGGGAGCCACCACACAGACGTACTCAGGATACGGACTGCAACTGCTGCATATCCTGCCACTGCTGAACCTGAGACAGCATCAGGCGGGTCTGTCTTACCTGGATTGAGGACAAAATAAATAAAAAAAAAAAGATTTGACTGTTGTAGATGTTTTGAGATGAGAGTCAATTTTGCATTTTGTCTTGAAATCAAGGTTCCAGAGTCTTGAAGACGAGTGGTTAGGCAAAAAAAGAAAAAGTTCTGGATTGTAGAGACACAACCGGCGCATTTCACCTCAAAACTGTCGTAGTGGGATCAGAGGAGAGCTCTGGAAAAAATCGACCAACGTGGAATAGTTGGAATAATTCTTACAAAATATGCTAATATTCCTGCCCTCCTGCGCTCTGATAGTGTTTTTATAACTACACATTTCCAAACTGAAGGTAATAAATCAGAACCAAGCTCTGACTTAGTTCTGTAGATTGAAAAGCTAAACACAGGAGTCGCTTTTGGGAACTTCTCTATCCAACGTCAGTGTTTTCCTTGAAACATGACCTCATATTTCCACTTTTTTTCCCCTCCTCATCTGAAGGGAAACACACACACACACACACACACACACACACTTCCTGAATCCACTATTTCAATCTGAATTGATCCAGTGTTGACCTCTGACCTCTTTTTGTCCCCTGTTGACACAAGAAAAAAACAGAAGACAGCCTGTGAGATTTGAAAGTGAGATCTGGTGACAACCAAACGCCCCTGACACTAGATGTCAGCAAAGCTGCTGAAATGACGAAGGTAGACGTGTTCAGTAGGACCAGTGATTTGGCATCTGGTGTGAAACAGTTTCTGATTTTGGTTTCTTCATCTCATTCAGTGATGTCGGCTCTGCTTAAGACCTAAAAATTGAACCGTCAGTCATTTTTTTTTAAAGCTGCAAAAGAGCAGAACTTCATAGCTACCAGCTTGTGTGAGCAGAAAGCAAAAGGAGGCTGCAAATTTGCTTGGCTGAAACTGGCTGTGAGTGTCTGACTGTCAGGGGGGAAAAACCCCCCAAAACAACAACAAGTGCACTGAAGTACACCGGTGCATAAAAGTGTGTGTGAGTGTGAATGAAGCGCATGTCGACTCCGTATCTATTTTCACGTTGCCTGAGATGGATGGGCCGAAAGGCTGCTCGCATGTCAGGCCATCGCCAGCCATGAATTGCAGAAACATTTTTTGAGGTTGTATTTATCTTCAAGGTCAGGCCAGCTGCTGAAGTCTGTTGTGCGTCTGGGATGTGGTGTGTGTGTGTGTGTGTGTGTGTGTGTGTGTGTGTGTGTGTGTGTGTGTGTGTGTGTGTGTGTGTGTGTGTGTGTGTGTGTGTGTGTGTGTGTGTGTGTGAGAGAGAGAGAGAGAGAATTTAGGGA
Organism: Xiphophorus maculatus; assembly: GCF_002775205.1. Lineage (NCBI taxonomy): Eukaryota > Metazoa > Chordata > Actinopteri > Cyprinodontiformes > Poeciliidae > Xiphophorus > Xiphophorus maculatus. Next base: position 26,524,659 of record NC_036447.1, on the reverse strand, counting down.
TTGCGAATGGGCATTGAGGTGTGTGTGTATGTTTTCAAAAAATGTCTGCTGGTGAAATCTAATAAGTAATTAAGTTGACACACACACATATACGGAAATAGAAGAAGCAAGACTGACAGAAAGCCTCAACAAGCGCCTGGATTGTGTTGGCCATGTTGACAGCTGGTTTCCATGGGAACGTTAGAAGAGCGGCAGGAAGAGGAAGAGCCGGAGATGAGAACTTCTCTGTTCTCTGATGGACGCTGGGGGGTTAGAGATGATGGCTGAATCAAAAACATTCACAGAATATTTCCAAAACAGTTTGAAATGTTAAACATCAGACAAATGGAGGCCATGTTTAAGTAAAAGTGAAAAACGTCTTTCACAATTTCTAAAAACTCCTTAAACGGGTGATGTGAAATCAACCTTTTTCAGCTTTCCATCACGTCATAAAGTTATTCCCTCATCAAAAACGTACCTGGAGTGTTGCTTTGTTTCTTTCATGCTTGAATCTCCACGGCAACCATTCGGGGGTCGCCTGAACGCTTGCTCCCACTGAGCGCCGGCGTCAGAGCCGCGGTCTCCACGGCGAGGTTTCGCCTCAAAGCGGCGCTCTCCTACGTCTTCCCCACTCCGCTCCTTCAGACTAGCCAGCAGCAGTCAGCAAATACCTGGTGGAGCTGTGAGTCTGCTGAGCTCATCATAGGAGCTGCTTCTCAGGGCAACGCTCTTACGAATGAATGGTTTTTATAGAGGAACGTTGATGTGACGTCTTCCTTAAGGAGCAGTGACCAAAAATTCAATTCGATCCAATTTCAGACACTGGAAAAAATTGTTATATGTTTTTTTTTAAGTGTACTGTATATAACTTTAGCTTCATGCGCAAACATGGCAGTACTTTGTCACAGATAAAAGTCGCTGTTTAAATCTGTAAAAATTCAGTTTCCTCTGTTGGAGCACAGATCTCACAGTCGAAATGCTCCTCACATCTGCGAGCGCAGACGCCAGCGGGTTCCCCCTGCATTTATTTTTAGGGTTAATATCTGCTAATCTTTGGGTCTACGTGGACCAGGGATACCCCTCTAATAATCACAACACAACACACACACACACACACACACACACACACACACACCTTCACACAGCCTTGGCTTGGGGCTGCTCCTGCCATGGCTGACCTAATGCGCCACCTGTTGCTGAGCAGCACATTGGTCATTAAAAACACATTCAATGCCTTTCAGCCCCACTCTCTTCCGTCTGTCACTGTTCCTCTCACTTTCTCTCTAATTTTAGTTTGATCTGCCGCTCACACTTTCGATCTTTTATCCCCCAGCAGGGCACACCCACATCTCATAATCATTTCTCATTGTCACGTCAACCTTTAGGGTTCTACTCTTACTTTCTGCCGTTTACGTTTTCACGATGCTCGCTGCTTTTATCGTCTTTCGTCCGTAACTTCTTGGCCGTGTCCTTCTCGTCAGGTTTACCCTGACCTATCTATTAGGCTCTGTTGACCCCGCGCTGCCTTCTCGTCTTGATCATTTCTCCCCCGCAACAAATCCTTCCAGCATGTTGTCCTTGCCGCCTCACCCCTCCCATTCACATTTTCTTACAATGCTGGAAAGTGCTGAGGAGCAGTAATTCAATAGACAGGAAACCTAAGAGAGTCTTGGGACAAGAGGCATAAATAGACATGGACATTTATTATTATTATATGTACAGTTTAGACAATGGTAATGTTTGCTGATTGCTATAGCATTTTGTCACATAGGCCTCCGCTAAACATAAAGAGCAGATGGAAAGTACAGTATATATTTTTTTATTCCTTGAACTTTTCACCTTTCAGAAAACAAAGCTAATAATTTTTATTGGGATTTTGGTTGATAAACCACACAGTATAATACTGCCACAACCATTCGCCATGATGGGGGCGGGGCGCTCCACAGCCCCTTTGTCCACTTTTTTTTTTTTTATTGAAACAGGATTTATTTAAATAATGGTGGGTTTTTATTTTGTTTCTCGTCCATAAAAGTCAGATTTGTGAAGTGGATAATTACTAGTTGTGTTACAATTGATGCTGAGATTAAATTTCACACAGTGGTAATCCATTTTCTGCTCAGGTGACATCTGGGGGAAACTGGTTGTACTGCATGTTATTTGGACATTTTTGTATACAAAATTTGCATAATTGTGTGTTTTGTTTTGTTTTGTTTAATTCTCATTGATGTCATACTTCAAAATATACAAAATATATGATGGACACAGTTTATAGGTACCTTTTTGAGTAATTCAAACATTTTATCAAGGTTTGAATTAGTAAGAATAAAACATATGGCCACATCCCAAATCTACTAGGATTAATTAATTACTTTTGGACATAGAGCTAGGTTGAAAAAAGTTGTTTGAGAACTACTATCTTTATCTGATATACTAATTTATCTGATTATCTGAAACATTTAAAGGGGCGGTATTATGTATATTCCAACCACACAGTCCCTTTTTATAGCATAATCATAATCATTTGTTACCTTCAGATGTGACATATGTATCAAATATGACTTAAAGGAACAAGAAATTGGGTCTCTGTCTCTTTAAAAACTCTTGATCTTTTTGAATCTCCACCTTCAGGAAGTCGTCACAACATGGCTCCTCTATTTACCAGCACTGCACTGAGAAGTAACTTGTGTAATAAGTTCATTAGATGCTCAGCTCCACCAGGTGTTTGCTAATTGCTGCTGGCTAGTCTGAAGGAGCTGAGTGGGGGATTTGTGGGGGAGGGCTGCTCTGTGAGGTGGAACCTCTGAAGCTTGGAAACTGCAGCTCTCAGGAGGAGCTTTGACCTCAAAGGCGGGGCTAGACCCACCCAGGCGTTTTGCACAGCTGAATGGTTGCCATGGAGATTAAATGACTTCTCAAACATGCATGAAAGAATCAAGGAAACACTGAAGGTATGTTTTTGATGATGGAATAACATTGTAACATGATGTAAAGCTCAGAAAGTTGATTTGACTTAATACTGCCCCTTTAAACAACAAACAAAGAGAAAAACAGAAGCTACTTATTCACAACATTAGAGCCACACAGGCTGTGCTTTCTTTTTACAGTCACTGTAGGTTTGTCAGGATGAATTCAAGGTAAGGTTTGCACTTGATCTTGATCTTAAATCACGGCATAAAAAAACAACATATGTGTTTTCCTGTTGTTATTGTTACTACCAAGGCTATTAGAATTGTTGTAAACTAGGTAAGATCCCATTTATGAGGAATGCTCAGTCTGTTCAAGGTAGCCTCAAAATGACTCAATCCGAATAAATCCCAGCAGACAAAGAGCAAAAACGACGTCTGTCTCCTTGGTGGAGATGAGGTCCAGCTGAAGTAAGATAAAGAGATATTATTAATAGGCCACCAGTGTTTGCGTCATGTCTTGACAAACCTCTCTTCTGAAAATAGAGAGGTGGGGATGAGCCCGGTGCCCGCAACGAGTGTGTCTGTGTTCAGAGGCAGCTATAAAAGTCTTATTGTGTCCTCCGTCCCTCCAGTTGTTCTTCTTACCCTCCATCTCCAGGCCTTCTGTCTTCTCCCGTCTCCCTCCGTCCGTCCGTCCATCCATCCATCCATCCATCCATCCATCACCTGTCCTCTTGCTTTCTTTTCCTCTGCAGCTAGCCATCCATTCATTCAGGTAAGACTCGTCATAAATGAAACGCAGTAGCACAACTGTTTGAAAGCAAAAAGATGAAGAAAAAAGCCAGAAATTGGTAAAGTGCAGAGCCGGGATGAAGGCCGTCGTAAACATGAAACAGCAAAGATCAACAAAAGCAATGTGGGATACTGCAGCTGATTCAGATGCTACAAGTCTGTTAGCATTGTTGATTTAACAACTGTAAGACAGCACAGCTTAATTGAACCTTATAAGTCATACAAGTGGAGCAACGCATTGATAGTCTTGAATGAGACGCAAATGGAGTCAGGTATCCATAATGGCGGCATCACACCATTCTTCTGTGGTAAAGGACAAATAAGTCTTTATTTTATCAGCTACTTCAAAATCTTTGTCGAGACTGAATTTGGAAAATTGTTCCGTCAACATCTCATACACACTGTTGTGTCGGTTTGATCTTTATATGAAAACAAACGCCACCTGTTGCTATGGCAATGTCAAGTGGACGCATTTCTCCAATGGGTTTTACTTTGGCTCAAAGGTCACCAGTGGAAGGCGTTTCCTCGCAGAGCCATCACACTTGGATTTCGGCTTTCGGTGCAGCCGTTCTTTCAACATGGAGGCTTCGCCCTTTTTAAGAAAACGTACATTTCGCTCAGTGTTAGACTTGCGAAAGTTGGTCCGAGCTGATTTATCTGGAACCTTCCGTCCAGATGAAATGTTCTAGAAGTGCAATAAAATTTATTTAAATTGACTAGAACTGTTTTTCTGATGGTGAAAATCTGAACAGGCACTATTTGGGACAGAACTCTTGCATTGTTTATTGCAGGAAAAGTTGCGGACTCAGCTATGCTGGCGCAATTATTTTAGGTTCAGTGAGGGGAAAGGATGAAGAATGACTCAAACCTGAGATATTTTATCACAGCAATTGTCTCAGTTCCTTAAAGTTAAAAGTCTGGCTATTTGGAGTTTAAAAAAAACAACCCAGAAAGCTGAAAACAAAAGGAGAAGGAACAATTTCTTTAGTGGTCCCCAGACGTGGACACTCTCTTCTTTGGATAAACTGTGATTTCTGTTCAAACTAATTTAAAATCCATCCTATTAAATATGCTTTGTCAATACTCTACTTTTGTTTTAAATGTTTATGGATCTATGTCATTTTTGTATCTCAAAAGGAGCTGACATATATCCTCTTTAAAACAAAGGCTGTAGGTTAGCAGCGAGCTGCTTTCTATTTCTTGCCTAATATTGGATTTCAGCTGCTTGAAGGTTCAGGGTCTTCACTGCTAAATGTTTTAGATGGCTGGCAGAACCGATCAGCAGGCAGGCCAATTTGAACCATTTAACTATGAAGTAATGATTTTGCTATGCAAGTATAATGTGGGCTGGAATTCCTTTAAGTGCTTTAGGTCAGCTGGTGCTTTCCTCTTTAGCCCAGGGAGAAAAAAATATTTTCAAATTATTCTGTCTTTTTCCTAAGAGTAATCAGCAGAAATTTTGTATCTTATTCAAGTCTGTTTTGCACGACGGCATTTGCCCAAATTCACTGTCGTGTAGGTTTTTTTTTTTTTTTTTTAACAGCTGTAGGTAAAAAAATGTTTTCCAGATTTCTGGAAGAAAAACAAAAACTCTGAAACTTTAAGATTATTTTTCTAGAAAACTTCTGAGATTAAAATAATTCTGCTTTTCTTCTCTTTTTTGTGGTTTTGTGTATTTTTCAGGGTTAATTTTACATTTTTCTTTGTGAAGAAAAATGTGGCACACAGATGGTTTAGCAACGCCAAATAGTGTATATTTTGACCCTAATGTTTGAGTTTCAAAAATTCCTAAGAAACATGAATACGTTTTTATTTCAGGACAATGTTACATTTGTTCATGTAACGTGAACAAATTTACATTAACATTTGAACAAATGTACATCTTTAAAGATCAATTTAAGGTTATAAATTGATCTTTCATCACTGATAAGTGAAAAAGAAATGTTGCAAAAGTGGCCAATGTTTCCCGCTTAATACAACCAGTTTAGCTTGTAAACCTGAAGAGTTGTTCTGTTAGCTTCCTCCCATTGACTCAACATATACATTACATGTTAACGCTCCAGAATGTAAAAAACAACAAAATTCCTAAGAAACATGAATACGTTTTTATTTCAGCCAGCTTTTCTTGGGACAAATTCAAATAAAAAAAATTAAACGTGTTGTTTTTAATAATTTTTTCCAGAGTTTTCTAACTTTTTTGAGTTGCTGACCACAGAACACGTCCGGCTGTCTTGGTATTTTTTCCCCAGCGTGTTTACCTTTACGCTCCCTGACAGGACATGAAGATCCAGCGCAACCTGACACTGTTTTGGTAAAAGTTCCCTCCAGGTGAAATTAGCTGGAGCTTTCGGTCTGAACTGTCTGGCCTACAATGGCGTTCTGTTTACAGGATATCAGCAAATAATAGTAATTACAACTTTTTTTAAAAGCATAAGATTTCTAGACGTGTTCAAATGCACAAATGGATCCACACTAATTGGCTTTTGGTGCCAAAAGTAAGAAACATGATAGGTGTCAAGAAAGTTGAGAACAAGTAAACAGGAGGGAGAGAAAGAGGAAGGCTGTAAATTCCTGTGCTTATTCTGTCACTCTGTCATTTGGTCAGGAAGGGGAGACAGTTTGTTGGACTCAAGACAGTCCAGCTTGCAGAGGGACTGTTGACATGTCCCCAACAGGGACAGTTGTGTGTGTGTCAGGCCTAAATATGTTCTCCAAGACTCCATAGTGAGTGAGAAAGCACAGAGACGCATGTTTCTGGTCTCTGAGGACAAAAGGACTCAGTTGTTTGAAACAGACCAGATAAATTCATCAACATTCCCCCATTCAAGAAGCAAGAACTCCCTCTAATGGCTTATGACGCCTATTGACAGCTAAAGATCACTGCAGTGGAATGGAAAAAAAACGTGTCTTTTTATTTTTATTTTCAAAAGATGTTGAAAAGACAGCATTCTAACCAACATGTCTCATTTTTGTTGTTAAGAGCAGGAATGTCCCTTTCTTTCTGTCACTTAAACTAAAACCATGCAGAGTTTAGGAAAGGCTTCAAAAACTCAGCCTAAATTATGCCTTAAACGTCTTCTCCTCTTCTCTCTCCAGCCGGCAGAATGGTAATGACAGATCTTTTAAAACCTGAGGAAATCAAGAAAGCTCTTGATGCCTTTTCAGGTTTGTTACCATTTTATTCTCTCAAGATAAAAGTGTTGATCAGACTGCTATTTTAACCTTCCCTCGATCTTAGGAAATGGGGTCATTTGAAGCTTTTCATCCTGTGGCGCGGTCCGGTGTGCGCTTTTAAAAGTTTTTTTGTGTGTGGTTTTGGGAATGTATGGTCTGACGGTCAACCAAGCATTCCTGCTGTCCGACAGTGACATCTGCTGCGCTTTTCCTGAGCGTCGCTCAAAGATTGCGAGAGGGTTAAAAAGCCTCTTCCAAATGATGCAGCCAATCCAGACACTCTAAAAACTCAATGTGTCTTTTCCTTCAACTTTCCTAGCGGAAACCTTCGACCCAAGGAAGTTCTTTGAGATGGTGGGAATGAAGGCCATGACAGCTGAAAACGTCAAGAAGGTCTTCCAGGTTCTGGATGTGGACGGTAGTGGATTCATAGAGGAAGAGGAGCTCAAGTGAGATGGAAAAACACAAAAATAAGGCTGTTTTGAAATAAGACGCACACGAGACATTAACGTGTGTTATGCACTTTGTGTGTGTGATCTGTATTTGGAATAACGTCTGTTTGTCTCAGGTTTGTGCTGAAGGGATTTTCAAAGGACGGCAGGGACCTGACGGATGATGAGACAAAAGCATTCATCACAGCCGCAGACAAAGATGGAGATGGAAAAATTGGCATTGATGGTGAGAAGAGAAAGAAAGTCATACATTTTATTACTGGGAAAGGAATAGAATGATATAACAAAGTGGGGTTCTTCAAAGCACAAGAGATTTTTTTCTTAGATTTGAAGTGGCCACTGTATTCAGATTTATAATTCAGGTGCAATGAATTATAATGTTTTAAGCTTTAAGGCAGCTTCTTAAATCATTGATAAAATGTTTAGAAATCCGACATTATGACGACAAACGGCCGCAAAGGAGGCCACAAAATATTTTTTTACATTAACAAAGAATGTAATTAAACATAGCACTATATGAAAAAACAATGAAATGTTGATTCTTTAATAATCTAAGCACTTTTCCACATAACATAAAATTAACTTTTTAATTACAACATATTGCGAATCGCTTTGAAAAAAAAGGAGGATTTTCAAGTGTAAACATAATGTTCATAATGAAAGAGATTAATATGAGTAGATAACAATTCCTTCTTTAATTTGGTAAAAACACAGGAACCTGTTTCAAGCTGTGATCACATGGTTTCTTATTTTGGCATGTACTGTATGTTGGTCCAACTAAAACTGTGTTTTAGGTTCTTAACAAAGTACATTTTGTAAAACATCAAATTCTATCACACACATAAAGCTTAATGATTACTCCACCATGTTGGGCTGAATGCTCACTACTCAGTGTGCAGCGTATCAGGGCCCCCATGTGATCAAATGATTCTTAGAGGAATCAAACAGAAAACATTCCCAACCCCGCTGCCGTGTCAGCCACTCCAAACATTCAGCATGCTCAGGCAAGTCGTCTGCGCAGACAGAGCATCTGGATAGTGCAGCATGAGATTAGTTGATGTTACTACAGGTCATTAGTAAGACATTAAGGATGAGAATTTAGTCGCAGTGATGGCTATCTGCGATATATATATATAGGAAGTCTACATAGCATCGTACATGCTAAACGTTTTGAATGTTTTGACATCTCTGCAGAAGCCTGGCGTAGCCCAGTGATCCAGTTACAGAGGCTACTGTGTGAAACAAAAAGTTTATGCTGGAGTCTTATTTATTTACAGACTCTCATGGTTGCACATTAGTGACGCGCTGAGCAAACACAAAACTGCATGGAAGGAGTACGACAATCAAAGCATTTCCTTGTTAATCAAATAGTTTCAAAATTGTTTTTGTCAAGAACTTTTCACTGAATTCCTTTTCTCCCACTACAAAGTATTTCTTTATGATACACAAACCTTTTGAATCAGTTTGCTTTTGTTTTCACTGATTTGGCACTTTGAGTTTCACTTCAGTTTAAAAAGTGCTATGAAGTGTTTAACTTGATTATATTGTCAACTGAATTCAAATTAAAACTGCAAAGCTGTATGGTGGTTTTAAATATTGTTGAAATAAGCATGGGCTGGCGTGATGTTCTTACAATATAATATCACTGAGTAAAATGCCACAGTTCCACTTAATGGAGATATTAACGCAGGTATGTAAGACGAATTGCATAACTTGATCCAGCTGCATTTATTCAACACAGAAAATCAATAAAGATGCAGGCTACTGTTAAATTATAATATGTTATGCTTAGAAAACAGCAATAACATAATAAAAATGACTGGTAAGTGTTGTCTAGCTTCCACTTCGTTGCTATTTTATAAAACATTTCAACATCCAAATCTGTTTTTTCTTGTAAGCAATGGAAAGGTGCTGCAGCCATCTTTCAGCTGGATTAATGGAAGCTCCATACAGTCTAAAAACTATTTTAGAAAACCCGACTTATAACTCTCAGGTGTGATTTCAGTGCCCTACTGCCACATATAGGAATCATTTATTCATGATCTGCAGTGCCATGTTGGTGCACCAGGGCGGCGGTGTAGGTGACCCATTTGTCTTTCTCTGCATTTTCAGAGTTTGAGGCCTTGGTGCATGAGTAAAAGGCGGATATCTGAAATTCACCCCCGTTCTTCTTCCTCCGTCTCTTCGTCCCCACATTTGTAAACGCCCTCCTCCATACCCTCCCTGCCTCCCTCCGGACCCCACTTACGGAGTCAGGCCAGGCCCGTTCTCTTCGGAACGCCAACGGTGACGGGCTACCTGGGAGTGACACCGAAGAGAATCACACCGGCAGCGCATCAGTGTCTCCTTCATAATATATACATATATATATATATATTTGTTTAACTAAACATGCTGTACAGATTTAGGAATCATTACTGACCACAAATGAGGATAGTTTGTGATATGAAAACGGGTGGTGATAGTGCTGTAGGTGGTGTAGATGTTCAAGGCTCCTTTAAGCTCAACTTCTTGTGCATTCTGTCTTCTTCGCTGGTTTTTATTTCTGGCTGTTTGTGCATCAGATCACTTTCTTCCCACTGCTCTTCCTCCTCCACCCTCCCTGACCTTCCTCTTCTCTCCTCTGTCCCTTCCTCCACCTCCACCTCCTCCTCACTTCCAAACTCTGATCAGATGACGTGGTTAAAAAAAAGAAAAAAAGAATCGTATGTAAGGAGAACTGTGAAGAGAGAAGACGCCAGTACGAAATGATAATAAAAAATCATTTGAGATACCGTGTCTTCACTTGTTGGTGCGCATAAAAGGTAACTGTCACAAAAGCAAGCAGCTAAAAACTTTTAAAAGACGGGGAATTCAATTTATTTGGTTTGGTTGCATGTGATTTAACAAACTAATACAAATTTTAGATGCAGTATGTTGACTGACTATGAGGCAGAAGGAATAATAAAACAGCAAGCAATATTCTCCCATTTAATGAGAAAAAAACTGTACTTTTAGACAACAGTAAGTCTAAATGTTCCTTTTACATCTGTACTACAGGAGACAAAAACAAAACAACATAAACTCTTAATTACTACACAGAGACTTGCTAAAGCAGCTTCTCCGGTTTGTGGTTTAAATAATTCAGATAACGAGGTATGGCTTTGCATTTTCTACACCGTGCAAAGAAATGTCACTGTTCATCAGAGTTCAGGGCGTTCACGTTTTAAAGATGCACACGCTGCCTTCATGCCCCGATGTCAGAGTTTGAGAAACGGAGCTCTGCTCGGATCCGCTCAGTGGATCCGAGGAGCGGATCTGTCGTTGGTCGTAGTCGGACGAAGCTTCACGGTGGCGAACGGGTTTGTGCCCCTGAAACGAGAGCGTGATGGAAAATGTTACACAACACCGCACGCGCTCAGCTGGCTCCTGCTGGCGCACGGCGAGGTATTCAAACATGTCCACACGATCCAGGTAAGGAAATCCACACCACGACGATCCGAACACGAGGGGAGGTGGACTCTGATTCAAGAGGCTGCGCCGCTCGACCTGCTACAACCCAAAGTCTGAGCAGTTTTAGAAATGATCTGTCAGGATTGGGGCTGAGAATGCACTGTAAACCCAAACTTTCTTTTGCATAATAAGTTGAGCCATCGTTGCCGATATTTTTGTTATTTTGCAAAAGGCTGAGACCAACTGTAAGCTACTCAAAATGAGTATTTGCTTTAATTAACAATTCTATCAAAACATGAGAACTGAACACTGATAAACATGCGCAACGATTACCGATGATTCAGTTAATTACTCGTAACCTCTAGTTTTAAAACCTTGAGTTCTTAAGTAATGGATCAGCTTGGACACAAGAATGTATGTAAACAGAGCTAGACTGTTTTGGTTTTTGATTTTTTTCTAAACTAGACATCCCAGTGCAATCACTCACTGTGTGCTGCTTTAGCGATGATTACTAATTTGGTTTTACAGTAGCTGGAAATACCACAAAGTCAAAGTGTTTTACAGAACATACCATTTGTGTCAATAGTACTCAGCAAATGAAATTTGTGCATCTAATCACTCTTATTCCAAGAGCATTAAACAGTGATTTTGCCTAAGTACAGAGCTAATTAAACAGTTGGTAAAGTGCCTTGCAAAAAGTGGTACAAAAGTGAGTCTGCAGTAGATGACACACATGGGTGCTGAGCTAAAGCGAGCGCCATAGCAATTGGTGGATAAATACTCGTAGTCTTCATTTCTGTGTTTAACAGCAGCTTGTGTGTGTAAATGTTATGATCAATAACAGAGGCATGGCACTGGTTGGGCGCCCATCAGCTCATTCACCTCCATAACTATTGCTCCCCCACATACGCTGGGGCACATTCATTAGGTTTTAATCGTGTTGTCACTTGACGACAAGCAGCGAAAGATGGGGAGGCAGAAAAAAAAAGCTAGAGAGTAAAAATCAAAGGAGGGAGAAAGATAATGATGTCAAAGGGAGGAAAAAAAATGTTTTCAAAGTGGTTGAGAGACATGTTCGTGTATGAAGCGGAGGGTTGTAAATATTCAGGTTAAGTTAATAGTTAATATTCAGATCACTGTTGCAACTGTGAAGAGAAATAAAGGAACTAGTTTGTTTGGAATAAGCTTGTGCAGTTTGCCACAAGCTTTGTTGGGGACACAAAAAAGCTTTTACTCTGACCAGAGGAGGGAATAATGAACTACATTTATATTTCCACTTCTTTCGTTTCCAACATGACGAATTAACCCCCAAAAAAACCCTATACCAAATGTTTTCTGGTATAGGTTTTGCTTTCAGATATAAATTTACCTTGGAAACAAAGGGTTATCAGGCTGCCCGTGTGGAGACAATGCCTAGTAAAAAAACAAACAAACAAAAAAACAGAGTAAGAATAGAACAGTTCATTTGCAGAAAACAGACAATGTAACTAAAAACACCTGAACATCAGCCGTCATGTCCCCCTTCCTGTCTGGGACGGGGGAGACGGATCGCACGTCCACAGAGCTTCTTCTGAGATTCAAACTCTGCTGCGGAGGCGGAGGTGGAAGTTTTGTCTCTATAGCTGGTTCCGTCCGCCTGTCGGGCGCCGGAGAAACCGGCCGGACGTCCGCCGACGCCCTGCGGCTGGGTGTCGCCGGGGGCGGGACGTCGCCGTAGCCCTTGACCTCTGGCTGTTCGCTGTGAGCGTCGGTGTCCAGAAGACTGTTCATGCTGTGACTTCTGAGAGAAACGCTGCTGCATTACAGGAAGCATATGTGGAAAAAGAAATATTATATATAACTGAACTTTTTTCTTGGAGAGAAGGAATATGAGAAAGGTGAGAATGGAATGAAATTAAATTTTTATTTATTTTGAACAAGTAAAATGTCAGAGTAAATATGAAATTATTAGGAAAACACAAAAAAATATGTAATAATAATAATCAAACATAAAACAACAAACCTTTTATATCAAGGAGCAGGACGAAGGCAAAGCTCATTAAATCCTAACCCCAATTGTCTAACCTAACTATGGCTCAGATTATACATATTTACACATATAATTGAATGAAAATGAGGAGAACGAGTAAGTATTTGACAGTGGAGTTACTAATGCATAAAAATGAGGATTGTTGAGAGACAGGAGTTCCCACCTGGTTGATAAAGTGTTGGAGAAATCTTCAGTTGGAGACACATATGCAGCAGGAAACCAGCCCTGACTGAGGAGACATGAAACAAAACAGATTAGGTCAAATCTATTACCTCCAGTACCTCTGGTACCTTGCAAGAGAACTCATAATCATTGGACTTCTTTCTTTTTTTTAACTTTTTTTTTATCATCTTCAAAGTTCTAATCCAAGACTTTGAGACTTTTTTTTCTCTTTTTATATTGTTATAAATTTGATGTAGCTTTTTTTGTTTGTTTTACCTTTTTATTTTGTTTATTTGCTATAAATTTAATGCAGTTTTTTCCTTTATTTTTTTAACATTTTTTTCAGTTTTTTTTCACAGTCCTAAATCTGATGCATGTCGGGTACATTTCCATTCAGCTCCTCGAGTCACTTATTTGCATAATCATGCTCTGCTGTAATTACAGCTCTATGTGTTTTGGGATATACTGTATGTCTACTAGTTTTGTGCATCTTACAGACAGAGCATCTATGACCAGCGATATTCTAGTCCTTATGCAGATTGTCAGATTGCAGCTCATCCAGAGTTAACATGGTCCACTTGGTTGGTCAACTGTCCAATAATCTTCTCGTTTTGCATCAGTTTAGTGATTAGCAGGTTTGTAGTTATGCCATGGACTTCCTACGTCTGGATGAACAGCGCTCTATTAGCTGAAGTTAAAAGTTTGTAGATGTTCTTATATCATGCTTTAATTTCTCCACAACTTTATTTTTGGTATGCCTGTTGTGTTCCTTGCTGCTGTTTGCTCAGTAATGCTCTTTAAGATTAAATTACACGCAGGTGGACTACTTACTCACTAGGTGAAGACTGAAGGCGATTATTAGTTTAACTAGATTTTAATTAGGGGTACCAGCGTAAAAAGAGTTAAGCATAAAATCAGTCTGAACTCTTCAGGATTTAGTTTGTTAATTTTTCAGAAAACCTTTTTTTCCCTTTAAGTTTTACTTCATAGCTGTGCACCACTTTCTGTTGGTTGATCACATAGGACCTTCATAAAACGTTTCTAGTTGTAATGGGATAAAAATGTGCATGTGAATACTTTCAAGGCCCTGTGAAGATATTTGCTTAAGCTTTTGTGGAAAATGAATTGTGTGTGTAATAATGATTAGTCATGAAACATTCAATAGAAATTTTGCCTCTACATTGGGCATTGAGGTTTGAAGAAACACTGTTTCACTGTCAAACAAGAATGAGTCAAAAGGTGAACAGCCACCTTGCCTACATATCCTTGTACAAAACAGGTTAATTCACTGAACATGAGGATGAACTATAATCAGTCTGTCACTTCTGGATGCGTCTGTCTGCACACAGCTGACTCAGCTCACCGCAGGCTGCTTTCTGCGCGTCCGTACAGCCAGCCGTTTCGTGGCTCCTGGACTAGCACGATGACAGTCTCTCCTCTGTTAAAAGGCAAAAGCTTCGGGTTGGATGAGGAGGGGTGAGACACCAGGGCTCTCATGGGCCTTCCTCCTCCCAAACCCAGTGACTCCCCCACTGAACTGGAGCGAGAGCGACTGGGAAGGGGAGACGGTGCTGGAGAAAGTGAACACAAGGATGAAATCATAAAGTTAGAAAACAAAAAGCCTTGAAGGATTTTTGCTACTTTTTGGGGTCGAAATGTCATCCATAATAATGTATACTAAGAAGCAACAGCAGCAGTTTGTATTTCCCTCTATTACCTCTAGATGGCACTTTACCCAGTGCCAACTGCTCCCGCCTGGCCCAGGACATATCCTCATCCCTGGTGACTGTCTGCAGCAGAGAGCTGACCGAGCCTCGCAGCTTTGCACATAAAACAAACCGATTATAAATGAGACGAACTCTATGTCCATGCAGGGACATAGAGTCAGAAAAAAATCTGATTGTGTTTTATAGATAAGTTTACAGAAGTTAAATGATGTAGTGTGGGTGCAGGATTTAGTTAGGGAATATGTACCAACCAAAAAAAATAAAAAATAAAATAAATCTAGGCTACCGTTGAAAAACTGGTTTACTTTTTTCAACCCTCTCTTTTCAGGGCCTTTAGATTCAGTTAAAAGCCTTTTTGTAAATTACTGAATTTGATCCATGATGTTAGGGGAAGTGACCTTTAGAGATTGTGTTTACTTTAATACCGCAACAAAGAACTATGCTACAAAGTGATGACATAATTTAGTCCATACCAGAGTCTCTTCATCTGTGAGAGTACCTGCTGAATTCCCTGAAATACTTTCACAGTAAGAAACATCTGTTAACAAAACCAAAGGCAGCTGTGACACTTATTTGATTATCAAGACATTTTAATTCCAGTCCTTCATGTTTCCACCTTCTATAAATGTGATAAATCCATCTATAAATAGATGGATTTATCAAGTACAGCTGCCATGTTTGTCAACAGCTCTGCTTAGAAAAAAACATTAATGTCATTCCTGCTGTTAGCTTAATGTTACGGTTAAGTTGCCGTGGCAACTGAACATAGTTACATAGTATGTACATAGTGAAAAATGTATTTTTAAACGAGTGAAACGTCCAATGAATGCAAATAATGATACTTGATTGATTGTTCAATGAGTTAATAAGCTTAATAATCCCGCTAAGCATCCTACTAGCTTATTATCTAATGAGCAACTTTGCTAATTATCGAGCTAGCAATTGTTCTATCTATCTATCTATCTATCTATCTATCTATCTATCTATCTATCTATCTATCTATCTATCTATCTATCTATCTATCTATCTATCTATCTATCTATCTATCTATCTATCTATCTATCTATCTATCTATCTATCTATCTATCTATCTATCTATCTATCTATCTATCTATCTATCTATCTATCTATCTATCTATCTTAGAGACTTATTTATCAAAGCAGTATTAACTGTGGTCAATAAAACAATAACTGACATTAAAAAACAATAACGGTGTTAGCACCTGCACCTCTTGATCTGCATGAGTTGGAGTGCGTGATCTGGACCCCTTGGTCTCGTTCACTTTCTCTTTCCATCCATCTGCCTTCTGCTGGAGGGATCCGCCGGTCTGAAAGCAGACGGGGGAATTGAGCGCCTCATTAAATCACAAAAACAATCACGGTGAAACAAGATTAGCGCATAAGCATCAGCAAATTAGAAATTTGCACATTGAGAGTTGAGTGTTATTAGATAAGCAAGCAATTAACATGATATTACACGGCTGGAACAAAAATAAAAAATAAAAATCTATGTGTTGGCTGGAGTAAGAAATTGCAGGAAGGGAGGATGAAAGCAGCAGTACTGAGGCTGCAGCAAAATCTATCTCAAACACGCCTGACTGGCAAAACAGGCATCAGGATCAATAAATTAAAAAACATACATTACCAACTGGGTTTCTGTCTCAATAAGACATTTTCTGTTATGCTATTAAATGAACACAGAAGGGGCAAAACAGATACAGTGCCAGAAGCCTCATGGACCCCGATGAACCCAAATAGAGCACAATGCCAAAGCAGCAGCAGTTCTTCTTAGACTCAAAGAGAAAGGCCATAACACAAGTGTCAACAAGTTCAGCCGGGAATTCTTTGGATTCATTTTTCAGGCTGAGGACATATCTGCAAACCCCATTAAGGAAGCGAGTGCCCCCCGATCATTCCCACAGAGGTGAGAAGACTGCTTGGTATGGCGATATTTTGCTCATGTTTTATCAAAGACTTTGCACCGCTCTATGACCTGACTAATAAAGACACACCATGGCACAGGGGCCCATACAAAAGAACTGCAGGCGTTTAAGTACAGTTTGACCAGTGAGAAGATCATGTCGTATTTTGATCCACCTCAATCCCCAGTTGGCCTAGGATTCATCCTTTATTAACTTGGAAAGAATGATGAGAGACACAGTAGACATGCTCATTCGTAGAGAGATGAAACTCACATGGTCAGAGCAGATTTCTACGGCCCACTCCCAACTGGCGAGTGTCTGCTAGTGATCATGGAAGAGTACACCCATTATCCCGTAGTGAAGGCTGTCAGATCTGCTTCAGCTAATACCGATATCCCTGTCCTGTACAAGATATTCTCAATGCTTGGGATTCTCAGAAGTCCTCAACACATACAACGCACCTCCTTCCAGCAGTGGTCAGTTCTCTAAATTCCTAACACACATGAGCTGCAAACACAGAAACATAGCACCTTTATGGGCTCAATCAACTTCAACAGCCGACCATTTTATGCGTACTCTGGGAACAGTAGTTTGAGTATCAGACAGTCAAAGTATCCCGTGAAAGCAAATGCTTAACACATTTCTCCACGAATATCGCTCTGCTCCACACAGTACTACCGAGGGATCCCCAGCAGATAATAAAAGATACACACATAGACACTGACCCTCTCCCATGCCAAGCACACAATCAGACCAGATAGCAAAGGCAAAAAATGTAACTCTATGCAGACATGCGCCATGACAGCCTCAGCACAGCAAGTTACTACAGCAGTGCCACAACCACCATAACTCACATCACTACCTCCATTGTCACCCCCGGTAATAATTGACATTCAATCACAGGAACTCCTCCTTTTTCAAAAGGCTCAACGCCAACGGTCAAAACTCAATGTCTTGTCTTAGTCTTGCAGGTGATTTAAGTGACACCCTTCATTATAAAACTTAATTAGAAATTGGTTCAGGTTTATTTCAAAAGCAATGGACACGGTGATGGAAAAGAAAGAGGAGAAGAGAAAAAACAAAGGAATACAGTTGGGGCAAAATGTTAAAAGGGAGAGAGGGAGACAGGACTAGAGAAGAGGAAGAAGGATAAAGAGAACACAAGAAAGCACCCTGGGAATCTGCTTTTACACCAGCAGAAAGAGAGGACAGGAAACCAAGAAACCACAGTGGCAAACAACATATGCATTTATAACAACAACGTCACTGAAAAGTACAACATACTAACTAATACAACATGTATTTAGTGGAAACTGCAGCCCAAGATAGAGTGCATCTCTAAACATCTAAATACAAACACCTGCGTGTGCTTCTGTATATCAGATTTCACCAATGTTAAATAGAGGGTGTGAGGAAATACACACCTGGAGTGAAATGATTTGCTTTATCAGGTCAAGCTTATTTGTATAGCACATTTCAGCAACAAGGCAGTTCAAAGTGCTTTACACGTTAAATTGTGTTTTTCACAGTCCTCAGTGTCTCAAATATGCATGAAATGTGGGGCGTAAAGTTGAGGTCTTAAATTCTGAAGCATAGTTATTTTTGCAGCAACAAACATGACATAAATCTAAACAAACGAAAACAATAAACTATGAAGACAAACACCTGAAATAAAGAGCAAGAGCGCTAGAAGCCAGCTGTATAAATGCATTTACTGCACACTTGGAATAAACCTGCAGCATACTGAGCGGGACATGAAAGAGTATATATACCTTGTTTATGAGAAACAGTAGGGACTGAGTGAGGCCGCAGTGCTTCTCCGCCAGAAAGCGATACCTTCGTTCCTCCTCCTTCAGGATCTCCTGGTGGCTCTGCCTCAGGTAAACCATGTATTCACTGTTCTCCTAAAAAAAGAAAATAGAAAAAAAAAAGACACGTAGTAAAATATTTCGACACAAAAAGTGGCACAGAGGTTTCACTTCGGCACTGTATATTGTAGACGTACCAGAGAGTCTCTGAAGGTTCCTCTTCTAAGTTGTTTTTCCAGAGCTTCAGCCTGGTTTCTCACCTCCATCTCATACACTCTGCGGCTGCCCTGTAGCAAATTAAACAGTTAAACTCTCCCGAATCTGCCTGACGGCGGTCCAATGAGTGATGTTCATGCTTGTGTTGATTAGCTCCTCTTGGCTGTCAGTAATCCCAGTGAGGCAGCATGTTGCAAGTTTTCCAAATAAAAACTTTTCCCTCATTAAGAGGCTGGCAGAATGCAGCGGATGACAAACCAACAGCGGAGACCAAGCTTTGCCATTCTTTTACATGTTTTTTTTTTGTTGTGACTGGATCATAAACAAAAGTTTTATGGTGGTTCTGTTACTTTTTTGGGTTAGTTCAACTAAAGGGATTTGTGCTAGATATAACATTTATCACACATTTACAAAAAGCCTGCTGCTAAACTTGGAGGAATCCGGTGGTCTCCTACACACCGCCTAGATAAACTTGGTCTTGACCAAACTATTCATTTGGTTTTATGAATAGTAAAATGCAAATTTAAACACTAACTCTTGCAAAAACATTTCTAAAGACAATTCCTCAGTTTAGGCCCCAGTAAGGCCTACCAAACTCACTTCCATGTACTCCCCGTCCAGCTTGACGTTCTTCTCCATCGCTTGCAGCACTTCTATCTGGAACCACTGAAACTGATGCAGGAAGAAAAGGGAGATCTACGTCAGCCATGCTTACAAAAGTTTGTAAACCTTCAGCCGTTTGTTTGACTAAATCTTCAATTAATTACCTAATGAATTACCTAATTTTGCAAACATTTTCCAGATGAACGTTTTTTTTTTTTCATTTCGATGGGAAATGTACTTACCAACCCTTCCATCTCTGCAGTGAGCCGTCGCTGTGTTTCTGATATCTGGACCAGGACGTCGCCTGTTTAAAAGAATAACAGAAAATATCCTAAATGTGTGTGATAAAGACTGATTATTTTATTGCTATGGCCCTTCTTAAGGTCTGCTTAGATATTTAAGATGTTTTTTAATTCCAGTCAAGTGAGAAAAAATATACATTTTGAATTCATATTTTCAACACAACATCCATTGACACGTCATTTTGTGTGAATTATTATCAGCAAAAACTTTTCTTTATGAGGATCTCAGTCCTTTAACGGTGCTCCTCAGATGTATTGAAATGCTTTGCACTTATTTTGTCACTCAACATCAAACGTCAGTTTTTTTTCCTCTTAAAAATCTAAAAGGTTTTGCGAGGATTTTGTAGTCAGCACCATTTACTGTGACACCTATAAACAACAAATCACTTTCTTCTAGTTGATAGACAGATTTCACTTTCGTGTCATTAAACCTCAATAAAATGTATAAATGTATTACAATGTGGTTAACTTAGTGATAAAGTTCCTGCAATAAATGGACTTCTAAATAATATCCTAATTTACTGAATGGGCACGTAGATTTGACAAAAAAAAAAATCTGTAAATGTAATTTAGTTTTTTTTTTATAATACTACATGCAGGACAACAAATTAAAAATGATGACTGCGTGATTGAAGGACAGTTGCTTTACTCTAAACTGCTGTTTGGTGACATTTTGACCAATCCAATCTGACTGAGCCTGAGAAATTTTGCAAACAGGAAGGCACAAAAATTTTAGCGTCCACTTGTGCAAAATGTTCAAGATTAAAACCCCCCAAAAACTTGAAGCCATAATTGCAATAAAGAAATAAAATTGGTGGTTCTACAAATTATTTATTCAGGGAAGCTGAGTACAAACACACCTTTGCAATGTTGGACATACAGGAGTAATTTTTGTCGGTCAGTTACATACGATCCCGATAAAACAAATTGAAGTTTGTCGTTTTCATTTAGTCTGCATGTAAAGACTCAATATATGATGTGGACACAATGCCAAATTCCCAAAGCATTTATAATCAAGGAATCTCTGCTGTTATAGTTTGCGGTTAAGTTACTAAACCGAGTGTAACTGAACAACTGTCTTTATCTATAATTCAAAGGACGCCATAGGGTGTGTGGTGACTCTGGTCCTCTAACTGACCTTAGAAAGCAGAACAACATTTGTCATGCTGTGCTAACCTTTCAGCAATCAATATAAACAAAGCAGCAACCAAACAACTGTCACTAATAAAACTACTGTAACGGAGCACGGTGTTGTTACTGTAGTGCATCTTCATGGGGATAAATGTGATGTATTTAGTTAAAATACGTCAATTCAATCATTACAAATTTAAAAGAGACAACTGTCTCACCAAGAGAATGAGAGGAAAGCGTGTGCAGTGCCTGGTCACCCATCTTGGCCAGAGCGCTGAAGTAGGCCTCGCTGCAACCGGCTAAGGCTGCAAAAAACACACAGTGAAGCAAACATTTCAAACATGAAACATTACAGACAGACATTTCGGCTCTTTAGTAACTTCACACATTTTTTTTTTTTCTAACATGCACTTAATTGGGTCACTTGGCAGCCCCGCTCTTACTCATTAGGAAAATACATCCTGAAGGGCTGACACCTGATCCGTGCTCCTGGTCTAGGAATAGACTCGTGCCGGAGGGTTTTGTATTACAACACTCCGCCGCGACTGAAGGCCTGTTCTTGTTTCAAGAGGAGGAAGAGAGGGGCATTAACAATGCATGCCGCTCTCCCAGTTACCTGTGTTTCACTTACAATCCAGATTAAACGAAGGCCACGAAACGAAATCTAAACTAGCATGTTTTAATAAATTCTGTTAACATTTTGAAATCTTTTTTCTTTTTAATGCCTGTTAGATCTAATCTATAGAGAATCCATTTGTTGAATTTGTCTGTGGGTCTTTTGGTGTCATTTTATCCAGACTTTCTTCCATTTTGTACCCCAAAACAAACTCATTCTTACCCATAAAATTAAGCACTGCATGTCAGTCTGTTTACCTGTTTCTCGAGTTTCTTTGAATTATTAGGACAAATATTAAAAATAAAATGCTAAAATTTTGTACCGAATTTGATTTTAGTCTTTCATATTTCTGAATTAATTCATATGAAGCCTGTTTTACATTAATTGTAGCTCAGACCTCTATTCTGATCAGCTAATTTCAATGAAACATCAGAGGATGGGCCCTGATAATAAAAAAATAATAATAATAATGACTATGAGCAGCCTTCTGATATTGGATAATATTAGGAACAAAGGCCAGCCACAATCTTCTCCTTGCTTAGTTTTCTAACTTATATGTGACTAGTTTGTGTAAAATTTGATTAACTCCATATTTTATCATGAATTTCTAATATTTTTTTATTTTTTTCATGAAACTGGTAATTTAGAGTAAAGCATCACCAAAACAAAGACACATATTTCCATGCCAGCACTGATCAACTCGCTGACCTTGAAAAGCTTTAACATAGCTGTTGCCAAGAGCAACAAGCTTCTGAAGACCCGGGTTGAAATGCTCCATCAGGCTCTAGAACAAAGAAATATAGTTATGAAACAGAAAGACAAAACAATACTCAGCTATTATTTCACAAGGGGAAAAAAGAAATCATAAACTTACCGAGTAGACACTCAAAGTTGATTTGTGCAATTGATCACTGCTGACTCCCGACATAGTGACCGATTCTTTAGGTATGGAAGAACAGAAAAACACCAAAAATACTGTATAATGAAAAGTCTAATAAAAAGTCTGCACTCCCATTCAAGTTTGTAAAAAAAAAAGTATTTGAAGGCCCTTTCTAGGCGTCTACAGAGAAAGTGACTGGAGTTTCACCTCTTTCCTCTGCTGGCTAAAAGCTGGTAGCACTTTTCTGTCCCTCCTTTAGTCATTCAGCGGAGAGCTACTTAACTAGCCTGTCATCGCCCGTTTTCATGGAAAGAGAGAGCAAGCATGTGTGGAGAGGAGAAAAGGGAGGAGGTGGCACCCGTATGACTGGATGAAATATTAAACTGAGACCTGAAAGGAGAGGAGAGCGCTCTATGACATATGAATCCACTCACCTGAGGGACGACCTGCGCTGGAGTGGAACCAGCCGCTGACACAACGAGGAGGCAGAAAACAAGTCATTCAAACGGTTTCTTGCTAAGATTTTTCCTCAGTTGTAACATGAAATTAGCTTGAATTCACCAAAACAGATCAGTGGTTTGTAAAATTTAAGAACATGTGCTTCATCAGCAACTTCTGGTTTCTGTCTTCCCTACTGTATGATTATGAAAAACATAATCGTTCACTAACATACGAGCAGAAATAAAACTGCAAAACTGTGTTAAAGATTTTGACTGTGATTAAGCAGTATTGTCATGGCAACGCCTTTAATTTCTCTTCACAATATCAGCCGATATCCTTGACATTTGGCTTCTTGGGGTTCATAAAAAGCAGGAAAAAAAAGTTCTTCCAAACGGGCAATTTTAATCCGATTTTAAAAATAGGATTAGTCAGCAAATATTGCACCATGGCAGTGCTTTCCAATAACTAAAATAACAATCAAATCAAACTTAAATAAAAAGAGAAACAGCAAATGCGATGTTGTCGTGGACGATGCTGCAATAGTAATCCAGAGAGTTAACATTCTTGCAGTCATTTCAGACAAAGTGGAACTTTTAAATGCGCACCTTGTGCTATAAAAATAACACCTTTCATAATGTCTTTGTTTTCTCCTGCTTTTATATTTGATATTTTATGTAAATAACACAAACTAGAGAGCAAAAACAACAACTTAACATCCCCTTTTAATGTGTTTCAATTATTTAACACATATTAGAAATTTCCTTCAAGAAAACATCATAATCCTAAATAAATTTAATGGTTATAAATACTGACAAAATACATCAGGCAAACATCAAAAATACTTAGGGTTTCATTCCTGAAGGATGCCATGAGGACAGCACACAAATTAACATGATAAAACCTAAATGAAATTTACTGAAAATGTACAAGTCGTGGAAGGAATATTAGCCCCTGTTCAAATACTCATTATTTTAAAACACAAGTCTCATCTTAACGACACAAAATGTACGAGACAAAGCTTTGACACGTAAAAACCAAACCTACTAACTCGTTGAGAAAAGGACAGCTGACAGGTGAAATCCCACCTTTTTGTGCAGGAAAGCTGTACTTTCAATACTGAACCACAATGTACTAATAAAAAAACCAATCAGTGCACAGAGGAAGCAGACAGCAGAGTGCTATCCACAGTATGAAAGTTTGATGAGTTGGCACATTGGCGCTGGAGGTCCAGACTTGTCAGATTGCACATTGCACTTGTCAGAGTTTCCAAACAATAACAGAGGCGCCGCTGACAGAGTGAGCAAATCTCAGAGGTGTTGTGTGACTTCAGTATGTGGCAGCATTTTGCAATCTACAAACTAGACTGATACTTCCAGCTCCACCGTATTATAGTGGCTTTATAGCAGAAGGTGTGACAAATACGGATCATAAAGGCATTTCATGGCACATTAACTTGATTGTGTTCTGTCTATGGATTATGTATATATGTTACCAACCGCGGGAATTGCATTCTTTTATTGCACATCCACAAGGTCGTCGTAGATGACATCTTCGGCCCCTGCGTCATCTTTATGTTGCTCTTGGCAACGACTTACAGTCTCCAGCACGGTTTTCAAACGTCGACTCAGAGCGGCGAGGTGAGGCTCGGACAGCAGAGGGGCCACTTGGTGAAGCGGGTCCTGCGACAGCGACGCCCTCATGACGTCACTAATGTGGTACTGAGGCAGAGACAGGAGACGAAGGCGCAGCCAAGTGGAGCGGCGGATCCTGAGGACGGCACAACAAAAGGGACAAATGAGAGGAGAGTAGTTAGATTATATATGGAGAGAAAACAAACCAGATATTTAAGACCCTTTAAACTTTATTGTATAACAACGAGTTTAATGAGCTTAGATGTGATTGGATGCATACTTGTAGAGTTCCAGGAAAATACCTGGCTTTTAAGATTGATCAGAAATTAAAAAAATCTGAAAAGTGTGGCATGCACTCTCTGCAATTACAGCTGCATATACACTAGCATTTTTACACATCTAGAGACTGACATTGTTGCCTATTCGTCTTCCATAAAAGAAAAACAGCCTAAGCTCAGGTAGGTCAGATGGAGAGTGTGTGTAAACGGCACTTCTCAAGTCTTGCCATGAATTTTTAATTGGATTTTGACAAGAAAATTTTATTGAAAGGGCTGCATCATGTATTTTCCAAGCACATAGAGCCATTTTATAGCACAATCAAGTAACTATGTTACCATAAATTGTTGTGAAAATGCTGTATATATCAAATTAATCAGACGTCGCAATTTAATGGGCTTCTTTCCCTTTAAGAAGCTCCTGCTCTTTCCGACACTCTGCCTCCAGGACGTCATCACCACAGAATGCCTCCTTAAAGCTTTTTACAACGTTTTCAGGAGCCCTGCACTGGAAAATAGTTCCTATAGAGCTCAGCAGTTGTGTGGTCCCACCAGGTGTTTGCTAATTGCTGCTGCCACTAGTCTGATGGAGGTGAGTGGGGGAGTGAGGTGGAAGCTCGGTTTGGAGACTGTTGGAAAAAGTCGAGTTTACATAATAGCCCTCCTTTAAAACCACTTGGAAAAACGTAAAAAAAATGTATGATTTTCTCTCTTTTCTTTTCATACCTGCAGCACTGTCGTAGTGGGGCTAGAATCGAAGGTTCATCTTTTGAGTGACGCCCAAATCTGGATCCCAAGAAAATAAAAGTAGCAAATATGAATAAAGATGTTTCTGGCAAAATATAAATAAATAACTGCTAGAAACTGCATTAAAAACCTCTAAAATACTCACGCCCTCCCATTGTCGAGATGCAGCAGGAAAGTATTGTTGCCAAACTTCTCGAAGGTTTCATAATGATGCCTATCCAGGTTACCTAGAAAAGAAAAAACATGGGTTCAAATCTTTCTAATTTTACAAAATGGATATACATTGTTTTTCATTTATTGTTCTCCTGTTTAAGAAAAAAAACTACTTACTGGTGATTCTTTTAATTATCGATTTACTTACTCATGTACCTTTCAATCATTTACTGTAGAGAAATTAAAGAAAACTCGACAAAATAACAAGATACTCCCAGTTTTAACACAAATTTTTAATTAAACCCTCCTTTTAAAACGTTACAAAGTTGAAGGAAAATACATAACCGTAAATTTTGACACTTCACATTAAGTTAAAAGGATGAATCCCATCACGATAAAGCAGACGTTAGGCGACCTCACTCTGGGACAGAAGTCACAGCAGCTCAAAAGAGTCAGAGTGTACTCACTAATCTCACCCTTCTCAAACTGCACAAAGCAGGATTGAGTTTGGCACAAAGAGGAACTTTAGTGATTATGTTAACATCGCTCAGTTCCCAGGTCCCACTCTCCCCATCCTCGCTCAGATAGATGGGACAGTAGTAGACTGGTAAATGCGAGGCAGTCGGCGTGGCTTGAAGGTTGCCAACATCTGTTAAAAATGAACTTTTACAAGACAAGGTATCTATTGCAGTTCTTCTGCTCCTGACTTGAGCCTTGACACTGAGAAACGGCATTGCACACGGCAGAGGGGAGACGGCTTCCTGCAGGGCTCCCGTCTCTGGGTCCCACGACGCCCCTATCAGCTGCAAGCCACACAAACGCACAGCATCTGCACGAAGCAAGATGGGGAACGTCCCCTCAGGAAGAACCTGGGGAGGCAAAAACAACAAAAGTTACGGTGATGAGTCACCTGGGTGTAAATCCATTGTATTTATTGAAGCAGGAGTTCAGAATTTTTGAAGTGAGGTTCTGTTGAGAGGTCAGGGTTTCGCCCAGAGTTTTATAAATAAGCATGGTGGGCCACCAGGCTTAACTAGTCCGCCTGGCCAGACTAAGCATCATTTGTTTATTTAAATTTTTGTATTTTTTATTTTTTACACTACTAACAGAGATGGAAAAAACAAGTTACAGTGGGAACAAAAAAATCACCACAATCTGTCTAAATCCCTGGTTTTGGGATTAGAACAGCGTCAACACGTAGGATCAGTTGGAATGCATGTATTATTGGATTATTGTTGTTTTGTTTTAAAGCGTCTTGAGATTACGCATTGTGTATTGGCGCTGTGAATAAACTGAATTTAATTGTTTTGTTGACGCTAAAATAATTGGACCAAAATAAATAATTTTGAACTATTGCAGGTGTAGATCTGCAGTGTGTAACTTTTATTTAAGAAGAAAATATGTTTTTTACATATTTGTTTAAAATATCACTCTACTATGACAGTATGGCATGAGACAGATAATCTTGATGAAAAAGCTCCGTCGAGGGCTACTGTTGCCATTTGCAGAAATGCAAATGAGTCCCACTTAGAAGCATCAAATCAGAGCCAGTAGGGCTGTCTTAGAGCTGTCAGTCATGCTTGTGTGCACGCTGCTCAATGTGCTTATGGTGGAGAAACTTACTATTGCAGGAAATCTGTTTATCTGCCATCATCAGTGGCTATACTAACTAGCCTTTGCATTCATGACAGGCTATGCTATTGGGAAAAGCTGCAGCATAGCAGAAAGCAGGGGGGAGTGTGTGAGAAGCACATACACAAGGATGACTGACTAATTGGTTGTTTCTGACTGAGCGGTATATTTCTGCAGATAGAAGACGGAGCTTGATTTTTTTTTACACATTATCTGTCACACTAGTGACCGTTTTAATACATATTGGAAAATCCCTTTTTTATAGAAATTACACACTGCAGATTTAATGTGACATATACATAGAACATAGGGAAAAAAAGTAAAATAAATAACGAATAAAGTGTGGAATAAATGAATAAACACCATCCTACGTTGCAGTGTTCAGAATTAACAGCCTGAATGTGTGACAATACTTTAAAGACAAGAAACTCACTTTCAAAAAATCCTACACTACATTTGAAACCTTTTTCCTCAACCTGAAAATGTAGTATTATATCGCTGACGTATTTGTAATTTTCCAGGGCAGCCTCTCGCATCAACGCCAGCAGAAAGCCTCTGGGCTTTCTGAAAGCTGCCAGTCGATAAGCATCTGGTGGATGTGAGGCGCCGTCGTAGCCAAGGTAAGCACTGAGCAGCTTTGCCCTCTCCTCCAACCGAGACAAGTCGGTGAGCTTCAACAGGGAGGCAGAGAATCCAGTGTACTGATCAGACTGCTGGAGCTGTGAGAGATGCAAGGACACTAAATCAATGAGATCATCCCATTCAGCCTGGAGGAAGTCACGGACGGGATTGCGAAAAGCGGCGGCCTCTTCTTTAATTCTGCCGTCTTTCTTGCATGTGAGGTAATTCTTCAGATCTTGGAGTCTCTGTTCTGCTATGTCCGTTGGCAGATTGACAGTCAGATCCTGAGTAGGGCTGAAGCTCCTCTCTGTCCCTAACGGTGATTGGGACCCCTGAAGGAGTATGTTCAAATTGTGGCTATTGATTTTGTCAACTTCAGGGGCCACATCGGCACTGAAGCCGAGCACCACCAGGTTGCTGATGGCCAAATCCAGAAAACGTCGATCCAAAACATGAAGCAGGCTTGGTAAATCTAAGAAAGGAAGACAATAACATTGTGTTAATGCTGAGCATATTTCCACAACTATAATAGTTTTAATATGTTTACTTCTTGTCTAAGTTATTTAAGTAGAGTCTTCTAACATTTGAGCTGTGCTCGTTTATAATACTTTATATAGAGAGGGCTTTGCAACAGTAATACAGCTGACAAAACTTGAAGTTGTTTTGTCACTTTAAAGCCACAAACCTTCATATCTTTAGGGAAATTTTATGTGACAAAGTAGTAAATGCAACACACTATGTGTGGCAGAAAAGTAACACTAAACAATTTTAATGAATCCACCACTCCCATAGTGAAACACAGCAGAGGCAGTATCATGGTGTAGGGCTGCTCTTAAATGCCAGAAATCCAGTTAGTGTTCAGAGAATTGGGAGGTAACTAGCTACATTTCCTTTAATAAAGTTTTGGAAAAAAATTTACTTTTGGGAGTATTTTTACAATGCTGTACTGGTTACGACAACTGAAAATCTTCCAATAAACATTTGACATTTAACAAATGTATCAATAACAGTGATAAATCGTTCATCTGTGGAGTCTTGTCAGTTTCTCGATCTGTTGACGATTAACGTTTTGTGCCGCAGCAACCAAACAGTCCCAGGTGCAGCCCAGAGAGGCGGACTGTCTCCTTCACTGGAAATCTGCCCATGAGTTCTCAAATGGGTTCACGTCAGGTGAAGAAGACAACAATGTCGTAAAGTTTTCAATTTTAACGGCTTGACTGTCTACACACTCAGGAGTACTAGCATGCACGTAGAAGTATTGTTCTGCATAAAAATGATTGAGGATATGGTCAAAATACTCACTTGCCTAATAATTGTGCACAAAATGAACATCCAAAAACACGTTTCACTATCCTATCCTTTCACACGCAGTGGTCAATCACGTAATATCACAAAACACAGCAATAAACTACATGGGTGTAGCAAGACAAAACGTGTAAAATTTCGAAAGACTGAAAATACTTTTGTTCAACGGCAAAAGAATATTAAATATTTAAAGTTTATTAATGACATTTCAATAAGGTTACATAGTTACCATAATGAGAACAGCCCTTGATCATTTCTGAAAGGATGGCCGGTCCGTTGCCTGAAAGGGACGGCTCCATGGTGAAGCAACACTTGGCGACACTCTCCACCAGCTCTGAATCTGCAGAGTCTATTATGTGGCCGCCGTAAACAACACCGGCTACAAATACAAGCAACACGCGGTTAAAGCGGGCTGTGAACTAGAGAGACAGCGGTATTCTTCCATGCCTTACCTGCTATGTAGCGTAAAGCGTTCCATTTGTCATGGCACTGACCGGTGAAGGAAATGTATGCATCTAATAAAGCAATGAGGTCATCTTGACACCTTTATAAAAGGTATTAAAAAAAAGTTCATGAATTTGAAATTTGCTTACAAGTTAAAAAAAACCAAACCAAACAAAACAGCACAATTAGAATTGAAAAAATTAGCCGTTTTCATTACGAAGTTGATACTTACCAGTGATACGTTCTTCCGAAGCTCAAATATTTATAGGTCTGCCTCTGCATTAGAACTGAGTGAAAGATGGCACAGCGGAGAAGCACCTTCATGTTGTCATCTGCGACATGTGGCCACGACTGATGCTGACTGACTGAGAAAACCTGTCTGAAGGAAACGCTCAGCTCCTCTTTCAGATTCGAGGGGGAGTCAAAGCACAGCGGTAGGGCCCCCACTCTCACTTTGACTGTGAACAAAATGAAATGTAAACAAAACTGTACTCCTTATGACAACAAAACTTGTGTTTTAAATAAAACAGTAAGAAATAGCAACCATTAGTCAACAACAGCTTTCACAAAGTGCATAATCTGATGACAGAGGATAGATTCGGTATAATAAAAAATAACTGTGGCCAAGTACCATGGATGGTTATAGAGAAGAATCGCTTTGAATGGCAGCTACTGTGATATATTCATAAACAAACAGACCATCATTAAATATATATGAACTATACCTGGTAGAAATTTGGCTGTATTTTCTTTATTTACAAACCACAACCGAAAGCATGGATGAACCACGGCTGCCTCCTCTGGAAGTCATGGAAACATGTGGATAGAAAAACAGACGGATTGGCCACAATATCAATTAAATATGTTCTGAATTTACAATAGAATAGAAAGAAACAGAAATAGGCTCAGATAGCAGATATTCACAGAATGGAAGGAGTAACCTTCACAGTCAATTTTAAGATAAGATTATTTTTCAAACACTGGAATAAATTAAAAAAATGTATCAAGCAGTACAGTTGAAAGCATACATTAACAAATACTGATTAGAAACACACATACGCATGTTTTCCTCACTATCTGAAGTTAAATCAGACCAAATTTCTTGGTTTAGAAAGTTATTTCTATTTGCTAAGTGTCATAAAAAACACAGAACATTTATTGAGAGTTTTCTGCCATCAATAATTTAGAAGGTTTATGTGAAATGAACAATAATAAAACATTAAGGACGCCACTTGATTCTAGTTTCCACTTTATTACCAAGATTCATGGACTCAAACTCAATCTATTGTAATTTTGATCTATAGTTCCACAAAATGCAACACCAGTTATGGTTCATGCCTCTGGCTTTTGTATGCTCCATTTAACTTCTTACAAACAAAAAGAGACAGAAGAAAAAGAATGTCATGTGCGAAGTAATGAAGGCTGCTTTTTTATTTTATTTTTTTTACTGAAGTCATTTCTACAACTTTGTATTTATTTCATTTACCATAAGAAATGGAAATGTCACTATCTGAAAACAAAAAATAAAAAGAAAGAAAGAAAGGGATAGTGATTATTGTCCCAGAGTGGGGAAATTCAGGCATAAAATGGACTGCTGCTGAAACGGCCAAACGACTTTACCTCCGAGGGAAGGTAACAGCTGTCTGAGGCGCACCAGCACCTCGCTGTCCCACTTCTCCAACAGGTCACAGTTGTTGAAGACCAGCCAATGGCCCTCACTGCTGGCTTTGTCCAACATTAAAAGGATTTCTTCTTTACCAAACAGTCCCCCGAACGTAATTACTCTTACCTGGACCAAAATAGGTGTGAAAGAAATAGAAAGAAATTAGAACTTTTTAACGAAGCACTCAGTGCCTTGCAGAAGCATTCACACAACCCTTCAACGTTTTTCACATTTGTCACATTAAGCCATAAATTTTGATCCAACGTATTGGGATTTGAAATGATACGCTAACACAGAGCAACTCATGAAGGAAGACAGGATACATCCTGCAGGATGTAACGTTTTTACATGTTTATCTGCTCACCTCTTTGTTTCCATCTTTGTGGGCCATCCGACGTATGAAATCAAGAGGATCGATGCTTATCTTCATATCTCCTTCTGTGCTTGGCAGTGTAAAGATGATGGGTAAATTGAATCTTGTCAGATATTCTGAGAGAACATCTGGGTCCCCAGAGGTTGGAGCTGCTGCTTTTTTGGAAGACAGTAAAAGCAAGCAGGAATTCATAGCGTCCCCTAGTTTCTTTAGGCAGTCAGTGCGGATGGTTTTCCACAGGATAGCCCTCTGCAGCAGCGAAAGGTGAGAGTGAGAGCAACGCGGAACGTTCCCCACTATAGTAGAAGAAGTGAAGCACAGATATTCCTGCCACTGTGTGGGAGCGATGCGGAGCGAATCGATTAGCTTGTTGAAACAGGGAATCTTCTCCAACAAGATTAGCTCTGAGTGAACATTTGAAGGTATCCAGCTGGGTAGGTCTAAGGATTTTACTTCAGCCTCACTGTATTCAATGTCTTTGAGACCCCTGAGGAAGATCACCTTCTCTACCTCAGTGCAAAGCTGGTTGTGCTCGAGTATTTCCAGGGACACCAACAGTTTCAAAACGGCAAAGTGTCTCCTGAACAGACGTGGTCTGTAGTTTAGCAGCAGGTAGTGCGCCATCGTGTTCATAACCTCTGGTAGCATGATCGTTCCCACTTTCCCAGTTGGAAATGATGTTAATGCCCTGATCTTATCATTGAAAGCCTCTTGCATAACTTTCCGGAATTTTTGCAGGGAAAAGTAATATGCGGAAGAAAGACGGGACACGGACTGGACGGCCTGGTAGAGGGCGGCGCCCAGATTCATTAACAGACGAGGGTCGGCCAACAGGGACTCCTGGTAGTCCAGCTCTTCTCTTAACTTATTCTTCTCATCGTGCAAAGTCTCCATTTCTTCTTCATAGACATCCAAACGAGGTAGAAAATTTGAATCTTTGAACAGCAAGCATTTACTCTGTAAAATGTAGTCCATCAGCCCTTCCTAGGAGAAGAATTAGAACATTCAGTACAAATACAAAGTAACAGAATAACAATTCATCAGTATTTAACATGATTGTTTTGCATAATGGCTGTCTTTAAACTAGGGATGCACTGATCCGGGGTTCTCACTTCTTACCCAGATGTCTAAGGTTTAATATCAGCTGATACCAATCCGACACAGAAAATCAGTGCTGAATTAATTTAAAACAAATTACTTTAAACAGAGATAAATGTACTGAATTACAAATTTGCTAACCATGCACCAGTTCAGCACACCTAAACACACCAATACCTTCACAAACTTGGTCAAACATGTAAAAGCAACACAACTTTAATTTGTTTAGTCAGTACAATTAAGTGTAGAACAGCCAATGTGAAATAAATGATGAACTAAAAACTGACAAAACCAATAGGTTGACTATCTTGGTCGAATATGTAAAAAATACACTCAAACTCAAATGGTTCAGAAAGTGCAATTAGAAAAAAATAATAAATCGTGATGTCGTTCAGAGCACAAAGCAGGGTTTCCCCCAGTGTGTTATAAGCCTGGCGGCCCGCCATGCTTTAATAGCCCCCACCGCCAGGTTAAGCGTTGCTTGTTTCAATTATATATATATATATATATATATATATATATATATATATATATATATATATATACAGTACAGACCAAACGTTTGGACACACTTTCTCATTGAATTCAATGAGAAGGTGTGTCCAAACTTTTGGTCTGTACTGTATATATATATATATATATTTTTTGCCTGATTACAAGTGTCTCTTTTGCTCTGAGCATTTCACTGGCAGAGCAGATGTATTGCTAAAAGATAGGTTTATAACTGATGCATTTAAAGCTGGCAGAGCGGAGCAATCACACAGCTGGCGCCTCTACGCGTTGCCTTGCTGGTGGACCGCCTCGGCGCCCCGACCAGCAGGCTTAGCAAGTATTCTGGGGGAAACCCTGACAAAGCATAGAGTTAGACTGAATAGACACATTTTTCAATTTTGGGACCGATATAGATATTAGTGTCAGATCAGTGCATCTCTACTTTAACCTTGATTAAAGCTTGACCTCTAAATAAATAACTCAATCCACGAGTTGAAGACTTCCAAGACTAAATTTGTAAAATGTTCAATAATCCAACACAACAGAAACACCCAGAAACAAATAGTCTGCCTAAGTCACCTCTGCTGAGACCAGTTTCTCCTGCAGGAACCAATTGTAATTCAGGAATCGCATGTGTTGCATCAGCAGCACTTTGCAATCAGACTGCAGCAGCTGTGTCAGCAGCAGCTCCCGGATTTCTTCTGAGCTCAGAGAAAGGTCAACCACAAGCACTTCAGCAAAGATGGACGGATCGATCTCTGGGGAACAGGAGTAAATGAAACCTTGAGTTATTACTTTTAAATGTGCAGGAAGAGGTCATCGCCTCAAAGTCAACCTGCTTCCTGCTCAGCATCCATGTCGGGTTGTAGCTTATAATTTTATCCTTATAATTTTATCATCCCTTCAAGGTTCAGCTTATAAAAACAGCGCTATGTAAAAGTACTCGCGTGCCTTGAGCGTTTTCATGTTTTGATCTTACCTGATAAAATGTGAAACAGCTCAGGAGGTGGAATTTAATCCATGTTAGAACATGAATAAACTAGGTTCTTGTTAGCATTACTAAGCCAGCCATCAAAGCAATTGCCTGCACACACTTAGTCTAATATTAATTTAAGGAAGCCATTTGCAATAATCAATTAATCAATTAATTTCATGATACATTTTTTAACTCAACATTATAAACAGATTATAATTTGTTTCTGTTTACAGTTTCTGTAAACAGAAACTTTATAATCCATTTTAATTAAGGTTTCAGTTGTTTGTGGTTCTTATTTCTACTTCTTGTTTTTGGTTGTCTTGTTTTATTTTAGATATTTAAAATATCTCCCAGTTCCAGTGTTACCAGCTATTTTTACATTATCAAACCTTGTTAGTCTGTGAGAGGGTGGACTTGCATCATTATTCTATTATCAATATGTTATGGTCTCAAAATGCCAATATTGCCATTTATCGCAATAATTTTTGGGATAATTAATCATCAAGCAAAATTTGTTGTCGTGATAGGCCTAAATGTAGGAAAAAATGTTGGTGCAAAAATGTTGGGTAAATTTCCATTTACTCATGAAAAGTGCAACACCTGCAGCAGACGTTCTTACCCCTTTGAAGCAGTCTGACAGGCAGAGGCGTGCTGAGGAAGAGGCGGAAATCTGGATGAACGGGTTGAGGAGGCTGCTCTCGTCTATAAAACCAAAATCGATTTGGAGGCACCAGTTTTGCCAGAAACTCGGGACTAGGTTTGGCACGTTCCACATTAGTAACAAGTACAGCCAATCCTGAAAAAAAAAAAAAAACAAGATTTGCATCAGTATTTGACTTATGAAAAACACTTCTTTATTTGAACAATAGGTACTTTATTTGGTTATTTAAATCACCTTTCTCAGCAGCGAGATCCAGCTTCTCAATGAGGTCCGAATCATCAGCACACAGCACCATATCACACTCTAACTCCTTCTCAAGAGTTGCAGTCCTTCCTGGACAGGAGGTAAGTGAGATGTACTGACTGCTAGCACAGATTTGAAGAGGTTTCAAAACAACTTAGAAATGAGACTCAGTGAACTGCACGAGACAAGACGTGATGTGAATATTACCCAATAGACACACACAGAGCCGTTATTAACTTTGAAGTCATATCAAAGCATATCGTTCGGTCCAATTAAGAGTATGTGGCACGACTTGAAAGTCAATGTTCACAAATAGCAAAAATACTGATGTTTGTTGTTGTAAATGGACATAGTGTTAAGATGTTCAAATGGTATGAATACTTTTGAAAAGCACTCCGTTCCCTCAATAAGAAAGGGCAAATAAGATGATCAAAAAATAAATATAGTTAGATTTTTTAAATCAGAAAACACAAGGTGTTAAATTCTTTATAGTGCTTTGTTCCAATCACAAATATGTAAATGCCATTAAATTAAAATAACTGTGTGCTTAATGATTGTGACTCCTTGAATTAAATTAGTTCAGGTTAAACAGAAATAAGTTCAACAATGAGAGGACCTACGTCTTGTGAACCACTTCTGAGAGCTCAGTTGGAAGTGTTGGTAAGAGTCTGCCAGAAGAGGCCAGCGGAAAATGCAGGCCTCCTTGTAGCCCCATAGAAACAGCTTCACTCTGAGTCTGGTCGAGAATGTGTCCTCAAGCTGCCAGTCGTTTATTTCTAAAAGCCAACCCAGAGGCAGCGTCAGATTCTCAGTCACGGGGATGGGAAACCCAGGAGGGGGAGTAATGGTTTCTGTGCCTCCGTCGGTAAACAGGGAGCTTCTGATGTCCTTGGGGTTTACGTCAATATGTCGAGTCCGGCAAAGTTCCATCCACTTGTCCTTTAGATCTGTCCGTACAGCAGCCCCAAACGGTCCTAAGTATGAGATGGCGGCCGAAAGAATAAGAGCATCACCAGGTATCTTCTGACGACGCGACTCCAATTTCTGAGATAAAATAAAAGAGACATTTGTTACCGCTCAACACTGTTGCCTCCTTGCAGATTTAATGGATATTTCAGATCATCAAACTAGTTTTAAGATTAGTGGCGACCTAAAAAGAGAGAAAAGTTTCTATTTTATTTATTTGTGAAATGTTATATCTAACCCAATGCTAAATAGTGAATTAACAATGACTGACCACATTTTTCAGTTCAGTTTTATCAGCCACCACTAATTCAGGGTTTCAAAGGTCTCACTGCCTGAAATTTAAGACTTTTAAAGACCATTATGAATAAAATTTAAGATCGATATCACAATAGAAATGTATGAAAGTAATGCTTGTTTTCCCAGGGGACCAAAACTGTAAACTTTTTGTGATCTTTGGCTGTAGCCTTGTATGGGTTGGCAACAGAAATAAGTGTTGAAGACAAACGTTGTCCAACCAACAGCTGATAAATTTACATTTACCCATGAAAAGTGCAAAAATGCTAGTTACTTACTAGCAAGTACTAGCATCTGGTTACCAGTAGCCTTAATGGCCTTGAGACAGAGAGTGCAGTGAGTGATGATATCAGCATGCGACTCAAATCAGCATGTGCCTGAGACAAAAGCGCCATAAAAAAACCCCAAAAAACAAAAACTTATATAGTTACAGCAAATTTAAAAATCTGTAATTAATGTATTTAAGGCCAACATACATTTTCTTTAATTTTAGACTTTTTAAGGATGTGGGGACACCCTGTTACTCCCAGAATCACTTAAACTAGATCTAAGTTTAGTTTAAGTGATTAAGGGAGTATTTGTCCCCTTATTTGTATGTAAGGGGACAAATATCCTGTCACCGCATCGCAAATAAAAGCCAAAAAAATAAAAATCTGGGAAAACGATTTGTAGAAATTGTGGGTTTAGAAAGCATGTTTGTATCACCTGAAATAAAGCCCTCCAGTTTTGGTACAGCATCGCCACACGCACAGCACATCTGGTAGCCTCTTCTCCTTCGTCCTCAGCTTTGTACAGCTGGTGTTGGAGGTCCTGCAGCTCATTTCGAATGTTTCGAAGCTGTTGCTCGTAGTTTTCTAAGCGGTTATCGGCCTCCCTCTCTCGCTTCTTCAACAAGTGCAGTATACGCCGTGCACTTCCGGCTTGAGCTTCCAATTGTCTCTTGAGCAACACGTTATGTTGCAAAAGGCAGCACTCATACATGGCCCGGATCCATCGGCACAGGGACTCACAGGCCCTGCTGACTTCTCGCACAGCCTCTGGTTCAAACAGAGGACTCTCGATTATCTCTTTGAGCTGCGCCAGCTGCTCACTGGTCATACTGGAGCGGTCAAAGAACTGCAGCTCCTGGGGACAAAAAATGATTTTGCTAAAAGCATTCAACAAAGGTGCAAAAAAACGATTGTTTAATTGGTGTACAAACTGATGATGAATGAATGAGCACTGCTTTGAATTTCATTGCATTCTGTGTCATATTAAGAAGGTTTTACTCCGAGACACTTTCCCTTCACGCACCTCAAAAATGTTGGTCTGTCCGAGGAGATGCTTGGTACTCTCCCAGCCTGCCGGACGGTTAAACATCAAACACATAGCGTCCATCATCTTCACCACCCCCTCTGGTGGATCCCTGTAGTGACGCACCTCCTCCAGGTCAGCTTGATTCAAGCAATTCAGAATGTCAAGGCCTGCCAGGAATATTGATTGTATCTTGAAAAAGACAAAGCAAAAAAGAACAACCGTAAACTACTAGATGTCCAAAAATGTT
Source organism: Xiphophorus maculatus (assembly GCF_002775205.1). Lineage (NCBI taxonomy): Eukaryota > Metazoa > Chordata > Actinopteri > Cyprinodontiformes > Poeciliidae > Xiphophorus > Xiphophorus maculatus. The sequence continues at coordinate 26,486,970 of NC_036447.1, read as the reverse complement.
CAACACAAAGCATCCATTACAAAACAAAAGACATTAATGTAGTTTTGGACAAATATTATACAGTGTCTTGCAAAGGAAATGTATTTTCTGACATTTTAAACAAAACATTTTCACATATATAAAAAGCAAATTTTGTTAGACCAAAATGCATAATAATGAGATGGAAAGAAGTGGATATGTATTCAGCCATCTTTAGTCAGATACCCCTAAATAAAATCCAGTGCGAGCCATAGCCATCAGAATGTTGGTGGGCAATATGATATGTGGTACTATTGTGATAACAATAAAATTTACGATAAGAACTACTTTTTACTTTTTATAGGTAGCTGTATGGCTGTGATTGCAATCATCGCCCTGCAGCACAAACACTGATCTTGAAAAACATTTCCATTTGTAATATGCCTCTTTAGGACACAAGTCACAAAAAGAATTGTGATTTGTAACTGCACTTAATCATATTTTACATTTTTTGTTGATACATCTTTTGTTGAACAGTGGAGAAAAATAGCAGAATGAATTCCAACAATAACAGCATTTTTAAACATAATTGACTTGAATTTATTGCGGCAACAATTGTTTAAACTCTTATCATGCTAAGAAATTGATCACAATAAATGATGAACGATACAATAAACACCCATCCCTGCTTCAGAATCACTTAAGTTGTAAAGAGAATCTAAAATCAGTACAAATTCAGATGTTCAGTGAAGGTTTATCAGAGAAGAGTCGTGAACAAAAGTGCTATGGAGAAGAAACACAGAAGAGAAGAAACACAGCAGACAGTTCAGAAAGAAAGTTGTGGAGACGATTAAGATAGTTTGAAGTAATAGGTAAAGGTGGATATGTATTCAGTGGATATGTATACATTTCCAGCAACAAGACAGTTCAAAGTGCTTTACATGAATTAGAAAAAATTCAAACCAAACAACAAAACGAAAAGAAAGACAGAAAGGTAAGAGTAACAAAAAAGCTAAATGTTGGTTCTACATATTTGATTCTTGTTCTGGGTTACTAAGTTTTATAAACTAATAGGAGTTTCTCTAGGGTCTTGCTCCTATATTAAAAATATGAAGCTAAATGTTGGTCTAAAGTAATAAGTACTCCACAATCCATACTCTAACTGGAGTTGATCAATTAGTGAGGTATAAATTAGATTTACAAAGTTGAGAGTTCTCCATGTTTGAAACTGAATTTTCTGGCCTACATACATGTGTGAGGGAAAACTAACAAAGCAAAAGGTGGTTCAATAGAGTATTGACTCAGGTGGGCTGGATACATACAGTATACACACCAGACTCTTCAGATCTATATTTATGAAAATGTTGTCATGATATTAAATGAAAAAACATTACCAGATTTTCAAACTGTGAAATCATCTTCTCCATGTGATTCAGTTTGTTCTCTCCAGCAATGCGTCTCTCCACAGCTTCTTCATATTCTACCCTCAACCGTTGTAAAATATCCAGGAGCTCTGACTCAAGCTTTTGAATAGAGAAATAGATTTTTTGTTCAAAAAAAGGCACTTCTGGCTAATTCTGCATATGTTCTGTTATACTCATGACTAGAGTAAACTCCAAAGGTAAACAAATGTTTTAAAGAAACTTTTAAAGATATTCTAATGACAAACAAAACTACAGTAGAGTTTAATTATATTAAAAGTGCATTAAATTGCTTTGCATTACCTTCTGTGCGTTATCAATCTGTTCTTGCAGTCGCGTTAAAAGTTGTTTACACAGTTCTGATGTTTTATTCACAGCATCCAAGCGTGTCAGAGCATTAGTAATTCTGGAAGAAATATATAGAACTTTATTATGTTTCAGTCCAGAAAAACCATGTGTGACATATTGTATTTATCTCCATTAAGGAAAAAACAGAACCTGAATTGAATGTTAGAATTCTCAAGATACACATAATTACAAATGTTATGGCAACTAAGGAAATAGCATAACAATTAGAGAAAGAAATATCTGATTTACAATATTTTACCCTCGTAACACCCAACATACAGTATGCCTGGTTTGATGCATAACAATTTCCTTTGTTTGATATTGTTTGTTCTTCTCAATCAGCAAAAAAGGAAAGCAAAGTGTGATATTATTCTTTACAATCCATTATCACAAGAACTGAAACGGTCTAGAATATTCTGATTCTGCTTTACCCTAGTGAAAAGCAAATGTACTGTAATGTAAGTATATTAAATTTTAAAACACTGCAGTCAGAACTATCAGAATTGTCAGTATGTTTGAATGGTTCTATAGTACATCTTTTTATCTGGAAAAGCTATACACCATAGTATGTTTTATATAGCCGAGTGTGTCAATGTCATATTTTTGTCAATTCAGGTTTAACCTTAAAATGATTTTTAAAAAAAGAAGGGAAAAAAAGCTGCAACAATACAGCAGGACAGTTACCTGTCATGTTTGGTTTGCCATTTGCTGTACAGTTTGTTGTAAACGTGGGCAAAGCAGGCGATGAACTCCAAATAAGTCGTAGGGATCAACGGACGAGATTTATCAAAGATAGAAGAATGCTTAAATGAAGACTGGTGGATTCCTGCCATAGCCACAGACAAGGTATCCTCTGAGACCTCTGTGGGTGCTTTAAAAAAAAGAACAAACACAACCACATAAAACCAAAGAGTTAATGTTTCAGGGGCAAAAACAGGTACAAAAAAAAAACAAAACATGGTAAGGTTTAGATGAGTTCTATTGGCGAGACTCACTATTTAAAGGACACAATTTGAGGCTCTGAATAGCTAGTTCTGCCAAAGACTGACAGGACCATGTCTGGTAGACTTCCACACAGCAGCTGAGCTTCAGGGCCTTGGTCAATTGTGTCTAAAATGTAAAAGTATGCAGGAAGTAAAATATTGTTGCACAGAACATTAAATTTTTTTTGCCCGGGACGTTGGTTTTATCTTCCTAATGATTGCATGTACAGTAAATACAATAGATCTGACATCTTTAACCTTGACAATAAAGTTGCTGTTAAAATGTTTTAAAATAAGGTATGTATTTTGGATTGTTTATCTATAAAAGTGAACATAAAATATTTTTTTATTACAGCACAATACAAAATTTATTTGACACACTTAATATTTCAGCACTTACACTCCAGAGCTGTGTTTCTTTGTTTGCGGGTAAATCATTGACTTTTGCGAAAGACATCAACAGGAACACGTGGATGTTTTTGTAATCTTTACCAAAAGACCTTTGGTTCACAGAGAAAGACATAACACAGAGTTGAGAGTTCACACACAAAAACCAGCAAGCTTTGAACAATTCCATGCCATGTATTTGTATATACTTATATATATTCACAATGCCATAATGCGGTTTTAAAAATTTTTAAAATTAAAACAAAACAGAAACTCAGTTCAAAAGAGGTACATTTATCAGGCACTATGACATTACAACCAACTAAATATCTGTACATCATCCTATATGTTAAATGTTACAAAATACTATGCAGAAAGTGAATATTTTTCCTCTTAAAGTTGCAGTATATAGCCTTTATAAAAAAAAACTACTCATTTTCGTTCAAATTGTCATTATGTTATAACAGTATAATATGAGACAGATAATTTCTGGAAAAAAAAAATCAAGCTCCAGTGCCTTTTCCCAATGCTCCAAGTACTAACTGCAGAAATACACCAGTCAGTAAGAAACAACCAATCAGAGCCAGGAGGAGGGTTTCAGTGCTGTCATTCACTCTTGTTCTCACCCACTCCCTCTTGCTTCCTGCTATGCTACAGCTACTTCACCAAAACATAGTCTGCCTCGAATCCTAAGGCATGGCCACAGATGGTGGATAAACGGTTTTCCTTTAACAGGAAGTTGTTTCTCTACCAACAGCACATTTTTAGATGCGTACACGATGGTGATTGACAGCGGTAAGACACTCCTCCAGAATCTGATTGGTTGTTTTTGACTGGGAGCGGAGCATTTCTTTAGACAGCAATAGCAGTACTGGGAGGAGGTGGAGGACCTTGATTTTTTTCACAGATTATCTGTCTCATACCTTACTGTCATGACATAGTGACAGTTTAAATAAATATAGAAAAGGACATTTGTGTAAAAGTTACATACTGCAGCTTCAATTGGTGTGCTTGGAGCAGGAAAAAGAAGCATGCATGTTTTCCTCAAGTTTAAAAGGGGCTAATTTGTGATGACTAGACAACTGATACAAAGCATCCCTGAAAAGCTTTGGAAAAGCTGTCCTTCATGCCAAAAAGAGTTACTTTAGCTTAAGTTGCTAAATAAATTTGGGCTGCCGTTGACAAAAAAGTGTCAGGAAACAGTGCATCACAATGTCCTACCAAGATGCCCATTTTGGTCATAAAGATGCATATGTTTGGTGTGTTGCTGGACTTTATTCTTTGAACAAGTACTAGATTTTGCACAATGACTAAGTGATAAACTTTGTCTTCCACTTACTTTTCATTTATCCAACTTTCCATGCGGTATCGACTTAAGTATTTCAGAGAGGTCACTCTGAAAACATGAGTACTCAGTTTTTCTTCTTTGTAATCCACTGGGGAGGCCTTCTGTGCCATAAGCATCAGTATTTCTTCTCTCACAGCCGGACTGACGTTTTCATGGACCAGTATTATGGTATTAATGTCATTCAGTTTGGTTCTGTGCTTTGCTTCTTTTAGGATGTCATGGAACTGAGTCTCATTGCTAGAATCTAACTCTATTAACTCATAACCTGTGATGTAGGCAGCTAAACGTACAGCAGTTTTACGTCCCGTTTTTCTGTCTGAGCCGATCAGCACTCCATGGCCTCCAGGTAGAAGCAAAGCCCTGAGTATGTGTAGTAGCTGCATCATTCCCTGTGTGTGCAAAATGTACCTGTTTGTTATGCTATAGATATCATCGACTTCTCTATCAATGAGCGCTTGCAGCTTTTGCTGTAGTACATCAAAGTCATGCTGCTGATACGAGCTGCGTTTAATCTTTGGCTGATGCTTCACAGATTCTGTTGCAGGATAGAACTCAGGAGCACACACAAGCCTGGTCATTTCTTCTACGATGAGCTTCAACAACTCTGGTCCAACTGTGTAACTTTCAAGGCTTGTCTCCTCTGTGGAAAATGCTCTAGATTCTGCCTGGCCATTGTGAAGGTCTGACTGTCCACCTATACTCCTCTGATGAAATTGTGTAGAATCAACATTCTGACCTACTGTAAGTAATTGTTGTATATCTTCAACTTCCAAAATGTCCATCTGGGTTCCTTCCATAAACTCACGTCCATAGTGGATTAATGTTGTCTTGGCAACAAGTGTCAGAAAAGTATTCATCTCCTTCTCTGAGCAGAACCTGTCACCGAAGGTGCGTATGCACTCATGCATCCAGAGATGTATTATGCTAAGAATAGGTACTGAAGTACTTGATGCAAACGGTAGAAAACCTGAATGCTTTTTTCTGTCTTTCTGGGTTTTTGTGTTTAGAATGTCATGCTGCCACAAGTACATCCCTGAAAACACCTTCTGAATGTCATGGTAAGAGAATATAAAGAAGGGCCTCTTTCCAGTGGGATGAAAATGATCACATACAGCATTGTAAAGACTTATAGTTGCAGTGACTATACAGGTTGACATTTTCTCGACACAGCAATCTAGTGGCATTTCTCTAAGCCACCTTTTTAGAAATGCAGAATGGAAAGACAAAATAGCATCTTCAGAAAGGCTAGGCAGCACAAAGATGGAGAAGAGTCTTGAGAGTCGCAAAGATATTCCACTACTCTCACGATCACGATCACCCAGTCTGGAGATATTAGACGTAGTCAAATAGCTGACAGTTTCAGAATTCACAGTCTCAAGAAAGTAGGAGTCAAGTGTCACTATCTCTCCCTTTGACATACATTGACGAAGTGCCTCCAAGGCTGTTGATTCTCTCCCAGAAACATCTTTCAACAAAAATAAAACATATTAATTTCAAAAGCTTTTTATCTATGAAATGTAACAGTCATTATTTTTACTTACCACAGGGAGCATCATGCAAATCCTCCACAAACAAAAGGAGACTTGGAGGTTTTGCTGTTGAATACACATCTTTTCCGTACTTCTGTCTGCAGATATTTTTAAGTATGAGGCGCAGGTCTTTGTAGGTCAGGAGTGGACTTGCTGCAATGTTAATGTGTGGCAGGTCAAAACTTGACAAGCTGTTGCTCAGAGTAGTTCTCCCAGAACCCGGCTCTCCTGCAATCAACACTGGCTGGTTTGTCTCCAACATTGTGTCCACCAGATGCCAGTATGTCCAAAACTATTGTAATAAATTGGAAATAAGAATAGATAGATTCAAAGTCTAGAGGATGATAGCCTGAATGCTTTATTCATTTTCACAATTGTTGATTCAATATAAGGAACAAACCTTTGGAGTAACGGTATTTGTTGACAACATATCATTTGGATTCATTTTACTGTCTTTACTGAAAAAGTGTTCAAATAAACTTTCTAGCTCTGGCACTTGAATTTTGTACCTGGAATCAAACAGCACCTTGCGGGTTAACAAGTCAAATTTTGGCCAATGCCTGAAAAAAACAAAAACAAACAAAAAACAGAAAGGTTAAAAAAAGTTGTTACAAATATTAGAAGAGATACTCAGCAATGTAAAACTGCTCAACACACAAAGAACTACATTTCAAAGGCTCCATTAAGATTTGTGTACCTAAAGTGCAGATGTCCACCAAATGCCCAAACATAAGCCACCAAGAAAAAGTTTCTGAAGAGCAGCTCTTGCTCATTTTGAGCATTGCTGTTTGGGTCATCGGTTTCATCTAAAGTCACATGAGATAGACAGGTAAGTCACACAAAATGGAAACCAGCATGACTATCACAAGTGTATCAGCTCATCTTTAGTGATTAACACACCTGTTTTGTCTTTTTGGGGGTGCCTTACAAAATGTAGAAGAACAGCTCGCAGGATCCTAACAAAAGATGTGATTTCTTGAAGGCCATAATTTTCACATGATCCACTTTCAAAATTATTGACAGAAGTTAAACCATGTTGTCCAAGTAAACTCAATGTTTTGGAGAAAAGGTCTTGAGCCAGTCGTTTCCACATTTTCTGTACTCCTTCATCCAGTTTATACTCTTTTGAGATAGCATCCATTTCACTGTTCCATATGGACTTCCACACATCAGTGTGTTTGAAATAAACAAGGCCACACCGGGTCACAACAGAAGGGCTTGCATCACATAGGTCGGTCATCTCCAGCAGCAGACTGAATTGTGATGGAGATAAGATTGTTTCACCTGTTGACATACACAGATGTGGATCCTGGGGACTGCACAGTGTGGTTAAGTAATCTAACCAGCAAGGCTGACCTATAGGCTCTCCATCCAATACCAACCACTTTGCAAGTGATGTCTCTTCGCTGTCTATGTTATCCATAAAGATTTCAAGGCATGTTCGATCGTATCGTTCTGAATCTTTCAGAACTTTTGCAACAGCTCCATCTTTCCATCCTCTTTCTTCACAGAAACATCCAAATAGCTCACTGTGGGACATGGCATTTGGAAACAGGACCACAGTGTCAACATAGCACCATTTCAATGCAATGATCTGTGCTTCTCCATTTGAGGTACCTTTGCTGTTTATACTTGTGCTTGCCAGTCTACTTAATGCCCCAGCCAGAATACTGTAACAAGTAGTTTTTCCACTACCTGATGGGCCAATAAGAATGACTGTTTGAGAGAACTTCAGGGTCTGGTATAGAGTAAGGGTTTGCTTTATTATTTCCTTGTCACAACAGAGGTGAACTTCTTGCAGCTCTTCAACAACTGCATCTTGAAGTTGTTTTTTCTCTCTTTCTTGAATAAATTTTTGAAAATCTGGAAACTGAACTGCTAAAGGGAATGTGTCCTTGAGAATAGTGTAGAACTGGGAGGCTTTTCTGTGCTCCGGTGTCAAAACAGAAAGAATAGCTTTGACAATCGCTGTTTCCTCCATCAAAGCCTGTAGAGTGCACAACAGAGCCTTGCGTAGCTGTGGAAGCTTTGTAGTTTCTTTTTTTTCCACTGACAAAGGATCACTCTCTTCAGCATCACTTACTTGATCCCGAATGGAAATTTCTCGCTGCCTTACAGCATGGTGTAAGTATATTTCTGAGGCAGAGATGAGCTTTTGCAAGACAACAAGAAAACAGCTTTGATTGTCATTGAATAAATCAGGGAGGCATTCAGAATCTTTAATCAGGGTGATCAGGCACAACAGACGATGGCTTAAAGACAATGCATCTAAGAATCCAATGGAAGCCAGCGTCACTTCAGCAACAATTCTGTAATCAGGGTGTGCTAATGAAACAGGCCTGGCAGCAAATCGCAGGCAATCTGGAATCTTTGATGCATATTGATTAGATGAGGTAAGAACACATCCAAAGCTTGTGTTGAAAAACAGTATTTTCCCTAAAAGCTCAGAATGGTATTCTGGATCTAACGTCTCAATGCAACCTGTGTTTCTGGGTGCAGTTTCACACTTTTTTGTCAGCTTTTGATTCCTTTTTTTCTGTACAGCCACATAGCAGTGGTGTATGTCACTGAGAAGTTGTTGTAGCACTGTCAGGACACCTTGTGATAGTAAGTCCACAGATTCCAACAAAAGCCACGCTCCTGCCTGAATGGCACCCACCAACATTCGTTGAACAACACCAGATGCTGTGCTTGGAGAGCACTCTTTAACCACAACCAGCTGTCCAAGAGCTTTTCCTAGCTGGATTACAGTGTTTGTTCTCCCAGACATTGAAAGTCCACCCATAAATCCAGACCTGTACCTCATCAAAGCAAGAACAAGCCCCAGTGTTGCCTTGTCTGTGGTGGGAGTATGCACCAACAACCAGTCATGTGGTCCATAATACTCAAAGCCGTACTGGAAATGGTGACCCAAAATATCCACATAACATGATGGATTATCACTGCAATCCAGACTCTCATTTTCTGTGTTGATATGATACTTCATCATGCTTAGCCACTCAAAAGATGACTCGGGTACCCCTGGTAGGTCTATGAGTCGAGACAGCTGCTGTCCATGATTCATTGCAAGTTGCACCAAGGCCCGCAAACACATCATTGCATATTTGGAAATCAAAGATTTATTTTCAGAGCCCAGGACTCTATTCCTGATAACATTGCAAAGGATTGTCAGTTTTAAATTGTTCTTTGTCTTGATCTCGTTCAACGCTTCTGGACTTCCTTCCTGGAAAGCCTTGAGAACACATCCGTAGCAGAATGCCTCCTCTACCACAAGCAGACATTGAAGTGGAAAATCCAGAAACAAATCTAACAATGGGTGTGCATCTTTCATCTCGTCTGCATTGCCCGACTCAGAGTCAGCCACTTTACTGACATACATTATCTCTTGACCGACCGGCTCAAGCTGTCTTCTCAGCACTAGGCACTGTTTTATGAGTTTTACCATTGACAATTTCAAATGTTTTTCAAATTCACATAGCCAAAACACGATGTCACGGCTCGATTCCAGAGGAGGCTGAAAAGCAATGTGTTCCCGGAGGCTGCCAAAAACACCCAGAACTTTGGGATTTTCAGATAAAAGCCCAGAGTCCTCCAAAATGCTTGCATGTGACAATCCTTTAAGATCCACTTCAAGCGAATGTACACCTTTGAAGCATTTGCGCAAAAAGAATTGCTGTTTCAATACCAAAGGGTGAAAAGAGAGTAGCTGCATTATCTCACTCTTGCTCAAAAAGTACAGTCTTGGAAACCGCTCACGAAAGTTCTGAAAAAGTTTCTCCATCCGGTTGGAAATATCTTCCATTGTAAACAAACCATCCATGAGGGTCTTGCAAAAGCTTTCACCATAATATCTGCGATTTTGTTCAGAGCTCAGAAATGTCCACACGTGAGGGTCGGTTGAGATTGATTGCATTATTTTTTTAAAAGCTTCATCAACTGGTTGAAAATGCTTCAGCTGAAAAAAAAATTCCACATGAAAATATTTAGTTACAAAGCTTTTAAAATGAGACATGTTCAACTTGTGTACGCATTAGAACTTACCAGATCTACTCGGTCACAATTTGATGTTTCTATTAATGTCTTTGTCAGGAAGACCCAAATCTGCTGAAATCTTTCAAATAAATCAAGCAGCTTATCTATAAATGATGAGAAAAAAGGCAGTTTATTTTAAAGAGCTGAAGACAAACAGAAAATCTTTTAAAATTCTTTCTTAATCACTACTTCACCAAGAAATTTGAGAGACTCGGCCAATTTTCTCAACTGCAGCCTGAACTCAACACTGTGTGGGGACTTCATCATAGTGGAAAGTGTTATCAAATCCTTCTGTATGTCAGTAAAGTATGTTTCTAGGCCTTAGAGAGAAAGTAGGAGAATATTGCTGTAACGTAAACTCCTGAGGTATAGAAGCAGTGAAATCAAAGTCTTCATGTGAAATACCGAAATGGTGAAATTTATTTGGCCATACCAACAATGGAGAATCTGGTACCATTACAGAAGCATTGCTGGGTGGTTTTAACAGTTAACCGGATGGATCCTATGAACATCTCTTCTGCCTCGAAGCTTCTTGAAGTCCGACAATGACGGCAAGTAGGGAGAACCAACTCATGTAGCTGAAAGAGTCTCTGTTTCCATTGTGAACAAAGCATTTGGAGACCCTTCTCCAAGTCTCTCTCTATTTGTGCGTCCCTGCATGTCTGATAATAGTTAAAAAAAAAAAAAGAGGATGGTTTACATTAAGTAATTATTAAGCCTGATTTCCAAAACATGTTATCTTGTCCGTTGTTGCCATGCAATCACTACTGTACCAGACTGCATATAATCTGAAATATTTACTTGCCTTTTCTAAAAGTGTTTGGTGGGTTTCAGAGACAAAAAAAGACATGAATGTACCGACAGTCAGGTTGTTCTCCTGAACATCAAGGAGGCCCATGTCTGTGTGACAAAAATTTTTTTTATGAATATTTCATATTACTCTTGGAATCATATATACCTTGTAAAAGTATTTACATCCCTTAAACAATTCCACATTTTGCCAAATACAAATTCTTGTGTATTTTACAGCGGTTATGTGTTACAGACCAAAACAAAGTAGTACTTAACTGTAAAGTGGGGAAAAATGATGCAGCGTTTTCTAAATTAACAAATAAAAACCTTAGAGATATGGTGTTTATTAAAATGACTCATATAACCTCTCGTAAAAATGAATGCAACCTTAAAATAAAATCATAAAAATGAGTAAATAATAATGTTCGAAAACAAACAGCAAAAAGAAAGCCATTGTTAAAATAAAGAAACAAAAGAGTCCTTCTGATGGAGAAGGACAAGCCTTGCAGAAGTCAAAATAGCCTCAATGTAGAACAATTCCTTCAGCAGGAAAATGAACCTAAACATACAGTCAAAATACAATGGAGTAGTATAGATCAAAGCATATTTTGTGTTGGAATGGAAAAGTCAAAGATTGTATCTAAATCCAGAGGATGTGAGACAATTCTTCAAACTTGCCCTAGAGAGGTTGTCCATTTAATATGGCTAGCTTGAAAAGTCAGAAGGGCAAATGTTGGTGATTTTACAAAGTATTGACCAAGGGTGTTTAATATGGACCCATGGTACATTTTTCTCAATTTCAATAAGCAAAGAATGCTGAAAACTACATATTCTTGTTTTTCCACTTCACAATTATGCGCAACTTAGTGTTATTCTGTTATATTAAGTCCCCCCCAAAATCAATTATCGTAGTAGGAAAAAGCAATAGTGAGCAGTGAAAAAATTCACATGAAATTATTATTTTTGCAAAGCACTGTATAAGATGTGGTGCATGTGGTAAAACATACATAAACAAAGTCACTAACCTTGGAGAAGAATTTTCCAGTGTTTCTCCTTAAGCATGGACTTCTTCAGATTTGCCAAGACCTCAGCCTGGTGGCTTAGCTTTTTCAAGATTCTTGAAGTTTCTTCCAGCACTGCATCATCAGCAGGGATGATACTGGTCAAAGATAGTGCTTGGTTTTTCCAAAGGATAATTTTCTCCATAGCTTGTGGCACTGAAACCTAACAATGAAAACAAACCAGGAGATAAATGAAGCATCATAGAATAATAAGGATTTCTAGAGTACAGGTAGGGATGGAGTTAAAAGTTTTATATTTTGTAGTACTGTTGTGATAATAATGAAACTAGCAATAAGAACTATTTATTACTTCTTTTTTAGGTAACTGTAAGGCTGTGACTGCATGGCACAGCAGTCACAGCCCCACAACAACAAATACTGCTCTTAAGAAACATACCCATTTGTAATACACTTCTTTAGGATACCAAGCACGTATAGAAGTTTGATTTGTGTCATTAAACTGCGCACGGTAGCTGCATTTAATCATATTTTCTAATTTATCAGTACCTATTGATACTCTCATAGAAAAAATTACTCAAATTCCTAAAATAATGCTTTACAACAGGCCTAAACTAGGTCGGATGACGATCACACGTTATTTGTTGTAGGTTTATTCAAGTTATTTAAGCTCCAAAGAAATTAACAGATGCCAGAAAAAAATCACAAATTCACTTAAGTCTGAAGGACATTCCAATTTACTTAAGGAGTAGATCAAATAAAAAAATTTATATTGTAGCTATTTCATTTTCTCTGGTAATAAGGTAAAAATGAATGACTTGACAGGTTACATCACTGAGTTTTAGTAGATTCCACTCTTCCATCCACGTAGTGCACTCAGCTTTAAGTTGCCACAGCTCTCCACGGGCGAGGATTTTCTTAACATCTACTGCCAGACTAGCTAGATCCAGTTGCTGCTCTAATGGGACGCACAAAGAGTCAGAGGTTTGGTAACTTGATAACATCTATTTCTCAATTAGTTGAGTAACTATTAAAGATGCCTATTTTTTTTTTTTCTCATACAAAATATTTTTATCTAGACTCACCTTGCATGGTTTGACTGCAATTACTAAGCTCCTCCAGTTTGGTCCTGAGTGTTTGCACACGTGTACCCATGTATTTTAGTTTACACACCATCTCGTTGGCATTCTGGCTCGGGTCAAGGAAAGGCCCAGAGGTGGCCTTAAGGACTATATTTCTAAGGTCATATGACAAATATGAAAACATTGTGCCCAGTGCATTGGTCACAGTGGGAAGGCTTTGGGACACAAGGGCATCAGCCTGTTTCAGATGGGCAATAAAATTATCCCACATCCTCATCACCTAAATATAAGAACACAAACGGATGCAAATGAAAAAGTAATATTTTCGAGATCTGACCGAACGTTGCAAGTTTTCAAGTTTATGCACATAAAAGGAGAGCATGTCTATAAAGTGTCTTATTTATGGCATAATTTTCACATCTCTGTCAGCTAACCTTCTCTTCCAAAGCCAGTTCCTCCTCAGTCATCTTCCTATAGATCATGCAAATTGTGTCACGGAGAGAGAGAATGTATTCCAAACGCCTCTGCATGTCAGCCAACATCTTCTCCAACTCCCTGACCTGCACAGGGGCAACAAATAACCTGTTTATCCAACATATTTTAAAGTATCACAACCCTCTACCACTTCCACTGCCAATTAGAGATGCCGGTTGATAGAAAGATGTTAAAATAAATGTTGCACAAAGATCAAATCCTTGAAATGAAAAACTTTTAAAAATAGAACAAAGATGTATAGAGACATTGTTTTGTATTTCAATATGAAACAGCAGTGAAAGTGTAAAAAAAAAAAGATGGCCTAAAATCGCACTTATTGTTCATAAACCTTTCTTTTAAGTGTAAAACAAACAAAATTGTCTTTAATTTAGAGACTTAAACAGACTTATAGGGCATCCTGGCAACCTATCTTTGGTCATTTTAAGTCACCTAAAACAAGAGAAGTTTGGTCTGATTTTACGTCCCACAGTGAGAAAAAAAATCTGTATTGGGTGTACGCAAGTATCAGGTTTTAACTGCATTTCACGTTGATATAACCATTATTTTCAAATGTTGTCCTCTTTTGTGTAAACGTCTTATTTTGAAAAAGTTTCTTTACCGTAAAGACGAATTGAGAGAAGTCATTCACATCATCTGGTTTTGTTCTGAGTTCAGCAGTCATCCTCTCCAACTCCTTTATGAGGGTTTCTGACTGCCTCTTCATCTGGTCAACAAGCAAGCTTTGCACTTCCTCCTTAATGATGCCAAGCACCTCCACTGATGAAACAACAGGAAAGAGAGGAAGAGGATTCATCATGAGACACAAAGTACATTTCTCAAACAGTACAGACATTAGCAAACCTTTCATGAAGCTTAAAGAGCATCTTGGTGGTTTGTACGTTATGTTCTGTTAACAGTGTGCAATTTTTGCGACAAATCTAGTTTAATGTATTGTTTGACGCAGATACAGCACACAAATTTGCAAAATTAAATCAATTAAAAGGTTTTCAAATGTATTCACTGCTCTCTTTTTTTCTTTTGCAGTTTTCAGTGTTTTACATTACTTAACATTTGGAAAAGTTTCCAAAACCCCAGAATATTAATATCTGACTTTCAGTTTATGAAACCACAAGTTGCAGTTTGAGAAAAGGAAGCTTTTGTTTTTGCACAGGGGACACATACTTAGAGTTTGCTTTGTACTGGTAGAATGGATGACGATCAGATTGTTGGATGTGCGGCTTGATGGGGTCACTGTCTGGACTCTCTGAGCCCAGCAGTGCAGCTGCTTAATGAGCTCCTCATACACAGACGCAGGCTGATCCTTAATGGTTTCCAGTAAGGCTGAACTCCACTGACTGACAAACAAATGGATGTTCTTCAACCATGAGTAATTCGCATAGAGCTGTTCTATTTCTAGTTCGGAGTCCTGTCCGAAGAGACATGAAAAGATATGAACAGACTACTAATATTTAAGATCAGTGTCTAGTGATTGTAAAAACAGATACTTTTACCTTGATGATCTTGGCATGCTCAGTATCAACTTGCTTTGTAACATCATTGATGTTGACGTACCACTCTAGCCGGGCTTTGGAAAGAGGATAGTCATTCACCTTTTTGCCTTCCACCATCAAAGAAGCTGAATGAGAAAGGTTGGTTAATCAATCACTGCAACTGCGTTTGCTTCTGGAGAACAATAAAAACTTGTCTTTCTTACAAAATTGCAACTCTAAGCTACGGAAGCTGAGAGCGGACATCTTTTGCACATACTTTTTCCAGATGGTTTTCTGGAGATAAATTCATTCGCCAGTGGTTTTCTCAAGATAACGAGTTATCCCGATGGTTTCCTCAAGATGAGTATTTTTCACGATGGTTCTCTCAAGATAACGAGTTAATTTCACAATGTTTTTATTGAGATAGTGAGTTCATTTCCCGATGGTTTTCTCAAATTAACAAGTTAATCGAGGAGCGTGTTAAACCTGAATCCATCCTTCAATTTCATGCCACTGGTGATAGGTTTACTTGAAAAAAACCATCAGGAAATTAAGTCATCTCAAGAAAACCAAGGGAAAATAAGTATATGTAGAGCATGTCTGCTGTTGGCTTCCATATAAAGCAACTGATGTTACTACAACACAACATTAATAGAAACAAAAAGAAATGACCGTACCTGTCGCAGTAGAATATTCATCAGAGGTTAAATCCTGATCCGAGTCGCAGTCTTTGCTGCTAGTCTCCAGGAAGAATCCTAAATCGTCACATAACTGTCAGGGATGAAAAGAGTTGATGTCCATACAATACATATTCTAATTTAAATATCATAAAATTTGTTTTAAAAAAATAAATGCTTATCTACCTGAACAATGGTGTCAGCCCTCAGGAAGGAATTGGTCAGTGCTTTGTGAAACTCAGAGATTGGTGGGTCAGTGCTTAACTGACTATTGGCACTGAAACGCAATTCAGTGTAGAAGACACTGCGCCGCTGAGATGAAACTTTCTGAGAAACGCATAATACAATAAACATCAGCGTACCAACTCCTAAAAGATGAGTTTCATAATAGCTTTGTGTCCCCATTTATGTTAACAGGAAAAAAATGTGTCTTAGTTCTGAAAATAACTTTTAGAGAAGAGAACGTGAAAGTGACTGGTGACTGGTTTTTGCCCAGTGTTAATTCCAAATGAAACTGATGTGTAATTCTGCTTTCCACAAAGGCCAGATTTGGGTAGTGCACTACAAAAACCTGTCCTACTAACATGTTACCCCACCTAAGCAGTGGATCTCTGCAACTGGTTGTGCCAAACTCTATAAACAAGAGTATATGCAGGTTTCAGAAAGTCAAACTTAAGGCCATTTTAATGCCATCATGAATAAAATTTAAGACTGAAAAAACTATAAATAAATGGAATATTAGAGGGATCCCCCTCTATTACCATCATCCATAGCAAAAACGATGAGATTTCTGGGCTCTGTTTGAAGCTCTTGGCAGTGGCTTTGCGCTTCTCACACTGCAAATGGCTCTCTGCAACCTTAACACCGATAGCGCCAAGCTTTTTTTTTTTCCAGAGGACGCCAAGTGTCATAATGGTAGGCAAACGAAGTGAGTCAACAGAGGGGAAAAAATGCCATCCATGATTTAAAAAAAAAAAAAAAAAAAGTAGCTAGCAAGCACATATTAGTAATAACCATTAGCTTAACCGTCTTGACTTTAAAATTTAGGACCTGTGTTAACGTATTTAAGCCACACATATATATTTTTAAATGAATCTAAGATATTTTAAGACCTTATTTTTATATACATGAATTTAAGACTTTTTAGGGAACAGACACCTGATAATTTGATGAGTTAAACAGTATTCTTTGAGATATTCAAAACTCGGAATACCTTTTTATAGCCTGGCCTAACTTGAAACTGCTCCACAACTTTATCATTGCTCTGTTCATTGGCATTCATAATGCTGTTAGTCCATTAACTTTCTCAAACAAATGCAGTGACTGAATACATTTGCATACTCTCTTTCTACGTTAAAGTTTAAACTTTAACTTCATGCCATATAAAAACATTTGCGCTACATAAACACATTTGCAGTACACTTTGTTTTATACTCTCTTCATACCTTAAAGAATTTGAGAAAAGAATTGGCATCTTGCTGAACGACAGTAGCAAGATTCTGCATGATGATGTGATGGACCAACAACGCAAAGTTTCCCAGTTTCTTCAAAATGCTTTCCGCCTCGGCCAGCTGTTTCTTTATGCTTTGTCGGCGGGCCAAGAGCTGGTAAATGGCTTCAGAAGAATTCTTGATCTTTTTGGAAAGTTTTAGTTGAATCTGGAGCGCCGTGTGATTTTCATAAGACTCATCTTTTACCTGAAGATAAAAGTTTCATCAAAGAGAATTAGACGTTTTTTTAATTAATAAAACAAAAGTAATACTTTTGCTGAGCCAAAAACTGCATCTTTTTTAGATGTCTTTCTGAGACAAAGACATACCGAATTCATAAGCGCAGCCTGATATTTGGATAACCTCTGTAGAGTCAGAAAACACTCATTGTTTTTCGTCATCAGTACTTTCTTGAATTCTAGCAATGAAAAGCTTTTAGATTCATCCAAAGGCATCCAGTTTATTCCTTGTAGCTCCTCAATTACTCTGTAGGCACAAGGAGTACAAAAGTGGCTTAAAAGTCCAATTTTGTTTGCTTCATCTAAGCGTTTAAGACAGTTTGCATTCAACACAAATGTTCCTGTATTATTTAGATCACTATCCAAACTGAAGTTACTCCTAACTTACCCAGATAACAGATGTAGAGCAGTTCTGAACTGAGGTACAGCTAAAAGAAGCAGGTCCTGAAGCTCGTCGCACTTGCGCCGAAAATGTATCCTGCGTACCGTCTTATGCCAGCTGCCACACGCAGCCAAGAGAAGATGAAAAGAAATACATATAAGCAACGTTGCACATTATAGCCCAGCGGGGAGAAATAGGGGTTTTTAAAAATCGGCTGTCGGTGATTGGCCAGGAAGCTACGATTGGTGCACCCCCAGTAAGACAGACAAATTATTGTAGAAGCACTTTACCTGGAAAAAGTTTTGTTCATTCTGAAGTTTCTGAAAAAACTGATTCTCTGCAAAGTCGTCCATAGCACGTACTCTCTGTACCAATCTCCAAGACTGACAGCTCCACCAAATCCTGTCGCCGTCACGTGAACCACAGAATTAGGGCAGAAGACGTAGTAGTCCGTTCCAGCATCTGTGGCTGGGACCACTTGCAGATCATAAGGCCTACAAATCAAAATTACACTTACACACTCATTTACATTTTAACATTCAGCATTCAATCAACAAAAGGAATCAAGTGCCAGTTCTACCTGTATGTATCCTCATGCACTTCCTTCAGGTAAAACAGTTCATCCAGGCCTTTCCTTTCTGCAAACAAATGAAAAACCTCTATGCCACTCATAGAGTATTCAATTTGTTTACTTCCTTTTGCACTTTTCATTTTTCTTCTGCCCTTCCCCTCTGACGCATCTATCGATTCATAATACCCTGCAAGACTGAAGCAACAAAGAAGAATCAACAAACGAGAAACTCCTTTAGGACTCAAAGGGAAAAACTTGACCTTTTGAGATTGGTCAGATTTTCATGAAAGGATTTCAGTTAGCAATATAACCTTCTGTTTAGCATTACGCCGTTGAAGCTCAGCGTTTGGAAACAAAAATGCTATTTCATTTTTTCTTTTTCTTTAACTACCAAACAATATTACCTCTCTGCTTTCAGCTGAGCGATTCTAGTGGGGGTGTGAGCTCTTAAGGCAAGGGTCACTGGTCGAAGTCCTTCAGCCCATTTTGCCTCCGCTATGGCTCTCTGTGAACCAGCATGACCGATGAGATGAGGTGGTTTCCACAACGGCTCGGGTTTGTTAGATGGAAGGTCTTCAGTGAAAGATGTAAAACTGAAAAGGTCCTTTGACCCAGAGGATGTTGGGAAGCATTTCTCAGAGAACAGAGGCAGTAAAGTTCTTTCAGGGGAGTGGGCCTTTTTCTTAACTGTGGGTCCACACTTTGATTTGTCACTATGACACATCGGAGAAGAGCCAGCAAACATGCTGCTGATTTGTTTGTGTACACCACTAGCCGGTGTGAGAATAACAAAATAGACACTGCATTGCAACAGTCAGTTTCTGTAGGGAATTAAAGAAATGAGAAAAGGTTACAGCCATGCTGTATCATGCAGTAGTCATACATAGCATCGCAGATGAAGTTGAAAGAAAAGTACACATGATTTTCAATATTTTTAGCAAATGCAAATCTGAAAAGTTTGTACTTGGTTGCCTTGAATCAATACTTTGTATTATTGCCATTTGCAGCTGCAGGTGTTTTAGGGCATCTTTTCACACTAAAATCCCTGCTAATTTATGCTTTCAAACAAGCTCAAGCTTTAATCAGATTGGATGGAAAGTGTGTGTAAACGCAAATTTCAAGTCTTGTGCCATTCCAACATATGAATTATGCTTCTAGTCCAACTTTTGCTGCTCCGGCTTTATGTTTAATATTTCTATTCTGTCAGGAGGTGAACCTACACCCTCATACATCTGTGTATTTTTAAAAGCTTGGGATATTTTTTTTTTCATTCTCTAACAAATGGACTCTGTTTATTCATTAGTTGACCTCTGAAGGTAGTTGACAATACTACCTTCAGAGGTAGTAAGGTATATCTCCCAAAATCTTTTAGGATATATTAAAAGATACCGAACCATTTCCACATCACACTTTCCAGATTGTTATTTGGAAGAAATTGTAAAAAGCACGTATCCTTTCTCTACTTCATGTTAGTGCACCACATAATATCACAGAAAAATACATAAACGTTTGTGGCAAAGTGTGAAAAAGTTCAGAGTGAAAATTTTGTTGGCACTGTAGCTTTAAAGCTTTAAATTAAATATACAGTAAACTAAGCAAGATAACAATGAATGTAATATTTAAACAAATAATGGCAGTTTGGTTAAATTATTGACAAGCATTAACTACCCTGTAGTCGTAGCACAACACCTGTGCTACGACTACATTTAGTTTCTTCCACTAAATTCAACAGGTTTTTTTCAGTAGTTTACAGTAGTTTTGTCTGTTGCCCATCACTACTGCGTGACAAAATTTACCATGCTAAGCTAAATGTGAGTTTTGTTAGCTAACTATGCTAGCATTTCGACGACAGACGACGACTCGCAGAAAAAAATTATAATAAAAAAGCTTCCTCAATTATGAGTGTCTGCAAATGAAAAAAATAAAATAAAATAAAGTGCCAATTATAAACTTGAACGGTTACTTGAAACATAACGCGCTCTCGCTAACAAATTACAAATAAATAAATGAAAAAGACACTTTAGCAACTTTCTTTCTTACCTGCGCAGGGAAAAGTTGTGAGGGAACCACGGCGACGAGCTCGTTGTTATGGCAACGCGCAGTGAACTCTGTTGACGGGAGGTTGTCAGGCGTTGAAGGTTGAGTGAAAACAGGCCTGTAGCCTTCATTTTTTAAAAATAAAATCTCGTTTCATCCCTTGTTCGAAAAGTTCCTTATGCTCTTGTTGGAATTTTAATACATTTGCTCATACAGTTGGAGTGTACTTGCTTTCGGAAACCGTTCTCCGTTTATAGTGATTTACGTTTTACTGCGACAGCCAAGACGCTGATCAATAAAGTTTTGAGAAAATTTTTTTTAGACAATCCTTGGAAAACAAGTCCCACTCATTATCATAATCCTTTTATCATAAGAAACGTGTGAGAAGAAAATAAAAAGTTGATTTTACATGATATTTTACATGTTTAAAAAAATATACATAAAGGATGAGTTTTTTTTTTTTTTTAATTAGGACATGTATATTTATGTATTTATTTATATTCAGTCATGAATTACTTACATCACTCTTAGGTATATTTTACACATTTTATCTCTTATGGTTACATTTGTATTATTAATATTTAACACCTTGGATGGAGTAGCTTGTCAACTGATAAGCAATTTCCCCTCAGAGATCAGTAAAGTATATCCTACTTTATTTTGGTGAACTTCAGGGAGGTATGGAGCAATAATGGAAAGTTGCTAAGAACAGACTCTACCTAAACTCTACAGAAATTGAATGCTTAATGCATTGAATTAAGCATTCAATTGAATGCATTTTTTTTCTTCACATTGCTATATTCATTTAGTTTTGCACTGTTGCTTACAAAGCTGAAATGTACACACAGCTTTTCATCACGGCTCCACGACTCCATGAAGTTCTCAAAACTCTAACAGACTCGTATAAAAAGCTTTAAATGTTTTGATGTCATCTGTCTAGACAGCATTCAGTTCAAGTCTGTTTGTCACCTTGAGTCTTTCTTTTTTATTACAGTGACTGTAAAAAGCAATTTTCAATCTGAGGCCTGCGCTAATATCACAGCAGAGTTCTCTCAGTCTTGCTGCAGATCTGGGCAACGACAGGGACACTTATTTTTATTTGTGTATGTGTTACCTCACACTTGCTCAGCAGACAGGGTCGCTGCAAAGCCGATGACCCAATGCCACGGACTGGGCTTCTAACATTTTCTAACTGACATTAAAAGTGATTTAGCTCCTTTCTATCTTTAGTAAAAATACTAAGTAACTAGAATGCTGAATTAAAGTTTTCTGACAGGTTCTGATGAGTTGGTTGTGACTGGATGGGATATGAACAAACTGAATTAAACTGTAGTGTAAAGCAGCTCTGTCCTGAATAAACATACTCATCAAGAAATCCAACACGACCAAATCTATGAAGTCCACCAGTCTTGTGCCTTTGTCATACGGAGGGGTCTTCTTCACGTTCACGCAGTAATTAGGATCCGTTTCCCATCTGAAACACACGGAAAGTCATATTTTCTAAAAAAACAAAAAAAACAATACTCCCTAAGCACTAGGGCAATCGCAGGACAATTCTGAAAGAAAGAAAAACTCTGAGTTTAATCCCAAAGGATATTTTTACATTAATCTTAAAAAAAAATCTAAATTTCGGATTTTCAAAAATGAAAAATGTCAGACCTTTGGATCTCGGAAAATTTCCAAAAGTTGATTTTTTTTTTTTTTTTTTTAACTCTTGAAACTCAGAAACAACCAAGTTTTGTTCTAGAAAATGTCTGAGATTAATCTCAAAACTTCAGAGTTTTTTTTCTAGTAAATTTTCATGCGCAGAAAATTTTCTCCTGTTTTATGGACATTTTTTAAATTTACACTCAGAAACGCCCTTCTTTTTGTCCAGAACATTTCTGACATTAATCTCAATTATTTATTTTTTTGTCAGAAATTTACTCCTTCTCTTTTCCTACCTACAACACGCCATCTTGTAAATTGATATGTTTCCAAAACAAACACACTCGCTGACTGGCTGAAATCTCAATCCATTTGGTATGATTTGAAGTTCCTCATCGTAAACAGCTCGACGCTTCCGGGTCTACTTACTGCGCCAGCTTGCTGCGGCTGTAGGAGCGTCTCCATGGAGACCTCCAGCTCCTGCGTTTGGCCAGCGACAGGTCTGGCAGCATCACGGCCAGCGAGGCCTCCAGGTCCTGGGGGGTCCCACACACCGCGTGCTCCGTGGAGCAGTAGTAGGAACACTGGCCATAGAAGCACACATTGCCCACTAGAGGGAGAAAGAAGCGCACAGATAAGAAAAATAGAGGTCGGTGATGAAAAAGAGACACCAATGTCAAAGCGAGTTCAAAAAAAAAAAGAAGAAGAAGAAGAGAGAACTCGCGTGGTTGAAATTAACTTGTTTATATTCAGAATTTCAAAGGCCTCGCAAGCGGGGCTGCATGAATAATTGAGGAGTGTGTGTGTACCGGGGGAATTAAAGAAGGTTTTAGCCAATTTGCGGTCAGTTGTGACATCTTTGATCTCCTTCACCACGTCCACCAGCCTCCCGACGGCAGGAGGGACTCTCCGGTAGCCCAGGATCCTGCAGCGAGATGAAGGGGAGACGAGAAGAAAGACGAGTGCAGAGAGGAGAGGCAGAAGAAGACGGCGGGGAGAAAGATCTGAGACGCGGCGTTGCGTAACAGGCGTTCATTAAAGCCAATGCATCACGTCGCCGTTTAATTGACAACGCTCGCCGTGGCAGCGGGGCGGATTTATGGGCTTTAATAAAGCCATTCTCTACCTGTCCAGGTGAAAGGCGGCAATTTCCGCGTTGTGTCGCTCAAAGTCGGAGAAGTAGTAAAGGTTGTAGTTGGTCTCTTCGTCTCTCTCCTGTCTGTTCGGGAAAAGAAGAATTCATTTATGCAGGTTCTAGTAAATTCTACTCAATTCTTCTGGTTCTGTTTGACAGAATGTGTCTAATCCAATAATTTGGATCCAACCCCTTAAGATAGGTAACACTCTGCCACCTGGGCAGTCACAGTCTGTGGCCTTAGAGTGCAACATCATTTGTCTCTCTTTGTATCTTTAAGGATTTCCTGTTGAGTTTGTGCCAGGAGAACTTACATTTTTGAAATATATTTTATCGCCATATATTCTAGGGCTGCACCGATTGCAGTTTTCCTACCTGCTGATACCGAGTTTTGTTTTTTTTTTGTCTGAAATGTCACTGGAAATACTTGTATATATTTACTTTCTAGGAGTGCCAATAAGTGTGAAGGGGTCGCCCCCCATGACATTTCCTCTGTCCAGCAGTTTTCCTACAGCTTTTTTTTGTGTTATTATTATTATTATTATTATTCAGTTTTTTTCTTTTCCATTCTTTATTTGCTTATTCTGTCTTTGGAATGCAGTACACTGCAGCTGCATCACCTCCCTCTGGGGAATGAATAATACATGAAATTGGATTTTCTTCCAACAATGCTCTTCCTTAAATCTGGTGTTTATTTACTGGAGCCATTTCAAGAAGATTACATTTAGTGCAGGCTTTGCTAAATGGTCAATGTGTTTTTTTGTTGTTTTTTTTTCCCTCCTTCTCCAACTCACTTCTTGGGCTTGAACAGAGCTTGTCCGTAGTTGGGAAACGACATCACCAGCTTCAGTTGCGTCCCCCCTGACTTCTGCACTGAAAAACAAGCACAGAGAGCGTTACCATCGCAACACACACACACACACACACACACACACACGCCGACACACAGGTTAGCAATTCAGCACACCATTTCATACACGTTGCCTTCAACATATAAATGTATCTTTATTTACATTCCATCGTAGTTCTGAATGTATTAATCTCCATCCATCTTCCTATCACCCGCATCCACACTGCATGATGCATCATGCAGTTTTTTTTTTTTTACATTTTGCATGGAGCTCAAAGACTTTTGCTTTTGCAAGCCATTCCATAAACACTTGTAAGATTGTCAAAGCTTTTTTTTCTACTGTAGCAATGCTTATGCAGAGGATAATTCCAGCTACCTTTTAAGAAACACTCTGGTCCAGGTCTGGATTTCGTGGTTAACCTTCGAAAGGGTTCAGCCAAATAATAACAATAAAAACTTCAACAGTGAAGAAACTCACATGACTCGCATGGAGAAGTTTGCTGCAAAGCCAGCAACTCGTGCATTCCTGGCGATCATCTGCTGAACCCTCTTCCATCTGCGTTGAACCTCAAAGGTCCTCCCCAAGCTTCAGTCTCTCTCATTTGAGAAGAACTTCAAAGTCCTGTTTGAAAGTCTAGCCCCAAACCTCCGGTGTTGCAGGAATACCAGAACCCTCCTTTTCAGCCTGACTCTTTACTCTCTGCGGCCCCTAGTTTGCCACCACACATTTGGCTAAGAATACCAATGATGTTTCCGTTTAAAATCACAGCGGGTTCTGATTCAAAGGTCTATCCATTTGAATTAAAATCAGTACATTTTTGTTCTTCGCTTAAAAATTCTCTCCTTGCCTGGAAATTCAGCCAAGACGCCTGATTGGGGGTGTAAAACAGCTTCAGCCCCTCTGCTTTAATTATTCAGCAGGAGAGAAAAAGAACACTGCATAAATATGGAAAGCCAACACTGCACATGTTCCTACCTGCGCTGACGATGCGATGCGTGGCGAGCTGCTGGGCTAAAGGCTCCATGTTGGGGTCACGGTGTGGGTAGAGCTCCCAGCGTGTGATGCCCAGATGAAAGCGTAACCATGGAGGCTGGCTGCTAACACTGCTGTTCCACTGGACATTGTCATATATGTCTTGTGTGTCACTTTCCCTGTAAAAATTAAAAAAAACATACCTCTAGCAAACAGTTTCGGAGTTGTCATGCTATGCAAACACCTGCAATATTTTAGGCCTGTGTTTGTCAAACTGTGGTATGGCTACCACTGGTGAAACTTGGCTAGCTTTAGCTTTAGAGGAAAAATACTCCAAGAATCTTCTAGAATGTGAACAGAAAACATCTGCTGGTGGATACTTATGCTGCCGACTACTTATCTTTGACACATTGACTTGGATGAAGGAATAACATCACACCCAACCAAGATTTGTTCTGCTTGCCAGCTGGATTTAGCAGAGGTTTAACTCAATGACTAGGATGTTAGCAAAACATGCTAATAGCCGGCAAACTCTACATTTTAGGCTTTCAACACTAAAACAACATGTTCAAATGGAGGTTGCACATACAGTATGAGTGGGAAAGTTTGAATGAGATTCAAATTGCCAGAAGCACACATGAGTAGTTTATTACACACATTATTAGTGGCTATCACCAGATGGCGGCCATATTGGTTTTTGCTGAGAAACTCCTCTCTTTCCTGCTTGGTGACCTGATTTGAATATTTATATGACTAGTCACTTGGAAATGTTTACTAAAATATGCAAAGAGATAGGATTTTTGTTCTTTTTTTGTGACAAACTAATAACAAAAGAACACATCAAACTCTTTCTGTAGTGTTCTATCTATCTATCTATCTATCTATCTATCTATCTATCTATCTATCTATCTATCTATCTATCTATCTATCTATCTATCTATCTATCTATCTATCTATCTATCTATCTATCTATCTATCTATCTATCTATCTATCTATCTATCTATCTATCTATCTATCTATCTATCTATCTATCTATCTATCTTTCTGTCTGTCTGTCTGTCTGTCTGTCTGTCTGTCTGTCTGTCTGTCTGTCTGTCTGTCTGTCTATCTATCTATCTATCTATCTATCTATGCTACATATCTGAACTAAGGTTATCGGTATCAAAGTCGGTATTGGCTGATGCTTGCTTCCAAATTTTAAAATATCAGTTTCATTCAGATGAGTAAGACTGGGCCGATATTAAAAACCAATGTTGACTTCCGTCTTGCCATTTGTGTTTCAGACGGTGAAGAGGAATGTGACCATTTGGTATTTGTTTGGTCATGTGACGAGGATAGTGATACAGCGTAGGATTATCACTATCAATATTACAATCAATATTACTGTTTAAAGGAACAGTAATATTGGCTGTTTTTGAGCTATAGCTGTATGAACTACTTCTCAGTGCAATTTGTACTGCTCCATCATGGAGCAGAGAACTGTGTCTGCTCCCTGCAGTCTGACCCATCTGGTAGAATCTCCCACTGTACATGCTAGGAGTAAGCTAGGAAACTTAGTTAACTGTTAGCAAAATTACACATATAAAATAAACAGAGTAGATGAGTTTAAGGTTTCATTTGCCTCATCTCTCTTTCTCTCTCTTCTACCTGGAAATTCTCAGATTATTTCTTCTCTTTTAACACTATAATGCTGACCACATCTGGGAGCTCCTCTGACTCGGTTTGGTCTTTGGTTTCACTTTCAGAAGCCAGTCGTCCTCGGGAGCAGCCGGCCTGGGCGTGTTGTAGAGCGGATGGTCGAACAGCGCCTTCAGCTTCAACATGTCGGACTCCCAGCGTTCCGTTTGGTTGGCATTGCTCTCTGTGTTGTTCTCCGTCGCTCGTTTATCTCCTTTCCATGTCAAGCGTTTGTAAGGAAGCCTTTGAACGTTTACTTTTGCTCCCCTTCTGCAGTCTTGACTGGAAGAATCCCCTTGAATGGAGTCTGTTGGTGGCTCCCCGTGCCCTCCGTCCCTCGCCGAGGCGCTGGCGTTGCGCGCCAAAACCCTGAAGCTCATCTCGGGTGGCAGCGGGGCGTCACAGGGCAGGTGAGGGATGGAAAGTGTGACGAGTGCCAGGAGGAGGTGGAGGGAAACGGTCACGAAGGCCAAGGAGAGACAGATTGTCCTGGAGCGACGCCACATGCACCATGTCATCCTCCTGAAAAGACAGACAAGCGGGTCAAAGGGATAAGAAATAGCTCAGACACTAAAAGATACACGAACAATAGGGTCTGAATGAGTAAAAGTAAACAGCAAAAGTGGTCATACCTCTTTAGACTCTCACATTTCGGAATTACAAAACCTTATTGGATTGCATGTGGCAGAACAACACAAAGATATTAGGATACTTGTGGAGGGGAAGAAAGCAATAGGGGTTTTTCAAAGTGTGTTAGCATTACCCTAAATCTGGGGTGTCTAAGTGCAGCCCAGGGGCCATCTGTGGCCCCATAGATTAATTTTTTGTGGCTGCCAGCTGCAGTTTTTGCCCATCCAGGTACAGGCATAGGTGGCTAATGCAAATGGAGACTTTTATTTTTAAATGGGGGTCAGGGTTTCACCCAGTGTAAATCTGGTGGGCCACCAGACTTTACTTGTGTCCCCACCAGGCTTAGTATTGTTTATTTATTTTCTTTAGTTTTTTTTTTTTTTAACAATTGCCTTTTTTTTTAAAGACTTTATAGTTGGAGTTTAGGTATTAATCTTCCAGTCTTCCAAGTGATATTTTCAAATTTCCTGTCAACTTTAAACATTTTTTAACCCCAAAACGCATCGAACCGCTGCATGACTGCCCAAGAGTCCCAAGCACTGGTCTTAGCAAGTCTTCTGGGGGGAACACTGGGGGTAAAATAGAGAATAGAGAATGTTAAGTACAACACTAAGTATTCCTGGTTTTCTAACCAAGCTTTGATAATGAGTTGAACCACGACTATCCAAAGACTTTTACTGAAAACCCATTTTCGTTTTAACAATGAGAATGGCAAGCATTTTGAAAGAAAGTGAAACAAATCCTGTTTTTATCATTTGCTCAGTTGAGTCAAAAACTATTTGGAAACCTGGATGTCTTTCTGTCTTTCTTTCCCCACGTGACAAAAAGTTTGGACGCCCCTGTCCTTAATAAAACTGATTGCAACTCACTGCCTTAAGAAGTCGTCTAATTATTAAATACAGTCCATGCAATTTACCTCAGAAAACAAATAAAACTGTTCTGTGAAGATCTCAGAGATTTGTAAGAGAAAATTAGCAAACCAATAGCAATGAATGCTAGAAGTTACTCTGGTCGGACACATGGTGGTGGCGGCATCATGCTGTGGATGTCCATTTCTTCAACAGACACAAGTATACAAACAGAGTTCAGCAGCAGTTAAAACCAAACAGGAAAACAACCCTAAACAATCAACAAGAGCTTCGACAGAATGATTTTGTTCAAATTTATTCACATCTTAGAATGGTCCAGTCAAAGTCCACAAATAAATTAAATTGAAATTCCGTGGAAAGACTTGAAAATTGTTCTCACATATGACCTAGATAATCTGACTGACTTTAATTTATTGTGAAGAAAAAAAAAATAGGCAGAAAAAAAGCAAAGCTGTGGACACAGAGTAACCAAAAACACTTCATTGATATTTGCAGTAGGTTCTCCAAAATGAATGCCTCCCTTTTCACACATTATATACTCCGTCAATATAAGAAACATGCACTGTTTTGTGTTGATTTATCACGCAAAATCCCCATATGTTGCATCGTGGTTGCCATTTGGAAAATGTTGTAAATGTTAATGTTCTCTGGATGTGCTAGCAAAGCGCCTAATGTTTGGACAAAAAGAGAAAGAGCAAGCATGGTATAGTTAACGCTTTGAAAAACAAACTTCTAAACCAAAGCTGTAATCAGAATTTTAACAAGGTCTTTAAGATTTTTTTTTTCTTTTCCCTTCTAAATCTAAATCAAAATCTTTTAACATCCAGAGTAAAAAGGCAAGGCATGCTACAGGAGACATACTCACATGTTTTGTTGTGTTACCACTTATCTGCTCCTACTGGTGTCTTTTCCAGAGGTACGAAGAGACACTGTGTTGTTGTACCCGGGTTCCAGTCGTCACATTTTTCTCTATTTTTTTCTCTAACTTCAAAGAATTGCAAGTTGGGAGAGCTGCCAGGTTAGAGTGATCTGGGCACAGATCAATGTGTTTGCTCATTACTCTTTAAAACTGTTTGTCTTATGTAATGTGACTTTTCTCTGTTTTTTTTTTGTTGTTGCTGCTTTTTAATGCCTGACATGTATGAATTATTGAATACGCAACTTATTTCATCTGTTACACCCAACATGTAGTGCCAGAAGATTTTCTTTCTTACAAGAGACAGTACTTACATTTGAATACAAATGTGGTCTTCATCTATTTAAGCTTCCGCAGCAACCATTGACAAAACGATGAATATTTCACCACTCATGGTCAGTCTCGCATGCGTTCAGAAATTTAAATTGACTCCATTCACGAACCATGCGCAGACAAAAACTTTGTTTTTTTTTCCTCTTTGCTGAGCAACCGCAATGAACCTGCAGCTTTCAAGGCAGCTGCAGAGAAAACCATAAAACCAGCAAGAGAAAGGATACATTAGTTTAAAAAAATATATGTATATACAGTATATGTATATATAAAATAGCATGTAAGCAAAGCAGCTGTCAACCAGAAGAGCTGGGAGACAGAGGTTTCATGTTCTGCGCTGAGACTTCATCAGGCTCGCCAGGCCTCATAGAGGATCCCTAAAGATACGGCGCTCCTGTGAAGTCGGACTCTTTGGGGCGTGCATGCGCGTGTGTGTGTGTGTGTGTGTGTGTGTGTGTGTGTTGCTGCATGTTTTATAACTGCGCGCGTGCTCGCTCAGCCCGCTCCACGTGCTGCGTGTCGTAGCCATGTGACACTCTTGAGAATATATTGATGAGAAATCACAGCGTGTGAGTCATTTAACATCAGCTCAAAGCTCTAGACTTTTTTTTTTCCTCACAGTTGGTCACATTCATTCACTATTCACCGACATTTGTAAGGAAACATCATAAATGATGCTGGGTAACAACATGTTTTGAATGCAAACTAACATGCAGACCACAGGAGATTTGAATAAATATTCCATTTTTTAAAAAAAACAACATAAAACCAACAACATTGAAGGACTCGCAAACACCTCCTCACCTCGAAGGCCTGTGAAAACAGCCAGAACTCGGTTGGTAATTATTTCAGTGTTTGCAAAAAAACAAGTCAATATCAAGAAGAGAAATCTATGGGCTTAAGAGTTTCCACCAGCGCTGGGTTTCTGTGTAGGATAAGCAAATATGAGCATTGCAGTTTACACAGGCACTTCTAGAGTTTGCCAATAAAAAGTAGATATTAAAAACTCTTTTGTCTGTAGTACCATAGGACGTGGTCATGTTTAGAACATGTGACCTGAAGGTCATTGCCATGGCAGCAAAGGAGATGCCTGTGGGTGGCCACCAGCAGTGATGCCCGTTGATAAAGTGAAGATGCCTTAGGTGTTAAATCAAGTGGAGTTTACTTGTATTGCACATTTCAGCAAACAACAAAAAAAGCAGTTCAAAGTGCTTTACGCCATAAAAACACAATACAGTAACCAGTTATGAAACAAGCAACAAACATTACATTTAGTCAAACGCCATCATCAAAATTATCAAGCAAATGCACATCAAATTTTGATCAATGTTCCCGTTGTCATTAATCAACACGAAACAGGTGGAATTTTAGCTTTTAATTTAAAGGGATTCAGTGCTTTGTCTGTTTTGCAGTTTTCTGGAAGTTTGTTCTTGCTTAGTGGGGTAAAAAAAATAATAAAATGTCTATTCACTGAGCCAGTTTAAGGACTTTAGAACTGAGGTGATCTGCTCTACTTTCCTAGCTTTAGTGAGAACACCAGCAGCAGCGTTTTGAATCAGCTGCAGCTGTCTGATTGACTTTTCTTCTAGACAGATCCGTGAAATCACTGTTGCAGTAATCAATGCAACTAAAGAGAAACACCTGAATACGTTTCTCTAGATCTTGCTGCGACATTAGACCTTTAATCCAAGAAATGTTCTTCAGGTGATAGAAGGCCGACTGTAACTGTCTTTATGTGACTCTGAAGGTTCAGGTCAGAGTCCATCACTATGCTTAGATTTCAGGCCTGATCTGTAATAACACAAAGCTGTATATGCTGACTCTAGATCGTTTCTCTTTGGGTCAAAAGATAAAAAGTTACATTTTGTTTCTGTTCAGCTGGAGAACCTTACGGCACATCCACTCATTCATCTGTTCAATGCTTCCATTCAGTGTTACCCATGAAAACGTTAGCATGTATTGGGTGGCCAGAAGGACGGCAGCTTCTGGGCTGGGAGAAGGAAAGTCTTGGGAGAGGGAGGAATTTGACGAGGCTTTCAATTGGCCTCAAGAAAGTTCTGGAAAACAGGAATGGCTGTCGCCATCATCATTGTTGAAAGTGAGAGAAGCATTTTAACAGTGTCCTGAATCCAGCGGACAAGTTGTTTGTGAAGGAGAATTGTCTGACAATGTAGGGAAAGTTGAGTCCATTCCTAGAAGGCAGAGGAAGCTGAAGTAAATAAAAATCCCCATCTATTTAAGGTGACTAAAATGGAGGAGATATGTTGCTTAATGCTGAAGTGACAAAGGGCACTGATGGCCCTAATCTTTAGAAGAAAGGGACAGAAAGTTCAACTATCAATGATATAAACCTTCATTCTCTGTAAGAAAGTTTTCTCTAGGGTTTTGGGAGGAGGTTCTGAACAAGAACGATCCAGATTTGTTTATCCAGATGGAGTCACCGAGGTGGCTATGAGAGTTGCTTCGTCCGGTCTTGATGTGTTTGGTGGATCTGGAGAAAACTCCCAAGCTGAGGGTCTTTGTGGGCTGATGCTTCAGGAATACAGGGTATGTATGCATCTTGTTTAACATCAACCCTTCTAAGTTTGACTCAACGCCTCCTTTGGTTGATTTGTTAAGGCTCACATGTGTGCGAAACAAAACTGTCTCAACTATGATTTCTGAATAGTTAGCAGCAGTTCGGAGACAGGGCCAAACTTTGTGGGTTTGACACCAAACTGTTAAGAGGCTAAAGAGTTAGCAACCCAGTTGCTACCACACCAGCAAGCAGGACCAAACACATAAGCTTAGTTCTGGTGAAATAAAGGGACAGGAAGTCAGTGACAAACCAACAAGTAGCCAGACTTCATTTCACAAATTCAAATAACCGGACGGACCAGGAGAACAACAGTAGAACCACAGGAGTGTCTCTGAAGAGATGATGACAGGGAAGATAAACGTGAGGCGATTAGGAACACAGAATTGGTGGGAAATATGAGATGCTAAAGATAAGAGAAAATGTACAGAGATAATTGTTTCTTGACAGGAAAAAAGTCAAGAAACAATTATATTGACTGCCAAGAGTAGCACTAAAAAAGAAACACAAAAGAAAGCACAAGGTAACCCAGATATAAAACAAAACCTGAAACCCAAACATGACAAACTCAGACCACTGCAGCCACTGAAAACAATAATTAAATTAAGATTTTAATCTCAATTTGGAAGCATTCAAGAGACACGTATGGAGAAACAACCAATCATGCAGTGTCATAACCTTAAAACACTTTATTTGATGGTAACCAATTACTGCCTAAAGTTATTTCAATTTTTTAAATGATTTTGCTGTCAAATAATTATTAAATACTGATCAGTCATGTAAATGTAGTATACATAATTTAACAAAATCACACATCATTTGATGTAAATCCAACCAGTAGATGGTGGCTTCCATTGCGATCCTTGGAGATCTTTGGTATGTGTTGAATATGCATCAACAGGCAATAGCAGTATGCACATGCCATATTGATTGTATAATGGTTTGAGGTATATTTTGAGACGTAGCTCAAACCATCATACAGCCTATGTGGTTCTGACAGTAGTCAAAACAGGTATTTTATTGACTGTAAGAAGAGAACATGCAGTATCAAGGCCTGGGTTGACATCTGAACCTAAGACCCGTTGTATGGCAAGAAGAATGGCCGCCTTCTGACACCAAAGTTGTTTGGCTGTTTTGCTTTGTTTTAAGTCCCTCATACTTATACATGATTCTTAAAATAATTTGATGACAGTGATCAAACATTCACTAGAGGCGTAAGCTTTTTGTTAATTTCTTGTTCTAACAGTGGGACTATGACTTGTGTTATTCATATGATTGCTGGTGAAGTAAGATTTGTTTTATTTGTTTGTTTGTGTTTCAGTGAATTATTGAATGATTTGTGTTTTACATAATTTTCAAGGTTAAAGCAGCAGCAAAATGTTAAAAGCACACCATGTTTCATCACAGCCCAAAGCCCAAAGCACACATTTCAAGTGCAATAGATTGTTCTCTTTTTAACTTTTTTCAATTTGATATGTTTAGAGAAAAATGTTATCACAGACATGAAGGGGGGATATCAATTATAAGATTCAGACAGAGTCAAAGCTGCCAACTCCATGTCTTTCTTTCCAGTATTTTATCAATCTTACATGAAATAACCCACGAGTCTCTCTGGAGTCTACGTATTGCTAACTAGATTTTGTCTGCTGTACTCTCTGTCTCTGCATGCCACTGATGTATTATAAACAAGCTATGCTAAGTTTGATCCATAGAAATTATTCATCTTTTATTCCTTCCATCTGCCTATTCTTGTTCTTTTTTTAATGCAATTTCCCCAAAGCTTTCGGTGCCCCATTTTTTTCTCAGTAGGCATTGTAGCCAAACATTTCCACAGGTACAGCTACTCAGATTAAAAATAGGATTTGCCTCATGCACCCTCACAGAGAAAGAGACATGCACATTAATAATGGATTGTGTTTTGTATTTCTTGGTTTAAAAAAAGAATCCCAGTGGTGGTATCCAGATGAAAGATTCATCCCTTCCTCAGGATTAGAGCTGCCTCTGTGTTTTCAGAAATCTCAGAGGATTTAAGGGTGCAGGATTTTTCAAAGTTGGCCATTTTTTGCCTCCTGATGGCAAAATTTAGAGCCGAACCCTCCAAATTTCCCTGTCCTCTCCAATGGCTCCCCATCGTTTTTCCGTTCCCAAGTCGTTGAACTCAAGAATGAAATCATGTCGCCCA
Source organism: Xiphophorus maculatus (assembly GCF_002775205.1). Classification (NCBI taxonomy): domain Eukaryota; kingdom Metazoa; phylum Chordata; class Actinopteri; order Cyprinodontiformes; family Poeciliidae; genus Xiphophorus; species Xiphophorus maculatus. The sequence goes on along the minus strand of NC_036447.1, from coordinate 26,452,926 downwards.
GCATAATTTGATATCACAGGGACTGTAGGTGCAGCAGACACATTTTTAGTTTCCTAAGAAGCCACTAGACTATTGGGGCTCAGTAAGCATCATGTGCTTGGTTCTCTGTCTGTCTCTGGAATTTGGCCACTGGACTACTGGAGCCATGGTAACTGAAGTGACTGCCATTTAGGAGGATTTATGAATCCTCCCAAATGTCTCTGATTACCCATTGATGATCTCAGTAAGCATCATGTGCTCGGTTCTCTGTCTGTCTCTGGAATTTGGCCACTGGACTACTGGAGCCATGGTAACTGAAGTTCTTGCCATCTCGGAGCATGGCTACACACTTAAACATAACAGTGCCTGCAGCCAGTGGGAAGCGAACCTGGGTCTCTGTGGGGAGGTCCGTGAGGCTTAACCACTAGGCTACAGGAACCATAAGTCACTTTCAATGACTTATAGTCCGTATATCTTTTAATTTTGAAATAACCTTCTTGAAATTCATCTTCTTTCATTCCCCCTTTGTGCTGCAATAACACACTTGCACACACACTCTTGAAAGCTCCACACCTCCACTTGTCATCACAGGTGGTCAGGCGGTTGCTAAGATACAACACTAACCTTTTCTTGCTCAAAGGCATGCTTTGAATAAGGACACCGAAGCAAAACTATCAACGAGTAGAGGACTAACTGTTTATCTGAGACAAAAGCTTGCTTAGCATATTTTAGTCCAATCAGACTAAATATGCTAGTAAATTTACTTTCGTGAAACAGCACTTGGTGGGGAAAAAACAGCAAAGAGGAAGTGAAGCAGCAGAAATAGAACCATGCACATGCAGAGGAGTGTGGACGTCTTTCAGCATTTCCCCTACACAGAATCGTGACTATTACTTCAATGAAAGCCCCAAAGAGCCTCTTTCAGAAAGATTTGCCGTTCTCCACACTCACACTGGGGAGGGATTTTCAGACCAAACAAACTAGAGTGTTTTGTGTGACTTTGTGGCTGTCTGCATAAATATTTAACGGCGTGGAGGAGACACAAGGAAGAGGTGGGGCTTTACGTAAAAAGTCTCCGAGGTTAATAATGGACGAGGCCGGCGCCTGTGACAGAGGCATGTTCACCGACACACTGTTCGCCGGATTAGTCTCGGCGCTGTTACAGTAATTGCAGAATGTAATGGCCTCTCCCCATGAAATAGGTCAACTAGGTAAATCCAGGTGAAAGCTATCAGTGTATTATGCTGGCATCAATCCCATCAATCCCACGGTATCCCTGTCAAAACGCGCTCAGTCACTACGCTCGGGTGTTTGCATGCAGAATTGGGTCAGCGATTGGAAAACTGGGGCTGTTTGTCAACATCCAAAATCTGGTGAGCAAACTTGTTTTTAGCAGAGCTGTACCAAACCGTACAGCTTACCAGTCTTGGATATTCACCCTGCATGTTAAATATAAGGGTGCTGCCTGTAAACCGTGAATCTGATCAACATTCACAGGGACCTTTCTCTGACATTTAATGCTCATTAGAGCTGTTTGCTGGATTGAGTGGATCTAATAACTTTAATTATTACTGATAATATTTTCTTGTTAGTCATCTTGTCATGTCAGTGGGATCCAATATGCTTTGTAATGTTTTTTTTACATAGATCTTATTATGAGTCGGTTTAGTTGACGCCATGTGGCTGAACAGTGTTGTGAAAAATATTTGTCTTTGTTAAAAGGTCTGCATTATGTATTTTCCAGACACACAGCTGTTTTATCACAATCAAGAAACTGTGTTGCCTTCAGTTGTTATAAAAAAGCTGCACATATAAAACATAAGTTAAAAGAAATTTGACGTCTCGAAATTGCCGTCCGTCTCTTTAAGAAGCGCCTGCTCTTTCTGACACTCATTGTTTTATCACTACTACAGAGCAAACTTTATTTGTTCACAACTAGCCAGGTATTCTAAGTGCTTTCATTCATCATTAAAATCTTTTTTTTTTCCCCCCCACAAAGTTTTATCAATGCAAATAAATTCGCAATAAACTTTGTGGAGCGAGTAAATCACAAGAACAAACTGTTGACCAGTTCCGATGCTTCGTGCCTTGTGTGGGTGTCAGCTGTGGTCGTTGGCTCTTCCAGCGCTACAGGCGCCTTTTGCAGGTCAAATGGACAAGAAGCTTATGATTTCCATTTTAACTACTTCCATCAGCATGTACAGATCAGATATCAATCCCACTGCACAGAAAGCTACAGCAGGAGACGGTATTCTTCAAATATCACCAAGACTGATAACATGTTTGTCCTCCATTTACGGTAACACTGTAAGTCATAGACATGCATTTTATGGAGAAGTAAGGATCTGTTTTTGATTGATTTTAATAAGCTGCACCGACTGGTTTAGCCGATCCAAAACATTGCAAAAAAGCCAGTGGATCAACTATATTTCTGTTATCCTATTAATATTCTATTAAAAGTTTGAGGAGAAAAATAAAAAACAAAAAAAAGCTTGAAGTTTAAAGCTTCAAAACAGCTGAGATTGAAGTAAAGGTTCGCCTTCCAGTAGACAATTACCTACAAGAAAACAGACGGAGATGCAACAGACTTATTTAGACCGCAGCATATTCATGCGGTAGAATGGCCTATTCAAAGTCAGACCTGGATCTGATTGTATAAACATGAGAACTAATGTTTAAAGTCACCTGTCATTCAGTCTGACTGAATCGGAGCCATTTTGCAACAACAAAGAAAACAAAAACTGCAAAATGCTCAGTCTCTAAATGTACAAAGCTGGTAGAAACAGAGGAACAACAAGGACTTTTAAATGCTCTAAATTAAGTAGAGAAGAAGAAATCCGGATAATATGACATGTTATTGGCCTCAGAGGTGGCAATGAATCCACCCCAACGTATTCAGGATATTTGTGATCACATTTAATGAGACTTGCAGAAAAAAGGGTAAGAGACCGTGAGCGCAGAGTGCAGCCTGACCTGACCTGACCTGACCTGAGTTTATGGTGATGACACAGAAGTTGGCAAATTCTGTTGATATGTCAACAGACATATCTCGGTGGCCTCGGTAGCTTTACGGCTGGGTCACAAAACCCTCCTGCCTTTGAGAAGAAGGGGGACAAAAATAACACTCAAATAAAATCACATTTCATCATTGATGGTTTGCCGGGGGTTAAGGAATGCCATTTTTGCGATTGTGCTGCCGGTGGGTTGATTTTGTGTAGGAATGCACATTCATTTTCACAAGCAGGAATAAAGGAACACAGATTTGTTGAACTCAAGCCGTCCTAATCTAAACCGCAGGTGTTGATGCTTTTTTTCCCCTCTGTCTCTACGAGGACGTTAGAAGCTGAACTGAAACTATATGTTCTGAAATTCAGCAGCTTCTCGAAACGAGTTAAAAAGTCATCTTGCCTCATTCACTGGCACTTCTTTCACACAGTTTTCCTGCTTATACTGTAAACATTTATAATGAATTTATTAAATAGTCCTTTGTGTTTGCTTCTCTTGGAAAAAAGCCGTTTCACAAACTGGTATGGTTCGATTTTTGAAGCGCATGCTTTTTTCCCCCCAAACGTGACATTTCAACTTGAATACTTTTGTCAGAGTAAATCAAAAGCATTTGTGAACCGGTCATTCCCCAAATCCTCATTTGGATTACGGTCTGGACTTTAACTTGACCACTCTACTCTGTGACTGCTTTCTGTTGGCGGTTTGTTGACCTGCTGTACGCTCCGCCCACTCCTCTAGGGCTTTCTGTGCAGCTCCTCCAGAGTTAACATGGCTGCTTCACAGAACAGAATTACCTAAACTGATTCTGAATGACACTCAGGCGGATTCTATGCAATACTTGGGTAATATCTGAAGGTTACACTAAAAATTCCTGCCCTTTTTCTACTAATTTATAATTACAGGGGAAAATGCTAATAGAATACATTGAAGGTTGTGGCCACAGCCAAACAAAATGCGAAGAAGTTTAGTGGCGAATTTCACACAAAGCACTTTAAAACCAGAGGAGGAAATGCTTTAAAACTAGGAACGCACCGATGTGAGAATTTGGGCCGATATCAATAGCCGATATTTTGTATCGCAGTTTTGGTTGATATTTTTATGCATTTCTTTTAAACCCGCCTTACCACACCTTGGGAGGAGGGAAAAAAGCAACAACAACAAAAAAACACTGACTGTTGACTTTACCACTGCTATTCTAACTCATTCAAACTTCCCACAATCCTGCGCTGCACTGCGGTTACTGTCAAATGACCAAACCACCATCACCCCTCCAGAAACAAATAGCAACAAGATGGAAATGAAGATCGGTTGTTAATATCAACCTGGTTTTATTTACCGTACCAACACCGATATATCGTGTAATCCTATTTAAAACGGTGAAATTAGCCACCAAGGAGGACACACTCAAGCAACATATTCTTTTCCATGTATCAAAGTTATTTTTTCTCACTGACGTAACCCCAAATTATGTTTATTTATCGCGAATAGTGCGTTGATAAATTGACCTCGATTTCCTTATTTTGGGAGATTAGTCAATATTTACAAGTAAAACCAAACGTATCTATTTTGAAAAGTCTGTAAATCAGCTACTTGCTAAAGTAGCTGATTTACAAGTTGCTGACGTTGTATTTAGAAATTTTTCAGACGCGCAAAAAAAAAAAGAATCTGTATCAGCCAAGATTGGAATCGTCAGGTCAGATCGGTGCACCAGAAATCATACAATTATACCCTTAAAATAAACACTGCAAGGAAAAAAATACTCTGACTTCTAATTTCTCTAAGTTTCAGTTTATTGTACAAGGTTCACAAATAAGTTTCCATTGCATTCAATCATCATAACTGGCATCAACATAAGACAATCACAATCTGGCTTTTCACACACACACACACACACACCCACACACACACCTCAGCAAGGAGGAAAAGTGAAACAGGTTTAGTGTTTGTTTGGCTCAGGACACTCTGAGCCCTTAGTCGTAAGAAAAACAACACCAGTCTTTAAAACGATGCCTCTCAAGTTGCATTACAATATGTACACATAAAAAAATCTTACAAAATTTATTGAAAGTAGTGCCGTTGTAGAGAGAAAGACACGTGTGGAACGTTTTGGACGACGTGGACGGAAAAAACGTGCACGAAGCTAATGAGGAAGATGGCGATATAAGGTTTGTCAGGGGCGGAAAGAATGTGTGTCCAGCACACACCGTCGTGGAAATCAGTCATTCACACACTTGCACTCCTCTGAAGAAAAAAGAAGGATAAAGGACTTTGGAGACCCTGACTGTATTTTCTTTTCTTTTTTTATTTGCTCGAACATGCAGGCTCGCAAGCATTCAACGTGACGTTCAAGAACAGAAGATGGCTTAAACGAAGGGTAAAAAGAATAAAAAATGAACAGTGGCAAAAAAGGGAGGAAGCTTTTTTTTTTTTTTTATCTGTATCAGACCAAAGTGGCAGTCAAAGCCTGGAAGGCGAATTCCCATCGATCGGTATTTTATTTACGAACAAGCACTTCCTTTCTCTGCCACAGCGGCTGGTAGCTCGGACGAACTGATCTGCCGCGGGTGAAACGGAGCCGGCGTCCGGGCCGCCGCCGTCGATTCCCAGCGCGGTGAGCGCGTCGGCGGGGCGAAAGGGCACGCAGGGGAGAGGGCCGCTAAGAGCACTTCCACACGCAGACAGCCAGGCTCCCACCGAAAAACATGTAGAGCAGGTTCTTCACTTCATGTGTGACCTCGAAGCCGAAGCCCTCGCCAATCACCACGTGCCACGAGCTGCCAAACTTCTTATCCATGGACTCCTTTATCATCTTAGCCGCACTCTAGAAGGGAAAAAAAAAAATACTTCTTTTTTTTTGTTACAGTTTTGTTTTTCTTTATTTCATTCACTCAACAATAAATATGAGTAGTTTATATAACAAAAAAAATAAAGCATGAATTAAAAGGAGCAGAAAGAAGCATAAACTTTAGTATATGTTCTCCCTTTTCACATAAAATAAAATGAGCTATGTGGCTCAGAAGATAACAGAAATGGTTCAAACGCACAAAAAACAATACACAACGAAGCAGCTTACTCAACGTCATGATGGCTTCCTCATAGTGCTTTTCGAATTTCTTTTAAGTGCAGAAAAATATTGAGATTGTTCCATAAACTGACACCTTTAATTGAAATGCGTCTTTCCGTCGCCGCCGTTCTGAATCTAGTTTTTTTGGGGGGAAAATCTCACTTCCTTTGAAGTTGAATTTTCTGCCTTTTTACAGATCCGCTTTGAATATTGTTTTGTTAAAAAAAAAAAAAAACAAATTATGTGCTTTATATGTAGGCCCGTTGCTTTAAGCAAAGGATCAGTTAATTGCATGAGAAATTAAGATGAACTAAGTCATTTGCATTAGTTATTGCTTTTCTCTCTTCCCCCTTTCTATCAAAAACTGAATTCTGGTGCTTTTGTCTCAATTAACTCATTTTTTTTGAAGAATAAGTTTGTCCACAGAGACTTTTAATAAGTCATTTTATTTGTCGTTTTGCTTATTTATTTTTGGATATTTAAAATGTCTTCCAGCTCCAGTGTTAAATGTTCATTAGAATTTAAAGTTTACTGATCTTTGAGAATGTGTTCTTGCATTAATATGCCATCATCATTGGCAATGGTCTCAAAATGACAATGTTATCGTTTATTGCAATAACGTCTGGGACAATTTGGCATCCAGAAAAATCTGCTATTGTGACAGGCCCACTTGTCCATAAATATTTAAATATTGTACTCCATCAACTCATGATGTTTCAATAAGTGTAACTGTATAAGTATTGGGTTTGTGTCATTTGAATGCCTAATACCAATATCAAAAACATCAAAACAGTAACTTCTGGTCAACATTAGAATATGAAAGAACAGGAGAATGCACTCACTTCGTTATTGGTAGCAAACTTTTCACAGGCTGTTACACACAACTCCATGGTCTCAACCCTCATTTCCTCTGGCATGTCTGTGTGCTGGAGAGAAACACGTGTTACAGGCTGGTGCAGGAAAGATGGCAAACCCTCATTCAGTTTCACTGTCCATTAAAATGTTGACTGACACCAACAACATAAAAAAAGGGAGAGAAAAAAGTTTTCTTCTTTTATTACGGAAAAAATTTTTCACCATGTGCATATTTAAGCATCTTCGCGGAAAGTTTGGTGGAAGGAAAAAGTGTGGCTAAAAAAAGGTTCACATAAAACGGGGAATATTACATAGTGAGAGCTTCTGCGATCCTAACGGAGGCTCGGATGTCTTTGCTGAACATTTCGTGGTCAGTTTTTATTGGCCAAACAACGGCGGCAGCAGTTCGCTTTGAGAGGACTGTGAAGCAAAATCTATTCAAGATTTGGGGGGGGAAACTGAAAAAGTGCAAACTATGACTGAAGTGAATTGGACAAGATGTCATCAGTGTGTAATATTCATATTGCAACGTACTTTTGGGACTGCAGTAAATGTTGGCAAATATATTCCAAGAGTTAGAAACTTGCATTTGACATGTTAATGCAATGTTTAGTCGGTTGGACAGAGCCTCACACTGGAGACAAACGAAGCTGCCCAAAAGTGCTGAAGGTCACAGAGTGATGGAAGCACATATGAGAAAGAGGAAAATAGGCATGGATGTTTCAGGCTGCACTTCTGCATTAATGTTGTTTTTTTTAATTGGTCTGATGTAATATTCTAATGTTTAAAGTCATGTTTTCATTACCTTTAAGTGAAAAAAATGCCATAATTAACAGAAACAAAGGATTTCAAACACTCATATGTGTGTAATTAACCTATATGTAATGTTCTTGATATACATTTATATTTATCATATTAAGTTTTAATGTCTAATTTATTGAATGGATCTGTGTCCATGTTGTTTCGCAGCCCAGACTGAGGTCTTCACAGTTAGTGATGGTTTGTGGAGCCATGTCAATATGTTAGCCCAATAGGTTTGATCAAACTCAATAATACATATATATATATATATATATATATATATATATATATATATATATATATATATATATATATATATATATATAAAGAGCAGGGAGATATTTATTTTTATTGCTCCTAAATTAAGTCCGTTTTAAACCAAACGATATGGATCTTTTGGGGCTCGTTCATACAGCTCTGTAATACCTTGTTAACAAAAGTAAACGTGCATGTATCAAATGTTATTTTGACCGCATTTCGGCAAAAATGAGCAGAAGTTTGTAGTGCTGTCTTACTCTGATGAGAGGGAAGCTGTGCAGTCTCTTGTAGTCGGCCTCTTCCTTCTTCCCCTCACCAGTCCCAGCCATTCCGACTCCTGAAATAACGGGTGTTCTGTCTTATTACAGAAATACTGATAATATTATGATTCATAAGGAATGTGGACTCACTGGGCAGCACAGGAGTCAGAGAGAATATAGAAGCTAACGATGCTACAACATGAGCCGACAGGTTAGCTTGTAATACTGAGCCTCAACAAGCCAGTAACAATAAACATTACGCACTTATTTACGGTCTCTGGCTTTAACAAGGCCAATACAACTGATGATTTGTAAAGCTGGACTGACCGTCACATGTCAATAACAGCAACTGAAGAAGGCTTCACTGGCTAGCTAATTAGCTTAGCTTGTATTTAGAGCAAACAGCTGATGGAGGGGGTACTTTCTGCTTCTAACTCGTCAAGTTTAAACAAACGGGTCGCAACATAAGGACTTAGCTCGTGTTTTACGTAGAGTGTTAACGTAACGTGTGACTGAAAAGGTTTACGTACCAAACGTTTGTCCGAAGAAAACTTCTCCTGTTTGACTCTTGCATCGGTTGTTAAGGAGACATCTCAAACATGGTACCAGCAGGAAGCCCCGCCCGTTACAGCCAGGCGTGGTTCTGATTGGTTAAAACTCTGTCACTCGACGCAAAGGTCGACGTAAACAAGCCCCGTTGTTAGAAAGAAAAAAATAAGAAGAAAAGAGGAACATTTGTTTTAAATACACACGTTCTTTATTTTTCGCCAGGCAATGACAGGATGCAGCTTTTAGTGAATCATACCAGCCACTGGTCGATTTTCTACCATTCGACAATAAAAACATAGTAATGTAATAAAAATGTTCCGCACAAGATTTCACAAAAACATTTAATATTATATAAGCCTGCCCAAAATTTAGGATGCATTGGTCTGAATTTTGTGGCTTATTATGACCACAGATTCTTTTAATTATTTAAAATTTAGTGGGGGGAAAAAATATTATGGAAATAATACAAAAGGATGAAACAAGGTAAATGTGCTGTATTCTGTTTAAACCTTCCAAAACTACTTTTTCTCTTTCGCTTTCTGGGAGATACTGAAGAGTGGACGTGAGCGTTTATGCTCTTGTGTCCTGTCATGTAACAGTGCGGCGCCATTAAAACTCCAACTGTCCCAAACCAACACATGGGCCGTGACTGGTCAACATCACTCGTTCTGCCAGACGGGCCTGCGGGAGAACCGAGCCCAGGTACAAGGGTATGGTTTGACATGTTGAAAGACAGATATTATAATTCGTCAACAACAATGGTGTTTTTCAAAAAAATATTTTGTCGGAAGCTATATGTTCTCCTCAGCACCATAAACTCCATCATTAACGGGCCCCAGTGTGTCAGATTGAATCTGAAGTCTGTAAGAATTTGCTTTGATGAACAAGTTTCCTTAAACACACCAGTCATTTCACCTGCTTCATACAAAAGCTCTTCTTCAGCCTCTTGCAGCTGCTGCTTTGAACCACTTTGAGCCTTTGTCTATCACAGTTCTGAAGGAGCTTACCGATCAAACAAAACCTTTAAATTTGCCTGGCGATACCAGTCCCCCTCCCTACTATTCCCCCCTTTCTTTAAAGATATTTTTAAAACTAAAGGACCTCCTGATTGTTCTTAAAAGCAGTATTGCCACAGGTTTAGGTCCCTTGTGCTTTAAAGCATGTTGTTGTGCTGCCTTTCATTTATCCTTGACCCAATTTTTTTTTTTTAATTATTATTTTCGACCAATCTCTAAACTTTACTTCCATTCAATATTACAGGAAGAAGTCTTTTTTTTTTTTTTTTTTTTTTTTACAAGATTAAATTCATTTCTAGAAAAAAAAATCTGTCATTCTGAGGTGTTTCGGAAGAGCTTCACAGATGGAAATCTGCTCTTTTAAGAACAGATTAAAAGAGGATGATTACCAACTGATACTGGTAATTATGTTTCTTTTAAACCTTTAACTCAGTGAATCATAGCATTTTAATTTGTTTTTGTGAGAGTTGCGTTGGTGTTAAAGGTGCAGCCTTGGATTGGTCTCTGTTTCACCTGACTGACAATTTTTACGTCCGCATGAGTGAGTCTGTGTCGTCTGCAGTGTCTTGTGGCTGTGGGGAGCCTCAGGGCTGAATACTAGGACCCTTTCTTTTCTCTATATCTCCTGTCCTTTGATTCCACTTTCAGGACATTTGGTACTTAATTTCACTGTTATGCTTTCAATAAACACAATGCCCACTATGTTCATCCTTTGTTGAAATGCCTAAGTGGAATAAAAGTGTGGAAGATCCTGAATTTCTTGAGTTTCAATAATAATAATTAAGAAAAGAGGTAATATTTTTCTACTCAAGTGGCTCTTGTGACACCCACCATATGAATCGTGACTCTTTAACTCACTGCTTACCGGTCGGAGGATGAAATTACATAATTCGGTCTACAAATGACCAAAATCAAAACCGTTTTGTCCAGGCAGGATTTTGAAAAGATTGCCAATTTGCTGCCTCACACCTTGGCCATTGTCACATGCAGTTTTTCCATCTGATCACACAGACAAGAACACATCACTCATGTGCTATTCGGTTCAATTAACACAAAAATAAGGCAACCCACATACATCTTCTGACAGATAATAAGGAGAGCAGGTATTTACATTAGCTAATCAACCACCATCAGGGCTGCACAGTGGTGCAGTTGGTAGAACTGTTGCCTTGCAGCAAGAAGGTCCTGGGTTCGATTCCCGGCCGGGGTCTTTCTGCATGGAGTTTGCATGTTCTCCCTGTGCATGCGTGGGTTCTCTCCAGGTACTCCCGGTTCCTCCCACAGTCCAAAAACATGACTGTCAGGTTAATTGGTCTCTCTAAATTCTCCCTAGGTTGTTTGTCCTGTATGTCTCTGTGTTGCCCTGCGACAGACTGGCGACCTGTCCAGGCTGAACCCCGCCTCTTTGCCCGGAACGTAGCTGGAGATGGACACCGGCAACCCTCCCGACCCCATTAGGGACAAAGGGTGAACAGACAATGGATGGATGGATCCATTGTCTGCATCATCACTTCCTAATGATGCTAAATGAAAATTCAAAAACATACATCTGCAACGGACAGAATGTTTCGTTGTTTTTGCTTTTTTGAGGGGGAAATGTTTTTGTGGGGTTTTTTTAGTGTTAATTCCTGATGCACTTGAACGTGATCTTTGCTCTGCGCGCCCGGGTCTGTTTACTGGTTCCCATGGCAACGAGTCCGCGTATGACGCTAAGCTGACAAACTGAGAAAAATATAATACAGCCCCTTGTTTTTTTCTAAGTTTTTCCCAGGACAAATTGCATCACTTGTTCATAGAACGTGGCGATATTCAGATCGATCATCAAATAGGATGAAATATTTCTTAATGTATATAGGAGCCAAAGTTTGTAACACTTTAAACCAGGACTCCTGCAGCGACAATTAAGTAAAATGAAATTATTGATCAGTATAAAAGAGAAATTTGTTTTGTTCTCTGTTGTATTTTTACAGAACTGACAGAAACCAAACTATTTATAGATTTATATGCAGAGAGAATATATATTTTACACGTCCAAACATCAGCATCTCAGCTTTAAGCCACATTTTATAGAATCCAGTAACATCGATGGTCACTTTACTCACCAACTGCTCCAACCAGACCCAAAAAAAGGTTTTACATCTTTATTATTTGCTATATTAAAGACACATCATATCCCATCTGATATGTGTAAGTCAGCAAAGGTTTTGGGACAGCTGTGGAGTCAGAATCACATAGTTGAAAAATACAAAGTTTGCGCCAACAAGGATCCTTTTGGTTTACACAGACGTTACTTATTCTGTTTTTGAAAAGTTTAATAACATTTTGATAGTTACAGAATCTCATGTTGTTTGTTATTAGCACTTGATAAAATCAGACAATAAAAGGCAACTATGTGATAATTCGTCACAAAAAAATATTTCTGAATTGTGAAACTGTTTTCAACTGTAGGTATTGGTAAGCATTGAGCAAATACAGGCTGATTCCATAAACTAGAATATGACTGAAAAGTTCCTTTGTCAGCAGTTCCATCACCAAGTGAAAGACATTATATAGATAATAAGATTATTTCCATTTTAACATATTTATATTTTGTAGTAGGTTTAACACCTCCTAAAAGGTTATTTTTAAAAGGTACTGTTAACCTGACAAGCCTGATCAGGACGTATATCCTAATTTATTGAATAAGACTGTCTGGCATTCACATGTAAGTTTTAGCTTTATTTTTAGAACTAAAAAAACAAAAGGCCTTCCAGTAACTGTGGGTGCATCAGCCCCCTTCCCCCCGCTCCCCCTCGTCCCCGCCAGCTTGCACCACAAAGTTACACCCTTGGTATGGCTTATGTTTTGACAGTACAGCTTCATACACGTTAACTATAAACGGCTCACGCGCCGTCAACGCGAACTTTCAAAAGCGGGACTAAAACAGCCTTAAGTCTTTTTTTTTGCCAAAAGTGATTCCTTCCCTCCCCTGCCCCCCGTAAATCGTCTTTTGCCAATAAATAAATAAATAAAAACAAAAAATTACTTGGTGGGGGTTTTTTTTGTGCAATAATCCCTTTTGGCAAAAAAGGTTGACAACATAATTATTGCTCTATGACAAAAATTTACTTGCATTCAGGCCCCTTTACTCTGATACCCCTCACTAAAAATATTCCAAAACATTACCAGGAAGTCCCAACAAAGATGGGCTGAGGACTGCAGTCTTGGGCGAGTCAAAGAGCAGATTAAAGAGATTCTGACCACAGTCAGAGACTGGTAGATGGCTGTAAGAAGTGTCTCACTGAAGTCGTTTCCATAGTTATAACAGTAGCTTTACAGCAGGTTTTACAGCAGCGAGGTGAGGCGTTCAGCGGCACTAAAATCCATCTGTTACCTTCGTAATCTGAAGGAAGCTTCAACTCCTCATGCCCCTTTCAGATGCCGCAGGCGATATGAAAGAAAACCCAGTGATGAATATTTGAGCTCCTTCAGCTGGGTGAGGCGACAAGCAGCTTTTGTTTTTTTTCTCATGAATCGCCTCCCTCGGAGAGGTAATGAAGGTGGGCCGCATCCATAATTCAGCAGCAGAGGAAGCAGATTGCTGGGGGGGGGGGGAGAGGAGGACCCCATGTGACTCTGCTAGCGAGTTGTGACAAAGGCGATATAAACAGAAAGATGGAGCCAAGAATATCAACCAGGCTGTGAAGAAAATCAAATCTGCACTGACTGACTATAACCGAGTGACTGGCTGATGACTGACTCGTTTTTTTGTCTCCTGAATTAGACGCTTCTACTTCACACTTTAAGCTTTTATGCTAAATATGTTTTTCACACACTTGTTAAAACTGACTCTATGTTGTGACAGATAATCTGTGATGAAAAAAATTGATCACCTTCCCCCTCTTCTTGAGCTACTGTTACCATCTGAGGAAACGCACAGCTCCCGGCCAAAAAGCATCCAATCAGAGCCAGGAGGCGGGTCTCAGCGCTGTCAATCATCCTCTTGTACTCTGCTCAATGGGCTAATGGTGGGGGGAAAAAAATTACTGTTACAGGAAAACCGTTCATCGCCATCATGGCTATGCTTACTAGCTTAGCATTCATGACGGGCTAGCCGTTGGGTAGGCACTGTAGCATAGCAGAGAGCAAGAACTGGGAGTAAGGCAGAGGAGCTAGATATTTTTCACAGATTGTCTGACTCATACTATATTATCACGACATAGTGGCACTTTCAACAAATATGTAAAAAAAAATTTCTAAAAGTTATACTGCAGCCTTAGCCCTCTGCTTAGGCTGTAATGAGCGACAAGAATGTCAAGAAATGAGCTCAAAAGGTCAAACACTAGAAGCAGCCTCATATCGGAAAAACACGGCTTAAGTACTAATGTATTCGTTTGAAAGATTTCAATTAGTTGCAAAGGACAAAAGGATAATCTCGAGAGAGACTAATTATTTTCTGGTGCGTTATCAGTGGGAGGCTGCTTTGTTAGCGGACAAGAAACGTGTGGGCCGATCAGCAGTCACGAATCAACGCGGTCCCAGTTAAAGTCATGAGTAACGCCGTCTGTCTGCTCCCGGGACCAGGCAGACTTTCTGGGGTTGTCTCTAATGAGCGCTGCTACCATCTCACACAGACGCAACACGTGTTCTCACGCTGTAAACATGTTGTTTATGTTGTAATCTGACCACAGCTAAGTGCAACTGCTCGCGCGCCTCAGCCTGCGGGGAGATCTGGATCACACTTTCTCATTGCGGTTTTTATGTCTGCAGGTCCGCAAACGGTCTTGTGATGGTTTTTACGTTTTCATTTCTGTTTATTTTGAAACAGGGGCCCCACACAAAAATGGTTCCCGATGACGCAAATGAGGTGATGAGAAAGAAGAGAAAAAGAAGCGAAGGCGATGATTTAGAACAAAACGTAACAGAGGATTTTTCTTTTCTTGGCTGGAAAAGCAGAGCTGTCATTTTTCTGCATAGTGTCGACTGGATAATTGGTCCTGTTGTTTTGAATAGATTTTCTTTCCCCCCTCTGAATAAATTAAAACACTATTTGAAAAATGATTGTTCTAATTTTGTCGGGTTATGTGTGATTTCAACTTCAAGGGAAAAGCTAGATATGCATAAACATGCAACTTTCCCATTACAGTGTGAAGTCAGTGGAAATGGGAAATTGAGAAAATCAGACACAACAGGGGACGAAAGGGTGCAGCGTTTCAAAAGCATCTTTTCTGTTTATTTGCTTGTTGTCTCTTTTTTCTTCTTCACTTAGATAAAGGCGTGTTTTTTTTTTTCTTCTTCCACATAACAGCCAATTATATAACAGATTTCTTCATAACTCAAGAATCAGTCCAATCAATCCACTACCATTAAGCATTTTCTCTGAGTGGTTATAATTTCCTACTGAAATATTTCCTAATGGGAAAATCTGACTCATTTGCAAGTTTGTCTTTTTCAATTCTCTTTTTTTTTTTTTCTTTTTACAAACAGGAAACACTCATGCAGACATACTTATTTCATCTGGTTTTACATTCAGGGAGCATCACAGTTTCACCAAACATGCCGCGACCGCCTTGTGTCCGACGCGCAGTCAGGGAGGCAAAGTGTTTATTTTTAGAAGTCAGAAGAGATACATGTGTTGTGCAGCAGCAGATTTTTAATTCGTCCCCTGAACGGTGGGACGGTGAAGTATGAGACGTTCTTACGGCGAAGCAGGAGAGCGGACTGGAACAGAGCGACATTACCAAGAGGACGTCACACTTGCACATTGAGAGTCAAACGTTTTACTAAGTTGTGGTGTGCGCTATAGAAAATCTAAAATCACAATTACTCAACAGAATCATGTACATTAAAAAAATAAAAAACAAAAGCAACAAAAAAACAACTCTTTATTTTATAATCTTGGTGAAAAAGTCAAAAAGAAATGAGCACAAACGCCGTCTCAGGTTTCATTTGAAGCGTTTTAGACGAGCGTGGCGAGCGGAGACAGAACCTGGTGTCACTGTGCCGCCTGAGAAACCTTAGGAATGGAATAACTGCAGCTTCGTACGTCACATAACCACACAAAGCCTGTACAATCCCCCAAGGTTACATGACAAGACGCGTCTCCGGCTGCGTTTCCACTGCAAACGTGCGCAAAAATGTCTCGATTTTCTGCCAATTGTCGGGAAAAGAAACACAATTTCGCAATTGCTGTGTTGCCATCAAATAAGTAACGGCATTGAAATCACGCGAATACGTTTGTTCGCACAATAAGTCAATAAAAGACATGCCGTATTCGTCCTCCTACCACCTACAGTGTTCCTGCTGTAGTATTGTGAAATTTTGCCACTCATCCTATCGCAAAATGTTTTTTACTGGAAAACGTAAGTTTCAGCGAAATTGCCTCTAGTTTCCATTAGGCGAATTCCATTTTGCGCACTCTTATGGTCAATGGAAACGCAGCTTTGCGATAAGAAACGTCCTCATTGAAACTGTAAAAGCCAGAAGCTGATCCACTGTGCTGCCTTTGCAAGCGATCCTGTGACTGAAGGCGCTGTGTCTCGCTGCAGAAGTAAACACATGTGCGTGTACACCAACACAAAGAACTAAACGAACACACCACTCTTTACAGCTCGGTAGCACAAACCGTTCAGTTGACCAGGAAGTTTCCCCGCCCGCCTCGAAGCAAAATATACTCTAAACTCCGGTTTGGTACACCTTTAAACATCAGAATGGACTCCTACGTAGACCGCCAAACAGAGCCGTGTTTGGCTGGTTCCCCCCCCCCACTGTGAAGCGTTCACTGCTTGGGGCCAGAGGGGCTGGATCTCTGGGCGGCGTGGCACGGGTCCAGAGACTCCTTGGTGGCGCCGTTGTAGACGTCTATGTCCTGATCGGTCCAGGGGGCGATGTTGCCCAGCGCCGAGGAACTGCAGTCGGCGAGAGCGGCCACTTCGGCGGGCTTCAGCACCCGGTCCCACAGGTTGAACTGGGACAGCTCCCCAACCAGAGCCTGGGACGCGTCGAAACGCCCGCCTAGCGTGTCCTGGGGTAGAACAAACAAACGATTGTGACCAACAAATGGCTGAATGCCAGTTGAATATTTGCTTATTTCATCTTAAGCAGTGCTTTGCCAAATATATTCATCCACTGAACTTTTAGCAACACAAACTTATAAACAGTTATGCTAGAAAAGCATGAAAAATGTAGGAAATGACGGAAATGTATCTCATTTGTCTGAGACTCTTATATACAGTAGAAGTGAGTGAATTGATCCAAAATATCCAAAATATTGATATCAGTATCGGATCAATATCAGCTTGATGCTTTAGTTTCAGATTCCCTGTTGAAATATGTATTTCATTTTAATATCGCAGTTTCTCAACCTTAACTCGAAAACAAAATTGTTTTGATTTGCTCTCATATTATAATTTTTTATTTATTATTGGGAATAAATGCACATAAACTTGTTCTACTTTTCTGTTTGTCATGCTGACATGTTAATAATGTATTTTATAGGCACCTATAAACTTTGTCCAAATTCCGTCTAAGGCTTTAACAAAATAATTAAAAGGAAAGCCTACAAAAACACCTAAATGTCAAAAGCTTGATGATACATCAGACCTAAATAATAAAGAGCACTGATACTGATACTGGTATCGGTATTGGTATCAGCGATACTGACCCTTTATTTACTTCGGATCTTAAGAAAAATAATTATGAGCTACTTTTTTATACTCCTTTATGCAGGGTTTACATTTTGTCTGAATAACAAAAAACTGTGACCATCAAGGAAGAGAGGATAAAAGACGATCATCGGAGTTATACCAAACTGTGTTTTAATCCTTTTTTATCATCGTCATCAACTCACGCTTACACTGACCTACTGTAAGTCTGTCAGGAAACCGGTCTACTACTGTGTCCTCTGACCCGGTTAAACCGTAATGAAAAGGGATCAAAATCCCAAGCCTCGCTCAGAAGCACCGATTTATGATGATTCTACAGAAATAAGATTAAAAATCTTTATTCTACTCCAGGGCTGCCGCTTGTGGTTGTGGGTTGGGGGGGGGTTCCAATAAAATCTAGTCAACACATCCACACAAGAACAATCCATCAGCTGTTTACAGCAGAGATTAATAAAGTGCTAGTGCCATCGAAAACCTACCCATCAAATCAACTTGTTTAGCATTGGCGCATCGCTTTATTGAATTGGAAGCCCTGCTGTGTGCTTTACATGTACAACGACGCAGAATGAGCGTTGGGTTTTTTTTTCTTTGACAGCAGCGAGGAGGGATAACACAAGATTTTATCCTGGTTACGTAACGTAGCTGACTGACTAATGAAGGAGGGTGGCAGCCAGCTGTACGGATCAGCACCGCTGAAGTTCATGAGGCACCGGCTACTCATCTGCTGATCAGACGTCCTGTCTACAGGGTTTCTGCGGACGTTTGATGGTCTTAAAGTGACAGAAATTTACATTAGAAAACAGCATGTTTTGTGATTCTCTCTACAGCCACATTAACCCACATAGTGAAAAAGGGTTTTTTGCACAGATTGCGCCCAGCCTCGTGTGGATGGGCAACAGAAGTGAGCCAATGATTAAGACGAACGTTGTCCGGCCAACCGGCGTCAAATTTACGCTACCTCATGACATACATAAAAAAAAAGGTAGCTAGCTAGCGAGGGTATATTAGCAGCCACTACTAAACACGAGGTGGCCTAAACCACCTCGTGTTTAGTAGTCTACCTGTTGGTTTTTTCAGTTAAAGATTTCTGTGGCATTCAAACTTTTGCCTTACAGGAAAAAAAAAAAAAAACATAGAATGCAGCAGATTAATGCTGCAGTGTGTCACTTTTACAAAGACGCATATTTGTTTAGACTGTCGCCATGTCGTGACAGTTTGTTATGAGACAGATCATTTTTTCTATGAACGTCACATACTGCAGCTTTAAAAGTCCCGCCACAACAACATTTAAGAATTATGATGAACATTTTTAAGGCCAACTTACGCTTTTTGAAAACGCATTCAAGACATCTTGCAGCCTTAATTTTCGATACGTGAATGTAAGACGTTTCTGAGGACACGCTGACACCATGTGTCTGTAGCTGTTATTCATTCATTCATTACAAAAACATCATTTCCACAAAAATGGCCTATTCTCCAACATTTTCTCCATCCATCTGTCCAGCCCACCTGCTCCTGTCCCAGTATGAGGACTCCTCCAGGCTTGATGGGATGCCAGGCAGCCAGTCCCTCTCCTCTGCCCTTCATCTTGCCCCCCTGGTAGGCCTTCCACACCCCGTCTCGCAGGGTCCAGCTGACACAGATGTGCTGCCACTCGTTCTGGGGTAGGGACAGAGGAAGCTGTGCCACCTAAAGGTAAAAAAGAAAAAAAAAACCATGATGGTGGTGAATAACGTTTGTTTCACCTCCTGCAGCTGTAAACAGTAACAGTTGTCTTTGTTGACATTTTCTTCTACTTTAATCAAAGTGAGGCAGGTAGCTATCATATGGCTATCACATCATGTAGCAACTTAACAAATGTAGAGGTGATGAAATGCACAAAGTAAGCGTACATGATTAACTGCACATTATAAGGCTGCAGAGTTCAAGTATTTTTTTGTCTTTCTGATTGGATGAAAACGATCCGTCTGTTAATCGCTGGTGGTGAGGTTTTTTTTATCTACGCTTTCGGTTGCGAACGCAGTAGCTTGCATGTTAACAAAGTACTTTTCATACAACAGAGACATAAAAAAAAAAAATCGCACAACTTTTTGGCCCTCTTGGTGTTCCATACATGAGAAGCAGGAACGTCAAGAGAGGAGCGCAACGCGTCCGACGTCGCAAATTTAGCGACCGAATGTTGAAACATAAAACGCGCGACAGCACAAGTTATTGTTTGCTTACAAAGACTTGCGCGCTCACATCGGTTTCAGCGCACAACTCAGGTTGGTGGCACGAAGACGACGACGCAGAAATGCAGCTTTTTTTTTTTAGCTAAACTGCATGAAAAGTGTTTAAATGTCTCACCGTGGAAGGCGTGGGTGTTAAAACCCCCATGGCTGCGAGGTCCATCGTTATTTAGCTTTAGCTCAAAGAAACCTCTAGGACACCTTTCACCTTCAACTTTTACTTTGCTCAACTTCAGCAAATTTCTTCCGTAGCGTGTCATTTCCAGCCCTGTCGGATCGGCATCGGTTGAGACTAAACCTCAGATATCGGCATCGGTATCGGAGAAAGTGGATCGCTGCATCCCTGAGGGTTCAGCAACATTTAACGACTGATGGGGGTGAGAAAAGCTCTCTCTACCTTGTCATTTATGAGCAGCTCCACAGGATTGTGGACTCCCTGCAGCAGGACCAGCTCGTTGGGCTGCCCGGGCACAGAGTACGAGAAAGGGGTCCCGATGCCCCCCTCTTTGGGCTTGAGCCACACACAGGCAGTGAAGGCGTACATCTCGGTAATCTCTCTCCTCACCAGGCCGTGCATGTAGCTGGTCCGCATGGGGAAGGAGAGGACGAAGCCGTCGGGAAACGAAGGCTCTGTCAGTGCTTTGGAGACACAGAGCAAGGGAAATGAGGAGAGGTCGTCAGAGAGCAAGACGCAATGAGAAAGAGGGACTGACAGGTGTTTACTTCAGTGACAAACCTATTTATTTCAGTAATTTCCCGTAATAGTTTATTTACCCTCATTGCAGAAACTTTTGCTATTTAAATGTATTCAAAATGTCAAAGTACCATTAAGGCATTTTTCTCTTCTTATCCAGTCTTAGAAAGTTTGGGAAAGTACAAGGTTTCATTTCAGCATTTTTTTATAGGACTGGATCAATGTGGAAAATGAAAATAAGAGAATGGAAAAAAAATATTTGTATTTCCAGGCTTTACTCCATGCTCCATTACTTTAAATGTTGTGTTCTTTCTTCCATTCCTTCATTCCTTGTGTCATTATTTCTTTACACTCTTTCTTTTTTGACTCCTGAATGTTTCTGTCCTTCCATCCTTCTTCCTTTTTTTCTGTCCTTCATTCTTCCATTCAGTCCATCTTTCCTCTTTGTTGTTCCAGTCCTTCCTTCCTTTGTTTATGTCCTACATCCTTTCCTTCCTTGTACCCTTCCTTCTTTCTGTCCTTCCTCAACTTCAGCTGAGTTTATTTAACAGAGCCAATTAACTACAATTGGTAATCTTGATGGACTCAATTCAAGCTAAAATTATTTTTAAAATAATACTAATAATTAACAACTTTATTATTGCTGTTATAATTTTATTTGTCATTTATTTATTGTTATTTTCATAAATAAACCTAAGAAAAAAAAATCCAGAATAAACATCTGCTAATTTGAATGGTAGTGCTTAAGAACGTTTTGTGCACATTGCAGCTGTTTACCAATCTGCTCCTCATAGAGTAACACACACATTAGGTGGCTAATTAGTTGGGCTATCTGCTGCGGTAGCTAACCTCCAGCTAACTGCTCAACTTCGCGGTAGTTTATCAGCTGTAGCAGCAAAGCATTGATACATCATCGATAAGAGTGATTGGTTGTGCTACTTTTGTTTCTACACCAGAACAACCGATTTATTTACACCACTTTTCCAAAGAGCTGAACATTTCTCTCTTGTAAGAAAAGACAGGGTGACTACGTCCTCTTTTACTCCTAGTGAAAACTTGGGTCACTGATCAGGCCTTGTATCTTAGCAACGGTGTGATGAAAACATGTTAGACTTTTCAAACTATAAACTTGAGAAGCCTTGCTCTACCTTAAGCAGCCCAGGTTTAGTGGGAAACTGTGTTTGGGTAACTGTGTAAATGACAAACTTTGATTTTGTTGTAGGTTCTGTTTTTTCCTCCGTCTCTGTTAACCTCGTTTAACTGCTTACATGCAGCTTACATAATCATGCTTACATGTGACTGCTGGCAGTCACACTTAAACAGACTGAAACTGATTAGACTAAAGACTAGGAGAAAAAAAAGCTAAACTCGCGCTACAGTCTTTGGCTCACTTGGTTCCATCCATAAGCTGAGCTAACTGTGGCCGCAGCGCTGGACGGTGAATGTAACTCTGTATCTGTTCATGTATGGCTTGTAACATGATCATTTTTTGGCATTAACGTTTGTTTTTATATATAACCAGATCTCATCATTTCTCAAGGTAATTTAATTTCTGGTCGGGTCCTGAAACGGGTTAACAGACCCGCTGGAGCACAGAGACAAAATGAATGAACTCCAACAACTTGGGGGCTCGTCCGACCCGGTTTTTGGGTTCCTGAGACCAGGACCCCTTCAGATGGGGTCTAAATTTGTGACCATATGTAGGGGGACATTCACTTAGTCATATTGTTTAGGAGAAAAGTAAAATGGTAGACAAGAGTATTGGCCAAAGCATTGTTGAGGACGCACGTTTCAATTAATTAGGTTGTTTTGGATCTGGGGGTCGGTTGAAACTTCGGGTAGAATCTGATCAATTCACAAAAAATAGCCCCCTCCTGTTTGAGGGTGAAATTTAGAAAATGTCTGTGGTTTTTGGGTCTAAATGGAGAATAAAATAGCATTGTGAGCTAGAAATTGTGTTTTTGACAAGATAAAGGATGAATGAGGACCCACGGCTATTGCACCTTGTCGGGGATTAGGTAAGTGTTCTTGAAGCTTCCTGCCATTGCTAATCTCTCTCTTTATCCTTTAAATTCCTAGATTTTTGTTTGAAATGTACCTATTTATCATTTTTCGGTTTTCCAGTGGTTTTCTGCCTTGAGACTTGACGAAACAGAGGTTTAAGTGACGAAATCAAATCCAAACTTAATGAACTCTATTTATAGCTGTATTATTCCCTGCTTGACATTTCCCAACCCTCAGCCCTCATTAGCCATCTTATTTTCATCCACACAGTGTGTTTTCCACTGCTGTGATGACCCAGTTCACCCGCGGCGCTCGTTAAACTTTCATTTCGGGCGCCGCTCTTGGTGCTTTCATGTCAGAGCGCGCGGATGCGGTTATCCGCTTCCTCGCGGGTATCGGTTTACTCCCACAGACACTCACTGTGCTCCAGTTCCATGATGCGGTGGTTGACGGAGTCAATGCCCTTGTCGATCTTCTCGTGCTGATCTTGCGTCTCCTTCCTCATGCCCTGGCGCTCCTTCTTCAGCAGTTTTATCTTCCTCTCCAGTTCCCCTTCGAGGTCCTCCACCCTCCAGACGCTCTTGCCCCGGCCGGGGGAACCTTTGGAAGAGGTCGGCCGGGAGCCGTGGGAGTGCGGGGAAGCAGGACCACGGCTCCCCGGGGCACCCCGCGCTGCTGGGGACGGAGAACCGCCGGCCGACGAAGATGGAGTCCTGCCAGTGTCCCCGGTCTGGGTGTTGCCGCCGCCGTTGCTACCGCTGCTGCTGCTACCTACGACCGATGAATCTGTGAGGTTCAGGGCTCCGGGACCTATCTCCGCCTGTAGAGTGGAGGGGAAAGATATTATTCTTTAGCAGTGCGGAGAAGCAAAAGGTCAGACACGTACAGAAGTTAACAAAAAAGAAGGGAAAACAACAGTTGTACTAAAAGGCATATATTATGTAGAAACAAAGACAAGGCTTTTACCAGCAGTTTCAGCTTGATGACCTTTATGCAAGGCCAAACAGAAAAGTTGGAAGAATTTATGGCACTAAATTGGGGCCATAAAGTTTGTTCAAAAGAGAAAAAATTTGAAACTGGAAAAAAAATTTGAAGCTGAAAAAAAAACCCTGAATATGAAAAGTAGTTTTGAACATTTTTTTTTTTCAGTTTCAAATCTTCTTTTCAATTTCAAACATGTTTTTTCCGGTTTCGGTTATTTTTTCAGCTTCAAATTGTTTTTCTTTTGAACAAACATCATGGCCCCAATTTAGCTCCGTAAGACATTTGCGTGTATGGATGACATAATAAACCTGGACAACAGATGATATGAAAATTACAAACCTTACAAATAAACTGATATTAACTTTCATCTTAACTGAGTGGCTCAACATATGGAAACCCTCCAGCATCTTCGCTCTTATTTAAAACGTTAAATCTGATCCCTGGTTGTTCGATTTGAACAACCTTTAAAGTTTTTAAATCTTTATTTCTCAGAAATTGTATCTGGAGTGGAACTAAGTTTTTTATGGGCTCTTCATTTGATGTTATAGGATTTCATTTCCATCAAGCCATTTGTTTGGTTTGATCCATGACCTTATAATGACAGGTTTTGGATTAAACCTCATTGTGTCAAGCCTTTCTTAAGATTAAATCTTACACATAACAATGTTATAAACTCATTTTATTGGTCAGTGGTTGTCTACAATTTCTGGATATGAGGGGGGGAAAACACACTTCCTAAAGCTGCTATTTTTTTTTTTTTTTTTTGCAAAGTAAGTATTTTAAAATGAGCTGCTGCCGTACTGATAATCACTCAAGCCGTTAATAAGATGCAGAGCATAAGCTGCAGAAAATAATAAATAACGTGTCTGCGAGGTTGATGTAAACAGAGGCAAATCCGCAGGAGTGGATGAGACGTTTGCGAGGGCGATGTGTAATATCAAGAGAGTTGCTGAGGCGGTGTATCTCCACATCAAGGACATAAATTCACACTGATGGAGACAACCTTGTGACTGCGCTCACCGAGGGCTGGCAGCGATGCAGCAGGGCTTCTGTGTGTGTACGAGTGTGAGCTTAAGACTTTCTCCACCTTGCAAGGCCCATTTTTTCCCAACGTTGTATGGATTTATGAGGTCCGACGCGATAAGAAGAGCTGCAGTTTTTGGATTGGGTGACGTCGACAGCAAAGTTTTGATGCGAGTTTATTTTGGGTTTAGCGTTAGGGCCAGGCTTCAGAAATGAACGGAAGTCGACGTGAAGGTGGGAAAACAAAACATGCGTGCGTGTGTGTGTGTGGATAAACGTCTTCTGTTTCTCAATCTCAGAACACGCACGCACACGCCTTCGGTCTCTAAACCCCGAACCATCTCCAGCAGCCTTTATCCCGTCCGGCCAGCTTCATGTTTTATTTACGACAACGTCCGAGTGTTGGATGCTGAGCAGGCGGCCGACATAATGGGAGGTGGGGCGCGCTGGGATGTGAGGGCCGGCTTACGTGGAAAGATTTCCCCCGAGTCTGTGGGAGCGGGAGCAAGGCATGATGGACATTTGTGTCAAGACGAGTTGGTTTGTAGAGCGGAGGGGAAGGAATAAAGACGGACAGGCAGCCTGTGAGATGATTCAGTTATTTCTCTCGCTCAAAATATATTAGCCTCATTTTCCAGCAGCTGCCCAATGCATAAGCAAACTAGGATGCTACTTCGGACCTCCAGGCCAGCAGGGGGCGCTTGACTCCATGCGGCGTACAGACGTCAAACTGTCTTTGAATAATGAACCGACTTTAAAATTTGCTATGAATGTTAAAAACACAACCAAGGGCGTAAATCCCATCTCATCATTGGGGGGGACCATAAACAGGAAAATTTCTTAAGAGCAATTTTGAGGGGGTCGGCGAGGTGCCATTGAAAAGTTTATAAACCACATTCAAGCTGCAGGACCAAAAATGACTAGTGATGCACATCAAATGGGTTTTTTTTTCTCAGTAAGCAGCCTGCAGAGAAGTAAAACTAAAATTCAAATGTTGCTTAGATATGAGTTTTGTTCAGTCTGACTGATCTAATCTCTGCTACACCTTTACAAAAATGTAAGGTTCTAAATACAAAAGCTTTAACGAGTAACTGCTCTTAATAAAATTCCTCATTAACATTGATTTATTGTAATGGCTCCCAATACAAGTTATGGCCTATTTAAATTATAACTTGTTAAGTTGCTTTATTTTTAAGCCTTTTTTAGTTTCGTCATGTCCTGGGTGACAGAGATAGAAATTAATATCTGGGGAGTATCATAACTTAAAGGGAGCACTTAAAGCACGAGAGTTTATATAGAAAAATATTCAGATTTTATTTTGTGGTTTTAAAGGCTCTACGTTGAAGACAGTGAGAAATAAAGGCAAAACTTTTTGTCAATTTCTATCTGTTCTCGGCTCCCACGCACAGAGCCGGGTCCACTTGCTCCCTCCCGTTTCAAACTCTTCTAATTAACCAAAAGTTGAAGAGCTAAATATGAATGAGATGTTTGCTACCTTTGACAAAAAAGCTCAGGTCTATGAAAGCAGTGTAGCAGTTTTGCTAATGAGGCAGCTTGTCAAGATTCAGTCAAAGTACCGAAATAACAAACTGCAGTCTGATTTTTATTGTTAATGTGTTTCTTCCCACTGAGCAGTGAAAGTCAATAAAATGTTTACGTGTCTTTTGCTGTAAGTATTTACTTACTGGAGGGGGTTTTACTTGTGAAGCAGAGCCACAGCTAACAGTTAGCTACTCACTCTGACAGCCTGTGCCGTTCAGCAGCTGTTGCTCCGCCCACACTTTGGACTGAACCATTATTCTAATAATGGTAGGGGGGGACCTAAAAATTAATTCTTATTTTTTTCTGAGATAAATGGCAGATTTATTTCGTTTTTTGTTTCTTTTGCCTTTTCATATTGATTTTATTTAAATGCAAACGTTTCTTCAATTGTTTTTGTTTTGGGGGGGGGGGGGGGGGGATTTCTAGACTTTTCCAAGTCCCCCCCTCCCCTCCCCCGGGATTTACGCCTATGAACACAACTATACATCCAGCTCTAATGACAAGAACAAAACGGGAAATTTTAAAAACTACTTTAGCTAAAGAATTAGTAACTAGTGTAGAATAATCAAGTCGAGGCTTCACTGTGTTTTATGCTAATCTATAAGGTGAAACGGCCTCAAAAGCGTTAAAAAAATTCCCCTTTTGTGTTTCGAAACTAGATTGAAGGTTTGATGATTACAATTTTTGTAATTAATGATTACGGGAAACACTAGGAAAGATATGTGACAGGTTATTAAAAAAAAACATATGTCTTTTGAAATGGCTTGGATAAAACCAAGAATTGGGGAAGAAAAATAATAAAAATGACTTTCTTTCAAAAATTATGGATACCATTAGTTCCAATCACCTAATTACTGAAATCAAAAGATTTGGGTTGTGTGAAGTTTTGATTTTCCACGATAAAAATGATATCATGTCTTGGTTTTCGAGTGTCACTCCGGGGCAATTACTGTCCCCCATTTTCTGCCCTTTCCAGAACTTTATAGAGACACATCTTCTTGTTCTTCTTTCAAAGTCACATATTTTATGAAAGGCAACAGGAAAGTTTAGTCAACTTTTTAAAAAATTTATTTTGGCATTTTTATGTCCCTCCTTCCCCACGCCCTCCAACGCAGGCCTACATACCTCTAGTTTTTCGATCCGGTCCTTCAGGTCCATAATGGCCCTGGCCAGCTCCTCCACCGCCCGGGCCGTCTGCAGCTGCGCCGCCGAGGTAGAGCTCACGTCGTCCCCGGCCATCACGCGGCGGTTCCCGCTCCACACCCCGACGCTCCGCGCCGGCGTGGTCCTCTCGTCCTCCAGGCCACTCTCACACTCGCTCAGCTTTCCCGTCAGCTCTCGGATGGTCCGCTGGTCCATGAGGATTTGGTCGTTCTGCTGTAAGACCATCTGCCGGAGGTTCTCCGCGGTCGTCCGGAGGTCTTCGTCTCCGCCGTTCCCGTACGGAGGCTCATCCGCCTGCTGCTGCTTCTGCTCCCGTTTCTGCCTCAGATCTTTGGTCTTGCACTCCCCAACAGGCAGAGGAGTACAAATCAGCCGACTGAAGCTGTGCTGCTTCGCCGACCCGCCTGCCGTCTCCTTCCCCAGATTCAGCTCGTTCAGCGTGGGGACCTCCAGGTCGATGCCGCCCAGCCCGTTGTCCACTTCGTAAGAGCCCGGGCCGTGCAGAGCTCCCAGCGGCCCGGCGTGAGCCACCGACCCGGACTCCAGAGGCTGGATCAGCGCCTCCGAGGTCATGGTGCCGTTATCGCCGGCGGTCACGCCGCGCTTTCGGGGATAGACGCTGGCGATGATGCAGATGACCGCGCCGAGGAAGGCGAGAGAGCCCGCTCCCACCAGCACCACCACGAACTTCATCACGCCTGTGAGAGCCGAGGAAAACAAACCGGATCAATCGCCTTCACAAACATGCAGCATCACTCCGCACCGCAACGAGCAAGGAGGACACGCGCTTACACGCAAAGAGCCTTACAATCACGACAAAATCCAATACGTGTTAACGAAAACAAGAGGTGTTATTTTTTTTTTATCAGGAGAAAACGTGACGCTTACGTCGACTTCAGCTGATTCCAGAAGCGCTGCTGCGTCCTGTCTTTCGTTCCTCCCTCTCGAGTGTGATATCGACGGCACCGCGCTGTCTCGACCTGCGGGGATGCTCTCCGTCTCTGCGTTGCTAAGCTGCTCTCTCCTCCGTGCGTGCGTTGCCATGAGGACGGCTGCTGGAGGAGGAGCGTGACTGGTGAGAGTAGAGGTGAGCCTCCAGCAGAAGCTGCGCGAAGCAAACAAGGCCGTGATGGATCTGTGGGGGCGCGCGAGCGTGTGAGAGCGCGCGCGCGCGCCTCGCCGCGTGCATCTCTGTTACTGAAAGGGCGCTGGAAGAAAAACAGCAAAAGTCCATAGCTGTGGACGCGGAATGTAATGTTCATCTGAGTTGGTTGTTTTAGTTTTGGAAAGAAAACATTTTTATTTTTTTTACTCAGTCAGCCGAACTGAGGTTGTTTGAAGCCCTAAGCAGAATTTAAGTTGGAGGGACGTAAACCACTCACTGCATCAACACTGACATATCGTTTATAATATGGGGCTCCCGAGGTGTCCAAAGTGTTACTTCGGAATATAAAAAAAAAGATAAAAAGAAAATGTTCAATTCATTAAAGTCTGTGTAACTAATTAATCAAAATTAACTTGTTAAACAGCAGGCTTTACTTTTATCTAAAAGTAAAACCTTAATGAAGTACAGTTCATTAAACCGCATACAGTGTCCCATATCCTGGAGTAGCTTCTGACAACAGACTGAATATTTTTCATACCGAAAAAATGGAAAACCCTCAGTGAGTTACAGATTTATTTTCTACAAAACTCAAACAACTTTGTTCATTTTGTGGATATATTGTGTTCAGTTTAGTGTTAAGCAGTTGAAAATGGTTCAAAAGAAACATTATTATAATACAATCCTGGGAGATGGAAGATGACATTAGAGCTAAACGGAAAGCCAGAGCCACAAACCAAGACGACATGGCTCAACAACAAAAAAGGAATATTTTATGATATGAGAACCAAGTAAGACGACATGATCACACAACACAAGGGGATGACATAACAAGCCTTTAGCAGTACAGACTGAAATAAAACTGTCAATGTTTAAATGTTCTGTCAGGTTGATATTTACACAGATATGTTCACATTAAAATTAGTTTTGTAACTTTAGAAGTGCTGTTGACAGTTGTACATACCTAAATGTTAACTCATGTTTAGTGGACATATTATACAATGCATATATATATATATATATATATATATATATATATATATATATATATATATATATATATATATATACTGTATATGTAATATATTTATTTTTGAACCCTCTATTCATTCTTCATTACCCGACACCGTTCTGCATAGACCCGGCATCAAAGTTGAGGAGAAACATGCAACGATGTCTAAGCAGCTTATTCTTTGGGCCGGCCCTGAGGGTCGGCGTCACAAAATCTTTTGAAAGGCACCAAAAACAAAAAACTCAAAATAATCTGTATTCCTATTCAGTTCACTTGCAGTTGAACCCCATCCTTAAGCCCTCATGCACACATGCCATTTCATAAGCCGACATCCATGCCAAGTCACATGTCTGTGCATTCACAGATGTGACACAAGCCTAATATGTAATTAATGCAAAACTGGGTCACAAACACACAAATTGTTTGGGGGGAAAGAGGAATATGGAAATAATAATACCAATTTCACAAACTCAAGCAGTTTTTACTATGTTTTATCCTCCTAGAAGTATTTTTGCAACATGACAAGAAGGGCTACGAGTTTCTGTAAGCTTTAGACCAGTACTTCTCAAATAGTGGGGCGCCCCCCCCCCCTCCCCCCCAAGGGGGCTTGGCGAAGTGTCGTGGGGTGAGGGGTGGTTAGTGGTTAGGTTTCTACACATTAATAGCTTTTTATTTACAGACCATCTTGATTGGAAAAATGAAATATCTGAAAAATAAAACAATGTAGAAAAAAAGTCAAAAATCTGTCATTTAAATGTTGTGGTTTAAATATGAGTCACCCAGTAATATAAAGTTTTACAAAACCTTATAATACTGTTTTCTGATGAGACAAACATCAGAAGAATTGAGTTGCTAATTCAGAATACAGAAACTTACACAACCAACCCAATACACACACACACACACACACACACACACACACACACACACACACACACACCTCGTCACTCAGGGTGCCTCTTATTAAACTGAGACGTCTAATTTGGTTCCATCTGGGTCTGACTGAACGCTGACAAAAAATCCAAATGAAAACAGCTAAAGGTGACACCTGGTATGTTTCAACACCGTCTCTCTACCAGCAAAGTAGAGAGACGGTGGCAGGAGTTGTTTGAACTATTCATCGCAGCATCAAAACACAGAGATGAAAACCCAGGATGCCCTTAATGTCCCTCCAAGCCTCAGTCCTCCTGAAAACACACACACACACACACACACACACACACACACACACACACACACACACACACACACACACACACACACACACACACACACCTCCCCCCCACACACACAGAATCCTGCAACCCTAAAACAGTGTAACAGCGACACCCTGTGGAGGATTTGGGTGTTTAACTTTAATAATCTCTGCTTATACTATGGATAAAATAACCATGACTATAATAAAAACATAGTCATGTTTTTCTATTATCATTATTATTATTTTTACATTAAATGTAACCAGATGTTGGTAACAAGCCAAGTAATCCACATATACAATGACATCAAAACAAACTCATCTTAAATAAAGTTATGCCTAAATAGCTGGAATAACACAGCATATTTGTTGTTGTTGAAATCTGTCAGTATTTAGAAAGCATCCATGCAGCACATCAAAATGATATGACTACTAAAAGCACAGAGAACTGTACAAAAAAAATTTATATTGCTAGTGTTAAGAAACAGTAATAACTTGTAGAAAGCTTGAGAAAGACCTGCAAAAAAAAAGTACATAAACTAAACAGAAATGGTCTTTATGGACAAGCGTTACGCAAGACTCCACTGCTGAAGAAACAAAGCTTACTAGAGCATGATTAAAGATGCTGCTCCAGATTTGGACAAGCCAGTGAAATACTGGGAGATTATAGTCTGGTCACTAGAGAATTAAATCTTTGATTTCACTGCACATGTTTGGAGGAAGGATGCTTTTGTCCCCAAAAACACTCTGATAAAAAGTGAGGTCTGCAGATGGGAACATCGTTGTTTGGGCTGTAGACTTCGCACAGTTGAAGAAAAAATTAATTCTGAAATGTAATGGAACATTCTTGATAAGAATCCAAATAAATAAAATAAATACATGTGTTGGTTTCCACACAAGACAGCTGTCAAACTGACAGTCAAGGAGATTCTTCATTGGTTTTAGAGAAAAGATGCAAAACTATGAGAACGGCCCAGTCAGTAACTTGATTCGTATGCAGCTGGATTTATAAAAGGAAGTTAAGAACCAGAATGAATATAAAGAACCCAAAGAACCTTCAACATCTGAAGACAGTTTGAGTGAAAGTCTGTACAATGCATCTGACTAGTTTCTCCATACAGGAGACGTCTTCGAATGGCGATAAACAAGAAAGAGTTCAACAAAGTATTGTGTGTTCAATACTTATTATCTGTGTAGTATTATTTTGTTGACTCATCTCTTCATTTGCGCTCTAACTTGCATTGCATTATGTGTAATTCTTGAGTTATCACCAACAGTTTTTGAACTTCTTGTCAATAGCGATTTTACAAAACATATCTATGGAGAAAATTACTGAAACCCTGAATACTTATTTTACCCGGTTTTCCATCACATATACAGTCTGAACTGCAGAGAAATACTTTAGATTAAGGCTTCTTTATGTGCTCCAATGGCCTAGTTTAAGTCCAGACCTATAACCAACTGAGACAGATATAACATAAGCTCTAAAACTGACCAAGCACGTTCCCTTTTTTTACAAAGAATGGGCAAAATAAATCAATAAACAAAATAAAATAAAAAAATAATCAGCGTTATAGCTGAAGTTTTACTAAAAACAACAAAGTATCATTTCAGGAGGCTGGATATAAAATGTAACCCAAAATTATAAAACATTATTTTAAAAAATAAGTAAATAAAACATACCTGGAGTGTTGTTGTGATTATTTCAGGCTTTGTTTGAGAAATGTAATCTCCCGTGGCAACCAGCTGTGCAAAACGCCTGGGTGGACCTAGCTCCGCCTCTCAGGACGGAGATCTTCTGAAGGCCGAGGTTTAGAAAAAGAGTTTTTAAAGAGACAGAGGCACAATTTCAAGGTGTTACATAAAGAAGCCAATTTTTTAAAGTCACATTTGATATACACTGAATTTTTATAACAACTGAGTTCCTTGATTGTTCTGTAAAATGACACTTATGTGGCTGGAAAACACATAATACTGGCCCTTTAAGGCAAAGAAAGAAAGAAAACCGCTAATCAGGTTCACCGGTACTGCCACATTAATAACAAAGTTGTGTGTTTAGAATAAATTCTTATGATCTATTTGCAGTTTAGTGCAGCTATATCTCCATTAGCCAGCAGAGCTGGCAACTGGTGGAAAAACAATGACGCCACTCCTAAAGAAACCTTCGAAGTATTTTTAGAGCGCTTTTAATCAAAGGCCTTTTACAAGAAACACAAAAACAACACGTAACAGGTTCACCGAATACATTATCTGTACAGCAAGAGGTTGCAAAAACATGCTTCACAAACATTTCTTCATGTCATTATCGACCTCCGCCTTCTTCTCGTCACCATCGGTACAATGTACTCATTTCAAATCATCATAAAACCACAAACAAAAAAAAAACTTGCAGTCTCAACACATGAAAAAAACCCCAAACCATACGATCATTAACGATGGCTCATTCAAACAAATAGCCTTACATTAAAATAATTATGCATATTTCAGACACGTATTAAAATACAGTACAAATATGAAAAAAAAAAAAAGCTTAAAAAAACAACAATCCGTAATTGAGCATTTTCGATTCATACATTAAAACGAGGATCCTTCAGTTTGTCCTTTACATGCTGATCCAGCACTTGGAAATTACGACATGAATTTACAAATAATTTCAAAGGGGGGAAAAAAACAAAGAAAAAAATTAAGGAGAATATAGAGCCCTATTTGGTTACATAACAGGCCACTAAGTTGAGTTGTGCTACCCCGTATGAGAAGAAAAGCATCGCTCTCCAGACTAATACCTTAACCATCTACTAACTGCTAGTGTCACCACCACCTAAAAAGAGAAGTAAAATACAGAACATGAGAAATATTTTGAAAATCATCTCTCCATGCGGAGAGAAAAGCTGTTTTTTGTTTCGTTTTTTTTTTTAGTTCACAGCATGTTTGGAGTTAAATAAAAGATTAAAGGAGACAGACATCTTCATTCGTGGTTAAAGTAGTTAACTTATTTCTTCTCGTATAACGGAATAAATCCAACAGCGGTGTACTGACGTAGCATTGACGACAAGAGCCATCTGGTACAAAACAAACATACGGATACGTCCTCTACGTCTGTGCCTTCAAGGAAAACAAAAAACAACCTAAAAAACCTCATCAGAAACAGTGTGAACTTCTTACAGTAATGAGATCCTTACAGTCACCAAGCTGAAGTCGCGACTATCTAACAGCTGTCCAAAGAAGAGCCAAGCAAGAAGAGTGGGAGCACAGCTGTAAGGCAACGCATGCGGAAAAAGGTATAATACACAGAACCGAGTGGAGGACTGAGAGGGTCCAGGAAGAGCAGGAAGCACCAGAGAAGAAGAATCTGAGAGTCCAAAAATAGGATCACAGTCAGAGGTTCTTTTGCTGCAAAGAACGAGAAGAAGAGATCGAGAAACTTTTTGAATCATGTGGGCGGAAAACTGTTCAAGATAAAAAAAAAATATTTTGGATCATTTGGGACGAAATGAAAGAAACGAAAGAAGCAAAATTGAATGAGTTTGAGTGAAATTAATGTTTGACGCTCAAACTCTTTCCACTTAATGAGCTAAATAAATATTTAAAGTTAAATAGCTAGCTACACTTTCTCCTTCATTCAGACAATTATTGATGGTAGATATTATCAGGAAGAGAATCGGTATCGGCCATCATTAATCATTTTTTTATTTCGGCATCGGTCCAATATTAACAACCTTTACTTATTTCCTCTTGTTTCTTCAGGGATATATATATATATATATATATATATATATATATATATATATATATATATATATATATATATATATATATGATATTGTTATATATTGTTTATCAGCCACAACAGCAATACTAATATCAGACATCGATATCGGCTCAAATTTTCATATTGATACATCCTCAGAGAAAAGTTACTCAAAAGATTGTTGCTAGGAAACCAAAGAGTGAGTGGGGTTAGTTGATACCAGCAAAGTAGCTAAGCTGGACGTGAAATGTTGAGCAGCTCAAGTCTTTGCTCTGCCTACATCGCCCAGAATGCTGTGCCATTCTGGATCAGTTCAGTCAAATTATGTATGATGTATTATCTATTCATTGTGATCACATGTATGTCGTAATATATATTGTTATATGTAATGGAAACGCAGCTAGTATCATGAAACATGGGAAGACGGATAAAGCTAAATACAGGGCGGTTCTGAAGGAAAACTAGCTACAGGCTAGAAAGCGAGGACAACAAGCCCAAATGTTCAGCCAAAACTACAACTGGATGCTTTAGGAATG
Organism: Xiphophorus maculatus; assembly: GCF_002775205.1. Classification (NCBI taxonomy): domain Eukaryota; kingdom Metazoa; phylum Chordata; class Actinopteri; order Cyprinodontiformes; family Poeciliidae; genus Xiphophorus; species Xiphophorus maculatus. The sequence goes on along the minus strand of NC_036447.1, from coordinate 26,418,263 downwards.
GAAATGCACAAGTTATACAGTACCTAAAAGAGAATCCGAGACAAAACCTAAAAAACGATGTGCAGAATCTGGCTGAGCTCAGCAGAAATAGATGCCGACTCAGAGGAGGGTGAATACTAAACCCTGCTTCTTTCACCCCCCACATCACATTTACGCCATACTTTGTTTTAGTGTATTCCAAACAACTCAAGTTTGTGGTCTTAAAGGGAGAAAATGTGGAAAAACCAAACGCCTCTAATGTTCCACAGATGTGAAACATCAGCCCGTAAAAATCACAGAATCAGAAACAGTGGTTGGTTCGTTTAGCTGGTTGCTTCTGGACCTTCGAGACCTTCCTGGGTTGAGAGGCTAAGAGCGAATGAAGCAGCTGAAGAAGGAAGCTGTGAAGGTTTGGGAGAAACTGAAGCAAGAAGTACGAATTTTGGCAAATTCAAAAGTTGGTTTTGCATTGAAATACGTTCCTACTCTGCGTTTGTACCCATGTGTGTAAGACCAAAGAGGGGGAAAAAAAAGGCCTCGAGAAGCGGATCGACTTCACTCAACGTGTTTTTCGATGCAGTCAAGTGCATTGCATTCACCTCGCTGTACTGACGCAGTCTTCAGAGTCTAAGTGCAAAAAAAAACACATCTCTAAGTTAAAACATCGGAACCCCCGTCCGATCACGTCCGGCGGGGTCAATAGCTTGACCAAACACCCCCTGGTGTTGCTGATGGCAACCAACATGGGAATGGAGAGTCCACTTTGATAATGGGCAAACTCCTTTCACTTCCAGCAAGTGTGCTCGATGAGAGCCCGCACAGCAGATGGGTGAGAGACGCGCTGTTAGGACAACTGGTATTTGCGACAAACAGGCACCTCCCCCCCACCAGCATGTGTGTATCAAGTGAAAGAAAACAAATTCTGTTTTCTGGCACATGTGTGGCGCCAGTTGGATGTAATATGGCAATCTAAATGGCAAGAAGGCATGCAAGCTGCCTCTTTTTCTTTTAGAAAAAATATGTTTTCTTGTAGTATTTTATGGCTGAGTGTTATTTAGTTACATTATATTTGAGGGTTTCCCCCAGTCTATTAAAAGCCTGATGGGCCACCAGGCTTTTCTTGCCTCCCACCACCAGGGTAAGAGCTCCTTGTTTATTTTAAAAGGAAGTATTTTTTATAATCACACCAATAACATTGATAGCAAAGATGGGTTTATAGTTAAAGAGACAGTATTATGTTTACAGGCTCACAGTGCCATATTATAGCACAGTCAAGTAACTATGTTAACTACTTGTTAAAAGAAATTATATATACATATATATCAAATACGACTTAAAATAAATTTTACTTTGTAATTTAGCACTTTGAAATTGGACCTCTGTCGCTTTAAAAACTCCTTCAGGAAGTCATCACAACATTGTTCCTCTATTAACCCTTTAACGACATTTTTACCAGGGTTGCACTGAGAAGTAGCTCGCATAACGAGCTCAGCAGATGTGCAGTTACACCAGGTGTTTGCTAATTGCTGACTGGCTAGTCTGAAGGAGCCGAGTGAGAGAGGCAGAAGCTCGGAAACTGCAGCTCAAAGGAGTTGCGTCTCGAAGACAGTGCCAGGTTCACCCAGCCGTGTTACGCAACTGAATGGTTGACATGGAGATTAAAGGATTTCTCAAACATGCATGAAAGAATCAAGGTAACAACCAGGTATGTTTTTGATGAGAGAATATTATAACATGATGTAAAGCTCCAAAAAGTAGATTTTACATAAAACTGCCCCTTTAAAGCATCGAACTGGGTGCAAGGCCGAGATGGCGGACCAATCATCCTCGCACACTCTGGTTGTGTACCTCTGTATTTTTGTAATCGGCTAATTTTCCCTCAAAATTGTCTATTCGGAAGGTGTTCTCGCAGAGCAGCTTCGCCTGTAAATGATCCCTCTATGAAGGCTGTCTTTTCAGTGAGTATCGCACCAAAGTAAACGTCAAGTGCAAAAGACTCACCGCTTGCTTGACTCACTCAACACAACTCTCTAAAAGCGCAACTATAAAGGCTGAGTCTTGCTTTAAGAGGTTTTGCTGAGCGAGCAGAGAGACTGATGTGAGAGCGTATTTGTTTCCAGTCAACTTTTAACATTCTTTAACAAAAAAACATGGTGGGCCGCTGGTGGACTGCCCTAGAGCACTGACCACTGGGTTCAGCAAGTTCTCTGGGGGAAACCCTGTATTTCATTGAGTATCTAACAAATAGATTATCTATAGCGTATCTAACCGCTCTGTAGAGAGGGTAGAACAGGGCTTAAGTGGCAACATTGGCATGGTATACTTTATATATATACATATATATGTATATATATATATAGTTTTCTATCCCAAATGGTGTTACAGTTTGTATTATTGGATTTCTTATGGCTTCGGGACGGAGGAGTCCTCGGACGTTGCGGCGGGAGGAGGTGTGGAGCCGTTTTCCACGCTAGCGGAAGGCGAGGCGGGCCCTGACGCCGGAGAGGGAAACTCTTTTATGGTGACCGTAACGAGGTTGGTGGTTACATCAGTGACCACCACGTCCTTGCAGCTTGGTGCCATTTCCGGGTGCCAGTCGGGGTCTCCCTCGGCGGGGACCCTTTTGGATTCAGGGGGGAGCGAGGATTGTTCTGGAGCCACGGAGGAAACCGTGGAGGGAGCTTTGTGCTGGCAGGGACTTCTGGCTTCCTCAGAGGCTTCGGAGCAGTCCATGGCATCTTCGTCCTGATCTTCCAAAGATGGAGACGGAGAGGGGGGGACTAAGATTTTGTTTGCTTCTGAACATGAGGCATTTTGGGTTTCTGGAGATTTACTGGATTTTGACTCCTTGGAGGCTTCTGTGGCAGGCTGAGGGTGTTTAGCTGTGACGTTGGTGGAGGTGGAGGAAGAAGAAGACGAAGGAGGCAGTGCCTGGCGCTGTGAAGAGCTGCTGTTGCTGTGCCTGGCTCCTGTAGTCGAGCTGGATCCCGTTTGGGAGTGAAAGGACATGGGCCCGCCACACTGCAGCCCGAAAGGCTTCCCGTACATGGGGAAGCCCAGCATCTTTAAAGGAGGCTGGAAAGGTCTGTAGGGGGCCTCCCCCTTCCTGCCGATGATGCGATTACGAGACGGGATGTTTTGGCGACCCGTCTGCACGTTCCTGGAGCCCGCCGCGCCGCCGCCACCCCTGCCCGGCTTGTCGATCACCTTCAGGTTGAGGATTATCCGCCCCCTCTTGACTTCTCGGGGTTTGACCCGGCGGTTCAGGATGCGGACGGTCTCGGAGAAAGGGGAGACGTGCATGCGGGACTGGAAGCCACTCGAACTGGAAAAGGCGGGCCGCGTGGGATCTGCGCGAGGCAGGGGGCGCCTGGACATCCGGTGGCAACGGTGAATGTCTTTCTTCAACTTGTGGGTGGCCGCGAGAGAGTTGAGTTTGGGGGAAGGTGCTGGCGCTGACGACGAGGACGAGGAGGAGAATGGTAAAGCATTAGGAGCAGCAGAGGAGGAGGAAGATGCTCGACTGGAAGCGGTTGAGGAGGACCGAGGCGTGTTCTGCCGGCTGCTGGAGGCGCGACTGGTGGGCTCTGCTTTCTGACCGCGACCCTGAGGAAGAGGATGAAGTTAGAGATCTTACAAAATTAAAAGAACAAGAGCTATTTATCTTTTTAGCTGTATTAAGATGGGCTGCAATATTTTAGTTAGTACATGTGGCGATATTAAGCTATGTAGAAATATTCTATATTAACAAATATCATGTAGGAAATTCATTAGAATCAAAAGATTTCAGTAAACAGTGGACGACCAGGGATTCACTGACACAACTGCCTACGAAAAGCTGAAATCCGAAAATACTTGACTCCCCCCAAAAAATGCGTATAACTGCATATTTTAATAGTTCAAACACCAAATATACCTTAATATGTATTAGCAAGCACAATGGAAACTGTTTTAGTATCTATTTAGTATTTATGGTTTTCCGTTCATGGAGCTACAGCCAATCAATGGCAAGGACAACGAATGGAGCTCCTGGATTGGCTGCTTTGCAAACACCAGCCAATGGCGTGACAAGCAGCACTAAATGTCTAAATATTTCAGTTTTCTCAGCTGCATTTTATTTGTGGTTGCGAATGTGAGGAAACAGAACTGCTGTGTAAGCATATTTCATCCGATTCAAAATAAAAGCATGAAAATAAACATCTAAGTACGTGTAGAATTTTTAACAGCTGATAAGCAAAACGTTAACACAGACTTTAAAACGTATTCATCTGAAAGTTTACAAAAAAGCCAAGTAAATTAGTGCTTTAAAATTCATCTGGAGAAAATCAATTCAGGGTAAGCTAAATGTGCTAACATTTTTAAAGCTAGCAAAAATGCGAAAGGGCTAAATAAAAATTTAGCCCCTCTATTAGCAGAAGTGTGCCCAGCACTGATTGTATCTCATTAAGCACAGTTCTGTAACACATCTATTGGTCAAAACTATTGTTTTAAGACTTCAGAAAATCCACCTTAGATCAAAACACTTTAGAAAAACATCATGATATCAATGATAATAATCACTGACTACAAAAAATACCAAATATCTATGGATTTTTTTGAGAAAAAAATATTTTAATTAGCTTTGACTGAGCTGAAAGTGGTGTGGAGAAAAGATGGAGTTAAGTGGGTCAAAGTTTCCGTCTGAGGAAGGCAGGCCTTGCTACCTAAACACAAAACATGACACGGGACGTGTGCAATATCTGGCTTTTGCGCCTTTCTGACAGCGCTGTGAATTCTCAGGCTGATTTCTAAAAAAAAAAAAAAAAAATGGCTGAGTGAAAAAGAAAGTAGGTCAGCTCAAATGTCTTTCTGCCAGCTCCACCTTGTTTTCATCTCATTTAGTAATGACAGAACACGCGCTGATGCGGGAATCGAAAATAGACATCAAAAGAACTCGATGGCCTGCTTGTAGACGCCACGCTCCAGTTTCCTGCAACGGGCTGAAAAAACTTGGATATTTTATTGTATTTTAGAGTTGAGAGGGAGCTTTCTAATCGCCTAGAACTACAAAATGGACATTTCTATTCATAAGCAGGAGCTGTGTAAAAAAACAAAAAAGTAGAAGTCATACCTTTGCCACAACGTTTTTGGGTTTTGGCCCACGTTTTTTGGGCCCGTGCATTTCCCTCTCCCGTTCCCTACAAAAAGGAAAAAAAAAGGGAAAACTTAATTAGAACTGAATGAGGAGCAGGCAGATAGAGCACCAGAAGTCACATTTTAATTGGGCCTTGTTCTCATCCTCCCTCTCTGTTCTCGTGTCCAATTTTGTTTCCATTTGATGTGTCAGTTTTAGCTCTGACTGCTTGGGTTTCCTGTAAACATCTCTGAGAGCAGCATGGGTCTTTCAAGTGGCTTGGAAGGACACACAAATAGAAAGCTTCCTCAGATAAACTTTTCAGAAGCAGTGACGAAGAACAGAAAAGGCAAAACAGAAAAAGGCAAACACCAGTTTGAAGTACATGAATGAAAATGAAAATCTACATTAACGTCTTTATGGGAAGACGCAGCGGTTTCGTGAGTGACTAAGTAACGGTAACGGATTATCTGGCATGTTTCTCACTACGCCCACATGATGTCTACAAGAACAGTCTGGGGATGTGTCACCCTGCTCTGTTCCAAGCGACAAGGCAAAGACGGGTCTTCTCAGCAAGAATGTACAATCTGACACTTCTGTGTTTACTTGGAAAACCTTCTGATTATCAAGGACTGGGAATATCCCGAAAAGCTCCTTTCATCTTTGGGAACAGAGGATTAAGCCATGTTTTTTCCCCTATGTCCAGCTAAATTGAGATCATTAGTCAGAGAAGCAGGTGACTCTTTTTCTTCCGACAGGAAAGCCGGTTGATGTTGATGGGATAATGGAAGGAGCTAAAAATATGGCAATCCTGGGAGGAAAATCTACTTAGCAGCTTCAAAACACTTCAGAATGAGGCGGTTAAAGACCTTCTGACAGGAAGATGACCCTAAACATAGAACTAGAGCTACAACAGACCGCTTGATGCCTCATTTCTACTGAGTGGTACAACACGAGTCATGTGATTGGGTACGCCGCTTTGTCTCTCTATTGCATAAACGGCTCTAACAACCGACCTGTCCTACACAATTCCCGGCCCCCCTTCATTTGTAAGTCAGTAGCAAAGGTAGGGTTAAGGTGGAGCTACTGCCAAAGCTCCAGGACCGGACAAGGTGTCAGGCCAGACGCTGAAAACCTGCGCCGACCAGCTGGCAGGAGTGTTTCTGGACATTTTCAATCTGTCCCTGCAGCTCGCCACGGTTCCTGAGTGTCTCAAGTCTTCCACCATCATCCCTGTACCGAAGAAGAGGTCCATCACCAGCCTGAACGATTACCGGCCTGTCGCTCTGACCCCGGTGATCATGAAGTGCTTTGAGAGGATTCTTCTGAGGTACATCAGAGACTTCATCCCCGCAAACCTGGACAGCCTTCAGTTCGCCTACAGAGCGAACCGGTCAACAGAGGATGCTGTCTCCATCACTCTGCACACAGCCCTGACCCATCTGCAGCATCCCAACACCTACGTCAGGATGCTGTTTGTAGACTTCAGCTCAGCATTTAATACCGTCATCCCAGACAAGCTGGTGCTGAAGCTACTCGAGGTGGGGCTGCCCGCTTCCCTGTGCCACTGGATCAGAGACTTCCTCACCAACAGGCCTCAGGTGGTGAGAATAAGTGGCTCAACATCGTCCCCACTGGTCCTCAACACAGGCACGCCGCAGGGCTGTGTGCTCAGCCCAGCTCTCTTCACCCTGTTTACACACGACTGCGTGGCCATCCACCCCACCAACACAGTCGTGAAGTACGCGGACGACACAACAGTAGTGGGTCTCATTTCAGACAACAACGAGACCCACTACAGAGAGGAGATTCTGCAGCTCACTCAGTGGTGTTCAGCCAACAACTTGGTGCTGAACACAGGGAAGACCAAGGAGGTCATTGTGGATTACAGAAGGTCCAGGAGGGCGGATCACACTCCCCTTCTCATAGATGGAGAAGTGGTGGAACGTGTGGACAACATCAAGTTCCTGGGCCTCCACATCACGTCTGACCTCTCCTGGAACACAAACACCTCCCACCTGGTGAAGAAAGCACAACAAAGGCTCTTCTTCCTCAGGAAACTGAGACGGGCTGGACTTTCCTCACGGCTGCTCGTGAACTTTTACAGGGCGATGATCGAGAGCATCCTCTGCCTCAACATGACTGTGTGGTATGGTAGCTGCACAGCACTGGAGAGGAAACAACTGACACGGGTGGTGAGAACAGCACAAGGCATTGTGGGATGCCCCCTCCCAGACCTGGACTCCATTTACACAGACCGGGTCAAGAAGAGAGCTGGATCCATAGCCATGGATCCCAGCCACCCAGGCCACAGACTGTTTGTGCCGCTGCCATCAGGCAAGCGGTACAGGAATATACGGACTACAACAAATAGACTGAGAAACAGTTTCTTCCCCACAGCCGTCAGAGCCATTACTCCCTGCCGCCCCCCCCTCCCACACATATCATAACCTCGCAGTCACACATACATATCCCCCACCCCCACACAGCCACACTGTTCTGCACTTTGCACTGTCACATTATCTGTACTTTGCCATAATTGGACCTGCTGCTACTTCTTTGGTGTGGTTGAGTGCCTTTAGTTAATTTAGTTGTATATATTGTTATTATTATTATTGTGTGTTTGCTTATTTATACTGTATATATTTGACCTTTTGCACGGGAGCTGCAATGGAAATTTCGTTGAATTCTGTTCAATGACAATAAATGCTATCTATCTATCTATCTATCTATCTATCTATCTATCTATCTATCTATCTATCTATCTATCTATCTATCTATCTATCTATCTATCTATCTATCTATCACACAACAACTCAAAGCGGATGTCCACCACATATACTGCAAAAGTAAATGGGTAGAAATCGTGGTGTGTAGAAGTTACTGATTACAATACTTTGTTTTGGTATGTAACATAAAATCCCACTGAAACATAATGCTTGTAGCGATAGCAAGGCAAAACGTGGAAAAGGTCTATTTTTGTGGGGAACCTTATCCATCTTTCGCGTCCTTGAGATGACAAGAGTGCAATTTTCTCTGCTTCCATCCGTTGGCGCGGCAACGTCACAGCTCCAATCATGATAACACGATAAACAGGAGAACGCTGTACGCTCTGATAAACATGACTAACTCTGCAGACTCTCACCACAGCACAGCGCTCAAACTGCAGCGGCTTCAGTAAGCTGGAGACAACCTCCGCTCTGCAGAAACAAAGGTCAGCACCGAGGTCGTTTCTACCCACGGCTGTAACCTTTGACACAGAGTCTCTGTGAAAAGCGTGATGTACTCGTCTTTTTTTTTGTTTTAATGCGCTTATTGACCTTTGCGCAGATTTGCCCTCCGTAATGCTAATTCAGACATGCTATTCTGTGAAAATCAAAAGTGCTGTTACTTTGTTGTTGTTCCTTTCACTTTGCTTCTCTTTGGGAAACTTTTGTGCAAAACAAACACGAGAAACATGGACACTGGATACAAGACTTAAAAACATACAAGTTTATGCAACGCATGGATTTTATTCTATATAAAATAGACGATTGGACAATATACAAAAAAAAAATCAACAGCCTTTGTTAATATGTAATATCATAGCTTTTGTTTTATCTTTACTCTGTGTTGAATTCTCCTTGTTCATCTGATAAAATAAATTCTGACAATGTTGTTTGCATAAGTTGCTTAAAATCACATTTATGCTACAGCGAATAATGCATTCACTACTAAGAGTAGAGCATCCCTTTGTTTTATTTTTTAAGACGTTTTCATTACATCTACATCCCTTATACGTGAAATGACACCAGCTTCCACTTTAATCCAAAATTATGTTTCCCCTAATTTTAGAGCTAAATTTCATAAATCTTATTTTATAAATGAACAGAAGAAGCCATATATGAGAAGGTGAAAAGACTCTTTTAAAAAAAGCTGAAATTAAGGAACTGAATTGACTCACTTTTGTTCAAAACCCAGAAGGAGCCTGTCGTCCAGGATGTTCTCCTCTGGCTCCCAGGTGCTGTGCCTACGCAGCAAAGAAAATAAAAAAAAAAAAAACATGAGGTCATGCAGTCGACCAGAAATTAATTTAGCTCATTAGCAGCAGCACAGCAGAATGTGAAAGGATGGGATAAAACACTCACTTCATTGCCCATCCCTTCCATTTCACCAGATATTCAAGTCTTCCCTGTAAGAGAAAATAACACGGATTATAAAAGAAAAGAAAGCAGTGACAAAATGTTTTAAAACTTTAAACTTGACTTGGGAATCCTCTGCAAAAATATATGTGTCCACATGTTACTGACTGCAATTTTTCCATTAGCAGTCATTGTGAGTTTTAAAAAAACAAAGCACTTCAATCCTTCTTTATTAGAGGATCTTTGCACTTTTATTGAATGGAATCTCTCTATTTAGAGAAAAAGAACATTCAGTCCTGATTCTTTGTAACATCAGTGTTGTTTGTTGCATTGTCATAACAAAATCCAGCTACAACAAGTCTACTCTATTTTTTAAATCATCTTTATATTAAAAAATATACTGCTCAGTCCCACATAACTTTAGCCAAAGTTAATAACCCCCATAAAGGGTCTGAAGACCTACATGTGTCTCTAGATCTGCCGGTTGCAGCAGACCCCCTGCTCTCCAAGAAAGCTACGCATTAAAGTCAAACTCCTGTTTTTTGAGTTTCTAAATTCTTGTCTGTTTTTAGATTTCCATGCCTTGTGCACACTGAAGGCGTACAATGAATGTACACAAAGTAAAAAGGCATTTCTCGTCTGAAACTTACAACCGCAGCCCAACTACACCAGTCTGACGTCGGTCCAACATAATCTATACAGCATCTTCCAGAACGTACTGGCCACACGAAAACTTCTGGAAGTCCTTCCTTCATCGACCATGCATGGTAAAAAAAAATCCCTTCTAATGAAGTTTCGGGATTAAAAGACCAACATTTTAGTACGAGCTGCTTTTAAGGTTCCGTTTGAGGCAAACCTCTAACGTGATTCTTGAAGCATTAAAGGTTTTAAAACTGCACACTTTGACTCTATAGCTTTAGCCGCAATTAGCTGGCATGAAAAAAATAAATAAATAATGCCCTCCTCTCTGCTTAGCACAGCCCACATCGGCGGTGCTCGGATGTGTTGTTCTTTTGCAGCTAGCCGCGTCTTTGTGTCGCTTTTCCTTTTATTACTCTGCCCCCAGTCTCGGTGTAAAAGCATCGGCTGGGACGAGCGTTAGCTTTAAGCTAGCCACGGCTACCAAACTATCGGTATCCGTCAGCCACCAGGCCGCCATAGCGCTGCATATGAGACGGCAGACCCGGTCACAGCCTATAGACGGGACCGCGCGCCGTCACCAACATCTGCAGCGACGCGACGCTCACCTTACGGACGCGGCGTTTCAGTATGGCTTCCGCCGCGAAAATGCGATCTCCCGCCGCAGAGAGCTCCATGCTTGCTCGGCCCAACTAAGCTGCCTGGCGTCGGTTTGTTTCTGTAAAGTCGGTGAGCTCCGCGGTGTCTGCTGTAGTATAAGACCAACTGCGAGGGGAACACACACACGCGCGCGCTTTGTCAGTGTGTGTGTGTGGAGCAGAAACAGCAGCGGTGCCGCGGCCAACCCAAGTCACATGTCCGGGGTCATCCCTGGTTGCCACGGCAACTGACCCGCGCGGACCTGGAGGATGCGAAGAACCGCGAGCGGCTCGGAGCGCTAAAACGCGCTGCTGCAACGTCACACTTTACGTTCAGGGATCGATACTTTCTCCACTGAAGGAATAGCGTTACCTTCAGAGCGGCTTCACGGCGTGTTATAAGGTCTTTCCAGATGGTTTTCGTTAGAAAAACAGCCAACAAATAAATTAAACAGCCTGGGCTGGGAGTCAGTTATATATATATATATATATATATATATATATATATATATATATATATATATATATATATATATATATATATATATATATATATATATATATATATATATATATATATATATATATATATATATATTAGTCTTTCATGTAAGAATAAACACGTTTCTGACATTCACACACCGCGTTTCAACATCTGTGTGCTACTGTGTTTGTGGGGAAACTTGCCTTGCAGTCTGGTGAAGGATATAAACTACACAACCACTCTACAGCAGTTAAAACAGAAAGGAAAAGAAAAAGAAGGAAAACAGTGTAAATATCTTTAAAACTAAAGTGACAAAGCAATTGTACCTAATCACATCTTAAATTCAACTGACTGACCAGAACCAGATTTTTTTTTTTTTTACTGACATGGTCATACGGGCTGTCTTCTTATGCTTTTCTAATGTTAATACAGCAACGCCTAGCTTTCCTTTTCTTCTGTGCAGAGCTGATAGGAAGATGGACGACGGATAAACTGAGGACAAATTTGAAAGAAACTGTAAAAAAAAAATAAAAATAAGTCCAAAACATTTGACATTGAGATGTGAGTACTTCTTCACGGCACTATGAAGTCATACTATGAATTTTTAATATCCAGGTACCCTGCAAAACAGAAAGTCTTACTAAATAAATTTGGTCTACTTTCTAGACAGAATGTCTTTGTACACTTAGAGATAAAAATAAACTGACAAGTAACTTTTCAGCAAGATAGAAACTTGTTTTAAGTCAATAATTCCTTAATATTGATGAAGAAGTACTAGGTAAAAGTTTTATAATTTGCAAGTAGAATAAGACATTTTGACTAATGTGGGGAAAATGGCTCAATCCACTGGGCGGTTTGTCCATAAAACATATACACATATAATATACATGCATTAATATGGGGGAATACAACACTATCTTTCTAATAAACATTTGATTAAAGAGAAAGGTAAAAGCTCAAACAGTATTTAGTGAATATGTTTGCAAGGTATTTGATCTATTACATATTTCTGCTCAAACTATTTAAGGATCTGTCTGTGAGTAACAAGTAACCAAAGCTGAAATTTTGCTGTTTTCATTGGCTGGAAATTCACAGGAAGGTAATTAATACTTGACTTTCCTCCTTTCATGCAAGTCCACAAACTTCCATTGAGCGCACATTGCGTCACAATCGCTGCATTTAGGGCTCATAAACAAAATAAATCAGACAAGGATTTACAAAATCAAACATTATTTATTCAGAATATTACAATTATGGCTAGTTTAAATATAATTAAATAGTTTAACATTGATATGCTTAGATAATATGATAAAATGTAACTTAATTTAGATTAAAATACACTAAAATAATTGTTTTTTATTAGAATTTGAACTTATTACCGTTGTAAATAGTTAATAAAAAATATAATGAAAATCATTTAATTTCTAGACTAGGTAAACATTTTTAATAGAGTATTACTGAATTTTATATATGTATTATTTATTTCCAAGTTAAGTAATACTAACAAAATATTACTTTAGAATTTTACATTTAACAGTTGCTGTATATATGACTGTAAACAAGTTAAATCTCGTAGGATTTTTATCTTCAGACTAAAACGGGGCATTGGGGCAGTTAGACCTTCTTCCATTATGATCACTGTTAACACATTCTCCTGTGAAACGAACCGGAGCGTCTCCTTCAATCAGGCCCCGCCCTCCTCATCCAGCGCGTCTCAATCCTGCGCTCTGATTGGACAAGCTCGCGCCAATCAAGGTGTTCAGAGCAGGTTTGGTTGCGGCGTCGGCTGCTGATGTAGCTGTCAAAAGTCAGGCTGTCCGCCGCACCGACAGCAGCTAGCAGGTAAGCTCGCTGGTTTTATGCCAGTTTAATGCGATTAGCAGCAACTGACAACTAAATGTCCGCATCATCTTTACACTGCGATTATTAAGGAACTTTAAACCAGAAACATGGAGGGCTGAATGTGGTTTCTATACGTGATTCTGCAGAGTGTAGCGCTGGTATATGCGCTCCCTATACGATAATAGATTCAGGAAATAGGTGAATATCATTGGTGGAGTTGTTTGTTCAACATCCAGACGATGAGCAGCTGTATTTGTATTTAGTCTTCATAGAAAAATGAAGGTCACAGACCGAGGTGGCGCTGTTAACAGCTACAGTCAGCCCTGCTGGTTAAACCACCAAACACAACATTGGAAATCAATTGTGACTGTACATGTGGAGCTCTTCTTTTCTTAGAAAGGGTGTTACTGAACAGCTAAAGTAGCAACATAATGAAAGTATCTGCTGAAAAAAACAAAAAAAAACAACTTGTTGCTCCACTTAAATTGTGACATCACTTCCCAGGGGACTAAATAAATCATTCATGCTGACAAGAATCCCACAGGTGTTCCTGGAGAAAACTCTAGTAAACGGAGGGATGCTAGTTTAACACACGTTGTAGATCAGAGATCACAGATTTACTCTGATTAATCGTGTTCCTCGTTTTAAGGTAGCGATGCAGTTCCTGGGCCGGCTGCTGGACACCGTCTCCTCCGTGTCGACCCTCTTCATAAACCCTTACCGGGTCAAAGACGTCCAGCTGTCTGATTATGGAGGAGGGGGCAAAGTTCGGCTGAAGGAGGAAGGACGCATGGTCCTGTACAAAAACACACAGTGCCAGTCATGGGACTGCGTGCTCCTGTCCCCCGAAACGCCCACTGTGGCCCTGAGGTCAGTATAGATCACCACTGTAGAACGTTATTGTCCTCATTTTCCTCCACAGTGGCGGTTTGTTTGTTTTTTTATTTATTTTCGGTTACCTTTGACCACCATTGTTAAGCACGTCTATAGTTCTCTCTCATGTAGATTAAAACCTGAAAAACAGGCCTTGGATATTTTAAGATGACCTCAGCTGCTTCAAAACCCGTAGAACAAGTTAAGGGACATTCTGTGTATTTTTCCTAGAGTTACTCGTGGAATGTATTGTTTGTTTTTCTGAATTTTCTAAAGCCACTCCTAAAACGTGAACTGTCTGAGTGTTAAAACGCCAAATATTCTGAATACGCAATTATATACAAACATCCATAAAGTGCTTTGCTAAAATACTCCCATGCCTTAGACATTTTCAAACACAATGTTACCAAACACAAATGCGATTACTTTTACGTGATGGACCGACACAGAGTGGTGGTAATTCTGAAAGTGATACATTGTATTCAAACATTTTGTTTTGCAACAAAATATGTTAAACATTTTACAGCAGTGTTATTGTAGTTAAATAAAACTAACAACATAATGAAAACTGAAATTGAGGAAACCTTTTTGTTAACCAAATTAAATAAAAATGGTGCCTAATGGGGAAAAACTAACTAGAACTATATTGTGTGTTAGTAAAACTAACTAAAACATACTGAAATTATACATATGATATCCTTCAGTTTTGTGTTTATGAATCTATTTATTAGCCTTTCAAACTAATTTTAAATTAATTAATTTTTTCCTGTCACACAAGCAGTTTACGTCAGCTGTTGGCAAATTATAGCACTCAGTACTTCTGGTGGCACTTAGCTGGACCACAAAATGGCGGCGGCAAAAGTTGGGATAAAACACCAGTAGTGTTGGTTGCTCAACAATTATTGAATCAATTTTTTCGTATGTTCTTATTACCAAATTGATGTATACATAATCATAATGCAATACTTTGACCTTTTTGAATTCTGCACCTCAGAACTAACTAAAACTACTGCAATAACTAATCAAAACTAAACTAAAACAAAACAATCTAGCAAACACATGCCAACACTATTACAAGCCTGTTTTTCTGCCCCTTTTTCTCGAATACCCCTAAATAAAACAGACAGTCATATTTTTATTTGCTAATTATGTTAAGTCATGTATTATTTTTCTTCCTGTTTACAGAGTGTTATGTTGGGTTATTGCATAAAATCCCAATAAAATAAATAAAAATAAGACTTGAAAATATTCAAAAGCTGCGCTTAACAGAGATAAGGTGTTATTCTCATTCATAGAAATCAAACTGGTTAGGTTTACCACATTTCTACAGGGCAAAGTTCAGTTTCTCCTTTCACTTCTTGGAAATGTTCTGGCTCACCACTGCGCCGTCCGCAGGCTGTTTCAGGTGGGGTCAGAGGAGGATGCCATGAACTGGTTCCCCCAGTACGCCCTCAAGCTGCGACCTTTCTACGAGATTCTGCCCCTGAAGGCGGACACGGCGCAGACCATCGTGGACTGCCTTCGCAGCCACCCTGACTGGAGCTCTGCTCACATCGCCGTGGAGACGGGCATGAGAGAGTGCCTCAAACATAACTACGTTCAGAGGTAGCTAACCACGCTGCTACATACTTTGTTCATGGTATCTTACCTTTCAGTAATATTGAGAGAGCAAATTAACATGATTTATGAATCACATCCAAAAGAACAGAGGTGACCAAAGTGTTGTGCTCTAAACCTCAAAACAGATAAAAACTATACGATATATGACACATCGTGATTTTTTTTAACATATTGGTATCGGTCCGGTAAATGAAACCGAACAGCCAGTATTGGTCTTCATCTTGTTGCCATTTGCTTCTGGTAGTTTTTGTTTTTTCAAATGTGTTGAAAAGGTAGAGAAATACATATAATATTATTAAATGTCAGTTATCATCCATAAGAGCAATATTAATATTGGATATCAATATCATCTCACATTTCTATATTGCCAAATACAGCCAAAGAGAGATTTAATGACGAAAAACAAATTAGGTGGGTTAGCATTAGCATTAGCTAATGGTTCCTAACAACTCATGCTGTCATTCAGGATGTATCACTGCAAACTGAGCTGCCAGGATGTCATGACGGGTTTGAGACCGCAGCTGTCTTCAGACAGAGGCCTCTTCAGATTAGTTGGAGGACTGACTGCTAGTGGAGAATCTTCTTGCCTTCATCATCATGTACATTGACTCTTAGAGGATACTTGGATGATAAGTTACAAGAACATTTAATTTCCCTTTTGAATAATTAAAAGCATTTTTCATTTTAATTGAATCATAAATATAAAAAATATGAACCAAACTGAACAAAAATGGCAACATAACTAAATGTTATTGTTGCGCTTTTGGTCCACAACACGGGGTGACCTATGAACCTGTGAAATGGAAAAAGGAAAATGGTTTCTAAAATGTAATTTGGTGCCAAACTATATACAAAACTTTAAAACATTCCACAAAATGTTTTAAAATCGATTCTGTAAAGTGGCGCCAACGCAGGAGGGATTCTGTCTCGCTTATTATTTTCAGATTTTGAAGTTATTAAGCCTCGTTATCTTCATGCCTTTTCCAGTGTGACTAGACATCAGTATTGAAATGTAAGGAGGTAATCCTTATCAAAAAGTTAATAAAAAGCGACACCAGCAATCCAGGCTGGAGCCCAATGGAGAAAAATAATGGAAAAAAATGGGAATACAATGTTTGAAGACGTATTAGCCAGATCAGATGAAAATCTTCAATTTGCTTTTGTTTATCTGTAGAATTTAATTAGCCATTGAGCATTTTCCCAATATGGATTCTTGAGGGACACCACAATTGACAGATTTACTCTTCCAAAAACTAACAGATTTGGTATACTGCAGAGAAATTAAGGCTTTGTAAGCTTTCTTCTTGCCAAAGGTAACAGAAGTAATAAACAGTCAGCATGGGCCACTCCAGCTAACAGGCGTTCAATGCCATTAAGGATTTAAAACGCCTTGAAAATGTCAAAATCAATTAAGAGTTATTTTAAAGGTTGAAGCCCGTTAGCCTCTAATGCATTCACTACACTGTTACTTTCTTCGACTAACTCCTAGATCCCTGTTTTACGCATCATGAAAAGAAAATCTAAATATTCTGTTTGTACTTTTGGAAACTTTCTGTTTAGTTTCCCAAAATTCAAACTAGTAGACTGACAAAGATTCTCAGCAAGTTCAAAGCTCTCCTCGGTCTGTGCAGCACGCCATTAAAACACAAGCCAGCCGTAAACCTAAAAGCTCAGCCAGCTGGCCGTCGATTCTCTGTGGATGTAATGGGAACCTCCTGGGAGCCTTTTCTTAACAGCCAGCATAGCTGTTTGGCAAGTCATTCTCCAATGTTGTACTTTAAAATGTCAAACCTTTTACAATTTCTGCTCTCAGCCAGATCAACGCGCGGGACGCGTCGGGCCAGACGCCTCTGCACCGGGCGTGCGAACGGGGCGACTTGGCGTGCGTGAAGGAGCTGCTGGACGAGAGCCAGGCCCGCACCGACATCAGAGACCAGAACGGAGAAACCCCCATGCACTACGCCTCCAAGCAGGATTCTCCCGTCATCATCCAGGTGAGACCTGAACAACGCCCAGGTCAAAGGGCGCTCAAAGCCCGAAGGGGGTTGCACTGATGATTGATGACTTTTGGTTTTGTTCAGCTATTAAATGTGTTTCAGCCCAACTTCTTATTCATATGTTTTTAAAGGAGCAAATATAAAACAAAAAAAAGTCCTGGATATTCAAGGTCAAACCGATGCACTGAATCTCTTGACAGCATGGCGTTGTGTTACTTTCCCACTAGGGATACGTAGTTGTCGGTGACAGGTGTTAACACTTGGGGAAATGCGAAGGTAAAGCCTGCAGCAGCCTGTCACAAACATCACACCTGACTTGTTGTGGGAAGAGTTCTGCAGGTCAAGGGGCGCATTAGTTTTACTGGAAACCGTATTTTGAAACGGGCTGCTAGTAATTGTACATTTTTTCAAAGTATTTGGACAAGTGCACACAGGCTGCGAGTCTGGGAGGAGGTGATCTGTAGCTAGAAGGAGGAGAAATGCTCAGAGAAGTTGACAGATTTGGAGAAGATTCAATGTAAGCTATAATTACTGAGGTGTTTAAAACTGAAGACAATGGAAGCCCAGAGATCCTGTTTAAAAAGAAGCTGCTTTTTATACTAAATGTTGATACGAGGGGTGCACAGATTGGAGTTTTATGATTTTCATTTTTAAATAAACCTAACAGACTGATTCTGATTTATTTTGACTTAAAAGAAGCTAAATGTAACAACAGAGTTGCTAAGTTGTTAGCAACTTTAGCTAACAACTTGCCTGCATGTGGGCGGGTCTTTCACTCAGTCTTCTCTCACAGCAGAGCAAAAGGCGACAGTGACTGATTTTCAGACCTTTGCGGAGGTCTGAAGAAGTTACATTTCTTTGCAGTATGTAACTTTTACAAAAATATGTTTTTTTTTACACATTTGTTAAAACTGTCAAAATGTTGTGACAATTTTGTAGCAGAAAAATAATCTGCGGGGGAAAAAAATCAAGTTTCTCCTCCCGTGCTGCTACTGTGGTCTGAAGAAAAGAACCGCTCCCAGTCAAAAACAACCAGTCAGAGGCAGGAGGAGGGTCTTTGCGCTGTTGATCATGCTTGTGTATGCGCTGCTCGATGTACTAATGGCGGAGAAACAACCTACTGTTCCAGGAAAACTGTCACCAACTAGCCTGAGCACAGCATAGCAGAGATAAAGGGGGAGGGTCTGAGTGGTGCATATATGAGGCTACTGCAGCTTTAAGTATCCTCAATCATGCAAAATTAAGAAAATTAAAGAAATTTGTCCGGCTGATTTATCGGTGCAACTCTAGTTGAGACATCTCTACAATTTAAGACTGTGAGAGACCAAGACATCATCATTTTCAGCTTTTAACCTTTGTCTACTTGAGAGTATACTTTATTTTCGGCTTCCTTCCTTAGGAAATACTCCTGGAGATGGTGGAGTTAGCATGCTAGCGGCGCTAACTACTCTCATTCCTAATATAAAACTCTAAACGCGATTTTGAACGTCAACTGCCCTCTTACACCCACAATGTGACCTCAGCATCCAAAATAAATAACTCATGACAACTCAGGGGCAGGGATACTCAGAAAAATGTTTGCATTCAGTTCTTATTTCTTCCGATAAATTAGCTCTTGAAAAGGAATCAGAATTAGCTTAAATCTGTATCAGCGGGTCAACGGTTTAGGAAAACTGGAAATCAGGTTGGGTGTGGCTCTGATATCACTAGAAATAATAATTAAAGAATACTTCACAACCTGTAATTAAGCAATATTAATATTAATATTAAAATGTAACTTTCCACGCTGTCCTGCACAGGCTCTGTGCTCACGGCTGTGCTCAGGGGTGAACGAGCTCAACAGCAACGGAGAAACGCCGCTCCACGTGGCCTGCCGTCTGGGCCGGGTGGAGTCCGTCAAAGCCCTGCTGGAGGGGGGGGCCAAGTGCGACACCATGGGCAGCACAGGAAACCCCATCCACACTGCCATGAAATACAGCGAGAAGGGGTGAGTGGACAAACAAAAGGAACAAGCTGGAGTTGCCTTTCTTTTCCTCGCTGTGCTACAAGAATTGTCTCCAGGAAGGAAGTGGCTCTGTTTGTTGTTCCTCTGACCTGCAGACTAATTAAATCAGTGGAAATCGATGTTTATGATTCGTTTTGTGCTTTGTAGTAATTGTGTATAAAACATCATTATAAAACGGCCTTACACACGCATAAAACAGCATTTCAGCTAAAGTGAAACTTTGACAAACCTAGCGAAGGTGCCATAAGCATCGGAAATTATAAATGATTCAATTTAGGAAATGTGAGGTTGTCCATGTTGTGTGTTTGTTTGTCAGCTGCGTGGAGGAGATTCTCAAAGCAGATCCGTCCCAGCTGCAAGCCCAAGACTCCGTGTACGGAGGGACGCCCCTGCACTGGGCCAAAACCGCCGAGGTAGAGGCTTCTGCTCTAACTGTTAATGTTACATATTATTAATCAATCGCATGATCAATTACAATGAGCTCCATGATTTACATTCTGATGAGTAAGATATTTTGAAAGGGCAACTTTGTTTACAGAGACTCAGTATGGTTCATTTCCATTTATCAGTTTTGGTTGTCATGTTTTATTTTGGATATTTAAAGTACCTTCTAGATTCCATGTTAAATATTCTTTATGAAATTAATGTTTTACTAGTTGTGATGTACTAGTTGCGATCCACTTTTTTCCATTTCCAATACCGATATCTGAGGTTTAGTATCGGCCGGTACCGATCTGATACAGAGAGCTGGATCTACTTGAAACGTTTTTTTTAAAAAAAACACAGACATAAATGTACTAAATTACAAATTTATTTGCTAACTAAACATTTCATATTTAACGTTTTTACATGCCTCTTGGTCAAACATGTAAAAAAAACACAACTTTAATTTGCTCAATTGTGCATTTAGGATCAGGCACATTGTCACAAATACCCAATGTAGAATTTTCTAAAACATCAGGACCGTTACAGATATTTATAGTGGACTTCTGCATTTCTATTCATTAGTCTTTGAGAGGGCGGACGTGCATTATTATGGCATTACTAATACATTACTTGGAAATTATCTCAAAACAATAATATTATCGTTTATCGCAATAATTACAGGGCCAATTTATCGTCCAGTGAAATGTGTCATTGTGACAGGCCTGTTAGATGATTTGAGGTGATGGCAGGAAGCTACGTTGTTGTTTCATTTAAAGCATTAAATGAATCAGCTTCCCCATTAAACTTTAAATGAAACTTTAACCTTTAAACTTAAAATGAAAAAGGAAGGCGTCCGTTGTGCTTCCTCTCTGCCAGATGTGCCGCATGCTGCTGGACCGCGGCTGCGAGATAAACTACCTCAGCAAGACCGGCGAGAGCGCCCTCCACGTTCTGACCAAGAAGGGCCACTTTGAGGCCGCCATGGTGCTGCTGACCCACGGGGCCAACGCCAACCTGAAGGGCCAGGACGGAAACACGGCCCTGCACCTCGCTATGAAGGTTCCTGTTTTAACAGACGGACACATTTGTTCGTCTTTTTATGGGGTTAAAGCAACACCGTCTCATGGACATTTACAGATTATATTGAAATAAAAAATTTAACTCTTTAGTGAATAACAATCTATACTGGCAAAATGATTTCCACTGTGATTTATTATTAAAATACTTCATATTTGATGTTTTGATGTCATTTATTGCATCAGAAATGTAGTTTATTTCCAAACAACAATAATGCTTATTTTTTTTGTGCCTATTCTCACTAGATGGACCACATGGAGCTGATTAAAGGTTTGATCGTGTTTGGCGCCGATGTTGAGATCCACAACAACCTGGGAGAAACACCCGGGCTGATCGCAGCTCGCACCAGCAAAGGTGGGCGAGATTGACGGTTAAACCGCGACTGCTGCTAGCCTGGTTTGTTAAAATAAAATTAACAATAAAGTAAGTTGTTTTTTCTAAACTAAGATGTTGATACAAGTCATTGGATATCACTTAAAAGCATGTGCTGCAGTGTAAATAACAGAAATGTGCATGCTTACAAGTGAAAACATCCAGGAAAGACTTAAGTTAAAATTCTGTATTTTAAAGTGTAATTTTTGTATTTATTAATGAATCTTTAGAGGCATAAAAAGAGGATTTTTTTTCACAGCTTAAAGTAAAACTAACCCTCAGTTTAGTGTTCTTTTCTGTGACATTCAGAATATTACTTTAAAGAGTTCGTGATGTGATGAACTACTTAAAAGTTAGAGCTTTTAAGTTGCTCATCAAATTATTTTTAATCCATGACGCCTTGGTTTAGTCAGAAATTTCAGTTAATTGGACTATTGTTAATTTTTTTAATATAAAAACACTCAAAATAAATTGATCTGATAATCCTCTAAAAATGTACAGAAATCACTATTTTACTTTGAGTTCCTTCATTTCTCAGTTTAAAAAAAAAATAGTTTGAAGAACCATTTCTGTGGATAGCTAATGTGTGGAAATAAATGTGCTTATATTTCAAAAATAGAACAATTGTAGAGCAGCCTCTATATAAACATGCAAAATGTTGAAAAGACATTAAGTACATTTAAACTGTTACCAACAGATATTATACCAAAAATAGAAATGCTTGCCAAAAGTTTATGTCTCTTAGATGATCCAAACATTATTATTTTATTATTAGTAGTAATAGTACTTTTTTTTTTTCAAAATGGATCTGTTGTTGACTTATAAAGAAGCTTCCAGTAAAATCTGAGTTTGTTCTGAGTGGGAAATTATGCTTAATTGAGTTTCCTGTCATTTATTGATTTGTTTTTGAAGATGCATGACGATTGCTAACCGTTTACAAATCTCTCTGCTTACTCTCCTCCCTCTCTGTCTGTTACGTATCTCTCCATCTCAATCTCTCTCTCTCTCTCTCTCTGTCTGTCCTGTGTTCGTGGCATGCTCGCGTGCCCGCCATGTTGGCTTGTGTTTTGTACTAACCTGAAAGGTCCTAATAGAAAGATCCTGCTGGACATGCTGTGTAGTGTAGGAGTGCAGCGCTGCCTTCCTCGCTCCCCCAGCAGCCCTCCTCCTCTTCCTCCTCCTCCAGTCTCAAACAAGACCAAGCCTCGAGCCATAGGTAACGCCAGCACCCAGGAGCCTGAGAAGACCCGTTTGTTTCAGGAGCTTTAGCACTAAATGAGACACATTTTGATCAGGGCTGTGCAGGGTTTCCCCCCAGAGATCTGGCCAAGCCTGGCGGAGTCCACTGGGTCTAAACCTTGCTTAAGCTTTCTTTGCCATCACTGTGACTGGTGTTTATAAAAAAAAAAAAATTTAAAATAAATAAATTAGACTTAGCCTGGTGGGAACGGGGGAGGGGCAAATAAAGCCTGGTGGCCTGCCAGGCTTATAATGCCCTGGGGGAAACTCTGATACTTATTTTCATTTCACAGTGAGGTCATAAATCTTCATGAAGGGCCGGTTGTGGCAGAAAATATTGAAAAAATATAAATAAGTGTCTAACTCTTTATTCGATGAGTACTTGTTAAAATTAAATTATATTGAACATCTTTTCACCTTGATGTAATTTGGCAGAATACAGATAAAACCTCCTTTGATTAGGTTGATAAAACAGTATTTCAGCATACAGTTGTTATCTTGAAGGTTGTATTTATGTGGCCCGTTAGATCAGAGAGGGCCACATAAAAAGCTATGGCGGGCCGGATTTGGCCCTCAGGCCTTGAGTTTGACATGTGGATTGTATAGATCAACAGCTGGATCTTTCAAAGCCTTTATTTTTGTTAGTTATGATGATTTTCCACTCACTGCTAATGAAAACATGTTTTTTAACATTAGAATATTACAACAGAACAATAAGAAATATTACTAAAAAAATAAATTTGGGCTAAATGAAACTCATATTTACCTCCTGCTTAGAGGTTATTTTCAAACGGTACTTTTAATCTGACAAATGGGCCTCTTATTATTGCATTTCATCAAAGATGACTGTGTTTACACTAAGGCATTGCTTGCAATTTTTCAGTGCTCTGAAATTTAAACTAATTTATTTTTAGTACAAGTGCATCAAGCTTAATAATTTGCTATTTTAAAGTGATACTTGATGCTTCTTTTCGAACGGCTTCATAGCTTTTAGAAATCCCAGTCTCCTCTTCGCTTTTTTATCATTTTGACAGCATGTAGT
Source organism: Xiphophorus maculatus (assembly GCF_002775205.1). Classification (NCBI taxonomy): domain Eukaryota; kingdom Metazoa; phylum Chordata; class Actinopteri; order Cyprinodontiformes; family Poeciliidae; genus Xiphophorus; species Xiphophorus maculatus. The sequence continues at coordinate 26,394,796 of NC_036447.1, read as the reverse complement.
TACCGGCTTTTATCACTGTTTTACAGGGTTTCAGGACATCCTGTACGTCGGGGCTGCAATGGGAGCAATTGGCAAATCTGAAATTGATGGACAAGTAATGGAGAAAAAGAAGTAAGTGTGTGAAATATTTGTTGAGTGGAAATGTATTTAATTTCTTTAATTTTGGATGATCAGCCGATATTTGCATGAGAAACCGATCAGATCTGCATCCGCAAAGGTCTGAATATCGACCACTGAGCCCTTTGTTCTGTTGTGAGCAACTTGAAAAAATAAAATAAAATCACCAAAAGTTAGAATCAGCAGTTCAGGCTTTTTCAATATCAGTGTTTGGTCAGAAAATTGCAATCTGTGCATCCCTTATTCTGTTATTTTGTTGTAATTCGTGTTGTTCTACAACAGGGGTGCTCAATACGTTGATCGCGATCGACCGTTTTCTCGGAAGTAGGAGACAAACTGAACGCCGCCGTTATGTTTTTAAAAACATAACGGCATAACAAACTGAATGTTATGTTTTTAAAGTAATCTCTGCTCGGCTTGTGGCAGGCGGTTGCCACGGCAACGGGTGTGCTAAAACGACAGAGAGAGAGTAAAAAGGTAGGAGTGGCTTAGAGTTGATCGCCTGTTCAGGTTATTTTACCTTTGCTTACGTTTGCCGTGGCGCATCACAGCCGCTGTAGTTTCTGAACGTTCAATAAACGACAAACGTTGGACTAATTACCTCGTTCGTTGCAGTGTACGTCAAAACAAACATCAAATAGGACAAATATATTTCATTAAGTAACAAACAAATGGCTTCTACCGTGATAACTATGTGAAATTAAATTAATTGTCTAATATTTTAAAATAAAGTTTGGTGCTCCTCTGGCATCTCGCTTTGAGCTCAGAGTCTGAAAGGATCTTCCTCCATCAAACATGCTATTTATTTTTGTCTCTTTATTTAGTGGAAATATTGATGGTTGATGAGATTTTCTCATCAAAAATTTATGATAAAGTAATAATGTCATTTATACACTTATCTAATTTATTTGTAATTTTCTTTAATGGTTAACAGTGTTTAATCCAAATTTAACTGCAGGATAGACAGACTGCTTTGTCTGGACGGTGGCGGTATCAAAGGACTGGTTCTGATCCAGATGCTGATCGCCCTGGAGAAGGAGGCGGGTCGGCCGACCAGGGAGCTTTTCGACTGGGTCGCTGGGACAAGCACCGGAGGCATCCTCGCGTTAGCAATAATCCACGGTGTGTTTTTGGTTTTCTTACCTGGGTGTGTGTGTGTGTGTGTGTGTGTGTGTGTGCCACCAGAACTAAAATGTTGTGTCCTCTGTGTGAAGGTAAGTCCATGGAGTACCTGCGCTGCCTGTACTTCAGAATGAAGGAGCAGGTGTTCAGAGGGTCCAGGCCTTATGAATCCGCACCGCTGGAGGACTTCCTGAAGAAAGAGTTTGGAGAGAACACAAAGATGACAGACATCAAATTCCCGAGGTTTCAATCATATTGTGGCATTAAGAACATTTCAAAACAAGTACTAGAAATGATAAAAAAAAGAATATTTGTAAAGCAGCAAGTGATACAATGCTTTAATTCACCAGAACAGCAATTACAAACATGCATAAATGTGTTGGTACTTCCTCCATGTTAAATAAAACATTAGTGTCCCATAAAGAAGTTCAAATTCACAAAAGGTTAATGATATCACTTTTTCTGAATTAACACAAATGAGATTTTGCTTTACTTATTAATTCGGATGAATATTTTGTTTAAAAAAAATTACCTGATGATAATCCCACAAACTTTTGTGTCAGTTTGCATGCATTATGGGAAATTTCAGGTTGTCTTTTTTTCTTCCGTCAATAGTGGTATCCATGGAGATGATTATGACTTAACATGTGACAGATTTGTCACCATCAGATCTTAAAACTTAAATTGTCTTTGATGGGTTTCTGTTATACGTTTCCATAATTTGCATAAGCAAACAGGTTGATCCAAACTACGACACCAGGCTACCCACCAGCATGTTTGCTCTCTTTAATAAGGCTGAATGCCTCACAGGACTCTGTGATGCTAACTACAGTTGGCATTAAGGGTCATTAAATTTAAAAAAAAATCCAAAGGAATATCAACAAATTTGTTCATACTGTATTTGAAAAATAAACAAATGATCTCAGCATAATTTTACTTGCTTACTTAGTCATACACTAAAAGTACAAAGGTAAAATCAATCATTATAAGCAATACTGGTCATCTCATAATTGAATAAATCTGTTCTCATAATTGAATAAATCTCCTCCTGTACCAGCATCTTAGCCGTCCTTTCTCCATTTCTCGTTTTCTGTCTGTCCGTCCAGGGTCATGGTGACCAGCGTTCTGGCCGACAGACATCCAGGTGAGCTCCATATCTTCAGGAACTATGACCCTCCGTCTGTCCGCAGAGAGCCCTCCTACACCACCACCGCCACCTTCCAGCCTCTCACCATCCCACAAGGTACCCACCGGACTTTAAAAGTAGCTTATCGCTCTCATTTTATATATGTGCACCTTTAGCACCACTAGATGGTGACAAAGTGAGAAGTTCTCCTGCAGAATTAGTTGGTTTTTTTCCCCATGTCACTTTTCTAAATGAATGAAGAAATGCAGTTGTGCTGTTTGAGTGTCAGCCATGTTGTTGTTGCAGGGTGGGAGGATGAGGATGTGTTGATAGTAGGATACACAGATGAGCCGCCCAGAAAGCGTAGGAAGGTGACAGACGAAGGTGTGTAGACATGTATGTAGGAGAAAGTTGAGTCATGAAATTGTTCACAACGAAAAGCCTAAAATATCTTGAAATGTTGCTCATTTAGATCTTAACATCAGACAGATTAGGCATCTCTTCTTTTTTTTGTTTTTCATCTGTAAATTAAAGTAACATGACAATCTGTGTGTAAAGAAGTTTCTATTCTTAAACATGCAGAAAGCTGAAGCTGCTTGAAATGAAGTGGCTTCATAAAACTGCTGTTATCAAGTTGTTCTATAAAATGGTGATATGTGCCTGGAAAATGTATAATACCACCCCTAAGTATTTTGAGATAAATCTAATGAAGAATTAGCATAGTCATAAAAGAGATTTAATAGTTTTGTTTTGCCTTATTTTTATAGTAGGTCAGAGTTCCCAACAGTTCCTAAATTTATTCTGAAGAAGTAACTCAAAGACCAAAAACCCATTGAAAGGAGCACTCACGTTCTTCATCAGATTGGGATTAATTCAGTCTATTAATTAGGACGTGAATTAAAAACACATGAAAAAAATATAGTGTGAAATAGCATGGAAGCAGAATGTTATGGTAAAACCCCAAAATCATAGCAGAAACCTAAATGAATCTTACTTTAGCCCTTTCTGAGCTCATCTATTTTCCCAGAGCAAACCTTCTGCTTTAAACCTAAAAGCGTCAAACTTCTTCACCTTAACATAATCTGTGTCTTTACGTCAGAACAACTCGTATGGAGAGCCGCTCGCTCCAGCGGCGCCGCACCCACCTACTTCCGACCAATGGGCCGCTTCCTGGACGGAGGGCTGTTGGCCAATAACCCGACGCTAGACGCCATGACGGAAATCCATCAGTTCAACAAGTCATTAAAAGCTGAGGTAGCAGATTTGCATGCTTTGTGATGTTGACTCATCCCTATATGTACAGCTGCACTGAGCTGTTCTACAGATCAGTTTTATTTGTTGTCTTTCTCAGGGTCGTGAAGCGAACATCAAGAAGCTGGGCATAGTTGTTTCTCTTGGAACAGGTGGGTCTAACAGAAAACTACAAATGATGTGACTGAAAGATCAGCTTATGAAAGTTTTAAGTCATTTGCATCCATCATGCATATCTGCAAAGGCTGTTTTAAATGCAAACAGCAATTTAAAACAGCACACAAAGGCAGTTATCTGTCTTTGTGTGGGATTTAATTGTCCCGTCATGTGCTGCAAATAAATTTCTATGAAATGCAACTTGCTTTCAGTTCTATTTTCACAGTCAGGGATTTTGCGGTTTCTGGGTGAAGTCACTAGTGATGTTGTGTCTTTCCAGGCAAACCTCCACAGGAAGTGGTGACCTCCGTGGACGTTTTCCGACCGTCCAACCCTCTGGAGCTGGCCAAGACGTTCGTAGGCGCCAAGGAGCTGGGCAAAATGTTGGTGGACTGTGTGAGTGCACCACTCTAATCTTATGCCTAGCTGTAGACATTTCTCATCTTATTTTTTTGCACCTGATTCATAATCAAAACATTCTGCATCGTCTGTTTTGTCTTAAATTCAAAACCTGTCTGGATGCGCAGTGTACGGACTCTGATGGCTGCACCGTGGACCGGGCCAGAGCCTGGTGTGAAATGATCGACACCATCTACCACAGGTCAGCTGATCGCCAACATGCCACTTTCTTTGCTATATCCTGATTTTTCAGTTTTCATACACTTCCCTATTTTTTGCCAACATATCAGCTAAATCACATCTCTTTCTCAAAACCCCGGTCGGACATTTTTGCAAGTTTTCATGCGTACAACAGCTGAATCAAATGACTAATTAACCTTCTGAGGATGCAGTGAACTTCTACAGAATCCAACAAATGACCAAATATTTGACTCGTGTCTAATGAAGAAGATAAATGGGAAATGTCCCGTATTTTCTTGCTCCACGATCAACTGAATGGTTGTGACACACGAGTGAGGAGTTGAAAACATCCCATCAATAATACAGTCCTGATCCTCTGGGGAGGCAGCTGCTGGTAACCTGCAGCGACTATGAACTAGTCGCTAGCGAATTTGGCGTAATTAAATGAAACAATGAAATATTTTGTTCAGCAGATAATAAATCATGTTGAAAATGGTGAACAACTGTCTGGATTTAAAGCACTTGAAGGGATTTATTGAGCCTGCATAAAGACGATGACATAGAGCATCCGCCCTTTGGGGGTCCCACCAGTTTTACGCATTGCTCAGGTGAATCCTTGGAGTGGCACATTCCTCTGGTTCCACAATCAGCAGCATGTTCTGAAAGCATACGGCGCCCGAAACCTTAGCGGCTTAACTCTTTGATGTTAAAGCACTAAGCCATCCGATATGGGCTGCTGATGGCTTTGTGTCTTTGCTAAGACTCATTAATCATTTTTTTCATCTCATGTACTCAACTAAATTTTACTAGATTAAAAGATGATTGTCAAATACTTGTTAAATTAGGAAACAGGATACAGAATTTGAGCTAGTAGTCTGTAGTGGTGCATTGTAGATGGCATGAGTCTGATGAGGAAATGTCCAAAAAAGGCCTCAGAGACTTTGGAGATGACTAACTTGAAAAAAACGTCATAAATATTTCTGGTGCAAACCTCTTTAAGGTTTACAGTATCAGTATGAGTGTGGATTTGTAAAAGTGACCAGAATTAATTGAGCATATGACAGGAAGGAACGTTTTTTGAGTTTTTTTAACGGGCATTTTCCCTAAAATCAGACGAAGTTAAAAGTTTTTGTATATAAAAATTTGATTGCTCCTGATACTTAAAGGTATAATGCATTCAAACAGGTTTGCCAAGTACTGCAGTAATTAATTGATTTGTATGCATGTCTCGTTGTGCAGACTGAGTCCCCAGCTGTCTCAGGAGGTGATGCTGGACGAAGTGAGCGACGAGGTTCTGGTGAACATGCTGTGGGAAACGCAGATGTATCTGTTTGAGAAACGGGAAGTGCTTCAATCTCTGGCGAAAACGCTGCTGTGAGGCTGACAGGAGAAAGAGACGACAGAGAGGGACCGCAGATATAAACCTATGAATATTTAACAATCTACAAGAACAACCACTATTCTAAGAGAACAAATTATTTTTGGTGCTTCCTGAAGGGCCTGTTTGAGGACAAAGCACTGAAACTTTCGACTAAAATAAGTGTGAACCACAGGAAGGTTTAAACCTGACTGAAATCTGCCTGAAAGTAACTTGGCATGAATTTATGAAGGGGAGAGACGTGTAGCACTGACCTTAGCACTGACCTTAGTACTGACCGTGTTTTCTGCTTTCTTTACCAGGTTCACAGTTTTTATATAAACATACATTCAGTTTACACAAAAACCTCTCCAGTATAAAAACTTACCATACTGGTAGGTTTGGTAAGAGGAGTACATACCATAAGTGCAAAAACACTTACACTTACCATAGAGCAGTATGGTAAGTACTACTCTATGGTAAGTGTAAAAATACTTACACTTGCCATAGAGGTACGTGTTTTTACCACTTACCATAGAGGAAGTGCTAAAAACAGAATTGGACACAGAAACTGTCAACGTCTGCTGCTGCTTCCCTCTCTTCACTTTGTTGAAGACAAACGGCTCAAGCGACGTTTTCATTTACCCTCTCATATTCATGCAAGGCATCTACAAAACCACTGGAGTTAGACGTTTTGTTTCTGTGTCGGCGTTTTCTGAAGTATCCACCTGAAAATGCTGAAGGTTATTTTCATTAGAGCAGCTGATTTGCCTTACACGTCTGTAATGTTTTCTTTTCACATATCATCATTTGTATTCATTTATAAGTTATTAATATTGTCGCATTATTTAGACGCACTCCTACGCTCCTTACTGCCTATTTCCAAATGTTTTCTGTCTCCATAATGTGAACTGGAAACTTTCGCAGAGACTTAAATGTAACAGATCACGGGACCTGCTGCTACTGCTAAACATAACGAAGGCAAATAATGATTTTTTTTTTTTTTCTATCACATATTGAGGTGTTTACTTATATGGTAATAAATTTTATTACTACTTTTTTGTTGTTACAGTTTATTGCAATTTTTGATCCCATCAGATTGTCAGCTCTTAAAAACACACACACACACACACACACACACACAGAGAGAAAACAAACAACTCATAAAAACTGATGAAAACGAATTGAAACATGGTCAGCGCGACCACATATTAAATAAATTAATTAGACGAAGACTTATGTTTTAACATCTTTATTTCTATTAGTTATGATGATTATTTTTTTTGCTAAAAGTCAATTAAACAACATTTAGGATTACACCAGACCAATAAAAAAAAAAATAAACCATCTTTAAAAACAGAAATGTGGGTTTTATTAAGACTTTAATGCCTTCCTCAAGTACATTTTTAAAAATTTACTTTTAATGACAAATGAGGCTCATCAGGATATATATTGTAATTTATTGAATATGAATGTAAATTATGTATCTAAAATCATGTCATTCCAACATAGTCAAAATAAAAAGAGAAGGCACTTTAAAAGAGCTCCAGATATCTAATTACATCCAAATATGATTAAATCCCATAGTTCAGGGTTGTTAATTTTGCAAAGATACTTTTAAATAATGAAATATGCTAAAAAAATATATGAATTCCTTTTTAAATCTAATATTTAAAATTACTTCACACTTTCCCTCCTAAAACAATACACGTTTATGAACATTTTCTTAAGATTTGAAACTCTTATTTTCAATAACTTTACCTAAAATAAACAAAAAAGTAATATTCCTTTATGACAGTAAGAAAACGGCAAACTTAAAAACTACACAAAATTAACTTCTGCAACCAGTTATTGTTGCATTAGTTTTTATTTTCAAAATCAGATAAAAATATTTCCGGATTAGTGGTCTGTTATGTAATGAAAGCATGTATCATCCGCATATTGAAATTTCTTTTTATCTTCTTTAGCTTGCCTTGAAAAGCCTTAGTCATTTCAGGTTTTTTGTTGTTAGAGCGAAAGAGAGTTCCCATAAAAAAGTCTCTGGTTTCACTTCCTCAAAGAGGCAGCTTGCGTCCAGTAAGTGTTTTCTTCATTGCACTGGGTCTGACTTTCAAAATTATTTCAGAGTTTCAGAGTTATCACATTTACAACAGTCTCAGCTGACCAAAGTGCTTCACAACAAACAACATCAAAGGCAGATAAAAATAGAAGATAAGATTAAGTTTGGCAAAAATAATAAAACAAATATAAAATTGGCAAAAATACCAAAAGCCATCTATGCAGGAGTTTCTTAAAGAGATACAGGCCCAATTTCAAGGCCTTAAATTAAAAAGTCAAATTTATTTTAAGACATTTAATATTTAAAGCAATTTTATAACTAAAGGTAACATAGTTACTTGATAGAGCTATAAAATGGCACTATGTGCCTTGAAACTATATAATACTGCCCCTTTAAGCCCTTAGATAATAGTTGTCAGAACAAGTAAGAAACGGGTCAGGGCCAAGCATCAACAAGCAGCAGGAATATGATGGTATATTTGAGAGAACAAATTTCTCTGTTCTTGTGGAGTTTGCATGTTGAAAAATTAATTACTAGATTTAAACTTGGCAATAAGACCTGATTTTTGTTGGCCTTTCAAAGTAAAAGTGGTAGAATCTCTTCAAATTAAAATCTTGCTGTAAATAGTTGAATTCTTACAAATATGTGTCCCAGAGTCCTAATATGCTTTAAAACCCAAAGTTGATGCATTCTGAGCCATGCTCCCACCGGCTCAGCTTATAACATGAAATAAGATCAGCTACCATTACTACACGGATGATACACAGCTCTACATTACGATGTCACCAGGTGACTCTGAACCATCCAATCACTGAATAAATGCTTAGAACAGATAAATGTGTGGATGTGCCAAAACTTTCTCCAGCTGAAAATAAACAAAACTGAAGTTATTATTTTTGGACCTAAAGAGGAACAATCTAGAGTTATAGATCTAGAGTCAATGCACAGCTTCAGTTATTACAACTGAAAACCAGCGATCAGGCCTGAAACCTGGGAGTAGTGATGGACTCTGACCTGAACCTCCAGAGCCACATAAAGACAGTTACAAAGTCGGCCTCCTATCACCTGAAGAACATTTCCAGGATTAAAGGACTAATGTCTCAGCCAGATCTAGAGAAACTCATCCATGCGTTCATCTTCAGTCGTATTGATTATTGCAACAGCGTCTTCACAGGTCTGTCCAACAAATCAATCAAACAGCTGCAGCTGATCCAGAACGCTGCTGCTCACGTTCTCACTAAAACCAGGAAGATAGAGCACATAACACCAGTTTTAAAGTCCCTCCACTGGCTCCCTGTAGCTCGGATTATTTAAAATTTTTTTTTTTTTTTCAATTTTCAATGTTTATTAAATCCTTCAACAAGTAAACATACAGTGAAACCGATGTTGACAATATCGGTACTATAAAGTATACAACATTAAGTAGTTATACAGAGAAGGATCTGAGTTTTAACATTTTCTCCCCTGACCCCCCACCCCACCCTCACCCCTCCCATACTCCCCCCACCCCAGCCAACAAAAGGAGCTAAAGCAAAAGAAAATATACTAAAATAAAATTAAAATAAAGTAAACAAAAAGTTCAAACACACTGCATCTTTTATTCTGGACCAATAGTGTTTGAGCCTTATCTCTCTGGTTTTAAGAATGGTTCCCACGTACTCTGATACTCCTCAATCTGACCGTTTATTTTGTGTATGAGTCGTTCGTAAGAGGCAGTTTCTAAAAGTGCTGCATACCATTCTGTATAGGTAGGGATATTTTGACCTTTCCAGTGTCTTAATATAACTCGCTTAGCCGTAGTGAGGGCAATTTTAAGCCATTTTGCCTCCTTTGTTCCTATTCCGACCTTGGATTATTTTAAATATTTTAAAGAATAAACTTTAAAATACTGTTGTTAGTTTATAAATCACTGAACGGCTTAGCACCACAATACATTAAAGATCTGCTGTTGTTGCATCAACCTTCCAGACCCCCTCAGGTCTTCGGGTTCTGGCTCTGCTCTGCATCCCCAGAACCAGAACCAAAGGAGGAGAAGCAGCTTTCAGCATCTATGCACCACATATCTGGAACAAACGTCCAGAAAACAGCAGAAGAGCAGAAACACTGAGTTCCTTTAAAGAGGCTGTATTATGTAAAATATCATATTTATATCATATTAAAATGTTATTCAGTGATTTAAAATCTACCTTGAGTGTCACCTTGATTATTTTCTCAGGACCTTCTTGCTGAAAGGCAACTGTGCTATCAATTGTTCAACCATGCATAACCAAAAATCACTCCAGAAATATGTAAAATCGTCCGACTATCAGGAAAAATTAAATGGATAAAAATGTTTACTCACTAAAATATTTCCAGGCTCCACATGTGGCTCACTTTGAGATCATTAATTGCAAATAAGTTGAAAACCAGGCATCATTTACCTCCCATGACACAATAAAGCACTTCTCATAAAAGCCTGATTAAAAAGCATTAAATACATAAAACTTAGATTCACATGAGCGCTGGGTCAACAGATTATTACGAAAAGGTACATTTTAATTTTTTTAATAAAAGAATTTACAAAGGGAAACATCCAATATAGATTTCTCATCGTCAGTGGTATATTTCAATTATTTCTGCTTATGTGCTTAGATAAGATGCTTATGCCGTCTCTGTTTTAGGAGTGACATGACACAAAAACTATGACAGATGTAGTTGATGTCCAAATAAATAAATAAATTTATTGTACATGTTCTCAGTTTTATGAGAACATGTACTTTGAGTTTCCATTAGCTGTAGACTTAATCCTCTAAAGTGTCATAGATAAATTCTTGAAATATCTCTATTTATGTTTAGTGAGTCTATATGGCAGTTTCCCCTTATAGCTTTTAAATACTGAAACAAATTAAATTTATTGAAATGTACCTGTGATGAAATATTTTTTTTTCCACAAAATTCAAAGGGAAATACATTGTGTCAGATATTTTATTTTAATTTCCAAATATTTTATAAACAACAAATAAATCACATTATTATTATTGTTATTATTATTAATAATAATAATTATTATAATAATTATTATTATTATTCTCAGAAAATTTTAAATCATATCAAAGTATTATAATAATAATATAATAGTAATAATAATAATAATAATTATTATTATTATTATTATCTACCCATCTATTTTCTGTACACCCTGGTCCCTAGTGGGGTTGGGAGGTGCTGGTGTCTATCTCCAGCGAATGTTTCGGGCGAGAGGCGGGGTCACCCTGGACAGGTCGCCAGTCTGTCGCAGGGCAACACAGAAACAGACAGGACACACAACCATACACTCACACCTAGTGAAAATTTAGAAAGACGTATTAACCTAACAGTCATGCTTTTGGACAGTGGGAGGAAGCCGGAGTACCCGGAGAGAACCCATGCGTGCACAGAGAGAACATGCAAACTTATATCTTCGTGGCGCGGTCCATGCTAGCGAAATTAAGTTAATATGTTAACTTAAGTTCGGAAGCAGGGCCACGTCCAGACCACACCTCTAATTATAATATAATTAGATAAATACATATTATGTATTTATCTAATTTCATCCCTTTGTCCCATCCATCCATTTTCTTACACCCTTATCCCATTGAAATCTGTGCTGGTGCCCATCTCCAGTGGTCAACTGGTGAGAGGCAGGGTACACCCTGGACAGGTCGCCAGTCTGTCACAGAGACAAACAATCATATACACACAAACGCAGACCTCAGGAGAATTTAGAGAGACCAATTAACCTGAACACATTTCATGTTTTTGGACTGTGGGAGGAAGCCGGAGTACCCGGAGAGAACCCACGCCTGCACAGGGAGAACATGCAAACTCCATGCAGAAAAAAGGCCTGGAATTGAACCCAGGACCTTCTTCCTGCAAGGCAACAGTGCTACCAACTGCGCCACTGTGCATCATGCCTTCTTTAATAAATCTTTAAACTTATATCTTTGCGGTGTGGTCTGTGCTTGTGAAAGTCAACATGTTACCCCCACACTAAGTCTTCACTTCATCACCTCCCTTGATCCCCTCATTCCCCCATCCTTTCATCCCTTCTTCAATAAATCTTTAAACGTCAATCTTTATGAGGTGGTCCTTGCAAGTGGATTGCAAATCTTCATCCATCCATACATCCATCCATTATGGTGAGAAGCTTCATGATCTTGGCCCCTAGCATAAACAAGGGTTACTCATTTTCTTCAGCAGGCTGCTTTCTCTTCCATTTTTCCGGTTTTTTCAAACCCAGAGCATGTCGAAGCTTTTTCAGTAAAGGTTTCTTTACCGGGAGGGGAGCTTGTGCTTCGGCAATTACCTCCTGATCCTTCCGTTTTAGCTCCTCAGAGAGCTTATAATTGCGTGAAAGTTGGCGTTCAATTTCAGCTGTTGACGCATCCAGCTCTTTCCTGTATTTGACTTCATTTAAAAAGAGGTCGCGTTTAACTTCATCCAGCTCCTTCTGCAGCATGTTCTTCTCCGCGTGGAGGAATTTGGCCCTCTTTCCGTTACGTATCTCGACCTCTGCATGACGATATCTTTCATCCCTGTGCTCCTGCTCCATTGTTTCTATTTCTTTTCTAAGGGCTAAAATTTCTACTTCAAACTTCTGGACCATTTCTAGACTTGCGTCTTTGGCTTGGTCCAGCTCTTTCTGTATGCATCTCTGTGTCTCTAGGGAATCGTCGTGCACTGAAGCCATTTTTTGACTAAGAGTTGCATTCTCAGCTTGCAACTCTGAGTAAAGCATTTGGTTGATTTTCACTATCTCAGCATGAGATTCTCTGTCGTCTTTCAGCTCCCTCTCCAGTGAACATATCCGTTTCTTATGAGTTAAAACATCCATTTCAAATTTCTTTGTCATTTCCCGGTTTTCCTCTTTGACTTTGTCCAGCTCTTTCTGTATGCATCTCTGTGTCTCTAGGGAATCGTCTTGCACTGCAGCGATTTTTTGACAAAGAATTGCATTCTCAGCTTGCAGCCCTGAGTAAAGCATTTGGTTGATTTTCACTATCTCTGCATGAGATTCTCTGTCGTCTTTCAGCTCCCTCTCCAGTGAACATATCTGTTTCTTATGAGTTAAAACATCCATTTCAAATTTCTTTGTCATTTCCCGGTTTGCCTCTTTGGCTTGGTCCAGCTCTTCCTGCATGCATCTCTGTGTCTCTAGGGAATCGTCGTGCACTGCAGCGATTTTTTGGCAAAGAATTGCATTCTCAGCTTGCAGCTCTGAGTAAAGCATTTGGTTCATTTTCACTATCTGTGCATGAGATTCTCTGTCGTCTTGCAACTCCCTCTCCAGTGAACATATCTGTTTCTTATGAGTTAAGACATCCATTTCAAATTTCTTTGTCATTTCCCGGTTTTCCTCTTTGACTTGGTCCAGCTTGCTCTGGAGACATGTCTTCAGTTCTGTACTCTGTCCTGTGGTTCCATCTTTTATCATCTTAAAAAACCTCTTGCTCATATTTGTTCGAGAGTTAGCTGTTCTTTCTACGTCCAGCTCTTCCTGTAAAGTTGCCACCTGTTCTGACAGATTAAAAATGTCAGTTTCTAGCTTAGCAAGGACTTCCTGATATAAGGCCGTACTTTCCTGCATTTCTCGCTGTAAAAGTGCCTCTTTTTCTTGAGAAGATTGTAGCTGATATTGGAGGGCTTTATTTTCCATGAGGAGCTCAGAAAACACGATGTCCTCACTGGCATTGGATCCTTGTTTTGCTTCACGGCACACGCCAACGTCGTTTTCACTAAACTCGCATTTTTTTAGTTTGAGTTTCGCGTCATGCAGTTCTTTAGCCAAGTTGTTTGCTCTTTGGCGTTCCTCGTTGAATCTGGCTCTTTCTGAATTCAAGAGCGTCTTTAGCCTGTTAATTTCCTCCTCACAGGAATCACCGCTTTGGGTATCTTTGCCTTGAATCCAGGCATCCTGACTATGCTTGTTTTTCCGTCCATCTTCCTGGCATTGAATCTCCTCTTCAAAGAATTCCTTCGTCTGAGTCTCCATTTTTCTCAAAAACTGTCTCAAAAATTATCCAAACAGGGTTTTCTGTAGAAGCAGTCGTCACTGGACCTTGTGCTTTCTGACAAGCACAAGAACTAATCACTGAACTTCAAGTGAAGTTCTGTGGTGGCATCACAACATGTCTTGTGACATCATAGGATTGTCCAGGCTATGGTAACCTTTGACAGTGTTCTAGAATTCTGCACCTTGTTTATTTTTAAAAAATGAACGTGTAATGAAGAGATCTTCATTATTCTATTCATTTATTTTTTACTTAAATCACTGTATAGCACTCTTAAAAGCACTTTTTGCACTTTATTAACAAGCACTTTATTTAGCACTGCACTTTAAGCATATATTTGCACATAAATAGCAATTTGCACACAAGAAGTCTTAAATCTCAACTTAAAAACCCAGCTGGTTAGAGTTGCCTTTGAAGTATAATGGATTAAGAATGTAACAATGGCATTTGACTTAATGTAATGTTTTGATTGTTGACTCTATGTTGCATGACTTTGTGTTGTTATGATGTAAAGCACTTTGAAATGCCTTGTTGCTGAAATGTGAGGTATAATTTGATTGATTGGTTGATTGACTACAGAAACGAACCTTTATAGTAATGCCTGAAGTTAACATCAGGTTGCAGGCATTAGCAACATAGTTTTTGTTTGTTTATTAATAAAACTGTCCTTTTAACCACTATTAAACTTTGTCTTGAAAGTATAAAAACAACACAACACATGTTAGACTCACAGCTGTTGAATCTATCTGCTTGAATCTGAACTTGTGCTTGTTCTAGTTCTGACCACAGAATAGGCGACATGCTCTTGCTCTGGATGCTTCTGGACGCTGGAGTAAATGGGGTTCATTTTCTCCAAAGCTATCTGGCTGTAATGAAGCTCATGTTCTGCTGGTTGAGCTGCAAACTCTTCATACATATCACCAGTATGTATCTAATGAAAAATAAATATTACATTTTTAATTCAAGTGAGCAAATAATCATTCTTAAAATGACATAAAGGTATAGAGTTTGGTAACACTTCCAAGTGAAAATTAACATTTTTATGTCAACAGGGTGATATGTGGATAAGGAAAGAAGCAGAAAAAAACAGGTTTACCTCATCCATATTGTTGACAGGTTCACTTTTAGAAGACTGATGAGAGGGCTTGAATTTCCTGCTTGGTGAAATTGATAAAACATAAACAGTGAAGATGGAGCTTAGAGTGAGTATAACATGTTAATAATTAGTAACGGCTGTGATAATCACCTATACAAGAAAACAGTCAAAGGTACCAGGCCCAAAAGAAACACAGAGAGTCCTGCAGCTGCTAGTATCCAGGTTACTGTTGTTGCTAAAAAGGTTGTTGTTGACTGTTGTACAGTCAGAGTCTTTCCAGGTGAGTTGATCGTTTCAACAGAACAGGAGTAGTTTCCTTCATCCTGTCTGCTAACTGCATCTATAATCAGACGGTTGTTTGGTATTTTAGTCAGACTCAGAGGCCGACTGTTCAAGTACCAAATGTAGTTTGTGTTTTCACTGAGAGGACAGCTGGTGCTGCAGGTCAATGTGACTCTCTGACCCTCAGTGACCTCTGCAGCAGGTCGCACGTCCACTAGGAGACCTGGAAGACAGTTGGACTAATCAGTGAACAGAAGAGTAACATTTAGTCAGTGGTTCTATGAGAATAGGCTCAGGAGATGTAACTAAATTGTAGTTTAGTCATTTTATTAGAAATTACCTCCAGTTACAGTATGGGTGTCTTATTGTAATATTTAAAATATGAAATGTTAATTAAATGTACAAACGTTATGTTTACCCAGACATAAAAATTCCAGACTCAGACGTTAAATTTTGTAACATGAACATTTTCAGAATAGAATACAAGAGTAACACATTTAGATGGGAAACCATTACATATAAAAACTCATCATATTTACCTGTTACAATCAGAGTAACTCCAGAAAAATGAGATGATTTTCTGCTGTCTGTTTTCATTCTGAACTCGTATTCTCCTGAGTTTTTCTCATCCAGGTTGTTTAATCTGAGGATGTGTTGGTTCCTCGTGTCATCCTGATAATTCACATCAGTATTATTCTCCAGCACCTCTTCCTCCAGCTTTGTATTTATCTTCATTTTATACCAGCGTTTAGTCAGTGGCTGTTTTTGCTCAGGATGTGAGTATTTGCTGGAGATGTTCATTGATGAACCTTTCAGGCCACAGATTCTCCTGCTGTCATAACTCACAGTCCAGCAGTTGCTACCATCAACACCTGAATATGAGAGAATGATAAATTAAAATAATTATTCAAATTACAATATAAAATGTTTCTGAATGAAATGTTGAAAAATAATACAATTCTCTCTCTTTTAATCAGTATATTAATACTACAGAATAGTTCATACTCACAAACTTCATTAGAAAGCAGATCATAACGATCCTTCACAGTGCAGAAGAAGCTATCTGTTGATGAGATGGGAACTAGAGAGTTTTGAACTTTCTGTTCACCAGTTTCTGTGTTTTTATACAACTGAAATGAAGTTTTGTTGTCAGTCAGAGAACAGCTGGAGTTACACGTCATCTTGATATGGTCTTTGTCAAATTTTGTCCTTTCAACACGAACTTCTGTTGGGACATAATGAACATGTTTTGGATATTTACTTTTTATGTTGATGAGACAAATTATTGAATTATAAAGAATATTATAAGTAGATAGTGTGAACAGGTTGATAAAGTATGAATATTTCTATAGTTGCTGTAGAAAAATTAAAGCCGATGTAAAACCAGCAGGTGATTGTGCCATCACCTGTAGGAAATGTGATGGAGCAGGACTGTTTCTGTGATTTGTAGGAACACATTGTGCCTTCAGCGTAGGTCACACTGAAGCAGCTCCCTGAGACAGAATCTGAACAGAACCAGAGATCAGGAAGTGTCTCACCAGAAGAGACGGAAAATAAGCCAATCACGGTCACTGACCCACTGAGACGTCAGGAGCTCTGAGATCCTCGTAGCCTTTGATAGCACAGGAGTATCTGACTGCCCGATCACTGCTGACCAGCTCTTGGTACCAGGGGGACCAGTCCTCATAGAGGAACGCTCCGTTCTGGTACCAGATGAAGGCTGCAGGGCTTTCAGTAAGAGAACAGCTGCTTGAGCACATCAGACTCACTTTCTGTCCCTCTGAGGCAGGAAACACCTTTACCTGGAGGTCTGAGATATTGTTAATAAAAAACAAGCATCACTTTAATAATATTGTTTAATAACTGAAACGTATTTAACAAAAAACATACCTATAACCTGGAGCTGAATGCTGTTCTGCTGACAGCTGTCGGTTTCATCTGGTTTCTCTTTAGGAATAGTTTCACTACAGCAGTAACTTTTTGTATTGTCCTCTGTTAGATCTCTGATTGTCAGAGTGAAATTATCCTCTGATAAACGGAACTCTTCATGATGCCTATATGCAGACACATCATGATAAACATATTCTGCATTACTCTTCCTCACAATGTACCATTTGATGTTTGCAGCTGAATGTGGAGCTGAGCAGCTCAGATTCACTGATGATCCTTTCAAAGCAAAGATGCTGTTTGGTTTTCCTTCAACACCTGAAACAAAGATTAGATCAACTAAAATTTGATTTTTCTGTTTTTGGTGTAATTGTCTATAAAGTTACACATTCGTCACACTGTTATGGATTGTGACCATATTTCTAAATACTGCTTAAAGGTTCATCAAGTCAAAACTATGTTTTATCAAACAAACTTACAAAATTCAATTGAAACAGCTAAAGCAGTTCAACGTACCTGAGATGCAGAGAATATAAACCATCCACACACATCCAGCTGCTGATAAAAACATCATTGTTGTTGAATACTGCTATTAAAAATAATGCTAGAATTGATTTATATGCCTTATTCCTGCTGCAGTTTATTGAAAGGTTATTAAAATAGTCGAAGGAAGAACAGTTCAGCTCAACAGCAGTCTAGTGAAAGCTGCTTCATGTGAATCTGTCTGATAAACTTGAAAGTCACTTCCTACTTTATCATTTTCCTTTCAGAAAGAGGAGACCTCTAGTGAAAATCCTGAGACACTGCATCACTACTTCTGCTACTGATTTAGGATAATGTGCTGTAAAATGTATACATTGTTAAAAATTCACGTTTTTTTTTTACTTTCTCCTGTTTTAAATAGAACATAAAGACACAAGGCTACATCTTAACATAATCAGAAAAACTAACAGACAGTTGCTAGAGAATCGCAGAAACAGGAAATTGACACCAAACATTTTTTTGGAGAAGAAGCAGAGGAAATAGAAAAGCAGACATGATGCAGGTTATGTGACTTATATTACCAGGGATTCACAGTAAACAGTGAAAGATCAAGAGCTTTCATGAGTGGAAGATCAGGTGAAACACATGATTATGAGGCAGCACAGCAAGTGAATGACATGATGAGTGAAGATCATGAGCGTCAATAAAAACGGGAAGCAAAGCACTTAGTGTTTCAATTGATCAACAGGAGCGAAGACATAAAGAAACTGATCAGCTGGCTCAACACATACAGAAGATCTAAACAAAGATGGTTCAATTCCAACAGGAGAGTGTTTGTTGTGAGGCTTTTATTGTGACATTCAGTAGAAATAATACAAATGCTTAAAACTTTGAGTGATGTAAACCTGTTGCAAAACACCTAAAATTTTCAATTTGAAGTTGACATGCTGAAAAAGTTTTTACTTTAATAATTCACAAATTACATGGAGTTACTGAGGAGTAAACATGAAGAAAGCAATGCAAATCATTGTAATTGACCACAGAAGACTATAAATTACAAGTTATCTTTTTTCTTGCACTCATGCTTGAAACAAGCAACAACATGTTTTCCAAAGAAGGGCATAAAACAAGTTTAGTGAAAGCAAAAGTAACTTTGATGAACATCCAGAAGATGGAGAAAATGGAAGATGGACAGTAGAATTCTCTGACAGTAGAGATTAGATAAGTTGGATAAAGATCAGCTGTCAATACAAGACATGCATTTATTAATCCATCCATTTACTCATTGGCTACACCTGTTTGTAGGGTAGGACTGGTTAAATGTCTTTAGCCAGTACTAGTAGGAAGGACTGGCTAAACACAGTTTGACCTCCAGAGGGCAGCATAACTTACTTTTAATCAAAACCTTTTGCATTTCATCCATAACGTCAGCTGTTACATTCAACTTCTTCCTGTCTTGGTTTCATCTGTTTGTATTTTGGTCTCTGATTGACTCAAGTATGACAACTGATTGGTAACGTGTCTGCTTTATTTCATCAATAGAAACTATTCATAATGTCATTGCATTTCACCTGACCAATATGAATAGGTAAGAAGTTAACAGATAAGTAAATGTCACAACAAATTAATAACAGTTTAAAACAGTGAATCATAGTGGTGGTATTTATTATAAACTATAAGTTGTGAAATAAGTAAATTGCTGTCGTTTAATGTAAACAAATGGTCAGTGCCATTAATTAATACCTTAATATATTAGCATTAAACAATGTTCTATTACAAAGCTATTCCAACTTCTCATTCACTCAAACCATGACTACACAGGGATGTAGTACAGGACAAGTCATAGTGTTTAAACAGGCAATAAAATTGATTGATCTGGCATTAAGTAAATCAAATATAGCAAAACATTTATTTGTCTATATGTCAAAATAGTTAGAACTTTGTAAAATTGTATTACTTTCTTCAAATTTGGAATTTTACATGAACTAAAATTACCATGCTTTTAAGAAATTTGGGAAAGCCCGGATGAGGATGTCATGGCTTTGCAAGGTTCTGACAGGAGGCACATCTCCCTTAAACCTGGTGGATGCTTCACTGAATCTCCAACTTGACATGTTTATCTGTTCAAACAATTACTTTGATGAATATACAGCATCCGTGAGATTCCCATGCTTGGTGCAAATTGTGCGGATCAACCACAAAACACAAACACAAGATCTATTGAAGAAGTGGCTAAAGCTGATAGAGTACTTTTACCAGCGGTGACAGCATAATGTTGTGGAGATGTTTTACTGCAGGAGGTCTTGGTGTAGTTCACACAACTGATGTCATCATGAGGAAAGACATGACCGAAAGAAAAAAAACAAGTTAAAAATTGAGCACTTATGGATCTTCAAAATGGATAATGAGCCTAGCATGCTAATGATCTACAAAGTGGCTATAGGGCACAAATGAGTGTTTTGTAGTGGGCTTCAAAAAACTCTGATTTCAGCCTGATAGAAATCTTGTTGGCAGAGCTGAAGATATCTGTTTGCAGTTTAGCTGATGTTTAACTGACAGCTTAAAATAAACAAGCCATATGGTAGTCCCTCCTAACATCCCTAAACAAAGCTGAAGCAACATCAGTTTTTATAGCTGCTGCAGCTTGACGTCAATCCCACGTACATTCAGCCCTTCAAGCTGCATCTTGTTCAGCGCTTGTGTTGAACTTTTAAAGCCTTCATTACAGTTATATTGTGGATGATAATGAAGTCTGATGAAAAGGGGAGCAAAGCCAGGTCACAAGTCTCAACACAGGAGAGAATTTCTGACTTTCTGCCATCACATGCTGGCTAACAGGTAATAACAAGACTTGTAGATTTGACTCATAAACTGACACAGGCATGCTTCAGATCTGTTCTGAGCCAAACAACAGAAGATTGGCATTGGTTTAGTGTATTCTTAATAACGTGAAATAACAGTGATCACTCTGTCCTTTTAAATAAAAACCATTAGAGGGAGGTGTGTATCAAAGACGTTGTTAACACTTGAAAGAACCTGTGCAATATTTCTTCTGCCTGACAGATTGTATTTATCCAGCTTTGTATCTGTGTTGCTGGCTGCTTGTTACATTCAGTTATTTTTTACTATCTTCAAGGAGATTATGCTTCTGGTCTGATGAACATCCATACATGCTTTGCTTTCATCTATGCAGGGTCGCGGGGGTTCCCATATCTAGTGGGCATTTGGCAAGAGGCAAGGTACACCCTGGACAAGTCGCAAGTCCATCACAAGGCAATACAGGACAAACAAAAATTGCACACACACATACATACAAATCTACCTAAGGGTAATTTAGATTATATAAGTCTGAAAAACGCTGAGCTTTGCTCTCTTCACTATTGCCATCAAATTTCTCAGTTCAAAGTTCTCAAAAAAGTCAGGTCCTGTCATGGATGACTTGATGCACAGAACTGCTCTTGAGGAATCACAATTTTGTCGCTAAAGATCTCGCTTATGTCTCTTTTTAAATTGCATTCACCGATTCAACTTAAGGATTTTGAATCAAACAATTGGTCGTAGTTGCAGGCAGTTTGACTCCTTTCTTGTGTTTCCCTGTATTGGGTCACAAGGTAGACTTTTTGTTTTGGATAAAGCATATAGTTAGATTTACTTCATTCATCGGCTCATTTAAACGTCCCTCTAATGTCGCCTGGATCACATCATGGCAGAGTTGGGAAAGTAACAAAAAATATGCAAGTATTCACCACACCTGCACAATGAATATTAGTGTTAGCTAACAATATAACAATTGACACACTCTGGGTGAAAAACAAACTATAAAGTAGTTGTGTTGCACAAAGTGCTAGCTTAGAAATAACTAAAGTTAGCTTTAGCAAACAAGATGACAGAAGCGCGAGAGTAGCTCAATATAACCATATGAAATACATTTTTGTCAATTAACAGATACAAAACTGTAATAAAAATGTTTGATTAGAAAGTTACTTACCTTATGAAAGTCATTTCTCTGATGTCTGTTGTCTCGCTTTCTAGCCTACAAACAGTCGCCTCCTGCGGTAAATATCCCACAATGCAACTGTACATTTAAACTGTACAGTGCCGCTATGCACATAGTCCAGTGGTCCAATTAAATTTCATATTCTTTCCAGAAGCATTCCTGTTCACAGAAAAGAGCTGTATTTTCACCTTACTGTTTAATCGTTATGTAGCAATTTGCTCTAGTGGATGTTGCTACAGGTCCTAAACTGTTGAAGGAATTACAACTCACTTTTCCTCAATCTACTATTTTACTTTCATTTATGAATTACGTGTAATTGCTGCTACAATATTTTGTATTACACCTTTCTTTGTGGGCCAGTCACTATGTTCAGAGGGCTCGATAATAAATAAATGAAAATGACATAGAAAAGACAAGAAGCCACACGGTCCTACTAACTGAAAATATATTGAATTATTTGAAAGTATTGATTGTTCTTCTGTCTAACAAATATGTAGAGTTATTATCCAATGAACAGAACTGAACAATTTAAAAGTTTTCATCACTGTAATAAAACGAACAAACTCTCAAATTGTTCAACTCAGAATAAGATACAAATCAAATATAAAGTTTGTACAAAAAAAACAACTAAAAAATAGTTCAGAGTTCCTTAACCAGCTCAATTGATTTAAGAGAGTCTCTTTTAGTTTAAACTTGAATGTTCTTTTGTTACTTGTTTTGCAAGTAAAAAAACAAACAAAAAACAGCCATGTCATTGTAAGAGCGCGGGCGTACAAGTCAGGTAGAGAATGTGTGGCTTCGCCAGTCCTACCACAGAGTTGAATTCCTCGATGGAGGAGCAGTCTGGTTATTCCTCGAGATGAATGGGCAAATCCACTCACACCCTCAAGGGTCTGAGCTGGCTCGCCGTCTCCCTTGCCAGGGAGGTTTCCAAATCTCCCTGTATAAAACAGAACTATTACTAACACTACAAATTCGAACTTTTTACGGCCATAAGAATATCAGAATCACTGCAACATAGCCTTATACCACAAAAGTAACAGCATTGACATTCTCAGCATTTCTCTCACTGTACAGTAGCTTCCTTTAAGCATTTGTTTCTCTACATAAAATAAAACAGCAATTTTAAAATTGATAAGATAAAGATATACCAGTACATCTGGTACAGTATCTATATTACTGAATAAAATAATATGCTTTTATGTCATGTGATTCATGGTTTCACTTTTCAGGTGACAAACAGAAACAACATTCAACATTTTTCACTGCTCCCTAAGAGAAACATCGTTGTACTATATGGAAACAAAGCTGAAGATACACTACTACAAATATCACATTCAAAATAAATTAAAATCTATTAAATATTTGAAAAACAAACGAACAAAAAACATTGAGAAAAGAGCCTTAGCTTTTAGCTGGCTGAGGTTCACACAGAAACAGAACTGCTAATGGCGTTAAGCAGCTAGCCATTTTAGACAACTGCTCAAACTCACCAAGACTTCGCCAGAAGTTATATTCTTGACGGTTCTGTTGTCAAAATCATGGCAGTTGCATCACACAATGTACTTCAGAGGTCACAAATAAATTATAGCCATTCTAAATCACTAAAAATTCACAATTTCTCCGTTATTGCCGCGCATCGGCTCATGTCCGTCTCTCCACTAGGGCTTCTTCTCGGAAGTGCCGATTTTGGGGGGCGGGACTTAAACTGACAAGCCAATCAGAGGTCAGCGTTTCTTGATAAAGCAAATCACAACGCTCCTGTGAAACATTGCTATGATTGATACATTTTATAGAGAATAGGAGGTACGTGGATTTTTTTTGTTTGTTTTAAAGTTTTATTACTAAATAACACATTACTAAACCATAGCAGAAATTTTACTGACAAATTTGCTAAAAAAATGGATTATTAAAGCTATTCAAATTACAACATTCTTTTCCACATATGCTAAATTAAGAACAATCCAACTCCATGAACAGATACAACAAGGACTCATTTAACTAAACTCAAAATGTTTGTGTTAGTCTAACTTTATTTTCTTCAACTTTGCCTTCCCTGCTGCTCCTTCCAATCACATAAAGTGATTGTGATTCTCAATGTCACTTCCTCCTCCTTCTGGAAGCTACCGTGGCCTCCAGGGTGACGCCATGATGTCACCTCACCGTGCGGGTCACACAGAGGGGGCAAAACACTACCTCTGCTACTTCCGTCTGTTGCCCCTCTTCAGACAGCGCTGCATTGTTTCTGAGCCAAAGTTAGCAGATCAGCAGCCCTGCAGATCCTTTGCTCCCAAACTGGCCACAACGTGGGAGAAATCCTTCTTTTTGGAAAAAGAGGACAGTTCCCAGCGTGGCGACACCTGCCGTGAGAGCTCTACCAGTTGGGCTTCTAAACTTTTGAATCAGAAAAAAAAAACGAGTGGATGAGACAGGAAAGAACAGATGGACGATATTGTGGAGGAGTTGGATGTTGTGGGATCCTTTGCTTATCTGTTTGATTTCATGTTTTTTTTTTTTTTTTAATCTTTCTCCACATGAGGGTGTGTGTAACAGAGCGATAGATCATTTAGTAAAATATGTGCAGATTTGCTTGTTTGAGGGCGTTTGCGGCTTGTGCATGTGCTTTCAGTTTGCTTTCATGAGTGTGTGGTCAAGAGGGGTCCACTAAAACTTCCTGATGATTCATCATCGGAAAAACACAATTAACTCCCTCACTGCCTCCCAATTATTTCCGAAGAGGAAATCAAAGTCTCCCAACTGCAACGCTGAACAATCGAAGACAGACGAGCGCTGCACTCGAATGTTCCACAGCGATGCCTTGATCTAACACTCCGCTGACATGGCTGCCATACGGATCATCTGCCCGTAAAACAAAAGCCTCTCTTGGTTTTTTGGTTTTTGTTTGTTTTTCTTTCTTCTTGTTGCCTCTTTGTGACTCAGACGCAGCTGTGTTGACTGCGGTTATTGAAATAATCAATTGGCTTGCAATGAAGGCGAAGGTGGCAGAATGGGAGGAAAAGGAAAGAGGAAGAAGGTGTTGGCGTTCTCTGGATCCGAAACCAGGCAAATAAAAACTAAACAGTATATTTACTCAAGTTGAGCATTCACTGGGGTTTTTTTTCAAGCCACTACTCAATCAATCGATCAATCAATCAAATTTTATTTGTATAGCACATTTCAGCAGCAAGGCATTTCAAAGTGCTTTACATCATTACAAACACAGAAACACAATGCAACATAGAATCAACAATCAAAACACGACATTAAGTCAAGTTCCATCAGTAAATTTGTAATTGATTACATTTCAAATACAATCCTAAACAGGTGGGTTTTCAGTCGAGATTTAAAAGAAGTCAGTGTTTCAGCTGTTTTACAGTTTTCTGGAAGTTTGTTCCAAACTTGTGGCGCATAGATGCTGAAAGCTGCTTCTCCTCGTTTGGTTCTGGTTCTGGGGATGCAGAGCAGAGCCAGAACCGGAAGACCTGAGAGGTCTGGAAGGTTGATACAATAAAAGCAGATCTTGAATGTATTGTGGTGCTAAGCCGTTCAGTAATTTATAAACTAACAACAGTATTTTAAAGTCTATTCTTTGAGCTACAGGGAGCCAGTGTAGGGACTTTAAAACTGGTGTTATGTGCTCTATCTTCCTGGTTTTAGTGAGAACGTGAGCAGCAGCATTCTGGATCAGCTGAAGCTGTTTGATTGATTTGTTGGACAGACCTGTGAAGACGTTGTTGCAATAATCAATACGACTGAAGATGAACGCATGGATGAGTTTTTCTAGATCTGGCTGAGACATTAGTCCTTTAATCCTGGAAATGTTCTTCAGGTGATAGAAGGCCGACTTTGTAACTGTCTTTATGTGGCTCTGGAGGTTCAGGTCAGAGTCCATCACTACTCCCAGGTTTCGGGCTGATCGCTGGTTTTCAGTTATAACTGAAGCTGTGCATTGACTCTAGATCTATAACTCTAGATCGTTCCTCTTTAGGTCCAAAAATAATAACTTCAGTTTTGTTTCTGTTCAGCTGGAGAAAGTTTTGGCACATCCACACATTTATCTGTTCTAAGCATCTGTTCAGTGATTGGATGGGCTCTGAGTCACCTGGTGACATCGTAATGTAGAGCTGTGTGTCATCTGCATAGTTATGGTAGCTGATCTTATTTCATGTCATAACCTGAGCTAGTGGGAGCATATAAATATTGAATAAGAGGGGTCCTAGGATTGAACCTGGGGGTACCCCACATGTGACCTTTGACCTCTTTGATGAAAAGTTTCCAATTGAAACAAAGAAATCCCTGTTCTTTATGTAGGATTCAAACCAGTTAAGCACTGGACCGGAGAGTCCGACCCAACTCTCCAGTCGATTCAGTAATATGTCATGGTCAACAGTGTCCAAAGCTGCACTGAGGTCCAACAGAACCAGCACTGTGGTTCTGCCACAGTCGTATTTATATGGATGTCATTGAACACTTTTACGAGGGCGGTCTCTGTGCTGTGGTGAGCACGAAAACCAGACTGGAAGGAGTCAAAGCGGTTGGTTATCGTTAGGAAACTATTTAATTGTTTACACACAGTTTTTTCAATAACTTTGCTGATGAATGGGAGGTCAGAGGTCGGCCTGTAATTCTGCAGTAGTGATTTGTCCAGATTGTTCTTTTTTATAAGTGGTTTGATTACTGCTGTTTTCAGAGCCTGGGGGAAAACGCCTGATGAGAGCCATGAGTTTACTATCTAGATCAGATCAGCAGCAATAACAGGCAGGACTTTCTTAAAGAAATGTGTGGGTAAAATATCCAGACAGCAGGAACTGGAGCTTAGTTGACTTATCATTTCCTGTAGGGTTTTATAATTAAGTAGTTGAAATTGGGTCATTTTTCCTGTATTTGTTTTGTTTGGGCACAGCATTGGTACTGACTTTATAGTGGATGTGCAGATTAATCCTCTGATTTTTTGAATTTTCTCTGAAAAGGAGCTGGAGAAATGGTTGCAGGCGGCAATACATTGGAATTCAGGCGGTAACGTCGTAGGAGGGTTTGTGATTCTGTCAACTGTTGCAAATAAAGCTCGAGCATTGTTAATGTTTTTGTTTATGACATCTGCAAAGAAAGCCTCTCTTGCACTACTAAATATTTAGCAGACGAGTATAAAAACTCCTTGATGCCCTTCTTTTACTTCTCTTTTTGCTATTGTCGAATTTAAAACATAAATAACTAGTACAACTTTTCACCATCCCAACCAGACCGGATTCTTGAACTTTTCGGTACCAATTGCTTTCTCTTCTTAATGAGAACAATGTCAATGTTTTGTGGGCAGAGCTGGAGATGGGCCTATGAGCAAGGCAGCCTAAAAAACTTGACTCAGAGGCTTCGGTTCTGCCAGGAGCAAACTACTGTGGGCAGAGGAAGAATACCCACAATGTTTTACCAAAGTCCTTTAATTTAAAAAAGAAGTTCTTACACACGCTAAAGGAAATGCAAAAAAAAAAATCCATCCATTGTCTGTAACTGCTTGTCCTGCCATGGTTACAGGGTTTGGCACTTATTTCCTGCAGTTGCTAAGACGTTGAACAAACCCCAAAAGGGTTGCCACTAAAAGGTCCATCACAGGGCAACCTAGAGACGCAGGAGACAACCAACCAGGCACGAATACCTAACAGTCATGCTTTTCAACTGTGGGCGAAAACCTGGACATACAGAAGGTCAGGATTTCACACCGAGGACCTTCTCGCTACCAACTGCACCACCGTTCAGCCGGCAAGAAGACTTTCCATTTGAAAAAATTCTCGCACGTTCATGTCATCTAGCAAATGGAACTAATCTTGGTCATGGCACCTGACAAACAAAGATTAGGCTAACATAATGTTCTCGGCTGTAGGCGATTACTTTAAAACACGCCACAGGTGTGAGCACTTAGAAGAGGCAGGGTTATGTGTTTTACAGCCACGTGGTATCATTTTATAGCACAGTCAAGTAACTATGCTGCCTTCAATTGTTGCAGAGATGCTGTAAACTTCAAATATGACTTGAAAAGAAATTTAACTTTGTGATTTAACACCTTGAAATTGGGCCTCTGCCTCTTTAAGAGAGTCATGCAATGTTTGAGAAATCCTTTAATCTCCCAGTGGAAACCATTCAGCTGATCAAAACGCCTGGGTGGACCTAGCCCCGCCTACGAGGACGAAGCTCCTCCTCGGAGCTGCAGTTTCCGAGCTTCTGCCTCACAGAGCAGCTCCTCCCCTGCTCAGCACCTTCAGACTAGCCAGCAGAAATTAGTAAACACCTGGTGGAGCTGCGCATCTACAGTTCCATTATACGAACTTCTTCTCAGTTCAACGTTGATTAAAACGTCGTAAAAGGGTTAATGGAGGAGAGATGTTGTGATGACTTCCTGAAGGCGGAGTTTCAGTAGAGCAAGACTTTTTAGAGCAGCACAGGCCCAATTTCAAGGTGTTAAATCAGGAAGTAAGATTTCTTTCAAGTCATATTTGATATATGCAGCATTTTGATAACAAATGGTAACATAGTTACTTGATTAGGCTATAAAATTGCACTATGTTCCTGGAAAACACATTATACCCCTTCAGGGAACAAGAGAGGAATTCTAAACATGGTTTTAGCTCGAAAAAATGTTATTAAATAGTCACAAACTGACGATTGTCAATTTTACTCATAGATCAAATCTGTCTGTCAATACCAAGCTGAGAACTTAGGAAACATCAGGGCACAGATGAAGGTAGTCTATTAAGACAATCGTTTTTGGTTCCGGCCAATCTTCCATGAACAATAAATCATACAACAACAAAAAACACACATTCAGTGAGGTTCTTAAAAAACTCTCTCCTCTAACATATTGCTAATGTGTTAAATGGGAAATTTGCTTCCCCACTTTGAAACATTCCTAAACGTACGCTGCATTTTCAACAGACCGACGCGAGCAAAACCCAGAGGCAGAGCCGGCTGCACGATACGAGCGTGGATCTGTCCCGCCGCAAATCGTTTCCTGCGTCTAATCTTCACAGCTCAGAGGTCACGTCGTTTACAGGAAGGATCGCAGTGAAATCTGCTTTGATCCTGCGGCCTGAGTGTCACAGAAGGTTTTCCGGGCCACGAGGGCTTACGAGCGGATCACCGTTTAATAGTTTACTTCGAGGTTTTCCAGAGGATTTTCATCAATCCAAACCGAAAGATTAGTGAGACTTACAGGCACTTGGAGAATGCCAAGCTCTGTACACTGTCGCATTGTTTTGCAATAAGCAGATGAGAACAAAGCCTATCATAGATATCTAAATATCCCCCCCCACCACCACCACATTATTTTTTTAGCAGCAGTAAACAGTACCCAGTATTTCCTTTGTCTATTTTCTTCTTTCTCCTGTTTTGCCACCAAATAGAGGCTGTAATTTGGGGGAAATCCTGCTGGCAAATATTTTCCATAGGAGGGATTTGATAGAGCTGACTGCACCTGCAGCCGGTTCAAAAGAAGTCAAACTTATATTGATCGCTTAAACTGGCGATCTTTTCTTTCATGTGAGTCAAAGGATAGCACAGGATTCGTTTTTGCAAACCAACTAAATTTCCGTTCTTCTGGGAGTGAGATCTCAAAAGGATTTCTTTACACAGAATCATGGGAAGTGGGACGTTTCACCGCTACAATGAAACCCAGCAATACAGTAATTTTAGGTAAGTCGGATCAGTTCAACCTTTTGTTGTTTGACAACCGGTGTTAATATTTCATTTTTGTTGATTCTTTCAAGTTGTACTTTTCAAATCGTACATTACATATCAATCAGCATTTGCTTGCAGATACATGAGATTATAGGCAGTTGGCGAATTTCCATTCCTAATCCCATTGACAGGTTGATGTATATTATGTTTAATAAGAAGAAGAAAAAAACATCCTCAGACTCCTGCACAAAAAAAGAACTCCTCATAAAGGACAAAATGGGGTAATAAAACAGTTGTTTGCAATGTGTAGTCTATAATGGTTGAACAATTTTGACTTTAAGTTGATGAGTTAGATGAATAGAGTTAGCAAAACGGCGCTAAAAATTGAGTTGTAAACAATTATGCTAGGCTAGAAAGGCTAATTGTGTGACTAGAAAAATTAGCCTGTGTCCCAGGTCACTGTAGCAAACAAATCTACTAAGCAGATTTATGTTGAGGTAAAACAAACATGTAGTTTTAATTTTTTTTTAATAAAAGCTTTGCCCCACTGTTCGTTGTAAGACTTCAGTGCATCTGGATGAGGTTACAGTTTCAGAGTGCCACCCTGCTATAGTTTGTGCCCCTGTCTGGCCTCCTAGATGTCCCCGAGTTCAAACCGCTGGAGTTTCTTCACATTTCGTTACATCACAGCCACAAACTGCAATTCATTTTATTGTAATGTTTCGTGACACACTAATACATTGTGTCTCTAAATCTGGAGTGGAAGCTAAATTGTTCAAATGAAAATGTACAAAGTATGGAGTTACATTCAGCCCCTCTGAGTCAGTAGAACCACCTTTGACAGCAATTACTGCTGTCAGTTGTTCAGAATATGTCTCTAGTTACTAGAGACCGAAGGTTTTGTCCATTCCTCTTTGTGAACCAGCAGAAGTTCAGTCAGGTTGGGCTTTTAGTTTGATTCGGACGTTTGCTCAGATGATACCATTCTAATTCATGGATTCGCTTTGATAAAAAAAAAAAAACAACATTCGTCTCTGATTGGCTCATTGACCAGTTCTGATCAGCTCCTCTATCCCTGTGAGCACAATACAGCCACCACCATGTTTCAGAATGGAAGCGATGGACAGGGTGATGCACCGTGATACTTTTACACCTGGTAGTGTTTGGGATGTAGGTCAGAAATTAGAGTTTTATGCTCATCCGACCTTCTTTTGCACCTTCTTACACTAATTTACTGCAGCAAACTTCTAATGACTTCCTTTCACCGTGTTCCTCTTTCTTTCCAGTGATATAGTGAGATTAAAATACACACAGGTTATATTAATCCGCTAACTAGGGTGGTTATACTGAGTTTCATTCATGGAGTATCAGAGTAAAAGGAAATGTGAAAAGATTCACAACAAACTCAACAGTTTCTCCGATTCATCGATTTAGAGTCACATATTGAAGTTTGCATGAAGAAAATGTGAAATAGTCATTTTTCTAGGCACTGCGTGTGAAAAGTGAATTTCGGTTTTGCCATCTGCAGTGAGGGACGGGGGATTAGAGACACATAAGGAGGACAGGCAGTCCTCAATGAAACAATGTTTGGTCTTAGAGAGTCCGATAAGACGGTGAGGTTGTGTCTGTCCCGCAGCAGGAAAAATTCCTGCCTCAGCTTCCCACATTCATTGTTTTATTTGACTTTAATCTACGTTATTTTCACCTGTTTTGGCAATAGCAAATCATTGTAATCCTTACTAATGAGGCTACGCCTCATTAATCTGAGCTACAATAAAAACCACATCAGGACTATGAGGCTCGTCTTTGTTTTTTTCTTTCACTTCTTCTTTTAATCTTTTGTGAAAGGCAACCTTGTTCCCATGAGTACGGATTTCCGTACTACGCCGGCATTTTAATCCGGATACATCTGCGACATGAAGCGTGTATAAATATTTATCTTTTCATTGAGTGGCAGAATTTAAAAAAAGCTTTGCGGGCGCAGAGGCATTTTCCCCTCTGAGGGCTTTCCAGTTTAGTTAGCAAATCCGACTCAGACTGGTGGGAGGTCCGGCGCTGCCGACTGCACGACTTCTTCAGTTGAGTGGCCTTTCTGCCTCCGCGACTCGGAGCTCGTTCAGCACAAGGGCCCCGTGTTTTCACTCCCTCTAACAGAAGGACGTCAGAAGAGCCTTCTCTCTGAGTCTGTGACGGACAGACGGTTGGTAGGTGATGGTTTGGTGGAGTGGTTGAGGGCGAATAGGTAAATGCTAGCATGTTTTATACGATAATCCCTCGTAAATCCCCCACTTGGCTCATGACCAGAAATGTCATGTCCCGCGCAACTGGTTCTGGCAAGTGTCCAAGTGTGGAGAAATTCTGGGGACAGCAGCAAAAGAGTGGGGTTTTTTTTCTCTTTAATTTCATGTGAACTGCACTGAAGGGAGAGGGAAAGTTTCTTAAAGTGTTAGTTTTTATTATTTTCTGCCACCGCAAATAAATGTGGGGATAGCCCCTTAACCACCACGCTGTTCATAAAATGCTTTTTTATTTTCCCCCTTGTCTTTAATAGATTAACTTTAATTCCCTCTGTGTTTCCTAAACACTCATTTTACCCAAATCTGCTCCAGCCTCCTCCTAAAATCTGCCTGTGATTTTTATGTATCTTGGTCTCGTGTCCAACGGGAGAGCAGATGGAAAAAGCTGACTCAGTTATGTGTTCTGGCCCGAGTTGTCCTGCGGTCCTTTCTGCATGGTTGTTGGGTGTTCTTGTTTCGGGTACTCCGGGTACCACACTCCCAAAAAACGTTGAGTTAGGGGCAGAATTGGTCTCTCCAAATTGCCTTTAGGTATCAATGTGTGTGTGTGTGTGTGTGTGTGTGGGCGTGTGTGTGTGTGTGTGGGGGGGGTGTCCAATGGACGTCTATCCTGCGTTGGACCCGTGACCCGTCCAGGATATGCCTGCATATGGCTAAGCAGCTGCTGTAGAAACCGTGGAAGGACGAGAGAGGTTAGACCAGGGGTGACCAAAGTGTGGTGCGGGGACCATTTGTGGCCCTTGAAATGATTTTGATCTGCCCCCAAGTCACAAGTTAAGAACAGTACAAATTTTGTCAACAGATATAGAGAATGGCTGATTGTGATGAAGAGACGGTTGGGAGTTTGGAAATTGTCTGTTTTTCTTTTAACAAGGCCTCAGTCTGAAGCCTTGTTTATGTTTTGGATCATTAAGGACTTGTATATTTAATTTTTTAAAAATGTATTATTTATTTAACAGCAGCAAGAAAATAATCATGTATGTGAAAACAGAATCTTGGTTTTGCCATCTGCAGTGAAGGACCTGGGTGTTTACAGACATTATTCATTCATTTAATGATTTTTGTGGCTTGCCGCTAGTTTAAATTTGCCACTTTTGGCCACAGAGGCAAAAAGTCTGGATGCCACTGGTGTAGACAATGGACGCATGCTATGCAGATGGATAAGTGTACACTTTCTACTCAACAAATATATGTTGCTGCATATTCTTGCGTCTTTTGCTTTTTTATAAATTACATATTTTATTCAGAAATTCAGATTAAGTTAAATGACATTTAACATTTGTACTATTTTATTCTTTAAAGGAATTAGCTAAAGAAAATAATGCGACGACTTAAAAGCGATTAGTAACCGCTTTTGCCTTAAAGGGACAGTATTGAGTGTTTTCCAGCCACGTAGTTTCACTTAATAGCACAATCAAGCAACTATCTACACTTTAGTTATTATAAAAATGCTACATATATCAGACTATATCAGCACTGTCACACTGAAGCTCGGAAACTGCAGCTCAGAGGAGGAGCTTTGACACTGAGGGCGGAGCAAAGGCCCACCCAGGCGATTTGCAGAGCTGAATGGTTGCCAAGGGAGATTTAAAGGATTTCTCGAACATGCGTCAAAGAATCGAGGCAACACTCCGGGTACCTTTTTGAGAAAGACCAGTCGTGATAAAGACTAAAACAGGGACCCACAAATGTGTAAAAAAAAAAGTCTTAACATAATCCATCTTTAATTTCAGTTGCATGAATTTGATTATTGTAGAACAGATCTCACATTTAGTTATTAGTTATTATCTTTCACAACATCACCAGTGACATTCTCACAATGTCAGAGCCTTTAGAGGAGAAACAGACCAGAATGTTCACCTTAAAAAAATGTCTTTATGTTGAAATAATTCATGGATTTGTTGGTGATGTAACTGATAACAGCAAATACTTTTATTCGGTCGCTTTCTGCTCTGCTATTATTATTTCTTGTAGTATATTTTAACCATGCAAAGTCAAAGAAAGTGTGTTGTCCTTAATTTTATTAAAAACAATTAGCTGGTGAAAACGATCAACATCTCTTCTGATAAACAGAAACTGGGACTCCTTTTCACAACGACTTTATAACTTTTTTTTTTTAAGACAAAGAATATCGTCTTAAAAAGTAAATGCTTTCTGCTCACTCTCTTGATGCCTGAGTCTTGCTGCCCCCAAACAACTTTGGAAAAAAGAAAAAAAGAAAAGAAAAGAAAAGAAACGGACTGGGGAGCAACGCAGTTCAAAGAAGCTGCTGTCGAGAGGAAGTGACAGCGTCACGGCGCCAGCGATGCCATTCAAGATCCGAGTCGGTTCTGACCCATTTACCCCTCCATCTTTCCGGTTCTTTGTCTCTCCTTCTCTCCCTCTGTCTCTTTGTATATGTGTATTTTTACGCCGAGGCCTCTTCTGGAGGTTCGGAGACAGCAGTGGACTTTTTACTTTTTGTTTTTGCTCTTATGAAGGCTGTTCGTGCGTCTATGTTGGACTAACCGGACTTTTTAATTGGTGTTGGGGGAGTTTGGTCCGACTCAAGCTCGCATTCATCAAATTACTCTTTTCTTCTGAATCCGAGATGATCTCCTCACTTCCATTCTTGGCCAGCAGTTTCTGTCTGTTCCTTTCGCGTCTACTTTTGTTAAAACTTGGACAACACTCAAAGCGAATTGCTCCGAATGCCTAAGTGAGAGTGCATGAGGTCAGGGAGGATGTGCGCGCATGCCAACGAGAAGCAGACAAAAGGGGAAATAAATGTGTGTGTGTGTGTGTGTGCGTGTGCGTGTGTGTGTGAGAGAGAGCTGGAGAGCTTGAGGCTGGGTTTTATGGAGTATTAGATCAGGAAAAGAAAAAGAAAATAAAAAAGCCCAAAATCTTTTATATTTTCCCCACACCCTGACCCAATGAACCACTTCTGATATATATATTTGTTTGTTTCTCACTCACTCTCAGTTTAAACACAATGTCGGAGGGAGTTTGTTTAATTGAATAACACGTTGCAGGAAAAGACTTCATCTGTTTCAGTTCTTCTCTCTAAATGAACTGGGATTTACTTTGATTTTGTTAGGATCCCGACGTTGTTTATGATTCCGTGTCTCTTTCTTTGTTCAGATCAGCCTCGTTTCTGTTTCACATTATCTCAGTCCGTAGTTCGTGATTCTAGTTTATTTCTTATTATTATTATTTATTTTCTAGTGCCAGTTCATCTCTCTTTCTGTCTAGCTCTTCTCACACCTGCAACCAGTTAGCCAATCAGCCCCTGTCCATTGTTCCACAGTCGCTCTCCCAATACTTAAATACTTAAACACTCCTCTCACTCTTTGCTGATTCCTCTCGTTAAATCCTGTTATTTTCTCCGTTTCTTCCCCCGTGCTCCCTGCTGGCTTTTTTCTTGGATTTATGGTTTTTGTTCTGCTCTGGCTCCCTGAGCTCCCTGTGTTTTTTGTAAGCTTATCCATCATTTTTCTGCGTTTGGGTTTGTGATCGAAACACACATCAGATTTGACAGGTTTGTCATTAACGCAGTGTGTGAACGGATCCTGAGTACGATCTAGCAAGATCAAAGTGTGATCTAGTAAACTCAGGATAATGTCCCATTACAGTGACCAAAGGTCATTGTAATGGGATTGAACAGTTTGGTTTGATGTTCCACTCATTTGATTGTCTCATCTCTTCAGGGAGAAATATTTGTTAATCATAAGTCTGAATTTCGCTGCATGTTTCTGATCTCTGGTTTTTAAGCTTTTACTTGTTCATAGTCTTTCTGTCCGTTTCAAATTTTTCTATTGGGGCTTTAAAAGTTATAAGTAGAGCGCTGGAAACATTTTATGCGAATTTATCAAATGTTTATAGTTTGACAAATCGTGTTCAGCCTTCCTGTTATCTACAAAAAGTCTCGCTCTCTCACAGCCTGATTGAACTGCAGACCAAAGACTTTTATCGTTAGCAGCATCTGTTAGAATTAGTTCATTCACTGGTCCAATTTCTTTCTTTTCGGACTGTGTGATCACAAATATGCTGAAAACCATCGAGTTCCGTTTGATTTTATGTCTCCAGTTACTCTAAACACCATACATGTAAACTTTTTGGTTCCTTACTAAAAGTCTCTGCAACCTTTCGCCGTGTGATGGGTCATGGGAGCAGCGAATCTGAGCACAGTTATTATGTCCAGCATGAACAATCATCAATGCCCTTCATTTCACAGCAAGTCAACATCCGACATGGCCGCCAATTTGCTTGACACACACTCCTGCTTCCTCTCCCTCACGCTCCGCAGGCTCGTGCGTCTGTGGTTTTTCCAAACCTGTTTCTAATTGTGTGACTTGGACTCTCCAGAAAACTTGTGTCGAAATGGTTTGTTAGGTCATGAATCATGTCATAAATATCACTGCAGTACATCAACTTCCCCAAGCTGTTGGTTTTGTTGGATTGTGGTTTGTCCCATTTCTAAAAGAAAAGAAGGGTCATATAGATTTTATGTTATGTATGACAATGTTTAATGTGAATATTGCTTATGATAGAGTTCCTCCATATTTTTTTTTCTCTTTCTATCTTCATTGACATTTTTTGGAGGGACGGGGGCTCAAATATCCTGTATTTTATTACTTTATTTTATTATTATTGCATTATTGTTACGTTATTTGGCCCAGAAAGACCCATAAATGTTGAAATCTCATTTAAAAAGGCTTCGTGGCCAAGATGAGGGCAGCTAAAGACATAAAATACAAACAATGTCACAAACGTTTGGGCAAAGATTAACAACAACAAACAAAGCAATGACTTGCTGAAGTGATTATCAAATTACTCACAAATATAAACAGTTCACTTACAATGATAGGACGGACGGATGGAAGGAAGGAGGGAAGAAACACAGGAAGGAAGGAGAGAAGCTGCATGGATAAACGTGTTAAACGTCTAGATATAAAGTCTGAAAATTCAAGCATCTTTCCAAATCCTTTCATTTTCCATATTCCCAATGACATTCTAACTGTTTTCCAAACTGGGACCAGTGGGCAGACTCTACATTTTTTTGACCAAGCTGCGCAGCTGCAGAAACTCGAAGAATTCCTCATATTTTACGCGGCTACCGTTACGCAAAGCGCGCTCACGCGTCCAGAGCCTCGAGGCCGCGCGGCGTTATATATTCCGTGACTGGAGCGCGTCTCGCGTTCATTCACCCACAGCCGCGCGTGGAGCTCGCTGCCATCTCCTGTCGGGGGCTGGACATATTTACCAACGGTTCCAGTTTGGCCGCTGGAGGTTGAGTTGGTTTTGAGCAGAAGAGGTTCCGCGTGTTCGTGGTTCCGTCGAGGGAACCAAACGCTGCAGGTGGAATAAAGTGTGCGAATTTGGACCGGATCCCGCTGTGAACAGGACTGGATTTCTGGATGTGTGTAAAAAAACATATAATAACATATATATATATGTTTTTGATAAACGTCATTTGTTCACCTGTGTATCTGAAGCAAAGAACTGCTGGAGATCATCTGGCTCCGTTTTTTTTTTTTTAGTTTTCCCATTAAGATGTTTTTCTGCTAGTGGGTTTTTATTGGGAATCTCTCTTGGAAAAGTTGTGATTTTGTCACTTAACGTGACTTACATCAGAAGCACCAGACCGCACTCTTCATTTAGTTTCTCTTATGGTCTAAAACCTGACTTGAACGTTGAGCTGGGGTCACCTCGCCTAAGGTTTTGGGGGCAGCTTCTCCTTCCAAGGGATGGTTGAAAGCTGCGAGGATCAGGGAGCAGCAGCCCGGCTCCTGCACCGGAGTTTCGCCCCGTCGTGCTCATGCAGCGGACCTGAGCGGAGATGAGAGCCGCGGTCTTCCACCTCCTGACCGGCTACTTTTGCTTATTGCGCGCCGCTGCCGAGGTGAGCCTTGAAAACAACGACTTCGCCGATTTACCTTCAGATTTGAGACGCCCTACGTTGTCATAGTTTCACGTTGCAGTTTAATTAGGCGCGAGCAGGATTATCACAAATTGTGCTTTTGTTGCTTTGCAAAAGAGCAAACCAGTCTGCTTGAAGGCTTTTTTTATTTTTATTTTTTTAGGATGCATGATGTTTACACGATTAATATATATATATTTGCATCACTTCGCACTTATATATTTTATCCTGGATTAATGTGATAACTGTGTGTCTGCACAGGAGTCTCCTCTCCCTCAGGAGCTGCTGGAGCGGCTGTCCCGCAGCGAGATCCGCAGCATCAGCGACCTCCAGCGGCTGCTAGAAATGGACACCGTAGGTAAAGCACTTTTTTCTTTTTTTTTTTAATATAGCATCTCGCCCTCCTCCAAATCACCAGTTGTTCTTATAAATTTCTTACTAAAAACTAATACAACGGAAGACATGGTTTACATTACTCTTGTTACAAATGAACTACAGTTTTTTCGAGGTAACGAAAACACAATGGAAACGGCTGAATTAGCAATAAACCAACTTAGTTTATTATTATTATTATTTTTTTAGCTAGTCCTCCGACACAACAGGTGAGTTTAAACCGATTGAGTTACGGTTTTAATTTAAAATATGAGATGAGGTAACTCGTGTACAACGACAAAACAGTAGATTAAAGAAATAACGCTTAAAATGTTTTCCAAACCATTAAATTTTGACATGGGCTCTTTTATAGGGGGGGCAGTGGGTGCCCAAGCACCATATACAAGCAACAACCTATTTGTATATCAATGTTGCCTTAAAACATGAGATTTCTAATGTTTGTATTCTCACACAGTCAATGGGGAGTTGGCCGATGGCAACATTCATGCAAGAGCTGGTTTGAAAGGAATTTTCAATAACATAGTTTCATTTTGCATGTAAAAACTGGAAATAAAGTGAAAAAGTACAAATAAATGTAGTCTCTGAGCATGTAAACCATGTAATGAGAATATAGGTAAATATTAATAAATCCTTTTTCTCTGACTTCCCTTAAGGGATCCCGCAAGGCTCTGGTCTTGGATGGGTCTCAGTTACCAGAAATGGCATAATAATTCAAAACAAAAATGCTTGCCGTGATATAATTGTTTTGTGAATCAGGGAAAAAAACACAATTATTTCTGCTGCTGTTTTAATATTGAAACATAGTTATTGTTACTGCAGAGGCCAATAATGTTTCTTTTTATGAAGTCCAATTATTATTGGTTATCAGTTCAAATTCAAAAAAATGTTATTGATTCCAAGGTTAAATGAACTCATATGAATTCACAATTCTTCAAAGAGTTATAGTAGATGGTTATGGGCAGGGGCAGGAAAGATCTCCTGCAGCAGTCTGTTTCACAACACATTTGAAGGAGCCTCTGACTGAAGAAACTCTGTTTTTTCTAAAGAGAATTGGCAGGGACCGGTCGCCCACAATTGTTTTGATTTTACGTAAAATCCTTTTTCTGCATCTCATTAGTTATTCAATATGTTGATATGCAAACTTTTAAAAGAAACATAGAATGTTTGTTATTTTGTCCTCCTTGTCTTTACAGAGTTACAGTGGGAGGTTAGGATGCAGATTTTAGCTGGTTAAGTTACGCTAAAAAAGTGCAGCTGCCTTTTCTTCAGCCAGCTGACCAGCAGTGCTCAGCAACGGTTGGGGGAGGGCCAGTGCTGGCTTACTCTGTGCTTCTTGCCGTCTGAGAAAAACGTCGTCTTTTGCCTCATCAAGAGGTCTTTGAAATGTAGGAATGTAATGACTCAGCATTTTAGTGATTTTTGAAACGGTAACTTTTTGAAACCTTGGTTTATCTCGAAATTTTGCTGATAGACAGGAAGCATATTTGGTTCTTGTCTATAAAAATGTACGTAAACGACATTGACAGAAACCCTTGGAAAAACACCTCTGCTTTCTTTGGCTAGTTATAAAACGTCAGCCACCGGGAGCCGGTGTGTGCCGTTCTTTGCCCTGCCTTGACCTCCGTTTGCTCCTTGAAAGACTGAAGCATTATTTTCATGTGGTTCATGGCAGAATATGAAGATAGTGAATCATCTCATTACTGGGATGCCTTTCCAGATGCTGCTGGAAGCAAAACCTTCTCCTTTTCTCCATAAAACCAGTTTAAATCATCTTTGTTCCTTGTCCACTTGTTAGCTAAATGTTTGACCTGGAAGTGGAAACAGTGAGCACAAAACCACATTTGGATGAATTAGTGGAGAAAAACAAAAACACACACACACACACACAACCCCCCCTGACTCCTGCAGCACGTCAAACAATTTCCTGCATCTTAAATCGTTTCATTTCTCGTGAGACGTTCACTGCTTGTTTTTTCTTCTTCTTGTCTTTCGGTGAAGATCGGTGCCACCATTAATCCTGGCATCATTGAGATGCAAATTCAGAGTGTGACAGCTCCCCAGGCTCAGTGGGGGTCAAGTGGCTCACTTCATTATACTGTTGTCATGCTGCCCATTATTAGTTTGAGAGGAGGGCTCGCTGCAAGGCTGCTGTGTTGCTATGTATAATTCATGCTGGAATTCCAGCGTGTCAGGCCACAAGAGGAGCGAGACGGAGAGAGGGAGACGGTCAGGGGGCGGATTCTGTCGGGTCAGCCAGCACACTGTGTGAATATCTGCACAAACAAGAAAATATGTGCACCGTCACAGAAACAAGTGAGAGACGGAGTCATTAGAGATCTGAGCTGCAAATTCTTGGTCGGGGTGAGCTGTACAAACAGCTTTTTTGGATGTTCTGTATGTGGAAATTATGAGTCGTTTGCAAATTTGTATAATACAATTTTTCTGAACATGGTTTTCTTTGTATAGAATCATATTTCTCCAACAGATGGGATTGTTTAGTTTTTTATTTTATTTGGTTTTTTTTACCCCTTCAGGGGGTCTTTTTGTGGGCTCTAGTGTCCCTTATTTTTTTGGGAAGTAGGCTGACAGGAAAGGGGGAAGGAGAGGGGTGAAGACATGCGGCAAATGTCGCCGGGTCCGGGAGTCGAATCCGCGACGGCCGCGTCGAGGACTCAAGGCCTCCAAACATGGGTCGCGCTAACCGCTACGCCACCACGGCGCGCCCAGATGGGATTGTTTTTGATGGAATCAGAGTCGCCTGTCTCTAATGTTGTAAGGGGTAAATTAACGTAACGTAATGTAAGGGGTGTCCCGCAAAGTTCAGTTGTCGGACCGGTCATCTTTACAGTTTTTCTTATTGATTTGGTAGCTGTCTGGACAAAGGTGTGCAGGTGACTCACACATTTATCATTCGTCTTTGAGTCTCTCATCAACTGCCGGATTCCCTCTATAGAGGCTTAGATGTAGATCTGGTACTTCAGTGAAAAAATAAGCAAAAAACGAAAGAAAAAAAAAGTTTCAATGCAGCAAATGTTGGATTTTTTTAAAGGAAGTAAAATGATGAACAAAGTAGGAAACAAAGCTAGTTAGAAACACTTCATACAAACTGGAAATCCTGACAAAACTGGGGTTTGGTTAATATTTAAAAGAAAAGAGCAAATAACTATCGAAGATCCAGGCAATTATCTGATTCCATAGGTTTGAAGACTGCATCTCATTCTGTACCTGAGAATCAGTTGAATTTTCAAATTTAATTAATAGATTCAACACAGAAAAAATATCAGGCACTCAAATGGTACGGCAGTATTCTAGTCTATAAGTGAAGGATCCATGAATTCATTTTTCTTCAATCTCATCGTGAAGAGATGACAGAGATGGAGACAGATCTGAACTTTGTTATTCACTGGAGGTGAATGGAATAACCTCAGTAGAAACCATAAAACCAAACTTGGACTTTCCACGTTTCTTGGGATTAAAGGACAACTTTGGTTTGACCTAAACTTAAATAGATTGTTACTTCAACAGGTGAATAGTCTTCTATGCCTTAACAGAAAGCTATAACTGGGTTTCATCAACAATAAAATGAAAATAATTGCTCGTTTCCTGATCATATCGCTCCCCAATGGAGCTTGTGTGTGTGGGGAAAAAAACTGGGAACTAAAGCAGAACCCTGAGGGACACCAAAATGTGCTGTATGTTCCACCTGCTGCCTACTTTTTAATTCATCTTCCAAGAATGATGTAGATCAGCTTTATAAATTTATGTAACACCAATTCACAACAAATTTAAATTTCAAAGCACGTTAGAAGAAAAACAAGCATTTTTCATTTCTTATTATACAAAAATACACAATAAATCAAATTCATACCAATACAATCCAGTCAAACAGATTGAAATCAGTGTCTCACAGTCCAATGTGGTGCTTAATGTGTCAAATGTATTATTCAGTCGCTGTCACACACAAAAAAACACAAGTTTCAAACTGTATCCAAAAGCCTTGAACTCATCGTGTACTAAATTGTTTCTGATGGCCAAAATAGGATCAATATTTCAGTTCACAACAACTAACCATCTGTGCTAAAAAAAAACAACAAAAAGCAAACAAGAGGTTTGCTGTGCTTTAAACTCTTACTGACTCAAACCCTGACTCAGCAAAACATTTCCTCAGCTGACGACCTCTGGGTGACCCCAAGCAGCTCCCGTTGGCTTTCAAACTCAATTTAAGAAATTCTTCACACGCTCACGAACAGGTTTGTTTTTCTCAGATGAAATTCACATGGAGAAGACCTGTTGACATGTACAAAACACCATAACTGAGTTAGAATAACCGCGTTAGACTCTGGTCAGGAGGACGTTCCTCTGAATGAGAAATCGAATTCGTCCTGCTTTGTTTTTCCACATTTCTGTTCATCATTCATCAAAACGTATCTTAAGAGGTTCTGATGAAACGACAAAAAAAATGACAGAATTCAAGGTGGAGATTTATTTTTTTTAATTTGTTCTTTGATGATTTTCTTTGAAGCTTATAAGCCCAATACATTTAATTACGAATGTATACATCGTTAAAGGTTCGGTATTATGTAAAATTGACTTTTTTCAGCTTTACATTAAGTTATAATGTTATTCCCTCATTGAAAACATACCAAAGCTGTTGCTTTGATTCTTTTATGAGGGCTCAAGAAATCTTTTAATCTCCCATGACAACCATTCAGGTGGATGGACAGCGCCATTTTGCGCTGTCCATCCAGCGCAAAACAGCTGGGTGGACTTAGCTCCGGCTTCAAGGCATAGCTCCTCCTCCGAGCTGCGGTTTCCAAGCTTCTGAGCTTTCGCCTCGCAGAGCAGCCCTCACTCCGCTCCTTCAGACTAGCCAGCAGCAATTAGCAAACACCTAGGTGGACCTAGCGTCGCCTTTGAGGCACAGCACCGAGGAGGAGTGATGTTGTGACTTCCTGAGGGCGGAGCTTCAGAAAGAGCAGGAGTTTCTTAAAGAGACAGAGGCCTCAATTTCAAGACGTTAAATTTTGAAGTCAAATTTCATTTAAATCATATTTGATATGTACAATTTTTAGCAATGTAATATGGTTATGCGGCTGTAAAACTCAAAATACTTCTCCTTTAAAAATTCAATTTGAGACACGTTTAGACTGGAGAAAATCTAAGTTTCTCAAAGGTCATCGAAATGATGTGATGAGTGTGAGAAGTTGTTTTACCCGGCTCCCAGCAGCACGATGTGTCCTATTTTGTCTCCGTCCAGAGAACGAGGTGATCGAGGAGACCAAACACAACCACCACAAGGACTTCTCTCACCTCTCCCCCACTGACAAGAAACCACACTTACACACAAGACAGAGGAGAAGCACCGGTGAGGCCCGCTGAGTTGCAAAACGATTCTGTTTCAAATCAATTTTTAGTTGTTTGTACAGCAAATGTAGCAGGATTATGCAGCCTAGCCCTTCAACAGCAGCTTGCTGAAAGCGTTTGAGGTCACTTTCCCCCCCCCCCCCTGCAGTGGTGGAGGAAGCCGTGCCGGCCGTGTGCAAAGTGCGCACGACAATTTATGAAATCCCGAGGAGTCAGGTGGACCCCACTTCGGCCAACTTCATCATCTGGCCTCCCTGCGTGGAAGTGAAGCGCTGCACCGGCTGCTGCAACACGAACAACATGAGGTGCCAGGCGGCGCACAAACAGCTCCGTGCTGTCAAGGTAAAATGGAAAATCCCACCTCACTGTGTCCATTACTCTGTCAGTTCTGCTCTGATTCAGTTCTTTGTGAACATTCAGTTGATTTGGGTACCAGATAACAATAATAATAAAAAATCCAGATATACAATTAATAGCACATATAACATTAATCTTGTTAGTGGGAATCGACTTTAATTTGCTTCTCTCTTCCCTCTAAGAAAATTCCCACTCTATATGAAACCAGTTCCAAATCAAATCAAATCAATTCAAATTGCAAATGAAACTGGTTTAAATTATATTGAATGGTTCTAAAAATAAAAAATAGTGCGAGATTGTGATTCTGATTGATTTTTCCAAGGTTTAATCTTTGTGTTTAAACCTTGGATCACTGGAATTATTTCCCCCTTTTTTTGTTAAGATTAAAGATTGCTACACTTAATTAGCAAAGTACATAATTCAAAGTAATTGAAGTCTGTGTCATCCTTGCATCCAAACACCATCTTCCTCTAACACAACATGGCTTTCTCATGACACCAGCAAACAGAAACTGTCGCTGAATAAGCCTTCATGTTCTT
This sequence comes from Xiphophorus maculatus, assembly GCF_002775205.1. Taxonomy (NCBI): domain Eukaryota; kingdom Metazoa; phylum Chordata; class Actinopteri; order Cyprinodontiformes; family Poeciliidae; genus Xiphophorus; species Xiphophorus maculatus. Next base: position 26,350,738 of record NC_036447.1, on the reverse strand, counting down.
TGTAAACACTGATCACTTCTTGACTGATATGTACAAAAGGATTCTGTCATTTGTCCATGAGTGGCACACACTCAAGACTTATACGCACACACCCCCACACACACACTCAAGACTTATACGCACACACCCCCGCACACACACTCAAGACTTATACGCACACACCCCCGCACACACACTCAAGACTTATACGCACACACCCCCGCACACACACTCAAGACTTATACGCACACACACTCAAGACTTATACGCACACACCCCCGCACACACACTCAAGACTTATACGCACACACACTCAAGACTTATACGCACACACCCCCGCACACACACTCAAGACTTATACGCACACACCCCCGCACACACACTCAAGACTTACACGCACACGCACAAAACCAATGAAAACATAAACACACGGCAGGCGTTTATACTTTGGATAAACACAGAATCTGCCAAAAATAATTCCTGCCACCAGCTGAACCACTGTGGGCGTTTGTGTGTGTGTGTGTTTGTTTGTAATACCTTGTGTGGACCGTTTTCCTGACACATACTACGTTGTGGGGACCCACTGCTCCTTGTGAGGACCAGGCTCCGGTCCCCACAAGGGGAAACGCTGTTTTAGGGTTTAGGTTAAATTTAGGTCTAAGGTGTGCATTGAGTTTTGGTTAGGGCTATACTGTAGTAATGGTTAGTGTTATAGTAATGGTAAGGTTTAGGCTGTAGAAATGAATGGAAGTCAATGGAAAGTCCCCACAAAGATAGCCATGCAAACGTGGGCGTGTGTATGTGTGTGTGATTATGAGTGTGTCTACTGATGCTTGAGATTCAGCCAGTGAGTTTGTTTATGAAAATGTTAGCTTTCAGAACAAAGGTGTCTGAAATGTGCTACACAAATAAACTTGATTGATTGATTGGTCGATTGGTTGAACATTAATGGGAATGAAATCCATGTTTCTGATCTTTACTAACTGACCGAAGTTGATTTAAGGAGAATTTTTTTTGAAATATTTGATAGGAAAAAACGAAAGCTGGAAGGGGATTTTGAGTGCTTGAGAGTTGCCAGAGAAAAAGAAGAGAAGGAGAATTTTACTTTCGAAGCTTTGGAAACCCAATCTCAGATGAAAGGAGTCGTTCTTTGTCCGCTCACAGAGGAAATCAAAAATAAAGTCGCTTGTATGTGCCGAGGGTCAGCATTCAGAGGGTAAACGGTCACAACTGCCTCCCTGCTCCATATGGCAGGACTCAGCGTTGGTGTGGCTTTATAAATTTATTTCCAGCCTGATGAGAATCAACAAGTCTTTTCTGATTAACCATTTTTGTTTTAGCAGAGGTCTATTGTCAGATACTTTTTGAAATTTAATCTCCATCAGATCTTTAATCAAATCCTTTTATTTTATTTAACAGGTGTATAAAAAATCTAATATACAGATAAAAACAAAAAAAAAAAAAACAGATTAAAAACAAAAAGCTTGAGATAAGTACAATCATGTAAAATGCACCACGTTTAAGACCCTGCCAGCATTTTCTCGGCCTGAGGCAGAAAGCCGTGCAGCCTTTGAAGCTGCTGCACCGTTTGCCTTATAGCATTTTTCTATAAAGTTCACAGTGAGGGTGTGAAGAGTTCCTGACAATGTTCAGACAATTCTGATAAGATGCAGTGTTTCTCACTGCATGTCGCTCTAACGTACAGTATAAAAGAGCAGCTACCCACACAAGGTTAGCATCCTGCTAAAAGAAAACCATTAAACAACTCTACCTACAGCAGAGACTCTCAAACTTGTAGCAAAGGATAGTTTTACTACAAAAAAACCTGTATTGTTATTTTCCTTACTGGGTTCTCTTGGTCAATCTGCATGACATTTAGCAACAACGTGGCTGAAAGCCAGAAACGTTCCAACTCCAGACATAAACTGTGCTACTGAAGATAAACTTCATAAATACTAAACAAGCACCAGCCTGCCACTGTAAACTTTCAGCTGCAATTAATTTTTTTTTCTCCATTCCCAGCAAAGATTTTCTTTTTAACATCTAAACCTTGAGGGCGTTTTAATTCCCGTCCTTGATTTCGTCTTTGTTACCGTACATGCATATAAAAAAATTAAAAAATGAACTTCAAAAGAGCAAGAAAACCACATTATTGACCTCTAATCTGCTGTAGAGGTTTGAAATTAGCCAACGCTACAAGTGTGATAATGTTCTGTCTTTGTTGGTGCTGAAGACTTTCCCCCATAAAAATTAAAAATAAGCAAAATAGAAAGAAGGGAAGAAAATTAGATTCTTCCAGATTATGTGTCTCATGCTAAATTGACACAAAATAGCGACAGTTTTGACAAATACGTAAAAAAAAAAAAAATAAAAGTTACATTCTGCAGCTTTAAGCGAAGTGATCAGGGTAACTTTGCTCATTCTGTTTTTACGTGACCCCAAAAGTGTTAATTGCTATAAATCATCCAAAGCATCGACGCAAACAACTCTGTGTAAAGATGGATCCACCGCAGGCCTCAGCTCAGACTCAACTGATGAAGCAACTTTGCGTTTTACAGTCTTATGATGAACGAATGAAGTAGTTCACTTTTACAGGTTTTCAACTTTGCCTCTGAATCCTGCAGCTTCCAACTTTGTCTTATCCAGGCTCAAGGTTAAAAAATAAATAAATAAATAAATAAAAATCCCTGAGAATAAACTCAGAGTTTTTTTGTTTTTTTTCTAAGGCCAGCCTCTGCAGAACAGCAGGGCTTACCTTTCAGCGGCGTCTCACCCTTGTTTCTCACCTGGGCTAACCCCGCTCTGTCCCTCCTCCAAGCCTCGGCGGCTTGGCTCTTTGTGAATTTGTTCAGACTTGAAGCGGAGACGCTGTTGCAATCAGACCTAAAGCTCCAACCAATTTGGGAATGTGAGCGCGAAGCACTCACGCTTTATGTAACTGCTTTAGGACTAGATTACTGCGCACACACGAAGACCAGCTCCTGCCGCACTAAGTGTGTGTGTGTGTGTGTGTGTGTGTGCGTGTTGACACTGAAATCAAGCCTCTTGTCCTTATGAATGCAATTCATTCATCCAAACAAGGGGAGCCACACCCATCTGTTTACATAGGGCTGGAGGTGTTACATAAGATCAGGAAATTAAGGAGGAACCTCAAGCTGATGTGTTTTTAGTTTAAGTTGAAGTAATTATATTTTGATACAGAAGAAAGCATTCACATGCAGATGGATCGACTTTAAATGATGCAGCCTAGATATTCTGTGCAGCACCTGTTATGGTTTTCCTTTTGTTGGTGTAAAACGGATCTGTTCATAATACCGATGGCCGCAGGTATCACATTTGGACAAGCGTGTTTCCTCAAACTTGCTGCATTTCTCCATAAATTTGGAAGTTTATGCAAGTTTATGTTTTATTGAACATTGAGCGCAGGGCTTTTCATGGACATTTAAATACTCTATATTTAAAGTGGCGCTATCATGTGTTTTCCAGGCACATATGACTTCAAATAAATTTTACTTTCTGATTTAATGCCTTGAAATTGGGCCTCTGTGTTTTTAAAAACTCCTGCTGTTTCTGAAACTCCGCCTTCAGGACGTCATCACAACGTGGCTCCTCTATTAAGCCTTTAACGTTGTTTTTACCAGCGTTTTCCTGAGAAATAGCTCCTATAATGAGGGCGTGCTGTTCCACCAAGTCGTTGCTAATTGCTGCTAGCTATTCTGAAGGAGCCAAGTGAAATGATGTTGTTTTTATTGGTTTATCTTCACCTGCTTCTTTGTCATCTGCATTTTAATCAATCTGAAATGTGCTTTTTGCATAGCACATTTCAGAAACAAAGCAGTTCAAAGTGATTTACATCATAAAATCATTAACATATTATGCTGTCACCAAATTTGGAAGCCAGTAACAGATGTGGCATTTTGTTAAGCGCTCCCTTTACAGTCATCAGTGTTGGGTTTTTAGTCTTGACTTAGAGGAAATCGGTGTTTCCGCTATTTTGCAGTCGTCTGGAAGTTTGTTCCAGATCTGAGCAGCATAGAAACTGAATGCTGCTTCTCTGTGTTTGGTTTCAGGTGGCAAAGGTGGAGTACGTGCGGCGGCGGCCCAAGCTGAGGGAGGTGGAGGTGACACTGGAGGACCACTTAGAGTGCACATGCAACACCAAGCGGCACACCAACCAAAACGAGGACAGAGATAATGGTGAGCAAACCACCGAATGCTACCTGTTGCTAATGGCTCAAACTAATTTATCAGCACTTCTCCTGAAATGTGCTGCTGGACTAAAACTGAAACACGTCGAAAACATTCCCCCCCTTTACATAATAGTCATTTTTAAATCACATATGGGTTTTTAGTGTGTTACGTTTTACTTTAACTAAGCACATTTAAGCACATTTATTTTCGTTTTTTCAGTTTGCACAATTTTGTGGTTAATGAAAACGTAATTCTTCTACTTCTGCATGAGTTTGTCCATCCTCATATTCATAAAGTCTCTTCTTTTATCAGGTATCAGGTGAACAGAGACAGGCAGATGCTGCGGTGGGTGGGACAGAAAATCCACCTCTGACTTCCTCACCGCCCGCTGCGGAAGGGACGCATTTTTCTCGATCTTTTGTGGGATTCGTGCGACTCATTTGGACCTGAAGTGTACACTTAAGAGTTTGCTGCCAAATAGCAAATTCTGAAAATCTCCCAAGCCCAGAGGCATACCTCGGACAGACAGAACGTTTCTCAACTCAGAGGACGAACGTTTGGATGTGTGATACGTTTCATCACTACATCAAAAGAACCAGTGGCTCTGCTTCTTCACCTGAACAGTAGCAGCTCAGCGCTAAAGATCGCCATCTGGTTGAACTCTTTTCTTTTTCTCAAACAGTGACTGGCTTGAGGTTTTCTACTCCAACGTTTGTTCTTCCTCTGGTAAAACATTCAATGTATATCCCCTGATTTTTATAATCATGTTTTTTTTTAATGCTGTGTTTTTTTTCTACTTCTGGTACTTTTTATTCATCAAAAATGGAAGCAGGATTTTACTGAATCAAATAAAAATATTTATGTAAAACACAAGTTAGTGTTGTTATATAAAATCAGACTCATAGGGCTTGCTTTTAGAGTACATGCATGAAAATGTTGAGAAAATTGCGTTAAAAAAATAAATATATATATTCTGGACCCCCTGAAAATGGACACCCTGGGCTACCTGCCCTGTAAGGCCCTTTTGCAGTCTGGGCCACCCTACAGCCTTTTGTTATCGGGAAAATATGGAAATGATTAGTGTTTGCTGTAGAACAACATGTAGGAAGCTGAGCAAAGAGACAAGAACTACAAACTGTTGCATCAATTATACTCCAACTATTGAAGTTGGACTTTAAATGTCTCAGTTGTGACAGGAGTTATAGGCCGACCAAAAACAACACAAAAAAAATTCCCATTTCCAACATATTATATTTTGGCTGAATGAGGAGTGTTGTCCCACCTGATTGTCCGGTAGAGTGGGTTCGATTGGGGATAAAAATTGTAACATTTGTTCCTTTTTCAGCTGTTGCATTTCTCTTTTATACTGCACTGTGTCAAACCAGCCAAACTCTTTGACCAACCTGTACCCCTCCTCGCCTGTGGTGGCGCTGCACCGAGGACCACTGAAGGAAACAACACAAAAACCTCTGAAGAAGACATTGAGCATGACTTCCTCCTTTGGAAACAAAAATGGGGTGGGGTAAGACTTTAGCGGTTGTGGGATTTCTCTTTTGTCTTTGGTAAAAGACCACGAGCCATTTCTCTCACAGGTGCTAGACTTGTGGGTTTGTTTTGGTCCTATTTACCCAGAATACTTTTGAGCGATCTCCGGTCCACATATGCGTTCGGACCGTGCCAGAGTTAATTTGAACCAAACTGAGACCGAGGTTTGTAGGCGGACCAGAGTTTAATTGGGCATTCACACCTCCCCAAACAAAGTGGACTCTCTAGACAAACAAACTGGAGTGAAGATAATGCGGAATAACAGGAAAAATGTGAATGCACCCTAAGAGAAAGATCTCTCTTAAGTACTGTAGCTTTCAAGTAGATGTTCTTGGACACCTTGTGTTCATTATTTGGCAGTATTTAGCTTACTGACGCAACACCTTCTTGCTCCTTAGGTGCCTCTATAAATGGTGGTGGAGACATTTCAGGTGACTCTTATGGAAGATATTCCCAGACACAAAGAGTCTGTAGAAAAGCGGTACCCCGGGGCAGAACATGCTCTTGGACGTCCTCCTGGTTGGAGCTGATTGCTCTTTAATTTAAACCCGACTGAATTTAGACCATAAATCCAGCATCAGTTGGAGGCTGGGCCCATCTTGCCATTCTTTAGTATCTGTCGGCCTAGCTCCAGCCGGAGCCATAACAGCTTTGAGCTTGTCTGGAGCAAAGTAAGCATTTAAGTTTTTTATACGAGTGTCCAGACCTCTGGTTCTCAGTTATGAAACGTTGCTGGGCAATCAAGTAAGTTTCTGCTGTCTGGACTTGAGTTTGTACTTCCATTATTTCCCATAACATGCGTCAGTGGGTGACTTACATTGATTTTTAACAGAAGACATCTCAACTGCTTATTGGTAGGCTGGTGAAAACTTACATAACTTTGCTGGCATATTGCTCTTGGTAGAGGTAAACCACGCGGAGACACTGGCCAGCAGTGCTACCAGACTGAATCGTTGGTGTAAATACATACATTTCATGATTCAGTGGTTGTGTGTGAGCTGAACAAAGAGGCTACTGTTGGAAAACACATTTTTAAAGGTTTGGATTTGCTGCCCTTTTCTGCTGTTTTCCCACAATTTTGTTAAAGTAAACGCATAAACCAGACCGGTATCATATGAACAAGGGAGCAACAAAACAATTTTTTTTTTTTTTTCGTTTTGAGAGAGGGAACAGTGAGAGAGCAGAGACAGATGGGGGATAAGACTGCAACAGGGTCTGAAAGGTGAGAGGGGGGAAATGAAAACAGACAGGATGGACTACAGTGCAAATGTGTGTGTGACAGACTTTAAATCAGTGTTAGTGTGTCTTTGTGTGGATGAGATGGGATAAAGCGCAGGTTTGCGTGTGTGTGCGTGTGTGTGCTTGTGTTCGGGGGTGTGTGCGTGTGTATGCGTGGTGTGCGTGTGTATGCATGGGGTGTGTGTGTGTGTGTGTGTGCGTGTGTGCAGTACAGGGAGAAACTCCATCTCTCTAAAGCTCCGCTAAGCAGATTAACAACAGGCTAGTGAAAATGCACTGAATGCTGCGCAGGTCAAACACAACCTGATATAGATTGAAAAAAGCCTTTTTTTTTTAGCACGTATTTCAGATCAGATTACAGAACCGTCATACCTTCATAACCTTCACAGCCTTTAAGAAGCTGAGAGTAAATTCAATCAGAGATCAAGAGTTTTTTTTTTCTTTTTCTGCTGCTGTTGCTGCTGTCGCCTGGTCACAGCAGATAGAGTTACTGGAACCAGTTTAAAGGAAAAGCCACAGGAACGTTTATGCAAGCAGTTATTTTACAAGCTTCATGTGAAGATCATGTGATAAGCTTCTTTTCACTGGACAATTATGTATTTATTTTTAGCCATTTTGTTGTTTATTTGAACCTTTTTTCTATCTATCTATCTATCTATCTATCTATCTATCTATCTATCTATCTATCTATCTATCTATCTATCTATCTATCTATCTATCTATCTATCTATCTATCTATCTATCTATCTATCTATCTATCTATCTATCTATCTATCTATCTATCTATCTATCTATCTATCTATCTATCTAATAGCTAGCGAGCTATCAGCTATCTAGCTAGCTATTTATTGCTACCTACATAGTAATAAATAGCTTCTTCCAACAATGGCTTCCAGCTAGGTAGTTAGCATTTTTAAATGATGTGTAGCTAGCTAGCGATTTATTGTATTTATTACCTCCTAATATTTTGCCCCCTTATTAAATTCTCAATAAATGCCGATTCTATTAACTTTTTTGGGAAAGCTGAGTTCAATTTCTTGAGCAACTCTCTAACCCTCAAATGAACTCAGTTAAACAGAAATGACATGAAGTAGGTTAAAGAGCAATCCTGTTCCAATCCAAAGAGGCAAATAAAATAAAACAAGAAGCAAAGACATTGACATCTATTAATCCTGAGGGGTTGATATGTGTCACTGAAAAAAGCCACTTATGAAGCTTCTGGATGCCAGTGAGCTACAATGAAAGACATTGTCCATAAACTGGAAAAGACGCTGAAGAGCGTTGAACAAAAATGAAAACATGAGGGTAGCCACCAACACCCCAAAGCAATATGTGTTGCACTAGAGGCCTCACTTGCCCGAGTTAAGATAGAAAAGTTGGTACATGTTTCTTATGTCTCTCCTTCTTCAAACGACAGTCCAATTCTGTGTCGTCGGAGCGTCAAACATTTCAACAGCACATTTATCTTGTCTATGTGGGTAGATGCTTGATGATGATTTTGGAGGAGGAGCTTCTCTTTTGGTCAACTCTCTAAAAATCCATGGCAATGTTCAACTCCTTTTGGGTGAGCTGAACATTGCCAACTTCCTTCTTTGCAAAATGTAAACAAAAATAGAATGGTGTCTCATTTGTCTTTGGTAAAAGACCAAACGCCATTTCTCTCACTAGCGATAGACTGGCTTTGATTTGGTTGCATCTACCCCACAATGAGTGGAGTAGAGTTGGATCGAAGCGGACTAACCAGGTATGGTGTGAATGCATCTCTTCTGTTGACAGGGACACTCCCAGTTCTTGGCTGATGTTAGCCTTGGTTGTTTGCTCCTAAACGTCCTTTTGTCTTTCAGTAACGGTTTAAGTCAGATTGTTGAAACTTTGGCACAACTGGGATTTTACAGCAGGGCAACGATCCCACACATTAAAACCGTTTTTTATTGGATAAAGAAGACTGATATAAAGCCTCTCAAAGGGTTTTCCTGAAAACACGACCCTGTTTGGAATCTATCATTCATGTAAAGTAGGGAATGTAGTGAAACTGATTTCTTAAAAATGTTTGAGGTTGATGAGCAACTGACTAAAAGATATAAATATATCAGCGGGTCTCTTCAAATCGACGCCTCCAAGTATATTTTTGGCTTTGCGCGGATTAAAGAAAACGCCCAATGAACTCAGGTTTGTTTTTCTTCAAAGTCCTTGAGGTTGTTCGTTCTGCGACCTTTTGACCACAAAGCAGAAGATTTCAAATGTGTCATTAAAAGCCCCAAAATGAGAAACACGCCTGTGACCTAACTCATCTATCACCTGCCTGCTGCCTTGTAAGAAATCAAACTCTTTATCCCAGCCCGGTTTCATCTCTGAGCGGCTTCTTGTTGTAATTTTCATGAGTCAGAGCTTTTTTCTTCTTCTTCTTCCCAGACGAATATGTCCGCCTCATTCCCACCACTGGACACAGCAGGAACACAGAACCGGACAACTCGGGCTGAGGTTTGGCATTCTGCGGCAGGGATTATGTTTTATTGCTGGCTGATGTTGTAGTGCTGGATCCCGTCTACGTAGATCTGGTTTCCAGAGAAGAGTGATGTGAACAGAAGGAGGAAAAAAATCACTTCTAGAGTAACCCGATTGACTGGTGACATCTTGAAGTATCAACCTGCGTCCCACATATTTATAATGAGAACAGCTGGAGCCGCCTTAGCCACCCACCAATCAGCTCTGAGCTCTGGATCCCCCGGTGGAAGGGACGCAGGCGGACGGTTTGTTTGCCTTCTCGTGTTTTAATAGAGCATTGCAAATCCATTTACACACGTTGGTCAGAATCGTTTCAAATCCCTGCTTAAAGCTGCAGTATATAACTTTTATTTTTAAAAAAGTATATTTTTACACATTTGTTAAAACTGTCATTATGTCTTGACAGTATAGTATGACACAGTCTGTGAAAAACATCAAGCTGCTCTGCCTTTTCCCATGTGCTGAGTGTAGAAGTACACAGCTTGACCAGAAACAGCCAATCAGAGCCAGGAGGAGGGTCTTAGCGCTGTCTATCATGTTTGACTGACAGCTCTATAGCTTCTTCGCTATAGAAGAAGCTATAGAGCTAATGTCACAAATGCTCATGCTAGTTAGCATGACCACTGATGACAACGGGTAAACAGATTTTTTCTGAAACGGTAAGTAGTTCCTCTGCCTTTAGCACAAAGAGCAGTATGTACACTAATGTGATTGACGGTGATAAGACCCGCCTCCTGGCCCTGATTGGTTGTTGCTGACCAGAAGCGGTGCATCTTATTCAGATGGCAATAGTAGCTCTAGGAGAAATTATGTCCGTCTCATAACAAACTTTCACAACATGGTGACAGTTTTAACAAATATGCAAAAAATATATATTCTTTACAAAAAGTTAGATCCTGCAGCCCTAAAGGCCTTCAGATTGAAATATAAATGCTTTTAGAGACGTACAAACAGCCTTACAGCAGATATTCATGAAGATCCACTTATTGGACCTGTGACGAAGCCCTGAGGCATAAAATGTTTGATGCCAAATGTTTAACAATGTGTGATATAATTCTATTCTATGCTTACAAAGACATGGGATAAGTTAACACAGCATACAGAAGTATCCATGAACAGCAGCAGTGGTGGTTTGAATGTTATTACAAAAACTTTATTCCAAGGTTTCACTGAGTGTTTGCAGATACGCAGACAATTTCTAATGGTTTCACTATGATGACCACAGTTCATCCATAACTCTTCTTCTGTGGTTTGTGTGCTTTGTTATTGTGTTCTAACTTGGTAGTTCTGCTCAATTATGGGAAAAATCCTGATTATTTTGGTCAGTTCTGAATCCAACCATGCGTCCGTCCGTCCGTCCGTTCAATCTATTACCACTTATCCTTAAACTGCTGAGTCATTACATTTACCCTAAAACACATTACTTTGCATCTCAGTAACATAACAGTACAAGGTGTGTACACAGCAAAATTCTTAGACTTCAAAATTTTTGAGACTAAATATTTTTAGACTTAATTTTTAAGTCTAGAAATTAAGTTTTTGGACCTAATTTATTTGAATATTTTCTGTGGCTCTTGATTCCTGTTGATGGGTTGATGAGGTTGTTCAAGAAAAAGCCAGACTTTAAGTTGAAGCTCTTGTATTTGACGTGATAAAGCAATGAAGAGATGTTTTGTTCACGTTGCATATTAAAAGGAGAAATGGAAAGCAAAAAAATATATATATTATTAAAAGTATGAAAAGGAGAAGAGACATTTTAATTAAAGCCAGGATTATCTTGTGGTTTGGGTACTGCGTCAGACATTCTCACATAGATCGTATCTTTAATGTTCGCGGGTTCCGTGACGTTTAAAATAAATAGAAAAAAGACTGAACCCGGACATTTTAACGTTGCCAAATCTATTAAACAGATTGTTCTTTCCTTAGTAAAGACATCTCTGCTCACGTCAGACATCCTGGATTTTCTTCAGCTTTATAAATGAGCCGGTCTCGGTCCCGGGTCTGTTCCCACACGGCTGATTGAAGCAGGCAAGGCGCTGGTGGCTGCAGGTCTTCATTATTATGAATCCTCGGGGGAAAACAGCTGCCTGATCATTATCAGATACTCAAACACCCACTTCACCTTGTAACCACACGCCTCCTTTTTCTGCTCTTCAGCACTTGACTCCAACTCAACGTTTTTTTTTATTTTTTATTTTTTTATGGCGTAATACTCACATACCGACACCGTGGAAAAAACTAGCTGTCCTGCTGTCAACAGCTCCAAATCACTCAGCTAAGCGAACCCCCTTCTCGTCTCCCTCCTCTTCGTCTCCGTCTCCTGCGGCTCATCAATTGTCTTTCTTTTTTTTTTTTGGGAGGGGCCGAGAGAAAGGCCTGCTGCTGCCGACACAAAGAGCAAGGAAACAGTGGGACTGAGGAATAAAAACAGAGCATCAGAATGAGTTTTGGAGGCTTTCCTTTTTTAGGATTCTTTGTTTTTGTCTGCTTGTCTTTGCAAAATTCAGCAAAACGTAAGGTATATGTTTTTAAAAAACGCTATCGATGTTTTTGTTAACTCTGTGTCAAACCGAGTCACCCGATACTTTCACACAACGAGGAGGCTTGGAGCATTAAATGTTTTCACATCCACGATCTGAACCTTTAATAAACTGCATGAAAGCCCCTTTCCATCACTTTGATGGAATAAAAGAAGTCAGATCTCATAATTGTGACTTAATTATCTCGCAATAATGAGATACCGTCTCATAATTATGAGATGCCTGAGTCACAAAATTGAGATGGTATCTCATTGTGATTTAGCTGACTCACAGTGAGGCAAGATTAGATGCTCTTTTTCCATCAGAGTGGCGGAAACGGGCTTCTGTATATAATGTCACATATACGACCTATTTTCCAGGAATGCATTGGTGAAGATTAAATCTAAAAGCAGTGGACTGTAGTTATTTTTATGCCTGGCATGTTTGCCTTCTTTAATCCTCCTGTGAATGCAGCCTCATTTATGGCAAAGCCATCATGAGCCACTTTGAAACCAGAGGATCACCAGAGCATCAGCAGGGAATAATAAATTGATGCTTTTGTCTACTTTTTTAACTTTATTTATACTGATTCAGAAAATGTATTCCCTTCGAACTTTATTACATTTCTTTGATTTATAACCACAAAGTGAATTGGATTGATATATATATATATATATATATATATATAAAGAGAGTGCATGAGAATGATTGACAGCGCTAAGACCTGCCTCCTGCTTCTGATTGGTTGTTTCTGCTTAGTACTGGGAGCACTGGGAGAAGACAGAAGAGGTCAGATTTTGTTACGACATAATGACACTTTTAAAAATTTGTAGAAAACATTATATATATATATATATATATATATATATATATATATATATATATATATATATATATATATACAGTATATACAGGGGTTGGACAGGTGTCTCAGTTTCATTGTCCAACCCCTGTATATACAGTATATATATATATATATATATATATATATATATATATATATATATATATGGAAGTGATACGGCCTCTTCTTTAAAGCCAAATAAAATTCGTTGGACCAGTTCAACACTATATTCGCTCTCGGTTTGCTGTTCCCAGGAGACGTGACACTGTTAAAAAGTAAATGGATGACCCTCACATGACCAAAGGCAGTAAATGTGCTGCATTCAAGACTTCATGAAGGGGGTCTGACTTCAGAGAGACCGCCACACAGCGACCCATCAGACCTAACAATGACTCGCCTCTTTATAACCCACAAACCTTGTTGTTCAGCTCTCTGAAAGTGGAGCACTGCACTGTTGGTGCTGTTTCCAGCATAATCGCACTTGGCCTTCGGGGTTTTTAGAGTTAGGGTTTTCTGGGTGAGGATCAACAGCATAAAGTGGTACGTTTATAAACTTTGCGAAGGACTCGATTTTTGGAGCGACTCGTCAGCGTTCGGGTATTCATTTCATTGCACATGATCATTTTTCCCCTCAAAAATATTCACAATATTGATTTGTAGAAAACAGTCCAGTACCTCAGTACAATCGCAGGCCTTCATGTTTGCTGTAAGGATTTTATGACGTGATGGAACAGCATGTTGCTGCCACCACCATGTTCTGCCAAAAGGATGGTGTGGTAGATGCGCATTTGCTGTAGTTTTTTGTGTTTTCAAAGTATGAAATGTCCTACTAAGCTTTAGCTTTTTGAAAATAACTATGTAAAGAAATCAAAACCTGTCCTCTACCTCAGTATTTAGCAAACAGAAATGGTATTGGAAACTCTTTTAAAAAAATCAAACAGAAGTAGGTGTAGTCTGGTTTTTATTTAAAATTAAAAAAAAACAAGTTGAGCAAAGGTACAAACAACAATAAATGTGTGCAATTCTTTTTCAGTGCAAATAGGCAATGCTTATTTATCTTCAATTTTCTTTTTTGCCAGAACTTTGTGAAATAATTGCATAAAATGTTTGGTTCCTCTTGGAAACTGCTTCTACATTTCATCCGTTCTGTCATCTACCTTTGGAAAACCATCAGTGGATGTGCGATTTTCTCTCCTCACAAGTGCTTAGATTCAAATTGAAAAATAAAAACAATGAATTCACAAAATGTTTTATTTACTGCTGTTATAAATAATGTAGTAACCTCTCAGTTTGTATTCTGTTATGAAGGTTGGTGGTGTTAACCATTTTTGTAAATAAATCTTAGGAATAAAAAGAGCTTCCCAACTTCCTGATGGTTAATAAGAAAAAAAACAAAACGGTCTGAGGTGTCTCACTGCCTCTTTCTCACTTCAGTATCGGGCTTCTGCTGACCCTTGACACTCAACCTTTTGACCTCTGCTTTGTCAGGCCGTCAGGTGCCAGCTTGCAGGTCCACAAAGATCAGTGTTACTTCGAGGCTCTCTCATTCGAGGCGTGTAGCATTGTCTGTCTAGACAAGAAAAAGAATCACCAGTTAAACAGTCATGAATAAAACTACAGATAGTTTTCTTTTAGCAAACTTTGTTTTTGTGTCACCACTTGTTTTCTTTAAAGGGACAATTATATGTATATTCCAGTCATTTTATAGCACAATCAAGTAACTATGTTACCTTCAGTTGTTACAAAAATGGCATAACCATTGTGCTACAGCATTTGGTTTGTAGGCTTGTTATGAACCCTCAAAGTCAGTCGAGTGTGAATATTATTCTTTATAGGTTATAAGCAAAGATCGTATCTGACCTTATACATGGTAACAATGCACTTCCAGTAAATGGTGGTTTACTTATAGCAACAAAAGTCCTACCCTGAACATTGCCTATTCCTTGTTGTGGTCCAAACGACCTCTCTGTGCTGTGATTTATGGTAATGCATTAATACCTTGTTAAACTGCTTTAAACTGTTGTATAAAATAGATCGAATTGTTGCTGCAGGCTGTACATTACATAAGGTTGGTATTTTAGGGGGAGTGAAAAACATTTGAAAATTCCTTTGTCAAATACCAGATAAGTTGAGAAGGCAGATGATGTGTGATGTAAGTCTCATGCCAGAGGGGGTTCACAGATAGCAAGCAGCACTCTGGATGTTCTGTGAAGATGACAGGTAATTTCATGGAGGGCTTTGCGAGGATTTCCGCCAAACTCTGCAGAAGAAGTTATGATGATATAGGGTTGTCACTTGCCGTGCCATGCCTGGCAGAATAAGACCTCAGGATCAGATGCGTAAGAAAAGTTACCCTCTGATCTTTGCTTTATTCTTTGCTTCTTCACATAAAAGTTGCAGACCGCTATGCAGCAGATGTGAGGTTACAGGCAGTTGTTCCAGCCAATCATTGTGAAGCTTTAAAACAGCCTAACAGCAGTCATTCCAGTATAAGTAAACCAAGAATGAAGAACAAACCCTGTAATGCTCAGATATAAAAAAAAAGACAGATGCAGAAACAAATCCAAAAACCCAAACAACCCAATTTCATCATCCCAATCAAGGCGGATAGTAGACAGAAGTCGAAAAACCCAAGAAACAAAACAACCCAAACTAGTTCAAGTTGGCAACATGTCGGTTGTCCTAAGGAGGCATAGAGTTCAAGTGGTTGGCCATGTCTCTGAAGGAAGCCACGAAGAATCTCAGGGGGACAACCAGGCGTCTGGCAGAACTCATAAAGACACTTGGGAGGCAGGAAGACATGCTGGTGGTCAGAGGTGAAAGTGATTAGTTGGTAAGATATGGCGCGGATTGTCTGGAGGCCTGCAGCGCAGGAGCTTAGAGTCTGGAAGGATGAAGGTCAGGATGTTTGTGGGGTGAAAGGTGAGGATGCTGGTGGAAAAGGTATTCAGCCTGTGGCTGTCTGGAAACTAACTTTGGCGGCCAGTAGTCAGCTTCCACCACTGGCCACCACCATTAGAGGCCAGTGGTGGTGGAGTCTTAGCGGCCAGCCTGGAGCCTTGGTGGACCAATCAGAGGCCTCATGAACATTAGTACAAGGAGTCATTAGTGAAGTTGGTAACATGAGTACAAGGCGAGTCCAGCTGGAATACCTTGTCAGAGAACCCTGGAATATGAGTACAAGGCAGATCCAACTACACCTGCCTTACTCCAGAACATAATGGAGGGTTAGGGGGTTAAGGTTAGGTCTTATATTATAATATAGAAGTCTGGAGCGGTATCATGAGCTAAAGGTCATTGAGGTAGATGTGGAGCTGGAGAAGAAGGAATGGTTTTAGGAACTTATCTCCATGATGGCATTGTCTGCAACAGAAAGAGGAAACAGGAGGTATAGAAATAGGTGGTGGAGAGTCACAGTGAAAGTCACAGTTTGTGGCTAGAAAGTGTGACTATGATTTTGTCATCCTTGATGCCAGGTAGGTGACTGGCCCAGGGAGTGGGCATATTGAGAAGATGCACAGGCTGTGGAGTTTTGAGTTTGAATGTCCCCTGGAGCCTCTTGAGACCACATCCAGTTGGAGCCAAAACCATTTTTAGCCTCAGGAAAGCTGACTCAGGTTGTTGTACTTGATCCTGCCTTTTTCACATGAGTACATATTTCTGTGCAAAAGTCTGAGATATTTGTAATTTAATGCAATTTAACGCAAATTATTCCAGATGTGTTAATTATTTCACAACTTTCATACATAATGGTGACTTTTAACACCATGGAAACAAATTACTCTTGTTGCCTTGAAATAGTCACTTGTTTTTCAAAGTTAGGATTGTTTCCTGGAGAATTTTAACAGTCTTGACCGATTGACGACAGCTCTTCTCACTTCTCTTCTTTTCTTTTCTTTTTTGTGGGGTGAAAGGTGAAACTATATCAAACTATAGGAATTGCAAGTTTTATTTGATTTAAGATTAGCAAAGACTCTCAGTTGTCTGACTTGACATCTCATTTTCTTCATTTTTTTTCCCTTTACTTGTCCGCTCTTCACGGTTGCTGAGGAATGGTGAGAAGGCTTTGACAGAAGCAAAGGGTGCAATTACATCTTCTGGTGTTGACAAAACAGCACAGAGAAAGTAACATCCTGCCAGCTCGAGTGTTTCCAACCGTGGCTGCTCCCTCGGCCCCCCGCCATCTTCCTACCCACTACAAACATCTTTCAGCCCTCCCCTACAACCTTAACGGAGCTTTGCTTGAGTCGGCGTGAGGCTTAAGTGAACTTGTCAATGTCTTGTCAAAGATGAAAAGAGCTTTCTTTGGTGGTCCCTGATTGTGTCTGGAAGTGGGAAGAGAAGAGTGAAGACAAGAAAAACAAAAAGAGGACGAGGCAGGAAACGCTTAAATACTTCAACGATGCACTTCTGGTGTAATGTGCCGGTAGCTTTCTGGCATTTCTTGTCAAATTTGACGGGTGACTTGAGGAGATTTAATGCTTTGAATCATTCAGCGATCGCTTTAGGGGAGGAAATGCTTAAATTTATGAGCTGGAGCAGGTTGTGAGGGTGAGACACCACACTACCCTTAGCTTCAGGCAAGATTTTAGCGTCAACAACAAGCGGACCTCTTTGTTTGAGGGCTCAAAGGGTAGACGTGAACTTCCTGGGAAATAGACAGTCAGACGTACAAAGGAGACGTCCTTTTTGCAAATTAGGGACGCACGTACACGGTTTTAGAAAGTAGAGTGGGCCAGTTGACCCTGGCGTAACACCGACGGCGGCAGATACTCAGGAGGAACTGGGTCAAGCCAACACTGGGGCTTTATGCGGAAAACTTTTAAACAACAGAAATGCTTCTGTGCCTGCACCACGTCCAATAATAATGGCATTGTTTGCGGCACGGACTGCAAAGGTCAGAGAGCAAGAAACATTTGTAGTCTGACGATCACTCAACAAAGCCAAAGGAATCCATGAAAATGAGGACGGAGGGTGTCCTCATAATACGAGACAAAAACACAACTGATCAAATTTATGAAATAAGAAAAGATTGGTGACATGGTTCTAAAAATTGGCTTTAGGACAGAAAGCGATCATGGGTAAGTAATGCGCCCATCTATTTCCCTTACCAGTTTTATCCTATTGTTAGAGGATTACAGCCAGTGGGACTATAGGCAAGTTATAGCAGAAGTTAAGTGGTGCATGTCAAATGATCTCAATAGAATATTTAATAACCCTCTGTGTAATTGCAAAACAAGTAGCGTTTCTACATTCAACTTTCACCAATCACAGCTTTCCACTAGATTTTGTTTTGGGGATTTTAAAAGTTTTTATCAACCTTTCGAAAACATAAAGACATCCCATATGCAATAAACAACACAACAAGTTTAAGCTTCTTTTTTTTTTTTAGGTTTGAGAACATACAATTCTGTGCAAATGTATTCATACACCTAGAACTTTTTCACCATTTATTTATATTCCTTTATTTAATCAGGTAAACCCTGTTGAGATCTAGATCTCATTTTCAAGAGGGACATTTATGACGTTACAAGAACAGTATTGATCATGTTTTAAGGTTTCATGTGACAAACGCAATGTGGTGCATAATTGTGAAGGAGGAGATCAATTATTTAAGGTTTTCAAATTGTAGAACAAATATAATCTGCAGGACGTATTAATATTTAGCATTATTTAAAACACCTCAAATTAAACCCAATGTAAATAATTCCCTGCAAAGGTTACTTCACAGAAGGTCAATGGACGAATTAATAACTTTTTTTTTTGCTCTTGTGATAAAGAACAATCAGTGATAAAGATTTAATCAACTGATGGCCAATCGTGTCAAATTATAGATTTTTAGAGTGAAAATGTTGCAGCTCAATGAATGAAAACTCACAAGATGTGAGCAGAACGGAGATTAAAAAAAAAACTTTTCCTGAATTGACAATATAGTTAACATAATCAATAACATTTTTTTTAAGTTTCTACGAAAATAGTTAAAGAAAACTATTTTCGTCCGTTTTTTTTTTTTTGTAGATAGGGTCCAGATGGAAAGATCATAAGTGTCCTGGGTAGGGTTGGCCCGCTGTGTAGGAGGAAGCCTGGGAACAAACCAGCACTCAGTGGGTCTGAGTGGGTGGTCTCATTCGTGGTTTTATAGTCTACACATCTCTTCAACACATCAAGGTACACTGGCATGTATCACAAATATGGAAAATGTCAACAAAACACGATGTGCTCAGCTAATCACACGCCCCTGTCAGCCAGAAATGCTTCCCCGCTGTGGAAACAGCGGAATGACTAACCGCGGAAAACCTGACATTAGACAAAAACAAACTTGCAAATTCCTTAAGCGATCAACCACAAAATGTCTGCGGGCTATTTAGGGTTTCAGAGCTCGGATTTATGGTAGGATAAAGTCTGGCAAATGACAACACAATTAAATTGAAAGAGGTGTGTGTTGGGATTTTAATGTACAGCCATCTCTCAGGTTAAGAGAAGTGGAAATATCCACAGGGACGACATAAAAAAAATTCCCTGTTGATATCAGAGAAGAAAGGGAAGATTGGTTTGAGATGATAGACAGGCGGCAGATTGTTGAACCAGGGTCACGTCTAAAAGTTTCAGAACACCGACCCTTGAAGACTGGATTTGAGGACCAACGCTTGTTGTTTTATTACTTGATCTTACTATTTAAGCTTTTTTCCCCCCCCCTTTGAGTTAGTTAATGCATTCTCTTGCGTATTGGATTTATTTCCTCAGATTAGTGTTCTTTCTGTGTATGTTAGTATCAGCTTTTTGGTCCAACTTCAACACCACCAAACATGACAAATACCAAGTCTGAACACACAATAGTTAAAACCTTGAACCAGATGAGCGTCATTAGCAGAGAACCTAACCAGGAAACTGAGGCCTAGTGGGCTTTCTTTGAAATTTCTTGGATTAGCATTGCTAAATGTAGCGGTAAGTTACTACAAAAAGAGAAGACAGCGACAGGATAACTTGTGCCTCACTGCACATGGGCTCCAAAGCCAAGAATAGTCATGCCTCCTGAAAACCAAAATGCAGAAAGCAATCAGAGATTCTGGATCAGGGAAAAAACACAAAGTGTATTTCTGCACAAAGAGCTTAGGTGGTGTCCTTAGAACTCGGGACATGGAAGGCGGCGTCGCGCAATCTCTGTTGATTTCGTATCGAACTTCAGTGATGAAGTTCAGCGATGAAGTTCGATACGAATCCCTCTTGGCAAGCAATAGACACAATTCGCGCAGGTGAAATTTTGAGCTCGTACACATGCACGCAAGGACTAGCGACGAACACAAGAAAGTTGAAAGATGTTCGTCTTTTGTTGCTTGCATCCGTCGCTCCCTGTGTGTCGAGCCCAGTACTCCGAGCTGGAAGCGGTTGATGCAACTAATCGATGACTAAGCATTTTTTTAAAAACTTGTTTATGGCTGCACAGTTGACAGATAAAGGTTTTGTTTATGCCGTGTTCTTGTGTAACAGTGTTTAGGTTGTACAATCCCAATGCTTTATGTGTATCAGTGCAATGGGGAAATAGCGCCCCCTCTCTGTGTGGCTGGTTATATGTTGCTGGCCTCTGCACTCAGTGCCAGACTGTGAAAGCTGCAGGAGAGGTGACTAGCATTCTTCAGCACACAGTAGAAAAGTGTTAGCAACACATTAAACACAAGTTGTATTAACTTAGATAAATAGAGTGTAATTAATATTGACTAGACTAGACAATTTTTGTACTTTTAGTTTCTTTAATTCTATAAACCACTCTATGCGCTAAGGTTAAAAGCTAACACAGCGCTCTGTTGCACTGTGCTGAGTGAAGTTGAGCCGCTTGCACTGATTCGAACCCTGATATGTTCTCATTCAGATACATAATTTATTATTTTATTCTTCATTGCACATTGAAAATATGATTTTTTTTTTAATATATATATGTAATTACAGCCAGTCTGTGAAAGCTGCACGAAGAGTGTGCTGACTGAAGCTGAGCCGCTTGCACTGCTCTCATTCAGGAAATAAACTGCCTGATCACCCAGAAACTCCCTGTCTTCATTAAAAACATCTCGGTAACACAAGACCGAGTCGAGGGGCCTGGTATGATGGAGTGAAGCAGAAGCCGGTTACACTTGCACCCCTCTCTCTTTCTAATGCCGCCCTAGGTAAGTGCCGATATGTCCTATATCGAAAACCGCCAATTGGTTTAAATACAGATACACTGTTGGGGGAAACAACACATACGGAGCTGTTTCTGCCGTAACAGCTTGAGTCGTTTAAACGTCGCTTCATCCTTCCAGTTCTTCCAGAGTTAAACTGAAACTGCTTCGTAGCACCTAAAGCCTCCTAACCTCCTCTTACATGTGTCATCGTCCGTATGTCAGGATTCTACTTCATGGTTCAACACATGACATCACATGTGTTTGAATATCGCCACATCCTAGGCTTGTATAACCGAATGAAAACGATCCGATTGGTCGTCGTGCATTCCCAGTATTCCCATAGTGAGGTGACTCATCGTGGGAAATTCCTTATCTAATTAGAAGACGGACCACCTACATGCAGCTAGGAAGACAGTGATTCTGATGGGAAACAACGTCATTTCATACGGAGTGGACTGGTTTAAGAGAAAACAAAGAAAATCCACAGTTTTAATGAAGGAATGAGACGAACTATGAAACATAATTTTAAGGGTTTTGAAAAAGGAGACTATGTCAGTTTCATAGAACCTCTTTTGTATCTGCTAAGGTTTATTTTATTTTACCACTTGTCCTAAAATATACTGATATCAGTTCATTGTCACTTTTTAGCAGGAAATTTCACGGACCCAGCTAGTGCAATTCTGTTTTGTTTCTTGGACTCAAGAAAGTAAAATGGAAAAACTGTGATTCTTTTAATGTTTTTGTTTTTATCAAAAAAAATAAAAATAAAAATTCTCAGGTCAAAGTTTATGCAAATCTAAGCCACATCTGCCTTATTAGTATTGACTCTTTTTTTTTTGATGAAAAACATTTAAAATTAATTTATATGAAATGTTTTCCCTGCTAATTTCCAGCCTTCCTCAAACCATACATCCCTTCACTGCAGCAACACAAAATCTTACAAAAAGTATTTTTTTGTCTATTTTCTTGTGCAAATATCTAAGTATGCCTGAAATAAGACAAAGTTAACTGAAAAATAACTTTTCAGCGTGTGTTCAGTCATTAATTCCTTAATATTGCTGAAAAACTACTGCTTCCACTGGCAGATAAACTGACTTATTTTTCCATATGATAAATGAAATTATCTGCCAGTGGAACTAGAACGTTTTCATCAATATTAAAGACTCATTGACTTTAAACAAGCTCCTGTATCTCGCTGAAATGTCACTTGTGCGTTGGTTTTGTCTTATTTCAAGTGTACTAAAACATTTTGCAGTAAAAACCAGTCCAAAGAAATACTTTTATAATATTTTGTGTTTGATATGCGGAGGCCCACACGACACACTGATTGCAGTAATTCTGAGAGAGCGTTCGGTAACACAGTAGCTCAGCCTGTTGCCATAACAGGCCGATCATCTCCACAACAGAGAGGAGTGCGGAGTGTCAGACTGGACATGGTTTGACATTTTGCTCCCTCTCACTGATGATATATGTGCTTTGCCCTGGAGCTGCATCACCAGTTGTGTGCTTCTGAATGCGAGACGTTCGCTTTCCACTGGTCTGTGAGACGACGCCGTTGTTGTCACATGGGCGTGCGCGCACAAAGGCGGCTTAATAGAGATTAAAAGAAAGCATGTGCTCCCGTCTTCTTTGATACTTTATTTGTGACATATTTATGAATGTCACGGTGGCTGTGGGGCTACGTGCGATCCACATCAGTGGGAAAAC
Source organism: Xiphophorus maculatus (assembly GCF_002775205.1). NCBI lineage: Eukaryota > Metazoa > Chordata > Actinopteri > Cyprinodontiformes > Poeciliidae > Xiphophorus > Xiphophorus maculatus. The sequence goes on along the minus strand of NC_036447.1, from coordinate 26,328,053 downwards.
TTGTGACTCTGTGACCAAGGTTTAACTACTGCGCCCACAGGCCCCTGCAACCCTATTGGTTCCCCTGGGAAAAATATGTTGAAATAAAAACGTTTTACAAGATTATAGCTGTACTCTATGCAGTGGTATTCCTTTAAAATACTGATAAAAATTTGAGTAACTGAAGCACTTTACTGGCTGGCTGGCTGGTTCCTGGCTGGCTGGCTGGTTGTCCTTTATGTTCTGGCGACAGGCGATCCACTAGCATGTGCACCTTGTCTGCACCCTAAGTGGGCATAATCAATGGATGGATGATTATATACTATATTTACTCTTACACTTAGACGCACACAACTTGGATGCTAATTTGGAGTTTGTTTTGAAGACGGCTGGAACTGACGGGAAAAGACACGAGGCAAGAAGACACAAAAACAGAGTTGAGTGAGGCATACTAACATCCAATCAACACTTTCTTGTGAAATGTCCAGACACATGACAGCGTTGATCTTTGTGTTTTCTAAGATCCCAACCACCTGACAAATCAAATGACTGGCTGTCTTTCCCTCGTGTTGTTAAGTAAGCATAGTAGAGCAGGAATGACTCTATTATGTAACGCCCATTCTATGTTTATTTTCTGCTGGATAGTTAGTTTTAATACAAAATTACCACCCAAACTAAAAATTTAACATAAATATTTAAGTGAAATGCAAAACTCATTCTAAAGTAACCTACTTTTAGTGATATTTATTTTCCTGAACAGATGATTTCTGTTGACCATTAAACTATAAACCTGAATTGTTATTATTATTTGTTCCCCCTTTCTCTATATCAAACACATAATGCATTTTATTAAAGAGAACCACTCAATAACAGACATTGTTTAAGCATGAAACATTATCTTCATTATTATTACCGTATAATAAGTATTACATAACATAACATTGTGTATTTCTCAAATTTTATTCTACAGTATGGCTTTCTGATGCACAATTTCCAGATGCCTTATAAAAAAGTTAAACCTTCACAATAAAAAGCCCATAACTGTCGATCGACGCTTATCTCAGCGCCTGTCAGCTCAACATCGCCATCTAGCGTTTATAAGAACAAGCGCTGGATTCATTTTTTAAATGTAAAACTTCATCCATTCGGTAATGATTCATAATGTTTGCGTCCCTCAACAAAGAAAAAAAGAATCATTGCTTCAAATTCAAAAATACTTTATTAATCCCAAAGGGAGCTATTATTAATTATTATTGTTATTATTAACTTTTGTTTTGTTAAGCTATTCGCTATGAATATATGACATAAATTAAATGTTTTCACGGAAGTCAACTATACAAGCGAAATCCATTTGAAAAGAAACATTTTAATAAATCAGGTGACGGTCTTCACATCTGTTTTGACCTCAATGTAATCAATAATTGTACTAATACCACAACAGTTACGTTTAAACCTTTCCTAACAACAATGTATTTATAATAAAACTCGGTGGGCTTTTTTTCTTTTTCTTTTTAAACTACATTTAGTTCAATTTAATTTTAAAATGTCTAATTTTGAAAGGCAATTTCCGTTTCAACCTACCACGCATGCGCTCTCCTGCTAACCAACAGCGGTAGTGACGACAAAAATGGCGTGCTCCGCTAGCCGGCTGACAACACGCTTGCTGCGAGCTTCTGTTTCGCCTTTCTCCGGGCGCCTCCTCGTTGCCCCAAGCAGACACGGAAAGGCTCTCCACCCGGCAGTCTTGCGCCCTGACCGGGGACGGATAGCGGTCGGCTTGAGCTCCTGGGCTCCCCGTAGCGTGGTGACATTGAGGGCTCTGTCAGGTGAGAGGAGTTACCTAACTCCAAACAGAATAGTGAGAGAGAGAGAGAGTCTGACAGCACAGCAGCGCGTCTTCTGTGGTTCATGAAGCCCGCAGGCTGCTGTGACATCCAGCTGTTTTGGGTCTGAAAAGCTAAGTAGCGTTCAGCTGCTTTTGTAAGGTTAGCTAACCTTGGTGTGGGGATGATGCAACAACTGTTGCAAAAGTTTTGGAGATAGAAAAAAAAACCCTAAAGGGTCTATTCCTGGGGGGCTCGTCTAATTCTTCTGGGGTGTTGCAAAGAGGATTATAAACGCACTGTTGCTTAATTTATCATCAAAATCTGTGCAGTGATGTATACAAAAGATCCTCCAGGATATTGGAGAGCATGTTGCTATGACATTGTGTCTGGAAATATCACTTGTTTGCATGAAACCATTTGCTGTGGCAGAATAGAAATGCATATAACGAGCAGAAACAAGAAGAAAAGCAGCTGTGGAAGTGCCTAAATCATTGTATGAATTATGGTCGGTAACATTTCTGCCCTACGTTTCAAGGTTTCCCCCAGGAAACATGCTAGTCCTGGTGGTTGGGCCGCTCAGCACTCGTTCATCCAGCGGCCTGCCATGTTTATGAGTTAAAAATGTTGAAAATATCACTTGATAATTATGTGTTTTTGGAAGATCGGAAGAACACCAACTATAAAGTCTTTAAAAATGCAAACATTGAAAAAAAACCAACCAACCATAAATAAATAAGCAGTGCTAAGCCGGGTGGGGGCACAAGTAAAGCCTGGTGACCCGCCAGGCTTATAATACACTGAGGGAAATCCTGCATTTAAGTGAATTAAATTCACTTGCATATAAGGACTTAATCTGAAGTTCTGTTAAATGGTTATTGTTTGATTCTGTTCTTGGGAGCCGCCATGACACCTTTGTGGATTTGTGTCTAAAGTATAGATGGACTATGTTTTGGTCAGTGTGCAGAATGACACACATTTCCATCAGCTTTATAATGTTTAATCCTCTCTTTCCTTTTCCCTACAGGAGTGAAATGCCCCCATGGCGTCACCTGCCACCCCTTCCACTCCAGCTGCAGACTCCCAAACAAACAGGACTTCTATGAGACCTTGGGCGTCGCTCGCACTGCTTCGCAGAAAGAGATCAAGAAGGCTTACTATCAGGTCCAGGACACATTCAGATGTTTCTTCAACCCAGAACTGACTTTTATTCCTAATCTAAACGCATTTAAATGTTTTTTGGGTTTTTTTTGTGTGTGTGTGTGTGTGTGTGTTCCCTTCGTCCAGTTGGCTAAAAAGTACCATCCAGACACAAACCCAGATGACCCAGAGGCAAAAGAGAAGTTTGCAAAGCTGGCTGAAGCCTATGAGGTACAAAACTGTTTGTTTTTCTTTAGTCCTGTGACTAAGAGGTGTTGGTGAGTTAGTTTGGAAATTCAGTAATTCAAAGGGGATCTGTCAGTATTGTGGTTCTGCTTAGCTAACTGATTTGTTTTCTGTAGGTGCTGAGCGATGAGGTGAAGAGGAAACAGTACGATACGTACGGGGCTGCGGCCTTCGACCCGAACCGAACTGGAGCGGGCCAGCAGCAGTACTACCGAGCGGGGGGGGCCACCATAGACCCCGAAGAGCTCTTTAGGAAGATTTTTGGAGAGTTTACGGGGGGCATGGGCTTTGGAGACTTCAGCAACATGTTCGACCAGCGGCCTGAGGTAATACTGGAGTTATCGAGCTCATTTTAATTTATCTCTGATAAAATAAAATAAAAATGTATAAATTAAGATACATTTGAAATTATCTTTGATGAATTAAAATGTACTTTTAATTTTAATTTATTTTTGATAAATTAAAACGCTTCATTGCGACAGGCTTACCTCTAGGGAAGCCATTTTGTTTTTGGAGGTACTCACTGCGCTGCTGAGAAATTAGCAGCTGATAGTTCTGGGACAAAACTGGTCAGGATGCAAAACTTTTGATAATTTCATTGTTTTCAAATTAATGTTTTTGTGTATTTATTTATTTATTTATTTGCTTAAAGACAAGCTTAGTTTTATTACACCTGTAACACATTCTCCTATACATGGGAGATTTAAATTGTTTTTTTTTTTTTTTTTTTGAAAGAAGAGGCATTTTTATTGCAACCCTACTGTCTAATACAGACATATGAGGAAAACGGGAGATTGTTGTAAAACACAAACAGTATTTTTTTCAGATTTAAAGGAGCAGCATCGTGCAAAATCGACTGTTTTGAGCTTTACTATATGTTATATTATTCCCACATCAAAAACATACCTGGATTCTTTTAGGCATCTTTTAGAAATCCTTTAATCTCCCATGGCAACCAGTCAGCTGTGCAAAACACCTGTGTGGACCTAACTCTGTCCTAAAGAACGAAGCTCCTCCTCGAAGCTGCAGTTTTTGAGCTTCTGTCTCATTGAGCAGCCCTTCTCCTGCTGAACTCCTCCAGACTAGCCAGCAGCAGTTAGCAGACACCTGGTGGAGCTGTGCATCTGCTGAGCTCATTACCGGAGCTACTTCTCAGAGCAGCGCTGGTAAAAATATTGTTAGAGCGTTTATGGAGGAGCCATGTTCCTGATGGTAGAGTTTCAGAAAGAGCCGGAGTTTCTTAAAGAGACAGAGGCCTAATGTCAAAGCGATAAATCAGGAAGTAAAGTTTCTTCTAAGTCACATTCGATATATGCAGCTTTAATATAGCAACTGAAGGCAACATAGTTACTTGATGATGCTGTAAAATAACTAGAAAACCCATAATACTGCCCCTTTAAGTCACGCTACAGCTTTTGCTAAAATATGTAAATGACCAGATACCATCAAAACCCTTCCAGGACAGCTGAACTTTAAGTATTTTAACAAAAAATATTTTTAGTTTGAGTTCAAAGATGTATGCTAATTAACTTGTGAGTTTTACAATGACTTCTTTTTAGACCCACTGTCCCAGCTCAAACTTGGAAATCCTTTTTTGAAACACGTTTTGAAACATTGATTCATGTACTTGAAGCATGCATTTACATTGAATAAAGTCCATCACATACCGCTTTCCTCCGCAGTATGTGATGGACCTCACGTTTTCCGAGGCAGCGAAGGGGGCGAGCAAGCAGCTGAGCGTGAACCTCGACGAGGACTGCCCCCGATGTGGCGGCAGGGGCAACGAGCCGGGCACCCGGGTGTCTCAGTGCGGCTACTGCAGCGGCTCCGGAGTGGTTCGTTTCACACCCGTTCTCTCTCCGCCTCCTCGGATCGGATCCGCAACGAGGAATTCATTCTTTACACACGCAGTCAGAGTCTTTCCATCCGTCTCCCTCCCCACAGGAGTCGGTCAACACTGGACCCTTCATGATGCGCAGCACGTGTCGAAGGTGCGGCGGGAAGGGGACCATCATCATCACGCCATGCGCGCTGTGTCGAGGGTCGGGCCAAACCAAGAGGAAACAGAGCGTGACGGTGCCGGTGCCGGCAGGTGGGTTCTCACATTCTGAAGAAGGATAAGTATACAAATCTGCAGCTGCTGCTTCTAAAGTTGGTTGTATGTAAAATCTTGACTGCTGTTGAACTTGTCTTGTCTTTAATATCGAAGTCCTTAATCTTGAACAAATTGTGTTTGGGGTTTTTTTATTGCAGGTGTGGAAAATGGCCAAACAGTGCGCTTGGCTGTTGGGTCAAAAGAAATCCTTATTACATTTAGAGTAAGTATTGAAAGCTGAAATGCAGTAAAGCAATGTTATAAGTTCATATTTTTTAAATAGACTATTTATTTGCTTTAAGCAATCCCTCCAGTTTTTTTGGGAGGTAATTCCCAATCATAAAAAATCATGCAAAATCATGATTTTGCATGATTTTTTTGCGTAATTTCGAGTTTGCTACAAATATTCCACAAAAATAGACAAAAACATTGGCTTTAAGTGACTAACTCCCACCTGCAGGTGGCAGTATTTCTGATTTCTACTACAATGCTGCTTCTGCTTTAAGTGACATCAGGTTACTGTCTGTGATTGATATGGCGAGTAACAAAAAGTCATGTTTATTGTCATACATAAGCGCAAATATTGCAAACTTCCATGCAAATATTTCTAAAGTAGCGCCACAAAATCAATTATTTATTTTTTTAAGGCAAAAAATTACAGAAACAATTGCAAAATCTCGATGGGATTATTTATGAGTATTTAAACACATCAGACAATCCAGGATTTGTAAACCAACCTGTCTAGATTGTTTTTTGTTTTTTTTCACACATACTATTCTCTTTTGTCAGATTTGTGTCTTAAAGAAGCTCAACTTACCTTCAGTGTTCAAAATATTCAACTTAGTTTGAACATAAATAAATAAGGGTGAATTCATAATAAATAATCTTTGCAAACAAATGAGCAAACAGCTAATCAAAACTAATAAAACATAAGTATCATGTTGAGTTAGCAAAAATGTATATTATTAAATTTTACTGTTGAACAATTATGATTTTCAGGACTTATTTTATTTTTGGATATGCCTTATCTTTTTCTCTTGATCTGGTTTCATTGAGCAGCAGACACTTGGTACCCAATAAATCTTAGTCACGAACATGAAGTACTAACTCTATATTTAAAGATAAATGAACAAGAACAATCAATGCTGCGTATCAAAATCAAGCCGTAAGCGGTAAATTTGATCTCTGTTTGGATGTTTTGTGGATTTGAAACTTCCAGGTCCAGAAAAGCTCGGTATTTAGACGGAATGGAGCCGACATCCACTCTGACGCTTTCATCTCCATAGCCCAGGCCGTCCTGGGAGGAACAGCCACAACACCGGGCCTGCATGACACCATCAGTATAGCAGTGAGTAACCCACAGAGATGGATCTCAACTATTTGTTAAAAATGTAAAAAAAAAAAAATAAAATTAGGGGTTAACCGATTTATAGACGCCGATTTCCGTGATTTTGGGAGTCCAGTGATCGGCCGCTACTTTCATCTTTTCTACCTCAGCAAATGTCTAAAAATCAGCCACAGGTTTGACTGCCACATCGGCCCACCAGGTCATGTCTACACGTTTGCAGTTAACAACAGTCACCCCATTGTTGCCAACTCGGCGACTGTCTCGCTACATTTCGTGACATTTCAGGCCAAAATAAGAATTGGTATCGGCCAAAGTCGGAATCGGCAGGTCAGGCTTTTTAAAGATCGGCGATCGGCCAGAAAACTACAATCAGTGCACTGCTATAAAAAAATGAAATGAAGAAAAAAAGCAGAAGTTATGATTTACATTCATGACTTCATTTGTAGTTGAATTGCTTGGTGTTGTCTATTTAATCACACAAACTGCTGCTTTGTGTCCTCAGATCCCTTCTGGCTGTCAGGCTGATCAGGTGATCCGCTTACAGGGCAAAGGCATTCGGAGGATGAACAGCTACAGTTATGGAGATCATTACGTTCACATCAAAATTAAAGTACCAACGTAAGACCCACACTTTTACCTCTCGGTTGAAACCTAAATCTGCTTGGGTATGAATACACTTAGAACTAACTGTTTGTTATTTGCTTCTTGTTTAATCATGTTTCTTAGGTTCAGTTATTTATTTATTGTTTTGAGGAAATGAAAACAGCTGAAGTATTTCGTCACTATTGTCTGAACATTTGAATAAATGGATCATTAACACTCTGTTAGTGTTCGAAGACGTCCCGATGTGAGTTTGTTGTCTCCTTTATCCCGCAGGAAGTTATCTCGACGGCAGCGGTCTTTGTTGCTAAGCTACGCAGAGGAGGAGACGGATGTTCAGGGGTCGGTCAACGGCGTCAACCCTTCAGCAGGTCTGGAAGACTGTTCCGATCTGTTGTAGATAAAGCTCTATGATGCCAGCGAAAACCCAAAATTAGGTTTAGGCGACGAATAAAATGATTCAAGCATCCAAAATGGCCACACCCTCTTTTAGGGGAAGGCAATGTTATTTAAATAGGAAACACCTGGGGTTAAATAAGCAACTGGGTTTTAAGTGGTAGGTGTTTGAATGACTTGACAGAGCAGCTAACAATAACATGATGCCTCTGTCGGCTGATTTTCCACATTCAAATGAAAAACATTGATGCAACTGGACAAAAAGTTAGTCTTTTCAGCTTTTTCCCGATGAAACTTTCTTCCATGTTGAAATTTTTCTTTGTAACTTTGCATATCAGTGACTAGAAGGTGACAACTTGTAATTCCAGCACTTATATTTTCCAAAACACATCTGTTTTGTTGAGCTTTTTACTAAAACTATACAGCCCAAAAGTTGCACCGACTAACATTCAAACCGCAGTGTCTGCTTGCAGCCCAAAGGAGGCGCTGCCATTTCGCAGAGGAAAATCACGTAATGTTGAATCCTGACTGGAAAATTTAGAAAAGTATGTGTAAAGACAGCTTGTATGTTGGAGATTACCTTTCATCTTAAAGAAAAGGACATCATGTCTTGTTTTGTTTTGTTTGAGCATATTTTGTAGTAACCAATAATGAACAAACTTTTAAAATTAACTTATTTGTCAGTTTTTATTTTTTGTTCCATATTATTTCCTACCAGAGGAAATCCTCTTTCCACATAATTTTAAAATAGCGTTAGGGTCATTGTAAATGGGAAAATAAAACAGAAGTATATTTCTACCAAAATGTAGACATTAACTCAGAAATTTTGAGATTAAAAACTATAAAATGTCTGGATTTGAATGGTCGAGAATTTGCTTAAAAATCACAGAAATTTTCTATGAAGTAAAATTAGAAAATTTGAGTTTGAATGGTCGAAAATTTGCTTGAAACCTCTACATTTTTTCCTTGCAAATTTTTGACTTTTGAAATTCAGAAATTTCCATGTTTTCTGAGATTAATCTCAACATTTTTGGCAGAAATGTATTTTTCCCTTTTGTTTTTTCCTACAATGATGACCCTAGAATGCCAGAATGTAATTTAGATCTGTCATTTTGGCCACTACTGTTTTCTCACGTAATAAAATGCCTTCTTTGTCCAGGAGGGGGCAGCAGCGCCTCAGACTCCAGCACAAAGTCGACATCATCTGAGGAGGAGACGCAGGACAAACAGAAGGAGGAAGGAGGCTTCTTTTCCAAGCTAAAGAAAATGTTTAGCTAACACTCAGCTGCAGGTCAGCTACTTAAACTCCCAACTATTCTCCTGACACATGAAGGATGTGACGAGTGTTATTTTAACTAACATTAGCGATACAGACTCAAGTATAATGTGCTTTATTCTTCTACTCTGAATTCTAATTTTGCAGAAACCATGAAGGAAGAAAACAAACCTACTTCTACTGGCTGGACCTCCATGTCACTTTCTGGGGAGATTAAGCAAAGGAAAAGCTAGCTCATGCTCACGGCGTTTGTTGCCGTAGACACACATGCTGGTATATATTTAAAGCCGAGGTTGGAGAACCAGCAGGGTTCACCCACACACCCACTACCCCTTCACTACAGGCAGAGAGGGTGGCTGAGGAACTCAAGATATGGTGAAACAAAGCAGACAGCAGACTGTTGAATCAGTGAATCACTGAATCAGTGAATCAGTCGGTGATGAAACGTCTATAAACTGTTTTATAGATGGAAACAGTTTATTACAACCAGATAAAACTCAACGAGCAAAGAAGGCAATAACTGATGGAAGCTGGATAAGAATAAACCATGTAAATGGATTCCAATGAGCATTAAGTTTTCGTTTATTTTACGGCACTTCTGTGAAACGCTGGTTTAAAAAAAAAAAAAAAAAAACGTTGCTAAAGGGTTAATAGAGGAGCCATGTTGTGACAACTTCCTGAAGGCGGAGTTTCAGAAAAAGCAGGAGCTTCTTAAAGACACAGAGGCCCAATTTCAAGGTACCAGATTATGAAGTCAAATTTCTTTTTAGTCATATCTGATAAACGCAGCATTTTTATAACAGTTACTTGATTGTGCTATGAAATGATACTATGTGGTTGGAAAACGTGATACTGCCCCTCTAAACTGAAAGGGTGGAAATAACACTGCACAGGACTTTATACCATGCATAGTAAAAGCAATATGAAACAAATGGTAATACACAAGGACAAGATGTCAAATTATAACTTTTATTAGGAACTGAGATGTCCTGAGGATTAATGAAGTAGTCCAGATGAAGGTTTTACAGGAATGTTGAACTTAAGGGCACACATCATTGGCTATTTAGATCAGTGTTTGCACAAATACCACTTAAAACAAAACAATTTTTTAGCTTTACTTGTGTCTATATTTAAATTCCAGTTGCATTTGATGGATAGCTGTTCATATAGATCCAATCCTAGATTAAAGCGATTTTCCTGATCACCTCTGCTGTGCTGCAGTTTTTCTCAGCGCCTTGTCTGTTAACGCAGTCAGGAAGCGGAAGCTGTAGTGGAACTGCAGCACGTCACACACTTTGGACCAGAAGTGTCCCGTGAGACTCTGGAAGACCCAGTACCGGGCCAGCCAGTGATCCAGCAGCTTCAGCACCACGAACCCTGCACAGGACAGCCCAGCTAGCAGGAGGTAGCCCGCTGTGCGGCTGTCTCCGCGCGCCACCTGCACGCGGACTCCTCTGTACAACGCCAGCGCGACGTGACAGCCCAGCGCCACCTCAAAGCCGCGCTGGTGCGCGAGCGCCAAGCCGTAGCTGGCGACGGAGCACAGCTCGAGCGTCGCCGCGTGCGACGCGCGCCACTTCCCCGGCGCGCGCTCTATGAAATCGATCCACACGGGGACCCACGCGAAGATGGGCAAGGTGAGCCACTGGTCCAGCACCGCGGGAGCGCGCCGCATCGTCGCCAGGCGCGTCCACTGCACTGGTGCGTAGAAAACGGCCATGAGGGCGAAGACTTGTCGCAAGTAGCAGCTTTGCTCCGTTTCCGCAACGCCGCTGCGCCAGAGCAGCCAGTACAGTCCCATGAAGATGTACGCCACGTTAACCAAACAGTTGAACGGCATTACCAACAACGCAGGCATGTTTTCAGCCGCTCTTTCTGCGTAATGTTCGTAAGTCAGGTCCACTTCAACTTCACCGAACAGGTTCGTGTTCACCAAAGCAGCGCAGAATGTGAGTGGTACCGTCACATGAAGCAGAGCCGATCTCATTCTGCTTGTAGACACGTAGTTATAACCGGCTGGAAAGAAAGTGGACACACACCGAAGTGGCGAGCTTTTTGGGTCTAAAGTCTGAGCGTTGTTTATTTCCGGGTTTCAAAAGCACGTGTTTTGAGTTGAGGTTTTACATTGGTCGCTTTTTCTCTCGTGCTGCCAGGCCCCCCTTTTCTCCACCTCTGTCATTTTTTGTCGAGTCTGCAAAAATAGATGTAGTCATATTGTTTTCAGTCTCTCGTTCATACTTGAGAAAACAATGTAGTAATCCTCAGTGATAATAATCGTCATATGGACGTTTTTATTTATGCAAGAACTTTTCAAAAACTGAATGCTAAGTCGGATATAAACATAAGCATCTGGAAATGTATAAAAAGTAAAACATAGTAAAGAAAACTAAACGCAAACCATTTTTCAGTGTTGTATAAAGTACTGAAATCTCAGAGTCAAGTAAAAGTACAAGTACCTCTCCAAAATATGACTTTGGTAAAAGTCGAAGTCACTGACTGAAATGTTACTTGAGTTAAAGTCTTAAAGTATCTGAAACTTCTTGTACTTAAGTATGGAAATTACTGTAAAAATGGATGTACTCAAGTAATGTAATGAAAAGTACAAGTAAAAAGTAAAACAAGGCAAGTTTGAATGACATTTCTTATATTTTTGGTAAACTTGTCAAATAAACTTAAAATAATGTACACAACCAAGTGCAGGCAAAATGAAACCTGCTAATAAATTGTTCCAGTTTTAAAGAGTAGCACATGTTAATGGTTTGTGGTTTTGAACTTGCATGCCTTTCCTATATTCGTTAAATTTAGTCTAAATTGCTATCGCTATGGCTTCTGTCCCCCATTGAACTAGGGTGACCAGACGTCCTCTTTTTCCCGGACATGTCCTACTTTTCAGACCTAAAAAGATGTCCGGGGGGAATTTAAAAAATGTCCGGGATTTTGGTCAATTGCCTCAAAACACATTACATAGCTTACAGTGCATTATAGGGCACGGCGCTGCGTGTCACGTAATCCCTGAGCCGCGTCAGTGCGGGCAGCACTCTTCTCTGTTCGTCCCCCCCACCCGGTGTAAGGTGTTCTGATTTCTGATTTCCCCAACAATGGGAGAAGCGAAACAGGTGTATCCTATTGGAGGTGATGAACAAGCCCAGGCAAGTAGGCTACCGACTTTGTTCGGTAGCCTACTTGCTACTTGCTAATCAGTAGGTGGGGTCAAAACACTTGCGTTTCTCTCTCTCGCTTTTTTGTAACGAGTAACTAAACCACACATTGAAAATGTATCGGAGTAAAAGTACGCAATTAAGTTCGGAAATATAGTGAAGTAAAAGTGAAAGTCATCAAACATTTTCATACTCCAGGAAAGTATGAAGTACTCCAAAATATACTTAAGTAAAGTAGTGAAGTATTTTTACTTCGTTACTATACAACACTGCCATTTTTACGAGTCAAAAGGAAAAACCTACATGTTGAGTCTAATTTAAGATGTTCAGAAATAGCCAAAGATTTGAATACAAACACACACAATAAAACATAAATGCGTATTTGTTTAATATAGTTTGTATAGAATCAAAGATGTTCCGTTTTTCCTTCATACCCTAAAAGTTTCATAATAAATTGAGAGTTAGGATATAAACCACTCAGGCATAACATTATGACCGTCTGCCTAATAACAGTGTTTTCATCTCCCGTTTGCTGACAAACTCATCAAGCCATGAATTCCGCAAGGTCGACCAAAAATAAAAATACTTTTAAAAACGTGTAGCATTAAAACTTGACAACAGGTGGCAGCAATTAGTCAGCAATCACTGGTCTTTATTCGTCCCCTCAACACTGACCAGAATGCTGTCAGAAGCTCAAGCTCTCTGTTGGATGTGTTTAACCACAGACCGCAAACTTTTGGTCCACAATTTAAGCTGTACAAAAACATTTAGGCAAAGTGGATTTATTTATGCAAATCGGACTAGAAGTAAAGCAGGAAGAAGATATGGGTGCACACAGATTACACCGATGGGTTTTATTATGGACAGTTCAAACTTCCACCCTCTTTATGTTTTTTTAAAACATGACCTATTGTGACCTCAAATTGAAATTCTAGAAATATGTTGTATCTCTTAGGTTTCTCAGCTTGTGTAAGTAAAAAATATTTATTCCGCCTGCATAGAACATCCAGTAGTTATGAGCAGGTTCTGAGCAAGACCAGCATAATGGAACAAAAGGCGACTTTTTATCATTGAAAAAAAGAAGAAGAAAAAAAAACTACAAAAAAGGTTTGCACATTGCTGCAACAGTTTGACGCTGTGGGTCAGTGTATGCACTGTAGTGCTACAATACGTCAAGCGTCACACATTAACCTAATCCAGGCCTCTTTTCCGCAATTTGTTTGAAACATTCACTAAAAACAATGAACTTCAAACTGTCTGTTTCTGGAAGCATCTGAGCCTTTATGGAGCGAGTTATGCACAGCTGCAAAAAATAAACATAGCAATGAACTGATGTGTTGTTCATATCTGATAGATATATGAGAGTGCCCACGCATGACTTGCTGCAAGAAACGCTGCTCTTGCAATTGATACGTTGTTGGCAAGCTGGTGTTAATCATAATTAGGTTTCACTTTGCTCTTTTTCTAAATTGGAGCAGGTTATTTTTCCCCAATCGGCATCCCAAATCTTGTCGTCTAGTCAAAGTCCCCCACCCAATGAGCTTAAACAGACACACATGTGGGAGAGCCGAGCAGCCAAAGTGTCAGAAGCTAAGACACTGGAAAACGTTTGAGTCATGCTCTCTGAAGCGAAGAGTCAGACGTTACATCAGTTCTTTGTAAGTTCGCAGTGAAAAGTGGAAACAAAAATCCAACTGAAGCTGAAGAAAAAAATAATAATATGACTATTGTGGATTCACAGTTTGTGTAGTGCAGCTTAAGCATCTTTCTATCTTTATAAGGTCTTCAAAATGGTGCAGCCTACCAGATTTCCCAGTTGTTATGACGTCATAACCATAATTTACTCTTGTTCATGGTTGGCAATATTCCATAATGAATGGCTTACTATATGCTGTGGTATTTTCTCTAACTCCTTTCTCTGTTTGCATTGGGGAAAAGCCCTGTTTTATTGTAATCACTATTATTTTCCCTCTGAACCCAGGTTTAAAAAATGAAAAGAACATAGATTAAACATATTATCATGAGCACGAAAACCTCATGATGTTGAAATATAGAAATCTTTTCAAGTAACGGTTTCATTCCCTGAGAGTTTAGAAACAGATGTTCAGCTAAAGCCCTTCGTAAAAAGTATTGTAAAAAACTTGTCAGTTATCACCAACTGGGTTCACTTAGAAAGGATGCGGTTCATATTTGTCAGAAATGATTTGCTGTGGATCATCATTGTTGTGCCTCAAAACAATAATTTCAACTAAACCATAGAATTACTGCAAATGTCACAACCAAATGTCTCTCAGGACATTCATTCAGCATCGTATGTAAAGGCAGCTTTATTTTTAGCATGTTTTTCACACTACACATCAAAGATTGCATATACTAGTGAGTATTTATGTCTCTTATTGGGCAGGTAATAGGCTGTAGTTTGGTCCTCAGGTCTGAATTTTAAAGGGGAAAATGGTCAGAAGAGGCAGGTCAGGTCAATGGCTGTGCTTCCTTTACAAATGTGCGCAAACCTATATTTGTCTATATTCTGCTAATGTCAAAAAAACACTATTTTGTAATTGTGTTGTTTCTACCAAATACGAAATGAAATGAAAATCAAGCGTGAATAAGCTCGTTCATGCGACCAGTCATTAAAAATCAAGGCAGTGATGGATGTGGACGGTTACACGAGACACATTCATATCTCAGTGTTCATCCTGTATCAGCCATCAGAGGAGACGTTGGCTGAATTATTTACCTTCCTCTATCTGCCCATTTCCTGTCTGAGTGGTGTGGATGGAGGCCGACTACGTAGAACCACAGGAAAACGAAGGTGTGGCTAAAGCCGATGTTGGCTACTATTAGCATTTTGGCAAATGAGAACGGGTTTCAGAACAGCTAATAGCATTAGCTGTTGGCAAACGCGCTATTAATAGCTTGTAGGCTAATAACATACTAGATAACAAGAACATAAGTCTAACTTCTGCTAGCATTCCCAATAATTGTATTGTTCTTTTCATGGAGTTATTATAATAAAGGTGCATACCAGAGTCCTAATGGACTTTTTGTTGTTGTTTTTTCGGATCAAGAATAATGCCGGTTCCTATTTTTGTGTGTCCGGTGTTGCGGTCATAAATGACTGATGCAATATTTAGTGAATATTCATTAAAAATCTACTTACCAATGTATTTGGCCAGTTGTTTAATTGGTGTACCACTTTTTATGCCAATATCTGATACGAATGTCAAGAAGAAAGAGAAAAGTGAACAAAATGTATCACAGTTTTATGTTTTCCAAGAACCAAATTGGAGGCTTCAGTTCTCATACTTTGTAGAGCCTCAGCTTTCCCATTTTACCCTCTTATCAATATCAATTTCAGCATTTTTCTGCATTACTCTACTTCTTTCCTTCATTTATTCAAAGTTGTATTTGTTTTATGCAAAATATGTATTCCATTAGCACACAAAAGACTGTAGTGCAGATTTAATATTGTAGCCTTTCATAAGGTAACTTAAATGTTGTGTATCTTCGTTTCAGCTCCCAGTTTTTAATGAAAACCACCAGCCCTAAGTGAGGAAAAATGTCCACAACCTTTGTGGACAACCTTGCAAAGATTTCTGCTTTGCAAGGCCAAAAGTTAAGTATTCACCAAACACATTCACGTCCATATACTTCTGACACTGAAGTAAAGGGAGGGGGGAATCAAAACCTTTGCAAAATCAGAAAGAGGACGATTTTTGTCCAAGACAGCAAGACTTCACCAGAGTCAATAAAAGCTAATTAAACTGGCCAGAACAAGCAACTTAAAGACCTCATTTAACCTTGTCTTGCAATTAATGCCAAAAGTTAAACAACCTTTCAGCTATACAAACAGAGAAAAGCTCCTGCCTGCCAATCAAGTGTGACTGACGTATGGTTGCTGGGAGTAACTGGGAAACCTAAAATGGCATCATGGGGAGGTCTAATTGATTTTTTCCCCCTTGAGCCGCACAAGTAAAGGAACCTCACATCTTCTCACGGTTCAATACAAAAGGTTAAACACAAAGTGTGCTGGGTAATTGGACTTGTAGGGTACTCCTGTGCCACTATGCTACTATTGCACGCTCATAGGCAATTATTTTTGAGAATAAGAATACATAGAAAGAGAAAAGGAATGAGGCCACACTATATAGCCAGCTATTTATGACAGGAAGCTCTGTCTGCATTTATGTTGATGGACGTTTAGTCTGGAGGACCCCCCAGGCTTAATGGCAACATACTCTTAACAACAAGCCTAGTTTACCAGAGCTGCCACATACCTGCTGTTTTTCCTTATAAATGAATTTTGTTTCACATGGAGTGCATTAAGTCAGGGATTTGTTTGATTTGTTCTCTGTGGGTTCTCGTGTGTTTTAATAAAGACTTTTGAAGGTAATGGGTCTTGGTGTCAACCCTGTAAAAACAAAACATAGGTAGGCGATCAGGGCAGGATTTGGTAGACTGTGGCCCCCTGAGCAACAGACGGTTTTGGCCCCACACAAGTTTCGCTAGCACTTTATTTGAAGGGGTGTGCATGACTGACATGACACTGTCATAAACATGACATAACCCCTGTTATGAACGTGAAGGAGTCTTCGTGAATGTTTATGACTGTGGTCATGAAGTGTCATTCGGTAAATAATGACACTTTTAATGCAAAGTTGGCACATTTAACGGACTTTTAATGTAAGTCATTAAAAATTTCACTATTTTCTAAATAATGGAAAGTGGACACTTTTAATAGACTTTTAACCCAACTGTTAGTGCAGCCTTGAATTAATTGTGTCATTATTTACCGAATGACACTTCATGACAGCAGTCATAAACATCCATGAAGACTCCACCGTGTTCATGACAGGGGTTATGTCATGTTTATGGCAGTGTCATGTCAGCCTTATGCAGACCCCGTTCAAATAGTGTTACCCAAGTTTCTTATGTTTATACAAGTTACAATTGCAATAAATTAGGTACTTATAAGTTTGTAGGCTTATAGACTTTGACCAAATGACGGTAGTTCTCAAAGCTACCGTTGTGTCTGTCCTTAGAGTCACTACTGTACACCAAAAGCAAATTAGTTTGGAGTTTTTTCAGATCCCTGCAGATATTTTCACTCAGATTCAAGTCTGGACTCTGGCTTGGCCACTTCAGGAGATTCACAGAGTGATAAGGATGGTATTAGCCTGATGACGAGTCATGTCTGGTTTCCTCCAAACAAGATGCCTGGCATTCACACTGAAGAGTTCAAATATTGTCTCATTAGTCAAAGATTGAACTCTTTGTCTGAGACTTCAAGACATAGAGTTTTGAACTCTTTGTCTTGAATTTTGTTTCTCATGGCCTCACATGGCCAGAGATTAAATTGATAGATTTTTTGTACCAAAAGCTGTAGTTAGTGACGAGACAGAGGTTAGCTTCACACTAGCCCAGTTTAGTCTGCTTTAATCGGACTCTACTTCATTTGCCTATAAAGTTAGACTCGTTTTGGGAGACGTGAATGCACAATCAAACTCTAATAAAGATGAAAAAAGAGAACTCTGTCAGGAGGAATGGACCCGAACTCCAGCAAACTATTGTGAGACATTTTTGGGAGGAAACCAAAAATATTTGACAAAGTCATACAGTTCAAAAGCAGTGCTACCAAATACTGAGGAAATGTATATAAACTTCTGATTTTGAAGACGTTCGTAAATAAATCTCTGACATGTTCTTTCTCTCATCAATAAGGCATTTAACAAAAGAAACAATTTTGGTCATCCTAATTAACCTAACCAAGAGACGTTTGGTCTGATTTAACCTTAACTTTAGATTTAGATTTTGTTTTAGAGAAAAAAAATATCAGCATACAAAAACTTCTGGTTTCAACTGTACCAAAAAATAAGTGTTGGCCTGCCCAAAACTGAAGAGTTAAAATGAGAATATTTTACACAAAAGTAACTTTTTTTTCTAACTAAATATACTTCTTAAGTGAGTTTTCTTTTTGTGCGCGCCCATGTAATCATAGAAAAAACATCCCGGTATTATTGATTTTATTTTATGGTTGTATGGCATCTCATGCATACAGACAGAGAGTTACCAAAACTCAACTCTGGGTCTCCTATCAAAACACAAAAGTAAACCAGAGCAACATTAATTTTCCTGAGATGCATAAAGGTACCATGACGGAGCGCATCCATGTTTTCGTAGAATTTGGGTTTTGCCATTACCTGAGACAAAAAGACCATTAAACCATTCATCTGGGATTTTGAAGGCCTGACCTTTTCATTGTTATAAAAGGTAACCTTCCGGGTACTAATCTTAAACAACCACTGCCGATGACTCTTATATGTGTGGTTTAGAAATGCAGATGCAAAGGTAAGAATGAGTAATCCAAATCCAATTAGTCTATGATTTACGCCGTAGTTGCAGCTTCCAAAACGCCCAGAATGGAACCTATAATCACAAGGGATAAATCTGCTCCAAGCAGCAGGCCAACTCTGATATTTATTTTCAGTTCGGTACGTTTTAGTTGCAGGCTTGTGCATGTGGGGGTGTACAAGTGTAAGGCTAAAGGGTAACTTTGATTTGAGCCTGTTTCCCATTTCCCCTCAATCAGGGGAACCTCTCATCCAATTTCACCCTTTCCCTTCCTTCCACCCCCATTTTCAGCTAATTATGGATCCAGATCACTACCACATGCATGTAGGCTGACACTGATGTGTGTGTGTGTGGGGAGGGAGGAGGTGTGTGTGGGCGTGTACATGAATGTGTATTTACTCTCATCTCAAGAGGTCAAGGAGATGTTCTTTACCTCTTCAGCTATTAAAAGGTTGACCCCAGCATCAGTATCAGATCACCAGATTGCCAAACGTTTTCCACATGGTCTTTTCATATCTTTCCACATTTCTTCTCCTCCTCCTCTCACCCTGCCACAGAAACACAATGACACTCAAATGAATGACCTCATGACTGGTAATGCTTTTTCAGAGATCCTTCAGATGTATCACACGGACTGATAGGCTGTTTGCTTTCAGCCAAGCTACCAATTGGCCTTCCTGCATAGAGGTTTGAGGTTTCTTTGGCTGACTTATGGGCCTGGAGTGAACAGAATAGGGTATTTGGGGGAAATCAACGCCGGGTGGATGATTATTGCAGAGGCCAGCGATCTGTTCCAGGAGAAAGAAAGAAGGAGGACCAAAAAGAGCAGAAATGAATTGTAACTCGACCACTGTAATTATGTGGTTTGTCTTTGCATGCAAAACAAATTCTGTTAACAGTTTTGAGCCGCTATAAGTTCTGAAAGCAGCAGATTATAATAGGGGTTGTCACAATATACATTTCAAACTCGATGCTAAGAAAAATATTGGGTGCCCATTTCAGATGCCAAAGAAGCATTAAATGGCACATCATTATTTATGGAGAGCAAAAAATATAGCAATATGGCAATATTTTAATGTCCATTACTAGGGCTAAACCAATAAGTTGCGTAGAATTCAGCCCTCATTCAGAAAAATATATCATTAAAAATATCTTTCTCCTTTTTGCCAAAACAATAGACAAGACAGCACTTAGTTTCAATGTTAAATAATGTCAATAACTGTGCAGTATATTTCTATTATGTTGTAAATTTGCCCCTTATTGTACAGTCTGTGTTATGATGTCAGTGTGTAAGTTGTGATGGTTTTCTGTAGCTTCAACTACCGGACCTTTTTTCAGTGAGAGCACAAATATGCTACACCACAGAGTTCAGTTGTCTGACCGGAACCAACTGTGAGTATGAACAAAGTTTCTTTTTTTATCTTAGTGGTTTTATACAACTCTGTGTTATGTTATAGTATTTTAATGAGGTTATTTTGAGTTATAAAGCCGTGCTAACGATGCTATTGCTAATCGCGGAGCTAACCGCTAGCACGCGGCTAGTTAGAATGCTAGAAGGCTAGTTTAGCTCATTGTTGAGCTTCGTTTTTGTTGCATTTGTAAATGTGCATTTTATATTATTCCTGTGAAGACTGTTGTAAATAGTACATGTATCTGAAATATAATATTATATGTATATTTAGACATATATATATTTAGACATATATACTGTATATTTAGACATATATATATATATATATATATATACATATAATCCTGACGGACCGCCAGGCTTTTATTTGCACCCCCAGAAGGTTAAGTGCTATTTGTTATATTTATTTTACGTCTTTTTAATGTTTGCTATTTTTAAAATTTTATAGTTGGTGTTTAGGTTGTAAGTGTATTTTTTCTCACATTCACAGAAATACAAGTTCCATTTAGAGCTACATAACTTTTTTATGCAGATTTTTAAAAAATACTGATTGTGTAAAGCTAATTGAATCAACATAAGATTCTCAAAACTAGGAATCAACTGGATATTTAAATAGCAGCAAACGGTAGCCGACGTGGTTTGGATATGAACGGAGAGTACGCTGTACATGGATACTCATGTGCATGAACAGTTCTGCTCTTCCACATCTGTACATGACCTAAGCGCCATGAGGATGACAGGCACTGAGAGAAGCACATCGGGGTCCATTAAACTGCTCCCACTAATCATAAAATCCCCCCTACTGTCTCTCCCACTCACTTTCTCTCACAGTCAGGCTCCGCCGGTCGGGTTTTACTGGCCTCAAGGCAAACAATGCAAGCTGTAAATTACCAGACGTTGACAGCAAAGTCTGCAGTTAACCAAAGCGGAAGATTTTATCGCTAATTGTTGCCACTAATTGTGAATCAAGAGGCTCAAATTGGTGTTCAAAGATGGGGCTGGCTGTAATTACAAGGACATAAATTGATCAGACAACCACCTGCCCAATAATGACATGGTTCAACTTTTGCCTTCGAGCAGGTCCTAGCTGTCAGGTAACTGATAGAGAACATCTGTTTTGCAACTAAAAGGGAGGGATTTTTGCAGTGTTGGGGTGTGATTGGTCTGCAGAAATCTTCAGGAAACATCCATGAGAATATCTGCTTGGAGTTTTTCCCAGCAGGAATCAAGACCGGCCTCTGTCACAGTGTTACTGTTGCTAGCTACATCAACACCATGGGCTGCTGGTGGTTTCATTGTTGCAGTCGTGTTAGCAAATGTATTTAATTTGGACATCGTTTTGACACATTAAGCAAATGGCAGATGTTTTGTCCAGTTTGAGAGGCCAAAACCACATTTTTATGGCTGTTTGTGTTCTGCAAAGCAGATCTGCATTATCAAAATGTCTCTTAGCAAGCAGTTTAGGAAGAAGGTAATGATGTAAGTGTCTGACTGGTTGAGGTGTAAAGGATTTCTCACCTCTGTATGAAGCCAAAGCTCGTTCTTTCAGAGTAGAAATTCAACCCCACCCACTCTGATTGTTCCCATGCTTTGGGTGGGTTTTTTTTATTGCCGCTAACTGCAGTTTATTTAATTGAAACGATTGATTGAGAGGTGTTTTTTTTTTTTTAAGTAATGGCAGAAAGTTAAATAGAAGAAAGCCAAAAGCCTGACCTTTAACAGATACAAAGGATGGGAAATTACACAAAGGTAGGAAGAAGAATTTGCCATTTAGACGCAGAAAACAGAATCAGAAAGAAGAAGCTCCATCCACTTAACACCAACCCAACACAAAAACCATTGAAGAAGACATTGAGCGGAACTTCCTCATTTAGAAAATGTAACAAAAAATGGAGTTGTGTCAGATTTTAGTGGTTGTAAGATTTCTCTTTTACACCAGCCCTCTGTAGTCCACTTTAATCAAATTCTAGTTTGTTTGCCCAGAAGGTTATTTTTGTGGGGATGTGTGGATGATGCAGACCAAAAAATATCAAACTCTGGACCATCTACAAACATCAGTCTTGGTTTGATTGAAGTGAACTCTGGTGCAGTGCGAATGCGTATGTGGATGCAAGCGGACTACCGTCCGCTCCAAAAGCAGGAAGCTGACTACAGCGGAGGGCATTCTGGGTAAATATAAACAAAACAAACGCGAGAGTCTAACGCTGGTGGGAGAAATGGTTTGTGGTCTTTTACCAAAGACAAGAGAGCAATCCTACGTCCGCTAAAATCTGACGTCACTCCCTTTTTGTTTACATTTTGTGAAGAAGTGAAACTGCGCTACTATCTTCTTCGGATGTTTTCCTGTCGTTTCCTTCAGTAATTCTTGGTGCAGCGCCCCCACAGGCTAGGGACGTCACATGGGTCACGTGTAACACCATGTTACTACTGGCGGAAAAGACGAAGAAGACGGCAGGAAGTGGTAGGAGGATGACAGTGTGACATGTTTTTTTTTTAATGGCTTACCACGTGGACAAACTTATTCATGTGCTGTTTTAACTGCGTTTCTTATTTAATGGAAACACATTTGTGAAATTGTTTTTTTTTTTTAACATTAGCAGAATATTGACAAAAGTTTTGCAGACATTTGTAACGCAGGGCTTCCACATGCCTGTTCAGTCTTTGCAAAGTGCTTTTATTACTCCAATAGCTTCTTTTTTCATACAACTACAGTTTATCATGCAATTGGACATTGAGGCACGCTCCAAAAAAGAATGTATTAGAGAAAAACAAAACAATAATTTTATTACGGTGTAGTACACATAGGCTGTGGAAATGACGATACATTTTAAATGCTAGCTTTTAACATCTTTAATAGCACAGTATTAAAACATTTATTAAGGCTTAGCAATGTTAATTGGTAGTACTTTATGACTACAATATCTGTTATTATTACTGCTATTTATAAATGACTAAGATCTGTCATGTGGCTCTTCGAGATGAGACCAGCGAACCAAGAAGCTGTTTCCAACTTTTCCATGTATCATTATCCCCCATGTGGCTTTTTGCTGCCTCACCGGATGTTTCAAAAGCAAACAAAACATAACAAAAAAAGCTTCGCCGGCCAAATATAACCCCTGCCGTTTCTTCTTTCTTTCTTTAGGAAATAAAGTCTTTGTCTACTTTAGCATGTCCGTCACTCTGGTTTTGGCTTTTCGTTACTCTCATGTGGAATGTGCCAGTCCACCAGAGGCTTCGCAGCCTCGCTCTCAGAGCGGATGGGAATCTTCCTCAATTTTGCCCCCAAATTGTCTTTAATTACAGGAACCCGCAAGTGCGGAGCAGCAAGTGGCCTGTAATTACTGCAAATGAAAATAGAGCCTGTTTGTGTTACTCCGAACAGATTACTTAAGACAAAAGGTGTCAGGCCCGGAGCATAAAAACAGCCCTGCCATGTTCTTATTTTGGAGCCTAAGCTCTGTTATTTGGTGGCCAGACATGTATAAATGTTTAAGTTCTTCGCAGCGACATGAATTTGACTTGTAAATGCAGGAAATGAGGGAGAAAATCTAAGAATGTTTCTTTGGTTATATGGAGAGACCATGCCATCACAGGAAGGGATGCAAACTCTCTGCCTTGCGGCGTTCGTCGTCATTTCATGAAAATAAATTTTTTTTTGACATTTTTGCGTTTGTATTTTATTGCTAGTCTATTTTCATTTTTAAGGAACATGAGTTGTGCCTTATCTGATTTATGCTGACCTTGCTGACCCTGTCAGTTTTGGCCATTTCTTGGTTGATTTGCAGCTGAGTCATACTCTATCCTTTTTCATATGATGAATTGGACAGTGAGATGTTCACAGCTTGTAATATTGTTTGATAGCCTGATCATAACCCTAAGCTTCTCTACAGTTTCATCTCTACATCTGTTCTCTACAGTGACCTGTGTGCCGTGTTCTTAATGTTCTTTAACAAACCTCTGAACTGTGAGTTGAGATTTCTCAGTTTTCACACCTGATAGTCCTGTAGACTTGGTTGGATTGTGGACCAAAGTTGCAACATTTGTTGCGTTTTCATCCGGTGAGGGTCACTTTCACATTTCATTGTGTCAAACCAACCAAACCGTTTGAAAAACCTGTTCACCTTCTCGCCTGTGGGGGCGCTGCACCAAGAACTACTGAAGGAACCTCTCAAGAAGACATGAGCGCAACTTCATCGATTACAAAATGTAAACAAAATTTCAGTAGTGTCAGACTTTAGTGGTTGTAGGATTTCTCTTTTTTCACCCTATGGATGCATTCACACCAGGCCTGTTTAGTCCGCTTTAATCAAACTCTAGTTTGTTTCCCTGGAACGTTTGGAGAAGTGGGAATGCGTTGTCTGACCAATAAAATTGAACTCTGGTCCGCCTAAAAGTCAAGGTTTTGGTTCGGTTGAAGTGAACTTTGGTTCAGTTCGTATGCTGAACGAATGCCAAGAAACCACAGAAAGCTCCAAAAGCAGGAAGCGGGTTTTAGCGCAGGGCATTCTGGGTAAATACAACCAAAACCCACGCAGGAGTTTTAACACTAGTGGGAGAAATGGCTCGTGGTCTTTTCCCGGAGACAAAAGAGAAATCCTACAGCCTCTAAAATCTGACGGGACTCCATTTTTGATTGCATTTCGTGAAGAAGAAAGTTGCGTTCAGTGTCTTCTTCAGAGGTTTTCATGTCATTTTCTTCAATGGTTCTTGGTGCAGCGCCACCGCAGGATCGTTTGACAGTGCAGTGAGAAAGCAAACCATTTTACCAGCAATGTCCGTTTCATTTCTTTTGCCTCCCAGTGTGTAAACTAAAGCTAAATTTATGCATCATTTTACTTTAATAGCTATGAATTAGTATTTTAAAGCACGTTTCAAAAGCGCTGCATTCAGTCGGCCTTCTTAATTAACACCCTGTGCCAAACCAACTGTATTTGTAGCATAAGTCTCTTCATTCCTGCCTTCAAAGTTTAGACTGTAATGTGACAACCAGAGGAAGTGAGTAACTATGGCCGAAAGTACTGAAGATAGACTTAGACTGCTTGCGGTTTCACTGTACAACATTGTCTGTGTGCATGTTTCTGTCTTGATTTATTTTATTTTTTATTTTCCCCTTGGTGTGCTTTGAAAATCTCTGGCCTGAACGGAGGTTTGAACATGCAGCCGTCCCGCTGCTGACTTCATTTCATACGAGTGGCGTAAGTTGAGGTCAAGAGGGTCCTGCCCTCTTCCTCCTCCTCTGTCATCTCAACAACAGCTGCCTGGCTTCATGTGAGCTCTGCAGCACGTTCTGCGGCACATTTTTGTGTCGGATAAACGTACACAGATGTTTACATCAGTGTAAACACAATGAGGCATGAGGAGGGGAGGTGGGGGGTTCGACAGGGGGATGCGTAGGGAAAATTGGTTGTGTTCTGATGAGTAAACACAGATGTTGAGATTCTTCTTTAGATTCTCCAACTGTTGTGTGGTGGTGCATGAAGACGTGACTACATCCCAGCGTTTTACAGTTGAGTCATTCTGAGACGCAGCTGCTGAAAGGAACACTTTAAATTATTATTTTAAGATGTTTTTCAAAGGAACATGAAATTGTACTTTCAGCAGAATGAACAGCAGCAACACTTACACTTTACTGTTTGGCTATGTTCACACCGAAGTTGTTGTAGTCAAAATAAAACTAATGAAATAAATACTGAAATTGAGAAAATATTTTTTATTAACTGGTAAATAAAAACGGTGGTTAATGGGGGGGAAACTATAACTGACTAGAACTATATTGTACGTTTACAAAACTAACTAAGACATACAAATCATATACTATATAATATCCTTAGTTTTCTTGTTTATGAATCTATTTCGAACTGATGTGAAATTGATTTTTTTTCCCCCCCACACATGCTGTTTACATCAACTGATGGCAAATTACAGTACTCCATACTCCTCCTGGTGGCGCTTACGGTAGTCTGAAAAATGGCGACAGCAATAGTTGGGTGAAAACACCAGAGTCGGTTGGTTGATCAGCAATAACTGAATACATGTTTTGAAAATAGTATTTTCTGCTGAGTAATCAAGTCAAGTCAGGTTTATTTTTATACATTTCAGCAGCAAGGCACTTCAAGGTGCTTCAAATTGAAAACGCCATGCAGTCAATTGAACAGACATTATGCTGTATTTTGATGAGTGCCATCACCAAAATCATACACATCATATATATTGGTCAAGGTTTCATTTATTATGCTTGAAAAGCAACTCTTAACATGTGGGGTTTTAGTCTTGATTTAAAGGAGCTCAGTGTTTCAGCTGTTTTGTAGTTTTCTGGAAGTTTGTCCCAGATTTGTGGAACAAACAATAATAACTAATAGAAACTAGCAAACATTCTCCTTAAAATGAATTAAAACTAACTGAATGAGACAAACAAAAGGTCTCAATGATATAAAACTAAACTACAGTGACAAACGCAAAACTATTACAATCCTGGTTCACACAACAGGTCGTGATGCTCAATTTCGATAATATTTTTTTTTTTCCTGAAATTAGATTTTCATGTTGTTGTTGCGCGGTCGTTCGTGAATGACGTGATCTCGGTCAGACTTGAACAGTTTGTGCTCACAAGAAGTAGGTAGACGTCACACAACAGTTTATGGAAGTAATAATTGACGCTGCCATCTATGGATCGATTTTAAACTTTATTCAGCTATGGGAGCAGACAGGATTGTCACAAAATGATAACAAGATGAAGGAAGCTAACTCAGTGAAATCACAACTGATACGGATGACGTCACTGCAGCTCCTGTAGAGAATGTGTAGAATGGTGGGACTCTGATGTGAAGCACAGTGGAACATACTTCTTTAATCATTTCATAATTATGATTTTTATTTTTCAGCCTATGTTTACGTCTGGTCTCGCTTGGCTATTTTCATGTCTGTGCTTAATATGATCTCTCTGTGTGTAGGGGCGGTATAAATATAGTTATTCTGACATGTGTGCTCACGGATGGGGGTCTGGGAATCTTTTATTTTTTAAACCTGACTTACATTTCAACATCTCTTCACCGTTTCTATGTAACAGGGTTTCTGTTGAGCGAAAGCCGAGAGGGCGAACTTTCAGGGGTACAGAAATATAAATATGCAGAGTACGTGAGATTGTGTAACCGTTTGAAATTAATGGCTCAGGAAGGAGCCGGAGAGCAAGAAGTATTGTGTTGTTAAGTGAGAACGGTGTTGCATCATTTTTAACAGCCCCTCTGAGAACAGGAAAGAACAAAAAAACACAATTTGCACCAGCAGAATATATTAGACTGTCTCGACTCTCAGCAAGAGCAATAAAAACCTCTGGTAGGGGAAGTAAAAGAGATGAATAATTTTTGTTGATAGAAAACATAACTTCTGGTTTATTTGTTTGTCTTACTTTGACATGCGTTGCCATTTCGTAGCCAAAACATTCATGCAAATCATATCTCTGCTATTAACTTTTATTTCGCCAAGTAAATCCAGTCGAGATTGAAAATCTTTTAAATTCATTTTCTAATTGATTCGAGCGGTGTATATTCATCAACATGGCAATTCATGGCAACGTAAATATGCAGATATGAGCACAATAGCTAAATTTGATCCATTGTCCTAAAACTTACTTACTTACTTACTTGTTTGTTTATTTTATAAGAGAATCCTGGAACAGCATGTGCAGTACATGATGCATATACAGCCATTCTATATTCAGTTCTTTTTATGCATGTAAAGACAGTAAATCATATGAAAAATGTATTTCTGTGATTAAAAAGACTCATTATTGTATTTTCTTGGAGTTGTTACATTACGGCCTGACTTTACAGTTGACCAGCAGATGGTCTTTGACAGCTTTCACAATGAGGCTAAGGCGCAGGAGAAGGTCATTGTAGCTGTACTCAAGCATAGAGTGGAAGAAAAAAGTGCAGCAGAAAAGGCAGAAGACTGTGAACGCAGACTGGGCTCATTTTCACTTGAATTTGCGACAGCTGTACATAAACACTAAGATAAGCTCATATTTCTAGATATTAACATATTCCTTCACTGCGTCCTTGCTGGTCATCCGAACTGCACACAAGGTGAGGACAGAAACACGCTCACAGGGAGGGTATAAGTTTGTTTTTACACGTTTACGCGCATTCCAGTGGCTGTCAGCGCTGAGTGATTTTAGCTCTTTAGATGGTCGAAGTTAAGAACCGTATTTTCACTGCTTACCAGAAAGAGAGAGACAGACACGGGCTGATTGCAAGCTCGGTCTCCTCCTGTGATGAAAACGTTCTGGCTTACAGTGGGCAGGCTGCTGCCAACCTTTGCATGGACACAACTTTTGTGAAGTTTTGTTGCTGCAGTCAGGAGCTGTGAATGTGAGCTGCTCCTGCTGTGATAACACGTAGCTTTGGGCATGCAGAACATTTTCATACATGGAAGGCACCGAGTCTGTTTTAATCTCCACTTTACTTCAAAGTACTTTTGAAACAGAGGCACTATTAGTTTTCACATTTTATGGCACAGTTAAGTAACTGATATCTTCAGTTGTTTTAACAATACAATATGACCTAAAGGAAATTTGACTTCATAATTTAATGACTTGAAATTGGGCTTCTGTCTCTTTAAGGAACTCGTGCTCTTTCTTAAACTCCACCTTCAAGGAGTCATCAAAATATGGTTCTTCTATTAACCCTTTAAAAACATTTTTACCAGCTTTGAACTAAGAAGTAGCTTGTAAAATGAGCTCTAATGGTGTTTGCTAATTGCTGCTGGCTAGTCTGAAGGAGCTGAGTTGGGGATTTGCAGGGGAGGACTGCTCTGTGAGGCGAATCCATCCAGGAGTTTTGAACAGTTGAATGGTTGCCACGGGAGATTAAAGAGCGCACGAAAGAGTCAAGGCAACACTCCAGGTATGTTTTTGATGAGAGACTAACCTTAGAACAGGATATAAAGCTCAAATAGTCGATTCAACATAAAACGGCCCCTTTAAATATTTTCATTTTGAACAATGAAAAACCTGCAGTATCCAAAACTATACTGTTTGTGGTCTGAACCTTACACTCTGAAGCCTTGGCTGATTTTAAACAAGTCTCAGTGTGTTTGTCTTTTATCTTTTTGTTGAAGTCAAAAATGGTGTACACAAGCAGGTCTGAGAAGTGCTGGTTGCCATAGCGAGCAGTCAAACACGTTTACAACCTGCCTCGTCCCCCTGTTTCCTTCCTCTTTCCCGTGTGCTGTAAACACCGGGATGCAACAGTTCTCACAGCTTTTAACTTCAGCCAGGCATGCTGACAAGTTTACAACACCACCTTTCTCTGTTGACCAGCTTGTCCCTGTTTGCTCTGAGCACATAATTCAGGTCCTATTTAGTTCCAGGCTGCACGCACGTGGGGTTCTCAGCAGAGGCTGCGTCAGGTGTCTGTGTTTGCAGATGACGCTTTATGGTTCTCTTCAGAGCACCTGCAGATGTTTAGCACCAACTTGGGTCGTCTGGCAGACAAAGATGCAAACAGGGAAAAGCAGGCTGGTGGGCCATCGTCTGGTGGGACAGTCGCAGCCTGAAAGAGGAACTAGTTCAAAGAAAACTTCTCCCATCATATCGTTTCGATAACCAGGTTATCCTAGATAAACCTAGGATATGTTTGGGTGCTGTTTATCCACTGAGCATAACGTTTAGAGAAAAAGTACTTCCTCACTTTCACCTTCACCATGCTAGTATCAGCTATTGTACAAAATGACTAAACATGAAAAAGTAGTCTTTCAATGTCCTATAGAGTTCACTTTTTCCCACTAAGGTTGTACCTCTCTTGGCCAATAAAATATATATAACTAAAACTAAACGTTACACCCATCAACTAAAAAGACACACACTTTTTTCCTTAGTGTGTCTGAAATTAAATCAGACCAAACTTGCTAGAATTAGCAAAAACTATTTCTTTTTGCTAAAAACCACATGAATGATTACTATCTTCTTAAACAATGAGGGAAACCATGGATAATAATGCCATGGCTTTGAAAACTTCTGATGGGCTGTTTGAGTTAATTGGAAGTCCACTTGTGGATGTAGTTTATGGCCGCACCTCAAAGACACTGCTTTCTTGATGGACACGATTGGCTCTAATAAGGTTAGGATCTCTAACCTGGTTAGGTAAAGACTCTAACCAGAAAGTTAAAGACTTTTGTTTGTCTAGAACCTTGCCTATGGTAAACACTTCTCCTAATGTCAGAGTTGAACTGCTTATTGAATTCAAAATCCCCATCAAGGTTCACACCAGGGTTTCTGATATATGAGAAGTGCAAACAAGGAACCTAGTCTGGTGAATGACCACCCTATTGTTTTATGTTCGCTTTGTCCAGTGGGTCTGGACCGTTGGTTATTGAGAAACAATTGCTTGGTGGAGGTATGGACTCTGTTGACGTTTTATCGGATTGTATGTAAAGCTCTGGCTCGATCGTGAAGGAAGCTACGCTATGAAGCTTACCTGAAATTGTGTACATTGTAAGCAACCATCCCCCACTGCATTGGGAGTAAAGCAACAACATCTTTTCCCAGCAGTAAAATGTCTTAAACAGTCCTCTTGATCCCCCTTTAACTGCTCAGTATTTGGAAGTGTGGCCAACATGGATGGAACCATTAGGGACACAATTTAATTGCACAAGAAAAGACTGACAGGAGTTCATTTATTCATTTTTTTGAATGTTCATGACTCAAACAGATGTGTCGAGGGTGTGCCACGCCTCTCGCCTAACGACAAGCCCACACGGCCCTTCATGGATGACGGGGTAAAAACAATGGTTGGATGAATACAAACAGAAAAGAGATCATGCCGAACTCATCTATGACATAGTGTTTATGTAGGACCGTAATCACTTTGCTTTTACAAATTACTCCAGTTTCTGGTAAACTGATGTGTAATGGATATTTTGGACTTAACTGACAGAAAACTAAATAGTTTTCTAACAAAATGTGGTTTGAGTTTGATGTCTTAACTGTTGGTCTTTTTTTTTTCTTTACACATTCTTTGTGTCAGGGGTGTAACTGACCTTGTGTGCTGTTATTGTTTTTCCATTTTCTTTACAGCAAAGTGTGAGGGCTTTATTTTTTTATGATTTTTTTTTTTTGGTCTAAGGTTTTAGGGTTAACTCCACATATTCCTTGTTTAGTAATCTACTGCCATCAGTTATCTTTTTCCCCCCGTTTTTGTCTTTTTGAGTTTCAATAACGAGAAGGAATGAGCCTCAGGGATACAGTGGGCTTTGGTCACTGAGTCACACCTTAAAGCTGCAGTATGTAACTTTTATTAAACAAACAATATATGTATATATATTTCACATATTTGTTGGAACTGTTACTATGTTCTGACAGTTTAGTATGAGAGAGAAAATCAAGGTCCTCTGCCTTCTCTCAATGCTAACCAGTCAGAGCCAGGAGGAGGATCATCTATTTTTTTAGAATAAAAGTTACATACTGCATTCAGCATGGCGTGTTGTCATAGCAGTGTATCTCTTAAGTGACAAGGGTCTCTTAAGACCCTAGTCTTGATAAGGGTTGATAAACTTAATCAAAGACGGAGACACACTCCAAAAAATAGCCCAAATATCCCCCAAAGCTGATAAACCCACCAAATCCAGTCATTACCATTTCATGACCGGATGTGCATTTCAAAGTATTCAGAGCGATAATGACTAGAGAAAATAATTTAAGCTGTAACTTTTGCTACAAAAAGGAAAATGAAGCATAGAATCTTGTTTCTGTAACCAAAAACTCTGCCGTGTGTCACAGTTAAAACAATACGATCCACGCTAGCTGTAGTTAGCAAGCACGGCTCGACTCAG
Organism: Xiphophorus maculatus; assembly: GCF_002775205.1. NCBI lineage: Eukaryota > Metazoa > Chordata > Actinopteri > Cyprinodontiformes > Poeciliidae > Xiphophorus > Xiphophorus maculatus. Next base: position 26,296,404 of record NC_036447.1, on the reverse strand, counting down.
CTGTTGGGAAAGAAACGTTTTAAATGTCACATCTGAATGTAGTCTTTAAAAAAAAAAAAGCTAGTTTCTGTCTCTGGGAAAGTTTGTTTGTCCTCAGCAGATTAGACAACACTATGAATTAAGGCATGATGTATTATGGTCGCAGCTTCAACAAAACAGCCAGTACAGATGAGCCAAATTAGTTTCTGTTGTGCTGTTCACATCCAGCTCATCAGTTGGCGGTTACCTTAACAAAGAGCCGAACATTCACCAGTGAATTTAAATTATTTGAGAGAATGTGGTTCTCGTTGCGGCCATGTTTGGTGGTTTCAAACATGAGACCACCCAATCTTTATTTCTTTCATGTCGGCTTCAGATTAGTTTGAAGTGTTTTCCTGTGCATTTGTCTCATTTTACATCTGGACTCCACCATTGCTTTGCCTTTCTTTTCTTTTTTTAATTTTTAAAAAAAATTTAGATATTACTTTAGGGAATGTGAGGTTTTTAAGTTGACGTCTTTAGTATGTGAAACCGACAGATCCCTGTCAAAACATGTTTGCAGGCATCCATTATCACATTTGCACATAAAAATTTACAGCGTGATAAAATATGTATACATTTTTTTTTAAAATCTTTTGACAGCACGAGCTCTCAATTAGCTCTTTTTTGCGAAGAACAAATTTTTCCCTGGTGTTCCTTTCAGACAGAACACAGAACTCACACAGGATCTTCATTTCACTCATACTTCTATTATTGGCAACAGATCCACCTTTTCAGGATAAACCTCGGAAACGTTCCTGCTAAAAGCAAAGGAGTGATTCAGCAGTAAGACGCTGACGGCCCGCTGCACTTCTTCGGGCCAACATTTGAAAGACAACACTGGTGAGAAAACAGTCCTGGCTCAGATGGTGTATCTGCAGCACGGACCACCCACCCCAACAGGGTTTCTTTTCTTCTTTTTTAGAAAAGGAAGTAAAAAGAAAGACAGGTAGATCTAGATTAGACTTATCAGATTGCCTAATGTTATTCTCAGAGCTGATAAAGTTGCAGTGTGTGGCTACTATTTGCTGCTGTTCTCAGCTTAAATGACCCAACATGTAAAATCTATGTAGTTACAAGCTGATACTGATGAAGCTAACCTATTGGGTCTATTTTTAAATAGATTGTCTTAGTTTATCCCTTTTGGTTTAGGTGACTTTAAAATGTTTTTGCCACACTTTGCCGTGTTTTGGTTTTTGCATTACTTAGCTTGGGTTTTCGTATTTGAATTGACTTTTTTAGCAGGTTTTTTTTTCAGCTACACAGCAAAAACACCAATTGTTTTTTGTCTAGTTTCTACTCTGCAAAAACACAAAATCATCTTATTTCAAGTGTGCTGAAATATTTGAACTACACTGCCCAAACACAAAATCTTACCAAGTAATCTTGGTCTAGTTTCTAGTGCAAATATCTTATTAAGCTTGAAATAAGACAAAACTAAGTGACATGTAACTCTTTTTAAATCAAGAAATAGGAACTTGTTCTAAGTAAATTAATCCTTAATATTGATGGAAAAGTTCTTGTTCCATTGCCAGACATTTCTGCCAGACATTTTCTCCATGTTTTAAGTTAATTTATCTGCCAGTAGAACTAGGGTTAAGGAATTATTTACTTAAAACAAGCTGAAGTGTCTTGCTGAAAAGTTACTTTTAAATTAGTTTAACTTATTTCAAATGTACTAAGATATTTGCACTAGAAACTTGACCAAAATTACTTGGCAGGATTTTGTGTTTGGGCAGTGTAGTTCAAATATTTCAGCACACTTGAAATAAGACGAAGCCAGCTTAAAAGAAACTTTTCAGCAAGATAAGTCCACTTAAATATAGACCAAAAAAAATACTAGTTACACTGGCACATTATTTTCCACTTAAAACAAGATATGTTTCCTGTTTTAAGTGAAAAAATTGTATCTATACTCAAGAATTATTGACTTAAACTTATTTATCTGGCTGAAAAGTTACTTTCAAGCTAGTTTTGTCTCATTTCAAGTGCACTGAAATATTAGAACCAGAAACTAGACAAGAATGCTTGGTAAAATTTTGTGTTACTGCAGTAAACTCCAAAGTGTTGTCCTCTCTCCAGATTTTTTACTTATATAGGCACTCAGTGGGAGAAGCAAAGAGGCACTCTGTGCACCACCTCACAGACTGAAACTCATTTTGTTTCTAATCTCTCCAAATTTTCTCTTCCAACAATAACAAGACTCGAGCCTTCCTGCCCGTTCTCTTCACCTCCATGTTACGGGACTTTCCTCCTTCACTCTGAACACATTCTGCTACTTCTGGATGTCCACCATACCAAAAACAACTATTTTTACTCCATGCACACACCTGTATTAGTATCACAGATTTCTAAGCAATAAAAGCACATTAAATTGTATCTTTTGCTGAGTTTTTTTTTCTTCTATATTTTACTTTAAATTTCCATTTTTTAAAGTTATGAAGTGGTGGAGCACTTTAGGGATTTCTTCTCCTTTTGCCTTGTTGGTCACAAAAAGAGTTTTAGACCAAAAATGTTGAATATCAAACTAAAACAACCAAAATAAATATATTTTATAAGGTTAATTTCATGTTTTTTGGGGAAAAGCCTATAGAAACCAACCTGGTCCTTTGTGAAATGCTAATTGACGCTATGCTAATTGGCTGTGCCGACTTTGCTGACAACAACTGCCATTAAAGTGTTTGGGATAACTGAATATGAGTCTGTAGTTCTGTGCACAGCTGGTGTTAATGCTGAATTCCAATTTGTTTGCTGAAATCCGATATGTTTTACACACTACTAGTTAAATGTGACTGCAATCAGACTTCTGTGTGAACAGTTCACGACCCCAAAGTGTGAGCAGAAGGCAGGACGTAAAAGTCACACACGTCGTGATCTATGGATCGATTTTAAAGTCATTCTGAGCCGACAAGATTGCTACAAGATCGTGGGAAGCTAATATAAAGAAAGCACAACTAGCAACGACGTCCTTTCGTGAAGCGTTGACTGCATCTCCTGGAGAGAAGTCTGTTTGGATGCGTAATCGGAGCTAAGAGTGGTGGGATTGTGATGTGATGCGCTTCACCCATACACACTTCTTTCAGGATTTCAAACTTTCAGAACTGTAATTTTCAGCCATCGTTTACAACAGATTTACAGCATCCAGTTTCTTCTGGTGCAGAATTATGCAAATTTCTCGTCAATTACGTAAAGGTCGGATAAAGTGCGACATGATCTTTCAGTCGAGTCAGATTTAGTGTTTCATATGGACGTGGCACCAGTCAGATTTTCGGGGGGGTTGATAGATCGGATTAGGCCTCTCAGACTGCCTTGACAAAGTTAGATAGAAGGCGAAAAAGATTTTAAAAAAATCTAGTTTGGGTCGCGTTTTTTTCTTTAGCGGAACTGGAGAGTTTCAACTTCATACTTATGTGTTGGGATGGCCTAGTCAAAGTCCAGGCCTAAATTTGACTAGGCCATCCCAGCTTAACGTTTTCCCACCCAAGCCATTAAGCTGTTTAACAAAAATGAACATTTTTGTGGACACGAACAATGAAAGACGTGAAACTGAAACGGAAGCAAAAATATAGCTGCAAGTTTTCATTTAGTATCCATATTCATGTCACACCTTTAAATTTCTGTGTAAAATTTTTTTTGAGTGTTTAAAAATCAGCATCTGGCGCTTGGATGTGTGTCTATTAGCGTCATTACTGATGCTGTGACGACATTTCTCAGCTATAAGGACTCACCTCTGTTTGGGAAGAGAGGCGATTCGTCACGTTGTGAATAAATTGAAAGTTAAGGTTGGGGTCAGGCAAGCAGCTGTTATTGGAGACAAATATTAGTGACACTGGTCCTCCCTCCTCCTCAGTCCTCTTGGCTCTGTCCCAGAGAGATCGTGGGAATATACACCCCCCTATAATCTCCCGCCTGGAAGCAAAAGTAAATAGATAAATAAAATGGGATAAAGTAAATAACCAAAACAAAAAAAAACACCACATCTCGAGAAATTCAGCCAGCCAGCATAGAGTCTATCCTTCGACCCAGATAAGAAAATGTTTGACAACTGTGTTATGGTTTACTGTAATTCTTTTTTTTCCCCTGGTTTCATGAAACGTTTGAGGCCAGAAAAGCTGTTCTGTTGTTAAAACCCATCTACTTTTTAGTGCACATGTGAATTGAGATTTTCCCAAAGTACTTTGCGTGTGGTTTTATGGTTTTGGCTATTTTTATTCCATTCTGTCACTGACTCTTAAGATAAACTATCTCCATGTTGTTTACCCCGTTAGTATTCCATTGAGGCTTCTCTGTCCTACCAAATCTGCAAAGGCATCATTTATGTAACAATTATTCAACAAACAGTTCAATAATTGGTTCTGATCTGGGGAAGGGGCTGCATTGTTTTAGCATCTCGTCAAAAAAGTGAAATTTGAATAGTTTTAATAGGGTCACTGATCAATACTGAATAGTGTAACGTAATATTTCCAGTAAAAACAAGCAAACAAATATTGTTGCTCATTTTGCAAATTACGGTCCATAATTTCATCATCTCAAAAATTTAAATACAGCTTTGAACTTAATACTTTACAGTATATAAAGTATGAAATGAGGCCATGTTGTCAAATTATAAGCATCTTTTGAAAGATACCTGTTAAAGCTTCGTACCTATAACAGACACTAAACTTTTTATTAATCCCACATTTTGGATTAAATAATTTTTTTTTTAACATTCTGGCATAATATTCTATGTTTTAAATTTCATGTTTTCATTACCTGCAAATGGAAAATCAATAATATTAACAGAAACGAAGGCTTACAAACATCCATCTGCATGTAATTAATCTACTTAAAGTCACTTTGTCATAAAGTTCCTGAAATAAGTGGACGTTTCAGTAATGTTCAAATTTATTCAATAGGTCTGTAAACAGCCAATGTTGAGTTGTCGTTTTTGTGATTATTGTGTATGACTTTGTGGGAGTTGCAAAGCTACGTATATGTCAATTTGTCGCTTTTCAAATAAAAAGCTGTCCTATAGGAGCCAGAACGTCCCTTTGCCACCCACACCGGTTGACTGACAAGTAGTTAACTAATTAGAGGTGCAGGATGAATACAAAAAAAAGAAAGAAGGAAAAAAAAGATGGAATAATAAAAAGTAAGTCAACCTCGGGCGACCAGTTTAAAAAAAAAAAAGGTACTCGGTCTTTGCAAAAGGAAAGTCTAATTTATTTTCCTTTTCCACCGTTCATTCACTGCTTTGAATCACACACACATAGGTGTCTGAGAAGACCTGCAAACAAAACACTAATTGGAAACAAATGGTGCCTGTGGTGTGTATGTGCAGAAAGGGAGAGAGAGAGAGAGAGAGAGAGAGCGTGTGTGGGGAGTTTTCTGTGTGAACCAGCAGTGGGGAAAGTGTGGGCGTCATAGCTGGAGGGGAGCGGGGCAACTTTCCAGGACTTTGGAGGGAAAGCAGAAAAGGAGGGCGAAAGTGAAGGAGAAGAGGAAGCAGAAGCAAGGGGGAGGGTGAATGAGGGATGAGGAATTAAGGATGTAGGAGGTAAAAAAAAAAGGTGAAAAATGACTCTGTAGATCTAAGTATAAATATGGAGGCAGCGTATGAACGTACACGGGGGTCTCTGGGGTTAAAACAGAGGACTACCATCATGGTGGAGGAAATAAAAGCAAGCAGCTTTTAATTATACAAAGGTCATGTCCTCGTTTTCCCTTTGTCCACTCTCCTCTCGCAGATGGAGGCATTGATACACAGCGCCGGTATGAAGTGACTGTGTTTCCTTCCACTCCACAGACGCATTTCATGCCACACGCCTCCTCTCTCACGCTGCGGCCACATGGGCCGGAAGAATCCAGATCTGGAGCCGTCCACCTAGACACACACAACTACAACAAACACTTACATCGCGCAGCCAGAGTCGAACACAAATACCTCGACCATTAAAGAGAGCACCTAAATACACAGTGCAGCAGCCAAGCTCAACAAGCGCCACCAGCCTCACACACAAACCGAACAGTCGTGTTTATCTGAGGCCCCGGACTGTGGATGAGGGGATTTCCAGCCTGATGCTGCACAGCTGCAAGACGACACCCAGCGCACCGCCAACCTGACGCAGAGTGATGAGCTCATCAGATCGGGAGCGACTGAGAAAACGCGCCGAAAAGCAGCTTCAGTGTTGACTTCAACAAATACCGCAGGATGTTGTGTGAAATGACGCGGGGCGTTTCGGTGTATTTTCTGAGTTTGTTTTCAAAATCTGGGCTGACTAAGAGATTCGAGCGCCGCGGTTTGAACGAGGTTGAGTCCAGATGAATCAACTTTTTGAATTTTTGATTTGTAAAAGGACAACCTCCTCGGTATTTGTAGGTTGAGATGTTTAAGTGGCATTTAAAATGTGCCGTTCAACAACAGAGAAAAAGACCCTCCGAAGACGCTGAAAGGAGTGAGACTATCCATAAAGAAATGAGTCTTGTCTGCGTACTAAGGTGCAAAAACCTTCATTTTTGGATACAGCTCTGATTAAAGCACAATTAAAATATTTAACAATATCAACCATTATATATGAGAAAAAATTGTGTGAAAAGAACATCTGGAAAATGTCAAGTCATCAGGAAGAAAGTGAAAGTGTTACAAAGAACACAAGTTGTGCTTATCGTTACTTTATTGCCTGGTGCTTTACTCAGACATGCTCATTAAACTGTAAACAAAGTAAAAAACTAAATTGGAAAGCTTCGTTTTGATAATATTCAAGTCAACACGGACTAAAAACACAGATTTAAACCTTAATAGTAAACCATATGAGCATATGAGTAAACCATAAACCATCAGCTATGCTTGATTTAACCAACAAATTATAAAGCACGTAGTTTAGTCCTTGAACACTTTACAGTGTAATAAACATCAAACCCCACCGTGCTGTAAACAAGAGCACGGTGGTGCTTTTGCTAGCTCTCCAGTTACCATGGAGATCTGTCATTGTGCTAAATAACAGCTAAAAGACAAAATAACCCATGAAACCGCTTTCATTAGCTTTAAGCATTTTTATTAGCTTAAAGCTAATTTGCCAAAACCCACATGTAGAACAAAAAAACCCCCCATATCTTTCAATACCTTACAACATTCAACATGAAGTCATCACGTTCAGAAATATTAAAAAAACGTAAGTAAGAAGCAGTTTTAAAGTTAATTTAGCTTGGTTGCTACAGGCGACGGCGACATAAAAACCACTTCCAGTTCACCGTCAGGTCACTTTAACCCTCCAATCTAGAAGGTGGCGGTAATGCACTTTAACTTGTTTGACAACTGTCATAAAAATACAAGAAGAAGAAGAAGTCCCTTCAACCACGTGTGAAATAAGGTTTGGAGCTCACTAGTGGGGTAATGAGGCTCAACCAGTTCCTGTTTAGGTTGCTTTTTTCTTGGATTTGCTGGTAAGTATGCAGCATGTAAGTAAGAAACTGCTGGTGTGGTTTTTTTTGTCCATTTCCATAGCAACGTCTGACTCCAGTAGGATGTCCAAGCAGTAAGCAGCTTCTTTTTATGCAAATTGATAAAACAGTAGGTCTGCCTGCACAGGAGGCCTGTCCTGAATCCGTGGCTTACCTCTGAACTAAAGCCCACAGCCGTAATGGAAGGGGTCGGGGCTACCATCATTCATGGAAAGCACAGTGTTCAGTTACCATGGAGACCATGAATGCTTCCTAGTGGGGAAACTTTGCTGACCACTGACAGTTTACGCTCTGCTGCTGTGTTGGGTGTCACAAAATGCGATTTAGGTGCTCTCTTTAATTGTTGAGGTACATCTCAAGTGCTGAAGGAAGTTATTACTTCAAAAACTATATAAAAAAACTAACAAACATCATTGTGTTGTAACATACAGTATCTTTCTCATATATATGAACTAGAAAAGTAAAGTACTTGCTAAACAAGTAAAGACCATAACATTTCTCGCGGTAGTTTTGAATCTTTCCTTGCCCACTTTGCAGATCCTCCCAGGAGGATAATCACAATCTACTTGGATGCTAAATTGCCTCAGTTAGAATTATTGGTGTAAAGGGAGAGTGAGAACAACAAGTTTTCTCCCGTTTGCCTCCACTGCTGGCTACTGAGTTTTTCTCTTGAAGGACTTGCAGAACGTTCTCACCAGTTTTGCCAGCAGGAGAGCTTAGCGGCCCTATAAATCGCTGGCCGCGCCGTGTGTGCTGAGCTTCCTCCACCTGCAGCCGTTGTTTTGGAGTTGATGAAAATTGGAGTACATGGATTTAAAGATTTGGTGCTTTAGTTGGATTTCGGTTGAGGACGCATTGTTGGGTGAAAAGAGTTGAAGGAGAAGGTGAAGCTACTTCGAGCATGTGCTTCTTTGGGAGAACAGGAAAAGAGAAAAGCCTCGTCCCTTTGATATGCAGATAAAGAAGATAAATCTCAAAGCACAGTAAATTTACACAGTAAATTCCAGTGTAATTAAAAATAAAACCCTTGGTCTCTCAGTCTGCGTTTTGTCCAGCCAGTCCCCTTTTCTTCACTTCTCATCTTGCACAATCCAGTATTTTTTGCACTTTCTTACTCAGCATGTTTTTATGAAGTCTTTCATCCGCTGCTGGTGTTTTGTTTTCAGAAACTGCACTCCAGAGCTGCCAGAAAACACTTAAGTACTCACATATGCCTAGCATTGGATCAACATGTCCGCTGCTTGCTGTGAGTTGCCTAACCGTTTCAGACTGTGTGCAATTCGAATCTGATTTTCATTTGTTAGAGCTCATTTTACTGGCAGAAGCCAGTAAACACAAGCCCCTGATTAATTCCTTTCAGGTTAAATGTAGGTCACAGCAAAGAAAGCAAGCTAAGAAGGTTAGAAAACTGCTCTTAAGTAGATCTTACCTGTCTGTGGATTTTTTTTTTGTCAGGCTCCAAAAATAAGAGACCTGGAAAAGGCTGTTGGAAGCCATAAAGCAGTATGTAATGGAGCAGTGGTTGCAGAACGAACGTTTATCTACCTGTGCAGCTAGCTTTGGCCAGCTCTGGAGCAACAGCATACGACTTTCCGACATTTTGTGCCTTTAAAGAATACAGTGGCCACTGCACTGTGGAAGCTAGCTACTGGCTCAGACTACAGGAGTGTTGGACAGCTTTTTGGAGTCAGTATCATGACGACGTGTATTTGTGCGCAGGAGTTTTGTGCTGCAGGAGAGACATTGTTGGTGCCAGAACAAGTCAGTTTGCCTGATGAAGAGAGGCTTAGAGAAATGGGCATGTATATTGAGAACATGTGAGGGCTCCCACTCTGTGTGGGTGCTATCATAGCCACATGCCCATCACAGCACTATCATACTGAGTATTTTTAATTTAAAAGGTTGACGTTGCTGTTGTGGATCAATCGATCAAGTTGATTTGTGTAGCGCATTTCAGTAACAAAGCAGTTCAAAGTGCTTTACATCATAAAAACACAAAATCATACAAGACACCACACAGTCAACAATTGTGAAAACCAGTAAATGTTTTATATTTTGCAAAGTGTCATCATTACATATCACAATGTTGGTCAGTGTTTCATTTATTATGATTCAAAAGAAACTAAACTGGTGGGATTTTAGTCTAGATTTAAAGGAACTCAGTGTTTCAGCTGTTCTGGAGTTTTCTGGAAGTTTGTTCCAGATTTTTGGTGCATAGAAGGTGAATGCTGCTTCTCCATGTTTGGTTCTGGTTCTGGAGATGTAGAGCAGACCAGAGCCAGAAAATCTGAGAGTTTAGGGAGGCTGACATGTGAGGATGCTGTTGCAGTAATCAATGCTACTAAAGGTAAACATTGGTAAGGGGTTGTGCTGGAATGTGTTAGCTGGATTGGGGATCCTGCACACCGCCAAGGTTCTCAGACTGTCCACGCTGTAGAAGCTTGTCAACCAGGCAAACTTATTCCCAGCTCCTATCAGGAACATTGGAACAGTGACTCCCAGCTATTACACCCTGGATGACTCAGTCTTTCCATCCTTATACTGACTCTTAAAACCATTTCCTGACTAGAAGACTGACAGCAGAACAACAGATGTGCAATGAAAACCTTTGCAGCCCAAGGGTCGTTGTTGAGAATGCTTTTGGTTGGCTGAAGGGAAGATGGAAGATGGACTCTGATGTCCAACTGGTCAGGATTACGGCGCTGACCTTCCTGCCACAGGAAAACCAGCAACAAGTCACCAGACCAGAAACTGGCGACTAGGTGATAAAGACTCACAAGACAGAAGCTCACAGCCTTACAGGAAAAATGGAATAAAAACTGAAAACTTCTCAAATATATATATATTTCTAACTAGGTAAGCCAGGCAATTGCTCACTTTTGTCTGCACACCTTCCCAGTAATACCAGTTGACAGTCAATGCTGGGGGTTATTGCAAAGTAATGTAAATTAATATGTTTGGGGGCAGTTTTTCTGTTTTGTCCCTAATCTTGCTTCCACAGTGCCAACATTCAAATGGCCATATCTTCTTCATTTACTTTTGATTTTTATGTGTTTGACATTATTAGGAAGCTTAGAATCCACACATTCAGAATCTACAAATAACTCAAAAAGCTCCCAGAAAGACTTGTTCCTGGTTTTGTCGTGGCCACTCACACTCAATAAAGACTCACCTGCTGCCTGAACCTCTCTGCACTTCAAATTGCATTACAATAGGTTTACGGTTGGACTTTTACTGGAAATGTAAAATATACTACGTGAAAATGATTGGATTTGATCCATTGTCCTAGCTACATGCCTTCCAGGTAGAAGTTGACCCTCCACTCCATTATCAAGTGTTTTTTAACCTCTAACAGGTTTTCCTAACCCTCCCGTAGTTTTCAGAAATGGTGTCATTTGGACCCCACAAGCGTTTTACACTGTGCACGGTCCGGCGGGGTCGCATTGACCCTGTGTGCGCTTTTACGAAAGTTTTTGTTTTGTGTGGTTTCAGGAACTGACGATCTGACCCTTTTCATGGTCAAGCTTTGACCGTGACATCTGCTGTGCTCGTCCTGAGCATCGCACCAAGACCATGAGAGGGTTAAATAACAGCTCCTTATGGGATGAACACGTATCCACACCACTTTCCAGATTTGTACAAAAACTATGGAAAACTATATATAATTGTCTTTCCATTTATAGTTTGCGCTACCTTGTGTTAATTTATTACCTAAAATCCCAACAAAAACACCTTAGAGTTTGTGGTTATAATGTAACAAACTGAAAAAGTTTAAGCGGTATTAATTCTTGTGGAAGACATGTGGAACCTTGTATGTGTGCGCTGTTTTGTTTCCAGTGTAGTTTCTGACCAGTTTTCATAGGTTTTGAAACGGTAACAAAGTTTCTCTTAATGGCAAGAATTTGTGTCGATTATACGTGAAATAAAAAAACGTAGCTCTTGTTTCCATCTGAGAGCAGGATCATTTCTTTAAGTGCTGACCTCGCTGGTGCTCTTTTGTCAACCACTGAAAGGTTACTTCTTCTGTAAAACGGAGAAAATGTCCCTCTTCAAGTGGAAATTGGGTACACAAGAAAAGGTTAATTGTGCAAACTGTGACAAAGTGGCTGCTAGAGTCAATGATGCATTATGCTTCAAGAGTCTCCAGCGATGGAATATCCCCGCTAACCTCCAGCCTCTCCAAAAAATGAACAATTCAGTGGCCAAGCCTGCGGTTGCTCTGGGGAGCTTCCAAAATGTCAGTTCGTTTATGTGCATGCAGCGGGATTCAAAAACACACAGAAAAAATAAACCTATAAAACAGAGCCTCTGAACCACTAATGCTTTGGAATTGGATCAAACTCTTGCCACAAGTTTTCCACACCGCATGATTACTAGCCATTAAGACTTGCCAATGTAATGATGAATGTGATTATTTGGGAAAGTCATGGAGCCCGTTGGTGTCTTTGGCTTGCACTTTTACAACGGAGAGGGAAGAATAAAACTGGAGAAGTCATCACCAGTGAGCCTCAACAACCTTAGAAGTAATTGAGGCTTAGCTTCACAGAGAAACGTTGAGTTTACAAGTCCAGATTTGTTTTTTTTGTTTTTTTTTTTGAAAAACGGCATGGTGGGGAAAGCAAAAATGCGCAACAGTGGAAATGCTCAGTTGCTTTTAGTTTGAATTCAATTGAGTCGTGTTTATATTCCCTTCAGTCATCTTCTAACAGATGCGGGTCAGGTAGATGGCAGAAGTGACGGTGAAAATTAAACGTTTAGGAAAAAGTACTATAGTTGCAAATGATGGAGGTAGCGTATCAACACATTCTCCCCATCTGCAGATTGTCGAAATACAAGAGCGTCTCAATAAATTAGATAATTGAAAAGTAGCTTTTTGGTAGTGATTCACTGCAAAAAGCACATTCATTGCACACAGAGTGGCATATTTCAGGCATTTTGTCCAGCTAATGAAAACCCTAACATCTGTTTCACAGACAATGTTAAAATTACATAAGACCAACATCTGACTTTTAGAGAAAAAGATACATTCTTTTTCAAAGGTTACACCTTTAATTCTTTGAAGTTTTCTTCGAAATGTCACTCTAAGTAGTTACATTTCATGCTTGTGCATATATTTCATGTTTTGGTTCTTTACTTTTTAATCATAAAGAAATATTAATGTTATTCTGAATTGGTTAATTGTCTACTCTGTAAGTTACTAAATGTATCAGGAACACTTTTTAATAATTTGACCAGCCTGACAGGTTCTATTAATACTAATGACGCTCTAATTTTTTTTAAATCTCAATTCCCCTGAAAAAAGAGCAGGAGTTTCTTAAAGATACAGAGACCCAATTTCAAGGCCTTAAGTTACAAAGTCATGTTTGAAATATACAACATTTTTATATCAACTGTAGAATAACTTGATTGTGCAATAAAATGTTTTTATATGGCTGGAAAAAAAACAGAATACTGCCCCTTTAATGATCGATTCATCTGATTATGTTCACAAAAAATGCATGATGTTCTACTTAAACACAGACCCAGGACGTTTTACAAAGAAAACATCTTTTCAGTTTGAACGTGAAGCCTTTTACACACATCGTTAATCTAAACTCAACAGTGAGAAGAACAAAAAAAAAAGAAATTCCCCAAACACATCAGGAGATGTGCACGTAGTCACTAATTTCATTTTCCTTCACAGGAAATACAAACACAGACAACGCGGCAAATACAAGAAAAGCTTCTGTCACGATGAATGAAATCTTAGTCAAACAACACCGGTGGTCTTTTTGTTTTATTCTGCGTGCAGGGAATACATGTTTCAACCCAGTGCCGAGAAAAAAGAAACCTAACCAGTGGCGGTGCCCCCAGGGCTGCATTTTATGTACACATCTTCATGAAAAAGGAAAACAGACTCCATGCGAGATGACAGATAACATTCCTCTCCCGTCAGAAACTCAAGCACTTTTCATTTCCCCCGCGTCGCCGAGTGTTGTGTTTTTTTTTTTTACACGCACCCAAATCTCAAATCCACTGCATTAAAAGTCAACCTGTGGCATTTAGAGCACTTGGGAGGTTATCCTCTTAGCAGGTTTGTACTTTAGTTTCTATTTCCACTTTTTCCACTGAACCTTTCACTCTGACACAGTTGCACTTCCATGTTATGTCTGCTTTCTTAGTGCCACAAGTAAAAAAAACAAATAAGATTTAATTATAGCAGCTTGCATGGCTCTTTCTGCTGGGCTTGCAATGGACTTCCCGTGAGAGTTGGTGAAGATTATATGTTAGGCTTCTTAGCCTGATAATCGTTTTAAAACAGATGCCACTTAATAGACCTAATGCCAGATAAGAGAAAAAGCTTTACAACACCACCACTTAGTATGAACCAACCAACCAATTTGATCCTTTTTTACATTCATCTTAATTATTTCTGGCATTTATTTCGTAGTGATTTCTTTTGTCTGAGCCATAACAACAAGACATGTTGAACGTTGCTTGTATCTTCCAGCACTTATTCGAATTCTCTCTATTTGTACAACACCAAAACCCGTCCATCCATCTTCCGTATCTGCTTAATCCGTACAGGGGCACAGTTAAATAAACTTCCATCCGTCTTCTATTCCAGTTCAATCGGCTGCTTGGTGCTGCTGCCTATCTCCAGCAGTCAGTGGATGACAGGCAGGATACGCCTGCAAGGGGAGAACATGTACACCAGTGATGTGGAGTCAGGGGAAGCACGTGAGGCAGTCAAAGCTGAAATATAAGCTTTTAGTCTGGATTTTATACACCTGTACACTCATGTAAACCACATACAAAAAAAAGGCCTAAAGCCAGGAGCCTCTTGCTTTATTCTTAATTTTAAATAAATTTTTATCCCTGTTGTGACAAAGCCACCGGGATTAGTCTTTCTCCAGATGTTAGCTCTATAGACGTGTTGCATGTTACCGGTTAGCTAACTTAAACACCTGCTCTACTGATGATCTGTCAGAGAGTTGGTGTTTGGGTCGCCTTACGTTTTAAACTGAACAGAAACACAGAATTCCGCAGCACATCTACATGTTAAGGTTGTCAAAGTCAAGCTAGCATAACTGAGCTACGTCCCTCACTATTTTTTTAATCAAACATTTTAACTGACGTTTTAACTCCGACCTTGTTATGCAGTTGTCCTAGTGTTGACAATTAGTAGCAAAGCAATGCTGACCTCTTTCTTTACGTGTAAATATAAGAGATTTGGCGTGTCATGTTGACAATTTGAGAGCTAAAACCAGTGGTAGTCATGGTCAGCAAGCAATTTTATTTCCCTTCTGATTAATTGATTGTTTGTGTTGTTAATCCCATGTGAATCGGCCATGTCAGTAATGTGTAAAGTAAATATTAACCAGCAAATTACCCACTACATTTTTGCTGAACTCTGAGGTCCTGTGATAATACTGATCCAGTGTGTATGGGCATCTCTGTGATTTGGACAGAAATGGGTAATAAAAAACGTAATAAGGTGGGTTTTTTCTTTTGTCTGGATGTATTTGACGTGTTTTTTTTGTTAAGAAAGGAGGCTGAAAACCTTTCGGGACCTGGGGCAACAAAACCCTGTTGACCCGTAAAGTATAGCATCAAAAAGAGTGGGCTGAAGAGAAGGCGCAAAATAAGATGCAAATGGGTGCTCACAACACTCCAGCAGCTTTAATGACCTTGGTAATTTAAAAGTAATATTTTTTGTGCAAAGTTAATAAGAGCCTCTGCGGAGGGCCTACAGAGTCACATGTAGTTATTGTAGCTGCAGATTTCAGACTCCGGTTTAAGCACATTCACAGCATATCACGCTGCACTTCAGTGCTCAAAATGATAGAACCAAGTCTTTGCTTCTCTGTCTCTGCCGTTCGATTCAGTTGATCCTCCACAAGTACAAGAAGTTTGTTATGAAGCCACCACTAACATAAATTACAATAAGTGGTTTTGAAGGTTTTAAATTTGTTTCGACCAAGAATGAGAAAATTGCCATTTGAAGATATGTTATTTTTTTTCCTCAACATAATGTTCAGCTTGGTGCCTGTGTGGCTGAGTGTCCTCGCTTCCACCACAACACACAGCTTCATGAATACAGAGAGCCGTTTCTTTAACAGTCAACATAGATGCTTAATCATTGCAGAGTGCTTTCTGTGGAACGCAGGAATCTAGAACGAGCACTTACTCCGAAGGTTTCGGTTATAGTTTAAGATTTAAACACTGTAACGTGTCCAATGTCAGCGCAGAGATATTTGCTTGTTATCCCTGGTCTGCAGTTCTCAGTGTTAATCTTGTTTACCGAAAAAGAAAAGCCAGATGAGGAAGACAAGGCTAAAGAGACAGCCTCAAGATTGAAGTCTGGCGACAGTTTATTAGTTTCTACTGAACACGTGGACGCGCAAGAATTTCCTCTCCTCTGATTCTCTTCCAGTTGGTCCGCACAAAGAGAAAAATTCGCCCCCGTAGCAAATGTCATGCCAAACATTCGAGGAGGTCACAAATGCTTTACATGTCAGTGGCAGCGGGGTGGGGCTGAAGACTTGGTGCAATCATGCAAATATCCTAATGAAAGAAATCACAGCAGTGAGTCACTGAGACTCCTGCTATGAAACTCTTAACACAAATGTTCTTCCTAGAACACTCAGCATTTAATGAGACTGCAGTTAAGCTGTTTTCTGGCACAACGTCCCACTAAAATATTTGAGGCTAAGGTTTAAGGTCAATATTAATGTGTTCACAAATGCCTGTTAGCTTAGAGGAGCTAACTTAATTAGCTTCTCCAAGGTAACATAGTTAGCTTAGAGAAATCAACACAAACCACGTACTGCTTGTACCTACTGCTGCCAGAACTGAATAGCTAATTTATTTCAATAATTCGATCCAAAAGTGAAAATCATATGTCATAAAAATGTATGACACACATGGTGGCTAAGGTTAAGGTCTAATGTTAATATTAATGTGTTAAGAAATTCCAAATACTTAGAAAAGCTAACTTGGCTAGCTTAGAGATGCTTAGAGATTCAATCCCAGTTCCTGTTATCCGGTTAATAAATGAATTTAATACAGATTCATTTCATGCAATTTGGAATAAGGCTGTAGCATATCAAAATGTGGAAGAAGTGAAGCGCTTTCAATACACGATATATAAATTTATATATGTTTATTTGCTCTGCAAGAGACCGTTTGTTTACACAGCGAGACATTGCTAACGGAGTTCATCCGATGCATCCTGGGATCGAGGAATTAGGTGGATTGTGACACTAATAATTTTAATAATAAACAAAAAATAATAACGCTCGTCTTTACTAATCATCTCATTTGTCTTAAAGAAGATATCTGATGCTGAAGTTTGAACGGTCCATGTAGTTTACCTTCCAGAGGAAGTTTGAGCGATGAAACCGATGATGACTGTGGCTACACTGTGCGTGCCGAGGGGAGTGAGAGAGAGCGACCTGTGACCTTTGGTGTGTGGGAAGGGGAGCGCATTACAGTCTCACCGCGGTGAAATAACATTCAGACGCAGATGAAGCGTGACGGAACTGACAGTGGTGGGATCGGTCGTTATTAGCGACAGCTAATAAAACCGTAGCTTTTATTTCTTTCCTTCCTCGTGGAGAATTCATATTTACAAACCCATGACAAACGAGTCTATAAGGATTTGAGAAAAACTACAGAGAATGCGTGTATAGGTGGAGGGACTGGATGGATTTTATGCAACTGTGGATTTGGAGCTTAACACACAGGATAGTGATGCGAAATATGGGTTAAACTCTTTAAATAGCCAGGGTCTCGTTCTGTTAGAGAAAGGATGGAGTTGGAGTTAGAGTTGAGTGTTGGCCCGTCTCTCACACTAGCCGCCTGATTAAAGCTGTCAGGGTTGTGTGAAAGCTAAAGCCAGCAGTTTGCTTCGATAGGGTTTACTATTGTTGGACCTTGTCTCGGGAAATGAAAGTGACCACCCAGTTCTCTGCTCACAACAATTTTAAAAACGTTAAAAGGTTTTTGCACATTTGGACTTTATTCTTCGTTCCTCCCAAAATTAGTCCTGTTCAAAGCGGGTGACTTTTATAAAGAATATGTTTTTTTGCAAATTTGTTCAAACTGTCACTGTGTCGTGACAGAATAATATGAGACAGACAGTCCGGGAAAAATTGAGCTCCTCCACCTTTTTATTGTGATGTAAAAAAATTTTTAAAAAAAAGCATTCAAATTACATGACCAGATGCAGAAAGAAAATGAAAAATGTGAGAAAAACAACATAAACACAGTTTATTTAGGTATTGATAGTACAAAGTACTGAGAAAAAAATAAAAAGGAAACAACCAGTCAGAGCCAGGAGGAGGGTCTTAGCACTGTCAATCATCCTTGTATACACGCTGCTCCTTCTTGCTCTCCGCTAAGCTGCAGCTCTTTCCCCACACCTCAACCTGCCATGAATGCACAGGCTAGTTAGCATAGCCACCAATGATGGCAAATAAACATTTTTTCCTGGAACAAGAAGTTGTTTCTCCCCCACTTGGACAGTGAGCAAGCCTGATTGACAGCGCTATGGCCCTCCTCCTGGCTCTGACTGGTTGTTTCTGATTGAGCAGTGTTTTTCTGCAGATGGCAGTAGGACCACAGGAAGGAGGCAGACATCAATTTATTCAAGACAGTAGAAGTTTTAACAAATATGTGAAAATCATGTTGTTCACACTGCAGATTTAAGCATTTCAATGACGACCAATTCAGATGGGTTCTCCTTACCCATTCTTTGGAAATGTGTTTGCATCCTGTTACGTCAAGAAAACAACAACACACTCCTTCACATGTAGCCAATTAGAACTAGCTTTTCTTTCGCTCTCTCTTCCAATGCCTGGGGAAAAAATTACAAAGATTAAACTATCACCATCGCTATATTTCTTTAAATAAAATTTTTTCCTAACCTGTGAAATGTAATGTACCATTTGACTTTATCCAATTGTGCTAGTGTTGACAATTAGTATCATAGCACTGTATTACTTTTTTATATATCATGCATACATTTAAGATTTACTGTCTTATGTTGACAACTTGACAGCTAAAAACATAGTCATTATTATCGATGAGAAGCTTTTTACCCTCCGGCGGGGATCATGAGCATGTGACGTAACGTTGAACCATACCTATAAAGTTTTGCATGGAACTGTAAAAATAATCGAACAGACACAGATAATAATTTGTGGCAACAATGCAAATGTGGCGATGCTGTTTATTAGCAACATTAAAAAAAAAAAGCTAATATCCATCAAGAACACACCTTCACTACATCTTACTTGGATTCCAAGTTCCTGTATTTAGTCTGGCAGCATCTCCTTCGCTGCGCCGTTCTTCCACGAAACCCCCAGAAAGCATTTCTTAAGACCTGCAACAGAGCTGCTGATGCTGCAGAGGAGGAAAGCTGGACAGGTTTAAAGAACACAAATCTTAGAGACAGAGAGAAAGGGAAGGAAGGATGGGAGACTTGAAATGTAATTTTCAAAAAGGGAGTTTGATTTCATCTCGCAAGTATTTGGAAAAGAAGAGAGAGTCAGGCTCCAGGGATAAAGGCTTTCCTTTGTGTAAACTTTCCGCTGTTTGAAAAAAAAAAGAAAAAAAAGAAGGCACTGCTTTAATTCCTCTTCGAGCACGAACGGGAGGAGCCGCGGCGGAAATGTCTGGGGCAAGTCCCCGGCATGGTTTTGATTTTAAAAAAAAAAAGAAAAAATAAAGTTATGAGGTACTTGCAGGAAAAAGTTGCCAGAGTTTTTGTGCATTCACAATTCCAGCCATCAGTCAGCGCTCTGCCCGCCTGCCTGCACCTCCGAGGAGGAGGGAGGGGAAGGGTCACCAACATGCCAGATGAGAAAAGCAGATCTGAGATTAGGTGCAGAAACACTACGCAGACAGCTGATTAATCTCACTGCTGGATTTAGGAGCAGAAGTTTAGGTTGGAATGAGAAATGCGTATCAATTTCTCGGCCTTGGGTTTGGAGGGAAGTGGGTGGATGTCTTCAAAAACTAAAAGGGGACGCGAGTTCAGCTGTCTTCTTTTGAGGAGAGTAGGGTTAGGGTGACCTGGAGCGTCTATGTTAGCTTGTGCTAACATAGACGACAGGCAGGTTGGTGGTGTCAGCGAATTCAGACAGAAACCGAGCGGCACAAAAAGAGCGAGAGCTGGTTTTGTTTCCGAGCTGAGCTGTGAGACCGATCTGAAGAGAGGACGGCAACTTAAGGGACAGGATGACAGCTGCAGCAGTGCAACGTCAACGCATGCGACTGATCCGAAAATTTTGACGAGTGACTGTCGCCTCCTCGCACAAGGTCCATAGGAAATGAATGGAGAAGGACATTTCTAAATGAATGATTTAAAACAAAATGACTTCCTTTAAATCTTCCTGAATAAAAACAACCTGGAAACCTGAGGCTCTTCAGAGATGTTTGGTTTGAAATAAGAAGACATTTTTATGTACCAAATGTTTCAAAACTTTGGTACATACAAATGAAATAAAATCTCAAACTGGCACTCGCCCAGGGCGGCATGAGAAAGGGGTGGGCCACCCAAGAGCTAGAAAATAAAATAAGTCTTATCTGATAGTTGTCTTCTGAACAAGGTTGCTTCTACTTGAATATACTTTAAGAAATCAAACTCGTTGCACCTGTTGGGGTTAAATAACTTGTTGCCAGTTGATACAAAAGCACCGGTTGAGTAATTATCCAATTGGAGGCTGATACCTATTTGCTTAGTTAAATCCAGGTGACGGCCAGGCATTGTATTTTATTGTGTTTTCAAGTGATAAACCAAGAAAATCTGGCATGTAATTGTAAGAAGGAACATGATTCCCAGTTTTCACATTTTCCCAATAAAAATCGGACAGTCGTGCTGTGACTTTGTACTCCGTCTCCCTTACTTTAAAGATCCCTGAATAAAACCTAACGGGGCCGCCTGCCCTCAGGAGTCACCTCTTAAATAAACAGTCTGCTTTGTTTCACTTGATCCCACTATAAATGCAGCGGTTTATTAGAGAACATTGGAGAACAAACAGCATCATGAAGACTAAAGACAAAGGGAGAATTGGTCAACAGGACAACTAATAGTTGACCTTCATTGAGAAGTGTCACACGAGAAATAAGAAATATTATTAGTAGTTTCCCAAAAGTCACGCAGGATAAACAGCAAATATTTATTTATTTATTTGCTGTGAATAAAGGTGGTTTAATTCAACAAAACTCAACTCAACCTAAATGTAAAATGTTATACGTGGTGGAAAACGCACAGTGCAGATCAAGCTCAACACAGAATCCCCGCAGTGAAACACGGTGGTGGCAGCATCTTGCTGTGGGAGCCATTTCCTTCAGCTGAAGCAGAGACTCAAAGACGGAGCAATCCTGGAGGAAACCAAACGAGACGAGAGTTTCGTATTCAAACAGAAAAAAGGCCCTGAGAAAATAGTGGAAGTGTTTCGATCGAAGCCTATCACTGTGCTAACAGGCTTAGTCAAAGTCCAGACCTAAATCCAATTAGGACTTTGAGATTTCAAAATATGTTTTTTCCTCCTTCCGGTCTGAGGTTCAGCTGCATGCCAGACGTACTGAAAACGGTTTTAGGTAGATTTGAAAGTTCAACTTTGAATGTAGTAAATTGGGGGGGAAACACATTTCTAACCACAAAATATTTAATTTGTTTTTGCTTTGCTTCTGAAATAAATCCACAACCAGCTGTGCAGTTGTACACATGATTTTAAAAGCAGCCTGGTCTCACAGTGGGAGATCTTTAGAGGTTTCTCATCTAATTTGCCACCCACTTTTCCTACCGGTGTTATCTCTGAGTCCCTATTAAGAAATTGGATCTGTGTCAGTAATTAACATGCTGACATGTCTGAGCGTGAAATACATGAAAGGTTTCCTGTCGCTGCCGCATCAAGCTCTCAAACCTTTTAGGTGGTCTGCCTCAGATTGAGACCAAATCTCTGACTGTGTTTTATTTCCCCAACGTTTCAAGCAATTTACTTCATGAGTGCGTTAAATATTCCAGCACGGAAAGTGAAGGAAGTTCTTTTATTGAAAGATTTCAGATTTTCTCATCAAATCAATCTTCAGTTGTTTCAAACTAGAGGGTTTATTTTGCAGTGTAAGTTATTTTTTTTTCTCCCTTTGTCACAGTTCAAGATACTTTGATAGGATTCTAGCCAAAATGCATCAGTATTGTTGTATCGACACGCCTTTAAAAACACTGTGACATATGATCCAACTGATGCCTTTGTTTTTAAGGGGTTCTGTGGATTTGTTGTTAGCAGTCAGTGTCTTGCATGAGCATTAGAGAGAACTCAGAAGGATTTGATGAAACAAAAAGAAATTCAACCCGGATAATGGAAGTAGAGGCACAGAGTGTTTCGGAGCAGACTTCTGCCATCTTAAAACAAGTCCAACTAAAAGACGTAACTCACAGCGGCTCATGCGGAAGCCGTTTTACAGACCCGCTTCACACGACGAATGCAGAAGTAAAACAAAAGCGTGGAAGAAAAACTTTGATTTGTGTGTTTTTCTTTTACATTTAAACAGAATCTAAATGGGAAGATCAGCCCGTAGCGACGCCCTGCTGCCTCTTCAAGCAGATTCGTCTCGTTGCCGTGAGTTCGGTGCTGGCAGCGGAAACATCTCTGGCTGGTTTCTATCGAGACGACTAATAACGGATGTTGCTATTTTCTCAGCAGGAAACTCTTTCATATCTCGTCTCAGCAGGTCCCACATGGCCTGAGCTGAGCTCCAATATTCAGTCTCTGACTTTTACATTCTCCCACGGATCATAGCACCGCGTGAATGCGTTTGGTAAAATGTGACTAACATTTAGTAAATAAAACCCTTAAACGGATAAAAGAAATCATTGGTAAGCATGCGTTTAGTCAGTTTTCTTGGATTAGTATTGAATTATTTTGGTGGCTTGTAGGACTTGATTCTTAAAAGCCTATAAGCGTCTATTGAAGGTCATAAAAGGTCAATATTTGACTTTGAAGACATTAGCATGGATTGTTGAGGAACTCGCATGTAACGATGGAGAAAAAAGAACAAGATTAAGAAGGAGAAAAAGGTAAATCAGTGTGAGGTTTGTCGTGGAAAAAATACTATTTCCAAGCACTTTGAAATAGTATTTTTGTTCCAAGCCACGGGTTAAAATTTTTGCTAATAAAAATGTGAAAATTGCAGCTTGCGTGATTATTCAAACCTTCAGGTAAATACATTTTACAGCCACCTGTTCATTCTTCTATGTAGAAAATAAAAAATAAATTAAGCTCAAGTCTAGTAAGAACGGATATAAACTGTCTGTGAACATCAAGTTTTCAGGTCTTGACACAAATTTCCCAGCTGGATTCGGGTCTGGACATATTCATGATTGTAACACATCAACATGCTCGGGTCTAATCTGGATCTGGGCTTTTTACATAAACCTTTGACCAGGTCTATGTGAGTTTGTAGTAAGCGTAAATCCCATTGATTCCTTAAGTGCACAACCACAAAGCAGTGTGGAGAACACCCGGGTGTGTTGAAAGGGAGCGCATTATGTATTTTCCAGGCTCTTGATTTAAGCCACGGTCAAGCATCCACGTTGCTTTCAGTTGTAATGAAAACGTGGTACATATCAAAAACAACTTCAAAGAACTTTGCCTTTGCAATTTTGCCGTATCTAATTGGGCCTCTGTCTCTTTAAGAACCTCCTACTCTTTCTGACACTCCCCCCTTCAGAACGTCATCACAGCAGTGCGTCTCCAATGTCATTTACAGCCGCTCTTACGGTCGTTCTGGTTCGTAAAATGAGCTCGGCAGACGTGCAGTTCCACCAGGTGTTTGCTAATTGCTGCTGCCGCTAGTCTGCTGGAGCTGAGGATGAGGGGGCAGTGCTTGACTGGGGACTGCAGTCGCAACTCAAATACTATCTTTTATCCAGAATAATATGATAATTGAAAGGTGAGCCTCTTGTTCAGCCTCTAGCGGTCGATCTTCCAGGATTCCTCTCTGTTTGCTTCCGTCCGTCTTTTCATCAACTCTCACCAGTTTCTCTGTACATCTTACCAGAGTTTTCTCCTTCCGCTTATATATATGCGGCGTCTCGGACATGGTTTGTGGTAAGCTGATGTGGACCTTCCAGTGGCTTTTTATTTTTAACGCTCTAAAATGAAGGCCCTGTGTGTAGACTTTAACTGATAGTTGTCCTGTCAACAGATTGTTGCAGCTGAGCCGCGGATCACACCACTAATGTTGGCATGACTCCGTCCTCTTGGAGATCGCCAGGTTTTATTTGGTTGATTGTTTCCACCGTGGTCAGTCAGTCTTGGTGTTGTTTGTTGTTTTCTGAATTTGATCACTGTTTGGATCAACACTGAATTTGATCCAAACTGAGCATGTAGAAAAACATGGAGCTGGATTGGGCGTTCTGGTGGATCTTCAGCTTTGGAGCATGGGAAACGCTAAAGATGGACTGAAAACGCTGCTCAAATTTATAAATATATTTTTCCCGCTGATACCGGTTTGGTGTGTTGACTTCCTTTTTGTTCGGTTTCAAATCTTTATTATTTATAACTCTCAAACTTTTTTCTGTTTCAAACTTTTTTCAACTTCATTTTCTTCCAGTTTCACACTTTTTTTTTCTTACATTTTCAATATTTCTTTTCAGTTTCAAGCTTATTTTCAATTTCAAATCTTTTTTTTTTCCCCCTACCCTGTTTATGGTTCCAAACTAATTTTTCAACTACAAAGCTTTATTTTCAGTTTCAATACCTTTTTCGGGCTCGAATGTTTTCTCACTTTCAAAATAATTTTTCAGCTTCAGACTTCGTAACAAGGCGGCCTTTTGTGGCTGGATTTTACAGTGAGGATGAAAAGTTGAGTCAGAGTCAGGTGGAGCAGCAGTGGTTTATTCATCAATAAAATCATTTCACAGGTGAAGCTGCAGCCCTGGTCCAGCTGTGACGGACCAAACCACCTTTAATTCACAGGGGAATCTCAATTCACCAATCTCCACCTATTAAAACAAAGTACCTTTTACTAAATACAAACATTTCCATTTACTTTTTATACATTTTTTATGTTTTATCATTACACCATAAAGAAACACCACAAAACCCGTAAACAATTCCCCCCCACACTTTTCAGTGGCCTCTCCTGGAACCTATAAATGGTGTCTTTAAAAGTGCTTTTAAAGTGCTACACAGTGACTTAAGTAAAAACTGTTTGTTTTCTCAGTTCCAAACATTATTTCTGTTTCAAACTTTTTTTTTTAGTTTCAAAATAATTCTTCAGTTTCAAATCTCTTTTTTTTCAGTTCAATTTTTTTTTTCTTCTTTTGAACAAGCTTTAATGGCCCCAATTTGGCTCCATAGCAAAACATTAATTTCCTAAAACAAATTTTTATTTATTTCTGTATCATTTAATGGGCCTCCAGAGCACAGTAAGCGACGGAGCGGATAAAGAACCAGTTCAACATGAGTCAGTGTTCATTCAGCACTGGAGTGTCTGTGTGTGTCTCTCACATAGCTGACCTTGTGTGTTTGGTCTCCGAGGTAAACTCATTATGCCCTCGGCGGACTGCACCTGCTAGCTGAGTCTCTTCTGCGCAGAGTCTTAACATTTCATCACAATCAGTCCCAGGGACACAGACATGAAGTCTTTGTGTCTCTTTGTGGAAAGAAGCAGAAGAAAAAAAGTCTCATATTTGCGAGGGGCGGCTCTGTCGTTGTTTCGGGGGCTTTGCAGATCGTTTTATGTCAGGGGAAATTAAACTTGTGTCCGTCAGTCAGCGGGCTTTAAGCAGACGAACAGAACTGAAGTCCAGATGTTTAAAAAAAAAAACAACAAAAAAAAACAAAACAACGGGTGAAGCTGAAGAAAATTACATCCTAATAAAATAAAGGCAACTGTATTAGTGTAATAAAATATCGCAGACACGAGACGGTCTCCACCCTGTATGAAAAATCATACACTTTTCTTTTGGTAACTGCTTAAAGTGGACTTCAAAACAGTCTGCATACAGTCGGAGCTGTGATTCATGGTGAGCTTTTATTCCCCTGAACTTTGCCCAAAATGTCACTCGGCGAGTTTCCCTACCCCACCCACTTCCACTCGCCATCAGCAGGGAAAGAGAAGCCCCAAACCATGTCGGGTAGGAAAAGATGGATGGGTTTTGAAAAGACGAGCGGCCAAACCACGGTGAAAACGCAGAAGTCCTCCCCGAGTTCAAAACAAATATGGGTTAGGGTGAATGCCCACTGAAAAAAAGAAGAAAAAAAACACGGCAGGAAAGTCCAGAGTACTTAAAGCAGCCTGACAGTCTCTGGTCTAAACAAGCTAATCATAATGTACGACATATACAGTGAATGGGCGTACGTCGTTAAAAGGTAGATTTGACCTTGAGTTTTTAACCTGTTTCAAATTTAAGCTTTATAAACATCCTTCTAACCCATTTTGACATAAAGATCTGGATCCAGCTGTAAGATTAAGGCTTACTTTGTTGTCCGCTACAGTAGAATTGCATCAAATACTCTAAATCGAACCAGAAACCCTGAAACTCTTAGGATACCTAAACAAAAAGACACTCATGATCAGCATTTCCATTGTTTTTTTTAAGCTAGTTGAGTAACTCCAGAATGCAAAATACCTTAAAAAAAACTAAGATAACAGAGAAGGACTTCCATTTGGAATAACAATATAAATTGGTGCAGACAGAAAACTGTTGTTGGTTGGGTGTGTTTGCACTTTGGATTATTTCCTTGGTTGTTTTATGCTCAGCTTCTTAGTTTATTCTCGCTTTTCCTTCAATCTTTGATTTCCCCTTGGTTGTTTTTTTTTATCTCCTCATCAGTTACTGTCATGTTCAAGTCAGGTTTATTCAAGGACAGCACATCAAGCAATGCTACAGGTTGAAAACGTGACGTGAATTATTAGGCCATTATCGACGTAGCACTGGAGAATGATGTCAAAACAATAGTTACCAAGACTGTTCATCATGACAGGATTAATAGCAGGTAAGACTTTGGACAGGAAATCCTTTTGTTTTTTCTTTAACTAGTATTCTTAATAATAACCCCCAAAATCCTACTGTTATACTACTTTTCCACCCTGTAAAGTTACCAACAATTGCCAAGGCTTAAAACAAACAAAAACCTCGTCATAAAAAAGAGCAAACGGGTCCAAATTTCTCCTCATACATTTTCATCTCCTCCTTCCTTCCGGTTTATCCCCTCTTTCCTGTTTTCCCGTCTTGCTGGTCTTTAAGGCCTGCTGCACACGTGCCCTGAAAACAAAGCAAGAACGAAAACAACAATAAAACAGGGCTCTTTGTTGTGGGAAGCAATTCAACAACTCCACCGGCATCAGTTTGACGATGAGAGGGGAAAAAGCCCCGGCGGGGACGCTTAAAAGACGTTTGTTCGCTCGGTGGAAGAACGACAGAGGTGGAGCACGGGAAGATAATTTCTATAAATAATTCTGAATAAAATCATGCCAGAAATTCCCCTGGACGCAGCCTCCGTCCAGGGGCTGCAGTCTGGCTTAAGAGACAAAGGATATGACTGATTTAGAGAAAGTCTCATAAAATGAAATTGAAACATGCTGACAGGAACGAACATATTTAAACCGGCGAAGGCAGAGATGTCTTTGGGAGAATGAGAGGAGCCGCGTAATTAAAGCTGACAACGACGTGAGACGTGGAGCCCGAAACGGAGCAAAGGTCACGTGTCAAAGAGGCGAGAGGTCAGGGGGAAATAACGGGCCCGCAGCAGTCAAGTGTTCGAAGAAGCAGCATTAAGAGTAGATGCGGCGTAAAACCCGTTTATACCGGAAACTAAAAAATGTGGAAATAAGCTACATATGTTTGTCAAAAAGAAATTTAAAACAATTACAGGATGTTTTTATGGAGGAATGAGGGGATTTGTGTGTGTGTGTGTGTGTGTGTGTGTGTGTGTGTGTGTGTGTGTGTGTGTGTGTGTGTGTGTGTGTGTGTGTGTGTGTGTGTGTGTGTGTGTGTGTGTGTGTGTGTGTGTGTGTTTACAACCTAAACTCCATCTCTATTCTAACTCAAAGATATTCTGTCAGCACAGATGTATCTCTGTTAGAAGTGGCACCACTCCACTGCAAAAACACAAACTCTTACCCAGTAGTTTTGATCTAGTTTCTAGTGCAAATATCTTAGTGATATTAAGGCAAAAGCTAACTTTTCAGCAAGATATAGGAGCTTTCTTTAAGTCAAAAATGATTTTAGATTGTTTTTCCGTGTTATAAGTGAAATAAGGAATTATTGACAAGCTCCCATATCTTGCTGAAAGGTTAATAAACCAAACTATGCACACACTTGATTGAACGATGTCTAAATTTGGTTGACGCGAAGCCTCCGTATTGAAATTGAGTCAGTGTATCCTTCATTCTTTTTAAGCTCTTAAGAATGTTTCTTTGCGCTTTCAATGTAGAAACGTCTAATTAACAACCCGTGTCTTTCCTTTTGCAAACATGTCATGTGGCGGAGTCCCGTTCCTCTTCGCCACTCTTCAAAACGCGAGACAAAAAGAGCTAAACTTAAAACATGTCTTCAGCTACAGTTATAATTAAGATGATTTTCGAAAAGAGCAGGACAAATTCCAATACGGCACATTTTTTAAAAAAAAAAAAAGGTGACCCATCTTTTTGACTAAACTGGTCTGAAATCAGATTTGCATCCCCCACCAAATCTACAACAGCGAACCTTTTTGTTGATGATTCAGGCATTTCCCTCGTTTACATCCAAATAATTCCCTCCTGTATGACCTGGCTGTTTTTACAGTGGAGGACTGAAAATGTCGGCTGATGTAAAATAATCCCCGCTCTGTTCAGTCATCTGCTGTCACAACATGACCCCGCCCGACCCTGAGGCTCTGCTGTTGAGCCGCAAAGACAACAGAGCCAATAAACTGCTCCTCCGCTCACCTCCTCGTTCCATCTTTTCTGTTTTAGGCTTTTACAAGTTTTTGTATATAGAAACTAAAATCAAAAGGAAGCTAGTTGTGAAAAATTATACATGATATTTAATGTAAAGCTGCAGTATGTAACTTTAAAAAAATTAGTTAGTTTTTTTTAACATATTTGTTAAAATTATCACTGCGTCATGACAGTATGAGACAGATGATCTGTGGGGGAAAAAATATCAGTCAGGAGAAATAGCTCCCAATACTAAATGCAAAGATAAACCGCTCAGTCAGAAACAACCAATCAGAGACAGGAGGCGGGTCTTAGCGCTGTCAATCACTCTCGTGCTCTGCCAGCTACAGCTGGTTCATCACAGCGTAGCCAGACACGAATGCTGGGGCTAGTTAGGATGGCCACAGATGATGGGAGATGAACAGTTTTCTCTGCTATTAGCATGTTTAGCGGTGAGTACATGGGATTGATTGACAGAATTAAGACCCGCCTCCTGGGTCTGATTGGTTGTTTCTGACCGGGGGGCAGACATCAACAGTAGCTTAAGGAGGAGGTGGAGGAAATGAATCTATTCACAGATTATCTGACTGATATTACACTGTGGTAGTGTGGGCTGGTGGTAGTTATAAAAAAGGGTAAAAACAACATTTTTGTAAAAAAAAAAAAAAGCAGCTTTAAGCCTATAGAAATGGACAAAATTGTCAAATTTCTTTTCTTTTCTTTTTTTTTTTACTATTCCCTTTAACGGTTTAAGTGCCACTCAAATTGAATCTTCATTGCTACTTACAACAGAAATGAAACAGTTTCTGGTGAGCATACCTAAAAAATAGCAGTCATTATCTGGGAGATAGAAAAAAAAAGAAGAGTGAAATCTTGGGTGGGCTTCCTCTAACTTCTGCCTCACAGAGGATGGAAATCATTAAGGTTTCTGGGTAAGACGACTCCACAGGGCTGCACGACGAGATGAACAGCAATTACAGATCATTTAATTAAACAATGTGCATTTTGGAACGACCATTTCCAAATGGATTTTTTTCTCTCTCTCACGAAAGTAAGAAGTAAGAGCTGCTAAACGAGCCAGCGTGGGAAAACGTTTTGCACGGACCTACAAAGTTAACATCAATTGCGTTTTTTTGGGGTCTTTCATTTGGCATAAAAGCAAAGCAAGTCAGTAAGACAAGAAGGACAATTCTGTTTTATTTCTTTTTTTTTTGTGTGCTTGTCTTTTATGTGTTTTAGCATAATCACAATTTAGCACAGTCAGTGAGCCCATCGCTCATAGCAAGTCACTGACGCATCAGGAAGGCCTGGAAACAGTTTCCCGAAGGTCAAACTGAGCCTCAGAATGGGGTGTAGAGGTTTTAGGTGCCTTCATGACAACCTTCTCTTGGTTTTGTTTGAATGGCCTGAAAAACAGAAAATATCCAATGATTAGAACAATCGCTTAGTGATGTCTGAGGAGAATGGAAAGACTGGTTTGAGAGAAACAGCAGCAGCTCTCATAAACGGTCTGGAACCACAACATGAAGAATACCAACTCTGGAAAGCACAACGTATACAGTTCTACAATTACAGTGGTGCATTTCTTCTGAGCAGATGCTTAGGACAGGTAAATGTGTGGATGAGCCATAACTTTCTTCAGCTGAACAGAAACAAAACTGAACTTTTTATCTTTGGACCCAAAGAGGAACAAATCTAGGGTCAATGCTGAGCTTCAGTTATTAGAGATAGAAACCAGCAATCAGGCCCAAAATGGCCCATGATGGACTCTGACCTTTCAGACCCTTCAGACTCACATAAAGACAGTTACAAAGTCGGCCTTCTAATACCTGAGGAACATTTCCAGACTTAAAGAACTAATGTCCCAGCAAGATCTAGAGAAACTCGTCCAGAGGTTTATTGTTAGTTGCAATGATTAGTGCAAGTTTCCTCACAGGTCTGCTTCATAATGTATAACTGTTTTATATAAAGGTACTGATGTATTATGAAAATGTCTGATGTAAAGCACTTCGACCGGCCTTGTTGCTGAAATATGCGATACAAATTAACTTGACGTCACATGTCGAACCTTGAAGCAAATTAGAGCAAAGAAAGAAGAAAACCAGCTAGATTTTCTAAAAAGTTACTTGAAGTAGCAACTTTCCTGCAACGTCCGCTCTTAATGGAATGGAATATTGCTGCAATTAATTTCATTCCCTCTCAATTTTTTTTCCTCTTTCGACAGAAGACACATTTGACGCGATTTTTCTTTGTTTAGAGTTTTTAAAAATTTTATCTTTACAAGCTATTAAGCACAAAATAAACTTCATTTGGACATCTCTCTCCTCTAAAGGAAACCTCAAGCCCTCTGCCTCTTGACCTTTATTGCGTCTTTCTGAACTTCATTGCACTCAAAGGTCGCGCGGGCCTGGAGACGCATGCGATAAATTAAGTTGGTTTCACAGTGTTTTTGAACATTTTGTTGTTAGAAGCAGCAAAATGTTGCTTTTCTTGATGCAGGTCCATTAAAGCAACGTCACAACGGTAACCAGTAAAATGTTTCTTTGGGGGAAGAAAACTGAGAATGTGTCAAAATAAGTTCTATATTTCACAGTTTTCTAAAGTCCCTGGGTAGATTCTTTTCAGTTTTGTGCAAAACTCGCTTCTCGCTGAATAAAAATGTTTTTTTTTTGTACGTTTTAAAGTAGTCTTAAGCTTCAAGGATTTATAGTCGTTTTTAATGTGCTTAAAAAACATCCATACTTCTCATGTTTAGTATTAAAATACGCAGGTAGGCCAACGATGACATATTCCGAGACAAATGCTTCACACGTGGAGGCTATGGATATATTATAGCATGCTATGTGCTTTGTACGCACGCTAACTCTGAACCGGGGGGGGGGGGGGGGGGGGAGTTTAGTGGCTTGCAGGGTCCAGTTAAGCCGCCGTCAAGTCCAAGAATCTGTCTGCCGTTGGATTTCAACCCATTCATTTATTCATCTGCGTTCCTCTTTCCAATAATCCATCCATCCACCCATGGCAAGTTTTGACTGCTTCCATTACAAGCAGATTGTTCAAATAAATCAAGCCTCGCTCTCTTTACGTTTTTTGTGTGTTTCCCCCCGCCCCCGACTTCTTTCTCTTTTCTCTCGGCACCCGGCAGCCGTCCATGTGGAACAACGTCTCTAAATAAAAAGCACATTGAGAGGCTGATGAGGATGACAGACTGTAAACTGGGAATTTGTTCTCCTTAGCAAATAAGATTCACCTTTTGTACAAAGCATCCATTGGGGTCGAGTTGGTAGAGTTGGAAACCCTCTTTTTTTTTGATAACATGTACATATTATTGTGATGCAAATTACAAGAAGCACCAATTTGACTGCTTTGTATCACAAATAGTGAGTTTGTTCATCACATTTCAATGCACATAACAGGTCAGATCATTAAGCTGCAGTACGTAAGTAAAAAATTTTTCTCTTTACATATTTGTTGAAACTGTCACCATGTCGTGACAGTATGGTGAGACAGGTAAACTGTGAAAAAACTCCCCTGCCTTCTCCCATTGCTGACTAACTAACAACCAATCAGAGATAGGAGGCGGGTCTTAGTGGTGTCAATCACTCTTGTATGTGTTTGCCCTTCGTCCATTACAGCAGTGGTCCCCAACCCCCGGTCCGTGGACCAATTGGTACCGATTCCAGAAGAAAATCCAGTAAAACCCACAACATACCAAACGTGAATTTCTAATAATCAAACACGGATGACGATGTAGAAGCAGCAGTGATAGTTTGTGGCTCATTTTAAGCGATAAAAGACGTAACTAAAAGAAAAGGCGTTTGATAAAAGACGGAAGGATCAGCTGCTCTATTTGCTGCACTATGATTTGGAGGCGAGTTATGTTTTTTCATAGTTAACCATTTTAACTGAATAAACATCCATGTTTATTAAGCACATGATAGTTTCCACATATCATCTCCGATGTCCACCAGACTCTCGGTTGCGCCATGTCAGCCGTTTGGGATTCCCCTCCGTGCTTATTACGTCACCGCGTTTTCTGATTGGCTACCTGTCACATTCAACATGTTGGGGAAACCAGGACAAAAAAATGTGAAATTGTGCCATGTGAAGTAGGCTTTAGCTTACCCACCAACATGCAGAAGCCTTATCTGACGACTTACAATAATATCTGCTTTATTTATTTATTTCAGCTTTGAGAACAAAGCACTGTAACAAGACTGGTTTGCTTACAGGGACATGTGTTGTAATATAGTGAACTCTGTGTGCAAACAGCTCTAATGCTACTGTCTTAATTTGTTATTCACTGTACTAACTAGTCATATTCAATATTCTTAAGTTATCCAGAGAAAAATGTTCAATGCGGGTATATATTCATCAGTCGTCATTTACTGAAATAGCTTTTGATGATTATTACTGAAAAAAAAGAATTAATTATAAAATTATAATCAATCAAGACTGATAAAAAATTATAGTTTACAATGAAAAGGGACTAATATTTGATTGTGGAAGTGTATGCTCGATTTGTGCTCTAACCACAAACCAAACAACAATCTCATGTAAACTCTTAAATCCACCACTAAGTCATTAAACGCATGAGTAAAAATGCATCAGTGACCAAACAACACAGATGATAACAATAATAAGTCATTTTAATACTGTTCTGTTCTCAGCATTGGTAAAATATATACAGAAATGCTACAAGTGAAACTAACAAACAAACAAAGAAGACAACGATAAGAAAAGACAATTTTCCCTAAACAAACTGGGAAGGTACTGTTAAAAAGCATGTGTAAAAAAAAAAGTATTACAAACAGAACCTGCTATTTTCACTGGCCAAAGAAAAATGGAGAATCTTCTAGTTACAAATTTTGTAAAACTGTTTAAAAGAAAACGGGAAGACAAAACTGGTGATGGATGGTCTTGGTTTATATATACTGTATATATATATATATATATATATATATATATATAAAGATACAGAAAAATGAACAAATAGACAAAACTTTTAAAAAGTAATGAGGGTTTTTGACAAATTTAACTCCAATGAAGTTGATGTTTCAGTTTATCCAGTTTATACAGTGTGGCATGGGGCAAAATAAAAAACCTTTTGAGATGTGTACAAAATCACAACGCGACTCTTTAACGTTTTCACAATGACATCGCTTTAAAAACACATAATTGCTCTCATTAATTTTTTTCCCCGCCATGAAAATTAAATAAATAAGTATGACGGAAACCCCCAAAGTGTGTCACAGTCTCGCTGCACGTCACAGAAGCCCACTCTTGCTGTGTCGGGGTTGTTATTGTTGTTACTCCGTTATGGAGAACAAACACAAACATTATTTTGAGCTGAACATGTTGTACATCTTCAATAGAGAAATATTAATAGCATTAATTGCAATTCTATTTCGATGTTAAATTTGGATTAAAAATGCAAACTTGTGTGCATTTTTAAGTTTGTGTTTTATTGCTACCGGTGTGCTTTGATAAGGTCTCGTGAGAATTAGACTGGTATTTATCTTTACGCAAACTGTAACTTAGGAAACTTTTAAGTGATGTTAACAAAAATGACAAGCAGTAAAAATAACCATGACGATACATCTTTTTTTGTAGGGCAAATGTCAGATTTCTGAGCAAAAGACACCCCAAAATCAAACTGTATTTTAATGATTGAAAATATGAACACAATTCATTGCTTTTCCAGTGGATGAGTGATTTTAGCGTTACTTCTTGACACATAAAGCTATTGTCTCTCTTAAAACAAGAAGTGACCACCTGGTGCAGTACTGGTGTACACAGGAGGACAGTTACTTTACAAGAACAAGATTTGTTTAATGAGACTATGTCAATTTACATATTCCCATTAAATATTGAAATATTCCCATCTGTTTAGTGCCTAATTAACTTGGAAAAACGATATACTCCTGATAAGAACTATAAAGTTAATCTATGCTGAAAGTATGGGTGAACTACGACAGGTTTAGACGACAACAGGTCTGTTCCACCCCACACTCAAACAGTTTCTCTTTTGGATTATAAAACAATCTGGACTAAAATTTTGGATTTGGAAAGAGGGAGAAAGACACGACACAGTTAATGCCATGAAAGTTTATCAGGTTGGAGAATGTGTCATTTTACAACAGTTTTTTTTTTATTTTTACGTTTGTTGTACCCTGCTGCTACAAACCATCTAAAGCATTCAACCCATTACTGGTCTTTGTAAATGGTCCTTCTGCTGTTTTGCCGCAGTAATTAGCTTCTGATGCTACTCATCTTTCTCCATGTCTGAGCCAAATGAAGGAGTGAGTTTTACTACAACTAGATTTTATACCAACGTTTTACCTTTGTTTCCACCCACCACGTCTTGTATTAGTGTAAAATTACATTTTATGGTCAAAAAGAATATTATGGATAATGGCCTCTTTTCACCAATGCCTACTCAGCGTGGCTCAGCTCGGCTCTACATGGTGATGAAGGTTTTCCACTTGTAATGGTTATGCTTTAACAGCCCATTTTTTAAGACCCTACTTCGCTGGGGTTTGCTGAAAACGCAACATCAGGTGGACTAGGGAGTCACTAGAGTAACTCCCCTACAATAACTTGACCCACCATTTATAAAAACTCACATTCACTCTATGTGAAGTTTTTAAGTTACCACATTTCTCCTGATTTCTTCCCCTTCACTGGACAAATTACCTTACAAAGGTTTTTGATAAACTTTCATTTGAGCCGGGACATTTTGATAGCATCGCTCATGTCCTGGGTGTACATTGCATTATGCTCTGTAGTCCAAGTTTTCTGTTTCAAACTTAACGTGATCATATTTCCGTTCTTTGTTTTTCAAGAACCAATTTTCTTGATTCTGGACATAGAATATAGTGAAGGTGTCTTGAGCTGAACAAAAATAAAGAGGAAAAGTTGACATGATGAGACATAATGACATTATGCCCTTTGAGCAGAAACAACTATTGCTTCATCTCTCAACAATATTAATACTAAATGACTATTTACAAAAAAACGCAGTAAAATTTACAAAAAATGCAGAAAACCAACTGGTAAAACAGCCTCTCTGTAACGGCACAGAATAATACAAATAAAGTCCATTTTACTTAATCTTTCACAGTAAATTTAATTCCAGAGAAGCCAAAGGCTCTGCCATGTAGGAAACTGTGGTGGTTCTGGAGAAACTGCAGAATCCCAAATCTGTGTTGGCGAGGTTTGTTTTGTCCTTACATTAGACAATGTTGACGCTTGAATCCAGACTTTGAACAGCGGTTATAGTCTGTAATAATTTGCAAAGTTTCCGAACATAACTTTGTTGTTGCTTCTCCAAATCTTCGCTTTGTAGCAGTCATCACAAAAGAAACAAATGCAGTTTTCAGTGCAACTTCTTTTTTCAATCCCTTGCAGGTACTTGAAAGTCCATTGACATTAAAATGTATGATTCAAAAGTCTTCATGTCTTTAAACCTCTGGCACTTCTCCAGTTCAAGGCACTTTTTCAGTTTCAGTATTCCCATATCCAGCAACAAGATTAAAGTCTTTCTCTTTCTTTTAAGCAAAGAAAAAAAAGTAGAGTTATAGTAGGTCACTGCTAGCTGGCACTGTCCACTAAAAAGACCCTTCTAATTGATTGCACTTGATTTATTGATTGGATTAGATGTTCCACTGCCATCCTCCATTCACTGAATTTCAATCGCGTCTTCTTCATTGTCCCATAGTGGTTAAGCACATTTGGAATATGCTGTGATCTGAAATCCCATTGTTTTGAGTCTCTTAAATATATAATCTGGTATGTTATTTCATCATATGCACAACAAAGGACAGAAAGTGCCCTATCTCCAATAGTGGACATCTGATATGGGTATGAAAAAAACTAAGAGAGATATAGCAGGTTCAGAAAGTCCCAATGGAAACTCTGCTTAGACTCTGCTCAGCGTTAGAAATAAGACGGCTTCAGTGTTGCTTGATTGTTATTTGATGGACAGTGTCCTTGCATCAAGGGTGCTTCATAGTCCAAACTTCCATTTTGTTGCAGTAATGGAGGGAGTTGTGGGGTCTGGCAGCGATCTGCCTCGGGCTGTTTGAGAGGTAGTGTACCATTGACTCCGTTCTCTAGATGAACCTTTTTACCCTCCAAGTCTATTGCCTCAGGATCTGCTGAGCCCAGCTCTAGCTCCATTTCTGAATTTGCCTGCCTTTTCTTCTGTACACAGATGATTGTACCAGCCACCAAAACCAACACCAGGACTAATGCTAGGACCGCCAGCGCTGCAATGAGATTCTTTGTCATAGGGGTGTCTAGATCTATCAAATGTTCTACAAAGACAGTAGGACTAGTGCGAGCCTCTGTACAGGGACCCAGTTCTACAGAGCTGTTGCCTTTATAAATGATCTTTTCTCCAAGAGGACTGACACAGACCAAGTAGGTACAGTTTGGGTTCAAACCTCGTAAAGTGTATACAGGGTAGTATGTTGGCAAACTCAGCATTTGAGGGCGACGGTCAGGGCCAGAGAGGTTACGATAGGTTAGCCTGATGCCACGAATGTTAGGCCGTGTCCCGATGAAGCGGTGCAGGTCAAGGAGTATTGATGTGGATGTCACCTCCCGTGAGCTGATCGCATCTAGTTTATCTGGCATTGCTGAAGTCACCAGAGAGACCTCTGTTTCAGATTTCTGCGGGACCTCGGGAATTTCACAGTAGTCGCCAGATGATCCCGAAGAGCACAAACATTTGAGTAGGCCATTCGGGTCAAAATAGCAAGTCCCTCCATTCAAGCAGATGTTTTGTGGGCAGAAATGTAACTCGTTTTCCACAACAGTAGAGCTAGGAGACACTGGAGGATCTGATCCGAAGGATGGGTTGTCTGTTATGTAGGAAAAAGTTTCATCACTAGGTGGTAGAGGGGGAGGGATAGCATTAGTATGGGTGGTTTCTGGAGAGGTGGTAGGGATTTGGGGAACTGGGGTGTTTTCTACAGGGGAGCCAACAGATTCTGTTGTGGTTAGTGGACATCCAAAGTCGTTGTGCTCTAATGCCGAAAGTGTCTTCCCAGCATTAACGAGAGGAAAATGGCATCTGGTTTCCTCTGGTCGCTTCAAATTGACTTCCTTCTCTTTTAGCCAGACAGGGAACCAGGCTAGTGGACAGAGACAGTTGAAGGGGTTCTCAGCTACGGTCAGTTGTGTCAACTTTGAGAAGCTTTCAAAAAAACCTTCAGGAAATCCCTGGAGATTAACTCCGCTTAGATCCAATTCTTGAAGTGCAACCAGTTGCTGAAAGTCACTCACCCTCAGCTCAAAAAGTGGGTTAGCAGCTAGGCTTAGTTTCGTAAGCCCCTTGAGGGATTCCTGCTTCAGGGCTTGAGGGACTTCCTTTAACTGATTCATTGACAAGTCAAGTTCATGAAGGTTTTTCAGGGAGGCTACAAGATTTTCATCCAATGACGGTAGCCCTAATGAGGACAATTTTAGGGCTTCTAGATGGGGAGTATGAAGATGTGAACGTTCCAAAGATGGGAGTTTATTGTCACTGAGGTCTAAAAGAAGTAGCCTGGGGAAATTGAGAAAAGGCAGGGAGGTGAGCCTGTTTCCTTGCAGCTTCAACTCCAACAGCATCTCTAAACCTTCAAAAGCTTCCCAATGAATGCTCTGAATGAGGTTTCCATGGAGATACAGCCTCTCTAACTGGCCCAACCCTGAGAAGCTGTCTTTGGAAATGTGAGTTATATGGTTAGCAGAAAGGTCTAAGTTCTTCAATTTAGACAGCGACTTAAAAGCCATGTCAGGAATTTCCGCTAACTTATTCTGGCTCAGGTCCAGTGACAGCAACTCGACAATGTCTTTGAAGTCATCTTGGGCCAAGGTTTCAATATCGTTCTGAAAGACGTATAGATGCTGGGTGGAGATGGGGACACGGGGTACAGTGCTGGACCGCCTGTAAATGCAAAACACTGAGTTTGGGGAGATGCAGGAACAGGATTCTGGGCAATCAGTGGAGAACACCACTTCAGAGGCCAGTAGGAAGCATACGATGTAGAGGAACATGATGACGGCAGCCCAACGCTCTGAAAAACATAAAACAGAAAGAAAAAGGTTAATTTTGATTTGCTGGTTGAGCAGGTCATATTTAAAAGACATTTTGAAATTATGTGTGAATGCTTTCCTGTCCACATTTTTAACTTTAGGTACAGCCGTAGACCCAACAATTGAAATGCAGACTTCTACTCATTGTTGGAAACGTACTAAGCTAATTGTTGGATAAATTTGATCCAAATTTGTTGGCAGGAAATATTCTGCCAACAAATGTACAATAATTTTCTGGTGAAGCTGTCTGACTTAAGAAATTGCAAGTGTGTGATGCAGCTTATATGGTCTTGTAAAAGTTATTATATTTAGGAGATGTTTGTACTTTTAGTTTGTCCCCAAGCCAAAACCCAAGTCAACTTCATCAAGCACTATGCCCTCTGTATAAATTAAACTGGCTCCACCAACTGTGTCACACAACTATTGTCTGCATATTGATTTTTAAATTATTTTATTTCTTGCCCTTATTTTCCTATTTCTGTAAATGTTGGACATAGCAGTACCTATGCCTTAGGTCAGTGGTTCTCAAACTTTTTTCATTGATGTACCCCCTTAAAAATATATTTTTAGTCAAGTACCCCCTGACACGGGCAAAATATTTTTGGAATAAAAAAGAGGTACAGTGCTGTAAAATCACTGTCTGATTTATTAAAGCCAAACAACTTATATCAGTGAACCTGACAAATACATCCATATTGCAAACATGGCATGGTTAAACAAAAAAGAAAAACAGAAGACGGTGACCACCAGGAAGGTATAAAACCAGTCAAAACTGAAATATGCAAAACGCTGCTAATTTATATTGGTCTCTGTAATGGTACAAAATTAAATATATACATAAATAATAATTCAGTGCATGAACACACATTTATATTTTATCAAACTTTTTACAAACGAATTTTTCCCAAGACTTATTATGAGGAGCCTGCTGATTTTTTAAAGATATTTTGAAAAGCTTCACGTACCCCCTTCAGTACCTCCACGTACCCCCAGGGGTACGCGTACCCCCATTTGAGAACCACTGCCTTAGGTAATGCAATTATTTCGTCAGTACTTCAAACCATTGGATGTCAACTCATATTTTTCAGCTTTTCTGTTTTGATCCTATTTTTAATCCATTCATTTTTTTTGCCAATGGTTTTACTGCACCTTCTGTGTTTATCCTGGTGTTTTTCTCGCAGTTTCTGAAAAACGCTTAATAAATAAAAACTGATCAATTGATCGCTTGATAGTTCTGTCTAAAATGCCATAATTTAGACGTAAAACCAGAAAAGCAAAGCGTTTGTACTTTCTTGACCACCACAGCATGCCGTTACTTTCACTTACTGAATCAAAGTAGCAGCTCTTTGGTTTCAGACCAAATGAGAGCTCTCTGCTGGGATGAAAATACATTTAGATTACTAGACTTTCACTATGTGCGGTCACTTACTGTTTATGGAACATTAGAGCCAGTCATTTCAGGATCCCAGAGTACTACTGGCACACACCGAGTAATTTGATGACAGGAAAAGAGAGGAAATATAATTATGTGTTAGTATCAAAACAGGAAGAGCAAGAGGAGAAACTGGGACAGCATGTTATCTTATGAGACTTAGTGGAATATTAAAAAAAATATTTTTTTATTTGTTCCTTTACTTATTGTAGTTTTACTTATTGACCTATGACCCTATTTTAAACCAGACAAAGTAATTAGACATGCAGCTTTTCATCTACAAAGAAAGTAAATTTCACTTGAGGACTCAATAAGAAGCTTTTCGTTTGTTTTAAGTAAAAACGACACATCCATCATTCTTTGAACACGATGTGAGTTGCCAGTTTCAGGACGGTGTGTATGCGGTTTTGAATGTGCCCACGAGACGTCAAGATGGCAACACAAACTTTGGCTGACCTTCTCTGACTGACTAGTTATTTCAACTTTGCACTTGATGCTGACCTTCACATGGACAAGTGTGAACCAAAACCCAGCTACACTGCCGAGCCAAAAAGTGTAAATGTAAAGAAATGTATAGAATTAGCGTCATGGAAAATGATGTGACGTTAATAACATGGTTTTAGGTCCATTTTAAGAATGACAGCCAGAGCATTTTGTCTCCAGGACTTGAGTAGGGTCACTACAAACTCTGAGTTTTTTTGTTGTCGTTTGTTTGACAGTATTAGAGAGGGATTAATAACAAGAGTTTTGACAAACCAATTATTTCAAGACGTTTACACTGTGTAAGTATTTGAAAATTTATGACAACAGATGCTTAAGTGGAAAATATCATGTATTTTCTAGGAACGCCATGTCATTTAATAACACAAATATAACTTCAAAGAAATTTGACTTTGCGATTTAACGCCTTGAAATTCGGCCTCTGCCTCTTTAAGAAGCTCCGGCTCTTGCCGACACGTTGCCTTCAGCATGTCATCGCAGCAACATTCTCCATGAAGTCATTTTCAACTGTTCTCCTAGTTTCACCAAGTGTTTGCTTATTGCTGCTGTTGCTAGTCTGGAGGAGCTGCCTGAGGAAGGTGAGGGCTGCTCTGTAAGGCGGAAGCTGGGCTTTCAGATTGCAGCTCCAAGGAAGAGCTTTATGGAAACAGGTGGCGCTTTGTGAGCAAGCCACTAAACGGCAACTAGCGATTGAAGGATTTCTCAAAAATGCATGAAAGAATCAACACAACAACCTGGGTATGTTCTTGATGATGGATCAGTTATCCATGGTGCTCTTTACACCACACAAACAGAATTACAGAAATACGTAAATACCATAAACTTGCAAATTAAATCTTTTTTTTGTTCCAACGATCCCAAATTTATTGTGACAAATTTCAAATTCACAAAGAGATCACAGCAGTATAAATAATACACTTTTCATTTGCAACATAAAAGTTGTTATCTTCTTAACAACAATAAGGAGACCAATGAACTTCTAAAGCCTGCAAGTCAACGAAAAGATGCACAAAACCACATGGTACAAACATACATCTCAAGGTGCTGTTTGGACACGTCCCTTGCTTCAGCAGCAGGGGATTTGGGGTCTTTCAACCCATATCCCTCACACACATATTACTGCATATGTTTCCACAAGCGCATGCATAAACTCAGTCCACTACACAGCTGGATTCTGTTACCCACAGTTCACTGCAGCAATCGGTCACTGTGAGACAGAATGAGAGACCCACATAAACCTTCATCCTCCCCTTGTGATAAGACAGAGACAGTGGGAGAACAGAGAATGAAGTCTCCATCTGTGTTTCTCTACTATCTTTCTGCAAAGGAGCAGTATTATGTGTTTTCCAGGCACATAGTGCCCTTTTTGAAGCACAATAAAGTAACTATTTTAACTTCAGTTGTTCTAAAAATGCTGTGCATGTCAAATAGGACTTAAATGAAATTTGACTTGGTAATTTAACACCTTGTTAGTGGGCTTCTGTCTCTTTAAGAGAATCTTGCTCTTCCTGAAACTCCGCCTTCAGGAAGTCATCACAACATGGCTCCTCCATTAACCCTTTAATGGAGGGTTTCCATTCACCAGCGTTAGACTAAGAAGTAGCTTGTATAATGAGTTTGGCAGATGCACCAGCTGTTTGCTAATTTCTGCTGGCTAGTCTGAAGGAGCTGACAAGGGAAGGTTGCTCTGTGAGGCAGAAGCTCAGTAGATTGGAAACTGTGACTCTGGGGAGGAGCTTCACCTCGAAGGTGGAGCTAGGTCCACCCAGCCGTTTCGCACAGCTGATTGGTTGCCATGGGAGATTAAGGGATTTCTCAATCATGCATGAAAGAATCAAAGTATGTTTTTGATTAGAGAACAAAATTATAACATGATGTCAAGCTAAAAAAAAAAAAAGTTTATTTTACATAATACTGCCCCTATAATGAAGACTCCCACTGCGCTGTGTGTGATTTGCTACAGGACAGCTAACGGCAGTTATCCTGCCAAGAACAGGGCTTTAGGCCAGCTAGCATTACGAAGATTATGAAAGTCACATCAAGCGACTAGGTGAGTAACGTGACTTTACAGCATCTTTAAATCACTAGAGGAAATCTTCAAATCAGACAATAAAGGCTTCACCAGTGAAGGAAGGCAAAAGGTGAAGAACTGAGAGCCGGAGACAAAGAAGCAAAGCTGGGATCATAAATTGTGTTAAGAGAGTTTACTGGGAGGTTACTTCATTTTCTTTCGGAATGAAACGGGGACTTGAGTTATTGGCACCAAATTCCCAAAGTGAAATATCCTGTTACCTCATGCCTGAAAAGCTTACCAGTCAAATCTGTTTCACAACTTCCAATCTTCCTAAAACTCTTGGTGTGTCAGTGGTGTGTGAGGAGTTAAAGTGCGACCAGGATACGTGTGCTGTTGCACAGGAATGTTTGCAAATAGGCGCACAGACATATGTGTGCGCCACGCATACTGAACCCACAATTATCTTACAATTCTCATATTGTAAGCGTATAGCTAAAACAGAGCCATAAATATTAATTTATCATTTAAATATTGGAATATTGTGAAGTATGGAGTATCGCTGCGCTTCCCCTCCCCCTCCTGTTGCTGTAAGAAAAAGAAAATCAAATTTCACCATGAAGCTTGACAGTTGGCAGGGATTAGTTCATACATGATACAAGCTAATCTGTGGATTATGTGCTAATCGTCTGACCAGCATTTCCATCTGAGTAGATGAGTAGACAGAGCCATTTAGATAATACCTGTCTTGTGGTAGATAACTTGTTAAAACACCAGGTCTTTGAAGTGCTTGTTTACAAGTGGGATGATGTAATACAGCTCAGACATTTAGAGGTGTTGTTGATGTATTCTTTTACAGAGACTTTGGTGTCTAGCAAAGAGCGGTTGTTGGTGTCTCGTCTATCAGAGTTTACTTTCGGATGGTGTCACTGAAACTTTATGCGTTTACATTTGGATACCGGTAAAAATGCAGGAGGAACACTAAAGTGTTGCCCCTCCCCCCACCCGTTTCTGTAAACTGCTGGTCCCTAGCAAGATATTGAGCTTTTTGGAAATGGTCAAGAAAGACATGAGATGTTATGGTGTAGAACTTAAAGGAGCCCCACCTGTCACTCTTATTAAGCTAGTAATTCATAGCTTCCTTTTTCCCTGTGTTGTAAACTCAGAGGCCCATTACACTTGGTTGAATTGGGAAAACCATCAGAACATACCATATTTTCCAGTCTATAAGTTGCTCCGGAGTATAAAACGCAATTATTTACAATTTTGACCATGTTGGTGACAGGTTGTGTTCAGTTAGCTTATTTTTAACAAACTCTCAAAAACTATCAGCTTTATCTTGAAAATCTGCTGGAAGTATTAATGTATGTGCTCTAAATCAGGGTGGAACCAGAACGGCTCCACTCTGTCGGTGTTCTGATGCTCTCATCATTGCTCTTCAGATTGTTCTACAGTAC
This sequence comes from Xiphophorus maculatus, assembly GCF_002775205.1. Taxonomy (NCBI): domain Eukaryota; kingdom Metazoa; phylum Chordata; class Actinopteri; order Cyprinodontiformes; family Poeciliidae; genus Xiphophorus; species Xiphophorus maculatus. Next base: position 26,252,540 of record NC_036447.1, on the reverse strand, counting down.
CTGGTGAAGTGCGCAGCAGAGCAGCGACGCCTGCAGTAAATTCAGGGATTGAGCAAAAATAAAACACGCTGTCACGACGCTGCACTATAACTCGCAGGACGAGTCAACCTATGAATAAAGCTGTGACTCCCAGTCTGGAAAATGCGGTATGCAAGTTGGAAAGTTACAAGAAAATAACAGCAGCATAAGTTTGCTCATATCTGCAGACAGTGTAAAAATCTCTTTCTTCAGAATTATGTCAAATCAATCACAAATAACACAAATCAAAATGGGAAAGTAAAGCAAGAAAAGGCAAGTGAAAAACAACATGTTGATCTTCATATGTCAGGAATTAACTATCTATCGCTGTGTATCGGTACACAGACTCTGACGTGTCCCTTGTGGCACAAATTAATGACATGTTGTGTGAGACTCTTTTATTTCTTATTATTTGAAAGTAATCCTGGTATAGTTGTTCCTTCGCCTGATTAATCCTGATCTAATCTGAGTTTCTATTGTGCTTCCTCCAGGCTTTTTACTGTAGGCCTCAGTCACTCTAACGCCCACACGCTTCTACGCTACAACAGGCGAGTTGGGAAAAACAAAGACAGAGAAACTGAATTCAAGTTAAACAGGCGGAAATGTAAGAGACGGCACTGATTCTAGACAATGACTCACAGATACAGTTCTGTTGAAGCCAGAGGTTTGATGCCAACCACCATCAAACCGGATTGGCGACTAATCTGTCATCATTTGGCCGTGGCTCCAGCCACGCACTGGGGATTCCTTTTGTCTGACTGCTTTGCTTCTGCTACTGCTATGATGAAAATGCATTTAGATGCTCTGCTGTGCCTTGTCACACTGCAGTGTGTACCTCTTGGTGTTTGCAGCCAAACCTTTTCACCGCCCTGCTAATAAAGTGAATGCGGTTCACAAATACAGAGCGTTGGGAGGAATGCTTGTGTTCCTGTGGCTTTATTTGTGAGGACTTGTTCATTTTCTCATCTTACATGCGAAGAGGTAAAAGCCCCTCGGGCAAATTTAAGGCCTGCCATCTATTGCCAGTTTGACTCTGTCTTAAATTTCGCCTTGAGAATCACAGATCCTTCATGCGGCAACGTTTTTGGGACAAATCTGATCGACACCAGCTGCATGTTGGTGTTTCTGTCCTCTGAAAATGAGCTTTCTGTGACGACTGCAGGTGTGCGTGTGTGAGTTTTCTCATTTCATCAGTCTGTCAGCAGCTGGATATAAGCATGTCACCTGCAGTTGGCTGCACACAGGTGTGCTGGCAGAAGGTAAAACCCTGTCAAACATGTCCAGCTCTCTCTATTCCTGTTCTTACAGCCTCTGTTAAATCTGTCTGTATCTTAAAGGGGCTCAGAATGTTTTTGATTGATTTTTTTTTTTAGCTTTACATTATGTTATAATATTATTCGCTCGTAAAAAAAAACCAAAAAAAAAAAACACTGGAGTGTTGCCTTGATTCTTTCATGCAAGTTTGATAAGTCTCTTAATCTCCCATGGCAACCATTCAGCTGTTCAAAACGCCTCATGCCAAAGGTGTTTCCAAGCTTCTGCCTCACAGAGCAGCCCTTCCCATTGACTCCCCCACTCAGCTCCTTCAGACTAGCCAGCAGCAATTAGCAAAGACCTGGTGTAACTGAACATCCGCTGAGTTCAATGTAGGAGCCACTTCTCAGTGCAACGCTGGTAAAAACGTTGTTAAAGGGTTAATAGAGGAGCCATGTGAGATTTTCAGCAGAATATTTGGCAATTACATGTTAAGAGGAGTAACTGTGACAGTTAAATGCGTTGAATTTCCATGTTTCCCATGTGATCACGTCTCCAAAAGTGATAACTAAAAAGAAGTAGGACTGCAAGCAGTTATCAACGGGTTCCTCGCCCGACCCAGCAAGTCCAATCCCCGTTGCACCGCCCCTCCACAGGTTTTCCTTTGCTTTTCAAAATCTAAACACCTGGCCCAAATCCACCCGTTATACGCAATATATGTTAAACGTTGGGGCAGCGAGCATGAGTGGATACAATAGTAGGTTTGAGTCCAGTTTCCTCCTGTCATGTGTTGATGTGCCCCCTGGGCAAGGCACGTCACCTCAAGATGCCGACTGCTCTGCATATCTATGCTGTATAAATTCAGTCTATTTAACGTTTCACATATGGATCTGCGTGTCAACGTTTTTTTCATGTTTTACATTAACATGTACTTCCCACATCTGAACCTTGTATTAACATGTTACAATGTAATTTTCCCGTGAAAAATATGTCAACATAGTATTAAGGAATATTTTTTTAAAATGTTCAACTTGTAGGAAGATTTTCCCATGTTTTCTATTTTGCTGTAAGATATTATTTTTACCTATGAAAACGGAAAAAGCTTTTTCCCATAACTGTTTTTATTGATCCTCTGGGATCAGTGATCTAAGTTTTGAATTTTGAACTGAATTTGAATTTCTTATGCAGGCAAGTATTCCCACGTTTCCAAAGACACTAGAAGAAATCATTTTCATGAGTTTTACTCATCTCATGTTTAAGTTCAACATTTGGTGGTTGAAACACAAGACATACAGTATTTCCTCTTCACTGTATTTGTTTTTGCTCTCCCTTTAATAAAAACTCTTAAAACTGTAACATGGAGACATTGCTCAGCGGTCTGTTGTTGACCCATCTGGCCTCTTTAGGTCCGTCAGTTCCTGACCTGTCATCACTTCTCTTTATAAACTATTCCCATCTGGGAAAGGCATCTCATCTGAAGACCGTTCTACTTAGCGAACCTGCTTGCTTTCATTTCTGTCCTGCTGCACATTACCGTTTCCTTCACATTCAATATATCCAGTTGTCACCACTGCGGATTCATCTGTTACGCCTCTCCGTCTATCCGTCGGTTCCGTCAGTGAGGACTGATCACTCACTGACGATCACCTGCGGGATGCTTGGCCAACAGGGGCCCCTCCATGCTTGTTTAGACCCAGTCTCAGTTTCCAAATTCTGCCCTCTGGCAAGATAGTGAATGGATTGGACTGAGGGGGGGGATGAGCGAGGGTATATGAAACATTCCCTCTGGAATGGCACAAGTCTAGGCAGGCATTGCAATGCTTTTAACACTTGGACAATAACTATGCATTCAAACAACTCGGCTTATTTCAATTAAGACTTAAGCCTCAACATTTAACTTTACTATACAAGATACTGATACCAGTAGATAGATAGATAGATAGATAGATAGATAGATAGATAGATAGATAGATAGATAGATAGATAGATAGATAGATAGATAGATAGATAGATAGATAGATAGATAGATAGATAGATAGATAGATAGATAGATAGATAGATAGATAGATAGATAGATAGATAGATAGATAGATAGAAATTGTGTTTTTTGACATTAGAATATGAACAATGACTTGAGCAGATTTGTAATGGAAATGCAAACTTCATCTAACTGAATAGGAATGCAAAGTGTGGCAACACTTGGATTATATTGTTTCTATTGCTTTTTGTGTGCAGATTTAGGTTTTGGGAGGTGGGAAACGTTACCAAGGCGTATTGTCTTTCTGATGACAGAAAGTCTGTGGAGTTTACTCAGAACTTAACTGACGGCTCAGCCAAAAGAGGCGGGGCTCGTCAAGGTCACGGGTCCGCCGCTGAAATCTGCAGAGTAATTTGCACTGGAAATTTACACGCATGGCAGACCTGCACCGGAAAATCAGGAACAGTCAGAGCTGTTATTCAAAATCACACGTCTCCAGATTCAATTTGTTTGGCTCAAACGAGACTTTACACCATAATGAATGCTGCGCCCGCTGCACTCTCCTAATCTTCTACGCGCGCAGGCACACACACACGCACACCCCCACACGCATGCAAACAAGCTCAGAGATCTTTACCAACCGTCCCCTGCAGCTGGAACACCTCATTAACCCAGTGTGTGGATGGATTTACCGCTGAGAGACCTCGCAGGAACAGACACAGGGTCCACACACACACAAATATGCACATAACCATAATTGGATTACAACTGAAAAAGGAGTTTACTTTCTAAAAATACAAGTGAGAATAGCTCAGAGTAGAGCCATACTCCTGCAGAGCGATGTTTTGTCATGTGTGTGTGCGTGTGTGTGTGTGTGTGTGTGTGTGTGTGTGTGTGTGTGTGTGTGTGTGTGTGTGTGTGGGACGGCTGTTTACTTTGTCACTTATCTATTTGCTCTGACTCCTGACAGATCCCTTAAAGTAAACACACACACTCACACACATGCTCCTTCTTGTCTCCGCTGGAAGGCGAATCAATTAGCGCAAACTGAACCGCGTTGTGTTTGTTTGGTTCTGTTAAAGCCAGTGACCTTGACTGGTTCATGACCCAGAAACAAAGGCTGCATTATTCACAGCAACAGAAGAAAAAAAAAAAAAAAAAAGAATCAGATTTTTAACTCTTTACGCTGAAGCTCGCAGCGCCGTGCCGACCCGTATGCGTTGTTGCGTTTACAAGACGGGGCCTGTTCCCTGCCGCTGTAATTCACGGCTCTGAAAAGCGACTGCAGACACGGGAAATGTGTGTTTTGGAGGGCGACTCTGCTGGGGAGCCTTTGTGTTTCTCCCAGAGAGGGAAAATATGGAGCCTATTGAAGTCTGAGGAGAGTCTGTCATCTGATGAGAGATGGGTGACAAGAGAAAAAAAATAATCCCTTGCACAATCGCAGATGCATTTAGGCATACGCGTCTTAAATTTAGATCGATGATGACGCCACAGCTTAAAAACACACACACACCCGTCAGAAGGCTTATCTCTGCTACCTACCATTAATCATGACAGAAGCCAGGCACTCCCTGTTTGGCACTTAGTTTTCTATCTACTGATAAACTTAGAATGGCTCTTCTTATGTAAAAAAAAAAAAAAAGAAATTTTATATTTCTGAAGTAATGTTAAAGTGACCTTGATACATTTACAGTATCTTTCACAAACACTCCCACACTCTGCTAAAAAGTACAAAAGCTGCCCTGTGAGTGATTTAGATGCTTCAGGTTAAAGGTCAAGTTAACATTGTCTTGCTCACTTTTTTTCTTGTCTTGGGAATGTAACGTTCAGCTGAAACCCATGCAAACAGTAGAGTCACACACACACACACGTATACATATATATGTATATATACAGTATATATACTGTATATCAATCTGTGTATATATGTATGCTTGCAGTTGAAAGACACACGAGTTGCAACAGATTGCACGGTGCATCTATTTCATACTCTGCTCTACCAAAACTGTTCCCTTAACCCTCCAAATTCAGATAATCGCTCCAAGTCTCCAGGAGTAAGAATGCAGCACCCAGGCATGCAGGGCACTTTTACAAACATTAGTGAAAGAATGGGTCACTCTTCGGGACTTGGAGAATTCTAACGTCGGACCATTAAGGGAGGAAAACCATTGCAATAAGTGCACTGGACTTACGGTCAGTAGAGACGAGTTCTCTGCCTTTCTGTCTGCTAATCTGGTACCAGAACAGTCTAGATTAGGTGTGAATTTTGTTGCAGAGTTGATTATGGTGCTGAGATGTTTGTCAGCAGTCGGGCTCGGCCCCTCCGTTTTTAATGAATGGAACTCTTTATGATGCGGCATACCGAGACGTTTCAGACAATGTTATGTTTCCCGTTTTATGTGAAGAGTTCAGGAACGGTCCCCATCATGTCCCAACATGAGCAGACAAACTGGCATGAAGGAGGACGTTCTGTGTTGAAGAAGCTGACTGGGCTGAACAGAGTTGATATGCGTTACTGGATTGGACGTCACGTGACTTATTGTGCGCCACACATGCAGCATCGGGATGCATCAAGTGAGGAATTTCGGTGGTCAAGAAAAATGATGCAAAGAATCCGAAGAAGGGACGCAGTGTTTGGCTTTGAATTGTCAATATTACAACAACTAGATAACAAGGTCCAAGCGGATCACATTTCACAGGTCAGGAAAAGGTTTCACTATAAAAATGTAGAGAAAGTGGGAAGTAGCTCAGTTACGCTAGCTTGACTTTGACAACCTTAGCATGTAAATGTTGGGTTCAGTAAACACTAAAATAAGGCGACCCACATACACACTCTGTGACAGGTCATCACTACAGCAGGTGTTAGCTAATATTAGCTAATCAAGGTTTCAGACGATCACTTGTTAATGATCGCCAAATAAACATCAAGCCTGAAAACCTGTAACTCCGATGGGCTGAACGTTCAGCTTTGTGATTTTTACGTCCCCTTTTTGTGTGTGGGAAATGTTTTTGTGCTTTTCAGTGTTGATTTCTGATGCACTCGAACGTCATCTCTGCGCCTGCAGGTGAGCGTTACTAGTTGCCGATGTCCAACCCAGTAATATATATCGATGGTCCTGACCTCGACTACAGGAGAGACTCACTTATCCAACATCAGTGTTTGTCCTCATATTTCTCTTTTCATTCAGGCCATGACAGCGAGAGAGAGAGAGAGTTAATCTGTCAGCAGATAACAGGAAGGCTCAACATGTAAAGTTGTTGTTTTTTTCCTTTTGAGCTTTTAAACTTCTGTTTATCATGAAACAAGTTGGATCCGAAAATGTTGACAGCCTTTTGGAAATAAAATTTAAGGCTCTGTATTCCTTACTTAATACAGAGACTGCTGTTTTAGCAGTCATGCTAACCATGCTAATCGCTAATATTAAATGCTATATTCCGCTTAAGTGGGAAAGTCTGTAGTTATTTTGTTTTCTGCTTTGAAAAATTTATAAAATCCTGTTTTCTGACACACGGTGCAACATAACCTACCTGGCAGGGCGCCTGCAAAAACATAAATATAGAAAACTGTATTCAGATCGTGTTATATCATTACTGTTACAGAGAAATTTGAGTAAGCAATAGTTTACATTAGCAGATCAAAACTCAGAAATTGGCCACAACATTCAGATCCATGTGTGTCTACAAATTAGAGTTATTAAAGAGTTAAGGAGATACTTTTTTCTGTTTCTTTTTTTTTTTTTTGCCCCCCAAGTCAATTTTTATTCAGAGACTCTTCAGCTGTGGGACTTTCTAAGTCTGCTAGCGGTGAATTTCCAGAAGATCAGCAAAACAAAGTTATTACAATTTAAAATCATTAGTCTGAGCTTAAAATAAGCAAACAGCAGCCAGTCATCACATAACCCCGCAGAGAACAGATCAGGCAACAGACTGACTAATGGACATTACTGAACTTTTATCCCTTTTTTTTCTTAGCTATCTGAGACAAAGCTTCAACCAGCGCTGACTTCGATGCCAAACACGCCGTTTCATATGCTAGTGGTTAAACCCCGGGCCCCGCCGCGCTCCGTGGGGTGAAACTGGACTCCGAGGTAGAGACACGTGAAGGAATGGCGACGACACGCTCGACTGCAGACCAGGCGCTGAAACGAAGAAAAAAAAAAAAATCCCGGAGGGCTGGGGCGGGGGCTTCAGGGTGATTTTCTTGGAGTAAGGAACGGGGAGAAAACGGTGTTGTGTTTGTATAGATAAGGAGGGCTGCATTCGCAGACAAACGAGAAAAAAAAAAAGACAAGAGCGTAAAAACATTGAACGCAACAGGTTTATATAGCAAGAGAACCCCACATAAACTCCACAAACTAAACAGAAAAACAAGACTTTATCAAATGGGTGACGCTTTTTTTTTTTTTTCAAACAAACCCTGGAGCAAAACAAGTCTTTGATGAACAATGTGTAAGAGTCTCTGTGTACCTGCGGTTCAGCCAGATTTCATTCACACCAGCTTATCTGTGACTAAGCCGGCAGGTACGCCTGGAGAGGTGCAAACACGACGTGAAGCATTTACACAAACACCTCGTTTCCCACCGGGCAGTCGCATTGTTTGCTGTAACCAATCTTTTTTTTTTTTTTTTTTTCTCACTTTGTTTTTGCCTTTCATACCAGTCTTGGATCTAAATTTTGCTCCTAGCCTTAACTGGCTGCTTTTGGCAAAGTGCGAGTGCACATCGTTCCTTCCACTCAGGACGACATCTGCTACGGATTTGGTTTGGAAACTGCAAACAGTTACCGTGCATGAACACGGCTGGAACATCTTTGACGACTTGGCCGCTCTTCAAACTGCGAACATCGTGTTGTTGTTTTTTTATTGAGGAAAAGGAATATTATTATCAAATTACGTCAAAGTTTTGGTTCTGCACGCACTCTGGTTTGCATGCTCACTTGTGAGCCCAGGTAAAGACGTTTGGGGGTTAATTACCAACAACGCAGATGTTAAAATTTTCTTTTAAGTCTTTTCGTTTCCTTTTGATGCTCCAATTTGTTCTCTCATTTGTTTTTTTAGAGAGGTATTTAAAAAGACATTAACCATGTTAAATTATTCTTCTCCTTTTGATCATTTACAGACACATTTATTTCCAACGATGCTCAAATCTCAATTTGAATATCTTTAATTGATTTTACATTTCCCCTTTTTTTTCCATTGATTGTGTTCCTAATCCTCAGTTGGACTCTTGACCAAGGCTTACATCAAACAATTTGAACATCACGCAATTAGAGTCACACAAATCATTTTTTCTTACAGTGGACTACGTATAGGTTGGGGAAGGCTAGTTTAATCTTCTAATTTTCAAAGCCGTACACTCAAAGGAGACTCAAAACTAAATTTATGAATGATAGGGACAAAATACGTCATGGCTGTCAGTAAAAAAAACAAAAAAAAAACAACCAAAACTGCAAAATCACAATGGCGTGACGACAAAATGACCACAACCAGTTTGAAATGTAAACTGTTGAATAGAAACATCGACATCATTGTGTCATTTATTTTCTGTTTAGTATTTCAATGAGTTCAATCATTATTATTATTTTTTTAAATTATGCTTCACGTTGTTTCTTGCCAGGTTGTAATGACTCATTTTTAAATAACATTTCTGCTGTTGTTGCTCATCTATTTTTCTACACTGATCAATATTGGCGGTTGATATTGTGAATAGTTTGTCTCTTTCAGTGTTTGATAAACATGCTCACTTTGTACACTTTTAGAAAAGTGATCTGACTCAAGTCTATGTTACATGATTATTATTAGTAGTACTATTATTGTTGCATGATTGTCAATCTTGTTTTTTATATATCTATTGTTTTTAAGACTTTAAGAACTTTTTTGTGTGAATTTTGCTGCTGTTACACCTGGATTTCCCATTTGTGAAACAATGAAGTCGGTTTCTGATCTGTTCCATTAACCAATCTTTGATCCGACTCAAGATCCACGTTTTGAAAGCTAGTAAAATGCGTATTTTTCCAGGCAGATCTGAACTCAAAAAGAGTCGACATGTAGCGTAAACTATGATCAGGAATCTCATTCCAGTCACTTTGAAAAATGGCAGCAGTTACGTTTTAACGAGCAGGAAGTTCTGGACCAACGATCAACCCGGTCAAGACCCAATGCAGATCCTCTGAGTTTATTTTCCACAGTTGATTGAGGCTGGAAAATTGCTCCGTTAATCTGCGCTGCATTAATTTGTCCAATGCGTCTCATCTGTCATTCTGGGAGCAGCCTGGTGTGTTTTGGCCCTATCAGAGCCACGGAGTAATGTTTCTGCAGCTGACCGACCCGCTGACTGCTTGGTTTGGACCTGCGCTGGTCTGTCTGTGTTTATGGAGAGTCTCGCATTAGCCAAGAGCAGTTACAATGTCCTGATACGGCACACATGACAGGCAGAAACCAACCAATCACGCTCCTCTCATTAGGAAACAGAAATTGGCAGGTATATGAACCTTAAAAAAAATTGTAAAAAATTGGCTTTGATAAGACAGCTTCAGTTTTGCCTGTGGCAATGTTCAAAACTTGCTTTAGATTTCAAGTGAGATCAATGGAAAAAACCTTTGGAACAAAAAAAAGGTTGTGCCAAAGGTTGCGCACAGTTTCTGAGTGGGATCAAGTTATTGGTGTGGGAAGAACAGGTTTACGAGCCCAAAGAGAAACAATCGCTTAGAGTGGCAACGAGGTGAAAATTTCTACTTTTGAAGTCGTTTCGTCAGATAAAACCTGGTGCTTATATGCTAAACCAAACATGAATGTGGAGGGTTGCAGTCATCTCCTTCTGTTCTGCTAATGTTCCTTCAAGTCAACAAGAATTTCATTATTTTCTATCCAGAAACAGAAAACTTGTCTCGAGCCGTTATTTTGCAACACAGATATCATTTATATCAAGCCAGGGTCCCAAACAAACAGGTTCTACCAACGTGCATGTGCAAGACTTGAACACTGAGTTGTAATTATTCTGAAATATTAATTATAATGTCATTTGGCATAATGTGGAGTAGATGTCTTACTTTTGTATTTTTAAATGTGGTTTTAAAGGGGCAGTATTATGTAATGTAACATACTTGCAGCGTTGCCTTGATTCCTTCATGCATGTTTGAGAAATCCTTTAATCTCCCATGGCAACCGTTCAGCTGTGCAAAACGCCTGGGTGGAGCTAGCCCCGCCTTCGAGGACGAAGCTCCTCCTCAGAGCTGCAGTTTCCAAAATGTCGCACCTTTCACCTCTCTTTCACTTCCCCACTCAAACTCCTTCAAACTAGTCAGCAGCAATTAGCAAGCACCTGCTGAGCTCATTATACCAGCTACCTCTCAGTGCAGCGCTGGTGACAACGTTGTTAAAGGGTTAATAGAGGAGCCGTGTTGTGATGACTTCCTAAAAGTGGAGTTTCAGAAAGAAGAGTTTTTAAAGAAACAGAGAAGTAATATTTAATGTAAGTCATATTTTATTATAGGGACTTTAAACTGTGTGAATGGTAACAGAAACGTTTAATGCTTTTGAAATTAACATTTTAAAAAGACAGGTAGCAGGCAATATCTAAACTTGATATTGCATTTACTGCATTCATTTCATGTAAACTTCTACGTAGTCGATAGTTGAATTTCAGTTTCGCAAATACATCTAGGACATTTGCAACGTTCTGCACTCACACTCCATCCTGAACACATTTAACTTGCGAGTTTATGTTTTCCACTGTCAACACTTGAAATGTTTCATTCTGTTCTGTACTCTATCGTCCTTTAAAGCTGCTGTTGTCCAGCTTTTGATCCACGTGACGGCCCTCTGAAGTGGCATTTGGTTCTCATCTGTGAACAAGACGTTCAAATTAAAATTGCCACAGACATGCCTGCCACCGCAGCTCTCCACACTGCTTTCAGACAGAACAATGGTTTCTCTAGCCCGGTCAGATTGAAGCGATGCGTCCGACACCACAAATGTAGAGAAAACAGTAATTAAAAGTTGTGTACCATATTTTTTTTCTTCATTTATTACACACAATTGCTTGCAAGCACAGACTTAAAATGTTTTCTTCTTTCTCGGATTTTGCTGAACAAAGTTTTTCGGTCTGCAAATGCTGCATTTGGTAGGAATGATGAAGAAATAATCACAGTTTTGTTGGCACGAAGCAGAGTGTTTGCATTCAGAAAGTGTCATGCAAAAGTTCTCTGGCCTTAAAATGTTTTTCTTTTTATAAGGCTCTTACCGCAAGCTTCAAAGTATCGTGTCGCGTTTTAATTTGATTGACCACTGCAAACTGCAGTTCTGATGTAAATGGAGAATGTGATTTGTTTTTTTAATTTCCTGAAGTGAAAAGTAAATGTGCAAATGGCAGAGAAACAACTTACAGTTCCAGGAAAACCATTTGTCCACCCTCATCTGTGGCTATGCTAATTAGCCTTAGCGTTCATGACAGGCTGTGCTATCGGGAAGAAGCTGTAACGTAGCAGAGCGCGAAGGAGACGGTGTGAGTGGCACGTACACAGGAATGATTGACGGCGCTCGGACCCTCCCCCTGGCTCTGATTGGTTCTTTCTGACTAAGTGATATATTTCCGCAGTTAGCACTTGAAGAAGCCAGAAGAGCTCAATTTTTTTTTTTTTTGTCAGATTGTCTCATACCATACTGCTGACATAATGATAGTTTTAACTGATATGTAAAAAACATATATATTTTTTTTATAATAAAAGTTACATGATGTAGCTTTAAATCCTATATTGGTTTCAGATTTTAACATTTTTAACATTACAAGTATCGCTGGCATATCTACTGTCACCGTGTCTTGGCTGCTTCTTGCTCCGTGACCTGCAGGTTTTTGCTTTGATCTGTTTATCTTCCTGCCATCACCACATGTTTGGGCTTCCAGCCAAATCTAAACACGGCAAATCCCCCAAAACGCACACTTTCTGTTACGCGGGCAGAGGGGACGCGTATTTGTTTTCGCCATTCAACTGTAAGTTTGACTGATTGTAAACGTCTTCTGTATCTGCGCTTCTTCGGCTTCACCGGTATTTCTGCGGGTCGACTCGTTCGCCCTTCGACCTCTAACCTTTTAATCCACAACCAGCTGCAGCGAGGCCTCAGAGGAGGACTAAGTGATTCTGCTTGTGAGTTTTCGAGTGTGGCGATGGAACGAGAAAACGTGAGCGCATTCTTCTCATTGTGAAAAATCGAATGGTTTAGTTAAATAACGAACTGCACAGTGTTTCAACACACCAAGGCGGAGTGTAATCACTAATATCTCTTAAACTTAGATAAAAAATATACCTGAAATGACTGGAATTAGTTCAGCACAATTCTGTCACACTGTGGTGCAGCTGAGACTACAGCTGAGTTAATATTCTTGTTGTAACAGGTCTTGTCAGTCTCTTTAAATAAAATTTGTCTAATTTCACTTGCAAAATTAGCCTTACTCCTTAAACTTCACTTTTTAGGTTTCAGCTATTGATTTTAATGTTTTCATTTGGATAAATGAACTCAAAGGAAAATGTTTATTTTTTTTATTTTATTTTTTTTTTTTATTACAAATTTTAATCTTAAAATGTTTGCTCAGTACGATTTAGCATACATTCAGAAATCATCCTTGTAGTAAACACAACTTATCTGTGTTTAATTCCAGTTCTATCAGGGTTGTGAGAGAACATTGGTAAAATAACAGCATCCTGACAACTGAGGAACACAGCAGTCAGATCAAGGATGTTGAGGAAACATTTTAAAGAGTTAGGCTATAAAGAAATATCCAAAGAAGAAGGTGCACCGATTGCAGTTTTCTGGCCGATCGCCAAGCTTTAAGAAGCCTGACCTGCCGATTCCAATTTTAGCTGATACTGAAATCATCTGATACTGTTTAACCGACGTGAGGAATGACTTGCATTTGCACAATTCGTCACTGAATAACTAAAAACTCTGTCAAGTGGATGAAGTTGGTTTGGTCAGAAAACACCAAAGGCAACCAGAGTTTAAATGGTATGGGTTAGATCAAGGCGTTAGAATTAGCGTAGCCAAAGTCCGGGTCTAAATCCAATTGAGAATTTGTAGCAAGACTTGAAAATTCGTGTTCACACACACTCTGGATCCAATCCGACAGTGATTGGGTGATGCTCTAAAGAAGAATGGGCAAAAACGTCAATGCCTCGGTGTAAATTACTGCTAGAGACACACCTCAAAAGACCTGGAATGCTACGAGAGCAACAGGTGGCCTGAATACAGAGTTTGAAACCCATGTCTCCTGTTGCTCCCAGGCTGTGATTAAGTGAAAAAAACCCAAAAAGGTTCAGGGGATATGAATAGTTTTGCAGTGCACTGTATTCTGCTATATAACAGGGTCCTTGTAAAATTGGTTTCATACCTGAAGCTCTGTCTCATTAACATATCACACTTCCTGACAGCAAGAAAGTCCAAAAGATCCAACTCTCTCTTAGAGTGCCTGTCGGACCTTTCCATCAATGCAGGTTATCTTTTGTCACACTGCATCTCACCTTACCTGTCGGGCCTTTTTGGGTTTGAAGGAATATCACAGGTTCAGACCTCTGTCTTCCAAAGTGCTTTGTCAAAGTCCTACAGCCCCAAGGGAGCTGTCGATTTACAAGCTGAATGGGTGTGTGTGTGTGTGTGTGTGTGTGTTTATGCGCTAAAGGGTGCTTCGAAGAACCCAGCCTATTGAATCAGGATGAAAGGGTGCATGTGCGTACCACCAAGCTGTCTGCCTCGAGGACAAAAGCATAGTAGGGCTAAGGAGAGGTGGGGAAGGGGGGAGTCTTCCTGTAATCTGTCACACCTCCACCATCCCAGAACCATACGCCCCCAAGAAGTGTTGCTCCTCTTTACAGACTTGAGTGTGGTGTGTTTTCTTTAGCACAAAGAAGGATAAACGGCCAGCTCCGATTAATGCTGAATGAACAACTTCTTCTCCTAGCCCTCCTGCAGTCTTAAGAGATGGGGTCATTTAGACCCCACAAGTTTTTTCATCTGTGCGGCGGGGTCTCGCTGAACCCGCGTGCGCTTTTACAAGTTTTTTTGTGTGTGTGTGTGTGTGTGGTTTTGGAAACTGGCGTTCTGACAGGACAACACCCCTGCTTTCTGACCGTGACATTTGCCGCTCACAATCAACTTATTGTATTGCCTTAAGTTGTTGTAAAAAAAACAAAAAAACTGTATAAATCTTAAAAGAAATTTGACTTTTTCATGCCTTGAAAATGGCCTCTGTCTCTTTAAGAAGCTCCTACACTTCAACAATGCTCCCAATGCTAAAAGATTAGCAACCATTCTTAGTAGTGCTAGCTCATTGCTGCTGACACTAGTCTGGAGGAATTGAGCAGTGAGACGCCATTTACGTACTCTCAAAATGGCTGCCATTGGAGAGTCAAGGATTCCTAAGACATGCATGAATGAATCAGCACAACACTCCAGGTATGCTTTGATGCGGGAAGAACATTATCACAAGGCTAAATGAAACACCTCCCTAAACTTCATACAAAGTTAAAGAACAATATATGTTGGATATTTTTATCTCTACGATTCAGTAAATGACATTGACTAGAAAAGACGCCAAGGTAATCTCACTACAGATTGAAAGCATCCTTCCCGCCTGTTCCAAATGTTAAGAGATGTTTCTGACTCACCCTCCTGGTCCTCCATGTTTTCAGAAGATGCCATGAGGATAACTTAGAGGAAGGTAGTTAAGGACACGCTTCGTGGGTTAGTAAAGGAGTAACAACCCCCTAAACTGTGTCTGCAGAGGCGAGGAGGCAGGGCGTGCGCTCAGACATGACTGCGGTTCCAATCCAGTGAGCACGTAAAGCCTCAAGGTTTGAAAGTCTGAAATGCCTTTGGTGTCAGAGGAACTTGTAAAGATGTAATGTGAGACATTTCACGACTCTGAAAACGGACACAAAACTGGCTTACATCCTTGATGATTTAAGACACGCTCTACTAGAGAAAATTCATATTACAATAGGATTTAGTTGAAACAACAATCAGCTGAGGACAGTGGGTAGAATCAGCACTGCTGCTGTCCACTAAGGCACATGTGTTAAAAAAAACATCTCAAATGTTCTTTTCAATTCTTGACAATTAGAAATTGTAAAGCTGGAGATACTAACTAGTCAATCTTCAGGTTAACCCGCCCTGCACACAGGGCAAATTAGAACTAGATCTGGAGTGGATAAGCTGCAACGACACCGCTAGACACAAACTAAAAAAATCACAAGGCTGGGTTCTGTGGTGACACAGGGGTTAATCACAACCCACATATGGAGGCCTTAGTCCTTGACGTGGCCGTCGCAGGTTTGATTCCCGCCCTGGTGACCTTTGCCGCATGTCTTCCCCCTTCTCTCAATGCCCACTTTCCTGTCAATAAAGGCCTCTAGAGCCAATAAAACCTAAAAAAAAATAATCACGAGGCTGAAAATGAACCTGCCAATTGATATTAAAATAGTTTTTTATTTTCAATATCAAACTAATGTATCTCCCATAAACCACATTACCAATAATGTGAGCGTCTGATTTCCCAATTGAAAACAGCACAGAAACATTCAGCACAAGAAATCTTCATGGTTACCAGGGAAAGTTGACTAAAAACAATTTCTGCTCTGTTGGGAAATATATGAATCTGCAATCATCTTATTTCTAAGGATGGAGAAAAAACAAGAAAGTGATTTACAAAGTTATATTGCAACTTCAGAGCATGCTCAGAAGGAAAATCCCCCTTTTTAAGTGTATGGACGAGGTCTGGTGAATCAGAGGCAGAGGGCTATATAATCCCTGCAGTTCAGCTCATTCTGGGTGATCAAGGTTTGGTGGATTACTCCAGGAACTGGGACAAAACACAAAATGTGTAACCCATTTCATTGTAACCAGATCTTTGATTCATTCTGCTCCACTTAAAGGGGCAGAATTGTGTATTTTCCAGGCACATAGTGCCATTTTATAGCACAATTAAGGAACTGTGTTCTTTCAGTTGTTATAAAAATGCTGTATATATGAAACACGACTCAGAAGAAATTTGAAACGTTGTAATTTAATGCCTAGAAATTAGGCCTCTGTTTCTTTAAGAAACGCCTCAGTTCAACTCTGCCATCAGGAACAACATGGCTCCTCTATTAACCCTGTAATATCGTTCTTAGCAGAGTTGAACTGAGAAGCAGCTCCTATGATGACTCCAGCTGATGTGCAGTTCCTCCAGGTATTTGCTAATATCTGCTGGCTAGTCTGAAGGAGTTGAGTGGCTGAGCTTAGGGAAGGGCTGCTCTGTGAGGCTGAAGCTCGGAAGCTTGTAAACTGCAGCTCTCAGGAGGAGCTTTGACCTCGAAGGCGGAGCTAGGTCCACCCAGGCGTTTAGCACGGCTGAATGGTTGCCATGGAGATTAAAGGATTTCTCAAACATGCATGAAAGAATCAAGGCAACACTCCAGGTATGTTTTGATAAAGGAAAGGCATAACATGATGTAAAGCTAAAAAAAAAAAGTAGATTTTGTATAATGCTGCCCTTTTAAAGAATAAATAGAGAGGACAGAAACTTAACCAGGACATGAGAGTGAACACTTGAATTATATTTTCCTAATCAAAGTTTAGGAAAAACTTTAATAAAACCTGAAAGCCAAGAAAAACTTTGCACCAAAGATGTAATGGAAACATAAATTACAACACGTATACCGAGGCCAAATGTGAGTTACAGGCATCAGAAAAACAACATCACCCGCATTAGTCACTGATGTTATTTCCTACTGAGAAAAAAATGGTACAGTGACCGAAACCTGACCTAAGCCGAGGAGCCAGCTTGTGTGTATCAATGTGTGTTGAGCACCACAGGGCACACTTAAGCTTACAAAGAGAAGGGATTTATTTTTGTTGTTGTTAATGTGACTGATAGCAAATAAAACCTTACACACACACACACGCGATTCAGCGCATCAGTCCCATCTTCTTCACCTTGTACCTCTTTAACTTCCCTCGTGGGTTATTAACTCCCTGATTGGCGAGCTTCCCGTTCGGTTCCGTCCTGTTTAGTTGTCATGGCAGCATGACCAGAACACTTATTAGCTGACCCCGTGGGATTAGTCCAACTTTGAAAACCTGGAGGTTGAGGGCTGGGAGGGTGGGTTAAGCCTTCACCTCGAGCTGCTCGCTGCCGCATCTCACAAAAACCTTAATTAAATTGCTGAGGCACCGAGGCAGGAATGTTTGCTCTGCTCTCCGCCTCTACCTTTGCCATCCTTCTGACTCCACCTTTCTTTGCTTTTCCCATCCTTGTGCTCCACTTTAGGCCTTCTTTCAGGGCCTCAGACTCCTCACACGTCAGAGAATGAGGGCGACAAGTTGTGATTTAATGTAAAAGCTGCAGCCTGAGATGAAAATAGGGCTCTTGAGTCTGATTAAATGCACAATTCAACCATACTGCCAATACATCATCAATACATCATATTAATACATCATCATTGTGTAGATCTACAAGCCCATAGACAAACATTAAAAATGTATTTTACTATATAAAACATGAAAATGACACGTGATTGTGAGTGTAATAACAAATTACCGAGAAAAAAAAGCAAGTATATATCATAATTTATGATTATTTCAATGCTGATTTGCCTGTTTGGTGTTGAAGAACGTAGCCTGTAAATTATATCATACAACGTTCAAATTCACAAAACAATTTATGTGTTTAAACTTCTTCTGTTACATGATGAGCTGCTTAAATCAGAGCTGCACAATATCTCAAATTACAGCCATCAGCTCTCATTTTATTGTGTGTTCAGTGATTCAATTGCAAATGACTGCATAAATGTAATATTTTAATCATGATTAATCACAATTAATCACGATTAATCAGGCTAATCGTGATTAGTGAGATTAATTGTGATTAATCAGATTAATGTCAATTGATAGGATTAATCCTATCAAGCGTGAAAAGAAAAATCTGCAGAATGTGCCAATTTTTAAAACCTGATTAATCGTCAGAATAATCAGTTACTGAAATAATCGTTAGTTGCGGTCCTACATCAAAGATATTGATGATGACTGTAGAGTCCATCTTACTAGCTAAATATGGGTAACATGGTGAGCAAGAACTACGTAACACTGAAGATATCGCATCTTACCAACTATTGCTTGCAAGTAGTCACATCCCAACAGTGATAAATAAATGTATGTTGAAACTTTTGCGACACTAAGATATAATTGAGACGCTGACAAAAACAGAAAACAAAAAATACTCTCTTCGGAAGATGATGACACCTGTTGCTTTCACACCTTTTTCCTTCCGTACAACTTTCCATTATGGATGTTTTCCATCAGTTATGAGATCTACATGTTTTACTTTTAAAACTGAATAAGTGAAATAAATTAGCTCTTTGATAATATTCTAAATTCATTAGGATTCACTTTAAGTTTTAGTTGAAGCCTTAAGAGACCAATATTCAGGGAAAACCATAGATAGCGCTGGGTGAAACCAACAACTCTTTTTTTTTTCGATTTCATGTTCTATGCATCAAATGTACGGCCAAACATTAGTCAGAGCCTGCTATAAACAACACATTTACACACAAGACATGACAGAAAGATCAGACCCAGCGCGAGCGTCCGGCAGGCTGCCTCTGCTGCCTCGCGCGAATCACGAATAAAAGCTTCCCGCACGAGGTGATAAGAGAGCCAGAGGTCAGGCTGGAGCCGCGGAGAAGGGGGCAGATAACAGCCTCTAATCCGCAAAATTCAACACCGCCACGGTCTGAAGAAGCGATAGAGATAAGAACTAATCGTGTTTCCACATTTCTCCGCGGGGAGCCCTCCTCCTCTGGCCTCCTCCCACCAAGAGCGCCCGCTTGACCCGAGATACAGACCCGTCCACCGGGTGCGGAGGAATGTGAGGCGCCGCTGCTCAAGTCCCCCAGCCTGGAAGTCGGTTCTTGACATGTGAGCCGAACAGAGCTTTGTTTTCACACTCTCTCGTAGTTAAAGTTCACCCAGTTGTTGATTCGCTCTAAGTATAATTGATATCACAACATCCTTGTTCGTTTGATGTATTTACTCGGCGTTAAGCGTCATTAATAGTGCAATATTTCTACCGATAAACAAGAAATAGGTCGTTATTAGACTCAGTGTGCGCTCACAGTTTTCCAATCAAGCGGAGGTTTAGAAGAAGCTTACCTTGGGAAAGTATAATCCAGAGCCCCGCTGGAATGCGGCTTCACTTCCAATTCCTTATCCACAGTAAGGGGGTGGCTGGGAGGGTTATCAGTAATAAAAAAAAAAAAACAATTAAAAAAAACTGAAGGGAAAACCTTTTTCTTTTTCTCGCGGCACAGCGCAGTTAGCCCCAACACATCGCTTAAAGTGAGCCGAGAATCACTGCAGCGCTCTGAAGACTCGCATCAGCCCCGCCGGACTTCAACAAAAGCGCTCAGTGAAGTGAAGGAGGCGAGAAGTTAAACAAGCTGCGGGGAAGTGGGAGGTACGGCAGGCCGGGCGCGCGCGTCCGTGGGCGTCCCCGTTTCGCGCTGCACCTGCACGAGAGCTGAGTGAAGCTGACGAGGCTTTTTTCTTCTCGTTCATTACTGCCTCATTCGTTACGGAAGTAATCATTAAAACACGTAGAACATCAGTTTACAACTCATGTCCAATTTTTTGCTTTTATTTTTTTATGTATGTTAATATAGTCTTATTATTTGCATGTGATGTCGGGTGTCTGTGGGTGTTTTTAATATTCTGCAGAACAGCATTTTGCTGTAAAACACCAATTATTCTGAGACAGGCCCAAATCTTTTAATCTTTTCCTGTTTAAAAAAACCCTAACTAAATAAATACATACATTTACGCATTAATTACAATATATTTTGAGCATATTTGATATAAAGTAGCTTTGAATAAATAGGTAACTCATATCTAGCTCACACATATCGGCGGTCTGGCTTCAGAATTGTTTTGTCATATTATTTTCTTCCATAAAGTGCTTTAGAGGAGTATCACAAAAATTAATACATGTTTAAAAAACATTTCATTTGCCTGGTATCTTTTGGCATTTTGTCATGTTAAAAACACAAATTTCAACTGACTTTATTATAATTTTATGAGTGGAAATGTGTGAAGGAATTTTAATGAAAAATACATTGAAGCTGCAGTATGTGACTTTTATAAACAACATCCTTTTACATATGTGTTAAAACTGTCACCATGTCGTGACAATATAATATGAGACAAATAATCTGTGAAACGTTGGTGAGAAACAACCAATCGGAGCCAGGAGGAGGGTCTTAGCGCTGTCTATGAAGTTGTGTATGTGTGGTCACACCTTCACCTATCTCTCTGTTGCAGCTAGTTCCTCACAATGAAGCCTGCCATGAATGCTAAGGCTAGTTAGCATAGCCACAGATGACAGTCCATAGCTTCCTGTAACAGTAAGTTGTTTCTCCGCCATTAGCACATTGGGCAGGGTGTACACAAGCATGATTGAGTCCAAAATAAAATTTAATTGAGAATCTGTGATAAGAGTTTAAAATTGACGTTCACAAACGTTCTTCGTTAAATCTGACTGAGCTCAAACTGAAAGTTTATTCCAAAATTTCCAAACTTGAGATACTAGGATGTCTTCAGCATAATAATAATTTGCTAAGTCGCTGTTTTTCATCACTCAGATCCCCTCTGTGTTGATATAAATGAAAAAATATTATTTTGTAATAAAACCCACTTGTATTTCACCTGTTTTTATCTTTCAAACATCTTGTGTCAACTGTTCCTCTCTCCCTCCGCTCACCGGTCACATTTCACTTTATTTCCAGTACAGTCTGCAAGTTTGCTTTTCCATTTTAAGCAGGTTTATTTATACACAGTCTTGGGAAAGTTGCTGCAGGTGTGCTGCTAACCAAACATTTCCTTCTGTCAACTAAGGTTGACACGTGCTGAAAAGCGAGACACTAAATACGTGTCCGTGTGTGGTGTGTGTATGTGTGTGTGTAGCAACAACACACTGAAATCTGAGACTGGCATTGCCTTTCCCCAGCGCTCGGCCTGGCAAAAGGGTTTCATCAGCATATCAAGCGTGTACACACACATGATGACCCCAACACATGGTGTGTATATATGTTTGGGTCTGTTGGCGCACAGCTGCTGACGCACATGAGAACCAACTAAAAGACACAAATTAGACAAGAAGGCCATAGCGTGAGTGGATAGCATCAAGCTTCAGTCCTGTATCGCTTAACGGTATAATGGGCTCAGTTAGATCTGCAGTTCCACCAGGTGATTGCTAATTGCTGCTGGCTAGTCTGAAGGAGCAGAGTTGGGGAGTTTTGTGGGAAGGCTGCTCTGTGAGCTTTGCAACTGTAGCTCCAAGGAGGAGTTTCGTCCTTTAAGGCGGAGCGAGGTCCACCTAGGCGTTTTGTACGGCTGAATGGTTGCCATGGGAGATTACATAATTTCTCAAACATGCAAGGAAGCAACACTCTAGGCTTGTTTTTTGAGTATACAAAAATCGACTATTTTGCATACTCAAAAAAGTCAATGTTACATAACGCTGTCCCTTTAAAACAAAAACAAAGAAACCTCATCGGTTAGCCATCTTTAAATTGGAAACTATAACACAGGGGGCAACCCAAGTATTCATGAGAATGTAGAGCACGCAACCTTCAAAGTGTGACATTCCACAGTTTTTAATTTCCCTTCAAGTTATGCACATAATGTCATCTTTGCTGAATGAATCTTATCTCCAGACAATGAGATTCTAAGGCCTTGGGTTGTTCCAAGACAAGGTCCAGTGTGTCTGTCTGCCATGCACACACACTCTGTAGCTCTTTTCTAACTGAGAAATCTGCATACTGAGAGGTTTTACACTGCAAAAACACAAAATCTTACAAAGTCATTTGTTTCTAGTACAAGTGTCTTAAGACAAAACTTACTTACAAGTAACATTTCAGCAAGATACAAAAGCTTGTTTCAAGTCAATATTTCCTTAACATTCATGAAAAACTACAAGTCCCACTGGCAGATTATTTCACGTATGACATGTCTGACATCTAGAACTTTTTTACCAGTATTAAGAAATTATTTATGTGAAACAAGCTCCTATTTCTTGCAGAAAAGTTACTTATAAATTAGTTTTGTCTTGTTTCAAGTGTACTTAGATATTTGCACTAGAAACTAGACTAAAATCACTACATAAGATTTTGTGTTTTTGCAGTGTAATTATTCATAACGATGATGTCGCACCTGTGAATGAATGAATTGTCACATTCATTTAACAAAGATTCACTTCTTCTAGTTAAAATTAAAAGTGTTTAACACACTAATATGTTTCCTTTGCCAAGATTTTATTCATTTGATTTAGCTATTTTTTTTACTTATTCACTCTTCTGTAAGATATGGACAAGTTTAGTTTAGCTTCTTTAAAATATATTCAAACTTTTGAAGACCAAAAGACATCTTTCTTGCTTCCTTGAATTAACAATTAAGAATTGAATTTTGATCGTTTCAAACCGTTGAAACAATCTCAACGCTTTGAGACCGGTCCAATCTCCAAATGGAACCAGTTGACCTGCTGCCCGCTGCAGAACTCAGCAGCCTTCGGTTTTTGCCTTGCAGGTCCGGCTGACCGGTGGGATCGGAGCAGCCTGGCTGCTGGCTGTTGTCATGGGGACGCGTCAGTGTGAGAAAGAGGAACAGATTCTGATGGGACTGCGAGAAAGCAAACACAGCTATCCGACAGGTATGTTTGGCCTGCTGTTTGCAGTGGAACTCTAAAGTGGGATTTTCTCATGGGAAGAAATCGATACGAAACGCCGACGCGCCTGAAATCAAATTGATTTTTAGATTAAAGGAATCAATAGAAAGACAGCAAAAAAAAAAAAGTTTTTTCAGAAATATCAAATTAACAAAAACATACAAGCCTTTTTAAAGAACCCGAAACACACACATATGTGATTTAACTGTGAGAAAAAAAAACCCCAACTAAACAAACCAGTGAGATGAACAGAGTTGTGTGTGACGGTTCAGAGGAGGAGGGCTGCTCAGAGCGTTTATGTGATTCACACAGTCAGAGTTGTGGAAGACTTGACCCTTCGCAGGCTTCCACAACATAACGGAAATGACTTCTTCTACATCTCGCACCGTCTCTTCTTTCTTTCAAGAAAAATGTTTTTAAAAAGCTCAGCGTTTAGCTGTGCATTTTCATGGTGCTTTTCACACATCCATGAAACTCAGGATGTTTTTATATATAAGGCCCGCAGATGCCTGGACACGGATTTTGATGATATTTTTGACGTTGGAGGAGTTCCTCTAATGCAAGCTGGTGCACAGAAGGGAGAAAAAATGCTGCAGCAGAAAGTAAACATGAAATAACGCAAAGGAATTTGGGCCTGGAGATACTCTCCCCGAGGGAGGCGGTCAAATTTAGTGTTTGGGCCTGAGCCAGGAGAAATAAAGGGAGGCGAAAACAGCATGCAGAGGTTTTTTTTTTCCTTAAATCCTGTTTCCTCATCTCTGATTTTATTAGATTTTGTGGAAGTTTTGTAAAAGCAGTTGTATAAACCTGGTACCCTCTTATTATATCTTACATGTGATAGTGTAGTAACCTGTTCTTGGACAAAAATAATGAATTTCTGGCCCTGTAGACCTTCACAAACACGTTTATGTTGCTGCTTAGAGCAAGAGACGTTTTGAACTTTGCTAATTTCATCAAAGTGCTCATTCTTTTAGAGTTCTGTTCTTGTCAAGCTTGATTTCTGTCTGTATTCAAATGTATATGAATACTTCTCTGTTACGTGATTTCACACTTCAGGTGGTAAGCTTTAAGAAAATAAATGGAGTCCTGGATGTCATTTAGTACAATAAAATTACCAAATTTCTGGCAGAAGTATGACAAGCAATGTTCAGGCTAAAGATATTGCCCATACTTATTTAAAAAATAAATATAACCTTTGTCTTTTTAAAAAAGCAATTTTTTCTTTCATTTCTAACAAACACCAGAGGCCTTTGCAAAAATACACCCATGTTAATACTAGAGATGTGCGATAATTAATACTTTTGTATCGATCCGATAATGCAGAAAGAGTATCGCCAATACCGATACTGATATCTTCTTTTTAAGTTTGATATGTCAAACCTTTTTTGTTTTTTTTGTTTTAATTATTTTGTCCAAACCTGGGACAGAAATTGCCCAAAGTTTATAGGTGTAGAAAATATATTTTAACATGATAAACAATAATAACAACAACAAAAAAACAAACTGCAAAGTACAAATAGTTATCTTTTGAGAGAAAATCAAAACAAAACTAAATCTTTTTGAAGTGCAGTTGAGAAACTGCGATGCATAAATAAAGCAAGAGGGAATCTGGATTATCTGAAGTATGGATCTTACCATGCTAGCTAGCATCGATCGGATACTGATACCAACCTACTATTGATATTATTTTAATAATAAAGTAAAGGGGGTTCAGTATTTTTAGAATCATTTTGTACTGGAAGAAAGAAAGCACAAAGAAGTACAACTTTTTCCCTTTTATCCCTCTACCTTCTTACCTAGATGGAACATTTTAATTTCCAGTCTTAAAAAACTTTTACCAAATAAATAAATAAATAAATACATTTTCTGAAACGATCTGCCCTCTTTGAGTATGTTTTTCATTTTTTCTGTTTACTATAGCACTGATTGAATGTCAGATGAAAAATAATAATATAAAGACACAAGAAAGGATGACGAAGAATGTGCTTATGACCTTAATCGCGTTTGGTTCCTGCAACAGACTCTAAAGTTCCTCTGTGTTGCGCTCACATAGCCTTTAACCTCCCTGTGTGGACCACAAGCAGATGTCAGGGACGTTCCTCTCCGCCATTTTTACTCAGAGCCGAACGACGGCAAGGCGGGAAAACAAAACTCTGCAGAGAAAACACACAGAGAATAATAAAAAAAAAAGTGTATGAAATCTAAAACTTAAAATGACAAAGTGCGACACGTCGCTAAATACGCCGCCTGAAACAACAGCTGACAGTCGGTGTGAAAACAGGTGGGAGTAAATTCCTGTCGTGATTACAGGGAGGTGGAAAAGAGCGAAGGATTTGGCTGAAGTGGCGGGTTTTTAAAAGGAGCCAAGCTAACTTTGGAGCCCCGATTTACTTAATGAGTCATTCCTGTTTGGTTTCAGGTTCCTTCGTTTTCCACTCAGAGAGGATTGTAACCCAAACCATTTTAAAAACATCGTCCAGACCAGGCGGATAGCCGGAATGGTCCGCTAGCTCACGTTAGCTTGCTATGCTAACGTCTCAGTTTCTAAGGTCTCAGAATCTCAATAAAGACTACAAATATTTACTATGGCTGTAATCAGTGCCGTCACTCCACCTATGGCACGTACATCGTAAAAAAAAAAAATCAGTAATTTTTAACAGTAATAAGCAGTAAAATTGTGACAAGAAAAATTCATAAACCGTACAAAAAAATTTAAACTGTTGAATTGATGGGAAGTTGCCGTAAATAAATTAATCAATGAAAACAGTCATTTTGACATTCATTTTATAGATTGTTTTCTTGTTCATTTTAGGGAAAAGCATTGTTTTTTCTCTCTCTCTTACAGTTAAAACGTTTTTTTGTTGTTGCAGTAAAACATTGGCTCCAGCACCTTTTTAACTGCAATATCAACAGTGACAATGCCGTCTAATCGTCTAAATGTGAAAATTTAAAAAATGTTTTACCTGTAATTTGTTTATGGGGTTTTTTTTGTTTGTTTCGCCTTGTTTTTACAGTGTAGGGCACCAAATGCCAAGTGAGGCAACAAAAAAACCAGGCTTGTGAAAAATCTTTGTAATTAATCATAATAAAATAAAATACAATAATAGAAGGTAGATCACAATAAAGGTCTGTGTTTTTAAATTTGTGTAGCTAAAATTAAAAGAGACAGTTATTATTTTCCCAAAGTAATAATGAAGTGAGAATCTTTTACTGCCCAAAGCGTAATGCTGACTGTTTCTCCGATGTTTACTGTGAGTTTGAATATTGGGAGTTTTGACGGCTTCCCTTTAAAAGCTCACAATGGGTTCATCATTTACTCAAGAGTTTCTAACAATCCACGGTGGTCTGCATGCGTCTCTGCTTACGTTTAAGCACCTAAACACCTGTCAGGAAGGAAAAATGTGTTTTTCTAATGTTTGAATTCTAAAATAGTTGCATCGGTTTTGACACGTTTTTGTGTTGACAGCACAGATTAGGATGCGTCTTCAGAGCATCTGGACTTTCAGACTTAGACTAAAGAAGACGGATGGTGCTACACATCATTTAGCTCAGAAATGTTAAAGCGAGTAGATGGCCCCGGCATTTGGCTGCTGCACAATTTCCAAAATGATTCATTTCCTCACTCTGTGTTTGTTAAAACACCACAGTAAAGGACAAGACAAGCGTTTGCACTGTCAAAACACAAAGAGCTATAACTCAGCTAGAGGACCACCATTCACCTAACCACCATAAATCCCCCCTTCTTTCTGCCCAGGCATGAATCCTCCTACTCGTACCGCGACCAAGACTGAACTCGCTAATGACCCTGGATGTAATGTTTCTGCAGAAACAACACTATTTCTACCACACTGTTAAAGAAGCAGTTAGTACGACGTAATATTGACTTTTTTGAGCACTAAATCATGTTATAATGTTATTCCCTCATCAAAAACATGCCTGGAGTGTTCTTTATATGTTTGAGGAAGCCTTTCATCTCCATGGCAACCGTCCAGCTGTGCAAAGCGCCTGGGTGGACCTAGCCCCGCCTTTGAGGACGAAGCTCCTCCTAAGAGCTGCAGTTTTGAAGTTTCCGAGCCTCCACCCCACAGAGCCTCACAGAGAAATCGCTCCCCCCGGCAACACCCCCGCTCAGCTCCTTCAGACTAGCCAGCAACAATTAGCAAACACCTGGCGGAACTGCACATCTGGTGAAGTCATTATAGGAGCTGCTGCTCAGTGAAACACCGGTAAAAATGTTGTTAAAGGGTTAATAGAGGAGCCATGTTGCGATGACTTCCTGAAGAGCAAGAGTTCCTTAAAGAGACAGAGGCCCAATTTTAAGGCATTAAATTACCAAGTCAGATTTCTTTTAAATCATGCAATAGAGCGTTATTGCAACAACTGAAGGTAGCATAGCCACTTGATTGTGCTATAAAATGTGGCTGGAAAACACATAAGACTGCCCATTTAACTCTTCAAACAGCTGCTAACCACCCACATTAACTTTAACTACCATAAGTCCCATAATTACACCAACAATTGAAAACACATCAAAAGTAACCAAAATGATTAGCAATTAGACTCATCAGCTCCAAACAACGCCAGCATTTTTTAGAGGAGCAGTATGTTTTCTGACCACATGATGGCATTTTATAGAGCGGTCAAGTAACTATTCTACCTTCAGTTGTTATAAAAATGCCTTATGTGTTGAATTCAACGCCTGGAAATTGGACCTCTGTCTCTTTGGACTCCTGCTCTTTCTGACTCTCCGCCTTCAGCATATTATCACATCAACATTCCTCAATTATGGGCTGACAAACTTTAGTCCAGAGCGCTGGACTGATCAGTAGTTCATATAATGAACTCAGCAGCTGCGCAGCTCCACCAGGTGTTTGCTAATAGCAGAAAGGGCTCTCTGCAGACTGTTGGTGAAGAATAAGTGATCAAATACTGATTGCTCTTCTGCTCGTTCCAGCCGCAGAAAGCTTTCAGAAACTAACAGAAATCACTCGTCTGTGGTGACTGATTGAAAAAGAGGTTCTGGGTACAGTTTCTTGTCTCAAGGCCAGTTTAAGTAACATAATTTTCTGAATAATGTATTATATTTTACTTATATCAGTTTTACTTTATTTATGTAACCACAGTGGAGTTTGTTTTTAATTTAATGACAGAATTAACATTTAACCCGTCCTACTCACAAACGTCTCTGAAAAATTGCTATCAAAAGTTATTAGTTATCAATACAGTGGGATTTTGCTCTTATCATAAAATTAATTAGTCAAATAAGTATTCTGATACCGCGGGTTACAAGAGCAAACTCGTGAAACTAAAAGAAATAAGCTACTAATATATATATATTTTTTTTTTTTTTTAAAAAGGAAAGAAAAATCAAATGATTAATGTTAATTTAAATCAGGTGGGGTTCTTGAGAAATTGAAAATATACCGATTTCACATAATGCTGCCATTTCAGCATCTGTATGAGAGCCTGAACATCGGGATGCTCTAAATCTGAATTCTTGCTTGTGATGTGAAGCCTCTATGGGCTTGTGACGTGTCGGTGTTTGTTTTTGTTTATGTCTGGCTGAACACTGCGGGGAGCGGGCTGCCCGCAGCGCGGGGCGGGGCTCGGCCGGGCCGCTGCGGGTTCTCACAGCCCGCTCAGCGGCCTCTTTTTGACATGGATCGTGAGAACCTGATTGGCAGGGGTCCGCGAGGCGAAGAGCAATCTGACAAACCTGCTTTCATCGACGTCGGAAGGTCAACGTGATTGGAGAAGCAGCATGTGTGGAAGCTGCTCACGCAAACACAAACATGTCCTTTTTTTCTGACCCGTTTCGTCACACATGTGGAGCAACTGAATGTTTTCTTACCACATCTAGAGACAGAGAGGAAGATGAGGGAGGTCAAATGCAACTCGTGTTACATGTGTATTTTTAAAAATGTGTTGGCTTTGCACTTTTTTAGCCAAACATTCAGTTCTAAACATCTAAACCATATTAATGTGTTCGAGGTCCAGTCAAAGGTCAAAGCTAAATCCTGGCGGGAATCTGATGCAAGATTTGAAAACCAATGTTCATAAACTTTTACATCCAATCAGCCTGAACTTCAGTTGTTTTGGACAGAAGAACGAGTGAGTCTGAGAGGTGCTTGTTGTGCCTCTGATCCAGGAAGTTCTCCCATCTACCGTCTTTCTTTTCTCTCCTTTACCTTTCTGATCGTCATTAGACATTTCATCCTTGCAGCTAAATCCAGATTCTTCATAATTAATTTAATTGCTTATAATGGCAAAAGGGAGTGAGGTTGCCTACAAGCTTTATTTAAACCTCCTGCAGTCTCAGCACGGCGCTCAGGAGGGGCACAGAAAATGTTACGAGGAAACCGGTGGGTTGTCCCGTCAGACCATCAATTCCCGAAATCACACAGAAATACAAAACTCAAGCGCACGTGGGTCAGTGTGAATCCGCCGTATGATACACAGAGTAAAAACTCATCTCTTAAAGCGGCAAAAAGGTTAAAATACTTAGTTGAAAACAGTATCTTATGTTTGTTTGACCACCAGGTGGCACTGTTAGCATAATTTAAAATTGAGACAGCACATGGTTATCAAATTACTGCAGGTTTAACGTCACTGGACTATTGCTCTTTGGTTAACAGCACACATAAAACTTAACATTTTTTAGAATTGTAGATATTAACCGATGGCCAATATTCCCATTTTGTTTTAAAAGTTTCAGTACCAGCTTTCTGAAAGTGTCACCCTGTCAGATTCTAAGTGCAATAAAGTTATTTCATTTAAACTTGGAGCCTGTGAAATGAGCTTTTTAAGTGTATATTTATATGTAAAAAATAAAAACGATGGAGTGAGTGAGTGAGAGATTGTGCCCGTAGCCCAAACAGAGCCAACTGAAGTTTACGACCCCATGGTGCAGTCTGTTTTCAGACGGTGATGGAGAGGGCAGCCAGTCTGCCGGCTGGAGAAGAAAGAGGTTGGGGTGGGGGGAGGACATTACCGAAACACCTGGTCTGAGCAAAACGGAGCCTTTCCTGTGCACAAATGGGTTTTTAAATGCTCTGATGTGACTGCAACCCTGAGTACTTCCATGATCAGGAAACTCATAAAGTACTGAACTAAGAGTGAGCTGATTGACTGTGTGTAAAAATACGTGCAAAAAAGTGCAGTGGCAATAATAAGGCACTGAATTATGTAGAAAATCCAACCTTCAGGGAGCAAAAAGAAATACTTTAATAAACTCACCAGTGTTACTGTTATTGCCTCCCCTGCTGTTAAGTTACACAATCCACTTTTGCCAAAAGGACTTTCTAATCCAGTTATAAAAGAAAAAAACTTTACATGACTTTCAGTAATTAATCAAAGAAATGTATTTATACCCATACCACAGAAACAATAGTATGCACAGTAGCACCTTGCAGCAACGTCTACGGGAGAGAAGATGGGCAATTTCCTCGGTCGTGTGCACAACTGGAAAAGTCTGCATAGTGTTCTGTGTGTTTATGTCTAACACTACCTAAAATAGTGAGACAACAAATGAACCTGAACACTCAGCAGACGCACATCCAAACACAACAGTCTAGTAGACAGAAACAGGATGTGGGAGGAAGATGTAGCCTTCCCTACAAAAACAAACAATCTGATGACTCAGCCATATAATATTGAAAAAATGTCAGATAGTACACAAAAAGTCCCAGACATGACAGCAAATCTGTAATCCAGTAATTAACAGAATGCACAGAGGCTATAAATCAAATCATTTGTCATTGTGTTTGGGAATGTTTCTTAAAGTACAGCATTGTCAATTTCATCAACCTCCAATTATTATTGCAAGTCATAAATGAGGTCTTAAAATGTCCAATATGAACTACTTTTTTTATTTTTAGGCTTGGATTTAGTTTAATCTCTTGACCACGTCACAGTATTATTATTATTATTATTATTATTATTATTATTATTATTATTATTATTATTATTATTATTATTATTACCACTACTATTCAGAGGTTGGGTTAACGGAATGTTTTCCGTATTTGACCGGTTATTTTTTTTAAACGACGGGAAAATTTGAAGCCCGTCGGTCGTTTTGACAGGTTATAATTAACGCCACTGACTGGTGCGCATGGACAGACATAGACTTCAGGCAAAGATTTCATCGCAGAGGCAACTAAAATCAATCAATTAAAAAAAAACAAAAACTTTCTGAATATCATCCCTGAACTAAATGCGTCTTTCTGACCGGGAGCTGACAGCGTGTTGAAGAGTTATGGACCGGACGCTTTGGACCGTCTGGGTTAGGAAGCGCATTTCAAACCTTTGGTTGAAATGGCGCCTCTAATTTCAGTCTCCATTACAGAGCAGAGAAAACTAAAGAAAATACAATGTGTTAATCTATTTATAGTCTAAACAGAGGAGACGGCAATTTATCTTGAGGAAATAAATAAAGGTGAAGTTAATTAGACCGTAACATGCGCAGAGCGCTGCACAACCAATGCGGACTGCAAAGAATTAAACTTGACTCTCTCTGCAGTTTTAACAAGTGGAGCTGGAAAACGTTCCCCTCCACGCCCAGGAGAGCAGATTTCTCTGCAGAGGAATTTCTGAAGCTGTGCTTTCAGACCCCAGCGGGTGAAGTGCTGGTAATTTAAGTGGAGTCGTTTAATTTCATTCATTATAAGTTATTGGGGCCACAGTCAGTGGTTGTTGTCACTACGGAGAAAAGGTTTATGTGTGATGGAATCTGGAGTCACTGTTCAACTAGACGAATAAAAATAAATAAATTAAAATGCGGCTGAATGGCCTATGGTAATATGATTATAATTTGACTGGTAAAAATAGAACACGACCGATTTTTTTTTTAATGCTGTCGGTCAAAATGACGGAGAACAAAAAGGTCTAGCGTGACCTCTGCTACTATTTCTAAGAGATCTTAAGAAAAAAAAAAAAAGAAAACATGGTCATGTCAGCCAAGGCCTGTGTCCCTCTTTCTGTATCGACAGTAACGGAAAAAGTTTGACATGTTTCCTCAGCTGAAGCTGTAGCAACCACTTGCGTGTCGATGTGATTATTCTTCCAAGTGGCTGAAAGGTGTTAAAAGATGTAAGGGCTGTTTGTGAAGCAGTCCTGAGAGTTGAAGTCAGGGCAGGTCAGGGTTAAGGCTTTTATGCAGTGCTAGCCTGCCCCCTTCTGGTGTGGTGACAAACTACTGCTGGAACAATAACATTCTTAATTTAGTTAATCCTGTAGACCTTATAGGTTTTTTTATTTTGGAAAAAGTTTGCAGGAAAAGATCACAGAGACATTTACGTCATTCACAACAAACATCAAATAGAACAAATATATTTCATACACAACAAATGCCTTCTACCGCGGTAATTATGTGAAATTAAATTAAATTATATCCCAGCTTCTGAAGATTTGCCTTTACCTTTACAGAGCTTTTTGGTTCCTCCTATCAGTCTGTAGCTTCTCATATTGACGTCATCAAACCAAAGTTCAGATCTACCATAACTGACTGACACCTGCTGGCCTCAGGTTTGCAACCAGCTTGTGACTGAGAAACCAGTAACCTCCTCCCAGATGATGACATGAACTTGTTAGTTCCTCTGTCCATTTAGTAGCTGATATACTGTGAAAATCCGGTAGAAATGATGCACTAATCGAGTCATGTTTACATAGAAACAACGCGCCGCGAGGCTTTGCTTGTGAGACTTGCGGTCAAGTGGGTCGGTTGTGGGCGGAGCTTGGTAAGGTCCATTGCAATACATAGCAACCTGGTTACAAGATAAAAACAATTAATACATATGCACAAGTATAAAACAATAAAAACTATTTGAAAACAATGACACTGTTTCATAGAATCTTGTTGCCTATCTTTAAGAACTGCTCGAAATAAGTCCAGTGAAATCATTTCCGACATCTTAAGTTCAGACTGCAACTGATTCCACGCTGTGGGGGCAAAACACACTGAATGCCTGCTTCCCTTTTTCAGTTTGAAAGCGTGGGACATGCAGAAGAATAATGTTATTGGAGCGTAGAGAACGAGAACTGACAGTTCTATGTAGGAGAGTGGATAAATATGCTGGGGTTTGACTGAGTAAAGATTTATATATCAGGATCATTAAATGATTGTTTCTCCGTACACTTAAAGGAGGCCATTCAGCTTTTGCGTACAAATCACAGTGATGTGTCAAACGTCGACTACCGGTCATAAATCTTAAAGCGCAATGATGCACAGTATTTAATGGTTGAAGGCATTTGGTCGAAGCATTCATATATAAAACATCTCCATAATCCAAAAGTGGCAGGAATGTCGCTGCTACCAATTTTCTTCTAGCTTTGCGTGTAAAACAAGATCCATTTGGATAATAAAACCCAATCTTCATTTTCAATGTCCGTAGTAGATTTGCTATGTGATTTTTAAAAGAGAGTTCATTATCTAGAATAAAACCAAGATATTTATAATTACTGACAAACTCGATTTGTGCTCCTGCAGCAGTGGTAAGCAATAGGGAGGTTTCTGGTAGTTTTCTAGCAGGTGAGAAAATCATTGCTTTTGTCTTGTCCACATTCAAAACCAACTGCAGAGTTTGTAAGTTTATATTTGGGCCTCCATAATCTGTTACTGCAGCTTAACGTGCATGGTTTTTAGTAACCTGGAATACACTGAAAAAAATCTATGCCTCCAAAGGGAAGAAAGTTCAAAACTCTACACAGATAGCAGCCAAATACAAACTGAATGTAAAAATATTTGTGTGCACAGAAGAATGACTGCTCTCTATACATAAGTTTAAAAAAAAAAACTTACTTCAAAGCCTAGTAAAATAATTTAAAACAACATTAAGCCCTTTTCACATGGGATTAGTTTTACTTATGGACCAATGCTATTTGTAATAATTACATGGATTGCCTGCTTTGTTAATCCTGTGCAAATCAACGGGAAAAAAAACATGGACAGAAATGGGTGGGATCCAAAATGTTATTAGACGTTTTTGTTTTCCTGGCTACATTCTTATGGCCATAGGAATGCATTTGGCTAAAAAATGCATTCTTTAGCCAAAAGCTAAGAACGGAGGCTGCGTTGCAAGCCAACGCAGCCTCCGAGCCAGCAAATCCCTGTCGACCTGTAACGTACAGCATCAAAAAGAAAAGGCCGAAGAGTAAAATTATTGTAATGGTAAGAATACCATTCCTCTGTTTGTGACCTTCCACATAATGCTTATCCCATGGGGATAGGATTATAGCTTCTTTCTGTGAACCAGAATGAACCAGAAACTTTGCCAAACCATCCAAAAATAATCAATATTCAAATCAGGCTCAGCAGTGAACTCCCTGCACGATCCTCTGCCAGTAGATTTGCATTTGTGACATGCTCGTCGTAGTCGTGGCGATCACTTTGGAGAGATTGCATCTGCTCAGAGGATGCCTGGGGATGACCTGAAACATCCTCTGATCAGGAGGGTTGGTAGGAGAGACACCCAAACGATTCAGGCACAAGCCCAGGTATGCGTCTTCAATGTAGATGGGTTTGATGTGAGGCGAGACGCTCAGGATCTTCTTGGGTAGATCCAGAGACATGACGTAAGCCATGCCCAGAGGGTAGGGGGGGTACACCGGCTCGGCGATCACATGGCTTGGCATGTAGAACTTGTTGAAAGGGTTTCTTGAAACTGGGCTGTGCCACCAAACCAAACCCGACATGTAGTTTTCCTTAGGCGTCTCCGGGTCAAGTAACAATGCAACCAAATTATCAACATGCAGTAACATATCCGAGTCGATTTTTATCATAAAGCTGGCCTTGGCGCAGTGCTGAGCCAGCCACTCCAGCATGACCATGGTCTTGATGGTCAAGTTGCGGTAGCTGTCCTGGAAGTTACTCTGGATGAGATCACGATACCGCTCGCTCTCCTGTTTCAGTCTCGCCTGCTGCTGGTTGGCATCAACCCCTCCAGGTAGCCCCACTATGAAGACGGTCTCAACCAGCCGACCGAGGACCATTTTCTTACCCCCCCACGTCCTTCGGATGGTGTCCCGACCTTCCAAATTGGCAGGAGCAACAGGAACCATCAAGATCAGGAACGGAGTGGCGGTCTTGCACGTTGGAGAGTTATCCATGACGAATCTGTACTTCCGTGGGTAGGCCACATGGTACGGGCCTGGGTCCTCCCACTTTGGCTCAGGCAGCGAAGAGGCCGTGGCATTGGACTTTTTGTTTGCTGGTCCATACAAGTGATCAGGCTTGTATCCAGAAGTAAGGTAAATGATGACCACTGTCACTCCTACCAAAACGCAGATGAAGATGTCCTTCAGTCGTCTCCTGTTGTCCATTAGAACTGCATGTATTTAAAAAAAAAATGTTATTGCAAAACTTTCAGAGCAAAGCATGTGTTAAAGGACTAAGTTCTGAGTAAAGAACATACTATACTAACACTTCATTCTTTGAAAACACAAAACAGGTTGGCTCAATATTTCCAGGAATTGTCACTATTTTAACATATTTACATGAAAATACTTTTAAATTGTGTAACCAATGAGCACTATCTTTAAATTCAGTCTGCTCAACGTGAAAAATAAACTAATCAGATGTTAAGTTGACTGACTGTGAAGCATTTCCAGTTGGAAGTGGTTTCTGTTACCTGGCAACCAAAACTCTAAACCAGCATAATCTGATGGTGGGAACATCAGCAGACAAGTCCATCACTGGAAAGATTAAAATATGTCCTGAAACTGAATTAACTTAAGATTAGAGGAGCAACATATGCCAAACAAGAGGAAATAAATTTTATTGATGTCCATTAGGTTTTAACTCCTGAAGCTTTTCCCGAGTAAATCATCAAAAACGTATTTCTACAAGCTCATTTTTGAACATGGAAGTATAAAAGTTAACACGTGAAAATGTGATTAATAATGTTAAAGTTTGATAGTGCTTAACGTAAAACTAAAACAAAAATCTTAATTCATAGACGCAAAAGTTTAACAAAATACCCCCACGGCCACTTTATTAGGTACACTTGTTAAATTGGGCCACATAAATAGAATTTCAAACTTCGACATTTGTGGGCTTACATATTATTTTAAATCGGTCAAATCAAATCTGTTTTATTTTATTTTATTTTATTGACAAGTGTTCAATTACAACAGGAAAGATGTTAAATATTGAATTCTATGCATTAAATGCAGAGAACGCTGTAACACCTGTAACAGTTTAGCAGTTCTTTGTCACATCATGGATGTGCAGCAGACAAACCCAGAGCAACTGATTGAATATTCATGGGCTCACAGTACTAGCAAGCTTTAATATATGGATCTTTAAGCATTCAAATGGTGAGCATAGATAATGTCAAAATATTTCTATATTGGGCCAATAAGTTGCACATACCTGTTAATGCAGCTCTCAGCCAATGTCCACGAGCCAAACCATGTGAAGAATGTCCCAAATGAGCTAAAAAATAAAGACAAGAATGTCAAATAAAATAACTAAATTTAGGGTCTTGTTAAAAAAAAGTATTAAATACAAAGAATAATTTAAGGCATTAATCATATGTTTTGAACATATTTATACATTTATAGTTAGAAAACTGGAAGTAAACAGTCCTGACAGCCAACAATATGTAAACTTTCTGTTAGTTATAGCGTTTGATGGCTCGTCTTTAAGGAGACAAAGTTGCAGCACAAAAAACAAGTAACTCAGGAACGAAGGGGGAAAACTGGTTTTGCTTCAACTGATGTAAATAACTTACTTCACTCATATGGACCTAATTTCTCACTTTCTTAATCTTATCTTTAAACCGTTTCCACTGTACGCACACAGTTAGGACACACACAGCGTCTTCTCACACAGTGACATATTTGTAGTTGATGTCTGTGTGGCGAAAAAGAGATAAAAACCTCTGTGCCACAACATCAGAGTCTTTTCTATACTCATTTCACTAAACTTCAGTAAAATACGTTTCCAACACCTTTGAAGCATGCTACAACTGATGTGGAAAAATGTTTTCGATTTGAGGAAGCAACAAAAGGTTGTGGAAAAAAAAATTGAAAAATGAAAACAACAGTACCTCTCAGCAAGTTATTTTTTCCTCCACGTCCCAGACAAGCGGTTCTACAATCTGATTCTGGAATGAACACATCGTCTAAAGCACACTGGTTCATAAACAGAACTAGAACCTAGCCTAAGAAGACCTCGAGGAAACAGACGCCTGCCGTCTCAGAAAAACTAAACTCCTCTTGCTTTGACTTCCTGCTTTGCTTGCCACCAGATCACAGGAGAAATATGGCAGCCTGGCGGTTCTGGGTGGGACGCTAACCAACTCTTGAAATGTTCATCGAAACCATTTTCCTGACTGGCACTGAACTCAAGATCTGCTCAAGAGCCAGTGATGCAAATCAGACAAGCTTTCCTGGTTGGCAGGGGATTCAGTTGGTTCCTGTTCATTAATGGTGCAGTAGTCAACTTTCATAAAAAGTATTGGGTTTTTTTTTAATATTTGTTGAAACTGTCACCATGTCTTGACAGTATAATATGACACAATCTGTGAAAAGATGAACCTGCTTCACCTCGTCCCTGAGCTACTATTACCGTCTGCAGAAACACCAAAACAACCAATCAGAGCCAGGAGGAGGGCCTTAGTGCTGTCTGTCAATCAAGATTATGTATGAGTAGCTAAATGTGCTAATGGTGAAGAAACAACTCACCGTTACAGGAAAACCGTTTATCCACTGTCATTGGTGCACATGCTAACTAGCTTTAACATTCACAACAGGCTCTGCCAACAGGGACCAGCGGAGGTGAGTAGCGTGTATACGGGTGTGGTTGACAGCACTAAGTTTTATCTTCATTGTGTTCATGAGTTGTGTTCAATCATTGTGTTCAATCATCTGCATTCAGTAAATAACCGCAGTATGTTCTTGCAGAATGTTCTTTTACTAAATTTTCCAACAAAATTTCAAAATATGTCAAATACTAATGTAGGTTTTTTTTTTTTTTTAACGAGTGTTGTGTGTATTTTTTTTTACATTTTAGTGCCATTTGTAATACAGAAACAAAAAAGGGAAAATGTAACAAACAGCAGAGGAAAAAAAGTGGACTTGAGTGGATTTGGCAGAAACAAAATTCCTCTCCTGCACCGTTAACTATAACAATTAAGGCAACACAATAAAACTCAACTATGAACCAAGGAGTAACGAGTCCTCGAGTCCTGCCATTCATGGTAAAGAGCTGTTCAAAAGAATCAGATCAGGGCGTGCCGTGGTGGCGTAGGGGATAGCGCGACCCATGTTTGGAGACCTTGAGTCCTCGATGTGGCCGTTGCGGGTTCGACTCCCAGACCCGATGATACTTGCCGCATGTCCTTTCCTGGGACACTAGGGTCCACAAAAGAACCCTTGGAGGGGTAAAAAAAAAAAAAAAAATCAGATCGTTCGTGATTCACTAGTGAAAAAAGTGCAAAGCCAGATATGTGAGAATTTCCATTTACCGGTTTGTTACTGTCACGACCTTCCCCTATGGTTCTGAGCAACAACAAACAAGACAGAGACAGGCAACAGAAACATGTTTCCTCCATAAGGTGGTCAGTGTTAGACAATACTCTGTTACCTTTAAGTTTGAAATTCCTGTTATGAAGTTGGACTGAAATACAGGTGGTTACACACTTTTAAAGCTGTTGCCAGAAATGTGACCATACAATAAAAACAATATTCAGTCAAAATATACCCAGGTGACATTTCAGAGTACAAAAACACGTATACCATCCATCACCTGTGGGGAGCTACTAGGGGGAACTGATGCTTTTTCTCCATCCAAAAGAGTAACGCAGCTTTAAGCATCTCATCAGGAAGCCTCCGTTTGGAGATTTTATACAGGGTTATGAAAAAGTGTTTGTCCCCTTTACTGACTTTTTTCCCCATTTTTGTTACATGATTTAGACCAAAGTCATTTTAAGATCAGAAAGAGATAACTTGAAGGTTTTACCCAGTATTCTTTGCAGAGTTGTTTTAATCCCAAAACACTGAAGAGCTTCTAGCATAAAGGGCCTGTTTGAGAAGCTGTAGCCTAACTTTAATCAGAATTAAGTTCAGATATTAACCTTCTTTTTTTTTTATCAGAACATAACCAGTGGACTTGCTGGCGGGCTTTTCAACATTGTCCTGGAACCGTAAAAAGCAACATAAAATAACTTACACAGCAATAAATGTCAGGAGAAAATCATTTTTGACTAAAAAAAACCCTATTTTGACAAACTTCACATCTATAACATAGTTAAAATAAAACCCTATTACATATGTATGGATTTTTTTCCCCTGCACTGCCCGACATTAAATATACATCGCACAGCTTTGCACGTAAAACGAGATTTGCTGTTTCGGTTCAGTGCAGCAACATAGAAAAAATGTACTTAGAAAAGAAGGAAGTAGGTAATGTATGCTGCATCTAATGGGGTTTTCTCTAAGAACACGACCCCAAACTTGTGTAAATCTGAACACGGTTCCGGTGTTTTATCCTGCACTCCGATAATCGGAAGCTAACCGAGTTATATCGTCAAACAAACCGTCGGTAACTTTGTATTCCGCTCCCGCAGCTTACCTCTGTGTTCCTCGCTTTGTTTTTCAAACACGCTTCCTCTCTTCGACGTCTTCTCCGGGGTACAGAAACGCACCAAGCAGACGGGAAGTCATGTTAAAGTAGATGTGACTCTAACCTGACAAGGTGGAAGAATAAAACAACTGCGAAAGGTGTTGTTACCTGAGAGTTCAAACCCCTGTGAGTGGACAGGACACGCCCGGCCCCGCTTCCTTGTCGGCCCCGGCCAACACCAGAGCAGAACCGAACAGCTTTCACAGCAAACACGACTCACTGTTCAAAAGGTTTAAGCTTCGACGTAAAACTATGGAACAAAAAACAACCTTGAGTCGTCTTCGACTAATATCTAGATTGGCTTTGATGTTCTGAAACACCGGAGAGTGACGAACATGTAAAAGAAATAGGAACACTTTTTAACACCACTGTAGACTATATATACAAGTCCTCTAATATACAGGTAGGACTATCAACTTCGATTTCAAATCCCAGTCGTGCAATAACCTTTTTATGCCGCTAGGTGTCAGGCTCATCTTGCTGTTTTTACATCTTTGTTTTGATTTGACTTTTTGCCATTTATCCAATGTAATGACGAATTTTCCAGTGAAAAACAAATGAACACCATTTCTTTATATTATATTCAAGTCAAAGTGGAAAACAGGCATGTTTAGCAGTCACGTGAGCTTTAATAGTCTGCATTTTGTTTGGGCAAATTGGTACGCTCTGTAATAGGAACGCTAATCAGCTTAAATGCAGACTTACTGATATTTTGTTGTGGATCATAAAGAATTATCAGTTGTTTCTTGAATGAATGTGATGGTTCTTGTAGTTATTACAGGGCCACGAACAAGATCCTTTATTTTTTTTAATGCTTAGTCAGAATTGCTCCCTTCCTGAGGAAGTCTGCACCCAATCAGCCTTCCTGCTCAATTCTCTCTGGGAACTGAGCAGGACGTTGACCACATTCCAGATCTTCTGGTCAAGATCAAAAAACAAAAAAATCCAGGAGCTGGTAAATATCTGAACAAAAACAATGAATTGTTGGATCAATTTCCAGTTCTGCCAACCATCAAAGTTCCTCTCTCAATACATTTATTTGCAAGTCAGTTTTTATACTCGTGATAATTAAAGTGTGGTAGAATGACGGCTGGACACAGAAAAAGCATTTTTGTGGAACTTTCCAAGCTTGATACAGATATTATACACCAAGACCTTTTCTTTTAACGTGCTCTGTACTGCACAACGCTACAACCCACTTGGCGGATTGTAACTTCAGGAAGATGTAAACAGGTCCTCCTTACTTCCTTACAGAGGAAGTGATGTAGCAAAGACTTCAAGAGAAAGCTGCTAATTCCGATTCCGATTCCAAACTTTGCAGGGCGTTTGCTGCATTTGAAGCCGACAGAAAACACAAACTCGACTAGGTTAAACCTTTTGCCACATGCAGTAGTTGCAAAAGTTTTTGAGAAACATAAATCTGTCAGGCGGATGAAGAAGTGAAACAAAAAAACACACAATAAAGAAAGATTATCTTTAGAGTGAATATATTCAAACAAAATATTCCAGTGTAATAACATAAAAAAAAATCATTAAAAAGTAATATAAAGTAAATCAGATATCACTATTAAAGTTTGTTTTACGTGTATTTTGATTAGCCAGATTCCTTACAGTGAGGTCCAGGCTTCTTATAGTCTGTCCAATAATGGATCAGTTGTTCTGAAGAATCAAGAATGTACGTAATGACTTTAGAGAATTCACAGCGATCGTATCTTGTGTTATAGTCCCTAAACTGAGAGTAATCTGGAGGAGATGTAAGTGAAAGTCCAAGCTTTTTAATGCACATCCCAATATAAGCATCTTCTATGTTAAAAGGCTTGACAGATTTTGAGACCTCCACTAATTTAGCGGGAAGGTCGTTGGAAAAGACGTACCCCATGCCCAGGGGGTATGTGGGATACAGGGGCTCGGGGTACATCTCCTCGGGAACGTACCACTTGGAGTTCTTGGACCGGATAACGGGCACATTCCCCTTAAGCATTCCTGTCAAATAGTTATTTTGGGGGATCCCTGGCTTCTTCAACATAATCACCAGGTTATCAATGTTCAGGAACATGTCGGAGTCCACCTTCATGGCGTAGGCGGCTGCAGGGCAGCGCGTGGCCAGCCAGTCCATGATCACCATGGTTTTAATGGTCAGGTTGAGATACGTGTCCAGGAAGTTACTCTGGATCAGGTCGTTGTGCTGCTGGTTCTCCTGTTGGAGCTTCTCAACGTCGTGTGTTTTATCGAGACCCAACACGAACAGAGTGAGTAACTTCTTGCCCTGAACCACTTGGTCTTTGCCCCACGTTGCCCGGATCGCGTCCCGAGCCGCAACGTTGCTTGGCGCCACCGGCACCATCAGGACCAGGAAAGGCGAGTTGACTTTGCAAACCTCGGCGTTCTCCATG
The DNA here is from genome assembly GCF_002775205.1 of Xiphophorus maculatus. Classification (NCBI taxonomy): domain Eukaryota; kingdom Metazoa; phylum Chordata; class Actinopteri; order Cyprinodontiformes; family Poeciliidae; genus Xiphophorus; species Xiphophorus maculatus. Next base: position 26,210,528 of record NC_036447.1, on the reverse strand, counting down.
ACAAACCTGTAGTTGTGCGGATAAGCTTCATGGTATTGAACGGGTTGTTGCTGCGCAGGGTGTGGCTCTGTGTTTTCATTCATGTCATTTAGCGCAAGTCTGTGTTTTGGGTGGACTCGATAAGGCGGTGCGTTACCCCGAGGAGTTTGGACAGGAAGCCAGCTGCAGGTACTTTGGACAGAAACACCTTTCCCACGTGACAGTGTATTGTTGCACACAGTGTAGAAGAGACAGAGGAGCAGCAGGCAAACAAGAACCAGGAACTGAAACCAAAAACGAAATGACGACTTCTTCCCATGACACAAAGGTTTTCTGTAGAGAAAAGAATTAAACGGGTTAGCATATTTGGTGATGAGCTCCAAGTGTTTACAGCTGGAATCCCTCCTTGCCATAATCTTTGTCGCGCCACAGATTCTGGTCCATTCTGTCTTATTTTATTGTTGTATGTCCATTTTTGTAAATTGTCAAGAGACCGCAGATGCAAATTAGCTTTTGCTATTATAATCTGATACAGCACATGAAACTGTGCCATCTGTTTGAGTTGTTCCGTTTCCAATACAGTTCATTATCATAAGTCTAAACTCCTGGGCTCCTTCAAGGCCTTATTATAACCCAATTACAATGAAGTAAAATATAACTACCTCATTCTGCAAATAACAGAATTGGGTTATTTGCAAATACTTTTCATCCTATATTCAACTGAATTCACTACAAACTCAGGATATTTAATGTTCAAATGGACAAACTTTATTTCATTTATTGAAATGTTGATGCCGGGAAAACTTGCCAAAAACGTTGTGCCCGGTTCATGTGTACCACTGTGCTACATCACCTTTCCTTTTTGGTATAAAATCGCAAGATTCCTCGCAATTGTAGTACATTGAAGATCATTGTACCTAAATAGTTGGACTCGAAGTGTTGAACCCGTGCCCATCCTTCCTCGTGAATCACTGAGCCTTTTGGAGATGCTCCCCTCTAATACCCAATCACCTGTTTACCCTGTCCTCCAGAGGAATGTTACAAACAAGTACTTTTTTTTGCATCCCTCAACTTTCAGTCTTTTCTTGCCCCTTTCCCAACCTGTCCCAGCAAAATTTGAAATTTTTTATCGAACTGAATTTTCTTCCATAAACTAAAGCAACCAATACATACGGTAAGTGTTTCTGATCATACTCATACATATAAACAAGCAAAGGAAACAAAAATCAAACATTTTTCAGGGTAAAAAGTGCTGAACTTCTCTAATTTCTAAATGTTTGTCTGCTGATGAGACTTTTCTTAGGGCAACAGGAAACCCCACCCTGACTAAGTTGGTTTTATTTAGCAAATTATGTTCTCTGAAAAGATAAAGCTTAGCTGTTATTTGCCACAACATCAGTACATCTGCCATGCTTCCTGTTATTTGTTCTATTGCAGCGAACAAAATGATAGCCGTGCTTTATCTAAAACCAACGTTTGTCTTTTACATATTAAAAAAATATGTTTTTTAATTTAAAAAACATATTTTTCAGCATATGCAACTTTATTTACTAAGCATTATTTTTGATGATAGGTTATTTTTCTCATAACGCGCCCTCCACTCATCTCCAAAAAAAATAATAGGAACTCAACAGTTTACAGTGTCACGAAGCACCTGCAACGGAATGTAAACTCAGAAAGAAATATACAAATTTAAGCATTATCTTACTTATGTAAAGGATTGCGTTCTTTCACGTCACCGAACATTTCCAGACGTTGCCGTGATCCATTCTGAGCGGAAAACATGAGCAAGATGACACCGACTTCGGCGGAGAGCCACACCGGGGGGCCGGGGACCCGACCGAACCTCGAGGCTCCTCACCGGTGGAGCCGCAGCCAGCAGGAGTCCGACAGCTCGCTGCGGGACTCTTGACTTTAGAGAAAATGCTGATAAGGTTTTTTGCCTGCACCGTCGTTATCAACAGTTAGTCGGTCACGGCTGACACCCACCCGCGCTGAAAACACCCTGAAAGCCTCAACTGTGGAAGGAAGCTGTGCAACAGAACAGCGCTGGCGTGGCCTACTGGAAAAGCACAAGAGTGAAACCTGCAGTAATTTTAGCCTTTCAGAAAGCGAGTCAAAGAATACCGTCTGACCCAACAAGCACTACACTCCCAAGTCAATAATAATAATAATAATAATAATAATAAAACATAAAATATATTTACTGTTGAATCAGTACAAAATAAAAAATTAAAAAAAAGAAAGAAATACAGACAAACACAACAGGATTAGTTTGGGTACAAATCATTTCAATAACTATAAAAATATAACAATTAAACAGGATTCAATAGACACTGCCACCAAACATGGGTTTGACTATATATATATATATATATATATATATATATATATATATATATATATATATATATATAGTAATCTCCAGTGACGTGCGGTGAGGTTCATAGCTGGTGAGGCACTGACGTCATCAGAATCAGATTTGCAAATAGATGCATAGATTGACAGCAGTTTACAGGTTATGTTTCACTTCTGCATCCTTACACATACAAACTGTAGCTCACAAAACACACATTTCCTTAAAAAACAAAACAAAATAAATGTTATTACTGTCTTACCTTTACTTATAAATGAAGTCCATGCGTCGCTCCTTCTGCACAAAAACATCCGTCACTTTGCGATAGAAGTCCTCCTTATCTTCCTTCAGTTTTAAAAGTCTCTCTGTCTCAATGGAGATCAATCTATCGCTGCACTTGACTTGCTTCCCGAATCGTTTAGCCTAGCTCGCTGTCACTTACTCGGCAGTTGAGGAGTGAACAAGACGAACGTCTGGGATCTTGAGCGCCCCCTGCCATGAGGCAAGAGAACTGCCTGCCTCACCTCGAACCTGTTCTCTGCCGTTTATAATCGCTCATTACACGAAACACGTTACACAAACACAGTTGGTGACAAAAAGCACTGTACATTATATACATAACCTAAATTATTGGAAATAAGTTCACATATTAAATTTGTTTAAACCATTTTATTGACGCCGTACAGCAACATGCTCTCTCCGCTTAGCAGCCAGCGCAGAGCCAGGGGTTGCGCAATCCAAGGTGAGGCAGAGCTCGCTGCTGCCTCACCGGCATCGCTTCCAAGCATTTGAATGGGAAAATAAGAAAATTCAGCGATTTTGAACAAATAAAAATCGAAATTGGTGAAGCTACATGAAAAATAAATATTTTTTAGTACAAACCACCGGATGAATATAACAATTTAAATTACTTTATGATTATATATTTTCTTTCTTTCCATGATGGCTGGTGAGGCACTGCCTCACCTGCCTCCCCTGACCGCACGTCACTGGTAATCTCCAAAAAATAATAAGAATATGTATACAGTATATATATATATATATATATATATATATATATATATATATATATATATATATATATATATATATATATATTGTCCTGTAAGTTGTCTTGTAAACTGAGAACTGTGGGTGCTTTATTTTGTATGGCACATTGCAGCCATCTACTGGATGTTTTGGGGAAGGGGAAATGCTTTACTTTTATGTGGCTTAGGGCGTTTGTTCGGCTAGCGGTGAAGCAGATGGACTGATGTGTCTGTTGTGGTGTCGCATTCTGTTCAGTTTCTTCGAGGCAATGTCTGTAAGTGACATATTATAGTTCAGAATGAGCGTTTGTGTTAACGTGTAAGGCCGAGTGAGTTGTCTATTGAATTTATGTTGGTTCTGAAGATAAATGTCAGCGAGTCGATTGTTGCTACGTCATTGCTAGCAGGCCGTTAAGATATTTTAGGCCATTACGTAGCGTTGTTTTGTACTTATGTAACTGTATCTGAAACATTTCTATTAGCTGTTTTGAGCTTATTCTGAGTTGTTTGTGTTTGCAGTTTCACTCTGTTCTACATGGAAAATAAAGAGGAGCTGACAAATCCTGACTCGTGTGAAAGGAGTTTGGCTGATGGTTAGCATTGGTTCAAGACACCATAGCGAGACCATTACATATATACAGGACGGACCACATCCAACAGGATTAACTGTGGACGCAAGAGGAAGCTGTCTGAAAGGGATGTTCGGGTGCTAACGCGGATTGTATCCAAAAAACATAAAACCACGGCTGCCCAAATCACGGCAGAATTAAATGTGCACCTCAACTCTCCTGTTTCCACCAAAACTGTCCGTCGGGAGCTCCACAGGGTCAATATACACGGCCGGGCTGCTATAGCCAATGCCAAACGTGGGTTTCAATGGTGCAAGGAGCGCAAATCTTGGGCTGTGGACAATGTGAAACATGTATTGTTCTCTGATGAGTCCACCATTACTGTTTTCCCCACATCCGGGAGAGTTACGGTGTGGAGAAGCCCCAAAGAAGCGTACCACCCAGACTGTTGCATGCCCAGAGTGAAGCATGGGGGTGGATCAGTGATGGTTTGGGCTGCCATATCATGGCATTCCCTTGGCCCCATACTTGTGCTAGATGGGCGCGTCACTGCCAAGGACTACCGAAACATTCTGGAGGACCATGTGCATCCAATGGTTCAAACATTGTATCCTGAAGGCGGTGCCGTGTATCAGGATGACAATGCACCAATACACACAGCAAGACTGGTGAAAGATTGGTTTGATGAACTTGAAAGTGAAGTTGAACATCTCCCATGGCCTGCACAGTCACCAGATCTAAATATTATCGAGCCACTTTGGGGTGTTTTGGAGGAGCGAGTCAGGAAACATTTTCCTCCACCAGCATCACGTCGTGACCTGGCCACTATCCTGCAAGAAGAATGGCTTAAAATCCCTCTGACCACTGTGCAGGACTTGTATATGTCATTCCCAAGACGAATTGATGCTGTATTGGCCGCAAAAGGAGGCCCTACACCATACTAATAAGTTATTGTGGTCTAAAACCAGCTGTTTCAGTTTCATTGTCCAACCCCTGTACATATATATATATATATATATATATAGTGGCAACACTAGATGAAACTCAGGAATATTGTGCAATTTAAAATTTCTGGACCCAAATAAGTTGCTCAACAACGCCACCCCGGGAATTTCACCTTCTTTTTAAGGCACACAGGTTCAGTTATGCATAGATTGAGACACCTGAGACCGTTTCAAATTTACAAAAAGCTATTTATTAAATTCTTTTAAAAAAATACTCTTTTTAAAACCAGTTCTTTACGACAAAAAACTAAGAAAAACAGTAGAAACTACAGTAGCTGAGGTCACCGGCAGAAGGGCCCACTATAGGGACGGCATCCACCAAACACAGCAAACAAAAACCCTTTAAAGCACCAGACGCAGTGAGACAACCCAAACTCAGGAATCACGGCACACAGAAGAGGAAGACACCGCCACCACACCAGCACCGCCACCGGACCTCAGCAACTGCCAACAAGAAAAGACAGTTAATAAATGCCACAACCTTGAACCTAATACAACAAAAGAAAAACAATGTCAGCCCAAATAAAAAAACTGTTATATAATGAACTGAAAGGGTTGGAAACAATAACAATAATTTTAAAAAAACATAGAAAATATGAGTTAAAATGTCAGAACCAGGTGTGGCCCTCTGGGCGCGCCAATGCCGCACCCCAAACGCCACTTTATTTGGGGCGTGTGTCCGCCAACAGTCTGTCAAATGTGCAGAAATCCGGGAGACAAAAGAGCAGCAACGGTCCAAATATGGGGAGACCTATAGAAGTTAATTAGTCACTTTTTCAAACAAACTGCGACAAGCCGGAGCTTACAATGAGCGTTAATTCCTTACCTGCCAATCCACACAAACGCACACACACACTCGCAGAACGAGGAAGAGGAGGAGAGCAGCACAGTGGCGTTTTACCTACGATCACACTTAAATTTAGATTTTCTGACAAAGAAAGAAAATCAATGCCAATATTTTTTGGGTTTTTTTTTTAAGTATGATTACATTTGAGTGAGGCTGTCGCCGTTTCAGCAGCAGATGTCACCAGTGAGTAATGAATGAAGCATGAATTAATGAACCTTTGGGCAAAGCAAAGGGCTGGAAGGCTCTGTTGCTTCACGAAGCTTCATGTGGCCATCGCAGGCACATGCCAAACAAACACGACACTGTTGGCAGGGTTGCCAGGTCTGACAGCTTCCTGGGTTCATTTATCAACACTCTTAACTATCCATAGAGTCTGCGTCTTTCTTTAGGTAACATAAGTTTATCTATAAATTGCTTATTTAAAATGTTTACAGTTAAGTTTTGTCAAGTACCATACCATACCAACTTTATTTATGGAGCACTTTATACACCAACAGGACCAAAGTGCTATACACAATCATAAAAATGCAATGCAATTATAAAATAGAGAAGATCGAATATAAAATACTTATTAATGTACAGACACAATAAAACAAAGTGAAACCTGTCAGATTCTGCCAAAAGCCAAAGAAAAAATGATGGGTCTTAAGAAGGGACTTAAAAGCGGCGAGTGAAGAGGCCTGTCTGATGCCCAAAGGAAGATCATTGCATAGCTTGGGAGCTGCCACAGAAAACGCGCGGCCCCCTCTGAGCTGCACTTTGTCTTTGGCACCTTCAGCCGACCTGAGAGAACGGGAGGGTGTGTATAACAGCTCGGTTAGGGAGGGGCGAGGCCATTAAGAGCTTTAAAAACAAATAAAAGGATTTGAAAATGAATCCTAAAATGTACTGGCAACCAGTGTAAGGAAGCTGAAAGGGGAAATACGGTCACATTTTCGTTGATGGGGAGCAGCATTTTGTACCCTCTGAAGCTGGGAAATATATAAATCATTGACTCCTATGTAAAGTGCATTACAGTAATCCAGCCGTGTGGTCACAAATGCATGGATCACTGTTTCAAAGTGCTGTCTGGAAAGAATAGGTTTTACTTTGGCTAGCTGCCTTAAGTGGAAAAAGCTGGATTTTACAACAGCTCTAATGTGTGTTTCCAGCTTAAGACCAGCATCCATCTTGACCCCTAAATTTGTAATAACCAGCTTGACATACGGGGCCAAAGAGCCAAGATTGGTCAGGGACTCTACAGTGGATCTGCCAAAAATCACTACCTCCGTTTTTTTGATATATTTTTGCACCGATAAGTCAAACTGATATCAATTAAATGTTCAATTTAGATTTAATTTCAATGCAAATCATGAACTTCCTGTTGTTTTGATGTTTCTGCTGCAGAAAGCTGGACCAGAACTTTATTTCCTCCTTAGGATCCTGAGTTCTGCAGATCATCACCAACTTCAGCTGTTGTATGTTTGATGGATCCGAATCCAGGTTGATCCACAGTAGATAAACAGCAGTTTACGGGCCTTCAGAACCAGACTTCACCCCAAACAGCATTAGCGTCTATAGGTTCCCTTCTGAAACCTATAGACAGTGCTGCAAAATATTTAAGGTTTTTTGATATAGGCAGCATCAGACGCTGACGGTTAGCCCCTGTTCTGCCTCTGAGAGACCCGAGGGAAACGCGTTCAATCGTTAGCGTTGAAGTTGAATGCGTTTCCATCAGCCGGAGCGTTTGAAGCTTCCGAAAACCCGACTGCTGTTAACTGATCAGAACCAGGAATCTCTCTCGTGTGGGACCCACAAGCAGAAGGATGCAAAATCCTTTCTGTCGTCGGTCAGAAACTGAGCACAAGCGGCCCGTTTCCACTGTTGGATGGGGTTCTGCTGGCTGGTGCGACCCAGCTGACCCAGGGAGGTTGATCTGGCCTCATGAGAGGTTACAAATAAAAGCTACGTTGTACTTTGAGTCCCATCAAACTACTGCCTTTACTTTCAAAGAAGCAGAGGGATTGGTCGGTTAAAAGACAATCTTAAGATTTAGACTACGTATGTCTTAAAAACCAATGAAAAACAAAAGGTAAACCACAACGGCAACCGGTGAGCTCATTCTCTTCATCTTCATTTTCATTTTGCAGCTAAAATCCAAAGCATTGATGGCCGAATTGCATTTCTTCTTTTAGGAGAACAACTCGTCGCTGCTTTCCTCTGTGTCTCTCTGTAATGGCTCCAGAGAGAAGCGGATAAACTCTCCCGGCGTTTTCAGAAGACAAAATGCACTCTTGAAAGTTTTACGCTGTGTTCCAATTAACTCAGAAGTGGGAACCCGGCGCTGGATTCAAGGTAACAGCGTTCTAGTAAAGAACTCAGAATTTCAACATGGCGACACAACAGCTCTTACAAACATTTTAAGCTTTACTTTCCATACGCAAGCACCGCATTAAATTTAAGTTTAGATTTGAAGGCACTACATGCAACATTGATTTTTTTTTTCTTACAAGTGCGTGTTGAGAGCTAGACTTCCTTCTAACAATTTCTGATTTCCCAAACACAACTGATTAACAACTAAACAAATTACAGTGTTTAAAGAAAGCTGCAGATAAACAAGGAATCGTCACGTCACCAGTTTGGGAGTATTTAAAATAAAAAACATAAAAATCCCGTATGTATAATTACCAATAATGGTGTATATGAAACTCTCATATTGTTTTTTAGGATGACCCAGTCGAAATACAGAACAATTAGAAACAAATCTGGAGAACATGTGGAAAATTGTGGCTAAAAATAAAAACAAATCAAATACAAAACTCACAAAACTTCAAAATCCCAGGTACATCGTTTAAAATCCTTTGACAGGAACACAGTTGATTTATGTTTTTAGTTCAGTGGACACAGCCAACATAATGCAACCTTTTCTCTGTTAGTCGTAGTTGAATTTACTAGTTTATGTTGTGCTAACTTCAAGTACAAGTCCTTGCCCTTTTTTCATGTTGACATGTTAGTTTTGGAGTTTGACATCCATTAGTTGATAAAGTGCTGGCTAGCATCTCTGTTTAAATAACAGTCAGTGCATTCTATGCAATTTCCATTTTTAAAATATAACAAAGGCTCAGAAAAGCATATGAAACCATTTTAAAAGAAATTGCACAACAATTCCAGTAGTGGTTCACATCCTGCCGGATCAACTGTAACATGTACTACAGCTTTGCTTCACGAGATTTGAAGCAAAAAACTCTTTTCTTTTTAAAAGTTTATTGCCGTTCCCCTTTTCAACCTGCTGAATATCTAGAAATAAGTTACACGATGAGGGATTTCACGCTGCATCCGTTGTGCGAACGGCTTTAGCAGTGAGGTCCAGGCTTCTTGTAGTCTGCCCAAAAGTTTTTCAAATTTTCCGCAGAGCCAATAATGTACGTAATAACCTTAGAGAATTCACAGCGATCGTACTTAGAATTATACGCCTTAAACTGCGATGGGTCCGGTGGAGACGTCGGTGAAAGTCCGAGCTTTTTAATGCACATCCCAATATAAGCATCTTCTATGTTAAAGGGTTTGATGGATTTCGAGACGTCCACAAATTTAGCGGGAAGGTCGTTGGAAAAGACGTATCCCATTCCCAGGGTGTATGTGGGATATTGGGGCTCAGGGTACATCTCCTCGGGAACGTACCACTTGGAGTTCTTGGACCGGACAACGGGTCTGTTCCACATGAGCATTCCTGTCAGATAGTTCTTTTGGGGGATCCCTGGCTTCTTCAACATAATCACCAGGTTATCAACGTTCAGGAACATGTCGGAGTCCACCTTCATGGCGTAGGCGGCTGCAGGGCAGCGCGTGGCCAGCCAGTCCATGATCACCATGGTTTTAATGGTCAGGTTGAGATACGTGTCCAGGAAGTTACTCTGGATCAGGTCGTTGTGCTGCTGGTTCTCCTGTTGGAGCTTCTCAACGTCGTGTGTTTTATCGAGACCCAACACGAACAGAGTGAGTAACTTCTTGCCCTGAACCACTTGGTCTTTGCCCCACGTTGCCCGGATCGCGTCCCGAGCCGCAACGTTGCTTGGCGCCACCGGCACCATCAGGACCAGGAAAGGCGAGTTGACTTTGCAAACCTCGGCGTTCTCCATGACAAACCTGTAGTTGTGTGGATAAGCTTCATGGTACTGAAGGCGTTGTTGCTGTGTAGTGTGTGGCTCCGTGTTGTGCTGAAGGCCTTCAGGGGTTTGTAACGTGTTCTCCTTCATTTTATTCAGAAAAGCTCTGTGTTTTGGGTGAATCAGATAAGCAGGTGTGTGCCCTTGCTTGCTCTTGTTGAAAAAACGCTGGTACTGTTTCTGAATAGATAACGTTTCGGACCACGACAGGGTGCTGTCCGAAAAGGCCAAGAACACGACGAACACTAGCAGACACAGCATGAGCAGTCCCTGAAACCAGGAGTGAAACGCAGGAGGCTTTTGCTGATGCGGATGTTTGGCAAACTGTCTGGAAAGAAAAAAAATAAAATTTAATCAAAACTCATTAACATTTCATTCCTAAATCAATATAAATACATCATCAATTTTCAATAGGATTTCATGCAATCTACAAACACTAAGTAGGGCATAATGGCAAAGTACAAGAAAAATACACATTTCACTTTTTTGATTTAACTGGAACCGCGTTCTGTCCAATGTGCTTAGACGCCCCTTTAACCTCCTTAACGACACTTTAACTTCAGCCCCACATGTCCTGGGTACGGTTCTCTGACAGACTTTGTTCACCAACACGAATAAATAATCTTCCTCATGCACTTTGTTACTTGTGGAATGCCACACGGCTCAGTGCGTAGCAAAAAACACAGGATGAATTCATTTTGTGCCTTTAAATTAAGACATGACAGAGGCTGTGGTCATTAGACAAGAGGCTGCTTAGCTAGTCACTAACTCTAGGTGGCATCACATTGTCCTCTGGTAATGATGCAAAGAACTTTGGTGTTATTTTCGAGCAGCACATGTCAGCTAAGGTCAAAGGTCAGATTCATTTATGTAGCACAGTTACAGCAACTCAAGATGCACAACAAAAAAAACAACAAAAAAAATGTTATAACGCATAACACTAAAGCAATTAAGATAAAAATAAAACATCTCACAGAAAAAAACATCTTAAAGGGCTGTTCAACTAACAAAGACAAAGGTAAAAAGTAGGAATTGATCATCTTAATCTCACAGATTTTAACACATTAAAATTTTAAACGCATGTGAAGAAAAATTTAGTAACAAAGTTTAAATAAATTTGAATGTACACTTTATGATGTTTCTATTAAAGGTTTGCACTCAGTTGCAGCTCAACAGGACATGTGCTCTTCTGATCCTCCTCAAAGAAGTGAAGAACAGGGTGTTCAGCGGTTAGAAATGTGAGACATGCCTAAGGTGATAAGCCTATTTTGTAGAAGTTCAGTTACTAGTATCTGTTTAGCCATCAGCAGAGAGGCCTTTTTGGAGAAACGCCTAAAGTTGAGCTGTGAATGTGTATGCAACCTTCTCAACTGAAACTTACAGATAAGTAACGTATAGATTTTTACCTGACGCTTGAGCCAGGGGGTGTGGCTACGTAATGTGTGATGTACAGTATCCTATGTAGATGAGGGGACGTTCAGCCCCAAGTCAGAACTCATCCGATTCTCACTGAGATGTGAGCTTTGTATGTTTTCTCCATTTGCAAATGTTAATTAAAGCTGTGTTTGTTCTCTTTTAAAGCTGAAGTTTGATCTCGAATTTTGTGCAACTTAACACGCAGTTCTTTTTATTTTCTTTTTTTGTCCTCTTCTCTAAACGTCTGGCTGGAAAATGTGTATTCACACGCTTGTGGTACACCCAAAGGACGCACAATCTACATGCGCAAACCACAGCGACGGTGAAGATGGTCGAGGAACTGAAAGCTTTTTATGTTCCTGACAGAACCCTGTGGTCTCAGTCTGCAGGTTTGCTGCTGGTTTCTAGAGCTTCTAAAAGTAGAATGTGAGGCAGGTAATTTCCGCGAATCGAGCTTCCAATTTCAGTCTGTGAGACACTCTTGACTATTTTTAACCCTATCCTTAATGCTTTCTTTTTGATAAAGCTTAAACTTAAGAGTTATCCTGAGCTCTCTCTGTAGTTATGCTGCTAAAGGCTTCTGGAGGACAGACTGACCACTTGTCCTACTTCTCTGGAGTGAAAGAAAAAAACAGTCATCAGTCAGATTGAGTAGTTTTACAAAGAGAGTTGTCGCTTAGCCGCACACATGCTAGCATGCTATAATAAGAAGGGTACAGGACAGGCGGCAGATAAAAGCAACGCAAACTATGCTTTCAAGATGTTAGGTTCTGAAAACCCAGAAATATTAAATATCACAACCCCATATGAGTCATACTTTGACTTCTATAAATGTCAACCAGTACCAGCATACTGCAGATCAACTGGAAGGCCTCCCTAAATACATTTTAAAGATTACATCTTTTCACTAACTTAGAAATATCAGTTAATCTGTTTCCTCTTGTGTCTCTGAGATAGAATTAGACTGAACAGATCTGCCCTTACGGAAGGGAAACATTGTCACGATACCCGACCTAGACTGTCTTTCAATATGGGGACCGATACAGATGTCGGTGTCAGATCGGTGCATTTCTAGTAAAGTTCCAAAAAGTTTGGGGTCTTTTTGCCAAATAATGTTGACAAAAGTGCATGACCTTTCCATCTTTCTACATTGAATGAATGAAACTGAAATCCTGTAAAGGCTTTTAAATTTCGGCACAAAGCTTACACTTCATTGACAAAAAGTGTCCTTTAGACAAGTTTGGTCATTTGTGTCAGATTCATTTGACAGATCTGAAGAGCTAAAGGGAGCAAAGATGATAAATAGTTACATGATTCACTTTGTTCCCTAAAAGTGTCTCTTAACTCTCATCTACCTTTGATCAGCTTTAGACAAAGGACTAAATGCCTCGCTTAGACACTTTGTGTCAGACCTGACAGTTCGGTTGACTCGGCTTGATTGGGAACCAGAATTACAAGTCATTACATTTTCAGCAGGCGTGGTTCGCTTTCACGCTGCGTCCAGCGAGCTGAGCCCTTTGAAAAACTTGCTCCCCTCCTCGTCTGCGGAGGCGCTACACCAAGAACAACTGATGGAAACGTCTGAAGAAGACACTGAGCACCACCTCCTTCTTAAGATAAGATAAGATAAGATTTATTGTCATTGTCATCAACAGATTACAACGAGATTGAGATTTGCTCGACTCGAGTTAAGATGCAGGTTATGTGTATATACATAATATACAAAGATAAAGAAATAAATAGTACAAAATGAGGAATAAATAGACATCAGAAGATGTCTCACAAAATGTGAACAAATATGGAGCGGCATCGGATTGCAGCGGTTGTAGGATTTCTTTCTTGTCTTTGGTACAAAGATCACGAGACATTTCAAACATTAGCGCTAGGCTCACATGCTTGTGTTGGTTGTTTTTACCCAGAATGCTCAGCATTTTTACCCCTACTTCAACCAAACCAAGACGCAGAATTTTAGGCGAACCAGAGTTCGATGTTTTTGGTCCGCATCAGAGTTCGATTGCGCATCCCCAAACGTACCAGACTGTTTGTGGCAAGCGAACTAGAGTTCAAATAAAGCGGACCAAACAGGGCTGGTGTGAACCCACTGTGAATCTCTTCCAGAAACACCTTTGTCTTCCTTTCCTTTTTAGTTCATGGGAGCTGGACAATTAGCCCGATTATGTCACTACTTCTTTTGCTTTCAGCGCTTATTTTATTCTGGGTCTTTGTGCTTTCATTTTTTTTTTTATGTAACTATTTTGCCTATTTTACTTGTGAAGCACATTATAATGTGTAATGGTGCTACACAGATAAAGACTGACTGTACATCGCTAGTCATACACGTTGTTCAATGCTAGCTTCCATGGGGGAAAAAAGCTGTAAAGAAATGATAATAAGACATTACACATCACCAGGGGAAGTCCCTTCTCACCACAGGAATAGGATGTTGGCTCACACACCCAGACACAGGCTGCTAGGTGATGGTTTTAACTAGTGATGAAATGGTTTCTCTGGAAGTGTTTCAACACCATGACAGAAGATCTTACTGTCAGTGCTTTCATGTCTTATCTTATTTATTTTTTCTTTAAAGTGCAAGCCATCTTATCCCAGATCAATGGACGCGGTTTCACAGCATCAGAGTTTAGCGCGTCCTTAACACGTAGCAGGTTTTACTTGTCTAGTCAAAACGTACTTACATGACAGAAAAAAATTTTGTTCGATGTCATGAGCGTTAGCTACGCTAAATAGTTTTTTCTTTCAGGGGTCATCCCATTCACTGCTTCCTTTTGTAATGTCTGCACTGTTTTTTGTGGAATACTTCAGGACAAATCCTACTTTACTAAACATTAAAATCATAACATTTTAATATTAAAATCATCACACACACGCACACACAATAATAGCTAAACATAAGGAAGTTACTGTACATTAAAGAGCATCATTTTGGAAATGTATGCAGCTTCAGGGCTGTTGGTGGGTTGTGAAACGCCACTCTTTGCAGCGTGACAGTTGCAACTGTCACTCTGCGGTTGCACACTCTGCAACCGCATGCAAGCTTGACATAAAAAAAAAACATAATTTTTCCTCTAGACATAATAGTCATCATTTTTTAAAAAGGCGTGTGGGCTGAAACGTGATGTAGAAAACGGTTTTCACCCGATTCTTGGCTTCATCACCAAATGATGCAGCGATTATCTCAAAGTTCTATACTATTATAACCAAACCAAAGTGCAGAAACGCAATTAAACAGAAAGCGCGTGAAATATGAACGGCGTCGGAGTGGAAATGTCACGTGACTTGCATGATCACCTCCATTATATGCCTGTCACAAAACAAAAGAAACTAGTTTTCTCTGCTCCAACAAGATGAACAAGTTTAATTCAAACCATTTAATAGAGACTTTTCTCCTTGACTTAATACAGCTTATTATCTCAAACAGTGAAAAAAATGTCTTTACTTAATTTTGTTGCAAACTGGAACTAGACATTTGATAGCTGGGCTCCCTGGTAAGGAAAGCAAAAATACATCTACCAGCATATTTGATGTTCAGTAGATTAAGTGTTCGGGTTTACATTTTAATCTCAGTTAAAGCAGCTGTAACTATGGTACCCAACTGACTTGTTGCTACCTGTTCTTAGACAGCAATAGAGAAAATTCAGCACCAGAGTTGAAATGTTTTCACCCGGTTATGGATTTTATTTTGCTTGTTGTTTTTAATAAACACTGTCCAAACCACTCTGCCCCTTTGTGGAAAAGTAATTGCCCAATTTTTTTGTAATTTTTATGTGGAAAATTTGTTCAATTTCACACGTATATTTATCTTTTAGGCCACGGCTGTAGAATCAAGACATGTCTTCTTTCATAGAAGCAGACTTCTGAAGTAGGCACAAAGATCTCAAAAGCCAACAAGTTACTCCCGGATCTTCGGAAATACGAATATGTTTGATCAGCAAAGGGAGTGAGATCCCTTTATCCATAAAGACCAGAAACTTTTTAAAACCATTATAGACAACAAATAACTGTGGTGAACCTAACAAAGCTAAGAAAACATAAAAAAGCACACGGAGTGCCCAAGGTTCCATCCTGGGGCACACTGCCAATGAGCAACTATGAGTCAGTGGTAATTATTCCTCAGAGGTAGAGTCTGGTTGTTCTGACTCTCACCATTCTTTTCTCATCTAACAATATATCTCTCTAAAAGAAAAAGGCGTGATGATGAACATCAGATTTTGGGTTCTTAAATTTGTTCAGCGTTTGAAATAAAGTAGCGTTTTTGTTGGTAGAAGATCAAAATGTGTGCAGTTTTCTTCGGCTCCATTCTGTGTCATGCTTCTGCTGGCAAAGTGCCAAAATATGCCTAGATTAGTTTCATTATGAGAACTAAAGCAGTTCTGCTCAATCAAAAAATGAAAACATACCAATAAAACATCGTACAGTAATTTGGTCCGTTCAAAGCAAATGTACTTAAAAGCTAATAAACTTTAAAAAAAAAAAAAAAAAAAAAAAAGCAAACAAACATCTAAACAAGAAAAACAGTTAGCTGGATATATTTTTATTAAATGTACGTAACTCTTATGTTAAGGTGCACGTTTTGTTTTACATTTGCGTTAAAACTACAACATAGCGACTGAAAGATCAATTTTGCAAGCATGATTAACTTCTACGGACCTGTTTGGTGAAAGCTACAACCTCCTGAAGACTAAGAACATTAAAAAATGCTTAAAATCGACGTTTAAAACCTGCTTGTACTATAACGGAGCTGGCATGGCCTAAAAAATATTTTAAAATGTTTTTTTGTTTTTTTTTTAAATCGCTTCAAAAATATTAAAGTCGGGCAGAGATGATTTGACCAAGTTAAGATTCACGTCTGATTTTTGAATGTTGTGCCGTTTCTGTCTGCGGAGGAGACAGAAACGTGTTGAACCGCGATTCCTTCTCCAGGTTTGTTCTCTAAAGGTGAGTTTTTTAGCTTCTGTGTCAGCGCGTTCAATAATTCAGAGTCCTTACCTTGTCTGGCCAAGTTCTTCATCCGAACCAGTGTTTTGGTCCCCCATGGCTGCTGCTGCTGCTGCTGCTGCTGCTGACCCGAACCGAACCGAACCGAACCGAACCGACCCGCTCCGGGTTCAATTGTCGCCCCTCAGTGTTGCAGCCTCTCACCGGCGGGACTCTACACTAACGACGGCTCGTGAGGCAGGAGTCATTTCTATGGCCAGGTGGGAAACTGGCCACTGTCACCGTGGGAGTGGACTGGTGGAGGTGTACCTGGCGTGGGAGGGGGCCGGAGCAATGAGGGGGAACTGGTCTTCAACTTCTGCTAACACGGAAAACGAAAAGAAAAACGCGAGGGGCGTGATACTGAAGAAAAGAACACACCTATAATTTAACTTGAACTTTTCTAAACCAAACTTTCGATTACATTCGGCTCCCAAAACGTCCATTCCTGCAGACTGCGCTTTATAAGGTAAGTATGTGATTTATGTAATTTGTTAGGGCTGAGTGAATTTAAAAAAAATATATTATTATTATTATTATTATTATTATTATTATTATTATTATTATTATTATTATTATTATTATTATTGTGATTGTAGACTAAACTGTTTTTATACAAATATGAAGCATTGGTATGAGGTGTGTAAAGTTACGCAGTAAACTCTTAACATTTGGTTTATTTGGGTGCTCATTTTTCAAAGTCACATTTTACTCCCGAGGTTGTAAATGTCAGCGGCAAACTTAATATTGACTTAAGTGAAATATTTAGCTTACACACCAAGTATTTGACTTTCAAGTTCAATATTTCTGCAACAAAAATGCCAGTCTCACTTCAACACCAACAGCGTTCACACCTGTCCAAACTACCTGGTGTTAAATTAGCGTTTGTGAAAGTGTTGCAAAATTTACACCCTTTTTTTTTTTTTTTATTGTAAATTTTATTGTTTTATATTCAACTACACCGGGTGTCACATTAACGCCACAATGGCGTTGATGTTCAAATACAATGTTGAAAGTAACACCAGTGTAGTGTTACTCACAAAGCCAAACTAAACTCTGGACTTTTTTGTAAATTCATATTTTGAAGCTTATGAACTTTCCAGTGCTTTGTCTCTCCCGTGCTACTACTTTTTTATTAGTTATTATTGTTTAGTTTCTATTAGTTAATAGTAGTTTTTAGTTTTTTCATACTTTGGTTCATTTTTAGGCCAAAGTGTTGCATTGTTAATGAATACTCAACAGAAGACACCGTTTTCAAAAAAAAACAAAAACGGATTCACTTATTCGCTCTGGCGTTTCCTCCCTGCCGCTGACGCTCGCTAAAGTCTGAACGGCTTCATGTTGCAGCCTTCACAGATGGCTTCTCTCCTTGAAGTAATAGAGAAACGGATGTTAGAAAGCAGAAAAGGAACATGCTGACAAAGAGGACATTTCGAAAAATACCAGTGACTCATTTATTGTGCAGTAAAGGTAACAAGAGCATTAAGAGATGAGGGTGAGATTAAATACAAAAACTTCCAGGAAGCTGGAAAGCTACGCCCCAGTAACTGTCAAAGTGTTTTAAAAACCTCTTTTAATTGGTGAGCACGTTACTAAGTAAAGTACTTGATCGTTTCCATAGTCTGGCCCCATAGATTAGTGCTAACAGTGCTAAATCACTTGCATTCGAATATTAACTAAAGTTGTATATTTATATCTACAATTGCCTGCAAACTCAAAGGTCACAAAGGTCACGCACTATTTATACTTCCTTGCACAGGTTAGGTTACATGTTTGTTGCATTTTTTTGCACAAAGTAATTCTTGGATAAGATTTTAGTCTGCTCACTTGAGCTCCTTTCAGAAAACGAGGTTTTAGAGCGCGTGTCAAAATGTTCAGATTTATCGTTTTCATGCTCGATTTCAGTTATTGATGGTAATAAAAAAAAAATTTTTTTTTAAAAACAGATTTAAAAATGACAAAAACTGAATTTTTTTTTCCCTTCTACTATTTCGTAATAGCATAAATAAGTGTCAGGAAATCAAAAATGTGATTAGATACAGTTATAGTGTGCAGCTCAGTAGTTATAGATCACACTTCTAGTGACTTTGTCCTACAGATCTGAACCATAGAAAATATTTGGCCAGCTCAGTAAAACGAAACATAAAACATCACTGTGATCACTTCGCACGCACTGGAAAATATGCAGTTTATGCTTTTGGGCAGGATCAAGCTCCCATGCTGAATATAATGACATCATTCTCATATATCCACCTGAACCAGCTCATCATGTTCGCTGTTCTACGAAACGAATTAGTCCTGAGTCTGAAAGGTTTGTTGCAAACAAGGCCTGCTTACTTGGTACTGCACCTTCTCAGGTTTCATACGTTCTTCCCCAGGCAGGGAAAAAAGATCCTTCACAACTACAACGCATAAACCATAAAGTCGTTAAAAAGAACATGATATTTCTCTCTTCGGTGATTCTTATTTGTGTGCATCGTGACTTTACTGCGCGATCTAAGAGACAAAAACATCAAAACAGGTATTGGGTCTGACTGACTGTTAGCACATGCAAATTTTACTTCCTCTGAACAGTATAATATTTACTCTATCTGGGTGGAAAGGAATCAGTAGGATTATTCCCTGTAAATGCAGCAGTGTTTGCTTTGTCATTTAATCTTTACAAAGTTAAAAGCTCCAAGTCTAGTGAGAATTATATATTCTTCTTAAGAAATGTCACAGTAATGCTGTTAATATAATATACAACTTCAAACTTGTTGTTTCACAAACAAGGTTTAGGTGCACAGGTCTGCTTTTATTGTGGATTTTCTTCAGTCCATTCAGGATTATGTAGACAATCTCACATACATAGATAAAAATTGGTATGTTTTTACTGAAACTTTCAGTTCTAAAACCTGAGACGACCATTACCAATAATCATGATTGATTCGAGCTGCACATTGTCCGTAAAAAACAAAAAACAAACCATCATCCTCCTAACACTTTCTGTTGTCTCATTTGTCGTTTCTGCCAGCAGTAACATCTGGCTGTAGATCACGTGACTCGTGAAATTTGAAAAAAGTGTTTCCGTCTCAGTTTCCATCCACCCATCCACCCATCCATTCACCCATCCATCCATCCATCCATCCATCCATCCATCCATCCATCCATCCATCCATCCATCCATCCATCCATCCATCCATCCATCCATCTTCTTCTGCTTTATCCGGGGTCGGGTTGTGGGGGTAGCAGCTTCAGAAGGGAAGCCCAGACTTCCCTCTCCCCAGCCACTTCTTCTAGCTCTTCCGGGGGAATCCCGAGGCGTTCCCAGGCCAGCTGAGAGACATAGTCCCTCCAGCGTGTCCTGGGTCTTCCCCGGGGCCTCCTCCCGGTGGGACGTGCCCGGAACGCCTCACCAGGGAGGCGTCCAGGAGGCATCCTGACCAGATGCCCGAGCCTCAACTGGCTCCTCTCGACGTGAAGGAGCAGCGGCTCTACTCTGAGTCCCTCCCGGATGACTGAGCTTCTCACCCTATCTCTAAGGGAGAGCCCAGCCACCCTACGGAGAAAACCCATTTCGGCCGCTTGTATCCGTGATCTCGTTCTTTCTATCATGACCCAAAGCTCATGACCATAGATGAGGGTGGGAACGTAGATCGACTGTTAAATCAAGAGCCTCACTTTTTGGCTCAGCTCTCTCTTCACCACGACGGACCGGTACAGCGCCTGCTTAACGGCAGACGCTGCGCCAATCTGTCTGTCGATCTCCCGCTCCGTTTTTCCCTCATTCATGAACAAGATCCCGAGATACTTGAACTCCTCCACTTGGGGCAGGACACCCCCCCTGACCCGGAGAAGGCACTCTACCCTTTTCCGGCTCAAGATTTGGAGCCACTGATCCCCCTCTCAGTTTTACTAAATAAATCTATTTTAATGTATGGCAGAAAAAAGCACTTCATCATAGCCTAAAAACATGTTGTTGTTTTTTTAAGAAATTGGCATTCAGTACATTGATTTTCGTAATTTCAATTTGCGCAGTCATATTGTCTGTGGAAACACAGTCAGTGACAGAAAAGAATGGGCTTTACGCTTTGCCGTTTTACAGAAACTGTTTTTGATTTTTTTTAATAGCATTTCCCAGAGCTCTCCAGTAACATGAATCATCATGTTTTTCAGACTTGAAAAGCTCGTGTTGCAGGTGAGAGATAGCACCCACACCCACACTTCTCACGGGTGCGGGTGCAAAGGTCAACCAGCATAAGGTTAACAATCATAAAATGTACTTTATTCTAATAGAAAATGATGCTATCATCGTGATACATCCTGACAACGTGCTTATTTAAAAGACAAAGTATTTACTTTTGAACATCAAAAGAGTGAGAGGTTGTTGGGCCACACCCGGTATGACGTCCTTTCTTTCTTTGCTTTTCATTGTGTGTGAGTACAAAGATGAAGCCTCTCTCGTTCCATCAAAAAGCATTCAGCACCTGAGAGGAGAGACGCCGAGAGAACGCAAGTCAGTGAATGAAACAACGTAAATCGATTTGTCACAGTAAATGATGGAGCCTCTAAAGCTTTCCCGTACGGCTAATAATCCATTTGATGAGAATGTTTCCCTGATTGGATGATTTACACTTTATGATTTAGACGTTGGTTGCGGTGACGAAAAGATTATGAAATATCCTGTGATCCATCCATCCATCTTCTTCCGCTCATCCGGGGTCGGGTCGCGGGGATAGCAGCTTCAGAAGGGAGGCCCAGACTTCTCTCTCCCCAGCCACTTCTTCCAGCTCTTCCGGGGGAATCCCAAGGCGTCCCCAGGCCAGCCGAGAGACATCGTCCCCCCAGCGTGTCCTGGGTCTTCCCCGGGGCCTCCTCCCCTGTGATGCCATGTTAAAACCAGGGAATGTGGTGCACAAATCCAGACTGTTTCAATCCACACTGAATCATTTCCATACCAGAGAAAACAACAAAACAAACGTAGCAATGACAAGAACAGTGTTCAGTTAAAGAACGACCTGCAGAGGTTTTTTATCTACTCAGATGATCCAACATGAGAACAGGCATTCTGCCACTCAGACCTGTCGAACTTGTTGAAATTCTTCACATTTTATTCCCACCGCAAATTTAATTGTCTTTCAATGAGATTTTTACGATAAGGCGTCAAGGATAAAGCCTCTCATTACTCATAATATTCTGATAACAGAGGCACGCTGTTTTGCTTTCAGCTCCTCCGGACCAAAACGTCGCTTAAGTACGACTTTTCAGGCCCGCCTCCATCAGCTTTTCGCTTCTGGGTACTGGAGATATTCTCCATTCATACTTGCAGAGCACATCAAGTCAGCTGGATTTGTGGAGGGTGTGATCAGTGGCTCTCTCGTAAGCAGGTTCTCCCTCCCCAAGTCTGTGAAGCTCCTAACATCCTACTTTGAACCTCTCGGCTGTCTTGTCAAGTCTTGGTAGATTTGCTGATTTATTTATTTGTTTTGAAACATCTCTGTTGGATACGGAGCCAACTGGGGAAAATGGGGGAAAAAGTTTTCTTTTGCATTCCCTCGCAATAAGCAAATATCGCTTATGTATTGCCGGTCTACTTTGCATACAGTCACAAATGTCGATTGAAAATTTCAAATAAATACACATTTAAAGAGCCTCAGTGAAAACGTGTTTATTATTCTTAACTCTTTGGTGCAAAACACTGACTGAAAATCGATTTATTCACTGCATGTTTATGTCTATTTGTGTCAGATTGAGATGGACATGAAAACATCCCTTAAACTATTCAGACTAGCAACACAAAAGAGACACAATCAAAACTGTCTCATTATCCCCGCGATAATAACTCAGAAATAGTCCAAATAGTTTGGATGTACTTACATACTTACATTGATCGTTTACTCATTTGTTGCCCTTTGGCTGTTTTTGCCTAGACATAGCCTGGTTGTTCAGAAATATTGTCAGTTTAAATGAAACTTTGCAGCATTACAGTACGCAGGAAAACTAAGATTGTAGATTCATTTCCTGTTTGAGACAACATGAGGATCCGTCATTTGTAACTTAGAAAAGGGCGAGGCACAAAAAAATATTCAGACTTATTGGACCGTGTGCACATTTCCTTTATCTATTCCAGTTAACGTGAAATAGCGCGCAGCCGCCGGTGCCACGTGGACCGCGATGTTTCCGCCCATCAGATGACATCAGGAGTTTGTGACTCCTACAAGCGCGGTCCATCTGCTGAGCATTGTTTGACTTCAGCAAAACTAAAAATAAAACAGAGTCTATTATTGCTGCGCCAGGTTATGCACATTGATAATCGGGCATTGAAAATTGCCTAGGCGATCTTAGCCAGACGTCAAAAGCTAACGTGAAGAATCTACTTTGGATGAAGCCAATGTCTCTGGAACAACATTCAAAACTACTTCCAGAGACCTGCTTTCAGCAGCAGCATGTTACTGTAAAAGTATTCCCAGCATAAACATTTGCATGCTCAGCCCTCAGGTTGAAGGTTTTTCATATTAGCAAATGAAGTTCAGGGTGATGGCCGTTTTTTTTTTTTTTCAAGATGCCATTTCTCTTTTAAAAGTTTTTGTTGGCTCTAGTGGCCTTTATTTGAAAGTAGTTAGACAGGAAAGAGGAGGAAGACATGGGGCAAATGTCGCCAGGCCAGGAATCGAACCTGCAACCACCGCCGCGAGGATTATGGCCTCAATACGTGGGATGTGCTTTGCCCCTGCGCCACCACAGCACCCAAGGTGCCATTTCTTTTTGAGCCTTTTTTTAAACCAGTTATTGCCATAAAATGTTACCCAATTTAATGACTTCAATGTCACATCGTATGTTCTCAACGTCCTATTCATACAACTTAGAAGTGATGTAGCAAAAACAGAAACTGAGAACTTTGCTCACACCAGTCATCAAGATGTGTGACACAGACTGAGAGACGGTCGTCTTAACGGTTAGCATTAGCTTCTGCTCATTTTCTACGTGTAAAAACCAAGTTTTACAAAAAAAAAAAAATAAAGTGGGAGACAGGCCATTTTGATTTTCTTTCTATGTTTTTATTGACAGATCATCAAAAACATTTGTTGTCGATGAAAAGTGTTGCAAAGGGCCCTGATGTCTCGATAACATCTGCTGTCAGATTTTTAAAAAAGAAAAGAAACTTCAACACTTGTACACGTGAGTAAATAATTCTCAGTTTATATAATTCAGATGAAACACAAGGCACTTGGAAAACGTTTGATATACTGGATACCGTAAAATCATGTGCAAACAGGATAAATGAGCGCAGATACTGGCCGCCTGTGGCCATTGTCGAACTGTTCTTTTTTTTTTTTTTTTAAGAAAAAGAAATGTTTCCTTCTTCCTTTTAGCATCTTTGGCATTGCATACGTTGTAACTGGTGCCTCAAATTATTCCCTATATTTGAACAAAAGAAAGGAAAATAATAATAAAATGTACCCATTTCAACAGACAAAGTAAATAATTGCGATAGTATTAGCAGTACAACTTTGGGCACACTGGCAGTGTGTGCTGATTTAAGTGAAACATCAAAATTCCTAACATGCAACTACATGCAGATGGGTTTTAATGTGGTTGATTGCTTGTTTTTTTACACTCTGAGGATGTTCAAGATATCCTTCAGTGTCTTAGAATCTGTTTTTCTTCATATTAACAATCACTTGAAGCAGATGTGCATTTACACACACACACCTTTGTCTTTCTTGATGATCAATCTGTCGTTGAAAAGATGCTGGGCTGATCCTGCCTAGATCGTTGTCTTTGAATGCGGCGACAAATAAGCTATCGTTAAAAAAATTATCCCTAAATACAGGAGTTAGCCATAACCCTACATTCAGTTGCGTCAAATCATTTTATTTTCCTGCTTGTGATCTGAAAAAGAAAAGAAAATCACAATGTCGTCTGTATAATGATGCAGTTTCTGACTCGCCATAATGAAAATGTGCCAATTCGATTCCGAGCTGTAAGAGAAACTAAGCAACGATGCAGCTGAGATCCACAGTAGGAGTACTGATAGGTCGGTCGAGCATCTAGTTGAGTTAATCATAAATTATATATTTAACTAGACCTTCTGGGACTCTCCAGAGGGCTAATTAGTTTCCTTCTAATAAGGCGCTAAGGTGAGCGTTTCACACACAGCTGCTTTTGTTTGACACAAAAACCAAAGACGCGCTGTTACCATGGCACAGGTGTTCTGTAGCACATGGAAAATTTAGATTTATAAAAGTTGTAAAGATGTAAACGCACTGATCTCCCGATTAATCTCCAACCTATCTCATGAATATTACATTTTCCCCTTTTAAAAGTACTGTAGTTTCTACAGCAGATACTTTTTTTCGCTTGAACACCGAGATGCAGCTAATATTTAACCAAAGGGTTTCGAAAGGCTGGACTGCTGCGTGATGAAGAGGATGGCATGAGACCAAATTGACGTTGAGAGCGTCAACAAACCTTTTCAGACATTTTCTTTTGTTCTTCAAAGTTAGTGGGCGTGTCTTTCATTCGGATGCTCTCAGTAGTCTGGATGTTACGGTAATTCAAATCTGCTCAATTCGAATGACAAAATAATCAATTAACTTAAGTAACTGATGCTACAAAAGTACCTTTTTGTCACGTGGTGCGTTTTTGCTTTTTCTTTTTACTCCCAGATAAATTCCATACTGTAACTATATTGCAAGTGTTTTGCCACTGTTTTGTAAGTGCAAAGACGCAGACGATTTGTCAGGCAAACGTCTGTGATAAATGTAACTGGAAATCATAAGAAAATCAAGTAAAGGGAAGGGATATACGGTACTGTGCAAATATTATAGACAGGTTCAGAAAAAATGTAATTAGAATGTTTTCAAAAATATAAAGGTGAGAAATTACGAAGTCAAATTTTTTTCCAGTCATAATTGATAATTGATGCAGTTGATATTATATATATATATATAGCTTTTTTGTAACAACTGAAGTTAACACAGTTACTTGATTGTGTTATAAAATGGCATTATTTACATGGAAAACATATAATACTGCCCCTTTAAAAACCATGTGCAAGTGTACTTTTGGGAATTGATGCTGCTTTGAAGGCAAACTCAAAGAGAACTCCCTCTTGTATTCTTGAAAACATTCTTGTCCAGACATGTCTGAAATGTTTGCACTATGCCGTAACCGAGTAAGTTCATCCAAATCTCACAGGTTTTCTAAATGTGCAATCAAGTCCATGCTCAGATGTCATTGGGTTGCATTAAAATCTGATGCAAAAATCCACAATGCTCCTCCAAAGCTGCGATGTTCGCGGTGGCTCTCACAGCTTAACTAACAGCTGTTGGCTTTAGGAAAAACGTGTTTGAGGGAACAATCACCCAAGACAAAGAATCCCCCGGTCTGGGTCCCTCTCCGACAGACAGGTTAAGAGCCTCGCCCTCTTTTTTCCCCTCGTTCTCATTGTCCCCCTCTGACTCATTTCCTGTCATCCGGCCCAGACCTCCCAGAGCTCCCAGCCCCAGGATAGACGCAGCAGAGAGCCTGAGGTGCAACAGCGCAGAATCGGAAAGGCCGAGGGGACTGATCCCACAGCGGCCGCCTCCACTCATGGAGAAGATGGGTGCTCCGTGGTGATCCAAGGCCCTGGAGTGGCAGAGAGCAGAGAGGGGCAAGGACGTTCCAAGGCCGCCGAGAAGAGCTGCCGCTGTTCCTGGAAGGATGACATGCCCCCCGCCTACAGAGGACAGCTCGGCGGTGTTTTGGTGCCCAGAGAACCCCAGCCCCATTCCAGTCCGCAGCCTGGGAGAAGGACCCGGCTCCTGGGCGACAAAGTGGCCGTGGGCCTTGATGTGCTTCCGCAGTGAGCTGGGATCCGTGTAGCGTTTCAAACAGCCCGCCATCTTGCAGCAGTAAGGCTTGTCCACGTAATGGGTGCGCGTGTGCTTGAAGCGGTCGCTAGAGTTGGAGTAGCGTTTGTTGCAGCCTTCATATGGACAAATGTAGGGCTTCTCGCCTAGAAGTAAGAAGAGAAATAGCAAAACTTTGTAAGTAAAGCCTGGTGACCCGCCGGGCTTACAATAGACTGGGGGGACATCTCGGATTTGTTCAATAACATTAATAAACGAACAGCAAGAAATTAACCAGACAGTTGTGGAGAAGCTTAAAATAGGGTTCGCTTCCATAACAATATGCTTTGAATAGACTGAATAATGAGGAGCATTAATAAGAGAAGCAGACCTATGTTAACTCTAGAGGAGCTGCAAAGATTCACAGCTCAGGTAAGTCTATACATTAACAGTATAACCTATAGCAGTGCACTCTACAAGTCTAATCATAAAAACCTCTGTTGCCACAATGAAGGGCACAAATCAGAAGTGAAGAAAATTATGATTTTAGTCATAAATTTTGTTTGCTTGTGTTTCTGCTTTTTTGTTGTTTTTGCAGGTCCAAGTGACCTGCAAAAAACAGGCCACTCCATACAGAAGATCTTCCATCGTCAGTATGGAAGATCTTTGGGTTCTTCCCTCCCAGTCACTTTGCTCTTGGTTGTCTCCCTGACCCTAGATTGAATACTGTTAGAGGAATCTTATTATCCAGAAACAGCCTTTGACAGCAGCATTATTTTATCAGTTCTCCAGCTAATTATACATACTTTTATAACTCACAGAAGGCGATGAATAAGATAAAGATTTATAGTCAGGTGGTTTAGGTAGCTCTAACCAGGGAATATAGTTTGCTTTGATTGGTGGTTTTGGCCGACATCTGGACTGGGTGAAACATGAAATTGGGGGCTCGTCCGGGATTGAAACCTGGAATCCTGAACACAATATCTCCAATTAGAAACATTATGGCTGCAGCGTCATGCTGTAGGGATCCTTTCCTATAGGAAAGACAGGAAAATTGGTTGGAGTGGATGGGAAGATTGTTGGATCTGAATGCAGGGTAATCCTGGAAGAAAACGCGCGAGAGGATTTTTCCTGGAGTGGTGCATCAGAGAACGGCTCTGAATATGCATAAACATTGCAAAGGAATTATGTAGATCTATGTGTTACAATGACCCAGAGCAAAATTTAAAAAAGGTTATCTGTCCAGTCTGATTGAGCTATTTTGTAAAGAAAACTTGATAAGCATATGGTGTGTAAAACATATATATATATATATATATATATACACAGTATAAAGGCAAAGCTCTAAGTGCAGCAAAAGTTGTTCAACAAAGGGTTGACTCAAGGTGGCTAAAAGAAAATGTATGTATCTTACACATATTCTTTTGTAAACAGAAAGAAAATGTTGCTGTCGCATCAGGTAGGTAGGCAGACATTTAAGTTTAGACAAGCAAAAAAATATACCCATCATAGAAATAATGAATGAAAATGTTACAACAATTAAGAAAATTGTAACAACTGGTCATTGTTATGGTTCAATTCAACAAAAGAAGTTGATGTAGGAGGAAGTAGAGTATTCTGCAGCTGTCCAGATCAAGATTACAAACAGTAACTCTTATAAAACCCGAGCAGCTGGAGGGCTGGCCAACAAGATCTAATTTACTTTAAATATTTACCCAAACAAACTTCTGAAATGCCCTGCTTCTAAGGAATTAAAATGGATGACAGGTTCCAAGAAAATGTGCCACTGTTAACATTATTGTTAATAACATTATGAAAGAACAATACAGTGTACTGCAATGACAATTTAATGCAATGCCAAGCATTACAGTCAATATAATGACAAAGGCTTTGTGGACGCATGTCTAGGGCATGTCAAGAAGTCTCACGATAAGTCTGACATGGCATGTTTTCGTCCTTTGAGCATATAACCCGTGTCCAGTGTGTCCAATGCGACTGACGCTGGACATAGTCAGTATCCTGCCAGGAGACGTAGCTACTGATGCCAGTCAGCAGGTTGTCAAGCTGGGGTCTTGTGAGATAAAAATAGTGCTGATTGTGACCCTCGTCAGTGTCCAGCTAAGTTGTGAAGCTCACCAAACTAACCACACCTCTGAACTTTCTCGTGAATGCAGACACACAGGCGTCCGATTACGACATTTTCTTTCTTCCAGTAAATAAAACCAAGACACTTTCTTAGCTGTTCCACTATTGTACTAAGAGGCCGGGAGAGGGAAAAAAAGCCATGTGGAACACCTGTCACTTTGCTCGGATGATTTTGATGCTTGATATAAAGCGTCTGACTTCAAAGTGGACCATTTTTGACACGCGACACATGTTCACACTGAATGCAGCACAAGGGAGCAGGTCGAAGATAGTCACTTCCTGTTCCAAATTAATGCTCACCAGTTCACACAGAAAGATCCAACAAGACATGAATGAATATTGAGTGTAAGACATTGACTGGCCTGCAACCAGATCTCAATTAGGTAAGGCACGTTTATTATGAATTGGAGCAAGGCCAGACCTTTTTGGTCCAACATCAGTGTCTGGCCTCACAAATGCATTTCTAGTAGAACATTTCTAGAAAGACTCTTCTAAATCTTGTAGACATCCTTTCCATTGAAGTTTAAGCTGCCGTCAATGCTAAGGAACATAATCTTTACAGTGCATGTGTGCATAAAGGCAAGAAATCCAATACTTTTGAAATACCATATAATGCTAATTTGAATAGTCTTTCGCATTTCATATTCAGTTCGTTTAGATTTTAGGGTGGACGGGTGGATCACCTGTGTGGGAGCGGGTATGAATCTTCAGGTTCTCCAGACGTGAAAAGCTCTTGTTGCAGGTGGGACAGTGGTGCGGCTTCTCGTTGGTGTGGGTGCGGATGTGAATCAGCATTTTGTACCTGCAGCGCAAACAACATAAAGTTACAACCATAATATGTGTGCTTTGCTGATGCTGCAGGCCAAAAAAATTTGGCTTAAAGAATTGCTCTTAACCGGGACATGACCTTTGGTGGGATACGGTAGCTTTGTGTATTCAAATACTCTCAAATGTTTTATCCGAGGGTGTAGAAGATAAGTCTACACCCAATATATCCTGTTTCCAACAGGACATCAGGTATGAATAGCTTGACCCTTTGTCCCTGTGTTTGTGCACAGTACCTGGCGTTGAAGCCTCTCCCGTTGCGAGCGCAGCCCTCCCACTGGCAGCAGTACCCAGAGTCTTTCTCAGGCTTGACGTGGAAGTCGTTAATGTGATCTACCAACTCCTGGAGTGAGTCGAAAAGCAGGCGACACTGGAGAGGAGAGAGATGGAGAGGACAGAAATCAGAGAGGGATGTTGTACAAGTCATTATGTGACAATTACTGATTGGTTAAGTCAAGTCCACCGTATTTGTACAGCACATTTCAGCAGCAAGGGAGTTCAAAGTGCTTTACGCCACAGGAACATAAAATGTAGTTACTCATTATTAAACACGCAATAAACTGCCATCATAAAAATCATAAAGCAAGCATATGTCAAATATGTTGGTCAATATTCCTTTTGCTGCTGATCAAAGGCAACTCTAAAGAGGTGACTGATTTATAGGAAGTCAGTGTTTCGGCGTGTTTGCAGTTTTCTGGAAGTTTGTTCCTGTTACATTGTTGGAGTTGTTTTGGGGTTATACATTAACAGTATAACCTATAGCAGTGCGCTCTACAAGTCTAATCATAAAAAACCCTGTTGCCACAATGAAGGGCATCACACATCAGAAGGGAATGTTCTTTTGATTGGATCAGCCTGGTTTCTGTTTTACTTTATTTCAGCCCTTAGCTAGTGATTCCGGTTTGTTTATTTCGTGTGTCTAGTTATTCTTTTATGTTAGACTTCATTTCCTAGTCCCCAGTGTACCAACACACACCTTGACAGCTCCAGATTAGAAGACTATAAAACACTGAATGCTGTTTCTCCAGTTTTGGTTCTGGTTCTGGGCAACATTCACCTCTTCTAGCGTTTTCTCAACCAACGATTGTTTTTCACTAAAACTGCATCTTACCCAGGATCCCCCAGAGATCAGCTCTCTTCTTCAAGACATATGGACGTACCAGAAATGGTTTTAACTACATATTTATACTGCATCCATTACCTTTTACCTAAACGTGTAATCTCAATAATTCACATTTTAAATCAAAACACAAACAAATAATGTTTATATGTTAGTATCCATGCGTAATCATTTCTATTTACATTGACTCCTAATTTTTCATTCACATTTTTTGATATTCACTATTTTATTCCTCCATTTTTATTGATATCAAATATTTGATTCGATTTTTTTTTTAGCATTTACTTCCAACTCATTTCACCGTGTGCTTTTTAGTATTTCATGAACAGAAGAGCAATTGTATATAGTACAGCCTAACTTTCTAAATGTTGAATGAACAAACGATGGGTATGTTTATTCAACCTGTGTCAATGTTTAGACGTTGTTATCAAATATATTATTTTTCCTACACTCAAACACTCTTCTAATTACATGTCAGTGGGAGGTGTTGGAAAATCTGCTGGCTGTTTTTTTTTTTTTAGACGTTTTTTCAAAGCGAGTAAAAGTTCACAATGTCCCAACCTTAGCAACTAAGTATAACTGATCTTACAAATTGCAAACTCTGCTCAAAGGTCTCCAACATGTTACGCATAAGTTTCAGTTCGGCATTAGTTTCTATTAAATATAATATTTAGTGCTTAGTACCATTTTCTTTTTCTATTTATTTAACTATTTTATATTCATGTTATTATTATTATTATTATTATTTGCTTATACCGCCACCCAGTGGCCAGAGTTACAGCTGCAGCTTTTTTCCCCATGGTAAAAAACTGCCATGGTTTTTAACCATTCCCATTGTCCCTAACTCCCATCCAGCGAAACCACAGCCAAGGGAACAGGCTTGGCAGGATCAGCGGGGAAAGAAGACCCAGTTGAGCTTGACTCAACAGGGTTAAATATTGAACCCTGTTGGTTCAATATTTAACCCTGGTTAATATTGGTTAAAAATTGAAAGATAACTTTGATCAGATCTTGCACAGCGTGTCAAACTGAGCAGGAATTTTACCTTCTTCCACCGACAGGCCAGCTGACCTTCCTGTGAGGGCTCGGGGGAAACGGCCTTCTCTCTGTGCTGGCCGATGAACACGGAGGAGGAAAAGCCGTAGCCCCTCTGCAGGCTCCTCATGGGGAAGTAGAATGGAAATCCGGGCTGGGAGGCTCCACCTTCAACACTGTGATGCCAAGACGCTTCCTACCAGAGGAGAAGATCGCACAGAGAGAGGTTTGAAAGTTCACACAAGCTGCCTCCACATCACACTAAAACTGAGTCATTCTGTGAACGGAGAAAAAGTTTCTAACTTTAACCTGTTCTTTTGCACTTTTAAGATGCTTTAAAAATTTCTTAATACCTCCGAGCACTGTTAAGAATCGGTTGAATTCAGTAGGAACCTTTTTCTTCTTGTTCTTCTCCTTTTTAAATCCAAAACGTTACAGCCGAACAACACAAATCTAAGGAAATACTGGAAAAAATCCATTGCTTTCTTTTTGATAATATGGAACAAATTTGTTTTTATAGTTTTTGTGGCATCTACTGCCCCCTACTGTTAGACCTGATGTCTGACAGCGCCAAGAATTGTTTTGACCCTGTTGAAAACATCCACAGTAGGAACACATCAATTAATATCTTAAAAAGAAAAAGAAACAGCAAAAATAATGATTCCTTTTGAAAAATGACAGGTTGATCAAATTGATTTAAAACAGAAACTGAGGATTGGTTTTTGGAGTGGCTGAGACTGGGGACTTGGAAAAGACAAAAAGGAATCTTTGGAAAAAACCTCTCAAAGTTGTCAGCTTAAAGTTTAACGGGTCAAAGAATGTTCATGTGAGGGATTCAAGATTTAGTCTTCTATAAAAATACATGTTTTATAATTCATCTTTGACGCACGTATACAATTTGATTTCTCCCCGATCTCTGAACAGCTGGAATCAGACAAATCAAATTGCACGTTTCTCAATTTAGAAGAAGAAGTCAGCGGTTAACGGGACACACGTCAAGTGGATTTCTGCTCAAGTTTACTGGATCAATCAAATGAGGACATGGATCTGGAGATTGTCGTGTTTTGTGAAATTTTGCAAAGAGCATTTTTCATTTATGTTTGTGAAATCAATTTAAAGGCAAAATTCATTTAGAAGTTTAAAGGTGCGACTCGGACTGCTGTGCACAAGTGACAATTTAAAACAAAATCCAATCATAATCTCCGATCGTATAATATAATGTTTAGAAATGAATAAAATAAGACATAGCATGGCATGCTTTACTTAGACTAGGACATAAAGTGATGATGAAGAGGAAGTATCTTTATAGCTGTAGTTTCTGTGTTGTCTGGGATTTGCACACGTATCTAGGCAACAAGTTTTGGTGTACACGGCTTGCAAAACTGCATTTTATTGTTCTTTTATCTAAAAACTCCAAATTTTATTGCATAATCTAAGTATGTTTTACCTGACTTGATCTTCTTTGTTCTTTTCTTTGTTTTGGTGCAGCTCTGCAGAAAGCAGCTGAAGCACTGGACGTTACATTTTCCTGACACTCAAATCCAGGAGATTAGTTGTTGACATAAGAGATTAGCTTTTTCTTTGGGTTTTGTCCATTGGAGCCTCATTAAGATTAGTTTTTAAATCTACCTACAGGTGTTAAAAAAAACAGCAAAATGCAGAATCTACCATTTTATAATTTATCAAACAAAAAATGTATTTACAATGGACACGTGAATTTTAATTAAGTGTATGTTTCTTTTGAGATGACGGTATTCTTGTCAAAAAGACGAAAAAAGTTCAAAATGAATCCCTTAAAACCAGTTAACATCCATTCAAAACCTCAATCTATAGAATTCAGTCTTCAACTTTTATATAAAAATATGATTTTACATATTTGCTAAAACTGTCAGCAGTTTGAGACAGATAATCGGTGACGACGTCCTCCACCTCCTCCCTGAGCTACTACTGCCTTTTGAAGAAATGCACCGCTTCCGATTCGTCCCAAATGATAAACAACCAATCAGAGCCAGGAGGAGGGCCTTGGCGCTGTCAATCAACCTCATGTACATGCTGCTAAATGTGCTAATGGCCTAGAAACAACTCACCGTTACAGGAAAACCATCGGTGGTCCTGCTACCTAGCCTAGCATTCACAACACGCTCCGCCAGCTAGTAGAGAGCAAGAGGGGAGCTGGGAAGGGGGTGATTGACAGCAATAAG
This sequence comes from Xiphophorus maculatus, assembly GCF_002775205.1. Classification (NCBI taxonomy): domain Eukaryota; kingdom Metazoa; phylum Chordata; class Actinopteri; order Cyprinodontiformes; family Poeciliidae; genus Xiphophorus; species Xiphophorus maculatus. Next base: position 26,177,051 of record NC_036447.1, on the reverse strand, counting down.
ACCCGCCTCCTGGGTCTGATTGGTTGTTTCTAGTTAGCACTGAGAGAAGTCAGAGGAGCTAAACTTTTTTTTCCACAGGTTACCTGTCTCATGCCAAACTGTCACAACACATAGTGGCAGTTTCAACACATACAGTGTATGTAAAAATATACATTTGTTGTTTTTTTAAAGTTACATACTGCAGCTTTAAAGTCAACAGTCAAAAGCTAAAAACACATTCAGTGCTGCCGTGGCCATCTGATGTGACGGGGCGCACGTTGCTGTGTGTCATTGTGGAACCAGCGCCTCTTACCCGAGAGAAGAGGTGAGGCTGCGGGCTGCTGCTGCTGCTGCTGCTGCTGCTGCTGCTGCTGCTGCTGCTGCTGCTGCTGCTGCTGCGAGGGGACTCCAGGGGCGAGGGAGGGCAGGGGGACGAGGGGGAGGACGGAGACGGAGACAGGGAGAGGGCCCGCTGAGAAGACGGGGACATGCTGAGATCCATGGCTGGAGGGGTGAAGCAGCAGCCGGGTCGCTCCTGAGAAGACTGGGAATCTGGATGGGAAAGTTTAGAGGTTAAAAAAGATGGCAGCTTGTCATGTTTTATGTTAGACTATACAGCTTGGAGCTTTATAATCACATTTACACTAAGTGGTTCCTGCGCGTGCTTAAACTGACCTCTAACTTTTAAGTGTTTCAGCTTTAAATTCTGTTTTTGTTTTTTTGTCGTTTTTCTTTCTCACCTCAGTTGACTTTGACTAGTCAGACTAGTTAGATAGAATTTCGTTAAACTTTTCAGATTTCTTTTCCCAGCCTGTAACTGTGTTAGCAGATTTATTCATACTGTTGTTTGACTTTAAATGTATCAACACTTCCAGACAATCAATATCCCATCGAGCCGAACTGAATAATGACGAAGAATATTTTTAGACAATTTTACACACTAAAAATAAATGCATTATCTTTGTAATCTTTATGTTTTATTTAAGGCGGTATCAGTATCATAAGTCTTAACGCCTGAATTCAATTCCAGTTACATAAAAACAAAATGTGTTTTGGTTGTTGAGCCAATACTAAATTAAGTAGAGATTGTTAATTTGAATGTAGCATTTAGTTCTAGTGAATAAATAGAAAAATGAGGAAAATCCTCTGATATTCTGGCGCATAATAAAATGCACTGCTTTACAAAATACAGAACACATGCGCATATTCAACACTTGGGGGCGCCATATCTCCATAGATTTGCACATACATAAATGTAATAGAAGATTTCTTCATGATTAAACTGACAGATAATTTCTATAATTTTATCTGGAGTTTGTGTAACCCCCATTTTCTGATGCTGCCCTGGGCAACTTCCCAAGTGGCTAACGCAGTCATTCGGTAAATTACAAATATGCATTTAAACAGACTGAAAGCACCTTTTGAAAATAACCTTCAAGCAGGTATTAAACACACTTTTCATTAAGCCCACATTTCTATATTGACTTGATTGTATTTTTTTATTGGTCTGATGTAAAACTCTTATCGAAAGTGACATGTTTTTATTAGCTGTAGCCAGAAAATCCTTATAATTAACAAATAAAAGCTTGAAGACATCAGTCTGTGCGCAGTCTACATGATGTGTTTCACTTGGTGAATTTAGTTACTGAAATAAATGAACTTTTTCAATAACATTAATGCGTCGCTATTTCACAAACCACCACTATTTACTATGCTCATTTGCAAAACAAGTCATAATTTGGCATAACTTCAATCACTAGATGTCTGGAAAATGTTTTTAGTACAATCCTTGGTTTGTGTATATTATGCATCAACAGGCTTTAGTTGGCATTAAAATCCAAAGTGATATAGGACTTGTCAGTAGGGTTAATACTTAAATGTTAACAAGTCGGAGCTTGTTCTCTGAAGTCGCTTTGAGTCACTTAGATTCTCATAAGCTCAGAGTTTTGATCCATCTTCAGACATGTTGGAATTTAGTACTTTAAAATCACATTAACATATTTTTTTTTTTCCTTTTGTGTTGTTGAGATAACGCTCCCTATGGGAAAAAATTACTTTCACAACAGTTCCTTATTTCATGACTCACCACATATTTCTTTTGATGATCGGAAGGAGTTCCTTTATTTTCTTGAACTATAGAACTGATTCACGTGGCCCTTCTTTTTTTTTTTTTTTTTTTTTAAACTATTTATGGTTCCATCTGTTTTTGACCGGAGCACAAACAGCTTGGATGCACATGTGGGGACTTAGTTAAGCAAACAAGAAGCACCTGACCGCAATGTGGAGCTGCATAGACCTGCAGCCTTTTTTGTTCACAAAAGTAAACAAGTGAATTGTTTAATTATAGCGTAATTTAAAGGACAAATTAAAAAGCAATGTGTCTCTTGCTAAATGTGTTTGATAGAATAGTGAAAAGGCTCAACTACATTATCTGCCATACTTGAATATCATGCTGCATTTGTCTTTCCAATTCTGAACACTAGATAAGAGAAAGTGACCACATATTATCATATTAAACGTATTAATATTTTATGGATATCAATAAAGCTTCCGCAGTATCGATCAAATTCATTACATTGTTTCAATACATTGAATAACGCTGAAAAAATGATGCTTTAATACATAATGAAGAAAAGTTATTTCACAGTACTATTGGTGATAAATAACCTAAAGTTTATATAAATAGATATATGTTAACTTTATGTCTGCCCCAGTAAGAATATTAACATTAATCAAAAATATAACCCTACATCCTTATTTAATAAGGATTAATTCCACATAAAATACTTATAGAAATATCTACACAATCTTTTTTTCTTCTTTTTTTTTCAGCCTTACATTGTGTTCACATGTCACAGCTGCAATTTGACAAAGTTTTTCCACTTCTTCCTAATTAGCTCGAAAACGACACTTCTCTCCGACGTAACAAAAACCATTCTCCGATCCGGTTTCCACCTCTGCCCCCGGTGCAATCTGGACGTGCCTCAGTGCTTAGTGGGAAGCCTGGTTTGGAGACAAACATATGATTCTGTCTGCAGTTTTCTTTGGGCTGCTTCACGTCGGTGTCACGCTCGGCTCGTTAGAGCCGACGCTTCCAAATCTGCTGACAATCCACCTCTGTGTGAGGACAGAGAGGAGCAAACTTCTATTGGATTTGCAATATTAGGTTACCGGAGAAGTGAGAACAGAGAACCGGTTTTGTTGAAGACTCACTGTGACACCGGGCGTCATCAATGCCACGCGGGCGCCTGACTTGACCCAATCTGTCTATTAACTGAGCTTGTAGAGCTTCAGGCGTCCTGGTTGGTTACCTGGTGAGGAGGGTGGCGATGGGAAGGTGGTGCACTGCAGGCGTGGCCGTGAGGCGTGGATAGGAGCACAGATCGATGAGGGACAGGACCTCTTTCCAAACTTCACAGGACCGCCTGTTCGTCCAGAGGGAAGCTTCAGGTCCAGCGGCTCGTCCAGAGAAAGCATGGCTGCTGAAGACTGGTGCCCTGAGACGGGAAAATCAGGGGCTCGTTTTACAAAGCACTCAACACAAAACAAAGGTAATTAAATCCTCAGCGAGAAACACTTTGAAATACTTTCAGCTGAGGCATAAACAACATGGTGGTGTTTGAATCTTGTTTTGATATTTAACGGTTGCGGCCTTGTTTTCCTCCACATCTGTATCACATGTGTGTCAACTGGTTAGTCTTCCACGTTAAGGACATTTTTAAATCACTTTTCTGTCTGCAACAATGGATTTCAGATCTCATCATGTGCAGCAGCAGCTGCGTTTCCATTGACCACATGATTGTCCAATTTGACATTTCAAAAATAAATTTGACTAGTGGAAACACGGCAATTTCGAAAAAGGTTTTTCAATAGAAATTTTGGCACTAAGACGTATCAAAGTCGGTTTATTTCGCAGAACTGCACTGGAAACACTTTTTTTTCGCATTAGACGAGTCACGTGATCGACAACTGGATGATGAAGACGACAAGAAGTGGTTGGAGGTCGATGGTAGGAATCTGGTTGCAGCTGTTTGTATCTGGGATCTTGCTCTTTTAGTCACAAACCTTATCTCATGAACATAGACTAGGGTCAGAAAATAGGCAGAACGGAGCAAACCCTCACTCCATCTGTCCATCGTCAAAGGAGGGAACCCTTTGGTAGCCCACACCATCCTACACCCCATGAACAAGACACTACAATACATGGCCTACTAACTGAGGTTGAGACTAACTTCCCAGCAGCAAGGAGCAGTCCCCCCTTTTTCCCAGTTGATCACAACAGCCTCATCCCTCCTCAAGTACTGCTGCACACCATCTTAGGGCACCCTGAAGGTCACGACTTAAAGATCCCAACAGAACTACTTCATCTGCAAATGGCTCATTTTAAACCTTGAGGTTACCAGATACCCTCCTCTCCACGGCAAGTGTTGAGATCCTGTCCATAAACACCACAAACAGGATTTGGGCATAAGCTCGAGTTTATATCACGAATGCAGCCACAGAATTTGCCTTGCTTAGACAAAGACCTGATAGTCCGTAAAGGCATCCCCCCTTATGCCCCGTACTACCACAGCCTCCCCACTAATACTTTGGGGGGACAGGGTCGAAGGCCTTCTCCAGAACCACAAAGTGCATGTGGACCGGAGAGCTGAGCTCCGGTGACGCCGTCGGCATTTTCGCAAGAGATAATTATCTTGTCCACTGTTCCGAGGCAGGGATGAAAACCGCTCTCCGTCTCTTGAATTTAAGGTTCAGCAGACGGTCAGAGCCTCGTTTCGACTACCATAAAGGAGTCGTCTCTAAGGAGAGTCCGGGTGGGATGGGGTACCACGGCCTTTAGACACATTCCTGGTCCAACACACCTCAATCAAACTATTTATTTATTATCACAACCTCATTTCTCAGGGGTCTTTACAAGTGGGACCCCTTGGAACACAATCTCCTACCCCCTTTCCTACAGACTGGTACCACAGGAATGGTCTGTGTCCTCTATATGACATTCGAGAGGTGTCTCAACCACTTCTGAGGTCCTGCCATCAATAGTTTAATTGGCCAACCTAAAAAGCAATAAGTTATAATTGCAGTTTACTAGTTTGTATTTGTGAACAGACAGAGCTCAAACTCAAAGATTAAATTCACAGCATCAGATTGTTGCTATGGCAACAAAACAATTTAACTATGAATATTATTCTTTGAACATTTACAAAGTAAACTTTCCAGATCCATAAAATCTTACATTTAAATGTTAAACAATTTAAAAAAATAATTTATGTATACTGAAACCATTAAATCAAATTTAGCAGCACTTTTATCTCAACAAACAAATGTTACATTTATGTATCTGTGTTCTGTGTTAAAATATCAGCCTTTATGGGGCCCCTGAAGCCCTGGGGGGCCTTATGGAGCTGCTGACTTAACTTAGATTAAACAGAAGTGCAAATAATTGATATTCATTTTAATTGTGTTTTTTTATTTGCTGTTTTTAAGACTAGTTGTGGGTTTAAATAGCGTTTCACTGTCAATGTCTTCCCGTAACATATAATCACCCCGTAATATTTTTTATATTTCCTGTCTACTTAACATCTTTAAATACAAAAACACGGTGGACCGCCGGTGGTCCGCCTCGGCGCCCCGACCACCAGGCTTAGCAAGTTTTCTGGGGGAAGCCCTGGAGTGTCCTTCTCCACATCCTATATATATTCCTCCGATGACAGAGATTTTGCTTCTGACATTCTGGCCACCCAACACCCGAGTCCCTCGGATTCAACCCGATGCTAAAGCTTCCTTCCTCAGCCCGACAGCCATGTTAACACAGAAACCCGTGAAACACAGGCAAATGAACTTACACAACTTCCAAAAACATTTTACCTTCCAAATAAAGGGAGTTTAATTGTGTAAATGTTGACATCCCACAGATTTTCTCCTTCTCCTTCCAGATCTGAAGGTTTAAGTGTGAATGTTGACTTTTATCCGAGGTCAGCCTCTCATTCAACAGGATGAGGAAAATCTGATTCATAGGTCAAGCCACATGTCTGGTGAGCAGCTCTCAAAACAACTTCATTCTCACACTCAGGGATGTTGGCCAATCACAGGGCTAGTTGTGTCAGATTTGTGCTAAAAGGGATAAGTCACATCCAAACAGGGATGTTTAGAGAACAAATTATTTATTTAGCATAGTGTTTAAAGTAAACATGCTTTCTTGATATACAACAAAGTATGTCTTTTCTTTACTATGAAGAATGTACAGTTCTGATATGGGCGACGTGGGCAACCACCCAGGGCGACATGAGCGCCGCCCGAGCCCCTTTGTGCTTCACCAAACTAGGTATAAAAAAAAACAACAGAAAAACAGAAAGTAAATAAATTATTTATAACTACTTGTAAACTCAAAAAGCTGACTAAGACAATTTTGTGTTTATTAGAACCACAAACGTAAACAGTTCACAGTTTGCAGCTTCTACATGTCTTTAACTCTCCTGGAATAATAAATGTGGGAGGCAAAAATATGTATGCAAAAAACAAAAAGTACATGCACATGAATTATACAATTAATCCAAAGGTTACAAAGCATTTACAGCGTAAATGACTACAAAAGAGTCATTTATAAAGAAAGAACCTGTACTCATTGTTAATGCCACACAGCTCATTACTCTAACCTAATGAGGTTAGAGTAAGTTTCTCAAACTTCTGAGAAAGGTTTGAGTTCCTCTAGTGACGCATCACAGAAAAACACATCTGTCTCTAAGTTTCTGAGGGAAAACCTCGTGATAGTTATTGTGATATTAAACTGTTGCTCTGCGTTTCTGCGGTCGGCCCTTAAGTGGCTCGACAAGATTTCGCAGTAGTGTTTTCATTTCTTAAGGTTGAACCCTGGCGACTGAGGCATGAGCCAATCAAAACGATCTCTCGGTCCATGACTCATGGCTGCGCTCTTGTCGAACAGAGTGACTCAAGATTCGGATATCGGCTTCAAAGCGAAAGCGTCACGGGGGAGAAGCCAAAAACGGGAAGAAGCCGTGGTAAGGTGGAAAAATCTTGCAGGAGAGTAAAAATGGTTAGCAGCTGCTGGAAAAGCTGACAGCACTGATGGGTTTAATCGTTGCAATTTTACATGCTGGTGATAGTTCCCCTGTTAATCCTGTTAGTGGCCATCAGTCGCATGCATGGAGGAGAAGATGCACTCTGCGCTTTACTTCATGTAATCGAGTTGCATGAACGGTGCAACATCTAATCTTTTGCCTGTTTAAAATGCATCATGAAGCTGGAGCCTCCCCAGATTGTATAGGGGCAGTAGTGTGTATTTTCCATTAACATAGTGGCATTTTATAGCACAATCAAGTAACTGTGTTCAGTTGCTATAAAAATGCTCTATATGTCAAATATGATAAAAGAAATTTGATGTCGTGACTTTAACGCTGTGAAATTGGGTCTCTGTCCCTTTAAAAACTCCTCCTCTTTCTGAAACCCCACCTTCAGGCAGTCATCACTACATCGCTCCTCTATTAACCCTTTAGCAGCATTTCAATGGAAGCAGCTCATATAACGAGCTCAGCCGATGCTCTGTTCCACCAGGTGGTTGCTAATTGCTGCTGGCTAGTCTGAAGGAGCTGAGTGGGCAGAAGCTCAGCTTGGAAACTGGAGCTTCGTTGTCGAAGGCGACTCTCGGTCCAACCAGGCGTTTCGCACAGTTGAATGGTTGCTACGGGAGATTAACGGATTTCTCAAACATGCGTGAAAGAAGGCATAACACTGCCCCTTTAAAACTTTTATACTTTTAACTCTGCGGTCATTTCTCCCTTAAGGCGTCGAGATGAATTAGTTAAACGGTTTTATTGAACACTTCTGGTTGTCGTAAAGTCATATTGTGACCATAACAGTACCGGCAGTGATTGCTTTGGCTGAACAACATATTGACAATATATTGTTATTGCAGTAGCAGTGTTAAGAACATGTCCAAGGACATTGGCCTGTTTGGAACCTAATATTCACCACCTTTTATATTTAGTGGGTCTTAAATTTGCTTCTGTCCCAACTCTCTGAGCTGCCTCTCGTCATTTATGCAGGGTTCCTACACAGCTTTTGTGGAGAAATTCCAGACTTTTCCAGACCCAGTTTTCCAGAGATTATATTGGAGAGAGGGAAAAGAGTTTTGCCTTTACATTCTTTAGTTGTGCAGACTGACGTTTCTAAAAATGTATGGAGGATTGAAAACACATGGAACATGGACGTAATCCGTCTCTCGACCAATCGGCACCAGCCTGAAAAAATGGAAAATGGATGGATGTCATGATAAGACTCAAAGTCACAAAATATCCCCGGGAAGGAGATTTTTACTCATTTTGAGAGTTTGAGAGATATGGGGTAAGTTCAACCTACACATAAAAAAACAACATGTTTTATTTTAATGTTAGCGACTTCCCCTATAATTTGGATTCAACTGAATTTTCCTTCAGGATGAAATCTCTAGGAAAACATAATCGGAAGCTGCAGAACACTGGAATTCATTCACCCTCAGAGTTTCTATATAATCTCTCCCATGCCACAAAGCAGGTGAGTGAATGCAGGATTCATGAATCCTTGAAATTAAAAAAAAAATCCTCAATAGGGTTAGAAGTAACCATAGAGAGAGGATACTGCTAAAGGAATCTCTCTCCCAGGTTTTTTATCTAATCGAGGGCAGCATTTTTCCCTCCCTCACACTTTGCAACACTCTTGCAAGCGGTAGACTGAGCACTCAAGCTGGTACAATCACAAGAAACAGCCCAGGGGAGATTAAAGATTCTTGGCCGTTACTTTTTATGGGGGGAAATGTTTAAGGTGGCACTCATATTTCGAAATGTTCCTCCTCTGGACTAAACCTACTCCAGAGCGTATTATGTTTTCAGGACAAAATGTTACGATGATGGCACCGTTTAAGAAGAAAACTGACTTTGTGATTCTGCAAAAACTGGAAGTTGACCTGCGTTTAAACCCCCATCGGCCCGCATATTTTCTATTAGATGAAGAGGAAAGCTACAACAAAACGCAGCTCTAAAGAGAGAGAGAAAAAAAACTCATTAGTCCACCATTGCTCACATTGTTGACTAATGCAGCCCAGTCCGCCATGCCAACTTTAGATTACACTCAGATGTTTATTCCAAATTCCATCCTGGAACGTCACAATAAGACCAACGAGGCAAAGCAGAGGAGTGACAATCCAGCCTTTCTAAAACGCAAAGAAGCAAAGTCAGAATTTGAACCGTTATTGCTTTGGTTTTTCTTCAAAATTTGCCATCAAATCTGTCTTGGAAACTTTTTTTTTTTTAACTTTTACTTGAAACCCTGCACCCCAAGTGGAAAAGTTTCAGCAGCCATCTGTTTTTTCTGGACACAAGTTTTTCAGCCTCTTAAATGGCGCCAGACACCTATGTTTGAACGTAGGTTGGGGGTTTTTTTGCGACACAGCTGCTAAACCTCGACTGGGTGTCCCGCTGCACGGCTCGCTAATGACAGCTGGCAGCAACGATATTTATGATTTACTTTTTTTTTTATATACTGGCTGGATTCGAACCAGCAACCTCCCAGCCACATGCACGCCTCCTCCCTCGGGCTCCCAGAAACTCGCTGTTGCCACAAATTCTTCCGCAATCACTGACACAATCCCCCGGCAGAATATAAGGCAGAGGCTAAACCACAATGAAGTCAGTGTTTAGGGTCCCGGCTGCTGTCTTTGCCAACTTCTTCACCGCACTGGTTTCTCGTTCTGCTGCAACCTCGCTGACTTTTCTCATGCGCACACTCGCATACGGACTGCTGCTTGGGAGCACCGTTGCGGCACGCACATACGCCGTCGTAACCTTCGCCACCTGCGTCCAGACACGCACGCCCACCAGAGTCACGCTACGCCGGAAAGACTCTCAGCAATGCCTAAACCTCTAACCTCCAGCAGCTTTCCCCCTCAAAGACCTGCAACATGTCTAACAACTTCCATCCCTAGCAGAGCACAGACTGTGACTACGAGAAAACTTGCATTTAAGAATACTGCATTTGGTCCTGCAAATGTACGCTCTCAAACTCTAAGGCCTGCAAACGTTTAGGTGAGCACATCTCTAGAAACCTCCGCAAGGTTAGCTTTGAGACACCACAAAGCACATGAGCCTTTTTCTCATGAACTCCTACACAGTTAAAACATCCATGACATGTCACACTTAATGGAGTCCTCAGGTACAACGCACACACTCATCAGGCTTTCCTCCTCTCACAGGAAACATTTGCTTCTACGGTCGCCCTGGTCTGGCCTCTCCCTCCCTGTAATTTTTTTCTACTCCCTCCTCTCTTGTCTTCCCTCCCTCTAACTCCTTCCTGTGGTTTTCCTCTCCCAATTCACCAGCAGAGCATACCTCTCCTGTTCCCCGCTCCTCCCACTCCTCTCTCCCCCCTGCCCTCCCCTCGCCTCTTTCACATACTTTATTCTCCAGTGCATTTTTAACTCCCTTCTTTCATTCCTTTCCAGTTTCTTGGATCATGTGTGTGTTTGCAGCTTTGCCTATTGCTTTATGTACATAGCGCCGCATGTAATGTTTTATAAGTGAAACTTAATACGTTCTGTTAGAACTCTATAAAAGTGTGGGACGAAAATGGCCAAGATTCCTTGATGTGCCAAGCAAAGAAGGGTTGAGGGAGATTGGGATCAACGACAGCTCGTCAAGTCGTTCAAAAAAAAAGTCAATGTTCAATTTTTAGAAGTGATGTTCTTTGATCTTTCCAGTGCAAGTCCTTTTAAGGAATTTCAGAATGTCCCTGCAACTGCAAGGATCACAGAGGGAGGCGTGGGGCCTGTGTTTCTGTGATCTGAAGGCATAAAGAGGCAAGAAGAAAGAGGGCATTTACAAAGGTCCGAAGTGTCCGCACGAGACTTTGAAATTGGATACCTGCTTGAAGAGTACTGGGCACAAACAAAAGGACTAAATGAGTGGTAATGGGTAGAATCACAATGGGAGTCGTGAAGGGGGGGCAGTCTGCTCAAACCACAGAGTGAGGAGAAATAGAGTGAAAACATAATTCAAGCAAGGCATAACTTTTGGAAGCCAGCAGACAGACTAGGGAAGTGGTGTGTTATTTCTTGCGTGAGATATTGTAACCCAGTGAATATAATTTCTGAATGAGTAAGACTTGACGGTTTTCGTTTTTTTTATGGAACAAGTACCATCATGTCAAGTCCAGGTAATCCAGTCATTTTAAAACTGATTGGCTGCATGACTTGCCATTTTTTCAGTTTGTTGTGTTAAGATTCCATCCATCCATCCATCCATCCATCCATCCATCCATCCATCCTTTGCCTCCCTAATGACACTTTCCAATCACTCATTCTGGGGTATTCCAAGATGTTCTCTGTTCAGAAACAGCATATAATCTCTCGAGAAAGCTCCAGGCCCTGCCCATGAGTCTTCTTATTAGTTGATCTCGCATGGAAAACCTCCAGGGGTCGACGTCCAGGACTCATTCCGATCAAATACCCAAACTACCTTAGCTGACTCTCTTTGAAGCCGAGTGTTTCTCTGATCTCATCCCTGGCCATCATACAGAGGAAGCTCGGTTCAGCCGCTTGTATCCAAGATCATTCAGCTATAATCCATATCCCACAACATGGGCTGGTAAAAACAGAGCTTAGCTCTGATTCACCTGTGTTTCTCAGTGCTGCATTTGAAGGCCTGATCCTTCATTTGACCTCTGGCTCCATGCTATCGATAACAAGACACTAAGACACCTGAATGTCTCCATTTGACTCAAACACTCGACATTGACTTGGAGGAAGCAGTCTACCATTTGTCTTGTTAAGAACTATTGCCTCTGATGGTCAATCTTTAATTGGTGGAAGGCTGCAGTTGAATTATCCACCAAAGCATAGATTGTTTTCCACTTCTGCAAGATTTTTCACAAACCATTTCCAGGGTAGGGGAAGGTTTTCCCCAGGGTATTATAATTGAGGGGCCTGCTTGGAAAACCTCCTTTAGAGAAGCAGATGTCCAGACCACCTGACTTCTCACCCCTCATCTCTATGACTGAATATGGCCACCATTCAGAGGAAGATCGTTTCAGCTGCCAGTCATTCATTCTTTATGTTATGACCCATATTTCATATTCATAGGTGAGGGTTGGAACCAAAGCAGATTAGTAAATCAAGAGTTTGGCAACAGATCAGAGCAGCACCTGCATCTTCTGATCCAGAGTTTGGTCTGAAACTATAGAAGAAGTGACTCTCAGCTCACAAAAACAAAAAACTATTCTAATGTCAGTGCTTGAGTCATTGTAGAAAACTATTTAATTATCCAGTCCACTCATTTAGAAGCGGAAATTTCCAGAAAGGTCACTAGAATCTGGTTTTATCACCAGCACCATCGTCTGAAAATCCAACATGGCTACCTGCCAATGCATATAAAAATGAGTGTAGATGAAAGAGAAAATACAGATTTGTTTGCACTCTCTGCAACGTGTCACTCATTTAGTTGTTCACACACTCAGTATGCTTGTTGCAACTTCCATCTCTAAGCATGTTGATCAAATGTCTAAAAGCAAGAAAATGTTTCTGGTTTAGGATGCTAATAGTGACTAGTTTAGAAACAGGTTATAAACCAACAAATCCCACCGCGTTTCAAACCTGGAGCTGAAAGACTGTTAAGTTGGGTTGAATGTAATTCCCAGATATACATGTTGACAGTTTAAATCTCTATCCAGTGTGTTTCACTTTCAAGGTCTTGATAAGGCAAACGGCAAGAACTACTAACGTTTTGGCTCGTCCAAGTCCCGGTGTCAGCGAGAACCACGGTATAAACGGACTGTCTTTTATTATGTCAGGTCTGTTTCTCAGTATGATGTCAGTGCCAACGTCCAGGATGCTGACCTTCCCTCATGACGTAAAATATGGCTGCCACAGGAAAACAAGCGATAGAGGAGGAGGTGAAAACCTCAAACAGAAAACGCAGGACATGGACTCCCACCCTTTCCTCTCCTCACACTTTTCCCATTATTTGTCTCAGTTCTTCCCTCCCACCCTCTCTCCGTCTGGCTCTCTTGCATCTCGGCAGAGCTAAATGATGCAACTCTGCAGACCGAGTATGCAATAGTCACCAGTAGAGCCTGTAGATTGTCTCGCACTGACACTGGCGTCTTCACCCCTTAGAAAGGGAGTGGTGGAGGTTGTCAGGGCCAGAGGAGTGGGGGAGTAGCCTTACGAGAAGGGGCCTATTTTCCTCTTAAAAACAGTTTTACTGACCTTCCGCGCATTTTAAAAGACGGTACAGCAACTTAAAAGGTTAAAATCATCCAACAGAGAAGCTATAAAACACAAACCGAGTCAAATTAAGGGAGAACAAGTTCTTTAAATTCAAACTAAACTTAAACAACGATCAACAGGATCACCACATGTTTTGATTATGAAACAAGTTGAACTTGAAAACTGGTCAATTTAGCACACCTACACATTACATGTTAATGGAAAACAATTTGTTGCAATAGACAAGCTAGCGCCAAAGAAACATGGACATATTATCGGGGGCGTTGAAACTAGTCGAATTATTCTTTTCCTAGCATGTTAACATCTGGTTGACATCACATTTTCTAACTACAACCGTCTTGTGAGACATTTGGAAACAGTGCTGCAACAGGACTTTGAGTATTTCAGGTTGTCAAGTTATGCCACAAAAACAACAGCAAAAACATTGTGTACTGGCACCGTTTGATTGGTTTAAGGACGCAGTTTTAAAGTAGCTTTTACTCAGAAGTCAAAACTTCTGAGATTTTCTTTGGACAAATAAGAAATGGACACCGACATCTCTAGATGTTGGTGTTCTGAGTGGGAAAATTGAATTCTTGAGAATCAGAACCTCAAAATGAAACATGGCCTCCTCTATCAAACGAAAGGAGAGACGTAGGCAAAAAAAAAAAAAAACTGTTTCTTTGCACTTCTAAGTGTTGTTTCTCATTAAAATATTCCAAACTGCAAAAATTTATTTTAACAAACGCGTCGCTGCGGCGTTTGAAAGTACAACAAGCGCAATAACTATTAGCATGTATTGCTAATGGTGGTTAGCCTGGTCGTTGCTCAGAGCAAATCCCACTGGCTTCTGAACTTAGAACTAATAAACAGTTGAGTTTATTGACATTCCCACATTAAAGCCCTGACTTCAGAGGTAAATGGACGACCACACAGGCGGACAATTTTTATGCTTACCAAAGGAATATAACAGTTTATTTTCTGCTGCCACTAAAGGTAGTCCACATGCAACCATTGGAATCTATGACTTTACCTAATGACAACACAGATTGGACCTCTTAGCCACATGGGGACATAAAAATATTTACGCATTTTTATAGAAAACTTTCAGGGTGAGTATTTCAGTATTTTTAACCTGTTAAGATGCAAAAGGTTCATGAACTGAGCTAAGGAGCGCAGTGTTCCAGCACGTAACTCTTAAACGGCAGGACATCCAACACCACAACACCACAACAAAGAGAGTCGAGAAAACATCAGAACCAACAGAGTCAACAGCGTGACGCTAGCCGCTTGGACCTTGGGGACAAGCACAGGGCCCCATTCGTTCTGTTTTAGCTCAACCAGACAGCAGCATACTGAAGTGTACAGGTTTCAGTAGCGCTTCAAATTGAGCACAAAAAAAAAGACCCAAATGAAGAAGTAAAGAGATTTTTCAACAGAATATCAAAACACAATGAAGATAATAATCTTTATTGTCAATTAAGCTATCCACAAAAAACAGCACATGTTGCTTTTCATGCATTTCTGTTCCTGTTCTTCAGCTTATCTGACCTGGTATTTTCCCCGCCTGTTGTGTATTTAACCAAATAAATCCAACACACCTTTATTCTTCCTCTTGCTCGATTTAACCCTGTCATACTCCGTGTAATTCAACAGACCCAAGGTCGGTGTGAGCGCTTTTAAGATGTGCAACGGGTAAGGAAATGAGCAGCGTCAGTTTGGTCAACAATCACTCGTGTGCTTGAGCTGACAGGCGATAGTAAAAAAAAAAACTAGAACTCTCTTTTCACAGGAAACCTCCAGGAGAACCCGACTCGGGAAGCGCCCCGTCTTCATCAACCAGCTGCGGCGGCGAGGACAGGAAAGAGACACAGACGGACACAAAAGCACGGAGCAGACTCAGGAAAGGCGACAATCTGCCTGGACTGACTGGAGGTGAGAGCGCAGGAAAGGGCCACAGAGAGACACAAAAGCACCAGGACGTGGATGCCAACTGTGAAAAGGGAAAATTGCGTAAGGTGATGTGGCTGGAGAGAGCAGATCAAGGAGTGGTGGCCACTTTGTTATGTAACGTGACGCCACAGACCCACACAGCAGCACAAGCAAGAGAGATTACTAAAAGCCATTCATAACTACATAAAAGGAAATTATAGATTGTAGGATCGTATGGACAAGAATACACATGTATACTATTAGGTTTGGTAATGTAATGTAAATATAATATAAGGATGTGATGTATAAAAAAAAAAGTGTCGATCTAAGCACAGAACCCTGCTGAACTCCATTATTGTGTCTGGTTGCATTTTCACTGGCCACATAATTTGACATTGTGAAAATAAATTCACTTTACTGAAACGTGCCAATTTTGGAGAAACCTCCCACTTTTCGATAAAACGTTTTGGCGTTGGGATCAGGTGGTTATCTGTTAGATAACATAATGTAAGGATGTGATGTATAAAGCAAAAACTTATTGATCCAAGAACAGAACCCTGCTGAACTCCATCACTAACTCTAGCTGCGTTCCCACTGGCCATATAATCTGACACTGAAAATAAATTTGCTTAATGGAAACACATCCATTTTTTCCGCTAAAAAATTTTTGCCACTATAATGACGTGCCTTTTTTGTTTTTTTGCCATATCAAAGTTGGTTTATTTTGCATATCTGCGATGGAAACACTTTTTTTTTCGCATCACGAGTCACATGATCGACAACCAGACTGGCACAAACCACAAAACAAAAAGAAGACAGGAAGAAAACGGAAAATGTTGCATTTTTTAATGGCTGATCACATGAACAAACTCATTCAGGCGTGTTTTTATTTGCTTTCTGTATTTAGTGGAAACACCACAGTTGCGAAGACATTAGAGGAACATTGACAAAGATTTGCGCACAATTGTAATGGAAACACAGGAACTGCTGTCTGAAAAAACTGTATTTACTTGAATGAATTAATGTACCTCAGATTATATCTGCACTATTTTGCATGTTTACAACAATAAGAAGTTAGACCATGACATGTCAGCTTGAGCCATTTTGTCTCGACAACAATCAGGTCTAAATCTGGTTTGAAACTTCTCAGAAATAAAAGGCAATAAGCAGTGTTTTTTAAAAAGAGAAAATGCCCTATATTTTACAGATGCTTTCCTAATTAGTCAGTAGTTCCTCGACGCGTAATAAATTATTTTATGTCTTGCAAAAGTTTCCCTACTCTTTAGTGACGTACCTACGTTTTTCGCATTGTGTCACAACAATGTCTTTTTTTTTTTGTTGAAGAAATACAGTTTGATAAACCAACACAATGTTGTGCATAACTGTAGCGGGAGGAAAATTATACATAGCTAGCTTTCAAAATATGGCACTCCGGTCAAATGAGTCCAAAATGACACTTTGTGGGCTCCGTGCAAAACGCCTCCGAGGTGAAACATGGCGGTGGCAGGATTATGCTGTGTTTTCCTACAGTCATAAAAACTAATAAGAGTTGGTGGGAAGATGGATGGAGAGAAATACACAGATATACTAAAGTTCAATGTAATCATTTCTTTTCTTCTTCTTTGTTTTCTTAAAGTACCTCGAGATGATATGTTGTGAATTGACGCCATTTCAACAAACTGAATCAAACTGAGCACAATGCAAATGAGGAATCTGAAAAAGAATCTGTAAAAACTGATCTCTACACGCGTGTGAAGCTCATAGAGAGAAAACAGAAATGCAGTTTTTCCAGATTTTTCTTTCTAAGATGGCTGAAAGCATTGCCTCCATTTTCCTATTGTGCACTAATTTGTGTTGCTCCATCCCACAAAATCCCAATAAAGCAAATGAAGGCTTGTGGGGAAAGCGGTGAAAATGTGCAGGAGGCATTAATACGGCTGCTTTTAGCGAAAGTTTAAAAAGTGAAGGTCAGAACCTGAATTCTCCTCAGTGTCAAATGGTTGCATTTAAAGAGCGGAAAATGATCACAGATCGCAACAACTCTCACAAAAACACTTACGTAACCCGTAACAACAGCAGACCTTTGTTTATTTCTGTTCTTAAAATGAATTTTCTCTTAAAAGGAAAATAAATCACATTATTGCTGAGTGTTTCTTTTCTCGCTCTCTCTCAGCAACACATCTAAAAAAGACCATCAATGTTTCTTTGCAACCATTGGTCAGACAGGTCAGAAGTCGCCTTCTGTCCCCTGCAGCTTTTCTTACAATTAGTGGAGCAATAGTTATTTCCCAACCACCGATGATTTTATTCACAGCCACTACATGTTTTTTGGGGGGGAAAGTAACAAAATTTAAGACATAAAGAAAAGAATGAGGGGAGACAAATAGCAAAAAAAACAAAAAAAAAAAACACAATCTCTTTGCACTGAAAATGGAAAAGTTAAGGAAATAAAAACCGAAATGAGGAAACAAGTGAATCTTTCCAGCGATCGATTGGAGCCAAACAAGGCCAGGAATAGCCTGAGTGCCGGACGCTAACGCAGTTTTTGCAATATTTTCTTTCCACTTCCATCCAGATTTGCCTTTGGTTTTTTTTTCTCTTTCCATATTTCTCTCTCTTTTTTTTATTTCCTAGTATCCCTCTTTCATTCCTTCTGTCATCCAGACCCAGAACACATAAACACATGTGTCTCACATTCCTCTCTGCAGAGCAGATTCACCCAATTTATTTTCACTCTGTGTGTGTGTGTGCGTGTGTGTGTGTGTGTGTGTGTGTGTGTGTGTGTGTGTGTGTGTGTGTGTGTGTGTGTGTGTGTGTGTGTGTGTGTGTGTGTGTGTGTGTGTGGGGGTCTCCTCGTGAGTGTGTGTGTGCCAAGCAAGTAAATAATAACCAATCCCAGCTGCGTATTGTAGCCTGTCCATCTTGTTTTTGGTTAGGAAACGTAGACGAAGGTTAAAGAAAAAGACTCCATTAAATATGAGATGGATGGATGGATGGATGGATGGATGGATGGATGGATGGATGGATGTTTTTTTTAATTATAAAAAAAAATCTAGAATTACCAAAAAAAATCATTTTTAATTTGTATAGAAAAATGTTTTTTCTAGGACTTTTTTCTAAGTGATTATTTGTAATTCTCTCCAAATGCAAAGTTATTATTTTGAAAATACATCACTAGTGTTAGTCACTAGAGGTTACTTAATGCCACAATTTTGTTTTTAACCTGCAAAAATCTTCTTCAGTAGGGACTGGATATTCCTGAATTGCTTTATCGTCTGTCCGCCATATTGGATTTAACAACAAAAATTCTTGCACTTGCAGCGGATGGCCAGTAGTTGGCAGTGTATTGTCTCTGTGCATTTGTAACATAAAAGTCCACAAGAAACACAAGAAAACGGCTTTTAGATATCTGTCCACTGCAGTGACCGCTGTGCATGAAAGCGTTAGAATCACACATGAATTAGTTTGTTCACGCAACAAGTCATCAAAAACCCTCATCGTCCTCCAACTACTTCCTGTCGTCTTCTTATTCTTTGTGCTCTGCGCCAGTGACAACATCCGGTTGTGGATCACGATGTGGAAACGTGTTTTCATTACAGTTTTGTGAGATAAACCACCTTCAATACGGCCAAAAATCCCAAACCTCGTCCTAGTGCCAAAACGTTTTATGGACAAATGAGTTTTTTAAGTTTTTTTTTAATTGGTGCGTTTCCATTCAGCAAATTTATTTTCAGAAGGTCACATCGGGCAATAATATGGCCGATGGAAACGCAGGTTCTGTAGCTTGAACCACATCGTTCAGTTTGGGCTGCCTGTCTTGTAGATCTAGACTGTTTCAAAAAAAGTTGTGAAGGCAAATGATGTTTTTGATTTTTGATGGGTGAGGAGAAATCTGCCCTCTACTTTCTTAGCTCTCACCCACATGTCAAGCTTAGGATCTTTGGGTGGAAAGTAAGAGCGCTCACTCCGTTCCTTTTGGTAGGTTGCCAAAATGCGTCCAGGCATTCTTTTGACAGTTAAAAAAGTGTTGTTTTTTTGGTGAATAAAACAATCCGTTTTCTGTTTTCAGCGATGGAAGTTGCTTGCTGTTGCTCCAGATGACCGTCATCCACCTATGGTGGTATACCTTTGCCTTTCTGTGAGGGAATCACTTCCAAAGGTCTGAAAAGTGGATTTTCTTATCTGCCTTCAAAACGATGAAAAGATGGATTGTTATTTTATACTTTAGAGTTAAAAGAAGAAGAAGACCAACAGGCCAGGAATGGGTAGGGAGTGGAGAGGCAAATATGAAGGGGTGGGAGGGCGAGATGGAGGAAGGGGGGTGTTGAGTTGGGGTTTTTGGAATTCGGTCTGTGTTTGGTTTGGAAGCGAAGACCCCGTCTCTGGGCTCTCTGGAGGATAATGGAAAAGAGAGGGAGAAGAAAGAGAGGTTTATGGATGTGTGTGTGTATGTGTGGGTGTGTGTATATATGCCCTCGCAGGTGGTCGGTACAAGCTGATGGAAGGGGTGGGGTCTCCATGTGTCTCAAAACGTGCGCGTTCGCTGAACCGCGTCGACACGCCGGCCTTCAGGTGCCGCAGCAAACAGATGGGAGTTGTGATCATGTCAGAATGAGAGCGCGGAGACGCACAGAGGAGGTGAATAAGACATTCCTGAGACGGCGGAGGAGGAGGAGGAGGGAAAGGGGGATGCAGGGAGTCAGTGGTTAGTTGGTGGTTTGAAACTAAGAGGAGAAAAATGACTGCCGGGTCCAGGGTTGGGCCCAAAATTGTTACCACAACCAGCCAGCGAGCCAGGGGGAAGCAGAGGAAAACACAGTCAAAAAAAAAAGAGTTATATAGGAGGAGAAGCGAAAAAGGGCCTCCACCTCCTACAGGAGGGCCTGCAGACTCCGTCCTGTGCCGCAGGGGGAGAAAAAGTGTGTGTGGGGGGGGTGCTTTTATAGCTGGGCTGAACCCACTGAACCCATCATGTACAAACAGCAGAGAAAGTATGGAAACAACAGAGTCACCCAGGGAGATCCAACGAGGGGGTTCAGATTAGGGACCAGGACTGGACATTCGAGAGTGGTGACAACAGAGTGTCATTGTAGCCATTTTTAAACAACTTACTTTAACTGATAAACTTCATTTTGCTTTGATTTTGTGTTTAAGTCTACCTTCCTTCATCTGTCAATGTGTTTCTTTGCCTTTTGTCTAATTTTCGGGACTATTTTTCTTCCTTCATTTTGTTTCAGTACTTTTAGTGTCTTGCCAAAGTACATACATCAATATATATACAGACATCGATATATATATATTTATCAAAAATGACTTGAAAGAAATTTGACTTGGTAATTTACACCTTGAAATTGGGCCTCTGTCTCTTTAAGAAGCTCCTGCTCTTTCTGAAACTTCGCCTTCAGGAAGTCGTCACAACAAGGCTCCTCTATCAACCCTTTAACAACGTTTTTACCAGCGTTGCGCTGAGAAGTAGGTCATATAAAGACACGCAGTTCCACCATGCGTTGGCCAATTGGTGCTGGCTAGTCTGAAGGAGCAGAGTGGGGGAGTCACAGAAGCTCAGAAGCTTCAAAACTTTAGCTCAGAAGAGGGGCTTCATTGTTGAAGGTGAATATCTCAACGGTTGCCGTGGGAAATTAAAGGATTTCTCAAACAAGCATGACAGAATCAAAGCAACACTCCAGGTATGTCCACACTGAGAGAATAACATCATAACATGATGTCAAGTTCAAAAAACTTGATTTTACACATTCCTTACTTCAACAACACTGCTGCTTTTTTGGGGCTTATCTTTTTTCTTCTCTGTAGATTTTGGAAGAAGTTTACTTAGGAAAAAATATTGCAAAATTCCTCGCAAATATTTCTAAAGTAGCACAAAAAAAATCTGTGATTTTGATGTCACAAAAACCAATCATGAAATCCTGGAGGGACTGCTTAGTGAACAAACAGCCTCCTGAAAACCAAGCAGCAAACAAAACAGGGAGACAGTTTAAAGCAGAAACAAATGCAAAAACCACTAAAAGAGTCATGGAAACTCTCAGGTGGAACAACATGTTGACAAACCAGCTATTACCATGCTGTCCACAAAGCTGGCTTTCATTGAAGGGCGGTGGAAAGAAAAATATAAGAAGTCCCATTTGTAGTTTGCTACACGCCATGTTGGGGACACAGTGTGACCAGATTAGACAAACAATTCACCCCAAACACATCAGCCCCACCTCGTTCGACCAGTGCTGTGGGAATGCTTCTCTGCAGCGGTGAAAGGGAAATTGGTGAGAGACGATGGATGGAGCTAAATACTGTAAATAGAGCTGAGAGTGTCCTGGAGGTTCACTGTCCAGCAGGGCAACATCCCCTAACCATGCAGCTCCGGCTGTAACGGAGTGGTTTAGATCAAAGATAATTCTCGTACTCGGTCTCATTGAAAATCTTTGGCATACCTTGGAAACGTTGCTGTTCCAGAGTGCTTTCCTTCCGATCCGAGGTTGAGTCTTTTGAAAAGAAAAATGGGCCAAAACTTTAGTTACTGGATGTGCGAAGCTGGTAGAGAAATACCTCAGGTAGGGGGTATTGCTGTAAAACGTAGTTTTCTAATGTGTAGAAAAAGTTAAAAGACCACATTCAGTCATTGGTCTATCACATGGCATTTTGATCAAATATATAGAACTTTGTGGTTGCAACATGATGCAAAATGCAGGGGTAAAAAACACTTATTGGCACAAGATTATGTCACATCTATAAAATTTATGTTCTGTCTTCTACAACATTTCTTCCCTAAATCCTACATTCCTCTCTCTTTCTTCACTTGTTGATTGACTTCCAAGCACTTCTCTTTCTGTCTTCTCCTCTATCTTGTTTTCTGCATTGACCTGACTCTTTACTAGGTACCAACACATTATCCTTGTATCGACCGCACAAAAGCAGACCGACCCCTTTTGTACCAAAAGAGGAGTGTTCCCCACAGTTGGATAAGGGCGGTAAGACAGACAGATGGAGGAATGACAGAAAAGGAGCTTGCTTGGCTCTGGTTCTTTAAGGAAAATCCACACAACTGTGTCTGGCCCAGCCTTTAGAGAGCTACATGATGCAAGGAGGCTGCAACCTGCACATTTCTGGCTTTACAAGAATCGCCCCCACACAGCCAGCTCTGGCCACCTTGTTGCAAAGTTTGGGGAATTCTGTGGTGCCGATAAACTCATAGGTCATTACCAACAAACGCCCTGCCTTTTGGGAATAAGTACGGATAAAATTCACATGTGCTATCCTCGAGGAGGTGTTAAAATTTTCAGGAGCGATGATGTCAAAGATTGGGGAAGTCCGTGTTTGCCCATCTACCGACCTTTATACATACATTAGATGCTACCGTTGAAGAAACGCCTTAGACAGATTGGGTTGGGATCTCAACAAAGGTGTTTACTTCCCAATTCACTTATTGTAAGCCTATTAACAACTTGGTAGCACAACTGTGTCCTTATGGCTGCACATTATTGGTTACCAAGCATTAGTGTCACAGCAAAAAAATGGATTACTGCCGCTATCAGGAAGTTCAGTAAGCTGTTGAATCATTGGGCGTATTTACTTCACACACAGTTGTTCAAGTTTGGCTTCATCTCCATTAAGGGAATATTAAGATGCTTGAACGTGGTGTGTGGTTTCACACACTTTATGTCAGATTAGAATAATTAGCAGTGGTGGGACCAAGCCATTGTTTTGGTAAGTTTCAGGTCTCAAGTCTTTATCCTGAAGTCCTGAGTCAAGTCTCAAGCAAAGACAGCCAACTCTAAGTGCCAAGCCTGAAACTTGAAATTTCAAGTCTTTTCCAGTCTTTTTTTTATCATGTTAAATGTAAATAATAGACAATGTGGGTTTTTTAAAATCTGTGTTTATCTCAAATCGTGATGAAACAAGTTCAACTGAAAGTTCAAAATAGTTTTTAAAAGTCATTCTAAAACGGCATCTTTATGTTGTCTAGTTAAACTTTACATTTCCAAAATAATAAAATAAAATTCTGTGAAAAACTGTCAATATGATTTCCCAAGGCGGATGTCTTCAGATAAACGACCTGTCCTCTGATGGAGCTGGACCCGCTTCAGCGTTATGATGGGGAACCGATAGAGAGAAGCTCCTTTTCTGAACCCACTTTCTGAAACGGACCACGCTCACCATCCACCGGCGATCTCGAGCTAACAAGCTGTATGTTTTAAAATGGCGTGACAAAAAGAAGCATATACATTAAAGCCGAACGGCATCATCAGGGCAGCCATTTTTTTCAAGTCAAGACTCGGACTCGACTCAAGTCTGAGTCATACGACTCGAGTCCACCCCTCTGATAATTAGAACCTGAAAAACTCTGAATCCTTCTTATGTTCTTTTATATAAAATGCTAAAACTGAAATCTGTTATAGTATCACAACTGCAATGCTGTTGCTATGGTGATTCCCATTTTTTCTGGGGAGCAGGGCAGATGGGTAGCATCATTCCTGTCACTAGAAACACAAGCAGAAGCATTGAGAAAATTTTAGGTTTTCACAAATCAGGTATTGTATAAACATTATAGCTTATAGAAAAGTCCCAGAAAGGTAGCTTTTTATCAACGCAGGTTTTTTATTTTGTATGACTGAGATCTGAATCTTAGAAAAGGCTGCGTTTTCAAAACTTTTCCAGTCAGTAAAGTTTTCTTTGTTTTGTTTTGTGCTTGAAGGAAAACAAAACATCCCTAATTCTACCCTGCTTTGAAACAACACTAGTGGGCTGGGAATACAAGCTTGTGGAACTCCTTTTGTTATGGCGACCAAGCATAAAATGTGAACAGTTGCAAATGTATCGTTCCCAAAAGAATCTGCACGTTTGACACCGTTCTCCATAGAAATGTCTTTCTACACCACGAAACTGTACGAAATCAAATAATAGAAAAACAATACAGAATGGGAACCAAATTTTAAGGGTTTTTTTTACCTTTATCTTTTTTCTACTTTTATGTTACCTTTTTTTAAAAAGAAACAATGGATTTTCAAGGTGATTTATTATTATTTTTTTATATATAGAAAAAATGAATTTCCAAGGTGAGTTTCATCTTCTAAACAAGTGTAGCGTAACCTTTAAGTTGGATTTACATGTGTACATATTTAAGTAGCCTATACTTTATTATTGATCGAGTGTTTACCTTTTAGGAGCGCCTCCGTTGCTTCTGTGGTTTGTTAGGAGATGCTGTCGATGTCTTCGAGAAAAAATTAAAAATAAAATTAAAAAATCAAGCCTGTTTGTGTGGCTCTCCTTCTAACATCTCCCAGTGAGCTACCAGTTGCAAACCGGTTCTCTTTAAAGATTAAAAAAAAAAAATTAGAATTAGTGTCTCTGCAATGAATAAAGTGGTCAGTTTTCAGGTACGTAACCAAAAACGTTGTCGAAGAAATAGTTTCTGTCAAAATTACACTGCTAAAAATTAGAAGAAGAAGAAGAAGAAGAAGAAGAAGAAGAAGAAGAAGAAGAAAAACGATTCAAAGGAAAACAAACACAAGAAATACAGTCACTCGGGTTTGAGTGATGTGAATTTGAAGTCGTCCACAGATAATAAGGCGGAGGTTTTTTCTGGAGGTGCATCGCCCAGTTGCGACGCTGGTCAACTGAAGCGGAGAGGAGCGGGGAGCGGAGAACTGGCTGTCCGAGAGGAGGAGGCTGACAGAGGGCGGAGAAGAGGAGGAGACGCGGCCTCCGCCAGCTGTTCTGACTCTGGGAGTGGGAGGCAATAATACATACCTTTAAGTTGCACAACGTCTTTCAGTCCAAACGATTTGGAAGAATTTTAGAAAAATACGTTTTATCAAACTTAAACACTTCAACGCTCTAGATGTCAAAGGAAGAATTTTCACACGACAAAAATGCATCCCAGACAGACTCCGTTTATTACAGAAAATCTGTAGTTCGG
Source organism: Xiphophorus maculatus (assembly GCF_002775205.1). NCBI lineage: Eukaryota > Metazoa > Chordata > Actinopteri > Cyprinodontiformes > Poeciliidae > Xiphophorus > Xiphophorus maculatus. The sequence continues at coordinate 26,151,960 of NC_036447.1, read as the reverse complement.
TATCCAAGTAATTGCTTCAGCACGCGTTGCCACCCTCTAGTGGTTAAAGCGCAACACTACACCAAAAAACTTTACAAAAATAACTTCAAACATAAAATTGTTGTTTTTTACTTTAGATGAATGTTTTTTAAAGACATCATTTGAACGCAGATGGGTTAAGAGATATAAAATCATACTTTGCAGACCTCTACTTTTGGTTTGACTCAAGGTAAACCATGTTTTGCATAAAGCAGACTATTATTCAGTTAAATTGGAAAGGTTTGTGCTATGTATTATTATTATTATTGTTGTTGTTATTATTATTGATTCCAAAAAAAAACAGTGGCATTAATTTGGGGGGAAGGAGAGCTGCCAAAAATTAATCTACCTGTTGAAACTGTATCGGGATAAAAGTGACCACACTCTGGCAATAACCTTTTCTTTTTGGCTGAAGTTGAAATCTTTACTAGGTTTTAAGTATAATCATCCAATTTAACAGAAATAAACACTTGACAACAATCCAGTCACTTTTCAGACTCGTATTACCTGGTTGTTCAGTCAAGTCCACTCAGTTCTTAGATCTTTGCAACATTTTGCAGAACATACTGAAGCCACTGGTTGCCAAAGAATTTCTAACCTACTGAAGGTTTCAATGAGCCCATTATGCGGAAGTGGAAATAACACGATAAATAACGTGGATGTTTGTACACACGCATGGAGATACACAAGGTGAACATTTTCCAAACACATAGCAAAGGAAACTCTAAACTGGTTTTAGAGCAGGGGTCTCAAACTCCAGTCCTCGAGGGCCGCTTTCCTGCAACTTTTAGATGAGCCTCTGCTGCACCACCTGAATAGAATAATTAGGTCATTAAGACTCTGGAGAACTGATCTACACAAGGAGGAGGTAATTAAGCCATTTCATTCCAGCGTTTTGTACCTGTGGCACATCTAAAAACTGCAGGACAGCGGCCCTTGAAAACTGGAGTTTGAGACCCCTGTTTTAGAGTAAGACAAATGACTCTTAAACCAGATTGGTACAGCTCAGTGGTTCCCACGTCAGCCATATCTTGCAACCCACCACCGTAATTATTGCATGCATCGCAACTTCTGCATAAATACTTGCGGATTGTGCCCACACACGCATATCTATTTATACATTTGCAACATTTGCTGAAGCAAGGAAGCGTTGTTGGACTTTAGCTGTTTATTGAACTCAAGCTCAGTTAAAAGGTTGCTCATACAAACTCTGTTGTCTCCTAGTAATCTTTAAGTCACTTCAGAATCATCATCATCACTTTAGTTGTTTTGAGAAATAGACTGACTGAACTCCGTAAAACAAGAAGGAATCTTCTCCCAATTCATGTTCCAAAGTTGTGCTAAAACTAGTGCTGTCAAGCGACTGAAATATTTAATCAGATTAATCAGGTTGTTCAGGGGACATCTGACAGATAAGGAAGTTTTTTTTAATTTCCTAGTTCTTGGGTGCCCCTCCTCTTTCTGATCCCCTGGGCAACTACCCAAGACATTATAGGTATATTCAAGAAGGTATAGAAAAGTCCCTCTCTGTTCATCAGAGAGACATCTTGGGGATTGAATCTGTGTCTGTGGAGGTTCGTTTTACCAAAGTAGCACTTTGTATTTGCTTGTGTCCAGAATGTGTGGGGTCTGCAGAAATCTTACCTACCCTTTTCCTGACATTAAGACCTGTACAAGTCCTGTCAGCATTTTTACAACCATGCTTTATAATCGGACCCAGACTGTTTGCTGCTTCTATGTCGGAATTTCAATAATAAAAAATCCACAACGTAACTCACATCTATAACAGCACAAGCATCTTTATGATGCGTTTTACACCTTTTTCCCCATAATAGCTCTGCACCAAGAAAAATAAAACTATTCTGTGTTTATTGACACGTCTCAATAAACACAAGAAAAAGCATCTCTTAGATGTAATCTGAATTTTGAATCTAAAAACGTTCCGTTCACTAAGCAACTCGAGGCGCATATGTAAAACGGGAAGGAAGAGTCATTTCGGTATCGTGGTTAAATCTGGTTTGTTCGCCTCATTTTCTTTAGCAATCTATCTACCATAAGAAGACCTACTGCACTTCGCAACACGACTGCTGTCAGTATTGGTTGGTGAGTTGCATTTCATATTTTCCATATCACCGGTTTAAAAAATGTATTTACTTTGGTTTTTTATTCTGTTTGTTTGTGTGTTTTCTCTTACTAGAAATTGAGGGAATACTTTGGCCATGCTGTTTTTAAAAGCTGAACGGATGTTGTTGGGCTTCGTCCTCTGTGTCTCAGGTCTGAAACAGAGACTGTGTGCAGTAAGATGGAGAAACAAACTGATTCTTTAGCTGACATCTATTGTTGTGTGTGTGCGTGTGTGTGTGTTAAAGGGGCTCTGGGAGCAGAGAGAAGCATCTGCGTCCTGAAGGGTTCATCCGTCAATCTGACTTGCTTTGCCAAAGATCCAGCCGCGCCCAAGAGCTGGCACTACCTCAAGGAAAACAAAACTCTGCGTGTAATGAAAGAGATTTCTGAGATTTCTGCGAGTTTCACCTACAACGTAACTGAGGACGGGACTCTAACTATCAGAGATGTACACAAGAGTGATGGGTACAGCTTCTGCTGCCAAGAATCCTACAGGGAATGCCTGGAGAACAGAACGAAGCTCCACGTCACAGGTACAAACAAAGTCTACTTCTTTAATATGAAAGCTTACTGCAGGCTACTTAAGTATATTGATATATAAGTACACCTGAAATCAAATGTTTTTTTAAAAGTTTTCTAAAAAGACGGAACCTTTTTCACACCGCCTGATGTTTATTTAGTCTAAATAAATGTTTTGAAGCAGCTATGGTTATCAAAAAGATTTTCCTTGCTAAATTCCAAAATGCTGAGAGATCATTGTTCTTGAGAACTTATAAGCTGTCTGACTTGGGTCAAAGGTTTTGCATTAAGGGAATTGTAGATAGAAAAAAAAGGGAGAAATACATTTTTGTATTTTGAGATTAATCTCAGAAATTTTCTTGGGGGGAAAAAAATGCTCAGTTTCTCTTTTTAAACTTGAAAAGTTGAACATTTTCTACTTTTTGAAATGATCATAATGATTTTCCTTAATTTCAAAAGTAAAAAAGAAAAAAATTCCAGAGATTGATGTACAACATTTCTTAGTTTTTTTCTAGTAAATCTTTGATTTCTCAAACTCAGAAATTCCCATGTTTTTTTTTGTTTTTTTTAGCCGTTTGCTGGATTTTTTGGCCAATTCCTTCCGACAGAACTAGTGTAACTGAGCTACGTTTTCAGGACGACTACCTTACACAAATGTTTTTATGTCTGTCAGACAAATATTCTTTTGGACAGACATGAGAGCTTTGTCATTTGGCCATATGCTGTCATTTCAGACCTCCAGGTAAAGGTGTTTCCTGCCTCGGAGGGACAGAAAGTGACTCTGATGTGCTCAAGCAGCTGTTCTCTGACTGAAAGCCCTGCAGCCTTCATCTGGTACCAGAACGGAGAGTTCCTCTATGAGGACTGGTCCCCCTGGTACCAAGAGCTGGTCAGCAGTGATCAGGCAGTCAGATACTCCTGTGCTATCAAAGGCTACGAGGATCTCAGAGCTCCTGACGTCTCAGTGGGTCAGTGATACCAGAAAAATTGATGCAATGGGTGAAATAAGTAGTAAGTTATGTAAAATGAGACAGGGAAAATGTATTGAGCACACGCAACAGAGAAGGTGGATAAAGGCATGGAAAGCCAAGATATAAATTGCAATCAGTGATTGGAAAGCCATCCTGGTGGCCCTTGACAGAGGAGTGAAAAGAATCAACAGAAGAGTTGTCCAAAAGCCAAAGGCCACATGAGGAGAGTATCAGAAAGATCTGAGATCAATGATAACCATCAACAGCTGTGGCCCGTATCCTCACCACGCAGGACTCAACTTCTGAAGAAAGAGCATGCTGAAGCTCTTTTGCTGCATCACCACAAATACTGGCAGAACACAGTCTGGTCAAGATTGAACTCTTTTTTTGGCCTTAACTCACACCATGTTTGGAGGACAAAATGCACTGCACATCACCCCAAACACCATACCAAAAGTGAAGTTTGGAGGAGAAATATCACAGTGTGCGGCTGTTTTTCTGCATACGGTACGAGCAAATGTCAGGTAACTGAAAGGAGGACACATGGAAAGATGTACCCAGACGTTCTAGAGAAAAATCTGCTGCCCGTCTTCCAGAATGATGAAGTTGAAACAAGGGTGAACGTTTCAGCAAGACTGTGATCCCAAACCCAGAGCAGAGGAAACTCTCAATAAATCTAGACTGACTCAGTCAATCGCCTGGTTTGAATTCAATTGGAAAAAAACGTAAAAGTCAGAGTTCATAGAAAGAAACCCACCGGACCTTCAAGATTTAAAGACTCTGTGTGGGAGAAGGGATGCGACTAGTTTCCCTTCTCCCTTGAATCTCGTCTTGAATCAGTCATTACCAACACAAGCTTTTGGTTCAAAGTATAAAACAAATGAATCATGTTCAATACTTTTTCCCCCTGTGCCATTTCACATTAGTACACATAACTTTGTTTCTGTACTTATTTGTTTTTTTTTCTTTCTATGTAAGGATTACTTCGGTTGTCACCGACACCTGCTGAAAATGTCATATCAGTATTTCCTGTAGGAATATGTTTACTATGAAAAATTGTGTCGCGTTCAACCGTTGGATTATTTAAGTGTTTTTTTTTTTTCAAACAAAACCAATGAATGCATCAAACTACAACTGGAAAATGACGGCATGTTTATTTCCCTACAGACTTCATCCATCCAGACTGTTTCGGTGTGACGTATTCAAAAGCAGAAATGTGTCCGGAGAAACTGAAATCGGCCGAGGGCCCGTGCTCCATCACGTACCCCAGAGGTGACGATTCCTCGCAGAAACACACCATCCAGTCTAACATGTAATAAGTTTGTTTATTCCCTCCTGACAGACGTACGTGTTCAAAGGCTCGCTGAAACGGATTATGTCACGCTGATCTGTAACACCAGCTGCCCCGCCGCTGACGCTCACACCACCTTTACTTGGTACTGGAACAGAAAGGCTTCCATGGACTGCACCAGTCAGGACATGATGCTATTTAAATCTGACGACTATGTCTCCTGCACTGTTAAAAACAATGAATATATGCACTCTGATGAGATCAGTAAGTAGCTTTTTTTTTTTACAGACAAGCATTTTTTTTTTTTTTTTTTTTTTGTGCCCAGATGCTTTCTGGATGGTGCAGAATAGACATAGACAGAAAAAAGAAAAGGAAGAGTACATTTCAGCCAAAATATTCAGACGTTTTGAGATTTATCTCAGAAATTTTCAACACAATCTTGGAAATGTCTGAGCTCCAAAAGTCGACAATTTGCAAGGAATAATACTCAGAAATTTTCTAGAAATTAATATTAGGACATTTCTGAAAAGTCAAAAAATTTGCACAAAAAAAAACCTCCGAAATGTTCAAGAAAAAACTTGAACATTTCTGTGTTTGAAAAGTGGAGAAATTGCTAGAAAAACATAAAACAATTTCAAGAATACTCTCAGAATTTAAAAAAAATTCTTCGAAATTTCCAAGCTCCAAAAGTTGACAATTTGTGAGTAAAAAAAACAGAAATTTTGAAATGGATCTTAGAAATTTTCTGTAAAAAAAAAAACATAGAAGATTTCTGAGTTTCAAAAGTTGAAAGTTCTGATGTTTTTTTTTTCTTGCTAAATTGTCGACATCTGGCGCTCAACAACATCCCAAATTTTCAAGAAGTTCTGGAAGTTTCAAAAATGTTTTACTTTTGAAAATCATTTGAAAAAATAAAAGTTGAAATAATTCTAGAAAATCAAGCAAATTTTTTTCTGGAAAAGCTTTTCCTACAAAATGTCTGAGATTAATCTAATAATTTGAGTTTTTTTACTTGCAGACTGTCGGCTTTTGGAGCTCAAAAACTTTCTTGATTTTTAATTTTTTTTTCTGTCGACAACGGCCCGTAGTGATCACTTTTCACTAAATATTCTCATTTCATTCTTCAGGCACAAACTCCGGTAACGTGAATTATGTCAGCAGGAGCTTGTGCATGCTGGAAGGAGCTTCTGTAAACATTTCCAGCAAATACACAGAGAGTCACTCAGCCCACTCCGACTTGTTATCGTGGTATAAACTAACGCGAGACGTGAAGGAGGAAGCTGACGCCACCATGATAGAAGCTGGAGGCCGGGTGGAGCACCACAACATTAATAATTATGAACACACGCTCACAATCAACAACCTGATGAAGGATGACTCTGGTGAATACATGTTCACTCTCAATAAGCATCAGAAATATGAGCAGCCTGACCTGCTGGGAGCGATCCTGGTGGTCACAGGTAATACTTGTTTGTTTTTTTTTTAAATAATTTTTCATTTATTTATGTATTTGTTTGTGTGTTTATTTTATATTTAGATCATATTTAATTTTCTTGTAATTTCCCACTTGTGTTATGAATGTTAAGGGTAACATTTATATTTACTCATATTTAACACTTTGGATAGGAGTATCTTCACAGCAATTAGTCAATTTCCTCAACTAATCAATCAGTTAAAGAGAGAAATCGCACTGACAAACAACATCCTGTGGGGTTTTATTTAACATTTGAAAAACTCTGCATCATTTTCCTTCAACTTCAAGGCCACGTTGCACATTGTGTTGGTCTATCAATTGAAAACTCTATGGAGCCAAATTGGGGCCATAAAGTTTGTAAAAATAAAAAAAATTTGAAACTGAAAAAAAAAAAAACTGAAACAAAACCTTGAATCTGAAAAGAGGTTTTGAACATGTTTTTCAGTCTGACATCCTTTTTTTCAATTTCAATTTGAGTTTATTTTTTTTTCTTTTTTAGAACAAACTTCATGACCCCAATTCTGCTCCCATTAAACTCCTGACGTTTGTAGTTGAAACGTGACAAAATGTCAAGAGCTATGAATGCTTTTGCAGAATGCTGTAAAGTAGGAGTGCACGATATAGTGGCACCAAAATCGGTACCGGCCGATATCAGTCATTTTTTTAACATATCGATATCGGTCCGATAAATAAAACTGGGCCGATACAAACATCCGATATTTATTTTTATCCGTGTCTGGTTGATTTTTTTTTCTCCCAAAGGTGTTGAAACGGTACTGAAATATATATAACATCAGTAAATATCAGTTATCAGCCATAATAGAAATATTAATATCAGATATCAGATATTGATATCTGCCAAAATTTTCATATAGGTGCATCCTTACTGTAAGGAATATGAAATATTATAATACACCACCCTGCCAAACTTGTATGCTTTTGCTTTTTGACCGTTTCTCATTAATCTCCCGCGTCTCGACGTGTTTCAGGTCTGAAGGTGACCATGACTCCCTCTGACGTGGTGACAGAAGGTCAGAGAGTCACGCTGACCTGCAGCACCAGCTGCCCTCTGAGTGAGGAGACAACCTACATGTGGTTCTTCAATGAGCAACCGCTGAGCCTCAATGGGGGCCACAACAAGCACGTTGTTCTAAACCCAGTCAGAAAACGGCATGCAGGAATCTACACCTGTGCGATCAGAATCCCCAAGACCATCAACTCGAGCATGGAGATTCTTACTGTCAGAGGTAATTCAAGGATTGGCCGTGTAAAAGTATATTCCGTACAAATGCGGAATCCATTAAACCAAGTGAGTTGCGCTGAAATCAAGCAGTTTGTATTATTTATTTTTTCCATAGAAGGAGATAAAACTGCGATTGTAGCAATGAACACAACAAAACTGGTGTTTATATTGCTGTTTCCTCTTGTTGGATGTAAGAAGTACCTGATGCTGAGGTAAAACACCTTCAATTATTCCACGTATTGATGCCTTCTTACCATTACATTAACACATTTGACTTTCATTTTTACGAACTAAGAAAACGAAAAACTGCAACTCGCACAGCCAAGCCGAGTGAAAAAGTGGAAATGGAAGAGGTGAGGACAAGCTCTCAAAGCGAAATGGCTGTTTTTGTGTCTTTCCCTCGGCTAAGTGTTTTGTTTTTTCTCACAGGTGACGCCCCAATATGAGATACTCCCGTTTACAGCCCGATACCCTCGTACTGAAGGAGAGTAGGAAGACAAGACAGGACATTGCGTAACAACTTTACTTCATGGGCTGCAGTATTCGATATAAGCCCTGAAAATAATGTACAGAGGTCATAAAAAAAAAAGCAACTTTAGATGCCAAAGATAAAGCCTTTTCCGTTGATATCGCTTCTTGCTTATGGGTTGGATGTAACTTCTTTGTCACGTTCGAACGGCGATGTTCAGATCAAGAAAGATGATCGCAACCTTTCATAAAACAGGATTCCACAAACCGCTGCAAACTAAGTAGTAGAAATAACATCACATTTACTGAGGTTTTGCAAACCCTCTGTTAAAAGTATCTGAACAATTGAGACTTAAATAATGGAGACAATGTTCATCGTCTGCCATTTAACGTGGCATTTGACTAAAGAGAAACAAATATGTCAGAAGATAAAGATTAAGAAAAATGAAAAACACACAACAGCCTGATTAAATAGGTGTGCGCACCCTTAAACAAGTACTTGTTTAAAGCACCTTTTCCTCCGTTTTAGCCTTTAATTTTTAAGTTCTCTTTGCATCTCACATCTTGACTTAGTCGTATATTCCTACTATATTCCTATTCCTAAAAGAGTAACATGATATCCTGTTCCTACCAGGCATGCAGTGCCTTCGTGTTGTTTGAACTTTTGGTCAAGCGCTTCCAGTTTGGTTCCTCCAGACCGCAGCGCGTTCTTTACCAACCTTTTCGGAAGATTTTAGCTAAGTTTTCTTCGTTAGCAAATATTCCTGAAATCGAACCCTTTTTCTCAGTCCAGACATACAGAGCAGATTGTTTTCACGTGTGGAAATCAACCAGAGCTTGTTGGAAATTGCTGCGGCCACTTTAGCCGCTTAGCACGACAGTTGATGTTTGACATTTTTTTATCAATTCAGAAGGAAAAAAATACAAATAAAAAACGTTCAGTGTTTTTAAAAAAGATTTTCTCCAGTTATTGTTGATTGTCTTCACTTTAACATAGTGTACATTGTGGATTGTTTTGTATTCTTCTCCTGACTGATACTTTTGTACAGTTAGATATTCTTAGCATCTCCATAGTAAACCACGGCTGCATCAACAGATGGCAAATATGAAAATTTAAGGAACGTCCTGTTAGGACGACTGAGCCTTATTTCAGATATAATCGATGTAATTGATGAAAATTCAATCAGGCTATTTAGTCAAAATGGTGCTTGAACAAAGCATTCCCTCAGTTTTTAAATCTCAAAACTCTTGAGTTTTAACAGGATTGTGTATGCTGATGAAAGCCAAAAATATAATTCTTGTTAAATTGTCCTTTAAATAACTATGCTTGTGTAATAACGTTGCTTTTAAGTATTAACCTGTTTGATATCAACAGATATTTAACTTAGAACCATTTTCAACCATTTTGTAAGCAGTTTATTGTAACCATTCATTTAATTTGCCTTTGGGATCAATAAAGTATTTTTGAGTTTCAATTTAATTGAATTTTAGACAAAATAACTCATGCACAAATCTGCTAGTGTTCCTTCTCTGCTTACAGTGTGCATCATGTACAATATTTATATTTATGTATGACTGTTGCACTGCATTTGAATCACTCAGCATCAATCATTGATTCATCTGTGCCTCTGATAACTGTGTTTTGGTTAAATATGATAATATACAAAACTGATGTACGTGGTGTACGTTCAGACAACAATTATTTCATAAAGTTTATCTGAATTTCAAAATGCTTAGAGTATTTGTAATCACTTTTGCCTTACCAAAGCCAATTTCTTGCATAGAAGGGTTTTTTAAATATTTTATTTACAATAATATCTACATCAAGTTACATAAACAGTAAATAATGTCAAGGCTTAAGGAAGGCAAAAGGGCAAAAATTACAAACAGGAAAAGGTTAAATACAGCAAATTAGGGCAGATTACATGAGAAATTCTTTACAAATCTAAGCTAAGATCTACAATACAGTCTTCACAACATTTTATTTTTGTACTCTCTGGCATAGAAGTTGGCAACAGTGCTGACGAGGAGCTTTACGTAAATAGGCAGTTCTTTGTGTAAACAAGCGTTTAGGCACCCCTTAACGGCTGCCACGGGAAATTCAACGATTCCTCAAACTTGCATAAAATACACAAAGAAGCACTCCAGGTATGCTTTTGACGACGGAATAACAGTATAACATAATATAAAAAAAAATAAAATAAAATAAACGTGGACTTTACGTAACACCCCTCTTTGGGCCTGGTTGGTCACGTGGTTGGACTCGCATCCCGTTTTGTGTGGAGTAGCCGCTCTGTTTGCTCAGTTTGCTCCATCCTGTCGCAGAGCAACGGCGTCGACCTGCTCACATTTGACCGTTGGATTCAACTGCGCCTTTTAAGCGGTGGACTAAAAGTACCATGGACAACAGAGGTTACGGTTCTGGTAAATATTCACAGATCGTGTAGTACTTTTGTTCTTAAAAAAAAAAAAACAACCCATTAGCTCTCTGTGTTACCGAGTAGAAAGCAGCTACATTGTGCTAGCTGTGGTTATGCACATTTGTAGCTTCCCAGCTAAGCTAGCCAGGCCCGCTAGCTGTAGCTTTAAACAAAGACGTTAAACATTGCTAACGGACGTTGTTTTTCGTTCTGTTGTCCTTAATTAACTTTGCAGTTTTAATTCAGACTTACGATATGTTGCTAGTTCTACCATAGGCATTTTCGCTAGCATGAACGTGACAGCACCGTTGTGGTTAGCCGTCACGATTCTGCTTTGCTGTTATTTATTTTATTTTATCTTTTTTTAGCTGTGAGTAATATGGTGGTGCTGTGTGAGGATTATAGTGTTCAATATTTAGAACAGGGGCGGGCATTTAAAAAGCCTAAGTTTAAACACTGAATGTTAAAATGGCCGCTTCAGTGCACAAGGGAAATTTAAATGTATCAAAAATACTTGTTAGGTCTTTTGTGTTGGTCACGTATTGGTGACCATTTGATGACGGTTGTAATGAAATTGAATATTTTTCTTTACTTTCCTTCCTTTTTGTGCAATGATATTTTACAAACCAGACTTAAGTAAACCTAGGTTTGCTGGTTTCCTCATACTTACTCATTTTCTTTCTTTTCTTTTTTTTTTTTTTTTTTTGCAGGTTATTCCAGTTGGGGAGGCGGAAGCTCAGGAAACAGAGGTGAGGAAGTTAATAATCAAACAAACCTTACTAGCAGACTGAAGTGCACTGTTACACATTCTCATTGCTTAAGCGTATTTAATGTACAATTAATGCCTGCTATAGTATATATATATGTATGACAAGCACAGTTGGGCAATGTGCTTCAAACTAAATCACGTTTACCGGAACTGAAGGGAAGCTAAACTGATGTACAGCGATGTTTTGCTTAGCAAATAACTCACAACATGCTTGTTTGCATCATTATCAGCTTTCATTTGATCAGTAATAAATCAACTGAGGTGTTTCATCTTATTACAAAGCTCAAGAACACGGCTCGACGTTTAAGCACAGGAAAAATAAGCACTATGAGTCGACAAGAACAGTAAACTGTTGTAGCAAAGTGAAACAATTATTAAAGGGGCAGTGTTACGTAAAATCTGCTTTTTTGAGCTTTACATCATGTTATAACGTTGTTCCCTCATCAAAAACACACCTGGAGCGTTCCCTTGATTCTTTGATGCATGTTTGAGAAATCCTTAACCGTTAATCCTTAATCCACAACCGTTCAGGTGTGCAAAACGCCTTGGTGCACCTAGCCCCGCCTCCGAGGACAAAGCTCCTCCTCTGAGCTGTTCCTCAAGCCAAGCTTCTGCATTGCAGAGCACCTCTCTCTCTTTCTCTCTCTCTCTCTCACAACTACCTCACTCAGCTCCTTCAGACTAGCCAGCAGCAATTAGCAAACACCTGGTTGAGTTGCTCATCTGCTGAGCTCTTATGAGCTACTTCTCAGCGTAATGCTGGTAAAAAATTATGTTAAAGGGTTAATAGAGGAGCTATGTTGTGATGACTTCATGAAGTCGAAGTTTCTTAAGTACCTTGGTAATGGCCTCAACGCATCTCACAGTTGCACAATTGTTCCTTAGACTTAGACTTCGACTTAGACTTAGACTGGATAATGCAGCACAACATCAGCTGCAAAAGGTCACATCTCTCCAAAAACACTTCATGTATGCTTCAAAACTAGACTGAAGAGCATTACCTACCAGCATTACCAGCATCATAGATACCCCCCACCAACATGGACTATTCACACTCCTACCTTCTGGCCTGACGGTCAACGACCACATTGTCAATTGAAGAATGGATGCTAATTTGAGCCATCAAGAGTCACTGGGTCTTTTGGCCCTGTTTCAGCCAGTCTGGGGAGAAATCAAAAACCTAGCGCTTCCAGAGAGACAGAGGCCCAATTTCAAGGCGTTAAATTGCAAGGTCAAATTTGATTTCTGCAGCATTTTTATATTAACTGAAGTTAACATAGTTACTTGATAGTGCTATGTTATAGCACGATGTGCCTGGGAAATGCATCACACTGCCTCTTTAAAATCAAATGTCCAAGCCATTTATTAAGGGATGTTGGAGTAGGGATGATTCTTGTTTTTGTTTCCTTTCACTTTTGAAGGTTCTGGTGGTTTTGACATGTATGGAGGAGGAGCAGGAGGAAGTTATAAAGACTCCGGAGCTGGAGGATACGGAGGTGGCGGCGGCAGCGGCGGCCATCTGAAGCGAGGGCCGTCAGGGGGATCTATGCTCACATCCTCTGGCACGCACGCAGACGCAGTCATTGCCAAGATTAACCAGCGCCTGGACATGCTCACACAGTTAGAAGGGGGGTTCAGGGGGTCTCGAGGAGACAGGTAACATTGTTTTTCTTTTTAGTTAATTTATTTTAGGATAAATACCACAGTATATATTGTAATGCACAGCATAGGAATGGTTTGAAGGATACCTACTTATGAGTTCATCTTGATAAATTAGAATTTATTTTCATTATTCAATTAAACTCAGTCTTTTGATTATACACACATAAGGTAAGCTTTAGTTTCTTTAAATTAAAAAAAAAACTTCATGTATCCCAAAGACAAATAAAATGTTGATGTAACTCATTAATACAAAAATTCTTCAAAGTTATTGTTAAATTAATCCAAAGCAAAAAAAATTTTATAAATTAAGAACCAAAAATCTGAATATCCCCTAAGACCAGTAAATAGGTGTTATTACAAAAATATTGTATTATTATTTACAATCATGGGGATAGTTTGCTAATTTAAGATATGTCCAGTAGACGGCCATTGATATTCTCCACAGGGTTTTAAAAAACATGAAAAAGTTGAGTGGATGAAAAAAGTCCCAATATGAAAAAAATGCACAGAAGTAAAAGAGATCATTTTCTTGGAATTTAAGTGATTACACACACAGTGTCGGAATGTTACTGTGTGAGATGAAGCTGTGTGGTAGTGTTTAACTTTGTGAATGAATTTCCTGAAATTAGATTATTTCCAGTCCAGTTTATTGAGCTGTCTGTCAATATTAATGGGGTAAAATTTGCTTTGGCTGGATTACAAATGATCCCATTAAGCTTCCTAGTGCCACTTGGAACATTGACAGGAAGACCCTGTATCTTTTTTTTTATTATTACTTGATCTTTAGTGATTTAAAAAAAAACATCTTTAAACACTTGTCTTTGTGTAGTGCCATGGGCTTTTGTTGGAAGTGGATATATAAATCTTTCAATTTGTTTAAAAAAAACAAACTCATTTCATCTGAAGTCAGGCGTTCCTTTAAGTTTCTCCCCAGACAATTTTTATTTTCTGGTCCGTTCCCGTCATCCTCCATGTGACCTAACCTGTGTTCCGGCTTTAGGTTACCCAGAGCGGTGAGTTTACCGCTTTACAGAGACATTATTTATGAATGACAACCCCTTTTTATATAGATTATAAATATATCATCCCATTTCTTTGGTGTTCTGTGTAATCTGCTCACATCTCAGGATGTTTCACCGCTTGCCCCTGTCTGAACACGTTGCCGGTGGAGTTTTCTTTCCCAGCCTTTAGCCAGTAAAAACCCCAAACTAAATTGCATTTCTTTAATCTGCAAGAGTTTAAAGTCTAAAGGCTGACCACAAATTGAAAACTCGCTAGTTTCGGATCATCTCGTTTTGATCTAATGTGGTTCTTGTTATTTTATTTTACTTTTAATTTTTTGCATACATCTGGATGTGACAGGACACTCTGAGAAAGCAAGATGATGGAGCAGAAGGAAAGAGCAGGTGGAGAAACCTCCATCCTGGCTTGCCCTCCCTGCCTGTCTCGCTCTCTGCTGTGCTATCAACCCTCTTCCCTCCCTCCCTTCCTGCAGGTTTGACGAGTACGAGTCTTTCGACTCGCGCCCCTCCGGGCTCTCCTCCTCCCGAGATCTCTACAGATCTGGCGGCGGTAGCTACGGTTTTGGGGACAGCATGCTGATGACTCAGCGAGGCGGCTCCGGCTTCGGAGGGGGAATTGGGCTCGGGGGAGGAGGAGGCTTTGACAGCCTCTCCTCCTCCTCCTATGGCGTCGCCAAAGTGCGACCGAATATGAGAGACTCCTTCGCCGGTGGCCAGGGAGGCGGCTCCGGAGGCGGCGGATGGGTCGGAGCCGGCCGACGTTCCCCCAGAAGGGGCGGGGGCGCCGGGGCCCGAGGAGCCGCAGGAGGGTTTGGCGGCCGCAGGTCCGACCCCACCCCACTAAGCGGGGGTTTGCGGGGAAGCGGCGGCGGGGGCCAGTCCCACCGTGGCCACTCTCCAGGAGGTGGTAGAGGCAAGCTCCCATCCCTCCTGTCCAACCGCATGTACCCCGAGAGCGGTGGCTTCCAGGGCTCTGCTCCGGGGCCTCAGGACTTTCCCGGGAGGCATTTTGGAGGGGGGCCACGAGGCGGTCGCCAGCGAGGCCGCAAGAGACCCCTCATCAAAGTAAGTACCTCCAGCCAAATGAAAACCCCTCCCACCCCACCTCAGACGCTGGGCGAATGCTGAGCCCTTTCTGACTCCCTCCTTCTTTTACTCTTAACTGGAACATTAGCCCAACGTGCTAATCCATGCTAGCTTTCCAACTACAACAGTTTGTGAAATATAACACAAATAATAGTAATAACAATAAAAGAAATGTTTGCACTTCTAAAATTCATCTACTTTTGATTTTAAAGTGGCCTGAAAAGTTCAGTGAAGTGCAACAAATTAGTCCCAGCTGCTTAATGCTTTCTAATTAGCTACAGGTTGATTATTTTTCCACTGCAATTTTTTTTTTGTTCATTTGTTTTTAAATATATACCATTTTTAAGTTGAATATTTTAAAGAAACATTTACAGTCTTGTCAAAAACTGCATTTTCATGTTTTCAACTAAATTCACACAGTACTCCTTACTAGCTAGGTCTCTCTCTTTTTTTCTTTTTTTTCCTCTTTGTCTAGTTGAAGTTGTGGGTGACCTGCACTAATTGTTAAGCCGGAATGGGGCATTCATGAACCGTCTGGAAACTAGAAAGTTATTGGAAAATAAAAGAGATTTGAACTCCTGAGTAGGCATGGGCCGGTATGAGAAATGTTCCTGGAAAAGTTTGGAATTTCATGTGCATTTTCCAGGTCTGGATAATTGGAGAAAAGGAGCTGTATTTTCAAACTATTCATTTTACTCTCTAAAAAACGTCAGTGTCTTGGTCCTTCCTTCTTGCCGTACTCATTTGTCCACTGAATATTTGAGCCATCTTTTATCAAATCATACATCAATCTTTCTTTCTTTCTTTCTATCTCTGTTCATCCTGTTGTTTCTCCTTTCATGTTTTATATCTTATCAAACCGTTTATTTATGTTTTTATTTGCACTTTAAAGTTATGCTAAATCGAAGAACTGGAAATAATTTGGGTCTGGAAAAATCTAGAATTTTCTCACAAATGAGCAAGATGGTGTTGAGTCCAAAAATCACAATTATTTATTCCATTATTTCATTTTTACATTTCTACTTAAATCACAATTAGAAAATTTACCGGTCTGTCATAAGCCATAAGCTGCGTTTCCATTGGCCGTATAACTGTGTAAATTGATATTGCAAAAATTAATTTTCTTAATGGAAATTAAAAAAAAAAATCCCAGCGGTCTCAAAATTGGTGTATTTAGCAAAATGTGATAACTATTTTTATGACTTACCACATTAACAAACTTAATCACATGGGATTTTTTATTCATTAATTATTTTTTTGCATTTCTTTTTAATGGAAACGTCTCAATTGCAAAATTTTCGGCATTAGCGGAATATCAACAAATTTTTGCACACATTTGTCATAGCAACACAGCTAATGTTTCTTTGAATATTTCTTTAAATGTCTGCCGAGTAAATGGTAAGGCAAATGCAGCTCTTTGTTCCATAAACTCTGCTCATTTCTGTCACTTTTTCTGGCATTTAAGGGAGTTGAAGCAGTAGAAACTTTTATAATGGAGACTCTTTCGTCATTGTTTGAACCCAGTAACCGGCCCATGCCTAAAGAAACTGAAAGTCAAATGAGTTCAAAACGCAGATGTGTAGTTTGCATGCCTCGGCCGCATTTCTGTGAGGAACTCTCAAGACGGTCAGGACAGGAATGCAGTGCAGGTTAAAGTCTAGAAATGTGTTATGATTTTATTTTATCCTGTCGTGTCGTTTTAATTTGGCTCCGCAGCAGCAGGTAAAGCCGCAGCGTGACGGACAGAAGAAGAGGAAGACCGGAGGCGACGAGCCGGAGTCGAAGATGAACAAGACGGAGGGCGAAGAGGCGGAGGGAACGCAAGGTTACTCCTCAGAAATCCGAGACATGATGTCACGTTTTAGAGAAATGTTCGCAGTCTTGTCTCATCTTTCTGTGCCCATTTATTTATTTTATTGTAAACAGAAGAACCAAAACCAGAAGGTGACGACAACAACCCGGAGGCTGCAACTGAGGTGAATAGGGAAAGCTTTTTGTCTTGATGCTCAATCTTATTTTTCTTTTTTATTTATTTTTCTGAAATCCATATTTATCTATTTATTATTGGTTTACTTTGACTGCAATCAAATCCCCGTGTAAACAATTTGACCCCAGTGTGACCTGCATTCACAGAATGAGAACAAAGAGGCCACACTGCACATCGAATTAAATATGGATGCCGGCATCTGTGGATTATTATTGTTTTGTCTTATAAAGTTGAGCAATTTTTTTGATTCAGCCATTGCTTGCAACCTAATATATAACATCTGTCTTCTTCTGGTGTAGAATTATGAGGGATGTGTCATGTTAATGAGGTTAACTACAAATGCTTGCAAAACTACTAGATGTGTGTGTGATAACACAACATAAAAAATTGGCACAAATTGTTTATTTTTTTCTCCTGTTTTTTTGTGTGAAAAGATTTTAAAGTGGCCTGTCCTGCTGCCATGAAAAAGTGTAATACGGGTCACATTTAGCAGAAATTAAATCAGAGTTGGATGCTATTGTGTGCGAACACAGCACTTCACACTGGTGCACATTAAGTATTAGTTCTTGTGACATTAAGATCAAGTTTAAACAGTAGCACATAAAATTAGGAATTACTGTGTGTGTCACAAACTAAACTTGATACTTTATCAAATGTATTTTTCTTTAATGCAGGAAGCGACTCCCTCTGAAGAAGGGAAAACCGGTAATTCCCAATTAATATTTTTGTCAGAATCCATATTTTTGAAGTGTGAACCTGTTTTCATTCGTGTTGCGTCTGAACTGTTGATCAGCTACGGCCAAACAGGAGGAGAAGAAGAAGCCTCCGACCCAAGGACAGGAGAAGCAGCAAAAAGCAAGAAAGAGAAGAGGCTTCATGGACAGGTGAGGGGCGGGGCTTAAATAAACGAATCTACTTTCTTTTACTTTATTCTTTACGTGAGCAAATTAGGCTTTTTCTTTATTGGAGATGATTGAAAATTCTTCATTTTCTGGATATAGGTTTATATGGCGCTTTTTTTTGTTTTGTTTTTGCCTGACATCACCAGTTTTGATTCGATATTTTCTCTCACGGCAGGTTGATGTTTGCATGTTCCGTCTGCAAGTTCCGCTCCTTCTACAAGGAAGAAATGGACGCTCATCTGGAAAGCCGCTTTCACAAGGACCACTTTAAGTTCCTCTCCAACCAGCTGTCCAAACCAACCACAGACTTCCTGCAGGTGGCGTCGCATGGCCATGAAGTTCATTCGCAATTTCAAAAAGTGAACTGGGTTCCTATTGATCCGTTTCCTTCAAATCCTCATAAAAAAAATGTCTTGCGTGCGTCATTTTGTAGGAGTACATGCAGAACAAATTCAAGAAGACGGCAGAGAGGGTCGGCCAGTTAGAGAACCACAGCGCCACCATCTGTCAGATATACAGAGAGCAGGATCTCACCCGGGGTAAGCGCTTCCTTTGGCCTTCTGTGCATCAGAACGACGACGCAGCAGCAGCGGTGTGTGCTGATGTTTTCTCCCGTGGTTCAGAGCTCGGAATGGAGCACTTCATGAGGAAGGTGGAGGCGGCGCACTGCGGAGCCTGTGACCTCTTCATTCCCATGCAGCCCCACCTCATTCAGAAGCACATCAAGTCTCCAGACCACAACTACAACCGGAAGGTACGCTTCCACTGAAACCTGACCCGATCATTCACAGTGCTGGAATTGCATTCGGCTTATTGTTTCACGCCGTGATTTTAAGCTTTTCTTCCTTGAGCTCCAATGGAGAAAACGTATTAAAAAATAGTTTTAAAGATCTTCAGATTTTTTTGGTTCCGTCTTCTGCTATAAAGTTGTTTTTTTTTTTTATCTACATTTTTGGTATACTTGCAACTGTTTTGTGGAGTCTTATTAATATTTTTCACGTAATTCCTTTGTTTTTGTGGCCCTCCGTGTAAAATCTGTAAAAACGTTGTTTTTAAGGGCATAATGGAGCAAGCGAAGCGTGGCAGTTTGTCAGTGGCTCGAAGCATCCTCAACCACAAACTGATTGGGAAGAAACTGGAGAGCTACCTCAAGGTACGTCAATCATTTTTTTATTTACATTGATTCTATTCTCTTTTTTTTTTTACAGTTAGATTTTTTTTCCCTATTTTATTATATATTTCATTTACTATTTTTTATTTGCTTTTTTTTTTTTTTAGAATTTTATACTTACTATTATTATTTTATTCACTTTTACTATTTTATATTTGCAATTCTATTTTATTACATTTTTCATATACCATCTTCTGTTTAAGTATTATTTTTGTACTGTTATATTATGCATTATAATTTTAATGTTTTATTTACTGTTAAATTAACTATTTTGTTAACTGTTATGTTTATGAACAATTATGTTTTGTTTACTATTTTAGCATTTTATTTACTGTTTTTTGTACTATTAGATTTGTTTGTTTACTACATGTTTTATCAACTGTTAATAAAACACATAGTTTTATTAACAGTTGACCATCATTTCTCATCCATTATTACTGAAATGTGAAATATTTGAAAATGAAAAACTGTTTTCTATACATAAAGTAATCATGACTGTAATTTATTTTCTTATTACTATTGTAGTAAATGTGCATTGAAGTATTGTCTCGTTGCCAGGGTGAGAACCCATTCACCGGGAACCAAGATGAGCACGACCCGGAGGACTCCATGGCGATGGACGTGTCAGAGCTGGAGCACACCGGGGAGGCGGCTGAAGGTCAGCCAGAAAACCCAGAGGTCAAAGATGAGTCTGTGGCTGAAGGAGAAGCTGCTCAGGAGGCAGAGGGGGAAGAACCAGCAGCTGCTGCTGCTGCTGCTACTGCTGCTGCTGGTGGTGCTGCTGCTGCTGCTGCAGGGGAGGAAGAGGAGAGGATGGAGGATGAAGAGCAGCAGCAGCTGGAGGAAGAGAACCAGGAAGAGGAAACGCAGGAAAACCATGGAGTAGAGGAAGGTTTCGAGATTGGCGAGGAGGAGGACGAGGGATACGTAGTGCACGACGAAGGAGAAGAGGGATTCCATGGCGACGAGGAAGGAGCGGAGGAATGTCAAGAATGAGCTGTTCTTCCTTCCTTCCTGTGAGCGTTTTAATGTGAATATATCTGGACCAGCTGCTGAATCAGTCCAGTTAAATCAGCTGTACATACTTCTGCTGTTTTTTGTTGTTGTTGTTTTTGTTGCATTAGGAATACGTTTTCCACTTCAGGTACTACTATCCACTAAGCTCGACTAAAAGTGGCGACGTTCCTTTAAGCAACTCTGATGCATGACTGTGTTCCAGTATGTTTAAGATTAATTTGTAAAGTAGCTTTTTGGGGACAAACAGGTGGCCTTGCTGGTTCCAGTCTTAAATCAAATAATAAATGCTTGCGCTGTCTTCACTCTCAATGCAACAAACACTTGGATTTCCTTTTTTTTATTTAAACCTCAAAGGCAATATTTGTGAAAATATCAAACTTTTCTCCTTTTTGTTGAATATTTCTAATTTCTTTTACAAGCTATCAGTATTGTAATGTTCCAAGACTTTTGTTTTATGTTATTTTTGTAGTTGCATGGTGACCCAGAATTGACCTATTTGTGATCTGCATTTGAAATTTTACAGCAATGTGAGCTTTTTAATCTTCCAGTGAATTTAACTGTTGACATTCAGAATAGATGGAAAAAAAAAGATGTGACTATTTGTTTCACCTGAGAAATAAACTTGTTCAAAACAAATCTCTGATTCTTTGCCATCTTTCAGGATTGTTGTATCTCAAAGTGTGTCTCAATTAAACTTAAACTTAAATAGTTCCTTTAAACTTTGAAGCCTTAGATTACTTTTTAAACCTACACTATGGTTGAGTGTTTTGGTGCTCTAACTTTTTATGCAACCCTTATTGATTGCTTGAGTTTGACCTATTGATATTAAAAATTATGTTGTTTGGATTTGAGGCGATCGTCTCAAGGTAGTATATAATTAAGTGTACGGTGGAATGTTTTAAGGAATTATCCCAAAATGCATCATGCACTTTGATTAGCCTCTTTTTAATCTGATACTCCAATAAAATCTAGATCAATTTACCTTCAGATGTCACCTTATTAGTAAATGGATTCCATCTGTTTTTAAGACATTTTTCACACTTTACAACTATGGACAAGGTCATTTGGTTTGTTGTGCAAATTTCCAATAAAAAAATTAAAATGAGTGCATTTTTAAAAAAAAAAAAAATTTTTTACTAACAATATTGTATTGCTTTTGTCTTTGTTGGGATCATAACTGTCTTTGTTTATTAAATAATGGCTATTAGAGCATAATCAGCATGTGTGTTTATAGTTTTTCTTTTGTGAAATTACAACTGAAAACTTGTCCTTGAGCTAAAACAAAACTAGATTCTCTAGTCATCACAATCTGGACATGATAATGTATGTTTTTAATTCATTACCAGTTGAATTTATTGAATAAGGGTTACAGGCGCTTTTTTGTCAGCTATTTGTTTCAAAACCAAATCTGCATTTATGTCACTTGGAACAGTGACATCAATTGTGAATAAGAGTAATTAAATATATAAGCATGCGTTTATTCACTTTTTGTGTTGTGGCTTGGTCTTTTGCTGTCAGGAATTTATCTGCAGCTGTTGATTTATTGTTGAGGCAGTTTTCATCTGGCGCTCAGTTCGTGTAAAGTTTACGCCAGCCTTTTTTTCCGGACCGGAGCTGTTACGAGGTGTTGCGTGATCGCACCAGTGGGAGGAGCGAGCCTGTAGGTGACATTTTCGTCTGACACACATTCGCCCCGCCCCCTTTACGTCTGGCGTCATCGACGTCGAACGGGACTGTTTGTTCTGGATTTGGGGCGAGGAAGGTCTACGGGCGCTGACAAGCGACTGAACAAGGTAGAAAATAGACTTTAATGGTCCCGTTTGGATGACGGCGGCATATCAAACGAAGGCGTACGACTGCTGGGCTCTGCTAAAGTGTTTAAAATAGTCTTCGTTGGCGTATTTTCCGCGCTGTCAGTGAGCGCTTCAGCAAGCGGAGCATGAGCCGTCCTCGCAGGCCTTGTACCGGTTTGGCTACACGGGATATATGTCGTCCTGCCTCGCATTTGTGTGCGGTTTCGTCTCCTCGTGCACGTTCTGTGTCGTACCTTCCACGTGTGGGTACTTTTGTTGAGGTGAATTACGTGACAGGTGTCACTCGGTGCTGTCAGTGTACATGTTAGCGGCAGGTCGCTGGGACGCTAGTCCATTAGCTGCTAGGCTGTTTGTTTGTAGCCCCGTAGGCCGTATTCGTGACATAAGCTACGTCCTAATGGGTGCGTAGATTATGCACTATGGCGCAGAAACTCGTGTGAAGGGCGACGTACGGTGGTTCGAGAATACCACCAGTGCCGTCGGAGTGGTATTCTAAGACGCTGTTTACGTACACAGCTGTCACTTTATCACGGTGAACACGGCGACCCACAGTCATGGAAGGTTAGTGAGGAAAGGTTTGCAGCAAGCTGGGTTTTTAAGTTTCTGTTTGGGTCAGATTGCGTTACGAATTTTTATAGACAAATATTATGGTGGTATTTTTTTTATTACCTCAGTGTGTGGAGGTTGTGGCCTTCTTTAAAGTACGCAATGTATTCTTTATCATATAATCTTTTTTATGTTTTTAAGTAGCGCTGTGAACCTAACCATATTTAAAAATTATGTGCTCTATTAAACATTGTGCTATTAATTTAAGAGTATTTCACAATTTGTCGCTCTTAAAATGCCTGATTTGACTAGACTTTGCAAAATTGTCTCCTTTTGACAAAATCGTCATTAGTAGGTCAACAAATTATTGGTCTGAAGTTGTAGTACGTTATTGAAAAAAGGATTAAAAACTTTCAAATCATACCAAGATTGTGTGTGTATTAAAGCTTTAAAATGAAATTCAGTGTTGAAAGCTGAAATTGTGAAAACCAAATCATACAAAAGAAATGTTAGAATGTGACTCATCGTCATCTTTATTACAGACACAAATAAGTCCACATGAGAATAAAAGGAAAATGATCATTTATCCAGTTTATTCAATCCAATCCATATATCATGGTTATTCTGTGGGATAATCTCGATATTTATTTTTTATACATTTCCAGCAATAAAAACAAGGACTAAAATGTTTCCACCTTAAAACCAAGCGTGAACTTTAAAAGTCAAAACGCCCAACAATTATTAAATTGCTTATTAAATGGCTTTCTGTTGAGATAATTTACAAAGTGTTCTTGTGACAATACATAACCGTAATTTTTGTTTTTTTTCTGAGCTAAAAATGTTTGAAAATAAAGAATTACATTCTACTTTAGTCACAAGTAGTTGCATAAAATGGCCAGCAAATCAATTAATTTGCCGGGTGATTGGCATTGTTGGCTAACCTGCTCTAAGCTAAAAACACGCACTGCTCCAGATTTTGTGCTTGCAATCTTTTGATTGCCCTAATAACTGTAATAGACGGGACTCCTGTTATTTGAACAATGAATATGATGCCTGTCTTTCTCATAAACAAGAGAAATGACTTTATAGTGATTCTATATTGAAAGAAGAGCAAAGTGCAAAGCGTCGCCACTGCTCCAAACTTTAACTTTGACTTTTATGAGACTTAATAACTGAATGAACAGTATGTTAATCGTTTTGAAGCCATACCTTTGTATGTTTACGCCGTTCTGTTATTGGATATTAAAAATTCCAACTTGCAATAGCAAGTAAATGAGATCTCAGAAATTGAGAGATTTTAGCTGCATAATAAAATTTATGTATTTATCAGGAAACCTGTCTAATGAAAACTCTGATTAGATTTTTTTTCTAACACAACTCGGTCTGCTGGTCACAGTATCGTGTAATTATTCTGTTTTCATGTACTCTAGATTGCACCACCATTGATTAACTCAACGTTGCTCTCTTTGGTTACTTAACAACATCGGACATGTCTCGTCTTAGACCTCGGACGCTCACTTTTGTGTCTCTCTCTCTCTCTCTCGCAGGTTTGACCCTCGCCTCTCTATGTGTTGTGGTTTCCCTGAACTCACAGCGTGTCGCTGACAAGCATCCCGCGTTTCCTCAGAAAGGTGCCGCCTCACCAACTGAGATATGATTACACTAGTGGAGTAGACCACAGCGGCACAGCATCAACCATGTGAGTTTCACAAAGATCGTTTCTCAGATCAGGTCAAAATTAGCAACACAAAAGTGCAGGAGATGTTACACAACCTGGGCCAGTGATTTATTCAAGTTTAAAGCATAAACGGAGAGGATCTAGAACCTATTACATTGAAAGCTGCAGAAATAGTTAGCTCTGCTGTCATCTCTAGCATCATCTAATGAAATCCAAAGTTTTCGCTTTGATTTAGTCAGGCCAACTAAAAGTTTGCTGTTCAGTTGCATCGGAATGACGACTGGCTGTTACAGAGTACTTAATGTTGTAATGGTGTGGTCTCCTGGGAAATCCTGCATGGAATTGATGCTTGATCCAAGACCAAGCAGTGCTGTGTTTTTATTTTAAAGGGACAGTTTTATGTAAAATCAACTTTTTTTTAAGCTTTACATCATGTTATATTGTTTATTCCCTCATCAAAAACACACTTGGAATGTTGCCTTGAGTCTCTCATGCATGTTTGAGAAATCCTTTAATCTCCCATGGCAACCATGCAGGTGTGCAAGATGCCTGGGTGGAGCTAGACCCACCTTTAAAGACTGGTTCCTCCTCGGAGATGCAGTTTCTAAGCTTCTGAGCTTCTCAGCTCCTTCAGACTAACCAGCAGCAATTGGCAGCAATTGGCTGCTGGTTAGTGGAACTTGAGCTCATTATATGAGCTACTTCTCAGAGCAACGCTGGTAAACAAAATACTGTTAAAGGGTTAATAGAGGAGCAATGTTGTGATTATTTCCTGAAGGTGGAATTTCAGAAAGGGCATGAGTTTCTTAAAGAGACAGAAGCCTAATTTCAAGCCGTGAAATTTCTTTTAAGTCATATTTGATGTATAAGCATTTTTATAAGAACTGAATGTAACATAGTTATGCTATAAAATAGCACTATATCCCTGGAAAATACATGATACCGCCCCTTTTAGCTAAATGAAACAATTGCATAAATGTTGACATTACCTTTTCCTGCTAAAGCTTACCAACACTAACTCCAAAGCTTTACACATTCAATATTCTGAATGCTAGACACTACTGCTGTAATTTTGAAAGCTATAGCAAATCGGATTAAACACACTGACATTACCTTATCACTTAAATTTTGAAATATTTCCATTGTAGATTGAGGACTTGTATGGAATAATTTAGTTCTAGCATGGTGTTTTGCATGAGAGACCAAATGCATCTGGATTTAGTTTAATGCCTGTTTAGTGCTGGTTTGTTCTGATATGGCCACTTTTTATGCATGTTAATGCAACATCACTAGTACTACGTCAAAAAGCAAGCTGAAAGTATCAAATTTTTAGTAAGCTCCCCTCAGCTTTTCACAAATCGGCAATGGAGAAGCTCGAGTTCCGCGCTCATGGGAGTTTTCACATCTAAAGCTGGCATCACAGAACCACATGGATGCAGAGTGGAAGTCAGCAGACTGGGTTTAGAGCACTACATGTAAAATCTGTGTCTAAAAATGTTAAAAAGTTTAAACCCCATCGGTGACGTGTTACTCCCTCTCGATTTTTTTTTATTTTTTATTTCCACTTCCAGGCGTCACCTTTACTGAAGAAACTACCATTGGTTGAGGTCCGGCGGTCTGATCTATAGGTGCACGTCACCTCAACAAGTCAACCGTATCTTTATGGAAAGAAATGAGGCACGTGGCGCACTCTGCTGCGTTAGTCCCGGTGTGTTAGGTTTTAAATCAGCCGATCAGCCGCTCCCACACACTTTTGTGCTGTCTCTGCATCACACCTTCAAACCAGACTACACGTTTGGTTTGACACATAATCAAACCACGTGTAACCATATATGACGTGTAAACCATGTCTGGTTTACCCATCAAACCAGACTTGTAAACCAGATGAGATGATGGCTCACCTCATACAGTAGAAATGAGATATTTACATACATATATACACAAACATTTTCTTTACTGGCTGTTTAATAGGATTAAATGCCTGTTGGAGATCATTTAGAATTACTGAAATCAATTCTGTTTGCTAACTTCTTGAATGATTGAACAGAATTCAAAATATTTGATTTAAATGGAACCACATCTTTTATTATTCTATATCTATATTTCTATATCTATTATTCTAAGAAGATCATATTCCTATGATCTTCTTATGAGATCATAAGAAGAACAAAACGAAACAATAAAGAAGAAAGTATAAAAATACTCTTGTTTTTAGCACACGGAAAAATGTTGCCAACACTGCCAGAATAAAAAAAAAAAGGTTTTATAGAATTTATGTTAATATCTGGTGACAACTGTAAGTGGACCAGCATAGGGCTGTCACTCCCTCATGTGGCAGCTTGGAGGTTTTATTGAAGTAGTTGGGTAACGCTGCAGTTTTGTTTTTGCTGTTGTTTTTTTGGGTGGAGGAGGATAATCAGAATTCACCCTTGCTTTTTACAAATAATACATTCTGTGAGTTTATGCCATGCTTTATGTACAATGAAACCTTTTGCTGCTTTTTTGTTGTTGTTTTTTTTGGGGAAGTTGAAATTACGGTTACTGACATTATTGTCTTGTGTTTGCATTTTATCTGGAGTCGAAGCTATATTAACATCTTTGTGTCCAAACCAGCAGTAATATTTGTTAGTCTACTTATAATCAGCACTTTTTAGTGAAGTTTAAAAAGTTCAGAGCTTTTATTTTGTCATTTTCTTTAGCCTTGTTAATTAATGAAACACAAAGTACATAAAGACAAAGTTAGCTGCAGTTTCTAGCTCTAAGTTGTTGCCTTTTCCTCAGAAAGTTGAGGCTTTTTGTTTCTGCCGCCAGAAGCCTTTAAGTTTTGAGCAGAAAACCAGCAGTAAATTATTAAAATATCTGCTCAAGCGTTGGCTTTCTGTTAGTTTTGCGTCTTTCTGTCAACGTCAGTGCCCTTGATGTTGTTTCACAATCGTCCTTTCAGAGGGTCAAAGGAGGAATGTAATGGCCTGAGGGGGTTCCCCCCACTACAACCTGCCCCTGCCAGGTCCAACCCATCTCACCTGTCTGCTCGCTCACTGCAACCCTCTGCTGTGATGGGAGACGGACTGGAGGCGGGCAGCAGCCAGCACCTCCCTCCCGCCACGCCGCCTCTCCCCTTCAACCCTCCTCCTCCAGAAACATGGAACCCTTCCAGACCCAAACGACAGACCAACCAGCTACAGGTAGCTTCACTTCAGCTCGTCTTCATGTCCCCATTGGCCTGCAGTTCCCCTCGAACCAATAATTTTCTTTTTGTTTTGTCTGTGCTCTTTTCAGTACCTGCTTAAAGTGGTGTTGAAGACATTATGGAAACACCAGTTTGCATGGCCCTTCCAAGCACCCGTAGACGCAATGAAACTTAATTTGCCTGTGAGTCGTGTTTTCTTTATTTTTTACGTACTTGAAGTCGCGACGTATAGCCAGTGTTGCCACAGAAGCTGCTGCCAAGTTCATTTTACATGCGAACACCACACAGCCGTGCAAATAGATGGCTTCTACTCATAAACAAATCAGAATTGAAAGATTAAAGTAACTTAAATAATTAGCTGCAAACAGATTAGTTTGTTGGTATAAATATGACTACTTTAATCTTGTTTTTGTTCCCGTAGTAGTTGGACTTTTATTTTGGATTAATAATTGTGAAAATATATAGTGGAAGCTTTTAGTTTTAGTGGACAATTAGTTTAGTTGATCAATTTATAAACAAGGCAATATGGACTCTGTTTTATTATATTTTGTGGTACTTTTTTGATAACAATAAAAGTGGCAATAAGAACAATTTATTACTACTTTTTCATGTATTTTACTGTGTGGCTGCGACTGTGTTACAGCAATTATAACCCCACAAACACAAATACTGCTCTTGAAAAACATTCCCATTTGTAATATGCTTCTTTAGGACACCAGTCACATTAAGAAATATGATTTATACTATTAAACTGCACAAAGTAACTGCATTTAATCATATTTCCAAATGTATTGCTACTCCTATTGAACATACAGTGGAGAAAATAGTAACAGTAACAATCCTGATAATATGGACGGTTTTTAATCGTAATTTAATTTGGAATTCATCAGTCCACCTTACACAGAGTTGTCAATTTCTTTACTTTTCTCCTGTTTGTTTCCCCCCAAAGGACTACTACAAGATAATAAGGAGTCCTATGGACATGGGCACCATAAAGAAACGTCTGGAGAACAACTACTACTGGAATGCCCAGGAGTGTATCCAAGACTTCAACACAATGTTCACAAACTGCTACATCTACAACAAGGTTAGCCAAGCTCACATTCTGAAATCACCCTTAACCTTCACGAGCGACACATTGTGTTCTTTTTTTAAATTACAGAAAAACAGGGCTTTAGTTCATCTGTTATGAGCAAAGTTTAAAAAAAAATTTAAGAATAAGTTTGTGTACCACATAATATCTTGCAAAATTGTTCCATTTATAAACCTTTTGTCACTTCGCAACCCCAAATCTCAATGTATGTGTTTGGATTTCATTGTAAAAGTATGCTTTCAGTCTGAAATGCCCTCTGGTTTTTATATCATCTCTCACTTCTTCAGCCTGGGGATGATATCGTCCTTATGGCCGAGGCTTTGGAAAAGCTCTTCCTGCAGAAGATCACAGAGATGCCGCAGGAAGAGGCGGAGATCGCCGTGGTCAATAAGGGTCGTCGTGTAGGGAGGCGTGAGCCCTGTGAGTAGATTTATCTTCAAATACACATTTAATCACAAACATCTGATTTCTGGCAGATGTAACATGGAAAGTAGCTGAGAAGACTTGTTTTCATTGATGTGTAAATGGTGCTAACCTGACTCGTTAAGCTTGTCAGGATACATACGGGCTTAAACTTGCCTTTGTGGAACGAAATCCTAATGGTTAAATCCGGTTTTGTTTGTTTGAAGCGCTTCAGGTCTGTAATTTCCTGTTATTTGAAATGATGTCATTTGTCTTACATGTGTAAAACACAGGGTTCCCGCTGATCCTAAAAAGTCTTGACAGGCATTGAATTCATCGATCTAAAAATAAGGCCTTAAAGCTGCAGTATGTAACTTTTATAAAAAATATTTTTACATATTTGTTGAAACTGTCCCTAATTTGTGATGGTATGGTAGGAGACAGATAATCTGTGAAAAATTGAGCTTCTCTGCCTTCTCACGTTGCTCCCAGTGGTAACTAGAAACATCCAATCAGAGCCAGGACGCTGGTCTTCACTGGGGTGTATTTCAAATATTTAAATGAAAAAACTAATCAATAGTTATCTATTGACTGATTAAACGTTTATTTCGTGCTATGCTTTTCAGCCAAATTGTCCAGCCTCATGTTAAAAAAGCAAGGAGGAAAGGGTTTCCCCCAGTGTATTATAAGCCTGGCGGGCCACCAGGCTTTACTTGTGCCCCTAACAGGCTTAACATTGCTTATTTATTTAAGTCTTTTTAAAATGTTTGCATTTTTTAAGATTTTATAGATGGTGTTCAGGCATTAATCTTCCAATCTTTCAATAACACATGATTATCAAGTGGTATTTTTAAATTTCCTGTCAACTTTAAACATTTTTTAACTCAAAAACACAACGGCCTGCTGGATGAATGACTGCCGAGCGCCCCGACCACCAGGCTTGGCTAGTTTTCTGGGGGAAACCTTGGAGGAAATATTTGCTTACTTGGGTGTTTTTTTTTTCCATTTGTGTTTACTGTGAAGTTTGTCTTAAATGTTATTTAAAGTGGCATTAAAAAGTCTTAAATTTAACTTGCCTTAAGCTGTAGGAACCCTGAAAACAGCAGTCAATTTTTTATTTCTCTTCCCTCTTGTCCTCACACATCCATCCTTCGTTCCAGCTCTGATGACTATGTCGGATTCAGGCCAAGACTCATCCTCTCCGTCAACGACCCCGCATACGAGAGGCTTTTCATCGCCCTCAACCACTCCACACACCCGTGGCACACCAACCCTCCCCTTAACCCAACCTTTACCTCAGCCCCTCGTCCAGCCCTTAACCCAACCTTTATCTCAGCCCCTCGTCCAGCCCTTAACCCAACCTTTACCTCAGCCCCTCGTCCAGCCCTTAACCCAACCTTTACCTCAGCCCCTCGTCCAGCCCTTAACCCAGCCCTTAACCCTGCCCTTAACCCAACCCTTAATTCAGTCCTTATCTCAACCATTACCCCAAACCGTACCGCAGACTTTAGCCCAGCCTTTAGTCCAGCCTTTAGCCCTCTCCCAAATCCAGACACAACACCCGCGGGTGCCTCCCACACCCACAAATCACGCTTCACATTTTGGACCCCAGTTTGCCCTCTCTACCCCAGACGTCCTAGGCCCAGGCATGACGTCTGTCCCCCCTCTAGTCATGACGCACCCAGGCCTCCATCCTCCACCGGTGCTGCAGAGTTCCCCGGCCCTCATCAAGGTAACCAATGACTCCACATTTCATTGTGTTACATGCATCTAAATATTTCTGTTCTGACGGAAAACCCCAACTCCACGTCAACAGCAAAAGAAAAGCCAGAAGAGGAAAGCGGACACCACCACCCCCACCGCCAACGACCAGCTAAGCGAGTCGCCCCCAGTGTCCGACGTGACCCGGCCTCGCCGAGACAGCGCCCGCCCATCAAAGCAGCCCAAACGGGACTCGTTGCAGCCGGACTCCCAGCATCACATGGGTGGAGGCCTGGAGATGGGCGCCACGGCGACGTCCAAGCGCCAGGATCAGCTCCGCTTCTGTGCACGACTCGTTAGAGAGATGCTGTCCAAGAAGCACATGGCGTACGCCTGGCCTTTTCACAAACCCGTCGACGCCAAATCTCTGGGCCTGCACGACTACCACGACATCATCAAGCACCCAATGGATCTCAGCACCATCAAGGTGACCTCTTTTTATTATTTTTTTTAAAGTCTGGGGATACTTGTGCAATAACGTTTTAGGATGGAGTGAATCAGCTTTGTACAGTTTAATCCAGATATTTACATACTGTATAAGAAAAGACATTATCATTAGCTGCGTTTCCATTACAAATGTGTGCAGAACTTGGTTGATATTTCGCTAATGTCGCGAACTAATTTATCGCGTCATCATGCTCCTACCACTTCCTGTCGTCTTCTTCTTTGTTTCCTCCAGTAGCAACATCTGGTTGTTGATCACATGACTCGTGTGATATGAAAAAGTGTTTCCAATTCAGGTTTTGCAAAATACGTTAATGTCATCACAGCTGAAAAACCACCTCATTCTAGTGCAAAAAAACTTTGTATCAAAACGTTTTTTTTCTAAATTGTCATGTT
Organism: Xiphophorus maculatus; assembly: GCF_002775205.1. Taxonomy (NCBI): domain Eukaryota; kingdom Metazoa; phylum Chordata; class Actinopteri; order Cyprinodontiformes; family Poeciliidae; genus Xiphophorus; species Xiphophorus maculatus. The sequence continues at coordinate 26,120,492 of NC_036447.1, read as the reverse complement.
TCCATTAAGCAAATTTCTTTGTGCAACTATATAGTGAATGGAAACGCAGTTGGTGTCTGACATTAAAACACGCTGTTTCAGGTGTGTGAGAAGAATCAAACTTATTTCTATTTGTCAACTACTGGAATATGTTTTTAAACTACTTAAAATATTTTTCAAATTTAGAGATTATGTACTACTTATGTACCCCTTTGAATAATTTGTGAAAGCCCAACTATGATGTCAAGGCTTTGGAACTTACTGATTGGTTGATTCTATTGGTGGGACTCAATTAAGTTAATTGCAGGGTTTGTAATTAATATCATTTTAATCCAAAATGACTATCTAGAAAAAGTACTGAATAATTTGAGTTTGTATAAATAATTTCACAATTCTAAATGACCTAAAACAGAAAAATTTGATAGATTTAATGTTAGACTGTGTGAATTTCTGTTGACTCATAATCTCAGTTATACATTAATTTGAATCAAATAATATTTTTAAATGTTTTATCCTAAGTATTTCGATCATTTTAAATGGTTTTTGTCTCCTTCAGAAAAAGCTGGATAACAGGCAGTACAGAGACGCAGAAGAGTTCGCTGCAGACGTCCGGTTGATGTTCTCCAACTGTTACAAGTACAATCCTCCAGATCACGACGTTGTTTCCATGGCGCGTAAATTACAGGTAAATACAGCCGCACGCAGGGAAGAGAAAAAAATCAGGCATTATGAATTTATTCATCTGATTTTAAAAATTCTAAAATCTTAAAGACTCCAGACAAACACAACTTTCAATGTGCTGCTACTTGATTTTATGGGAAAAAAATGTTCTGTTCGCATTATTTCTGGTGAGATCACCACTAATAGTTATTTTCAAAACGGTAATCTGTTGGCTCATTTTTAAAATAATCAAGGTATTCTACACGTTTGTTTTTTCCTGTTAAAGACCGCTTTTTATTTCAATCTATTTTTTTACAAAGTGAATTCATTTTTCTATCCCACAAGATCAAATGTACACATAACTTTACTCTTTAAAAAGTGAATTATATGTGAAAAGCACCATTGCAGCTTGACACAAATAAATATGTGCATTTCAGTGTAGTGGGTATTTAAAAATAAAAATCCTAGAGACTCAAATTGTCAAAAATTATGAGGCTTAACTGGAAATGAACAAGTGATAAGTCTCTTGTTGGAGTGAAACTCCAAAGAAAAAATTATTTTACAATGTTGCTTGTGAAATTTTAATGACATGCACATTATCTACACTAATAAATGTTATTAAAGTGAGACGTAGAAATTTATTTTGGGTTTCCGTGCATAAATACACACACTAACACAATAACAGGAAACTGTAGCAGACGATCGGTCTAACTTGAACTTTAAACACTTTCAAGAGACAAACGACTCATGTTGGGGTTTTTTCTGTTTCACCTGCACTCTGCTGCAGTTTCAACTTCAAAACATTCAACATTAAAATGGTTTTATTCCTTATTAGATGTTAATTAGATGCTCCGTCTACCGTGTTTGTTTTGATGTAGTTGCCCAGAAAGGGAACACATTCTCTCCACACAGCACTTTGTAGGAAAACTGTCTCAACCTATGTTAACCATAAAAGAAGAAACATAAAATATTCAAGCTGAAAATCCTCTGATTCCGTTTGCAACCCAGTTCCCCCGTTCATCTTTACTTGCGCTGCACTGACTTCACCTCATTTCTTCACTGGGTTTCATTTTTATTTTCAAGAATTTCTGCATAGATGTTTGTGGAAGCTTTAATTTTTTGTGTATTGTTTTTAATGAATCCATAACATTTTATTTCAAAAGCACAACGTAGCACCAATCTGCTACAATCTGATGCTTTAACGCCACCTTGTGGAAGCGAGCAGGATGGCCACAGGAGAAAACAAGACAGTTATTTATTAGAACATTCAATGTTACAATTTAGTTTTAATTTCTTTACAGATCTGTACCGATCCACTTTTTTAAACTTCCAATACCGATATTTGAGGTTTAGTATCAGTCAGTCTGATACAGAGAAAAAGTGCTGAATTTACTTAACTTTGTAATGTTTTCTTTTTCTTTTAATTTATTTATTAACTCTTCATCAGTACACCAATAGTTTCACAAACGCGGTCAAACTTGTAAAAATGACACAACTTTAATTTGTTTAGCCAGTGCAAATAGGAGTAAAATAGCCCATGTAAAATAAATAATAAAGTAATTTAAAATGACAAAAATGATGGGTTGAATGTCTTGGTCAAACATGTAAAGATAAACTGCAACAAACCCTAATTCAAATGGTTCAGAATGTGCAATTAGAACATTTAAATATAATGTAAATAATAAAGCATGATGTCACGCAGAGCACCAAGCATAGAGTTAGACTGAATAGATCTGGCCTTGTGGATCAGGCACATTGTCACAGAGATCTAGAATTTATTTCAGTATCTGGACCGATACAGATATTAATATCAGATCGGTGCCTCTCTTCTGATCTGACATCCAGAAATCATGTTAACACTTTAGGATTCATAATAAACAAAACGTCCTCAGTCCGTCTGAGACGAGTTGTCTTGAAGTGGGAAACTTTTTGACCTGAAAGTTTCTGCTGCTGTCCTCCACCAACAGGACGTGTTCGAGATGCGCTTCGCCAAAATGCCAGACGAGTCCGAAGGGCCCACGCCGGTCCCCACGCCGTCGTCGGCCCTCCTCTCCGTCCCCCCCACTCGACAAGCCCCTCCTACGTCTGCTGCGTCGGAAAACGACAGCTCGAGTTCCTCCGACTCCGAGTCGTCCAGAGGAGACTCGGAACAGGAACGACAGCAGCGACTGGCCGAGCTACAGGAGCAGGTCAGAACGGTGCTGTCCAACCTTTGTTTTTTTGTTTTGTTTTTTTTGTACATTAAAATGTCAAAACTATTTATGATTTTTGGTAAGCCTGTTGCAACAAGCAATTAATCACATGATAAATTAAAATGAGCTCAAATTTGATTCTGATGATCAATGTTGTCTGAATTATGTTTACTTATCTTAGTTCCTTTTATTTATGGTTTTATGTGGGGGGTTTTCTGCTTTATTTATTGTATTTTACAATACATTTGTCCAAGATATTTCTGAATATTTTGGATTTTTAAAATAAACTGAATTCCAGGGTTGAGTATTTTTTTATAAAATTATGCTTGGTAGTATTTGAGTTAAAACTTGCATTATTATGCCATTATCAATATATATACTGAATATAGTGGTCTCAAAACAGCAATACAATCGCAGTAGTTTATTTATTATCCAGTTAGATTTATCTTAATAGGTTCTGATAAGGTTATTAAAAAAAAGCAGACATATTTTTTCTTGCATGTTTCAGGTTGAATATCTTTGTCTAGATTTGTTTTGGTGTGTGTATTTTCTGCAACGTTAGAAAATTTTTCACTCTTATTTTACTTGGGTTTTCAGCAAAAATCACTGGATGCTTCTGGTTTTATTCATTTCCAAGTTAAAGGCCAATACTTTTTCAATTTTTCAAAAAAAAGTAAAGTTTTCTTTTTTCCTTTTTCTGGTGGGGGGGGGGTTAGGCAGGGAAAATTTAACCCTAACATTTGTTCTATATTTCTATATGCATCGACCGTCTGAGCTGGCAGGCTAAATTTGTGGTATTCCTGAATTCAAATCACTTCAGTTCATTTATATTCCACCAGTTCACAACAAATGTCATCATAAAAAAAGGAAGTCAGTTGAATTCAGTCAGGAACATTCTTTGGCCGTCCCTGGGTTAGAGGATGGAGGCTGGCTTTACACAACCACAGAGGGGATTATTCACATCTTGTGGTGTTTTCTGACCTAATGTGTGTGTTTTTGAACCTCCTAGCTTAAAGCTGTTCATGAGCAGCTGGCGGCGCTCTCCCAGCCACCGACCAGCAAGCCCAAGAAGAAAGAGAGAGATAAGAAGGAGAAGAAGAAGGAAAAGCATAAAAAGAAGCAGGAAGCTGAGGAACCCGCAGAAACCTCTCCTCCCGCGATGCTTCAGACTTCTAAAAAAAGCAAGAGTAAAGATCCCGTCACGATAAAGGAGAAGAAGAAGAAGCCCAGGTACGTTTTCCTTTGCAGAATTCAGTCACGATGTCTCTGCTTGAAGTCGGACTAAATCAATCATTTGTCCATCGCAGTAAGAAAGAAGACGTCAAAAACAGCCGGCCAGCTCCGCCCCCTCCGTCAGGACCCATCGCTCTTCTGCCTTCAGCTTCTCTGGAAGCGGAGGACGACATCGGTGTGTTTAGTACGGAGCAGAGGCGAAGCATGACTGCTTCTGGAAACATCCAGATTATGTCTTCATACAAATATTTACATTTCCAGACTCATTTCTGTCCCATCCAGTTTCACGTAACAAGCTTGTATAAATTTATACCTAAAGTATTTTCTTTACATTTTAAAATGAACATCAAATATATAAATTCTTATTTGTGGTTAATCAAAGACTCAGTGTACATCTCTGTAATGTTTTTTTTTCTTTCTTCTTCAGATCTTGGTTCTTGCAAGCCGATGTCGTACGAGGAGAAGCGCCAGCTGAGCCTGGACATCAACAAACTGCCCGGCGACAAGCTCGGCCGAGTCGTGCACATAATCCAGACGAGGGAGCCGTCGCTGAAAAACTCGAACCCCGATGAGATCGAGATCGACTTTGAGACCCTGAAGCCGTCTACGCTGCGGGAGCTGGAGAAATACGTTTCTGGCTGCCTCAAGAAGAAGAAAAAACCATCAGGTGGGTTTTTGAACGAAGTTCTGGTTGAAAAAGATGGACATCAGAAACCCGTTCTGTGGGCACAGGCAGCATTAACTCTGTTGTCAAGAGTTTGTCTGGGCGATATGTTTTAAAAATAAGTATCTGATTTCCTTTTTTTTATTTCTTTAGTCAGGTTTTTTTTCTCACTTTCTTAAAAAGAAATTGCAAATGACAGAAAATATTTTCAAAAAAGTGGCTTTTGTTTCAGTCATCCCTTCTGTCTGTTCAAAGTCCAAATAATTAGAAATTGCAAAACAAGGTTGTCAAACAAGATGGTGGCCCACGGTGTGCTGACATCACTCTGAATTATAGAAACTCAATGAATGCAGTGGTGAAAAATATCCACAATTTTCTAGAATTGAATCTTCAAAAACAAACAAAAAATTGTTGAATTGATCAAATTGATTATCAAGTGGCTTATGGTCTTTTGCCAACGACAAAAGCAAAATCCTACAACCGCTAAAATCTGACGCCTCACCGTTTTTGTTTACATTTTTTGAGGAAAGAAGTTGCGCTCAGTCTCGCTTCCCTCAGTGGTTTTCGGTGCAGCGCCTCCACAGGCGAGGAGGGGAACAGGTTTTTCCAAATGGTTTGGTTCATTTGGCACAGTACAGTCTTCACTTTACATTTATTAATTAAAACTGAACTGTCTTTGATCGACTCTGATTCAAAATCTACAATACTTACACCGCTGAATTATGAATTATTTTGTTCTGTACGGATTATTTAAACACAGTTCAATTTAGGATTTGTTGTGTTTGTGCCAATCTGATATGGACATTAAATACTTGTCTTGTTTTGCTGAAGTTGTAAAAGTTTGATGGCTTTTGTTGCAGTAGAGAAATCTCTGGAAATGACCAAGGTAAAGACAGGATCTTCATCTTCAGGCAGCAGTGACTCCTCAGACAGCGAGGACTCTGAGAATGGTAGTGTCTTTACTTCACTTCTGTGTTTTTACTGATTGGCACCCTCAATTATTCAGCCTGTAAATCTTGTCTTTCGTCCTCTCTTGAATCTCATTTGTCTCGTGTCTACAGGGCTGGTTCCCAAGCAACAGAAGAAGACGTTACCCAACAAGGACTCCAAGAGAGGGAACCACCAGCCGCTTCCTCCTCCTCTTCCTCCCATTGGGATGCTCCCAGTCGCCCCCGCGCCTCAAACACAACCCCAGCTGTTCCAGCCCAAGCCCCCGTTTGTATCTGCTCCCTCTGTCCCGCCGCTGGACTCGTCTCAGCTGCTGTCCTCGGGATTCGACCCTCTGGCACATTTCATGAATTCCCACCTGACCGAGTCAAACGCAGAGTCCGGCGCCACCGTTGCCACCGCCGGGGCAGCTTTACCCCCGGGCCTGCTGAATGCAAACGCACCCCTCAACCAGACGCCGACCGACACGCATCCCTTCCTAAACCAGCATCCCATCGTTCCTTCCCCAGGTTGGTATTTCGAAACTGCGGCTTAAGCATATCCACATAGCAGCCTAAATTATCCTTTAAAGGGGAAGTTTTATGTAAATTCAACATTTTTGAGCTTTTCATCACGTTATAATGTTATCCAATCATCAAAAACATGCCTGGAATGTTGCCTTGATTCCTTCATGCAAGGCAATATGCTTCTCCGCCGTATCGTCCAGTCTGAGTCGAAACCCTCATTTCCGCACATTGCTACGTTTTTAATAGAATATGTCTTGATAGATTGTTGGATTACGCTTTAAGGTTGTCCCCTCTTTCTTTGTCTTCCATGTTTGCAGCCCTCCACAACGCTCTCCCCCAGCAACCATCCAGACCTAGCAACCGCGCCGCGCCTCTTCCGCCCAAACCGCCGCAGCCTCCTCCATCCTTGCTGCCTACCCTGCCTCCTCCACCACCCTCCACCCCCGCGCAGCTCCAACCCACACTTCCCTTGAGCCTCCCGCAGCCAGTCCACCGCCCACGCGTACCGTCGCCGCCGTCACACGGCATCCTGGGTACCCTCTCGGCTCAACCTCCTCAGGCTTTGCTGGAGGACGACGAAGAGCCTGTGCCGAACAGCTCCGAGACGCCACCGCTCAGCCAGGTTCATAACCTGCTGCAGTCGCTGCAGCCCCGGTCCACCATGCCGCCGCAGCTGCAGCCGCTGCACACACACTCGCCCGGGCAGGCCGCTTCCCAGCTCCTGCAGTCGATACACACGCAGGGCTTGACGGCGGCACCGCCCACCCAGACGCAGAGACACGTCCCGGCTCACGTTCCCCAGCTGTTCCCGAATTCCCAGGCGGCGGCGTCCCAGCAGCTGAAGGGCGCCGTCTTGCAGCAGAAGGTCCAGCAGCTCCAGCATCAGCAGCAGCCGTCCCCACACAACACAGCAGAGGCCTTCTCAACTAAAGGTACCACATTAAACACAGTTTTTTTTAATTTTGTTAAACCTTTATGTAACCAGGTAAGTTGATTGAGAACAAATTCTCACTTTCAGCAGCCTCCTACTCAGAGAACATTAAAGGGGCAGTATTTTGAGCTGATGGTATTACTCCCTCATCAAAAACATACCTTGCTTTGATTCTGTCATGCATGTTAGAGAAATCCTTTAATCTCCCATGGCAACCGTTCAGCTGTTCCAAACACCTGGGTGGACCTAGCTCCGCCTTTGAGGACGTAACTCCTCCTCAGAGCTGCAGTTTCCAGGCTTCCACACAACAGAGCAGAACAGAACAATTCCACCACTCAGCCCCTTCAGACTAGCCAGCAGCAATTAGCAAACACCTGGTGGAGCTGCGGATCTACTGACCTACAAACTATTTCTCAGTGAAATGCTGGTAAAAACGTTTGCTAAAGGGTTAATAGAGGAGCCATGTTGTGATGACTTCCTAAAAGTGGAGTTTCAGAAAGAGCAGGAGCTTCTTAAAGCGACGGACGCCCAATTTCAAGACGTTAAATTTCGAAATGAAATTTCTTTTAATTCATATTTTATATATATATAGCATTTTCATAACAACTTCAAAAGGTCAATATTGAAGTTATCATACTGAGCTTCAATGTTTTTTGCAGGTTGTTTGGTTTCCTTCTTAAATATTTTCTTTTTCTGACGTTTTACATGGTTGAAGTTTTATTTTATTTTAACTTGTTGAAACAGCTGAAAACTACCAGCGATACTACCACCACTAAGCTGGAAAGTTCCACAGCTCTTAATAACATCAGGACCTTGATTCTAATAAGATACATATGTTTGGATTTTTACATGTAGTAGCTAGATTTTTTTTTTTTTTTTGTTTAGTGTTGTTGGGTTTCTTTTAGTTAGTTTGCTTTTTTTGTTAAAGTTCAGTGTAAATGTTGCTTAAAATACACAGATTTTTCTTTTTCAACCACCCTGGGGGGGTAATTATGCTTTGAAAGACGGTTGTCATTCCTGTATGCATCCATACGGTGGTGCTAGAGAGCTCCGCTGTACATAAACTGAACTTCTTGCTCCCTGTGTTTAGGCTGCCTGCGTGAAAGCTCCTCTCCTCTAATGATGCATTCGCCTCAAATGCCTCAGTTTCATCCAATGGGACAGCAGTCACCTTTACAGGCCAAGAAGCATGTAAGCAAATCAGGAACGTTGCGTCACTGTGTCGATGTGTGGCGACTGCACTGAGTTCTGTGTGATTCGGCTTGGCGTAGGAGCAAAGGTCCAACCTGGTGGGAGTTAAAGAGGAAAAGCCTTCGCAGTCTCCAGGTCTACCTTCATCACCTTTCAGCCCTGCAATCCGCCAAGACGCACACAAACACGACAACAAACACAGTGAGTGAAAGGTTTATTCTCTGCTAAGGAAGGATAAAACGGCGTTTCTGTAAGATTGGTCAAATCCAGAGACACTTTTAAATGTTTAAGTTTTATGGATGTCAAAATGAAGCTGATCTGAGTCCAAACACTTTTTTTAAAAGTGTAATATCCCTTTAATACTCAAATCTGGAGTAGGCCTGAAACGATTAAACGGATTAATCGACTAATTTAATAATTGATTAATCGTTATCTGGATTACACAGACTAAGAAAAAGTTGCTGGAAAAGCAACATAGAGAGGATTGAGCCAAAATTGTACAAAACATTTGTACATTTTGCTCTCAAGATGTTAAAAATTCTTCATCTGTAAACATATTTTCCCCAAAACTCCTCTAGTGGCATAGTTTTACGTTCCTCTGGTTGCATTCTAGGCAATGAAATGTTGATTTCTTTATTTTTTATTTAAAAAGGGAACTGAATTGTTTGCGTACTTTAATGTATTTATAATATTGTATTAAAAAAAGTCATCCTATGTAGTTAAAAGAAAGCAAGTTTTTTTATCCGATTAATTGATTAATCGTCATATTATAGAATAGTCGATTACGAAAATAATTAATTAGTTGCAGTCCTAATCTGAAGACAACATAAGCATTGCGTTTCAAGTTAAATGGTGTGTAAAGGTGCTAAAATGTTAATAAAATGTAACTAAAATGTTAATACTCTTAAATATCTGGAAATTTGAGGGGAAAACCCATAAAAATTTAGATTTGAGTTTGCAAGAGTTGGCGTTGCTCTGGTTCCTCATTTCTCCCTAAATGTGTGTTTAGGTTTGGACATAAAGCCGCTGGATGGTTCTCGTCCCGTTTTTTCCCGCCTCCCTAACTCCCCGTCGCCGCCCGCCTCCCAACCGGAGAGCAAAATCAAGCAAGAACCCAAGACCCCCATCGCACCCAAAAAGACACCGGTACGCAGAAAAATACAAAATAAATAAATGAAATTGTGCCACACCCAATAAAACTGTCTTTATTTCCCACTGATCTTGCTGTGTTTCTGTCCCAGGATGTGAAACTAAAGAACATGGGCTCCTGGGTCAGCCTGGCTCATCGCGCCCAGTCTGCACCGACGTCATCGATGCGCTCGTCCAGCGACAGCTTCGAGCGCTACAAGCGCGTCGCCATGGAGAAGGAGGAGCGGGAGAGACAGCTGAAAGCCCAGGCGGAGCAGGCCAAGAGAGTGCAGGAGATGCTACGGTAAGTAGGAGGGACATACGGAGATGAGTGCACAGAAAGCAGCTCACTCCAAATGATAAAGAAATGACTCAGAATTGGCAAAAAAGAAAAAAAAAACAGAAGCGCCCCATAGGGGAGGTGAGGAAATGTTGTTCTTTCGCATTCCCACGCAAAAAGTTTTCATTTCCTTACAAAACTTTTTTGTGTTGCTTGGCTTAATTTCGCATCGTTTTGAAAAGTGGTACCAGGTACAAACATGAACTTGATCAAATAAAAACATAACGCTGCTTCCTGTTTCCGTGTCACAGCCGCGACGACGACGACACAACGGAGCACAATCGCCGAGGGCGACAGTCGCCCCTCGCTCCGACCCCTCCACCCGTCTCCTCTCCGCCCACTCATTCCCCTCAGCCTCCCCCGGCTCCCGCCAAACAGCAAGCTCCGCCCCCTCCACCCGCGGCAGCAGCTGCAGCACACAGCGCTCTGGACCAGCAGAGGGACCGGGAGCGCCTCCGCGAACGGGACCGGCGCTTCAGAGAGGCCGTACGCACTTTTGCTTTTTGCTTGTTTCTCATATTTTTTCTTTTAATTGCGTTTTTTCCTCCTTTTACCTATTCGGTTTTCTCTGCAGATGGCGGACAACATCGACATCAATTTCCAGAGCGACCTGATGGCGATTTTCGAGGAGAGTCTTTTCTGAAAAGGAAAAAACAAAGCAAAACAAAAAAAGCACGAGACGAGGACACGATAAGTTACGTTTGCAAATGTACAAGCGTCACGAGAAACAGAGCTCTGAGATGCATGGTTGCCGCCGTCGACACAAACCCACATCATCGACCGGACCTAGCAGAAACCTCTCCGCCCCGTTAACTTGTTGTGATTGGGAACGTAGAGAAACGGCTTTTCTCCACCCCGGGTTTCCTGCTTGAAGTTCATTGGTTACTTATTGATCTCCAAGGACGACGGGATAAGCAGTCTGAAACTTTTAGCAGAGAATCGAAATTGAATCTTCTTCATTATGTTAAATTATAAACTGGAGCTATTTCTTTCTTTCTTTTTTTTTTTAATTTCTGGGGAACTGTAGCTAACAGGAGAACAAATAGAACAGCCTGCTTTGCTTTTACTTTTCTCCTCTCCCCTCAGATTTTCGCTGGGGGAATCTGGACTCTTGTGGTTGAGTTTGTAAGGTTTTCGTCAGCTATCATTTAGAAGCTTATTGTTTTCTCAGGATACGGTGTGTTTTCTTTTTTTTTTTTTTTTTTTTTTTTTTATAAGACCTCCTTTTACCTCCCACTTCCCCCTCTGCAACAATCAGGAGTGACCACGGAAGAAGCAACCATGTTTCAAAAGTTTTCAAAGTGCGTCCCTTGCCTTAGCGCTCCGGCCTCTAAACTAATCACGCCCTACAAATTATACATATTATATATATATATAAATATATATATATAAAAATAGATACACAAATATATATATTATATATGACAAAAAAAGAAATAAGTCATTGAAGAATATGAGAGGGATGTCGTTTGTGGAGAGCAAAGCTCGTGTCTGTGTTCATCTCTGAGCTATGGTTTTGATTTTGTAGGCTTTACTGTAAAGAAGAAAAACAACAAAAAAAAACACTTTTTTATGATTCTATTGAGAGGATTGTTTCGTCTGTCTTATTCTCACATTTTCAGTTTTTGTTTCGTGGTTTGTTTGTTTTGTTTTTTTTTCTTAACTCTATGCCAAAACAAATCCATTGAGTGCTGAAAGTTGTTTCACGTTTTTTACATGTAAATTGCATCGTCTCTTCACTTTATATTAAAGACTGTCATCATTGCTATTTAAAATTTTGCTCCCCCTCCCTCCCCTTCTTCCCTTTTAAATCGAAAGTTATGCAACAGGTTTTCTCTTTCTTCAAAAGGAGTTTTACGCGCCTAGGTCCCATCATTTTGTACTTACGGGGTAAATCTGCACTTAAGTGTTTTAGTCTGTTTTTAATTTTTTTTTTTTTTTTAGATATTTCTTTGTTTTTTTTTTATTTTTCTTCTTCCCTTCATGTGGATATTTTGAGTCGGTCTTGCCCATCTCGCCTGCCACGATCATCACAGTTTCAATATTCTCTGATGGACTTCTCTTCACTTCGCCCTTCATCACTCTTACCTCGCGCTCGTCGTCCGCAGCGAGAGCGTTTTGGATTTTGTGTGCCATTGTGTTGATCTGGAAGCGGGAGATTTTCCCGCTTCCTTGAGGTTTGGCTCGGAGATCCAGGAGTGTTTTCTGCTCTGTCGTTTACTGTATTTTTTTTTCTTCCTTTTCTTTTCTTTTCTTCTCATCTTCATGGTGTCCTATTTCTCCTTTGCTGTTTGTCTTTTCTTTCGATTTATTTTGCCCAGAAAAATGTGTTGGTGAGTGAGGCATTGAGGTCAATAGATTCATCTTCATATAATGGAGTACAGCATCTTTGTTTTGTTTTTGTTTTTCTAAGAAAAGTATTAAAATATTTAAAAACCTCACCCTGGTCCTCACCCATTTTTCTTCAGAATCGGCCTTTGTCACCGAACAGAAGCACAACAAAATTCGTTTTGATACAGGAAAAGATGAACAGCATAACCCTCGGCCAGACGGGTGACTCGCAAAATGTGGGAGAGAAAGACAGTCATTGAGTCCTTTTTTTGAAAATGCTATTTTCTGCTCTTGAGAAACATCCATTTGTATTACATTTCATTAATAAGTGATTTTATATCAATAAACTGCACACAGTAACTTGTTTTTCATCATATTTTCAAATTCGTTGGTATTTATTGATGGACCTTTCTGGAAATGGCAATATTGACAATATGGACATAGTTTGGATTTTTTAAAAACGTGATTAATTGGAGATCGAAATTCTTATAAGAAACTTATCGTGATAAACGATACAATAAATGCCCACCCTAACGTCCAGTCGATTTATCTTGAAAGATCACTGCTGACTTAAGAGGCAGTCAGGAATTTCTGAAATGAGTTGACAATCCATTAAAATAAATGTTGATTTTGAATATAATGTTTCTGTTTGCATGTAACTAACTGTGCTTGGTGCTCTGTACATCTTTACCCAGATTCAAATCCAGACACTTGGAGTCCCACAATGAGGAACTGTTCTCTGCAGTGGTATTAAAGTCGAGCTGAGGCAGCATCTGCTGGGGTAAAAAGAGGAAATATGGAAAGAAAAATGAGTAACATTAAAAAAATATATACATATAAAAACACAGACGACCAGCTTGAATTAAACAATAAGAGTGGAGTCAGTTGGAGTGATTCAAAGAGAAAATTAATATATTTTCTAAAAGCTTACAGTAGTACATACAGTACTTGTACACTGATTGCAGTGTACAAGTATGTACATAGTTGACATAGTTGCTAAGTAAGCACACATTTTCACTTCATTCTGCAGCAGCTGAAATTAGAGCCCAGCAAACGAGAACGCGTGAGAAACTGTCTGGTGGCTTTGACAGGGCCGCTTTAGTTTTCTAGAGACCGACGCTGCTAAAGGAGAGCCTGGGAGGATGTGGAGGTTCAGACCAGTTACAGGCTGGTGAGAGGCGTCAAAGACAAATTTCACACCCGAGATACAGAAGTTATTACTGTGCTTCCTTTGCTAAAGAGAATCATGTGTTATCACAAATTTGCTCGGCGCTCAGAAAGATTAGAGAGAAAACAGAAAGTCGACATTAGGCAGATAACACCTGCCGAGCGAGTCACCAAATATATTTTACTCAATGTTCCTCTATCTCCTGCGGTGACGACGAATGTTTTTATTTATTTAGGTGTTTATTTTTTTTTCAGGTTTTGGCTTTCAAATGAGGGGCTGTCGTGGTTTGGCTGAGCTTTTTTTTAAATGGTTTATCAAAGTTCAAGACGGACCGCAAACTTACCAGAGACATCAGTGACTCTGAAGAGCAGCAAACTGCCTAGATGACCTCGGGATTTAGCAGGTGAGAGGACGAGGAGAGTTCAGCTGTAAGATAAGGGACGCCGCTGACCTCTGCACTGCTGCACATGAGAAACGTCTTAAAGGGGCAGAATTGTGTGTTTTCCACCCACATAGTGCGACTCTAGAGCACAAGCAAGTAACTATGTCAACCAGAGTTGTTATAAAAATTCTTTACATATCAAGTATGACTTAAAAGAAATTGAATGGCTTGGAAATTTACCTCTGTCCCTTTAAAAACTCCTGTTTCTTTCTGACACTCGGCCTTCAGGAAGTCATCACAACGTGGCTCCTTTATTAACCCTTTAACATTGTTTCCCCAGCGTTTCTCTGAGAAGAAGCTGATGTGATGAGCTCAGTAGACGTTCCACCCGGTCGTTGCTAATTGCTGGTGGCTAGTCTGAAGGAGCTGAGTCACTAGGGAGCTGGGATTTGCCATGCAGAATCTTGCAAGCTGCAGCTCGGAGGAGGAGCTTCGTCCCCGAAGGCGGGGCCACGTCCACCCGCAGCCGAATGGTTGCCGTGGAGATGAAAGGATTTCTCAAACATGCATGAAAGCATCAAGGCAACACTCCGGGTACGTATTTGGTGAGGGAGCGACATTATGACGTGACGCGAAGCCGAAAAGAATCCATTTTTACATGATGCTGCCTCTTTAAAAAACAGAGTTACGAGAGAAACGCCCAGATTTGGTTGTCATCTGTAAAACGCCGAGGGTTTGTGGGATTGTACGTGTCAGAAGGAGAACTGCCGGTGGAAGCAAAAGTTTTCAGAGGCGATTTAGTCAAAGAGAAACATTCGGAGGCAACAGGTTGTACTGTGTGTGTGGCAGGAGGCTGTTGAAATCTGGCTCAAGGAAACTGTGAGGTCACGGCAGAGTCACATGACTCTGAGAGCAGCAGCTCTTCTCAGCCTTGACTTTCGGTGTCAAGTTTGTTCTGCCTAAACAGGAAACTCTATTTTTGCACTGCTGTTTCTCTCTTCTTCGCTGTATCTACATTTTCTTTATTCTCACTGATCTGGATTTGTTTTCACCCTCCTCCCCGTCCCTCCCACCTGAAATGAAAGTCAGTACTTCTCGATCTTCATGCTCAAATCACAGCGTTCTGTGCCTGCAGACCCTTTGTGGGAGCTCAGCAGATTATTTGCAAGAAGAAGCAGAAAGAAAAGTTGCCATACTTGTCAAGAATTTGAATTGGACATATTCAAATTGTAAAAAAAAAAAAATTAAAAATGTGATTTCTACATAGCTTTACCAAAAAGAAACAGAGTCAGCGATTGGAGGATGTGCTTAGCTCAGGCAAACCACAAATCGTTTTTTTTTTTCCTTTTGTAAGAAACTAGACAGTAGAAGAATCAAAATGCGGTCGCCTTGCTTTACCACGAACTGAACGTTGTCCCATTTCAGTCACTTGCATTTCTGCTTTTTTTTATTTTAGGTAACGAATCAACACAACAACCTACATAATTGTAAAGTGAAAGAAAGAAAAAAATCGCACGTGGTTGTTTATTTATTTCACAAATTACAAATGAATAGCACGGCCTCCATTTTTATTCCGCCTCTCTGCTTTGCAACCCAAACTGAAATTGTTTCCTTCACGCCATCCTCTGTCTCCGAACGTCGATTTTTCGAGCCTTATCACAATGTCAGGGTTGGTTTAGGTCGTTACTTGGACTGGACCGCTGGAGCACATGAATGTGCTTCGATCTAAAACATTTTTGTTGCTGCTTTTCATTTTGAAATTTGCCACGTTTAAAATGTCGCACTACTTTGTGTTTGAATCTGGAGGAAACAGATTCAAACACTGGGCCCCTGATCAGGGGATTAGGGCCCCTAATTAGGGGCCCAGTGGATTAGGGCCCCTGAAATAAATATTCCGACTTTAATCTAATTTCTCTAAATTCTCACAAATCGTCTGAGATCAAAGTCAGAATTATGAGGAAAAAAAAGTAATAATACTTTTTCTTTTTGTAGTGACCCTAATCTCCTTCCGGAAAGGCAGGAAGGAGACGACATGTTCTAAACTTAGTTGGAGCGCAACTATTGCCGCTATTCTCATTTTATTTATTTATCTTTTACAGTTGGAGGAGTGCTATAAATCTCACCTTTTCCCCAACACCAGGCGCACGCAGAGGCGGATCCAGAAAACAGGGCCGAACCAGTTCCCAAGTTCATATTTACCCTCACAATCTTCTGGCGCGAAAACCGAGTTCTCTGCTCGCCGAGTTCCTGATCTCATTTAAAACATATTTCCCCTTCCTTCCACCCTGAGCAGGAAGGATGTGTCCATCTGGAGAAGAATGGTGGAGGAGGCACCTCCAGCGAAGCGCCACCACCGGCGGCTTGGAACAAACACATCTGGGCCCGCCTGCTGGACCCCCAGTGTTCCCGCTATACAGCTGTGCTAAAAAGAGAGGCAGGGGAAAGGCTTGGAGATCGCTGATCGTCAAGGCCTTTTCCCTAAAATTCACGCCAGACGGCAATAAGCAACTCCACGTGTGATTTATGGACACGCAATCCAATTCGAGCCTTTCAGCGCGTTGCACAAGACCCCCATATAATTGCGTGGAAAGCACACACACACACACTTATGGCTGACACACACTCTGCCGCTCACACGCAACTTGCCCTCACGCTGCGCCGTGTGCCGCACATGGTCGCCTGTGGGAAGCGATCTGGTTGTAGTTTGGGCCTCCGCGTGTATTTCTGTCTGCTGTTTACACGCTCGGCGCCATAAATCAGTCCGAAGCGCGTCAGCTTCGTGGATCCTCGAGTCTTTTCCTTTTCCCGCATCCTGGACTACAGCAGGACTTCCTTTTGTCTGTCCAGACCTTATTTTATTTTAGTAACAGAAGACTTTTTTTTTTTTTTCATAGTTTAGATTTTTTTTTTTATTGAAAATGTACAAAAATAGAAACCTCTAAATGAAAAGTGTGGGTTTATGGGGTTTCTCCAATGTTTTTAAGAATTGCCTTAATAATTCATTATGTAATTGTACAACTAACAGAAATCTGTCTGTTTTCATTTTGAGCTGCATTGTTTTATTTTTTTACATTATATTCAGTCCAGAGTGACAATTATCAGAAGAATTTTGTTTATCGCTTGACTCTATGAGTCATTCAGACATTTATAAGCAAACTCGAAGCTATTGTTTCCACATGTACAGATAAACCCAAAAACATTCATCTGCATCACAGATTTAGAAATCCTCCTAATTCAACCACATAGTTTGTTTCTGAAAGGAAATGAGACAAACGTCTCTCAATAGATAATGAAACAATTTGAAACGAGTTTTGAAATAAATAGTTTGCCAGCAGTTAGTGACATTTCATGGCACAATCAAGTAACTAGTTTACCCCCAGTTATTATAAAAATACTATATATATTGAACATAACTTTAAAGAAAGTTGATTTAACACCTTAACATTGTCACTCTGTCTCTTTAAGAAGCTCCTGCGCTTTCAGAGACTCCGCCTTCAGCACGTCATCACATCAACATTCCTCCATCATGCCGTTTACAATCGTTCTAGCAGCGCTCTTAGTGTCAGGATTGGGTTTTTTCTGTGTTGATTTGAGTTTTTCTGTGTGTTTATTTTGGATTTCTGTGTCTTGAGTCTCCGTGTTGTCCTGTTTACCCCTTGATTGTTCCCAGGTGTTTCTCGTTCTGTGATCACCCTCAGTGTATTTAATGCCACCTGTGTTTCTGTGTCTTTGTCGGGTCCTTGTCGAATGTGTCGTACCAGTCTGTCGTTTTCTGTTTAGCTGTCTCTTTGTTTACCAGTTGCTACCAGTGTTGGACTAAGGACAATTCTAGAGACAGATCTTTTACTCCTCGTTTCACTTGGATTAATGGACATTTTTGAAGAGGTGGAGTGGAACAGGCAAGCCGCATTTGCTCAAGTATTAAATAGGCCCACTCCACCTCGACCACAACTCACCATTTTACAGAAGTTCAGAAGTCTGCCCCAGTTAGCGGGTTATCTGCCCCAGGTAGTGGGTTATCCGCCCCAGGTAGTGGGTTATCCGCCCCAGTTAGTGGGTTATCCGCCCCAGGTAGTGGGTTATCCGCCCCAGTTAGTGGGTTATCCGCCCCAGTTACTGGGTTATCCGCCCCAGGTAGTGGGTTATCCGCCCCAGTTAGTGGGTTATCCGCCCCAGTTAGTGGGTTACCTGCCCCAGTTAGTGGGTTATCCGTTATGCCTAAGAACCTTTTGGCAACAAAAGTTGAATTTGTCGCAAACTTTTAAAATAACCCATTGCTGTTCATTTGTGTTTCATTCCCTCAAGATGTTTAAGTCACACATTTTATTAGAGCATCTTTCTTATCCTGGACGGTGGCTCCATTTCCAGGGCCTCGAGTTCAAAGCCAGAGATTCAATATTTCAAAGTGTTGCTGTAATCTCTTTTTCTGCGTAGTAAACCATCTGCTAGTGGATTATGTCCTATTTTTAAGGCAACACTCTGCTCTCCAGACATCGCTTGATGGCAAGGTAATAGGGGATATAACTATAAATGTTAAATTCAATAGTAAACTGCTCTGACCAACCATTAACCTTGGCTGTGGGCATTTAATGCTCAAATATGGGATATTTGCTTTGTCCCGTTGTGTCAAACAGGTGTCGGCGGGACAAGAATAGGACGTCTTCATCATCACAACGGCCACAACTGTTGCCCTCGAGGCAGCTGTCAGCAACCCTGAGAGGAAATGAGGGGATCGGAAGGCACAAAACGACAAATTATATTCTATAAATGTTCAAACTCTAACTGGATGTCACCTGTCTGATGAGGAAATAAGGTTGAACAAACACTAGAGACAGACTCCTGTCTGCAGAATACATCATGTGGCTGCAGACAGGACAAGGTTATCAACACGTGTTGGGTTTTTTTGTTTGTTTTTACTATTGTCACTCTGTCTCTGTGTACAGTGCAGAGATGATGTTATTTCCTTCTTATCTCTGTCCTTCCTATTCTCCACTCCTTTTCGTTACGGCTCACTCATTTGCAGAGAGGATTGACCCTTGTCTTCCATAAAGTTTATTGCTGTAATGAGGAGCGCAAACAGTTTCTGAACAATGAGAGAAAACAGGACACCGGGACCTGGTTTCGGACAAGCTTTACCTGTTTCTGTCTTATGAAAAAAACATATCTATAAAAATATAAATGGCCTGTCCTTTTGATGATAACGTTTGCTACGGTTTATGTGTCAAACATCTGAATTAAAGATGAGCCAGACAGTCATGAGTTGCTGGACGCTGGTGAATCGTTGTAAGGCTGTCATGTGTAGCAAACACTTTGACTAATAATTACCAGATATGGTCCAGATAGATCATTAAGATCATCAAAATGGTAATCTAATGGTGGGAAATAATGTGCTTTTATCACGGCATCAAGTTGTTTTTATTTGTATTAAATAAGAAGTTTCCAGTCATTTTACTGCTACTTTTAATTTCCCATTAGTTACGTTGTATTTCGATACTTAAATCTTTTCTCTTCTTCTACTAATTTTTTCAGATTTTTTTTCTGTACCATACTTTAAAAACATCAAAATAAAAAATAACAGCAAACTGACTGAACTTATGCAGCACTTTTCAAGTCATACTGACTCAAATAGCCACACGGACAAAGCTGCACTTAAAAACAACGTTTATGAACCAAAACGCGGACTGGCAAACTTGGGGTACATTGCCTTGCTCGAGGGCACGTCTAGAAGCGACGGGGGAGGAGTCTGCAATCAAACTCAGCAGGCAGCAGGAGACACTGAACCGGAACGAGGCTGCAGGTCCAGATGGTATCTGTGCAGAGCAGCTTTGGGATTCTGCAGCACCTCTACAACCGTAGCTTGACCCAAGAGAAGACATCCTGCCTTGTTCTGGTAGCAAAGAAAACTCGTCCTTTACCCAAGAACGACTGTAGATCTGTTCCCCTGATATCCCACATTAAGGGAGGCTCCTGTTGGCCCGCCTGAGAAAGCAAACCAGCACATATCAGGACCCCCTGTAGTTTGCTTATTGCCATGGAGGTGGAGTTGAAGTCACCATCAGTCACCTGCTTCAACAAACCCACTGTCTGGTTTGCTTTGTCAGGAACTCCAGAAGACAAAGGTGGAGGCCTCAACAATCGCCTGGGTCCATGACGACCCGACAAAGAGAGCGCAGTTCTTGATACCGAAAGGTTGTGCGTCTGACCGGATGCTTAGCAGCACAGGGGCACCGCAGGGCTCTGTACTCTGACTGTTCTTTTACAATCTCTACATCTCTGACTTGCGGAGCAAAGCAGACTCCTGTCATTTGCTTAAATACTCAGATAACTCAGCAGTTGTCGGGTATGTCAGAGATGGTCGCGAAGCTGATTACTGAGAACTTTGTGGGACGGCATGGAAACGGTCGTCTCATCTTGAATGTGAACAACAGAAAGGAGATGACTGTACATTTCAAAAGAAACGGGGTTAAGTCAAAGACAGTTTCCATTATGGTAGAAGTCGTGGAGGTGGTTGAGGAATACAAACACCCTCAGTGTTCATCTGGACAACAGACTGGAATAGAGACCCATCAGTGAAACTGTCTAAAGAAAGGACAGAGCAAACTGCACTCCTTCAGGAAACATAGCTCCTTTTCTGTTGGCAGAAAGTTGCTGCAGATCTTTTATAAATCTGTTGTTGAGAGTGTCATCTCTTTCCATCTTGGGGTAGTGACATCAGAACCAAGGACTTAAGACCAACCAATTTGTTAAAGAACACTGGTTCTGCTCTGGGGACTCAGGAGATGATGGTGAGTAGAAAGATTCTTCATAAAAATCAAGAAAAATACAGACTACCCTGAGCATCCTCTTTGTGAGACTGTCACACAGTAACAGTCAAAGGCTTCTTCACATCCGATGTGATAATGACTGCTACAGGGGATCCTTCAAACACTCGTCGTGGCGCCCTGACAAACATCTACACTTTTCTGCAGATGACTGTCGACGGTATTGATGTGGACGGTACAAAAAGTCCAGACGTTTTGGAGCAATGAGCAAAGTTCTGTTGTACCTGTTGAACTTGGAAGGTACTGAAACGTCGTCACTTTTGTTTTGCTCAACGATGGCCACAAACCTCTTAAAGGTTTTCTTTTTCTTTCACAATTAGCGTTCTTAAGCTGCATATTTTGTAGATCTTAATCCATCATATAATTAAAGGTAAGAAAATTAAATCTGACTCTTTATCGAAACAAAAGCACCTTACTCTTTGGTTTTTCTTTAGGTCTTTAGAGTCTTTTGAATAAAAGCCGACATATTGATTTGATTTAGGCTTCAAGGAGGCCAATGATTGCAGAGATAATTCTTGCACTTGACTTTCTGTAATGCATCTGACGGATGTGGTAGTGTTCTGCATGAATTTAAGTTTCCACGTCTTGTGTATTTTATGAAGAATAAAGCATTTTTGCGGCATATTCATGCAGGAGGAAGTCACTATTTGTGGTCAGATCTACATTGCTATTTCTGTGTGCCAACTGCATTTTGCACATGTGGTTGTTTGTGTAGGTTAGGTGCAGTGCTGGCTTTGTACAAAATTATCTTGTTGACGTCTTTGGTCTGGATGGTTAATACCTCAATAATGCTAAGCCGTCCAGTGATTTATAAACTGACAGAAGTATTTGAAAGTCTACTCTCTGAATTACAAGAAGCGTATGGAAGAACTCTGGAACGGGAGTGATGTGCTCCGTCTATCTTCCTAGTTTTAGTGAGAACGTGAGCAGCAGCGTTCTGGTTCAACTGCGTCTGACTGACTAATAGACACTGTTGCAGGAATCAATGTGACTAAAGAGCCGGGGTGAAAGTAGGAGGGTCCGGTCGGGTACTGCGTACCACTAAAAGATTTGGCGGGGGCACGCAGTACAGGTAACACCAGCAAGAGAGTGGAGTGGCTGCTGTAAAGAATCAGTGAGCTGCACTTGGAGCCGCGTTGCACCCACTAATCAACCGTGACTGATTGGTTTTTCAAGAACAGTCTAAATTAAAACATGACGTAATCAGTTAATAAATAGCTGATTTTTCCTCAATTCTCATATTGTTTCGGAACAGTCCGTGCTTCCTAGAGCAGGGATGCAATACGTTGATCTCGGCAAAACGTTTGTAACTTTATTAAAGAACAGCAAAAAACAAAAAAAAAATCAGCAAAACGTGTTCAAATGAATGACCCAACAAAAATAATAAAATCAGTAATTATGATTTCAACAAGGTGTTGCACAATTCTGTGCATTTCAGTTCCATTACCTAAATAATAAAAAAGGCAACTTTTTTTTTTTACTAGGAGAGCAGGAGTTTAAAATTAGCTCATCAAACACAGCTGTGTTCATGAGAGCGCTTATTAATAATTGCAACATAAATATCAAGCCTCATATTGTAACGGACTGAATGTTATGTTTTTAATCTTATCGCTACTGTATATATTATAGTATAGTTTTGTTATAGTATATATACACCCTCAAGAATGTAAAACTACTTTCACCCCTGCTAAAGAGCCACATTGATTCTTTAGTCATGAGATTCTCTTAGTCTTGAAATGTTCTTCAGGTGATAGAAGACTGACTTTGAGGTTGTCTTTATGTGTCTTTGGATGTTAAGGTCTGAGTCCACCACTGCGCCTAGATTTCAGGCCTGTTTGCTAGTTTCTAACTGTAATGACTAAAGCCTCATGTTGACGTGTTTACGGTTGAAACATCAGTGTAGCGTTTTGTCCTTGGTTTTTTCTGGATTTTTCATTTTATGCCATATAGAGAGGTAAAGCAAGCAGGCTGTTTGTGAAATATGTGTGGGCTGCGTATGCCCTGCTTGTTCAAATGGATCACAAATAACTCCGCTACGACATTCCTCTGCTTCCTTGGCCGACCATTATCACTCATAATCCACCTCCCACTTTCATCCTTAAATTCCTCGCTTTCCCTCCTCACGTCGCTCACTCCTCGGCGCGCCTCTGATTGGCTCGTCCATCCCGTCGTCACTCAACAAGGGGAGGAGTGGGGGGCAGCGGCAGGCGGATATGGAGCTCTCAGATTGGCAGAGGCAGCGCAGAGCTACAGGTACCGCTCCCTTGTGAAAGTGAACCGGGCTGACAGAGAGCAGCAGCAGCGGCAGCGCAGGAGAGTGCCGCACCCTTTCTGCTCCTCCTCAGCGGATGACTGTGCGCAGGTTGCACGCGCTGAAAACTCCCGGAAGCAGCAGGAAAGTTGAGGTGACGCTGACCGCTTTAAAGTTTTTTTTTTTCTCAGAAGAAGAAACGGAGCGGCAGTGTAGAAACCTCCCACACAGCAGTTTCTGTTGACTTTCGAGCCACTTCTTTTTCTTTTTCTTCTTCTTCTTTTTGTTTGTCTCAGTGCTCAAGAGGCGTTCAGAGTCCTCAGGTGATCTGAAATGTAGGTACAGCCTGACCTACATTAGAGTTGAACAACTCCACGAAATTTGAACTGGATGTACCTGCGGGACAAGTTCATAGTTGCAAGGAAAAGGTGAGTTAATACTACTTTTTAAACAAAAAAAGATTATTATTATTATTATTATTATTTTCTCGTCCGAAAATTAAATTGTGTGGAGAAACCTTAAAGTGGGGTTGAATAATGCGCACGCGTGCAGTTTAATGGTGTTTGAAGGTCGATGTGCTGAACCGAGTCTGGATTTCATTACAACCTGAACGTCTTAACTTTCTGTCTGTTTAAGCCGCAGCAGCCAATTCATCGTATTTCACCCCCCAAAAAAAACAAAAACAAAAAAAAAAAGAAACGCGTTATCTCTTGAGATAAGACGTTTCATTTTTGTTTCTTCCTTTTCCCGGATGAGTCTTGCACATTCCGCCAAAAGACAACACAGCGAGCACACAACTGGTTGAGAAAGACGGGGGATCTGTGCACTGTAAAAACTGTTATTAAGGTTATTAAACGAATCTGCTTAATCTGCTTAAATTAAGCAAATTTAGCTCAGACATTTTGCATAATTATCATGATGATTCTTGCAGGATTAGCTAATTTCGTTTAATAATAAATCCTGACTAAACGTTTTGATTAGAATCTATGATGATTGAATCAGCCAGTAGCCATTATCTTACATTGTTAGAGAATTGTAAGGCTGAGCTTAGTGGCCTATCAATAAAACTCTTCAAGCTTAAAATAGCATCTCGATGCAAAACATGTTGCTGAAGCACAACATAAAATTAAAAGTTATTAGCTAGTAAAATCCTGATAGGTGAATCTCTACTTGTATGAATTGATCCTGGTTTTGGGAACCTCCTGATGGGTCTTATTTGCTAATCTCAAGACATTTCCTTTCAGAAGATTATAGAAAAAAAAATCAGCTGTAAATCACACGTTTTCATAGCTGATTCTTTTCTTTAAAAAATTCCCAAGTGGGTAAATACTAAAACTCTCTCCCATAGCAACTCTTTCTACCTGAAATAAATTGACTTTGTATGTACAAACTCTGCGACGGCTTGAAATGTCAAAGTTTGCAAAAATAACCGACGCACCAAATCTGCACCTCTCCCTACATTCAAACCTAAAAGAAAACAAAAAAGTGAACTCTTTCTTCTTAGGAATAGCCACATAAAATTTATTGCATAAGATCCTTGTACCTCGTTTTTATGTAACGTGGCCTTGTGTCTTGCTAACGAGCTAAATCTGATGGATTACCCGCTGTGGCAGGAGAAGTCACTTACTCCTTTGTTTGCATTGTTGCATAATTAAACAGACGAAACCGAGCCTGGATTTCCAGTTATGTCAGCTTTCTGCAAGAGGGAATAGTCCCAGAGAGATGCCAGACCCCCCGGTGAGGATGAGCAGAGTCCGAGCCATACTGAGGAGTCTCAGAGAGAGCCGGCTGTCTCTGGCGCCGCATTTGCCTTGCTTCTCCTCTGCTGTTGGAGACAGGAGGAGGGAGAACATACCTGGGTGTGGCTCCTCACTTTAATGACCGGTTTGCATTCGAACTGGTGTTTACTGACCCCAGCTGGTTCATTCACACACAAATGCAGGCACGTGATCCGCAGACAAACCCCACAGCCACGCAACTCCTCGGAGCCGCATAAGTGACACGGTGGACGCGGCGCGGCCATAAAACGTGAAGCTCGGACATGAATGGTTCGAGCTTGAGGTGCAGGAAGATGTTTCATTACTGGCAAAAAAAAAAAAAAAGGTTATATGTGAACAAACGTTTGCATATTCACAGATTCTGAGTGTTCAAACCACAGCAAAGTGGGGGAAGAGTAAGTAAGTGACAGGAAACGATGAGGGTGTCTGAAGTCGGGGGTTGTGAGGTATTTGCTATGTGACCCTTGTTTGTTTCTTCTTCTCCTCTGAACTTCCCCATTCCTAATGCGTGGGGTTTTTGTACCAGCGTTCTGTGGAGAATAAAGGTAGCTTTCATGTGTAGCTGATAGGTGTTGAGTTAACAATGCTGTTGTTTGTTTGCCCTCCATGTTGACTCTCTTTAGGTGCTGTGGGATTTCTCAGCACACCCCGAGGACTTATCATTGATTTTAAAATGTCAATTTAATAGACTGAATAAAGCCTTTTCCTCAATTCTGCTCCATTTATCTGTTTCATTTTAGAATATCCATAGTTATGACTGTGTTATGTTGTGACTAGACTTTTGTTGAGGTGCATGTTTGTTTTTGTCTTTTTTTTTTCTTTTGTTGAGGCAGAGTTTAATTTTATGGTTAATTTTATGGTTGTCACACAATAACATCCCTTTGCCTAATTGTGAAACTGTTTAGATTTGGCTGATATTTTTTATTTAGAGATAATTAGTTTGGTTTTCTGCATGGCAGATAGCTTTATTTGTAAATTAGGGGACAGTAATGGACAATATCTATATCTGTGGATTCTATAGAGAAGTGCAATTTCTAGTTCTGGGAATTTTGAATGGATTCAAAGCATTCAAAATCATTTTTAAAATTTGTTTAAGTTGTAAGTCTTTGCCTTTTTGTGAGTATATCGTCCATCACATTATACATTCACTCGTTCTGACAATGTTAGCTTACCTTAGTTTAGCTGCTAAGCTAACGTAAAACGGGTTATTAAAGTTTCAGAATTTAATGCACAAACCTATTTTGTTTAAATATATACAAAAATAGTGTGGAATTTGATACAGTATGGAACGCTATAAAGCTGTTTTAGATAAATGAACTAGTTATTTACACTCTTTTCCTCCTGTCAGTCACATAACTTGGACTGGTTTCTGATTCAAAAATGATTTCCTAATTGAAAATGGTTTCTTAATTGTGACCATAAAAATCTGAATCGAATGGCTGGACACTAAAAGATTCACATCCCTCATGTCTGGTGTTGAGACCATCAGAAATTTGTGTCAGATTAATAATCCCTTGTGTTTGCGAATCTTTGATTAGTCTATAAAAACTACAAACCTTTGACAAAGATTTAATTTGGCCTTTACTTTTTTTCTCTCATTTAAGTGTTTTCCATGTAATATATTTTAAGATGAGACAAATATAACTTTACCACATATACCAAAACTGTTTTTGAACAACAAACTCATGCAGCCACGTGTGGAAAAAGTATCGACCCCCTTGTTAAATCATCAACTAGCTAGCTTGATTCATTTGCTTCAGTTCCACTTCGCTAAACCTCACTTAGCTTCCTTGTTATCTTGCCGCCTGAGTGAAACGCTCGTCATCTAACTTGGTGTTTTCTTTTTAAACAGAGTTTCATTTTTCTGTTCTTCCTCTGAGTTTGATTCAAAATACTTGATTGATCCCAAACATAGCTAACTCTGAGTCTTCCTCAGTGACGGCATGCACATTGAAAACATTTGTTGTTGTCTTCATGAACTGGCAGTGAGTTGCATGGTGCATTCATGGATCTGATAAAGGTTAGATTTTTGAGGGGTTTTTTTTTAAGAACTTATTTCTCCGTGTGTTTGTACTGTATGACACAGATTATATCACTTACCTCAGCAGCAGCGCACAGACTGACTGATAATACTGAAAAATGCCACACACTGACCTAGTTTATCAGCCATTTGCTACATTGGCCTTCCTCTTGTTTTTAGCTGGTTCCTAGTGGGCCTGTCTCACCATGACATTCTTTTGGGCCAACAACTTTGAGTAAAAATGGTCATTTCTGAAAATGAGTGAATCGTTTCAAAGCACTCTGTATTCTTTCTTCTGCCTTTGATATGTTTCTTGATATTTCAAGGTTTTGAACTGACATCTGCTACAATAAAAGGGAGTGACTGCAGCTGTGTTCCCATTACAAATGAACTTTGTTCATATACCTCTAATGTCAGGAAAACTCAAGTAAGAAGCGCAATTAAAATCACACATGAATAAGGTTGTTTACGCGATAAGTCATTAAAAATGTTTGCCGTTATCCTCCTACCACTTCCTTTCTTTGTCTTTTCCGCTAGTAGTAACATCCGGTGACTGGTGATGCAAAACAAAGCGTCTCTATTTCAGTTTTGCGAAATACGCTAATAAAAACCACTTCATCCTGGCATTAAAACTTTCGAAATTGCCGTGTTCCCATTAAGCAAATTTATTTTTGTAAGTCCAATTTGCGAAATTTGGAAACGCAGCTAGAAACAGACTTGTTACAAAAACATTCTTGATTCACAAACTAAAAACCATAAACCTCAAAGACTTAAATACTTAAATGAACTTTTCTTTCTCTGAATGTTGCATTTTTCTCTATACGCTTTTGTATTTCTATAGCAGTTGTGCATATTGTGCTGCTGATTAACGTTTGACTGGTTGTGTGCTACCTTGTTTACCCTCAATGTTGACTCTTTTGACCGTACCAGCTAGGCATATGGCATGTAGCTAATGTAGGTAATGTGGATTTTCAGTGTCATGCAGATAGGGGCGGTTCTGAGCCTAACAGACTTGACAGGCAACAGGTGCTCTTCTTCTACACATCGAAAAGACTGAAAACAATCTGAAAAAACAAAAATACAGTTGGAGCAGAACCGTTCAAGGACTGTCTCTTTGGTTGCCAGATTTTTTTTAAAACGAAAGGGAAATAGAGAAAGGACTTTTTTTTCCCCCCAAAGATTTTGGTGGCAAAGTACAGGCACATGGAGAGAAAAAAAATTCAATAAAAATTCAAATCAAAACAACGTGACCTTATGTTAATTTGTTTCTCTTGCTGTTACATTGTTGAATTGATTAAAGCATAATAAAAAGCTTTAATTTGTTACGTCCAAAATTTAAATATGAGCCTCTAGCTTTGATTTTGGATTTGTAAATCCAGCTCTGGGAGGAGTACACGCAGCCATGAAACTCAAGAATGAAATATTCCTCTTAGTATAGTTATTGAGTTTAAAATGTTAATATTATGACAACGCTTGGAAAGAGAGTTGTCTTTAGAGTTGTCTCTTTCCAAGAGACAACTCTAAAGTTTTCTGCACAACTGAGCCGTCACACCAAGCAAGGAGAGAGCGTTAACCAGAAAAGCAGCCAGAAGGCCAGTGGGTACTTTGAGGGAGTCTCAGAAATCCACAGTTCTGGTGTCGGGGACAGGACATGCATTAGTCATGTATTCCACTATTCTGGCCTTTTATGGAGGAGAAGCAAGAAGAAAGTCATTGTTTAAGAGGATGGAAAAAAGGATATGAGAAGTCCTGTTTGAAGTTTGCTGCAATTCAATGGACCACAAACATGGGGAAATAGGGTGTCGACACCACAGCTGAACTTTGCTGCTTACATTTAAATCTAATACTGTGTGTTAATTCATACCATGAGGCACTCTGAAAACACAACACTCTCACTGAAACACAGTGGTGGCACTATCATGCTGTGAGATCTCCAGTCAACATTTTCCATTTGCAGACGCTCTCTGTCTCAGTCACATCTGGCTGAGCTTCACATTGGTCTGTCTTTTATGAGCTCGATGGATTTCAGTTGTGGTTTTAACAGTCTGTCGCAATAAACCATAAATTAGTCATGATAAATTAGAACGTGCTTCATCTTTTCCGCTCCGATTCTGTTTTTTTTTATGGGCAATTTTGATTGGAGACTTAATAATCGATTTCAGTTGTGTAAAGGTTTTTGTTTTTGGTTGTTGTTTTTATTTTGTATATTTAAAATGTCTTCCAGTTGCAGTGTGGAGTGTTCTGTACAAAATTAGAGTTTTAGTCTTTGAGAAGAGGAACTTGCATTACTATGCCATCAACAATAGTATTGTTTATCGCACATGTAACATGAACGGGTTAAGAGGCTGTAAGCAGCTCAGTAAACCTCATGCAACATCTTTCTATTAATATACTTTTTTAAAATAAGTGCATCAATATAAATAAATTTAATAATGACTCTTCTCTTTAATCTGGCTTGACCTCCAGCTAATAATAATGTAACCGATAATGTAATAATACTCTGGGTGTTTGCACTGCAAATCAATTTAACTTGCTGTGCTTGTTTTTATGAAACATAACGTCTTCAACTTGAACTGTTTAGCTTTTTTTATATATATTTTTTACGTAAATGAAATTCAGCTTCCTCTCTTATGTTCTCACACTTATTCTCTGACAGTAAAGATAGACTTTATGATTCATGCTTTCCTGTGTTTGGCGTCACTTCTGCTAAATTAAGAGCTAGGGTTGTTCTATTTACCACACTATCACGCTAAGTGGAGTCCCCTACACTATCTGGTCTAGAAGGTCACAGTGAACTTTGAGAGCCAAAATATGTTCTAGCATCAGGACCGTGTGTGTGTGTGTACCATGCATATAGTAAATTGTGGGGACTGTTTTCCTGACATATATTACGTTGTGGGGACCGAGTTCACAATGCTGTTTTTGGGTTAGGTTAGGATTATGGTGAGAACTGAGTTTTGTTTAGGGTTAGATGTGTAAGGGAAAGAGTTGGGCTGTAGAAATGAATGGAAGTCAATGGAAAGTCCCCACAAAGATAGCGTGACAAACACGTGTGTGTGGGTGAAAGTTGCTCTGTGTTGGAAGAATGTAATTAATCAATGAAAAATGTTTTGTCTTTCCTCATTTTATGAGCCCTTCTCATGTCGTCCGCTTTATAATTTAAGTTAGATGGTTAAGGCTGAAAGCTAAGGATCAGCATTGCCTTAGGTTACAGAAACAAAGAAAATGTATCTAGCATGAGCTGAACTAACATTATGTTGTTGTAGTAAGAGAGATGTGAGTTTGATCCGTTATTTCAGATCTGATGCATCTTTATCGTCGCTAAAGTTGTGAATGTCGGTTATATAAGAGCAGCTTGGAAGACAGCGCTCTGGTTGGTGCTTTCACTTCCGGCTGCTGCTGCTGCAGACTTTTACAGTCATTCTGCAGTCATGCTTTTGTTTCGCTGAAATACTCTGATTTAGTAATAATCTGATTAGGAAAACGTCTAATTTGTCTTTCGTTCACCTTTATGGTATTGTCTGTCCCCTGAGTGCTTGGTGGACAGACCGCAAATCCATGAAAGCAGCAGAAAATTGTCCAGTTGTTGCCACTGTCAGAATTCAGTAGTTAAAAACCTGCTGTCTGCGTATTTTTCTGATGGGAGTGGAACAACAAAATCAATAATCTTCGGGAAATTGTGTGAAATGGCAGATTCAGATAGTTCCCAAAAAGGAAGATGGCTAGTCTATGAGAAATCACGAGGTTAAAAGTGTGGCTGAGATGATGTGTTGGCCCATTTACTATCTGAATTACATGAAGAGATGATAAAAGAAGCCTTCAACATTCAAGGGCTAGAGGATCTGAAGGACAACAAACATGGATATTAAAGTCTCAATATTTTAGAAAGTAACCATAGGTAGAAATAAAAAGCTAAAAACTGATGTATGAAATCCTTATTATATTTAAAAGGACACCAAACAACTGCACATGGTACGGGGGACGAGTAAGTTCAATAACAAACATCTGCAGCTCAAAAGAAGAATAAGACTAAACTCTACACCTAAAGTTGTCTCCAACAACCGTAGTGATGTCACGACGTGCCAGTCACAGAGTTGAAAAAGAAACATCCAGGAAACGCTGTTGTCACCCAGTTTCATCCAAGGTCCAATGAGTTGGAACAAAAAATAATAATTTAAAGCAAAAGATCTGATTGTTAACACCATAGAGATACAGCCCTGTTTAGACTCTGGAAAAAGACAACCAAGTGGACAAAGGTTATCCAGTACGCAGCCGCTGTCTACAAATCTTTGTGTGCCGATGGTAGGGAGGTGATGACAAACGTCATAATGAGTAAATCGCCGAAGTGAGAAGAATCCGAGTCAGAGGACGACGCCATTCTGGGGATGTGTACCCCAGATTGTTCGTAGACATCTTCTACATCTACAAACAATCTGGGGTAAATTGGTCTGTATTGTAAATTCGTCCCACTTCACACAGAGAAAGTTCAGGAAAGTGCTGCCTCTTCTTGGCATTGACTTCCTCCTGCAGGTTTCTGCGAGAGATTATTGGCATTTCTGCTCAAACTGGCTACCTCAGATCAGAAAGCTATAGCAATGCATTTCCTGAAACATGCATAGCTTTATCTTTTGTTTTCTAAACATATTGAATCAACAGCGCAAGAGTAAAGATTTTAAGGGTTTCTGCAGGTTTGGTAGGTTCAGTTTAAGACCTCAAACCATGATGAAGGAGCTTGTTCTCTCCAAGGTGTGGCCGCATGATATATGGAGAATATATTCTCAGCATGTGCAATACTCGTACCGCAAACAATTGTTTGGAGCGCTATAGTTGTTGGCTAACATATGCCAACTGCTACGGCCTTGCATTTTTCATGCTAATGTAATATTGAGCCAGATAGACAGTGGAAGAAGCCTGCATCGCTACTCAGACCAGATATGATGAAGCTTTTTCCTTTCACCAGCTACAGCATGCCTAGCTGTTCTGTGGCACCAAGGAATGCGCTGATCTTATCTAGTAATTGTACTGCATCCAGATTTCATTGCACCTTTTGCTTTTGTTTTTAAATTGCTAAAGCCAAGTACTCACCTTTTCTTCTGTGTTGCTGCTGTTTGCAGCAGATTGAACACAGAGCACATGGTCTGAATCTCTGAAACAAAGTACCAGGACCAACAGAAATCAGGTTGTTTTCCACTTATCTGACCATCACATATACTTAGTTAATGATGTATAATTTTCTGTGGATCCGCTTCTGTGTCCTGCGATGCAGAGGTGGATAAGGACCACTGATTCTGATTTCTGAGAAAAAAAAGAGTCTAAATTCTTTTTTATTTTTATTTTTATTTTTTTAGTGACTTCAACATTTTTTTTAAAATGTTGAAGTTATTTCGCTCCTAAGACAGCTTTCATGTTATATGCATTTTTTTGGTAATATTTCATTTTCATCCCACCCTTTTAGTCTCCTCATTTCTTTCTGTTTTTGATTTGACGCTTCTTTCCACATACCCTTGGTGAAGGAAGCTG
This sequence comes from Xiphophorus maculatus, assembly GCF_002775205.1. Lineage (NCBI taxonomy): Eukaryota > Metazoa > Chordata > Actinopteri > Cyprinodontiformes > Poeciliidae > Xiphophorus > Xiphophorus maculatus. The sequence goes on along the minus strand of NC_036447.1, from coordinate 26,088,449 downwards.
ATCACTAAAGATTCCTCCCTGCGAGTGTGTGTGTGGGTGTGTGTGTGTGGGGGGGTGTGTTTGTAATACCTTGTGGGGACCATTTTCCTGGCACTATGTTATGGGGACCCATTGCTCCTTGTGGGGACCGAAGCCTGATCCCCACAAAGGGAAACACTGTTTTTGGGTCAGGGGTTAAATTTAGGACTAAGGTGTGAATTGAGTTTTGGTTAGGGTTAGGTATGTAATGGTTAGGGTTAGGGTAAGGGTAAGGTTTAGGCTGTAGAAATGAATGTAAGTCAATGGAAAGTCCCCATAAAGATAGCCACACAAACGTGTGTGTGCGTGTGTGTATACTGCATGCTGGTTCTGGATGTTTGGATTGAGATGGAGTTACATAGTTGGATTGCGTAATTGCGAGGCGTGTCTCAGGATGCTTGGAGCTGCTCCGCTGTTCCCACTGCCAAGCGGGCTGAACTTGGATCTGAGGTCGCTGCTTTGGGTGTCATGGGAGTTTGGAAAGTAATGTCAGACGATGTTCGTGACTCTAAATGCAAGTTTACCGTAAACAGAAGATTACAGCTGGTTCCGGGTCTCAAAGTGAAGATGGAGTTCTGCTCGGAACCGTGGTCTGTTCCCTGAATCGCATCCGTGAAGTTTAGTCTGTGTTTGTCTTGTTTCTGTTAGGCTTGCGCTCGAATTAGATTATCTCACTGTGAAAAACGTTGTCTAAGATGGAACATGGTATTTGTGCAAAAAATGTCAAAGTTGTATCCCATGATCAAATTTATTTTTGAAGAGATAAGCAACAATTATATCTGCTGCTTCAAAAATAAACTCAAGTGTGACAAAAGGTGGAAAACACTTTTTCTCACCACTGTGTTTCACAGTTAATATTAGTTAGTAATTTAAATCATAAAATAATTGACTCAGAATATTATAATCTAAAAGATTTACTAGATGAGCTTATCAGGCAAACTGCTAAATCACAATGAAACTTCTCCATTATTTACCCATCATAGTCGATGTCTTTTGTAATGTACTTTTGACATTACAAGCTTTGATAACAACACATTTCCATTTGTTTGTGGATTGGAAACATTTAGTAAAAGAGTATGTTTTCCTCTGGTAAAACAAAAAACTCTGTTCATGTTAGAATAGAATTCAACTTTATTGTCATTGCACATGTCACAAGTACAAAGCAACAAAATGCAGTTGAGGATTTTATCATTTTTGACCTTTGCTTATACTTTAATGCACTAGGAGGCCAGCATTTCTGTGGTACCCGCTATAAAGACATTAAAGATCCAATTCTACTGATTTGACTTCTATTTTAGAGTCAGTGTACTAAATACACTATTGCTAAAGTTTGTTTTATAATTAATGCTTATGGTTGTCTCTCTAATCTGGTATTTTTTTTCTTTGCAGACTTCCCTGATGTTGTTGGAAACGCCTTAATAGGTGACGGCTTGGGACTTTGGATCTTTTTAGTCGGCCTTCCAACTCATGGCAAGCCGACCTCCAACCTGCCGAAGAACACAGCTGTAAACGTCGCCACAATCTTTGGGCTCTATTGCCCATCGACTAAACGTCCATCTGTTTCAAGTCTTCTCTGACGCCATGTCCGGCACAAATTCCAGCGTCACTGTATGCTACTATAATCAAACTGTGGAATTTTTTTACAATAACGCCAATAAGAAGATTTCTCCATCCTGGCGCAAACGGGACTATGCGGTCGTCTCTTTGGGACTGCTTGTTTGCTTCATAGTTATCCTTTCAAACCTTTTGGTCATATCGGCCATTTTCAAAAACCGCCGCTTTCACTTCCCCATCTACTACCTGCTGGGTAATCTGGCTGTTTCAGACTTGTTTTCAGGTAATGTCATTTTAGTTGTTCTCTCATATGATTTTATTGGAATTACTAGTTATTGTGAATTTTATGCAAGCCCAGGTGAAATGCATTGAATTTAAGAAAATGTCTGCTTTTCCTAAAATACTGCACTCTTAATTTCGTAATTAATCTTCCATAATTGACTTCTTTATAATCACACCTTAACAGATTATTAATGCTGGAGGTAATTTATAAATTGTTGGGCAAAACGCCACTGATCTTTCTATTTGTATATCTCATCAAAGAAACTTTTCACAAAATAACACGTGGCGTCATCAGAACTAAAAAACGAGTCAGATTGTAACATGTATTATTGGGACAGTATAGTAAAAATTATATTTATATAGTTAATATTTATGAATGTATATCATAAATATTTTTCTTTAAATTTCATCTGATGGAAATGGAAAGAAAATTTACATTTTAAATGTTTCAAACATTTCAAATTGCTTAGACATTTTAAACAAACACTTCAAATTGTTTAAATGTTTGAAACAAAGTTTAAAAATGTGTCATGTTTTTCCTAACTATTATAGGCACACTTTAATTTTGAAATTAAAAGGCAAATTAAAACAATATTTAAGTTTTTTTCAGAATAGTAAATCACTGCATTTAAGTGCATTAAGGCGAACTAAATGCAAAAAATTAAAAAAATGTATTAATGGGTATGAGACAGCCAAAGGTTGCCAGGCATTCAGCTATGGATGCCATGCTGACATCAGATGTCAATATTTGACAAAATGTCCACTTAAAACCAAAAAAATTGTGGCAAATTTTATTCCACAAAATGGTAAAGTTTCTACCATTTTGTGTGGTATGGTAAGGTTTGTGGTATGCTCCTGAAGCATTTCACTTCAGGAGGAATTGAAGTGAAATGCTTGATTTCAGTGTTTTGTGAAATGGAGGAGACTGGGGTAAGATGAGCCATTTTTTATATTTACTTCACTGCCACCGTAGTTTGTTAGCTGACTTGTACATCTGCCTATATTTCAGAATGCTGTGCATCTCTTCAATCAGTCGGAACGAGTGTAAACATAACTGTTTAGATAATACTGCATTTCCAAAAAGAGTTGGCTGATGACTCGACGTACACCATCCATGTTTTCAAGTGTGTTTGGGAAGTGAACGTTAACATTTAGAGGGAAAAAAAGCACTAGAACTGAATCCTTGTTTTGGAATCATAGTTTACCCCAAACCTACCATTTCTACTTTATTTGGGCCCACACTTAAAATGCTACACATGAGCTACGGTACCCCATGTTCTCTCTCATACATGGTACAATTGATATGTAAAACTTATGTCTAACCACTTTAACCATGATGTTCTTACCGCCACACATATAATTAAATGATCCATTATCTAGTCACATAATCAATGGGTTTTTTTTAGAAATCATTTCCTAGAAGCAAGGGAAGGCTCAACTTACCTCAGGCTCTCCTACCCTGTAGTGTAAATCCTCTTCTCCACTAGAGCAACTTTACATTTACTCAGTAACATTTACTTAAGTAAATGAATGCTAGAGTGCCTGCAAAAAGCACTTACCCTATTTGATAACATTGCATGGTTTTGTCTGTGAATCATTTTTTGGCAAAATATTTGCAAAAGCAACAAAAGGGCAAAACATTTAAGGTGGTGAATTGGTTTTATAGACACTGTATGTTCACTAACTTTTGTAAGGCTGACTGTGGTGAATTTGTTCTCTGGTAAAAAAAAGAAAAGACGTTAGTAGATCTATACATGCTTGTTCCTGCATGACCTAGGTCACTGACCTAGCCACTAGTGACATAACTTATCTCTAAAATTCATTTAAATGTTTATCTCTGGTTCAGTGAAAAGGATCCAACACTACTGGGTAAAGCTACAACGTATCCAGGCAGAGCTGATACCTGCTGAACCAGTTGGGAATTTGCCTCAGAGCCATTTTGTTGTCGTTAACGTATGCCACACCAGGGACACAGGAGTGTCTGGATGGTGTCACATCTGCAATGATAAATTTGAATATATCTGCTTTTGAATGGAGCTATGAAAACACTTGAATGTTTCATTTCTCAATTATTTAATCGCCACTACTTTTTCAGGACACACAATTCTAGATTCAACAACATACTGATTTAAAAAAAAATGCTATTTAGGGGCACTGTACAGGAAAAAGTGAACAGTTTTAACCCAGTTTAAATAAACACAGTCCTATTCAACGCTGTTTTGCAGTGTGCTTCAAACCTAATAATCCCCTTAGTAAAGGTATCTACATGGGTTTGCAAGAGTATTCCAACCCATTCTCACTCCCTACTCGTCATATATTGACGCAGGGGAAGGTCCGTCGGCATCACATGTTGACGCGTGCGGTACCCCTTTCGCGTCAATATGTGACGTGAGGGGTTTTACCCTATGCCTTACCGTAATTTTTGCCCTAAACCTAACCAAATTGTCGGGTTTTGAAAGTTCGGCAGTGGTTACGAGAACCTTTCGTGTCAATAATCCACGTAAAACATGTGACCTACCCAAGTCGTCACATATTGACGCAAAGGAAGTCAAGGAAGTACCCTTGACTAAACTTAGTCAAATGCAGTGTTGGTTTGTCAATTAGTAAGGAACCCTGTTTCCTTTTAAATTCAAAGATATTTGAATATACAGTAGATATAAGATATTTCTGAAAGATATTTGAAAGTCTTACCTTGAAGAAATGGGGGAAAAACAATTCCACTAACTGGTGCATACTTTTTCAGACCAGGGGAAGGGAAAACAACCTTCGTCTTCAAAAGTGATAACCATTTTTGGGTTGTGATTAGTAATTTCTTGCAAATTTTCTCCTCAGGCGTTGCCTACCTCCACTTGATGTTTCACACTGGCCCTTGGACCATGAAGCTATCTCAGTACCAGTGGTTTCTTCGCCAAGGGCTAATCGACACCAGCCTCACGGCCTCCGTCCTCAATCTTCTTGCTATTGCCATGGAGCGACACCAGACCATCTTCAACATGCAGCTGCACAGCGAGATGAGCACGCGGCGGGTTTTCATCATCATATTTTTCATCTGGATGGTGTCGATTATTATGGGCCTTTTTCCCACCATGGGATGGAACTGTCTGTGTGACCTGAAGAGGTGCTCCACTATGGCGCCGCTCTACAGTCGCAGTTTCCTGGTGTTCTGGGCGCTTATCAACTTGATTACTTTCTCCATAATGGTGGCCATCTACACCCGGATCTTCTTTTATGTGAGGCACAAGAGCAGGCAGATGTCTGAGCACACAACCCCGACCAGACACAGAGAGACCGTTCTCGGCTTGATGAAGACCGTTTCAATGATCCTAGGTAAGTCAGAAACGCATGTTAAATGTCTTCAAGATGAACTCCAAATTGTGTAAAATTATCTTTGAAATAGTGATTTATTTCATCCAATTACTTGGTTTCCTTGGATATACTGTACATAAGTATTAAATAAAACCAGTTACTTGGTTTGAGAGGCAACTGCTCCTTCTGAGAACTGAAAATAGTTGCACTGCTTTGTAAATGCCTTTACATGTCTGTGCTTGTCAGGGCAATCCTTGCTTCCCCAACATCCCTGCATTCACTCCTTTCCTCTCACTCAGCTCTTGTTTTTTTGTTGCCTTTCCCTTATTTATTTATTTTTTCCAAATTTTCCCTGCCTCCTTTGCCGCTCCTCAAGAGCCACTGAATTCATTGAATTCCTTAAATTTTTTTAAAAAGTGTTACAAGCCTTTGTCCTGTCACTCAGCAGCCGACTGACCTGTAAACTCTCGAGCGCGACCGGGCCAGGACCTGCAAGCATAATTCCAGTTCTGTTTTCAAAAGAGGCTTGGATGACAATCCTGGGCAAGCCTCGGCTTGTAGTCCACGCCATGCATATGTGTACTTTCAACTTTGAATAATTTGCATTTAAAGTTGACTTAATTGGTGTCTTAAACCTGCAGTAGGAGAGGGAAATTTTAGCTTAAACTTAGAGGATAGAACCAGGTGACTGTGACCACTGGGGGTTTGTTTGGCTTTCTAAAGAATGCATGATATGTTTAGTGTCCCAGTGCTTACTACCACATTCTTTTACCATTTCTGTCCAGAGTTTGCATATATTAGTGCTCAGTGTGCCGCATGTGTGCACATTCCTGAGATCCCTAATCAAGTATTATGATAATAAAACCTGATCGTACAGACTAAACCCATTCCACAAGCCAGCATGTTCTGCGTCTCTCGGCCTGTTGGTCCGCTGTGAGTCCGTCAGGGAATTTCTAAATCACACCGTCGCCTAGCAACGTCTTCACCTTCTCGTTAGCGTAACTTTTGTCGATTTTTAAGTTGAGGATCTTCTAACATCTTTGATTTCTCCTCAACAGGCCTCTTCGTGCTCTGCTGGACCCCGGGCCTCGTTCTGCTGATGCTCGACGGTCTCTATTGTGAAACATGTAACGTGCTGAACTACGAGAAGTACTTCCTGGTGCTGGCCGAGTGCAATTCTTTCGTCGACCCCATCGTCTACTGCTTCAGGGACAAAGACATGAGGAAAACCTTCAAGGAGCTGCTGTGCTGCTTGTGCCGCCGGGGCAAGGGCCCGTCTGATAATGACTTTACCACCCTCGAGGTAATGTCTGAAACCAACGAAGATGACAACACCAATCACACACAGAAAAACTATTCACAATAAAGACTGCTTTTGTTTTCAAGTCAGACACCTTAGCCGAGCGCTGCTAGTAACCTTTGGGCAGTTTGATTGTGTCTTAGCCCATTTTACTGGAAAATCTAAACACTAAAGTAGAAATGTCCAAGTACAGCTGGAGTACAAGCAAACAAATCTCGCAGGAATAATAATCTAAGTACTTTTATATTTTGGATTTGGGGCAATAGAATGTAGTCCTGACTTACAATAACCCAACCAAACTGAAATAACCTGTTAATTTGAACAATAAGAAGCAGATGCTAATGTTAGCATTGTTAGCAACTAACCAAATTTTAGTTCTAGCAAATTTGTGTTTTATTGTTTGTTTAGAAGGGAGTTTGTAGAAGGTATCTGGTCTGAATAGCCATCCAATATAAACGGTAATTTGCAGTTATGATTAAATTCTAAACAGGCTGATTTTTATGTAACGCTTTGCTAGTCGCACTGACCACTGAAATGGTTTTTCATGCTAGCTTTCACTCATTTACACATTCATACACCAATAATCATCACATTGCAAGAATACATGCTAAAACACGCACAACCCCAAATTATGTCGGAAGATGACGTTTCTGTCTTTGCTGGAAACTTCATGTTTTTGGCAACATTGGGTTTATCAATTAACTTTGATTTTTTTGTAAATTAAGCAGTCTTCTGTCATTGCTTTTGCATCCGTAGGTAGTCTGTAGATTAAGTTAGGCTTATTTTCTTCTAATTTTAGTTCAGTTGTAGTGTGTATGCTTTAATTGAATCTTTGTAGAGTTGATTTTTGATCTTTGATTTGCTTTACTTTTTGTTTACCACATTTAATCTAAGATTTTCATTTCAAATTTTGGCTTTAAATATACATCCTAATTGCATTCAAATAATGTTTAATCAATGGGTAACCAATGACTTATGAGCTCTTACCTTTTTCTTTTTTTTAAAAAAAAACTGTGGATATTTATAACAGACATTTTAAAGATGTGGACTCTGATTTAAATTTAGGACATAAAGGGTTAGACATCTTGAAATTAATCTGAAAACTTTATTTGCTATGTATTTTCTTTATAAAATTACACATTAATGCAATGAATTGTTCATTTTTAACATTTTCTTCTTTTCTTTTGAAACATCTTCGTCCACTTCTTTAGAGGTTGTTGCAGAGAGTTAGCTGGCGGCAAACTCTTTAATTCCAGGTTGGGTTTTTTTTATGTTTAATCAAATAGCTGGTGTAAGCGTGCGGGATTTGGTCTTTCTCTGGTCACGTTAGTTCACTTGGACATAACTGACGTCATTTCCTTTTTCCATATCAGCTAAACCAGTTGTCCCCAGTCCCCAACCTTTTTATCACCGCGGGCCGGTCAAGACTTGGCTATTTTACTGCTGGTTTCCCTAACTGGGAGCGAGAACCCAACCTGTTGAATGTTGAATGTGACAGGTAGCCAATCAGAAAACGCGGTGACGTAATAAGCACGGAGGGGAATCCCAAACGGCTGACATGGCGCAACCGAGAGTCTGGTGGACATCGGAGATGATATGTGGAAACTATCATGTGCTTTTACAGTTTGTTTTTTTTTACAGTATGTTTATACAGTTAAAACTGTTAACTATGAAAAACATAACTCGGCTCCAAATCATAGTGCAGCAAATAGAGCAGCTGATCCTTCCACCTTTTCTTTTTGTTACGTCTTTTATCGCTTAAAATGAGCCACAAACTATCACTGCTGCTTCTACATCGTCATCCGTGTTTGATTATTCTAAATTCACGTTTGGTATGTTGGGGGTTTTATTTGATTTTCTTCTGGAATCGGGATGTTCTGAGTGGAATCGGTTCTGTGGTGTGTTGCTCCTGCCGTGTGGCTGGAGACACGAACCGACTGAACCTGTTGGACTTTTATCGGCCGATAATCTTTAAACCGTGCCGCGTGAACCAGACCTAAAACTCACAAGCTCTTCTCTCATCCCTAACGCTCTCTGACTCTGGTCGCTATGGTAACGTTTACATATCCCTTCAAAATAAGATACAGTAGCACCACAAAAACGAACTTTTACTTTCGTGAAAATCTTAACTCATGATAACAACCAATGGGAGCCCTGAGTTTATTTCTCTGCAACCAGACGGTCCATCTGGGAGAGATGAGAGACAATGACACCCGAAGTGTTGCTTATGCACAGGGTGCTTGGTCTCTATGTGGTGAAGCAGTTTGAAGCTTCATTCCCTCATTAACATCCGGTCACCATATCATGCAGAGCTTGGAATGTGGGAATCACCTACCGGGATAAATCCATTCTCCTGTCTCTTCTCTGGGCCTTTTCCCTTTGTAAAGAAACTTTCCAAAGAATCTGATCCGTTTCTGACTCATTTTGCTGCTTGTGGCTCAATGTTGGCGCAAGACGTAACCGAGAGTTAAAGGATTTTCAAAATAAAAGATCCTCCAGACTCAAATAATACATAAAATGGAAATATTTAATTATTTCTTGCATGGCCTGGTACCAATTGGTCCGCGGACCAGGGGATTGGGGACCACTGAGCTAAACCACAAGAAATAGTTTTTGTCTAGAGGCATAAAATATTGCAATGATTATGTTTCAGTCGCAAATTCTTTGATAAAATTGCGTGAAGCGGTTTTGACAGTGGGAACATGAACCCTCCCGTGAGAAGGAGACTGGTGTTTCTGTTCTTTCTGTTCTAAGCGAACAAAGACACAGCCTGAAGGCTTTTCACTTTTAGCATAACTCTACACCTGTCGCCTCGCGTTTAGCCTCGTTGTTGTGATCCGTTCATCCTCTCCATGCACGATCCGGTCCACTGGCCTCGGCTCCATTTTGTTCAGCCGTTTGCTTGGCTTGCGAAGCGTCCGAGCCCCTCGGCCTTTCTGTAAAGTGCGTGTCGAGTTCTTGCATCTTTGTTGACTTTTGTCGATGCTCCTTATGATGAGCAGGAGAGCATGAACCAATGACAGACTGTATGGCTTAACAGGAAAACGATTATTACGCTTACCTGTCATCTGCTGAACAGTTGATATGCATCGGTAAGTAAAACAGGTTTCGCTCTGGAAGCTTCTAACAGCGTTTCCGTATCCTGACTTCATTTAGTATGCCTCATTAATACTTGAAAGTAAGGTTGTATTGATTTTTTTAAGGCTGATTTAGTAACGCCATTCAGATTTTAACAAATACTTTTTTTTTTTTTGTTGCCTAAATAGTCATTAAATGTACCAACAAAGTGTCTAAGATGGCTGCGGTGGGGTTCCTGTTCACCGCGAACATGCAGACGTCACCTTGTTTATTTTCGGATAAGATCGGCAATAAGATCTTGGAATCTCATGGAACCGTTTACATTCATTACTGCTATGATTTTTAATGACTTATTTCATAAACAAGCTTATTCATAGGAGATTTTTCCTTTATTTCTTATTAAATGGAACGGCGAAGTTGTGGTGTTTCTTTAATATTTTTTTTAAATTAGCAGAATATAGACACACATTTGTAATGGAATCGCAGCTATTTTGATTTTCTTTGAACTTATTTTTTACGCGGAATGTCCCCCATCCACATTTCCATCACACCTGCAGGCGCGCTTCCTGCATCATGTCTGCATGTCAGAGTGCTGCGCTCCAGGGATTTTACCATCTAGGTGATCTTCTGTACATCCAGCACATTCTACTGTAGATATTCAGTTACTCTGCAAGTACCGACTGGCCTCAGCAATCCACTGTCAGGATTAGTCATACGTCCTCGTAGCAATATTTCCATCCGCACCTCTTGCGGTTCACGTCGACCTAATTCAATAAACATGTTTTCTCTCGGCAGAAAAAAGTCCGGAGGTACTTTGACTAGACCTTTTAAGGGCTTTACTGCTTTGTGCTCAAACCAAGGCTCCTTTTTTTATTATTATTATTTGCTAAACTCTCCCAAATTCCTGGAAGCATTCCGCTGCCTCATGCTAATGTCATTTAGTTGATCGTCACCACAACATTTCTGCCTCATCAGTGCAGTGTTTATGAGTCTGTGTGTCTGCGTGTGTTCTTTTGTTGCAGTGTCTTAACTTGATCCAGATGTTTACGGGGTTTTATACCAGGTCACGCTTCTTGCCACACATCCTCTGACTTGTTACTCCGGCACGTGCGTTGTAAACATGCCCTCGCGCAACACGAGCAGGAAAATGCAGTCGCACGAATCTCGTCCGTGTTCACGTCGACGTGTTGACGTGAGGGCGCCAGGAGAATGTTTTCTGTGTTGTTGTTTTTTTTTTGTGTGTGTGTTGTTGTTGTTCAATGTCCAGATCAAAAAGTGGAGGCTGGACAAAGACGAATATCTCTCGTCCTCCGTTCTGCTTTTGTTGGCAAGATCTGCACTCCCTTGTGCAATTAAAAGAAAACTGTAATTCATTTATGACAACCACGTTTGTATAGCCGCACAAAGTCATTGTCTACACTTCAGTTAAGTCATTAACACACACATATATATACTTTTTTTTAATATAGATATTTTAGTGATGGTGTTGGGATTTCATTTTATATTCATATTATTTTTGTAAAAACATTACAACTATTGAAAATAAATGTCCAACATGGCTACATGTGTGTTTTTATTTCGTTGTCCGCCTGCTTTGTTTGGTTAGGACGTCTTTTGTTACATATATCAATATCTCACACTGAGATATTTAACTTTCATTTTAAGATGGTTCACATGTCCGCTGTGAATCATGGTAGTGGCAGCATCATGCGGACGCCTGGCTGGGACGGACCCTAAGACACACGCCTCCAGAACTCCATTTGAAACCTCTAGATTAAATTATGTCCGTGCTTTTCAAATGGCCCAGTCCAAGTCCAGATCCAAAGCGTTGAGAATCTGCGGTGAAACTTTTACGTTTGTTTCAACGATGCTCTCCTGCCACTCTGACTGAGTTTGACAGGTTTTGTGAAAAAAAGGAATTGCCAAATTTCTTTCAGTGTCTTCATGTGCTAAACTGGTAAAAAAAAAAAAATAAATAAATCCCTCCTCCAAAACAAAGAAAAAAAAGTTGTAGCTGTAAGTCCAGCAGCAGATGATTCAGCATGGAGGGGGAAGTGTGTTGAATTCAAACGTATGACAATGATTTGAAGTTTTTATTGGTAAAGCAAATGAAGACAAATTCCATCTCGCTTTCCTTCCACGTCGCAGTTTGGTTTTACGTTGGTCTGTCACATAAAATCAGCATAAAATGAACCAAAACTTCTGGTTGGTACATTTTAACATTTGAACGTCTTTCTTTCGTTTTTCTTTCTTTTTTTTTTTTAATGACATGCTGCAGCAAAGAAACACACAATAACTTTATTATCTGATAAACACTGAGGACAACAAAATAACTTTAAAATGTCTGTAATCTCTTATTGAGCCCATGTTCACCCAGTCTTAACTACTTTGGGTTTTGTTCTCGTTTCAGTCAAATTTGGTTCTGAATCCAGATGCGGTTGGATTAGTTCTAATATGTATGATTACACTAATATTAAAACGGTCCAGATTTTAAAAAAAAATCAACCTCTTAATTTAGTGTTGGATCATAAATAGTGATAACTGTCATAAACTAAAGATTTATTTATTTATTGCTCTTTGGCGCCCCCTTGTGACATAGCACCCTGAACAGACTGTATTTTAAAAGAAAGCGCCACTCTAGCAGTTGTGTTTGTTTGGTTGGTTGGGTTGGGGTGTTTTATTTCATGTCTTTCTCTTCTTGGGTTCTTTGCCTCTTTTTGCTGGTTTGGACTTGACTAACTCCCTCTCCATTGTTTTTCTTTCTTTTTCTCTCCATTCCACTTCCACTCACCCTTCTGCAAACAACCTGTTATTTCTCCTCCTTCTTGTTCTTCTTCTTCTTCTTCTTCCCATCTTCGCCTCTCCTGCTGTCTGCCTGCAGGAGTCGAGGCTTCGTACCATCCGGAAGGCGACGAAGACCAACGGGACGCCGCTCATGAACCACGTGTCGGAGGATCACGCCGCCGCCTCAGACGGCTTCCACTGACACGACCTGAAACGCTCCCTTGACGGCATCTACCGATGTTCGAATGCTTCAAAAGACGATGGCGCGCCTCTGACCAGCAGGCGGACATGAAATCCGAGCGATTTCAATCCTCCTTTTAATAGACTTGAACTGTCTCTGAATGCGAGCTGCACTCCGGTTTTAGAAGCACTCCACAAATCAGCAGCAAGAACAGCATGATGGCGTGCAGAAGAAGTGAAAGGACTGTTACCAAGGTGGCCATTTTGAAACAGACCAATGCAATGTAAGCCCTGCCACACTGTGCTTATGTGCGCGCAAAAGCTGCTACATCAACTCATCAACCTCTCTTCCTGTAGATTAGAAACATAATTGCTAAAGCGAACAACGGTAGCTTAAAAAACGCTCCGAATTACGCTTTGTGGGACATTTAATACTTACCATCTCACCTTGATTTCATAAGAATCCAGATTATAAATAGCTAGTTTATGAAAAACTTTTTTTCCCCTCCATCGTTTCCCGCTTTTTCTACAAAAAGGCAGCTAAATGTTTGCGACGTAGCTTAGAGATGATGATGATGATGATGTCTGTTTGCACCAGAGATTATTTTATAAAGCAAGCCATTAACTGTAAATAGTTAACGTTGTAACTTATCACTGTTTTTTTGTGCCGTCTTGAATCCGTCTCGTTGTTGGTTGTTAATCTGACATTGAGCTGGCAGAGGAAGGACTTGCTGACACCTTTTCCTTTTTACTGTTTTTATTTTAGAGTTAAGAACTAGATTTTTTTTTTTTTAATGGTTTATTGTTTTTATTTGGGAGATTTCATCAGTTAGAATCAGAATCAGATTTTAGGAGCTACATTTTTTATTTTGTTTTAACTATTTTATTTATCCCAGTCCAGCTCTTTGCAACAGTATCCACACCCTTTGAATTTTCTCACATTTTGTCACCTTACAAACACAAACTTCAATATGTTTTACTGGGGATTTTATGTGACGCATCACCACAAAGTACTGCAAAATGAAAATATGTAAAAAAAAGTAAAGTACATGATTTCATGGAGATTTCATGGAGCATGTTAGCTGCCTACGGATTTCTTCTTGCATCTGTTCAATAAAGGCCTAAATGTAACTAATTGTGTGAGTTTTGAAGGGAAGTGGTTATGTTTGATTTTTTGGGGGGTTCAGATGAATGCCACACATCTCGTATTTCACTTCCCCTTTTCACATAATGTGACTTTCTGTTGGATTCTCACACACAATCCCAGTAAAATGTATACTTTGTGGGTTTTATGTGGGAAACGTTCAACGCCTGTGGATACTGTTGCAGTGTTTTTGAGTTTTAAAATGTTTTTACACATCAGGCTGGCTCACGCACAGAGAGCCTCTGTGCGTTTTTCTTTTTCTAACAATTACCGCTGCAAGTTTTGTGTTGCACAGTACGTCTCTGTACTCCAAACTTTTTTTTAAGGGCTGATTTGAGATGATCTGTTTGTTTTTGTGCTGATATCCCAGGAGCCGCTCGGCTTCGTGCAAAAATCAAACCGATGTTGCTTCTACTTTCTTTTATTTTTGGTATCAAGCTGTGCAGCAACCAGGATTAGAAATAAAGCAAATTACATTTAACATGAAGTGAAACTGACAGGCTAATAAGTCACAAACTTTCTAGTTTTTACCACAGCTCTTTGTTTGGTTAGCAACGATATAAATCTGTCATTAAAAGCTTTAAATACATGTTTGTCTCTTTTCTTCCAATTAAAGTTGTTTTGTTCTTTTTCCCTTCAGTTGGCGTTGGTTTCCGACTGGCGTCTGGGTTTCATGATGTCCTTCAGTTTCTGTAGAGATGTTTTGCCTTCATGCGTTTCTTTCAGAGGAGCGACCTCTGGCTCCGTGCTGAGCTCCTTCTTGTTTTCCGGAGAGAATGTCTTTTTGATCTTGTCTCCCACTCGACCCAGCCCGTCTCTGTCCTTCTCCTTTTGTCCTTCTGAAGCGTTTGACTCCTTCCTCTCTTTGCCGAGCGAGAGGATCTTCGTCGACTTGGGCGCCTTCTTGTCTCGTGTCAGAGGTATCGAGGCGAACTTCTTCTTGGGCTTCTTGTCCTTCTTCAAGTTCTCCAGGTGAAGTTGCTTCAGAATGCTTTTCTTTTTGCTTTTCTTCCTTTTCTTCTTCGGCAGCGCCCTCTTCAGGTCCTTGAAGGCGTTGCAAAAGGGCGACTTCTTTTTCTTTTTCCAAAAGAAGATTTTTGTCAGGCAGGAGTCGCCCATATCTGTGGAATGAAAAATAAAAAAATCACAGGTAAGTTGGATATAATTTAAATTAAAAAAAAACAAACGCAATGAAATAAACATATCATTGGGATATATCAGCTTGGCCAATTATAATCTCTCTTCACGTCTCGGACTGGACTTTCGTTCGCTCGGATTCCCGCCAAAAGAATTTCAACGAGCCAATCAGCGAATAGAAAACGTTGTGAATGATGACGTCGGCATAGACTAAACAGAACGTGAACAGTTATAAACACAAATGCAGCTAACAATTACAGAACAAATAGTTTCTAATGTTAAAAATCAAATCGGTTGCAGGTATGATTTGAGTAGTTATAGGTTTGAATTTAGTTTGAAGGATTCTATATAAATATTGGAAAATATAATCTGGAAAATATGCTTTTGTTGAAAATGTTTGGAGGTATGAATATATTCACGCTAAAAAAAATAAAACAAAGTTAGCACCATATACAAATTCTGTTTCAACGAGATCAAATAAAACATCCGTTTTGGTTAAAGTAATATTCAGATTATTTAGCTGATGTTAAAAATCAGCTAAATATTCCTCTGGTGTGACATTTCCCACCAGAATATCTTGGTACGGTAAAAATCGTTCTTTAAAGACGATTATTAAATATTTCTTTCGGAGTAAATTTTCGATTAGTTCAATAGCGTCAAGTCGCTAATCGTCACGACCAAACGATTAGCGATTGGGTCAAATTCAAAACCTCAACTGAGACCACGCCTCCAGGAAGCGATAGTGAACTTTTGTAAGAAGCCAGCAGAGTAGGACAAGGGGCTGGTTTCTTTACCGGCCTAATAATATACAGTACAGACCAAAAGTTTGGACACACCTTTTAATTCAATGAGTTTCCTTTATTTTCATGACTATTGACATTGTAGATTCACACTGAAGGCATCAAAACTATGAATAACACATGTGGAAATATGCACTAAACAAAAAAGTGTAAAACAACTGAAAATACCCCTTATATTCTAGTTTCTTCAAAGTAGCAACCTTTTGCTGTGATTACTGCTTTGCACACACTCTGCATTTTCTTGATGAGCTTCAAGAGGTCGTCACCTGAAATGGTTTTCACTTCATAGGTCAACCTGTCCTGTCAGGTTAATAAGTGGGATTTCTTGCCTTATAAATAGTCGTGAAAATAAAGAAAACCCATTGAATTAGAAAGGTGTGTCCAAACTTTTGGTCTGTACTGTATGTATTTGAACTGAAATCGAGAATGTTACAAGAAAAGAGAAATCAAACAACCTTTTTAGATTTTACATAAAGGTAGCTACATGAAGTAAACATTTAAAGCTTGCAACAGAGTGAGACGACTTTCAATGTAAGACTCAATTTACCATCCAAACACAGGAATGGCCGCAGCGTTTGCTTAAACAAAGCAACTTGTTACAGAATGAAACCGACTCACCTCAGTCCGGTCGGCTTCGATCCTCCTGAGATCAGCCTTCACACCTGTCTGAGTCCGTTAATACGCGTATCATCGTCAAGAATCGTTCAAAGATCCGCCCTCTCTGTATCTGATGGAAAGATCGACCACGAGACACCTTGACTTTATTTCCTTGATGGTTCCCGGCTCTGAGAAGAACCGAGAACAAACCGGTTCCTCCACATTCTCCAGAGCTGACGCCGCTTTCTGCTCCAAAGACACGGAGAACAAGTTTGACCTCTAGATGGATGCGCGTCTTGCACATAAAGTCATGTGCAAAACTGCCAAACTGCACTGGAGAAATGTGCTTTGTTGGGATTTTATGGCACGGTGGAATGAAACTGAAATGTTGTCCAGCATTTTTATTTTTTTACAAATAAAAACCTGAAAAGTGACATGCATTTGTGTTAAGGGCCCCTTTACTCTGATGCCAATAAATAATATCACGTTAAACCAGTTGCCTTCAAAAGTACCTGATTAGTGGGCAGAGCTTGTACTTCTCACGATACATTCATCTGTTCGGTTCCGCTTCGTCTTAGAGCCGACATAGGTTTTCCACCAGAAACTTAATAAACACTGAAACAGTTGTTTTGTGTTAATGAAGTTCTGACCCATTTACAGCCATGTGCAGCATACAAAACCTCTCGGGAAAAGAATCTCAGTATTTGTCTATAAACATATAAGGACGTTTTTAAGATTGAAAAGTTTAAAATTTGCTAGAATATTAAATAATTTCCCTGCTGGGATGAATAAAGTAATTCTATTCTATTCTATTCTAGAAAAAAAACCCTGAAATGTTTGGATTAATCTTTTTTTAGTTTTCAAACTCAGATCTTTTCCATGTGCAATGGCCCTAATATGCCGTCGCGGTTCTGTAAAGGTTGGGTGAAGTTTGCTGGAGAACCTTAAACATCATCGTGGATAAAACGGGTCAGAGAAGAAGCTCGCTGTTTAAATGGGATATAATATCATGCTATGCTATTCAACGTTTTGAACATCTCACAGAGCACTGTTTAATCCTTCAGCAAAAAAAAAAATAAAATAAAATCTTGAACTTTTTCACAATCTAATTCACGTGTTTTGAATGGATCTCATAGACTAAAAAATTAAGGCATATTTGAAAAGTGACACCAAAATGTTGTTTTTTTTTATTATTATTCTAAATGTAATAAAGATTCGAAAAGTGTGGCGTTCACCCTTTATAGTAAGTAATTTTAAAGATCTCATCTGATTATGAATCGATTAGAAATCGTAGTGAATCAGGACGATGTGTGTTTGATGAAGGGTGCCCTCTTGTGGAGAGATCGGGATACTGCTACGGGAATCTCCCCAAACGCAAATCTTCAAATTTGTCACCGAGGGCGTTTATGTTTCGTATTTATTAAGAAAGAAACAAAGAAAAAAACAAAAAAAACACAGAAAGGATAAAAAGTGTCCGACTTGACGTCTACAGGTGTCAACGAAGCAAAAATAAAGGATTTGATGCAGATATTGAGCGCAGCTTGCTTTCTGTCAGAGATGTGACGTTTCGGGGGGCGTTTTCAACCATTCAATCATTTTCATTGATTGAAGTGAATCGTTGTCTTTTCCACATGCAGTGATTATTAATAAATTCCAACCGTAAGTGACGTATACCAGCAAATGTATTTAAAACATTTTTAAGCTTCCTGTGTGTGTGAGCCCGTGTTTGCATCACAGGGTCCTCCTTCATTACTCCTCCTCCTCCTCCTCCTCCACCTCATCCTCCTCATCATCATCCTGCTGCTGCTGCTGCTCCTTCTTCCTCCACATCGCAGCCATGGTGGACTCTCCCAGCGCCATGAAGAAAACCTTCACGGTGCCGGAGATCAAGCCGCTTGACAAGTACGACTTCGCCCGGGCCAGGATGTGCGCCAGCGTCCGGTGGCTGCTGTCCAAGTCGTACGGCTCTGCAGGTATAGGCTCCCCCCATCACCGGGGGGGCGCCTCTTGGGGTGGGGCGCTTTAATGACTGATCCCGCTATAAATGGAGCTCTGAGTTGTTGTTGTTGCTGCTGTTGTTGTTCTCCTGGGGGGGAACCGTGAGCATCTTTCCGCTCGGCGTCCTCCTTAGTGAACAAGCCCGGACGGACTGACGCCGCTCCTGCCGCCGCGGCCTACCGGCGTCCCCCTCCTCACTCCCCCCCGTAGATGGGGCGCTGAACTGCTGCGAGGCTTTCACCCAAGTATTAGACGTGAAAATGAGGCTTATCAGGAGGAAATTCCCCCCCCCCCCCCCCCCCCCCCCCCCCCGTGGACCGTGACGCGTGAAGGAGCTGCACGGGCTGCAATGCAACAAAGCCCATTGTGAGACTAGAGTCCGTCCGTCAGCCCCGTGGAGCGGTTTTAATTTATTTCTACCGAGTCAGTCCGAACAGAAGATGCTTTATTTCTGCCCGTCTCCGTTAGGAACCGGGTTTCGTGCGCCGCACACGGCTGTAAATGGGTCACAGCTTCATAATTGTGTCAGTGTTACGCACGCACGCGTGGTTCCTGCGGGAGCGCGTGCTGGTTTACAGTGAAGGTGACACGGTGAGAAAACGGAGTATTTTTTTCTTTCTTTGTTTCTTTGTTTTTAAGGAAACATCTGCTACAAAAGTCAGTCACCATAACGGAAATACAAAAACGTCCATGGAGACACATTTGCGAAATCAGCATTTCGCCGTCATTTGTTCTCCAAAGATGCGCGCGCGCAGACAGAACGCGCAGTCTGCTGCAGCCTCGTCTCGTGCTGCCTTTCTGATGCCTGGGTGACGTTTTTCTTCCTATCGATCAGTAACGTGGCATCGATCCGTCGTTCGTTTTCATTTTAGGCTAATTTATGATCTGTCCAGCCACTGGTCTTACCTGGAATATCGTCGAAAATCTGTTTTTCTTTTCATATTCTTCATTTATTCAAATTGTATTCACTCAATAAATATGAATAGTATAACAAGTAAAAGAAATCATGAATGAACTTTTTATTAGCATAAAAAGAAAATTCAGAAGACTGTTACAAAAATACACAACACAACTGAAGCTAATTCAACACTAACCCTTCATCATAATGACTTTTCAAATGCTCTTAAATGCAGAAACAGATTTAGTTTTTTTTTTACCTCTAAGATTGTCCATACACGGACACCTTTAACTGAAACACACCTTTCTGCCGTTTCTGAATCTAATGTTTTAGTTTAAGATATTAAACGGGCGGTGCTGATGACAAGTTTAATATCACAATAAATTACGACATGAGTTTTTCATATCCCTCGATGTCGATAATTTTGTCGAAATCAATAACTGAAATGTTGCCAAATTTGGGGCATCCCCCTTTTCCTGTTTTATCCACAATTTTCTCTTCACACGGTTATATTTTGTTTATTTTGAAGCAGTTGTGAGTAAAGGCGACAAAATCTGAAGCTGCTGCTGCCCAGGTTACTCAATGGGTTGTTGCTAGGCAACCACAGAAAGAGTTAGTTGATACAGCCAACCTAGCTTAGCTCACTGAGGTCAATATTTCAGTAATCTAAAACTAATAGAAAAATATTTACGCAACCTACTTGCAAACTGTTTGCAGACTGTCTGATGTAAAATTCATGAGCAGTAAATATTGTGCTAGTTATCAGTATTGGAACAAAGAAAGTGAGGCCGTTTCAAGCCTTTAAAATTGTGACGCTTTTGATAGATCAGATAGACTCAAGAAATTGTAGCAGCAGCTGCGTGGGGGGGCCCAATAAAATTTTTTGTCAGGGGGTCCAAGATTCTTGGCAGTGCCCCTGATCATATCCTCAGCATGATGCTACCACCACCACCAGGCCTTATAGTAAGGTTAGTAAGTTAATCCTTGATTGATTCAAACTCTCTGCTTGTCGTACTGATCAAGCAGCATGTCTGACCATGAAAGCTCTTTAGGGTTCACTTGTGAAGGTGACAAATTTTTCTTGTCTTGGCCAGCATGACTTTATTTTGAAAAATCCCACTGCTGTTCCAGTTGTTCTTGGACTTTAATTGCCCAATTTTCTTTCATCAGAGGGCGACAGATTAGTCGCTGGTATTTTGGGTGGATAAGCCTGAAATCTGCACATTATAGAGGCTAAATCTGAGGCTTGACCCAGCTGAGCTTTTCTCTTTCTGGCTTCGTCAGCTTGTGAATTAAAGACGTCCTTCGTTCATCATCGGCTGGTCGTGTCAGGGTCCAAACTCTGCTGCGTAACACGGTGATGTCACTGTGTTTTACACTCTAGTTAGGAAAAACACACACAAAAAAGGACCCGGCTTCTTCTCATGCAAAAACCATTACATTTCAACTGTAAAGGCTTTTATAGGAATCTTTTATTTGATGTAGATAATGGGACTTATCTACAATGGGACAAGTCCAGCATCCTTCTATGCTGGATTTGTGGTGCATAGAAGATAAATACAGCTTCTTCATGTTCGGAGACCTGAGCGGTCTGGAGAAAAGATTGCGTAAATACTCGATCTTTCCTGGTAATCATGGGACTTTTTTCGCGTAATGACGAGATCTTATCTCATTTCCGAGATCCGTAACTCGTTTCTCTCTCCGTAATTATAGTTTCTTTGGCGAAATGCGATGCGCCTCAGCAGAAATGTGCGCTGATGGTGACATTAAAGCACTTCTTCATTTGTGGACCTAAACATGAGAAAAGTAGACTTTCCCACAACATGGAATCTACAAACCAATCCCTGCTGAGATTGAAAACATGTTTGTTTTCCCACGTCTGTGTTTTTTGTGCAGTGCCTCAAAATGTAACTTATTTCTTGTTAGTGTTGTTTACATCATGGCCCGTGCTCTGCAGTCCCGTCTCACTGCCTCAGCCCTGATCGGGACAAATGGCTGCACGGTTTCCATGGCGACCAAAGGCCCCTTTTTGCCCGTGGAGCAGCAGAAAGAGCAAGACAGCATCCCCCCCCCGCCTCCGCTCAGCGGATCGTGTCACTCGGCTGTAAAGTCCTGCTGATGAAGGGCCGCGGTCAGAGGATGAGGGGAAGGCGGGGCTTACACGAGGAAACGCCACGCAAATCAGGAGAGATCAAATCACGTCTTGGCCTCGTTAGATGTCACATTCAGACACAAAACAGCAGCTGCTTTGGAAGAGCTGCAGAGTCTTGAGATTTTGTTTCCTTCCAGTTTTAAGGATCATCCAGAACAAGGAATGTGGGTCATGAAATGATCCACTCACACTGGTCTGAGATGACTGCTCTCTCTCTATGCCAGAGTTGAGCTGTTCATGCACATGATGACATTATCCTCTCCTGACTTTACCGTCACCTAATTCCCACTGTCAGGAAAATCGCCTCTGGCTTTTTTCCAGAACTTACTGTGGGTTTTTTTTTAATCTTTCCTTCTCTTTTCTTTTCTCTCCTTCCACATCACCCAGCGCAGCAAGGCTGCAGTTTCAAGTGCTCCAACCTGCAGCAGAGCCTCACCAGGGATTTCCTTATCAGAGGACAATGCAGAGCTGACCTTTTTTTTCTTTCTTCTTCTTACATCTCATATCTGCAGAAAGGTCAAACATTTCCTCTATCTGCACCAAATTACTGCGCGTAAAATCATAGATAAGTACCTTTATTCTAAACAGCTGTAATGAAGATTTTTATCATTTTTAATGAACTCGTTCAAATTTTTTATGCTATCTTTCATTTTTCAGGCACAAAGAGTATTGCTCTCCTTAGTAGCCATGATGTCATCACTGTTCAGCTTCAGCCTTACTTATCGGTTAGCTAACAAGGACAAAACAGGAGGTCTCTTTATGTACTTGGCACATTTTAGAGTGAAATATAACATATATAAACTGACATAGATCTTAATACATCAACAAATCACCTCTTTTGTAGAAATGTATATTCAGAATGAGTTTCTATTAGTTTACGTGTCCACAGTTCCTTCGCTATTATTGAGCCAATGATGATATTTCATTGTTTCTCTGTAGGAACCAGCAAATTAAATTTGTTTCACCTAAAACATGCTTTAACAACCACCCCCCAAAAAAATTAGAAGACCTTCCATCATTTCCCGTCTCTAAAGGCACTGTATGGTAAACAGCCTGAATTTACATCGTACTTTTTAAAGTCATCGCGATCACTCAAATATTTCCTTGGACGTGTTTTACAAAGCCGAAACGTTCAGCCTATTCAAGAAAATATTCTTGTGTCGCATCAGCTGTCTTGTTTTTCGCCATTAACTAAAACAACTCAGTGAACCTCCTCTATAGTCTTCAATGCAAGTATTCATAGTTCTTGAACTTTTCCATATTTTTGTCACTTTACAGCCACAGACATACATACAGTATATTTCAATGGAATTTTATGTGGAAAAACCAACAGAAAGTGCTGTAAAACTGTGAAGCGAAAAATAAATTATTTTTTACATTTTTTTTTAGTTTTTTACTAATAACAAAACAAAAACACCTTCCCCATTTTGCTGAGTTGCCTTCACATGTTGCCTGACCACTTGTGTGTAACCTAATCTCAGTACAAATACTGAAAAGTCCAAGGCTAATGAATACCTTTGCAAGCCCCTGTAGATGAGTTTCTTGATCATCTTCTGATTAAGGATCCTAAATCTGACTAGAAGTTTGGTCTATTTCAAAGTTGTGCGTCCAGACGGACTGTCTGACTCCAGGTTCTCTTTACTTTGCCAGAAAACGTCCCCGTGGAGCTCCGGGAGCCGCTGTACAGGGACCAGTACGAAGAAGAGCACCTGAAGCCGTCCGTCGCCAAGCTGCTCCTCTCCCCAGAGATCTACTGTCGAACTCAGGCCCTGCTGGCTCAGGGGAACAAGGGCCCCGCTCCGGCGCCACAGGAGCCCCCGGCCGACAACTCGGCTCTGCTGCAGTTCCTCACCAAGAAAGGGTTCTGCCCGAAGGTGCAGGAGGCCGACGTCACCGAGGGGGACCTGAGCAAGAACCCCATCAACACGGTGAGTCTGAGTGTGCTAGGTCTCCAGAGAAGGGCAATGAAAAGAAGGAAGTGTTGAATATATATTTATATTTACGTAAGCATTTACTGTTATAACATGAACTGTGTCAAAGTCAGCGTGTAACTTTGCATAATATACCAGGGATGCGCGATATATCGGCACCAACATCGGTGTCGGACGATATTAGTTATTTTTTAACATAGCGTTATTGGTCCGATCAATAAAGCTGCAATCAATATTTATTTCCACCATGTGTCCCTTTGTTTCTGGAGGGGAGTGAAAGAGGATGATCATGTGATGTTTGTTTGGTCGTGTGACGGTCCACGCATAGAATATCGGTAAATATCGGTTAGCAATACTAATATCGGATATTGATATTGCCGCAAATGTTTATATCGGTGCATCCTCACATTATGCTGCGATAGTACAAAGAAAACATATCTGCATTGCTTTCACAAATCAAAAGTGATCAACAAAATTTGGCAAAATAACAAAAATAAACCTTCAATTGAAAGTGAAAATGATTTCTACAAAATAAGGGCATTTAATTCAAAACACGTAACATGAAATGAGTGACTGAATAAATATTCTCTCTTCTCCTAATCCACATCTAGTGAAGGGAATCACTTATGTAAAATATTTTTATTTAATCATCATCCTGTAGAAATAAGTTTTCACTTTGACATTGAGGGGCTTTATGGCATTAAAATTTTGTTGATCATCAGCGATTTGAAAAAACAGTAAAAACCAAGAACATCGATCCGTTTGCTGCCAGTGTTGGATCCGTTTTCCCTTGGTACTGATCAGACTGTCGTGCGTCTGATCGATGCAGAAAGCGCATCTGGCCCTCATCGACTCGCTGATGTCACTGTCCGCCAAAGAGACGACCGAGCAGGTCAAGATGGCGGCCGAGGCGGAGCAGATCGGCGTTGGGGCGCCGTGGGAGAACGCTCTGCTGTTCTGGGTCAACCGGGTGAGGTTCCAGTACCGACCAGAGTTCTGGTTTCTGTCTGGTTTTCTCAAAGTTTATATTGGTGATCACAATTTTAAGAGCATTTGTTTCAGTCAGTAAAGAGACAGTAGTTTTATATGAAAAAATGAAGAAGACACAATATCTCAGTCAAAGAAATATTTAAATTATTTTACTACAAAAAAAAGAAAAGAAAATGGACAGTTTTCTGTTAGGCTTCATCAAATGTACTTTAAAAAAATAAACTTTTGGCACAGGTAAATGTTCATGACACTATAGAAGCCCATTTCTGTCATAAAAGAAAAAAGTAAAAGTCAGACATCAAGTCATAATTCTGAGTTTTTACGTCGTAATTATGAGTTTTAGCATCATCATTATGAGTTTTAAAGTCATACTTACAGGAATAAAAGTCATAATTATGAAATTTAAAGTTATAATTTCAACTTTCAAAGTCATAATTATTGGACAGAAAGTCACGATGTTTCTCAAAGAAGGCTTGCTCCAGTACCTCATAATTATGACTTTAACAGTTGCAATTATGACTTTGTATCTCACACTTACTACGTCATATCTCAAAATTATGACTTTGAATCTCATAGTTATGACTTTAAAAGTCGAAATTATGACTTTTTATCTCATAATTATGATGTTATATCTTATAATTTTGACTTTAAATCTCATAAATATGACTTTGAAAGTCAACATTATGAGTTTATATCTCATACTTTAAAACGAGTTGATCATAAAAGCCCAGCCGGTAACAGGTGATGTGTAAGGAAGCCTGTAGTTGATTCCCCGATTGATTTTGCATTAATCCCTCATCCTCTGAAAGCACATGGCGACAGTGGAAAAGAATGTTGACAAATAGATGGATGGATTTAAGGAATGCTTTTCTTATTTCGGTAATAACTTTGTGTTTGTTTCTCATGTGTTCTGCACTTTCAGTTGAACCAGAAGTTAAGAGAAAGCACAGAGGAAGAGGAGCTTCCCAAGTCACAAACATGCACCGACCTGCAGCCTGTTCAAGAATCGGTAAAAAATAAAAAAAATAAAATACATTTTTAAAACGCATGTTCACAGATCCGTCACATGATACCTTCACTGGCCTTCATCTGCTAACCTCAACCATCACCAAACATTGTTCTAACCACAATGTAGCTGCGTTTCCATTACAAATGTGTGCAAAACTTTGCAAATATTCTGCTAACGTCGAAAAAACACAAATTCGCAATTGTGGTGTTTCCATTAAGTAAGAAAACGCAAATAAAATCACAAATGAATAAGTTTCTTTAAGTGATAAATCGTTAAAAAAAAACAAAAAACATAATGCGCCAGCCATCATTCTCCTGTCACTTCCTTTTTGTCGTCTTCTTCACGGTTTGCGCCAACGGCAACATCCGGTTGTTGATCACGTGACTTGTGCGATTGGGGGGAAAACAAATGTTTCCATTGCAGTTTTACGGAAAAAAAAACCAAACACTTCACCCTAGCGCCAGAACTTATAAAGAAAACTTTTTATTTTTTTAATTGCCGTGTTTTCATTAAATTCGGTTTTGAAACATCAGGCGGTCGATGGAAACGCAGCTTGTGTCGTCTAACGGCTAACACCGCGCCTAAAACCATAGCTAAAGATCCTTACTGCTGCTAATTGCTAACATTTAGCGACGTCGCAGCTTCTAACAGCGGCTTCGGCCTGCTTGTGTCTTTTCTCTCTCTGTGTCTTTCTTTGCTTCCCTTCAGTGTCAGTCCAACCGCTGGTACTGGAAACTGGTCCCCGTAAGTGTCCTCCTCCTCTCTTGTCCTGTTCGTGTCTCTAAAACTGTCTTTGTCTGCTGTGGCTGACCTTACTGTGCCTGCTGCAAATGTCGCACATATTTCTTATGTGTCCTCCTGGGAAATAGTTTTTTTTTTTTTATTGATTGATTTATTTTTTGTGAAGGATCATTACGGTGAAAACATCCTCTGAGGAGTTAAAGGGAGCATTTGTTTGTGTTACGTGACTTGTAGGCGCTTCTTGTTACAAATGTTTCTGATGTTTCTGATGTCTCCGTTCAATCATCGGATTAAGTGAGTGGAGGGAGAGAATGGGGGTGTTAGAAAGAGAAGGTGGAGGTGAAATGCAAAAGTAGTCATGCCCGCTGAACTCTTCCACATTTGTCACATTACAAACACAAACATCACTGTATTTTTATTTTTATTTTTTAGCGGTTTTATGTAATAGACCAACACAAATGGTTCATAATTGGAAGAAAATGCTAAAAAAAAAAAAAAAATTCTCAAACATTTTTACAAGTGGAAATAAAAATAAATTTTAAAACACTTCATTGAACAACTTCTTAATTCAATACCATTTACCAGCCCTGCACATTTAGAAAGTAACATTTTTGCACATTCAGAAAGATTTTTATTTTGAAGACTTTTCCACAAATTCTTGACTGGATTTAGATCTGCATGTTTTTAGCCACTCTGGTTTAGCTCTGGGTGTGTGTGTGTGTGTGTGTGTGTGTGTGTGTGTGTGTGTGTGTGTGTGTGTGTGTGTGCGTGTGTGCGTGTGTGTGTGTGTGTGTGTGTGCGTGCGTGCGTGTGTGTGTGTGTGTGTGTGTGTGTGTTTAGGCTCGTTTTTCTCTCTAATGAGTTTTCTTTTAGTTTTGTCCTTTATTTAGTTCCACCCAGTTTTCCCCCACATACAGTTTTGTATACAAGCCAAAAAGTCCGAGAAACTTCTTTGAGGTTGTTTACTAATGTTCTCTAGCAAACCTTCAGAGGATTGCAGTGTTTGTAGTTAGATGAAATTACTAGAGGTGTGTGATGCTGCATATTTTGAGATAAATTAATACAGGACCAGTATCGCCAATACTGATACTTTTTACTGATGCCAATACTCTTTATTCAAGTATAATATGTCATGATATTTCTGATCTTTATGTACTTTTGTGTTGTTGTTTGTTTTTTTGTTAACATCTATCACAGAGTTTATAGATGTCTTATACACACTTATATAAACAGAAACAATAAAACAAAACATATTTGTGTGCAACTTCTCCTGCATAAACAAAGTGCAAAAAATGATCATTTAAGAACAAATCAAAACAAAACTTTTTTTTTTCCTTTTGAGGTATAGAGTTGAAAAATGACTATGCTAAAAATAAAATAGAATTTCAAGAGGGACTCTGAAACTAAAGTATTGATCTTATCATGCTAGTATCAATCCGATACTGACACCGAACTTAAAACTTAAAACTATAAATCTGCCCACCTCTAAAAATTACACACAGGTGAAATCTAGTTGCCAGTCAGGAGACATCAGAAGGCAGCTGGTTGTACTGGTTTTGTTTGGGGGAATCAGACTAAAGTGGGTCGTACTGGTAGGTATCTTTTCAGATTTTTATTTGTCCAAAAAATTCAAAACCCTTGAATCATTTTGCCTCAGCTTTACAAATATATCCCACATCGTATTGGCCTCCATCACTGGCCAAATGTGATTATGATGTGACAAAATGTGTAAAAGCTCAAAAGGTCTGAATATTTTCACGTGGCCCAGTACCTCCCTCTTTTCTTCTCTCCTCCTCCGCCTTCAGGAGGTTTCCATAGTGACCGGCCCCCTTGTCATTTATGCCTGTTTCCCTCTCTCTGCCATCCCTCCCCATCCAGCATGCTATCGCTTTTTGTTTGAAGGAGTCGGGGAATAAGCCTCCTGTGGTAACGTATTACACCTCGCTCTTCTCTCACTGCCATCCGACTGACCCACCGATCCATCGCCACACCACTCACCTTCGACCCGACTGACTGACCTCTACGGTGGCCCTGAAGTGCAAACGACGTCAACGAACCACTAAACACGACTGCACATTTAAAAACACAACCAGATCTCCAAAAACACAACAACATTAACTAAGCACAAGCACAAATTAAGAAAACACAACGACATTAGAGAAACAGAAGAGACTGGACGACTCCACTTCTGTCTTTAGAACCATAAAATAATCTTTGTTTAGATAGACGGGAAGTCAGTCACAGCGCTATGTTTTGGCCAAACTGCAAAAAAAAAAAAAAAACAAGGCTGAGCTTCATAGTATGTCCTTACTCAAAATATTCTTGGATAGCTGTGGCTACGTTAGCATTCATATTTTCAACAGACACGCTAAAACCAGAACAACTACTGGTTCTGAAGCCAAAAGTAGTGTCATCCAATCAGCGATGTCTGAGGTTTCCTATTTTGCTCTACCATTTTGCTAATGTCGTTGTGTTTTGTAGTTTGTAATTGTACTCAGCTAAATTTGTTATATTTTTGAGTAGGTCGTATCTTTAAATTTGTAGTTGTGTTTAGCAAACTGTTGAAGCGGTTTGCACTTCAGGGCCACCGTAGGATTTCGCACTAACAGCCGCTCCAACCCCGAGGTTGGACGATTGGGATCTAAATCATCTGCTTTCAGCACAGCTCACTCCCACTCATGTTTCTGTGTTAGAAAGCCGTGCTAAAGGAGGCAGATCGTCGATGTTTGATGATGGAACATCTTCAACCTCCTCCAACAATGCGGCAGAAGTTACAGTCAATGCACTCAGAGTCATGCAACATCTTCCCCCCCCCCTCCCGTTTGTCTCACCTGGACAATAAACCATCTCAGCAGTAACATTCACGTCTTTTTAATTTAATCTCAAAGACTTTAAACTACCAGAAGTGGTCCAACTTTTCTGTTTTCGTTGCATGGACGCTGGATAACAAATTCTTGTTTTTCACGCACATTTTTCTAACCAAGGCTGTTTTCATGACCGTTTCTTTTCACGATTGAGCTTTGCCCGGCAGCCATTTGGTTGGTGTACGTGTGTGTATGTTTGTATTTATTAAATGCGGCTTGTGCTTTGTTTGTGTGGGATTTTCTTCTCACTGCAAATTGCCTGGCTTCACAGTTCGAGTCATTGCTTTTGGTTCTCATGCGATGGAAGGCTGGTGCTGGCTGGTTCATGTCTACAGGGTTCCTACCTTCAATTCCTACACGGCCAACAGTCTAAGCTAAAGTATTCTTAACTCCGCACATTTTCAGAGTTCTCTGTTTTCCTGGAAATAACTTTAAACAAATTCCAAACTCTCCCAGACTGCATGGGAACCCTGTAGTTTATTTTGTTTGCTTCTTTTAAGCCTACTTCAAAGTTGCACTTGTGCTCAACACAACTGATTCCTGTCCTCTCTGAGTTCATCTTTCTTTATTCTTCCTTTGTCTCTGTTTGGGGAGCTCTTCCTTTTTTAGCTCCCTGTCCAAACATCTTTTGCTGTTCTGTCTTGTTTTCCTCTAGATTCGCTATAGAAAGGACAAAGTGCAGTCCAAGCTGACTCCCACTTTCCCTTTGGTTTCTGCGGTCAAAGATCTGTCTAATGGCTGCGCCATAGCTGCTGTTCTACACTACTACTGCCCCAGCCTGCTACCTCTAGAGGGTACTAACAAGAACATACACCGCAGTCAAAAATCAAAAATAAGAGACTCGATCATGGTTTCTTGCAGTAACATAATCTTACAAGGATTATATGAAAAGGAAAAAAATAACATGTTGGAAAATCTGCTTCTTTTGGCCAAACATCAAACTAAGAAAGACAAGAAAACATACCGTTCAACTAAAGCTTATGTGTTTATTTAAGTCAAGCATTGACAACAGAAAAATGCATATTGGCCAACATCTGATCATGTACACACCGCAAAAAGGCAAAATTATTTAAAGTACTATTGGTCTAAATTCTAGTGCAAAGGTCTTTGTACACTTGAAATAAGACAAAATTAACTTATAAGTAACTTTCCAGCAAGATATAGAAACTTGTTTTAAGTCAATAATTCCTTAATGTTGTTGAAAAAGGACTTGTTCTGCTGGTAGATTATTCCACTTACTACATGGATGAAATATTATGTTACATCTGCCAGTGGAACTAGTAGTTTTTCATCAATATTAAAGAATTATTTACTTAAAGCAAATTCCTATATCTAGCTGAAAAGTTACTTGTTAGTTTTGTCTTATTTCAAGTGTACCAGGGTATTTCCACTAGAAACCAGACAAAAAAATTACTCTAAGTTTTTGTTTTTGTCAAAGTAGTAATGGAAAGGTTTAAAACATTTAGAAATTCAACAGAATCCATGAATCACCACCATAAAGCACACTTTCATGTGTTGCTGTCTGCTCTGGTTCCAGATGTTTGTCTGAAGGACACCATGTCTGTGGCCGACAGCGTCTACAACCTACAGCTGATCAAGGAGTTTTGTGAGAGCAACTTACAGAGCTGCTGCCCCCTGGCTGTGGAGGACCTGCTGTACGCTCCACCAGCTCTGCATGTAGGCATACAGATCTGTCACAGTGATGCTGATATTGCTAGATATCAAATATAAAGCACCCTGCAAAGATCTTGTGTCATCTGCTATTTCTAATTATTTTGTTGCTAAGCTAGCTCTCTTTTCGTTTCTATGCTAGTTTCTGAGCTAGCAAAGCCAGACTTTCCTTTAATCATTTAAAGAGGTATTGCTGTCTTTCATAATTTTCTTCTGTTTCCACATTTTGGACTTTGGGTGCCTTTCCGCTTATTCCTAGCAGCTGGCTATTTCTGTGTGGAATCTATTAATAAATGACAAAGTGGACAAGTGGAGGGCTAAGTAGACATCAAAGTATAAAGAAATGCTGGTCTAAAATGTTTGCACAGTGCTTTATAGATGAAAAAAGTGTAGATGTTCTCAAGTATATGTTTGTATGTACAAAAAGCCTCTTGGAGAACAACAGTCGGGTGGGATGTGGTCGACTTATTGCTTTTCAGACGCACCGGGATGGAGAAGGAATGATCACTTAGCGACCGCTAGTTAGCAATCGACATGAGACCTTAGCAACGGATTTAGTGGGAATGCTTTTTGTTGTGGTCTTTGGATAATGTCAATCAGCAATATTTATCATTTAGACTGACAGTATTGTAATAAATGGCAGTGTAACTATTTATTCCCCTGCAGCTGAATATGATGAGCTTCATCGCAGAGCTGCTGGACTGGTTTGAGGTGAAGAAGCCTGATTTTGTGAAGCCCATCCAAACCATTGACCTCACAGGTTAGTGCCTCCACCACGCTTCATTTGCTTCTATCATGGCTATGTGCGTGTTTCGGTAACACACATCCTGTATTTGCATGTGTATCTTCTAGATGTCTCAGGATTGCTTGACTGTACAAGTCCTGTCATTGGGAACAGCAACAGGTACCAGCTTCCTGTTAGACACACTTGATGCATTTGATATTGGAAACCATTTAATTGCAAAAATCATTTGCAATTGATAAAAACATAGAAGCGATTGTTATTCTAAAATGGCGGAAAACTAGAAGATACAATTGTATTAGAAACGCACTTCTGCTGTCGTTTGGTGAGACGTCCATTGTTAAACCAAAAGCTGCAGTGAATGCTGTTTTACCTCAAATGAGGGAACAAAAAGTCAATGGGAGGTCCTTCGTCTTCTATTTCTCTCAAGGCATTTCAGGTGCGAACGTATAACCGAGACTTTAGACTTCTCACATTTTGACATCCATGGCTTTCATTTGCATAGACAGATTTTACAAGAACATTTGGAGCAACCTGAAAAGAGTGTTTCGTAGATTAAGGTTCAAATCTTAGGTGTGAGTGAAGTCGCCTTTGTGCTTAAAGGCAGTCAATGTAGAGGGATGATATTAAACTTTCTTTTCTGTTTCAGGTTATTTAAGAGATGTTTTTTATGTTTGCTTGCTGTCTGTAAATTTGTTAAACGTAAACACTCAGAAATGCTAAAACCGAAATAATGGAATGTCTCTAACTCTCTCATTTCTCTGGTAGTGGTTCTCCATCGTTCATCTTCAAACAGCCTTTTGTGCCCATCTCCTCCCCAGTGTCTCCAGGTATGATAAGCTACACTTTGCATCCCAGCAGCATTGTACACTTTCTTACACTTTCATTGATTGTGTTTAACAACCCTTCGCAGAAAACAAGAGCTGGACAAAGAAACAAATCAGGTAGGTAAACACGAAAGCTTCTTTTTTTATTATTATTGTAAATGTGTCATATTCGTATTTTAATTTCTTTACTCTTCTTATGTTGGCTTTTGTGGTTTCTGCTTCTCAAACGCTCGTTGGCATCCATCTTTGTGTCGTCACCCACCCCTCCGCAGTCGTCCTCTGTCAGCAGTGACTTTCAGCATCCCATTCGGCCTGGACAGTGATGTTGACATTGTCATGGGAAACCCAATAGATTCTGTCTTTCGCTCTGTCAGCACCGACAACCTCGCCACGGGCATCCCGGCTCTGAGCGCAGTGGCAGCAGGGATGACTCGCGTCCCCTTCAGCCCTCCGGAGGACTTGAGCCACCTGGTCAGCGCCTCTGCCCCATCACAGCGTTCCTCCTGGGTGCCCTATGCACAAACGGCACCGTTGGGAGAGCTGCCGACCATCGAGGAGGCCCGGCAGGTGGTTCACATACCCGGTGGCAAAGATAGAAAGAAGGGAAGATCGACTGAGAAGAGTGGACGCGATGGGATTACAAGCCGGCCGGAGCCAAGGCTGTGTCCAGAGGGAGCTCCTGCAGGGTTCTTTCTGCACTCCGCTGAAGAGGACGGTCCCCTGCTCAGCAGCTCGGCTCCTTGTCGCTCTGGCGTCCAGCACCGACCGGTCAGAGGGGATGCTGGGAGTGCTGAACGACAAGGTCGGAGAGAGAGATCAAGAAAGCACTCTGATATGTCGCGTGACGATGACTCCGTCTTGAGAGATGGCAGCATTGACTCATCCGAAGCATCGGATGACGCTCCCAGAAACGCCCCCGGGAATATTCGGCCGTCTGCCGGCAGGGAGAGTCACAGCAACAGCAGCCCACGCATGACGAGCTTCGCCGAGCGCCGAGACAACAGACGGAGACACCCCGCCACTCCCGGGGAAGAGTTGACTTCCGCTCCGACCCCAACGACCCCAACCCAAGGCACTCCATACACTCCCTCCACGCCAGTGTCCAGTCAGCAGGGGAGTCCGGGGCTCAGAGGGCCAGAGCCGGGCTCTGAAGCCTGGGAGCTGGGTGCCCGGCTTGAAGAGAAGCGCAAAAATATCGAGGCCCAAAAGAGACGCATCGAAGCTATTTTTGCAAGGCACAGGCAGAGACTTGGAAAAAATGCTTTCCTTCAGCTGAAAAGAGAGCAAGGCGAGGGGGGAGTGGAGGGCGCAGAGGAGGATGGCTTGACCCTGGAGGAGCGTCTGACTCGAATGGAGGAGCAACTGAAACAGGAGGAGGAGAAGGAGACGGAGAAAGACAAGCCGCCTGTTTCCAACCCTCCTCGTTTGGAGAAACAGGTCACCTTCTCCGTGGACAGTAAGAAAGCAGACGAGAAAGAAAAAGGAGCTGAGGTGGAAGAAAAAAAAGGCGCAGAGAAAGGAGGGGAAGGTGTCATCGTGGAATACAATGAGGTGGTGCAGAAGTTGAGTGAAGCCCTGCAGTCTCTCCAAAAGGACATGCAGAAACTTACGGAACAGCAGCAGCAGCTCATGAGCAGCCAAAGACCTAGGAATATGCCCAAAACCACCCCACGAAGTAGTTCCAAAACTCCTCCTCACACACCAACAAAGACACCACCAAGAACACCGACCAGGACTCCCTCCAGGAGCGCCACTAAGGCCTGGGTGATCCCTGCCGCTTCCAACACCCCACCCTTGCCATCCCGCCGCTCCCACCTTCCTTCCTCCTCCGCCTCTCCCAAAGCGGTCATCTCCAGCTCATGCCCAGCTCCTCGAACTAAGCTCCACTCCTCCTCCTCCTCTCCTCGCAGCCCCAAACACAGCACCCGTTCCCACCACAACCAGCCCCACCCACGGCCCTCTGAGCTCAAGTTCCCTCCGCTCAACCGCGTTTTGACGCCAACCCAGAACGTGGACACCATCCCGCACCTGCGCCGTGTCTCTCCCAGCAAGTGTCAAGTCCAGACATCGTCTTCCTTCCGCATCGGCGGACCTCGGACCCCTCAGGAGCCTCCTCAGCCCATTCAGCCGCCGCCGCTGCCTGACGAGAGCACCTCAGACACGGGCTCGAGTGAGACGCCCACCCAGTTCAGCCTGGAGCTGGAACAGGAGGACTCGGAGTCCGTCGGGGCACTGCCGGTCTTGGCTCAGTTCAGACAAGAGAGGCCGAGGGCCGCCGGAGGCAGCAGCTCCGGCGCTCCTTCTGAGTGCTCGTTTGAGAGTGACACGCTGTCCCTTTCTGCTGCGTTCAGCGCAGGAGGTGAAGGAGAAAGAGACGACGGCCCTAGGCAGCCCTGCAGCCTGATTGAGGTGTCTCTGTCATCTGTTGGAGGGCCAGAAGGGGGCAGCGACGAACCGACTGATGAGGGCCAGGAGTTTTCCTCTGATTCCATGAGTGACCACACAGAATCTGCTGCCGAGGCTGCAAGAGGACCAGTTCCTCAACAGCAAGACGCAACAAACCCACTTAATCGAGCAGCAGAGGGCAGCGATGGGCCAGAAGCTCAAACAGAACCAGCAGGGGAGCACAGCGGATCCACCGAGGCAGCAGAACCAGGTGGGGAAAAGAAAGAAGAACATGGGACAAGAGGAGGAGTCGGGTTCTTCTTCAAGGTTAGTGTTTAAAAATGCTGCACAGCAACAAAATCACAGCAGTTCAGCATATCGGAAACTCAGGAACAAATGTAGTTTTCTAAAACTCTCTGCTTTCCAGTGTTTCCCTGGGTTCCTGTTTACTCGCTACATGCACAGAGTTTGATTAGATATTTTCCAAGCATGAATAAGAACGGAAAAACAAAATGTAGAATTTGTAGTTCCCCATTTTATAAAGCATGTGGTAGACCAACGCAGACTGATTCAGAACTATAAAGTAGAAGGAAAATTAAACTTGACTTTCAACGTTTTATTTTACAAATAAAAGTCTGAAAAGATACTGTTGGCTAAAATCCAGTGCAACCAACTAGTGACTAATTTAATCTCAGTATAAAGAAAGCTATTTAATTCAATTCAGTTATTTTTATATAGCACCATTTCACAATAAGTGTCGCCTCGAGGCACTTAGCAAAAAAAGTCATTTCAGTTCAATCACACATGCATTCCAGTTGATCCTAATTATCAAAGAGTGCATTAAGCTCAATTAATTATTAAAACTACAAAGTACTTCTCAGTGCAGACGGTTGTAAATGGCCTAATATAAGAGGACTGTTGTGATGATGTGCAGAAAGCAGGGAGCAGGAAAGAGCAGGAGCTTCTTAAAGAGACAGAGGCCCAGTTTCAAGGCGACAAATTTCAAAATCAAGTTTCTTTGAAGTCATATTTGACATATGTAACATTTTTACAATGATTGAAAGTAACTTAGTTACTTGATTGTAGTATAAAATGGCACTAGGAGCCTAGAAAATACATTATACCGCCCCTTCAAGGTTCCTGGTTTTCTGTTAAAGTTTTTTGCATTTTGCCCGTTTTAGGACTTTGCCAATTATGTGGATGATGGCGCATTTGTGTGTTTGCAGGAGGATGTGCACAGTGAAGGGGAGATGGCTCAGCGGAGAGCTCTGCTGTTAGAAAGACAACAGAAGAGAGCAGAGGAGCTGAAACGGAGGAGACAATGGCCTGAGCAGGAGAGAGAAAACAGGTGGATCCTGTGCAGACCTATTATATAACGCTTAAAGTCAAGCTGCTAACGTAACGTAAACCTTCCTCCTTCTGGTCCTCAGACCAACATCCTCTGAAAGGAGAGCGGCGTCGCCCTCCAACACCTCGCCGTCCCCCACCCCTCCTGCCACCCCCGCACGCCGCGGCGACTTCACACGAGGGGAGTACGAGCGGCGACAGCAGCTGAGGATCATGGAGGACCTGGACAAAGTCCTGAAGCAGAAAACGACCAACCACCCGGGTCGAACGGCCACGAAGAAAACCCGCTCACGGCCTCGCAGCATGACCCGGGAGGAAACCAAGCTGTCTCTGAGTCCAGCCAAAGGGGCTACTGGTAAAATAAGAAAGAAGAAGAAGGAGGGAAAAAAACGAGGTAGCGGCGTGTGTCAGTCGTTGGAACTGACTGAACTTTTGCTTCCTCAGGTTCTCAGCTGACGAAGGTCTACTCACACTCCTCGCTAAACCTTGCAGCTGCAGATGAGCCTGGAAACAACGGCGACTCCGCAAAGAAAGCCCAGAGGTACGCCGCCGCGTTGGACAGTGCTTTACGCCTTTTCCTCAAAATAAGACCCAACGTTCTAAAGTCTCTATTTCAAGCAAAAAAAAATAGAAATGTTGATTTTTCATCTTTCTTTCTTTTTTTACTCATACTTTAGAAATTCGGAAATTTAATTCTTGGAATTTTATTGGATAGGAAATGTGCATATCATTGCTGCCAACAGGGCCACAGACTGTCACAGCTTGTAAAATCTTGGCTAAGAATATCTCTGAAATTTACCGTATAAAATTATTCCAAAAGGAAGTGCATAAAAATGTATTTTGGTACTTTTGAAAATTTTCAAAACTTTCCACGTTTTTTTTCTAGAAAATCCCTGAATTTTTTGCTGTAAATTTTCTCCTTCTCTTTGTTCTATCAACAATGGTCCCAACACATCATTTCCAATAATGCTGTAAATACATCAGATTTAGCAAAATGCTACTTTCCATATTCAATGATGAGGGAACATTTGCAGCTGAGGCCCCCCGGGTCTCGTCCCTCCAGATGAACCGGGTCGTGTAATGAGACGAAGGCTCAGCGTTCTGCTGTTTGTCTTCTCTCCAGCAGCCGTGTTGGTTCACCTTCGCCATGTGTGACGCCAAGCAGACCCATCAATCAGAACGGCGACAGAGACTGGGAGTCTGGTTCCAATGGGACCTCGCCTGCCCCAGAATACACAGGTACAGCGCTAAACGGTGCAGACATGCATTCAGTGTTGTAAGAAATATTAGCACCACGTCAGAGTCTCCTGCTGAATAACTAACAAATCAAGTCTGGTAAATGTGAGTCGCTTTCCTTCCGAGGGAACAAGTCCTGTCGTTTCTATTGGTCGGTTCTGTTGTTGATCAAGTCAGACATAGAGTAGATATCACCTGAAGATGTTGATAAAGTCGTCTACCTTTCCCACCTGAACGTAAATC
This sequence comes from Xiphophorus maculatus, assembly GCF_002775205.1. Taxonomy (NCBI): domain Eukaryota; kingdom Metazoa; phylum Chordata; class Actinopteri; order Cyprinodontiformes; family Poeciliidae; genus Xiphophorus; species Xiphophorus maculatus. Next base: position 26,051,235 of record NC_036447.1, on the reverse strand, counting down.
TATAAAATAATAAACTGACGTGACATCAGTTGTTGAGGCTAGCAGTAAAGTACAAACAAAATACTCCTACTGATAAGAATAAAAGGAAAAACTGAAGATAATCACAAAATTCTTTTAAGACATTCAAATTTTAGATGAAGGTAATAGTCATATTTAAGAATTTATCATCATTTAAGGATAGTTGTTAGCCAGACATTCACTTACAAGTGTGATTAAAGCTTCATCTTCATGAGCCATGTGCAGACCTGGCTGAACTGATAAGTGATTAAAAGGGCAATATTATATTCTCCAGCCACACAATGCAATTTTACAGCACAATCAAGAGCTGGAGTATGTTAGCTTCAGTTGTTAAAAAAATGCTATCAAATGTAACTTAAATGAAATGTTCCTCTGTAGTTTAACACCTTAAAATTAGTCCTCTGTCACTTTAAAATCTCCTGCTCTTTCTGAAACTCCGCCTTCAGGAAGTCATCACAATGTTTTTGCCAGCGTTGCTCTGAGGAGTCGTTCGTATACTGAGCTCAGCAGACGTTCCACCCGGTGTTCGCTAATTGCTGCTGGCTAGTCTGAAGGAGCTGAGTGGGGGAGTTGAGGAGGAGTGGTGCGCTGTGAGGCGGAGCTAGGTCCGCCCAGGCGTTTTGGACGGCTGAATGGTTACCGTGGGAGATTAAAGGATTTCTCAAAAATGCATGAAAGAATCAAATTAACAGTCCAGTTATGGTTTTGATGACGAAATAACATCATTACATGATGCAAACCTCAAGAAAAGTTGATTTTACACAACACTGCCCGTTTAAAAATAAACACAATTGCAAGTTTGTCTAAACTAAATGTTTTCAGGCTCTGCACTCACTGAATGATGACAATAAGATTCTGAACACCAGTGAAATGTGAGGCGGGGGTCTTAGTGAGCGAAGGAGAAAGTAAAAGGTGGAAACGGCGCATGTTTGAATGCCGTCATTTTCAGTTTTCGGTCACGGCTTTCTGTTTTTCAGGTCCAAAACTCTTTAAAGAGCCAAGCCTCAAGTCCAATAAGTTCATTATTCACAACGCTTTGTCGCGCTGCTGCCTGGCCGGAAAGGTGAACGAGTCACAAAAAAACAAGATAGTCGAGGTGGGGGTTTCATTTCTTCTCTCTGTTTTTCTTTTAATTTACAGAAACTCTTCTGATTGCGCGTAAAAAATCAGAATAAAAATGTTAATTTCTTCACTTTGCTCCTCCTCCAGGAAATGGAGAAGAGCTCCGCCAACCACTTCCTCATTCTCTTCCGCGACTCCAGCTGTCAGTTCAGGGGCGTTTACACCATGAACCCCGACACCCAGGAGCTGGTGCGGCTGGCGGGCGTGGGGCCGCGCTCCGTCTGCTCCGGCCAGGTGGAGTCCATCTTCAAATACAGCTCCGACAGGAAGCAGTTCAGCTCCATCCCGTCGAAAACCATGGGGATGAGCGTCGACGCCTTCACCATCCCCAGCCAGCTGTGGCAGGGCGGCGGCGGCGGAGCGGGAGGCGGCGGCAGCAGGAGGGCTAGCGTCACTAAGAAGGTGGCCGTCTCCAAGTGAGGACGACTGTACTTAGGTTATTTCAGTGAAAAAGGATAAACAACAAAGTTATTTATGTGAACACAGATGGATCCTCGTGTGTTAGATTTTTTTTTTTTTTTTAAGTACAAGAAAAATATACTTCTATTCCCTTTACATCTTTAAAAATGTCCACTGTGCAAATATAGCAGAACAGAAGCGTATTCTAAAAGAGGACATGGGGCATTTCTTTTAAAAAAGGTTGCTGATTTACTCAATTTATACCCATTAATTGTTTGAAGTTCAAACTTGAACTTTTCGTTGAAAGAAAAGCCAACACTTTTTATTTGCACATAAAAAAACAACAACAACTTTTGGATAGTTCCTGTTTCTCTTGGCCTCGAAAAATGCCTTGCAAGACAGATCGACTGACTGAACTTTTGATTTTTTATTTATTTTTTTACTTTGACGTTCACTCTCCCAGTACCTGTTGCCATGTGGATGAAAGCACATTAAATAGCCATAAACAAGAGATGCAGAGATGAAGTTGGAGGACCTCGTTCGGATGTTATTTATTTCTGGCAGTTTTCGTAACTGCAGCATGAATGAATCTTTACTCTATGTGGTGAAGTGACATCACAATGTAAGCTTGTGACTTAATGAAGCTGACCATGTGTGTGCATTAGATGCTGATTTTAAAACATGTTTTTGTACAGTAAACTTTCAGCATAATACCGAATGATGTGTGAGAGGAACCCGGACTGTCGCGCTCTCAGGTGGAGATGAATGCTGATAGCCGACCAATAAATACAAACTTGGATCCCAGTGGATTACGTCATTCTTTTTTCTTATTTCAGAAATGTGAGGCATTTTTGAACACTATAATAAATCTCAAAACGGAGAAACCAAAACTGAGTCTGAGGAGTACATCACCACAGTCCTCCTCAAGCTTCTTGTTTTCAGATTGTTGGGGAAAAACAAAGGTCAATTGAATGGAGTTGATGAGATGAGTAACTGATTCAAGTCAATAATTCATAAGTGTTCAACAAGAGTGTACCACTTTATTGCGCCTTCCTCAGAAGATTTACCACGTAGCTCTGAGATGCATTGCTACAGAATAATTGTTTTAAAGTTACATACATACATTTTATTGCATTGGTTTGGTGCAGCGTGTTTCTCTGGGATCTTTGGTGCAGTTTTAATACTGTTAAAGAACACAATTACACAAGAGCAGTGCCAGTTTAACGAAAGCAGAAGGATTTGTTAAGCGGTTTTACTTGAAGCAGAGTGAAGTGAATGATACTTTTCTGTGGGAAAGACAGATTAACTTGTGTTGGCGTTCTTTCAACCACGCTCAGTTTTGAAGAAAAAAAAAAACTAAACAAAAAACAAGCATTTATGTTACTGTTTAGTTATTTAGTTACTGTTTAGAGTTCAAAACGTTGACAAATGACTTAATCTAATGGTCGCAGATTTCTTTTAATTACCATTGATTGGCTAAAAACTATAGACACATCGAGGATTTTAAATAATACAAATGCTGTCAGAAATTAAATGATTTTAAAAGGTGCTGGACATGTATTGCTATTTATGTTACAGAATTTTCCAGGGAAAAAAAATACATTTTTAACTGAGAATTCAAGCCCTAGTTAAGTTTGAGCGCCTTAAGCAGGACTGCTTACTTCACTGTTAGATGGCTCTTTCCTTCCCTGGAAGCTAATTCAAATAATAAAATGCAAGGAAAAAAATGCTAAAATATTATTACTTTAAGTTAACCTTTAGTGTGATTATTTATTTGTGCAGCAAAGATCCCGTTGAACGCGCACGCTGGTTTTACAATGACTGCACTGACATGTCGCCACACGTACAGCAGAAGAAGAAAGTCGGCGATGGAGCTGCGCAGAAAGTCGAACTTCTTCACATCAAGACCGTTCACTTTCTACAGACACAACGGTCTACTGTAGGTAATCCCTGCATTGTGGTTATCAGGTTAAAGCAGATACCCATTGAAGTCCTCACAGTTAAATCTGATTAATATAGTTTAACCTCACATCTACCTATAATGCAGCAGTTAGATAACTTGGGAGTGACACAGTGAACAGATACTGTGGGTGGAGCAGGAACAAAGCTGTGGTAAAATGAGAGCGGATTGCATACTGGAGAAATAAACAACCAAAGAGTGCGTCGCTTCTGTATATCTAACGTCGATAGCTTCAGTGTTGCTAATGGGCATCGTCCGGTTGGACCTCGGTGCCAGGGTTAGCTTGTGTGTCCACAGAGCCGCCGGTCGTGATGTTCCACGCGCCGACCTCGCGCTCCGGCTCCAGCGAGGGGCCGGCGGAGGCGTTGGCCGCCGTTGGGTCCTCTGCCATGAGGGCGGAGGACGGAGGGTGACTGAACGCGGCCTCGGTGCGAGGCTCGGACGCATTGCTCGCCGGGGTTTCGGACGGGAGGACGGCCGAGGGGTCGGAGGGCAGCAGCGCGGAAGAAGAGGAGTTAAAGGTGGTGTTTGAGGACAGGTTGGACGGAGGGAGGTAGGGCGAGTCAGACAGCATCTCTGACGGCGAGTCCGCGAGCAGGTGGGTCGGCGTGGGGCGGGGAGTGTGTGCGGGGGTGGGCTCCTGTGGGTCTGTGCACACCGGTTCCCCTTCAGCCACGTACCACACCTCGTTATGCCGGTTCAGGAGCTTCAAGGGGCTGCAGACACATAGAGGAGAGCAAAACAGGAGTGTGTTGAAAAGAATAAAGATGGAACCCGCTGGAACAAGCAGGACGGGAGCGGCGCGCGCCCTACCTGTCGTAACCGACCCCATAGTGATAGGTGTGGTTGTAGGAGGCGCGAACTCGCTCCAGCTCTTTGGTCAGCAGGTGGGAGTGAAGCCTGGAGGTGACAGACAACATCCAGCCTCCGTAGCTCCTCACGTACACGTCCATGTCCGGCATCGCCGTAAAATACACCTGGGCAGCCAGAGCGAGGAAAACACTAGTGAGTAGCAAAAACTACAACCAACCCCTGGCGTTGAGACCTTTAAAGTGGTCTTCCATGTACGGCGGCGTATCAAGGCCGAAAAAAGGCCCCAATATGAAAACGATAGAAAAAAGGGACAGAATGTCCGTCAGAAAAAACGTCAGAAATTGCCAAGAAAAACAAGGGAACCTCTGAGTTTGAAAAAGTCCAAAATTTGCCAGAACTCAAACTTTGAGGTTAATCTCAGGAATTTTCTAGAAAAACGTGAACATTTTATGATTTTTCAAAGTCAGAAAATCATGTGACAATTCTAATGAAACTTCATTGGCTGCCAGTGCATTTCAAGATACTGGGATCTCTTAATGGACTGATTCCAATCTACATCTCTGGACCTCATTAGGGCCTTGAGGTCCATGGATCAAGACCTGCAATAAAGTATTACTTACACATAAAAAAAGATTTAAAACAGCAACAGCAGCAAAAGGAGGTTCTATAAAGTATTTCATTGGAGGGGCTGGACAAACATGTATGCCACTCTTTTTAAGATTTTTATTTATAAAACCTGTGAGCCACTTTCTATCCACTTAAAAATAATCCACTACTTTGTGCACAGAAGCCCAATAAAAGCCGAATGTCCTGAATAAAAATGTGAATATTTTTTTAAAGGGGTAGTATTGTGTATTTTCCAGCCACAAAGTATCATCTTATAGCACAATCAAGTAACTAGGTTACCTTCAGTTCTTATTAAAGTGCTATATACGTATCAAATCTGACTTAAGAGAAATTTTACTTTGTAACTTAACACCTTGAAATTGGGCCTCTGTCTCTTTAAGAAGCTCCTGTTCTTTCTGAAGCTCCGCCTTCAGGAAATCATCACGACATGGCTCCTCTGTTAACCTTTTAACTATGATTTTACCAGAGTTGCACTGAGAAGTAGCTCGTATAAGACGTATAGGTCCTTTGTAGATAGAAAAAAAAGAGTACATTTCCGCCAAAAAACGAAGAAATTATGAGAATAATCTTGGAATTTTTCTATAAAAAACAAGGACATTTCTGAGCTACAAAAGTCCAAAATTTGCAAGAAAAAAACTCGAACATTTTGAGATTAATCTCGGAAATTTCCACGTTTTTTTTTTTTAAAGAAAATTTCTGAGATTAATCTCAAAATGTCCGAGCTTTTGGCAGAAACATACTATGACCCTGAAAGGTTGCCGTACTCACATGCTGAACTCAGCAGGTGTGCGGTTCCACTAGGTGTTTGCTATTTGTTTTGCACAGCTGACTGGTTGCCACGGGAGATTCAAGGATTTCTCAAACATGCATGAAAGAATCAACAACACTCCAGGTATGTTTTGATGAAGGAATCACATCATTACATGTTGTAAAGCTCTGAAAACGGTTCCTTTCAGGTGCCACCATTACTCCGGTTATTCCTCTTCCTCTGAGTGAAACCTGGTCTGACGTCAGACTCAATTTTCTGCTTCGGTGCTTCCTATTGATCTCTAAGCTAAAAGCCCTGATCGAATTCTGCACCGCAGAGTTTAACCTGCAAGCCGACAATCGCAAAAGAAACCGCATCCTTCCGCAGTCCCAGCTCACCTTGTCGTTGGTGGGCGCGGGCGGCTTGTCCTGATAGGCCGCCGGCAGCGGGAAGTTGAGCGTGTAGACGGCCGGCTCCCACAGCTTGGTTTCCTCTGGGACCTTCACCAGGACTGGGGCGGTCATCTCCATCTTCACGCCTAAACCCGGAAACCCCCACACAGCCACAGAAGGAAAAATCAAATCAATCAAATGAAACGGTGTAAACGCGCCCAGTCGCACTCTTCCCCTCGTGTTCGCACCTTCGTCGTTTGCTCCGTTGATGTACTGGAAGAGTCTCCTGAAAGCCAGGGCTGCTCCCACTCCCATGAAGTAGGCTTCGGCGTCTGTCGACACCCAGCGAGTGGGGGTAAGGTGTCGCACCTGAACACACACACACTTATAAATGTGAGGAGAGGGGGAAAAAAAGGTGTGTTTTCGCTTCTTGTCGGAAGTTCAGACTCACTTCATACTCGTCCGTTTTGCAGACCAGTTCATATTCCAGACATTCCTTCGACTCGGTGCAGAAGCTGGTGTTGGTGCTTGGTCTGCAACGCAGTGGGGGGGGGGAAAAAATCATTTACAGTCAGGGTGGGCAATATGGACTTAGAACTTCGTGGTGATATTGTGGCGCTATTGCGATAACGATAAAAAGAAATTATATATTCTTTTTTTTAAGCCGTGACTGCTCGACATCAAACACAAATATTTCTCTAGAAAAACATTCCCGTCTCACATCGTCTTCTTCAAGGTTACAGTTAGTTAATGAAGTGCGATTTATATAAACTACACAGTAACGGCATTTAATCCTATTTTCAAATGTACTCATTTGATGCTCTCGTGGAACAGTAAACATTAAACAGAACTTCTCTTATAACACCGTTTTCTATTTAACGTTAATTGGAATTCATCAAGACAACGCCAAGTGAAAATGCTGATCATGATACATTTTTCACGATACACGATAAACGGTACGATAAACGCCCGTCCCTAATTTATAGTCGGATTCAATAAATTAGAATATATGCCCGATGAGTCAAAAGTGCTTTTTCAAAATAGCCTTTTTAGTGGATATTAAACATATTTCATTGCCTGTACAGCGTTGGGAGCCATATTTGTGCTAAATGAGTTCAGCTGATTTTCCTCTTAAATACACATTTGTGAATTATTGTAAACTGTAAACACGTGTCCACTTAATAAAATCCACATGGAGCCGGGCATGCAGAATGCTTCAGGAGGTCTGTTAGTCCATGAAACGTTATGGCTAAAGGGAAATAAAACTAGTCCAGTCTGGATTGTACATAGCTGTGTTAGTGATTCGCTTTGTTTATCAAAATCAAACACCTTAAAAAAAAAAAAAAAAGGTGACAATTTATACACTTTTGACACTTTCACCACTAACTTTTTTGTATTTTAGCCCCAAATATATCCCTAACAGTTGTGAGTCTTTTTCTATCACAGCTTTTCCTTCCACTAAACCTTCCATTGTGATGCTTGGATGCATCACTCTGAGAACAGTGTCACTTTTAGAACAGAATCACTGAAATAATTTAGTGTTTCGATTATAGTTCTAATGATTTTTTGATCTATTTGCGCCGCATCTGTAAATACTCCAAGACAGTCGCTGTAGCTGGAACGTTTCACGAGATTTTCCCCAGCATTGGTTTAGAGTTCCGGTTGAAATCGTGTCTGGTCGTGATCCACGTCGCGTTCGCATTAAACAACTGAAGCCGTCGACTTACCCCACGCTGCTTTCGACGGAAACCACCAGGGCCAAAATAGCTACGGCAATGATGGCAGCCCTGGAGAAGAGCACATAAAGATGTTTCTTCACATAAACATTTTTTTGTTGTTGTTGTTTTTCTTGTTGCTTTGGTTCAGGCCACGTTGAAAAAAGCTTTAAAGAAGTAGCTGCAAATGTTGCACACGGCGTTCAGAAAGTGGAAAAGCAAAGAAAACATGGCGGAGAGTGAACGAAGAAAACAAAGATGTAAAACTAAAAAAAAAAAATTAAAAAAAAAGTGTCAAAAGAGGAGGAGGAGAGAGGAAGGTGTCAGTCAGGAACGAGGCTGCTGCTGCTGCTGCTGCAGTCAGGACTGGGTTTCATCACTGCAGAGATGAAACTGGACACGTGTTCCTGTTCCTGCTGCACCGAGGAGAGAGGGAGAGAAATCTGCTGCATCATCAGTCTGCCCTGCAAACCAAAGGCGTTTTAAGGTCAGGAAGGAGCCGCGACCAGCAGGACTCCATCTTCCTGACCCGAGTATGTTTGGAAAAGCTTAGACCAGCAAAGAATGCCAAGAGCTTTAAAATGTATAATAATAATAATAATAATAATAATAATAATAATAATAATAATAATAATAATAAGTAATGTCTCTAAATATGACTGAAAAATCAACGCGCCGTTTCAGATAATGCGCAGCGACGTACGCATACAAGCGCGCGCTGCTTAAGAAGAAGAAAAAAAATAAATGACGCAAACGTTAACTTTACCTGCACGTCAAGCCGAGGGGATTCAACAACATTAGAAATCAGATGCACCTTACTGAGGAGTTTAGAAGGAAAAAAAAAAACATTCAATGTCCTGATATGTTGTAAATACTTACATTGTGACTGTCCTGGGTGTGTGTAGCTATTTCCCACCTGCAAGGAGACCGCAGTGTGCTGCACCCGGACAGGAGCTGGAGGATTTAATGCAGACGGAGAGGGAGGGGGCCGGGGCCGGGGCCCGCCTACAGCACACAGGAAGGAGGAGACTGGCCACCGGAACCTCACTGGGGGGTTTCTCACCATTAAACATGAAAATATCTCCCATCAGTCACACACTGCAAAAAAAGAAAAAAGTCATAAAATGGGTTCACAAAGTGGGTCCTGGAGGGTCCGGCATCCTGCATGTTTCAGTTCTCTCCCTGGTGGTACCAACAGCCTTCTCAGCAGGTCAATGTTCTCCTTAGGCCTGTTAACGAGCCATCATTGGATCCAGGTGCGTTAAACCAGGGACAGAACTAGAACATGCAGGACGCCGGACCCTCCAGGACGCCGGACCCTCCAGGACCCACTTTGCTCACCACTGCTTTAGTGGGTCATGAATCAGTTGGGTTCCAATGACTTCACAGCTGCGTTTCCATGACAAACGTCGTGTGCAAATTTTTGTCAATACTCTGCCAATGTGGGGAAAAAACCCAAACAAAACAAAAGCAAACAAGTTCACAATTGCCGTGTTTCCATTAAAATAAAACCACTGAGGAATACGCGATAAGTCAACAAAAATTTTGGCAGCAATGGCAGGGATGAAGCACCGGCCGTCAGATAAAGCTTGAGAGCGCTAGATCTGAGCTCTCTCCCAAATAAAGTGTTTGTGTTTTTTGTTTGGTGTAACACCTTGCAGACCAAGAAATACGCCACGACCATAAATGTTTATTCGTGGGATCCAGGAGGAAGACGTGGCAACGTGGCGCCAGTCCGCGGCGGCCTCAGCGGCTCAAGTTCGTTTTGTTCCCTTTGGTTAAGAACAAGCCGCCATTCAGCCACGGCGCTGGCGCTAATCATCCGTCAGCCAATCAGAGGAGACGAGCGACAAGCCCCGCCTACTTGAGCGCAGCTACGTTGTCGGCGATTTTACAGCAGAGACTCAACGCGCTGGAGCGATAAAACGACCTTTGCTGAGCTGTCCGATGCTGTGAGAGGTCTGGAGAGGCCACGTGTACACTGTCCGAAAAAAAACAAAACAAATACACAAAAACAAGCCATTATCCTCCTACCACTTCCTGCCGTATTCTTTGTGGTTTTCGCCAGTACTTATATAACATCCGGTTGTTGATCGGATGTTATAGACGTGGCACGTATGATACGAATGTGTTTCCATTGCAGTTTACGTCTATTTTGAAAACCCACCCGATCCGAGCGCAAAAACTTAGCAAAAAATGTGAGTTTATTTTTCCCCCCCAAGTTGACGTGTTTCCGTTAAGTGAATTTAATGGATTTTAAAGTAAAGACTGAGCAGTTGCTCATTTATTAGAATCAGCTTACATTTGTCAATATTGTTCCAAATATTTACCATATCAGACACTGATTTTGTCATCGCTACTCCCAGTATAATGTGTTAAATAGTGATAGAGGGCGGACTTCTGGGAAAACATCTCACATTTATTTAAGTTGCTCAGAGGCCAGGAGACACATTTATGGCTTGAAAAGCTAAAGGGAATTTTATCTTCATTTTTCAAGTAAAGGGTCGTATTACCCGCCAACTGTCTTATTATTACTGGTTTGCCCATTACATCAATTCCAGCTATTCCACTGTTTTTAAGCAGAATGGCCATTATAAATTACTATGGCAAACTTCCACAACCTTCACAGATTCCTCTAGGAAAGTTGAATCTGTCACCTGTTCCATGACTTTACGTCTGTTTGTAGCATCTTAGTAAAACTTCTGAATTTTTCTTCCAAATCCTAAATGAATAATAAGTGTCTTCAAGACAAATGCATGTTCGGCATTTATCTTGCTTCGTACAAATCTAAGAAAAGTTTAAACCCATTTTCATCATGTTAGTCGGTTGTGATTTAGTCTGCGTGACCCCGAGATCTTCCTCCAGGTGAGACCAGACCCCAGGTCAATTCATTCACTCAACCTTAAGAAATAAGTAGATTATTAGTAATGTATAAAAAAAAGATTTAATTCCCAATGATGCAGTGTAGAATACAAACTCATTTTGGAACAGAGATAGTGGCAATACAGAGAGCCTTCTGCTTTAACTAGGCCTCGTTCTGTTGGCCTGTTATCAGTTTATCCAACACTATGTGAGACCGGTGCTGGTCTTGTATGCTTCAGTGATGTAATGAAGATTTCTTTTTTTTAAATAGAGTAAGGACACAAAGTCGTACATCCATAACAAATCACTGTAATCTACAAAGTCTATAACAAGTCTATTTTAATGAAGAGATCTTCATTTCAAGAAAACTGATTTAATTTTGCTGATCATATTTGACATTCCATTTTTAAGTGGGTTTAATGTTTACACCGACTGGCACTTTTTCAACGCCATGTTGACAATTTTTCTTGTCAATATTCGTTTTTGGGGAAAAATCTAAGTTTTGAGAGACTTTTTAGGAAAAAACAATTTTTAGTCCTTTGTGAAGGACTTTTTCCTTTTTTTTCTTTTTTTTTGGACAAAAAAATCCAGAGATTTGAGAAATTTTTAAGAAATATTCTCAAAATGTTTTTGCGCCTTACCCCCTCTTTACACTTTTTTGAGGCCTTACTTTGTTAAAAAAAAAAAAAAAAAAAAGATGTTTTAAGTTTTGAGAGACGCCAAAATGTTTTAGAAAACAAAACTTCTTTTGTCGCCTCGCCCCTTACGCCTCTTTGATGCCTTGTTGACAGCTTTTCTTGTCAAGATTCCCCCCCCGGCAACAAAAATGCCTTAATATTTTTGAATTTTTTTTTACATTTCTGCGGCTGCAGAGTGTTGTGCAGCTCAGAGCAAACTGAGCAGAGGATGAACAGGAAGTGCCTGTCACGTTGTAACTACAGCGGCGGTAATCGCTGCCTCATTACAATCAGAACACCCCCTCCTCCCCCCCAAGGCTCTAATTAAACTGTAATATAATGAGCCATAAATTTCTTTTACTGTTTCACACCTAGGTGGTTCAATAAAGACTCAGCTTATTTATGAGGCTTGAGGAAGGACCGTTTTGCTACAGGCTAGTTTGGTTGATGCTAGGAAGGCATAAACTAGGCTGAATTACACCTTTTACATTGTTTTATTTACATGTTGCTACCAGGGCCGTGCAGAGACCTTTGGAGGGGCAGGAGCTCAAATTTTAAAAAGGGGCACATTGAACAAAACTATACGTACAACAACACAGCAACAACCCATATTAATCAAGAATCTAATTGGATCCTACTATATCATTGCCATCATGTGAGGACAATGCAAAGCAAAAATAATCTATATTTTCCCCAACAGGTATAAAGTTTCTGTTTCTGCTGCTGACAGTCCTGGAGGGCTGAGCTGATCTGAGACTGTAGCTGTTAAACAGACCAGAGGAGAGAAGGTCAAAGGTTATGAAGTTATGAAATAAGCAAATTTGCTGCCATTTTACTCATGAGGCCCTAATAATATCTATTTTACCTCTAGAACAACCTGGCTGCAGACTGATTTATAGATCCAAAAAGCTCAAAGGGGTTAAATCTATATAATAGTTTGATTTTAAACCTCTAGATCTAGAATTATAAGACTGGGATATCAAGGCAAAGAAAACTCAGTAGCTGCTGGTAGGGGCCATTCAGGGGCCTCCAGACATTCAGGGGCCCCTAGAAATGGTTTAATTGTAATACAGACCGTAGATCTAAACCTGTAGCATCATTTATAGAGAATAACAATGTTATTACACTTTATTTAATGCATTCAGCTGAGAAAAATAAATAGTACATTTAGGATTTAATTAGGACGTTTACTTTGTAAAAGTTTAAAGAATCATCTTGATAGTTTGATTGTCGTGTTACCATGGCTACAATATGGTGTAATCTTTGTGTTTGAATTGGGTTTGTTCACAAATACATCACAGCAAATAACCAATAATCAGTGATTGATTTTAAACTCGGCCAATAAACCTGGTCTCCTTCTCACAGATTCACCTGATCGATATTTAAACATGTTATTAATGCTGAGGTTCTTAGTAGGACGGGTTCCGGAGGGAGGGGGGTTCTGTCTGAGGCCCCATATTACCTTGGGCCGGCCCTGGAGGAACAGCCGCTGCGATGCGCATCTCTGGAATCTACCTGGAATCACCTGGAATCTACCTGGAATCCCCCGGTGGCCCCTATGTCAGTCCCCCGATGCTTTGGAGACATTTTGATTCATTTCATTGTGGCATGTTTGGCTTTTTGTTCCTGTTCTAATTATTGCTGCAATATTTTCTCTGATGTTTATTTTGTGACTCTAATTGGGCCGAATCTTCCTTTAACACTTGAGGTTCTGCAGTAACTTCCATTCTATGCTAAAAATGTTCTGATAAAATGCAGACATAAAATGCAGGACATTATTTTTTCTGAAAATAATTTCTGAAAAATTATTTTCAGAAAAGCAATCCCCCAAATTTCAGCTGATTGACAGGGAACGCTCCAGGATGCTGAAATAAAGCATGTTTTTAAGATAAAATTCACAAAAGCGACTATAGAGGTTAGAATGTCAATTAATTTCAGTTGTTTTAAAACTAGACTGGTCGATTTGAATGGAGATGAATTGGTTTGGACCTGAAGTTTCAGACAGAAGGTACTGAAAAAAAAAACGATTTTTTTTTTTTTTTTACAGTAACATACAGCCATAGTCCCCCAAAAACCTTGAATTAATTCTCTAAATAAAAACCCTGAAAAGACTACTTCAATATGAATAAAAGTGCCGGTGAACAGCCCACAATACTTTCTATTCAAAAATGTAAACATTGTTTTATATAACTCCGACTGTGCTGAAGGTTTTTGCAGTTTGCATTCGCTCAGTTAGCATTACCAACCTGTCTTCACAACACCTTTTGTTAATCCACCCATAATATTCCTCCTCTGCACCATTGGGTTTGCAGTACAATGCTGTTAATGCTAACGCCCTCTTGTGGCAGCGGTAGAACATTACAACTAGACGGCTGTAAATCAGAGGTAACGATGTTCATTTGAACACATTGAAATGATGAAGGAATAACTCGTGATCATGAGCATCACTGACAGATGTGGCTTGTTACACTTATTAGGAATAAAATTACACTTCTCAGACATTTTTGAGTCTCCCCAGCTTGGAGAAGCTAACTTTACAGAAAGCTATGATTGTGTTTTTCTGGAAAGTTAGCATCTGATTCAGAATCCTCTGACTTGTCTTCACTGGATTATGCTGCACTGTAAATGCACTGCTTAAAACTCACATTTTACAGCTTTCATTTTGTCTGCAAATATTAAAATATGCACTTCATTCATCTAAATCAGCTCCAGTTTAGAATGCCGATATGAGAGTCAGGGTTTCCCCCAGTGCATTATAAGCCTGGCGGGCCACCAGGCTTTACTTGTGCCCCCACCAGGATAAGCATCGCTTAATTAAGTTTTTTTTAAAATGGCTGCATTTTTTTAAGGCTTTAATAGTTGGTGTTCAGGTATTAGTCTTCTAATCTTTCAATAACACATGATTATCAAGTGATATTTTCACATTTCCAGTCAACTTTAAACATATTTTAACTCAAAAACACGACGGGCCGCTGGATGAGTGACTGTCCTAGTGCCCAACCACCGGGCTTAGCAAGTTTTCTGGGGGAAACCTTGAGAGTTTAGAGAGACAAGCAGCGTTTGTCTGTGGGTTCTGTCAGTCACACGAATACCAAAATCAGTCCAATTGTTTGGACTAAAACCTGAGTTGTGATGAGGAATATCTTAGTTAAAAAAAACATTCCAAGCAAAGATACAGATTTTTAAAGAATTATATCATTTGGATATCTGTGATGGACTGACGACCTGTCCAGGGTGACCCCGCCTCTCGCCCGTTGACAGCTGGAGGTAGGGACCAGCACCCCTCCCAACCGCAATGGGGTAAGGGTGAAAGAAAATGGATGGATGGATCATTTAGGTATGTATATAAAGAAGAATAAGGAAGTCTGAAGCACATTTCATAATAAAAATCTGCTCATTTGCATCTTATGTCATTCTTATTGCCTCCTATAAATTAACTCTATGAGTTTTTATGCTGCTGGATCCACCAGGTCGTTATGTGCCAATAATTATAAACCTATTTACAGCACCAATAAGCCGGTCGGCCCAGTTCCGTTATTTTGCCTGATCGCTGACCGGACGGTATTTACATGTGAAACCGATCTTCACAAAGATCTGATGATCAAAATTTGCCCCACTGTTCCAATATTCAGGACCTTCTGACAAAAAAAAGAGAAGAAGTTCAGAATCTGTATTTCAGCTTTTCTAATAATCAATAATAGGTCAGAAAATTGCAGTCGGTACACCCCTAGTAATTTAAAGTCAAAGCAATGGCTTCATTTGAATAGAATAAATGTTTTATTGGCGCAAAACCGAAGAGATTCTTTCCATTCTGTTCAGCGGTCCAAAACTAACCTCAGAGTATCCAGACTCCACCATTTCAACTAAAAGAAAACCTAAAAGTCAAATAAAACTCCTCAGAATAAAGACTCATTCAGTCTTCTCATCACACGTCTGCTCCGTCTGGTGGGAGTAGCAGCAGCTGTCTCCGTGCGCACACGTTCCCTGGAGAAGGAAGCAAAGCCAGATCAGAACGGATAAAAGCGGGTCGTGGTTCCTCAGAGGCGGATCCGACCTGCTTGAACTTCTTGCAGGGGAAGTTCTTGAGCTGCGACGAGTCGGTGATCTGGTTCTTCCTTTTGTTCTGGAACTTCTTCCTCTTGTCCTGCAGGTCAGTAGAGATGCCGCCCCTGGAACAGACGGAAACAATCGGCACGATAAGCTCCAGTGGTCGGCCATGTTTTACTGGTGGAATCAGACTGGAACAAATGACGACTTAGAATTTTTTCTGCATGACTAAACTGAATTGTTTGCATATTTCTGCATAGAAATGCTTTCAGATTTATTAATTAACGGGGTTGACTGTGGGACTATGATCTGATTGTCACCAAGGTAACCAAACGAAGATGGACCAGCCTCTTTTCACGAACTGAAAAACTTTATTTTTACCTTCAGCCTCAAACAAGCAAATGTGTAACTCATAATTTTAGATTTATCAAAGTTGTTTTATATTATTAAACATCATCATTTGGGTTTAATTTTCATTGAGAATTTCAATTAACATCAGTAAATTTGGAGCGCTAGCTGTGTGATTGCACTTAAATAATCAGGGAATCTCAGTAGATTGGAATATTATTGTAAAGTATTTTTTTTGTAATGTAATTACGATACAATCTATTATGTAGACTCATTGCACACTGACGTACTTCATGTGTTTATTTCTATTTCCATTATTTTTGAAGATTATGGCTAATAACTAAACAAAAGCCAAACCCAGAAATTCGGAAAATTAGGATATTAAATTAAAAATATGTAAATAGTAGAAAGAGCTACAAAATCATAGGGAAGACGGCAGACATGGCAGAGCACCGTTTCAAAGGATATATTTATGGAAAGTTTAGTGGAAGAAAAAGGTGTAGCAGAAAGAGGTGAATGAGGTTAATGATTTTAACTTTTTAAATTGAATTATAGGGGAAAAAAACAAACCCTGAGATGCGTGTGGATGTGTGAGTTTGTGTGACCGACCCTGCTTTGGCTCGAGCTTTGGGCCCCCAGAAGGCCTGAGGGTTCTCCTGGAACCGGGTCAGGTGGCGTTTACGAGACTGAGGGTTTGCATCCTCTCTCACGGTGAAGCAGGCTTCTAGGCTAAACACACACACACACACATCATAAATACACACAAGTCATTTTCACAACAGACGGAAACATTTTCCAAAGTCCCGACAGGAGCCCATCCACTGGACCTTCTCGTCGGGTCTCGTCTCACCTGGGTTCAGTGGAGAGGATCTTGAACGCAGGACTGGTCTGAGACAATTTCTCCCTCTTTACAGGATTCGTTTTCTCCTACCACAGACAAAAACGGGGGAGAAAAAAAACAAAAACACATTATCATGTGATTCTTTAACATGGATTTCTGTTGGGTTGTAATAATCGAAAAGGTGTTTTGTGAAGCACCTACCCAACATCTCATGACGTCCCAGATGACTCCAGGAGGAGCGTCCGTCTTCACCGCGTTTTTACAGGCGTGAGCGAGAGAAACCCTGTGGCCCGCGTGGAGGAGAGCCGACCTGCAGGAGAGCGGATCCAGTCAGTCCAAGACGCAACATCAGTTTAACCATCCACACTACTCAGATTTAGTCATGTTTGTTTCCTAATTTAGTGTGTTAATATGGAAACCCAAACCTTTTCCTCTGTTCATCGACCACATGATAAAACTAATTATTTTTCACAGGCAGCTCAAATAAGATTAAACTCGCATCTTAAATCTGTTTTTCATTTTTCACAGCGCTCTGCATCTTTTTTGCTCCAATAGTCTTCCAAATCTGAGGATTTCAACAAGTCTAATTTCAGACTTTTTAAAAAGCATATTAGCAGCTTGTTAGTGGTACGAGCCAGTGGTAAAAATGAGAAGATACAAAGAAAGCTAGCTAGCAACGGTATGTTAGCAGCTAGTTAGCGGTAGTGAGCCAGTGGCGAAAACTAACGTGGTCCAGCCAAATTTGCCCTTAGCCATGATAGACACAAAAACGCTAGCTATCTAGCTAGCTAGGAAGAATGTATTACCAGCTAATTAGCGGTAGCCTCAACCGCATCCAGTCACAGAACGCAACCAAGATGTCTGAAGAGTCAAGCTTTAGCCTGACAAAAAACTACATATTAGAGTACACAGCTCTGGAAAAAACTAAGAGGCCACTGCACTGAACCCCATTGAAAACCTCACAGTTATTCCACCAAATATTGATTTCTGAACTCTTCCCGAGTGAAAACGTTAGTGTTGTTGTTTTCTTTGCATTATTTAGGTCCGAGATCACTGCATATTTTTCGTTATTTTGACCATTTCTCATTTTCTGCAAATCAATAATACATTTTTGCTTGGAATTTCAGAGACATGATGTCAGCAGTTCATAGAATAAAAGAACAATCTTCATTTTACTCAAACATAAACCTATAAAGAGTCAAATCAGAGATACTGATCATTTTGCAGTGGTCTCTTAATTTCTTTTCCAGATATGTTTATGAGACTAAATATTCCTGCCATGAAAAAATGTCCCACCTGATCAACTTACATTTCTTTTTAGAAATTTAAGGCCTTCATTTTAGATACATGAATTTAAGACTTTTTAAGGAAGCACAAACATCCCAGACTCCTAAAATTGTCCATATTAGATTGTTTTAGGGTATTTTTTGTAAATCATAATTAATCATGCAGTTTTTTTTCTAAAAACAAGTTCCAGAGCTATAAAACTGTTGTCTCCTACCTAAACTGGAGCAACGGCGGAGTGTTACAGTGTATTGTGCTGCTCAGACTGTCCACTGTGTAGTAGAGAGGAACATCTTCCAACTCCTGAAACAAACAGAGAAAACATTCATCATCAACATTCACCAACCACACCAGCGCGGTCACACCGACCGGGTGAGGGGTTACCTCCGTAACCATGCTGAGCATGCCCTCGATACGTTTGGACGTTCCGAATCTGGACGGGTTCCCCGACACGGCCTCTAAAACCTTCTGGACGAAGTCCAGGTCGTGGATGGCTTCGGCCCAGAAGGGACCGCCCAGCTACGAGACAGAACCAAAAGATTGTTCAAACGCCCAGGGCGCCTTTCAAGCTTCGCAAACACAAAATGGCGTTACGAAAGAGTAACACCGCTCTGTTGAGGTCTGACGTTGCGTTAAGGGTGTTGATCTCTATGTGCTACCTGGTGTCTCTGTCCGCAGTGCTCACACTCTGGTCCGACCGGCGGTCCAGTGGCAGCAGAGTACTTCATGCTGCAAGCACACCATTCAACTTTAACACTTAAATAGGAGGGAAACCGTCTTAAAATGTCAAAAAGATGCAACCTACACATGTTAGGAAGTGCAACGAAGATACTAGTTTAGGTATTCCACATTTAAAAGCCGATACAACCTTAGAAAGAATCGAGAGGTTTGTTGTTTTAAGAACAAGGACATTGCATACTTCACAAGAACTCTCAGGAAGGCTTCATTGGTTTCTTCCACCACCACACACACACTTCATATTTCTCAGACATCATGCAAAAGCAAAAAGGAAGAAAGGTTCTGCCCAGATGATGTGTCAAAGACAACCAGAACAGAACGACAAGAACAGAATGATGCCAGTTTTCCCCTGCAGCCCATAGAGAGAGAACACATTTCTGTTTTGCTGCCTCAGCTCTTCAGCTGAACGTCTGCAGTTTCAGTTTTTATCGTGCGTCTTTCTTACTGTTTGCCGCTGCTTATTCTTCTACCCAGTCTCTGCATGTGGAAGGAGCCGCAGCCGACGCAGTTGTACACCAACGCCTGTTTACTGCCACGAGAAAATGGGGAGACAAACGGACGTCACTCCTGCGTGGTTTTCAGTTACATTTCTGTCAGATTAACTTTTCTTCACAGTCTGGATGGACATAAGATGTGTGTTAATAGTGGTTTTATATATTGACTTGCTTCAGTATCACTTTATTTGTCAATACTGGTGCTAATAAATATGCCTGTCACGATAAATTTTGCAGAGCGATTGTCTCTTGCGACAGACTGGCGACCTGTCCAGGGTGAACCTGCCTCTCGCCCGGAACGTAGCCGGAGAAAGACACCAGCACCTTTCCTGACCCCACGGTGAACAGAAAATGGATGGATGGATTAATTGTCTCAAAAATTATTGTGATAAACGATAATATTGTATGAATCCATTTTTACACTGATTTAATGGAAATGACGTAATAATGCATGCGATTTCTTGCCAAAGATAGATACACTTTATTTTCAAAAGAACATTTAACACTGGGATTGATAAACAAAATAAACAAAACAACCAAAAACAAAAATAAAATGGATTCTCAGTCTCCGTTAACAAAAAATGCACTTGAAAAAAAACTAAACAACATAAAACCAAAGTGGAAATAAATACTGCATTCAACCAAGAGTGTAGATTATGACATCTGCATATCATGTTGCCCTTCAGTAATAATTAGATTTAAATAGAGAAAATGGGCACATCGACTACTTGATGCAATAGTTAACACTACACGATTTTTTTGCTCCTATTTTTCCCCTTACGACAATCTTAGAAAGTTGGTCTTTCTAAGATTGTCACTTGTGATTTCATAACCGATCATCCTGTAGTGTGTGGTGTGTTACGTCTTGCCACTCCGATCTAAATCAGGGGTTTTCCCCAACTGGGAGCCTTAACCAACCTGTTGAATGTGACAGGTAGCCAATCAGAAAGCCCGGATTCTCCTCCATGCTTTCTGAGGGGAAATTATGGAGGGGAATCCCAAACAGCTGACACGGCGCAACCCGAAGTCCAGCGGACATTGGAGATGATACGTGGAAACAACATTAATGTTTATTCAACATTTTGTGCAAAGAATATAGAAATGACAAGGGGAGGAGTTGGAGTAAAATTGCTACCGCAGTTGATAAACCCGGTAACCAGGATCAATCATCTCCCATCGCACAGTTTTTATTTGGACAGCTAACAGGTTTGTGTGTGTTAGAAAGAGACAAATGGACAAAAAAAGTACCTGGCAGAGTTTTTGACAGTAGCCTGTCCTGTGAAGACTCTAACAAAGACCCGGATGTAAAAGTCGGCGCTGACGGACAGCAGCGGCTGGATGTATCGCTGGTACACTCCGGCCCGCTGGTCCAAACTGTGGAGGATGATACGAAGAGCCTGCAGAGGAGGAAACAACATCTATTTAATATTTAATGTAGATTAGAGGTGCATCAAATCAATCCGGTGGAGATCAGAAATGGCTAATAAGAAAATCAAACACCTAAAAATCCTTTTTATTAAGCATTAAAACTAACAACTTCCACCGTTTCTTCAGCCTTTACACACATCAACAGTATGCACTTTAATGCACTTCTTTTGAGTTCAATAAATAAAAAAAATTTTTTGTGAACTTTTGAGACATGGTTAAATGAGTGTAATATTGTATTTGTGTTGTTTTTGTTGGACATGAAAGATCAGACCTTAAAGATCTCCAGAAGCTGGAATCAGTCAGGAAAAGCTTGACTGTTCAAAACAAATAAATACAATAAAAATAAGAAAAATAAAATAAAAGACATAACCTTGTGGTCTAAAAGGAACAAACTGGCAATTTAATTCTACGAGAAATAGAAAAATCTCCTCTGATTTGAGGGTTATTATCTAAAACTTCACTGAAAAAAAAAAAAAGAAATGGTTTGTTTTTGTTTTAGGTTCAGCTTCTGACAACTTTCAGTGTTACAGTAACTGGCCCGTTTTTATACAACACAATCACGACCGCAGCGCATCCGTTTTCCCATTTCAGTGAACTCACCATCTCATGGCAGTATTTGCTTTTGATGGAGACTGAGCCGTATTTGCTGTAGCAGGTTTCCCCGTTGTTTCCCGCCATCACGGCCATGTCGGTGCACGTTACGCACAGCAGGCCTGACGGAGAGAAGACGGTCGGCATCGATCAGCAAACGATTCCAACGAAACACACTGCAGCGTGCTCAATTCAGCTGACTCCACAATCTATAAATCATGAACATATTTTGGCGCCTAAAAAGAGGTCCAGCTGTGTCTGTTTGGTTTTTATTAGATTTGGGAAAGAGAATTTATTTAAGTAATTTTACAAGTAAAAAATTAGTAGTAGTAAACTCAGCTTTGTGCTACATCTGTACAAAAATAAAATTCCCATTGCTTCATAGAAAAGAATATCATTAATCTGATTTGATACTTCAATAGATCTTCAAAATCAGTAATCTGACAGAAATTAAATCATAAGGACACTTTATACTTTATCAGCGGATCTTATGGAAACTCAACATTTAATAGGACTGCACAACTAACTAACTAACTATTAAATCTGCACAACAATCTGGAAATCAGCTGGTAAATTTAATGACTTTTCAGACAAAACCAAAAAGTTGTCGTTTAAAAGATCGGTGATCAGCTAAAACCTGCCATCGGTGAAATGGAACCGAAGCAGACGACAGTCTGAACAACAACTCACCTCCTTCACTGACAGCCTGCACTGCTGCGTCCACGAACGCCGCCGGGCTTCCGTAGGGATCCAGATCGATGACATCGTATCGCTCTTTCTTCCCTCGCATTTCATACATTAGCATGCTGGACACACACACACAAAAAAAAAAGGAATGAAAATTGCTGAGAACATTTCATATTCTGAAATGAAACTTACAGAAATAGAAAGAATGATTTAATTGAAGAAAAAAAAGGGGGAGATCAGAGATCAGGAGATGAGTCAGGTCACGAAATGTAAAGCTCAACGTAGAAACACGGAGCAACAGCAATGAAGGAAATCCAGACACATAAAAGCAGCGGCTGGGTAACCTGGCATCCCTGCAGCTGGGCTGCAGCAGGTGGTCGACCCGGTTGTACTGGGCGTTCCGGGCGATCAGCGCCGCCGCTTTGCTGGAGAAGTCGTTGGCGGTGACGCTCTGCAGGCCGGGGACCTCCAGAGCAAAACGCACCGAGCGCAACCCGGAGGCCGCCAGGCCCTCCAGGACGCGGAGACCGTTCTGCACATTGGAGGAGACGAGCGAAAAAAAAAACCCAGAAAAAAAATTAACATCAGCAGACAATAATCTGTACGGGTCATTTTAGTCCAGAAACATGATTCACCGAAATTTTATACTAATTGGAACAATGATGGACGAGGCAAGATAAAAAGATTTTTGATATTTAAAGAAAAAATATCTAAACAGTTTATAAATTAATTTAAAAGGATTAAATACTATTTTTTTTAAAAATCAAGATTTTTAGCTCCATTTCTACTAGCTTGTATTTACTGCTGCCAACTTCCTGTGCAGCATTCTGCATTGAAGGCCAATAAATGAAGTTTTTCTGAAAGAAAAAGTCACTCTCAAAGTGTTTTTTTTTCTTTAAAGAGAAGAAATCTACAAAGAATAAAACAAACAAACAAAAAAGTGCTCAATTAAAAAAAGCAAAGCGCCAACTCCAACTAGTTCATCTCCTGTGAGAACTGGGACAATATCTATCGTACAGTAAATGCTTTCAACTTTCAGGAAAATCTCCAATTACCTCTCCTTACCACTTGGGGCCACCAAAGTGTGAAATTACCTAGTAGATGATTAATATAAGCAGCTTGATGGAAGCCTTTATTAAAAGAGGTTCTACTCTTGAAGCAGTACGTGTGTGTGTGTGCGTGTGTGAGTATTTTTCCAGATAGGATGACTCCTCCCAGTGGAAATCAGACCACTCAGTGTGACAGACTTTATGCTTCACTTCAGAAGCATTTGCATCTCCACCAGTTCAGTGTTGTGTATTTTAGAGCACAGTACAGTTAACTTGTTACAGTTAACTTGTTAACTGTGCTGTTAACAACCTTGTTAACTTCAGTTGTTATAAAAATGCTATACATAAATATCAAATGACTTAGAAGAAATTTTACGCCTTGAAATTGGGCCTCTGTCTCTTTAAGAAATCCTGCCGTTTCTGGAACTCCACCTTCAGGAAGTCAACACAACACGGCTCCTCTATTAACCCTTTAACAACGTTTTTAACCAGCGTTGCACTGAGAAATAACTCGTATAATGAGTTCAGGAGGCACAGTTCCACCAGCTGTTTGCTAATTGCTGCTGGCTAGTCTGAAGGAGCTGAGTGGGGGTGGGCTGCTCTGTGAGGAGGAAGCTCTGAAACTTCAGAAGTTGCAGTTCAGAGGAGGAGCTTCGTGGTCAAAGGCAGAGGTCCACCCAGGCATTTTGCACAGCTGACTGGTTGCCACGGGAGATTAGGGGGTTTTCCAAATGTACATGAAAGAAACTCAAAATAGAGTTGATTCTACATAACACTGCACCTTTAATGCTTCATCACTACTACAGTAGCTCCTTTCCATTCAACATCTATCAATATTCCAGGTTCTCCATATGCATAATTTAAACAAAAAGCAACAGCAGAAACATGTGTTTACTGTATGCTGGTAACATCCACCATACTTTTTATATTTTTACCAGTGGGAACTCGGTACACACCTCACATTTTTCCCCTACTCTTGCTGTAACTTTGGGCTCCTCTGCACCGTTTTTCTCCGCCGTCTCGGCCTCGTTCGTCTCCTCCAACAGAGAGACCACCACTCGCTCTTTTTCTCCAGGAACGAGCACCTTCACCCCCCGTTGAGCCAACAGGTCTCGAGCAAACTCCGTGATTACGGCACAACTGGAAAAATGAAACAAAAAAAAATATATATATATATAAAAGCGGAACCAAGTAGCATAAACGCCTTTGTTTTGAATATTTTCCACATGTTTTGTTCCAACACCAAAGTTGCCTTACGTTAAATCTCTATTAAACTCCTGGACCGGGTTGTAAAACACCTCGTTGGCGTTGGGAAACAAGATGGCCGCCTTCCCCTCCTTCACAACGGTCTCTCCAGGTAACAGCTCGACGGCGGTCGGTTCCTCTGAAACATGCGTTGAATCAGAACTAATCCCGGACGAGGGGTCAGCGGCGGACACCTGGGGGTCCATAGAGCTCCGGCTCCTCCGACACGTCTGATTGGCTGAATACGAAGGGGAAGGGTGGAGCCGACCGGAGATGATGAGAGGGAGCCGCCGGGCCGTCCGCACCAGCATGGGACGCAGCCTGCGAAAGGAGACGTCTGTCACATTACCACCACAAAATTCACTGCATTGTATTAAGATTTTATTTGATACACAAATTAGAGCATATTTCTGAAGAAGGCAGAAGGAAATTTATGCATTTTAAAAAAAAAACTTAAAAAAAAAATGCATCTGAAAAGTGTGGCGTGTGCGTGTCAATACTTTATAGAACCACATCAAGGACCAATTAAACCAGCAGGTCTTCCGCTACCCAGATCTACGCATCTAGAGAGTATTTAGCAAAGTGCACGAATGATTAGTCAGCAGTTTTGGTCACGCCATACTTTTCCCATTCTCAAATATGCTGGACGACAAAGTAACCAGTGGGATGCTCAAAGTTTTTGGCTTTGTTTCAGAACCTTACCTAATAATAAAAAATAAATATGTAAATAAAAACAGAATATGAAAAAGTGAGAATAATGAGTGACATATAAGCAACTTATAAAACAATAAGATTGTAAATAATATAAACAACGAATTAACAAGGATTATGTGACATTAACACTACTAAAAATTATAATTTGTGTCTTTATTTCTATGTTTATAGCCAATTCAGGCAGAATCTGTTCTAGGTATGAATAAAAACATTTAAAGATAAAATGCCACTCCAAAACCTCAAAAACTAAAACGTGTCACGGAAACAACCCGAGTCCGTTTTCATTATTTCCAATGTAAGACACCCGCTAATTAGTGTATTATATTAGTTAACAAGCGTTTGGTGGGGGGGACTATCGTATAAATTGTGAAAATCCAATTAAAATTATTTTCCCTTACCTTCGTTTCTTGATATTCTCTTATACATGACCTTCTTTTAAATTCAGTTTGGTGTTTTGTTTTTGTTTGCTTTTACGTAGAACTTACTTACAACGAGTCTGTAAATTTAAGCGACGCCATGTGTGTTTTATTAAACGGAGCAACTTTTTAAGCAAGCAAGCAAACAAGCCGACTGCTTCATACTTCGTCTCACATCAATGATGCTCGTCAAGCTTAGCAGGCAGTGATACAAATTTATTTATTTATTTACCTGCGACACTTCCGTCTCTCGGACTTCTTCTGTGCTGCTTCGTAAAATGCCTTTCTTGTCCCGCAGTGTCGGTGTCTTCAGTTCTGCTGCGTTGCTTTGCTTTGCAATTTACTCAAACTAGCACATGGGAGCAGCCATGACTCGAGCGACAGTACGGAAGCCTGTTCGGCTCAAAGAGAAGGTCTGAACCATTTGGTTGCTCCGTTGGTATGGCAAGCCGATTTACCATATAATTTACCATTCAATACTTATTGAAATAAGTATTCAAATACAGAGACACGCCCTTTTTCCCCCCATCCACATTCCGTCTTGCATGTGCCTCAAAGATCATTCTTTCTAACCAAATCATGTTACATGTCATTGATGTTTATATTTAAAATGCAATGCTTGAATGCAATAACGTGTTTTCAGTTTCTTATATCCCATTGTTGTAAGTCAAAGCTTTTAGTTTGGGTTGATCATTCCTCGTGTGTCTGTGTAGTGTCATTTTGAATATGCAGAATATAAGGAGACATGTTGGATATCTGATGAAGACCTGGACACAAAGCTATTTTACCACAGAGAAAGTGGAGTTGATGTTTTGCCTAAATACAACTGCAATGAAATAACACTTCTATGGCAAGGATTCAGTTGCACCTGTTGTGTCATAAATAATACATTAGTGTCATGCAATATTCATGCACGCTTTCTCCACATTTTGTCACACTTTCGCAGCAAATTTCAATGCATTTTATTGGGACTTTGTGTTATAAACTAACTGCAAGTACTCCACAATTGTGAAGCTGAAGAAAAATGGTTTCTAAAATGTTTCACAAATAAATAAAAAAAAACGTTCATTCAGATGCAGGCCCCATTTACATTGTTATCCCCAAATACCATTGACTTCCACCAATTGGAACAGTGAAATAGCTTAGATCAAGGCAAATCCATGCAGTCAATTAAGGAAATCTGTAGCAAGACATTAAAAACTGGAAAACATAAAGCAGTAGTAGAAAAGATAGATTTTTTTTTCCTATGAGAAATATAAGTTTGATACATTGGATAGCTATAAACATTTGTATTGTAAATATCTGCAATACATATTAAGTGGAGTGTTTAAACCTCGAAATGACAAATGTAACATTTTTTGAGAATTTTGGGTACATTTAATTTCAGGTGACTTGGCCGACATTAAATGCTACAACGGTCTGCCTAAGTTCCTCCACACAGGGGCCGCCAATAGAGCCGCAGAGAAACTGCATGACGTATAAAAAAAATAGAGTGAGAGGGTTCATCAGTCAGCAGGAATCTGGCCTACTTTTCGCCCAGTAAACATGCATAAAACACGTCAGTCTGCTCTCATGAATAATAATTTAATATCCCCGTGCCTGCAGATAGCGGCGCATTTTAATGAAAGGCTAAACATAGCCTATAGAATCACCACAATTTCCCAGATTCAGGAAGTGTGGGGCTGAGAATATCTCTGCAGAAAGAAGATAAGGCCACTACATTCCATAAATGTATTGTGTTACGGCATGACAGTGATGCCTTTTTATTGGACAAGTCGCCTGAACAGAATTCAATTTCGCTGCCTCTTTGCCTGCAGAGTCCATGCTCTTCCAGTGCCCACAGAGAAATGACAAAACGGTTTTGCTAATGCGTTTCTTAATGACTGTACATGTTTAGGACTTTGTCTTGTGTGTCACTAGAGCGTGACAAAACAGCCTGAATAAAATCAAACAAAGCAGAAAAGGCAGAAAATAAAACTTCCCCGAACCTTCAGTTGTCCAGCAGACAGCCGAGGTTTTCAGTGAAGCCGGCTGGTGTCTAGAACTTTAGTACCTTCTGTCACAACGCAGAATCCATCCAAAGAGAGCAACCATAGGGAAATAGTCAAATGTCCTGCCAGCGCAACATTTCACCACGGTGGCACAATGTTTTGGTGATGTGCGGTGTTGCTTTTGTGCCTTATTTAACCTTTTAGAGTTGGAGCCAAAAGTGAAAAAAATTGGTTTTGACCTACAAAAACACATTCCTCCACGAGGATTTTAAAAGATTTCAACCAGGTCTATATGTTTTCTCAGCAAGGAAACACTTCTGTCTCTCTGTTACACCTATTTGTTCAGACGTAAGAAGCATACAGGAAACACTTGTCTCATTTAGAAGACAAACTCCTGCACTTTCCTCCGTGAGTTTTGGCTCCTGTTTAATATGTTGTATCAGTTGGCAAACATTACGGTTTGAGTTTCATCCCTGTGTTACCTCACCTTGTCCAATAATGTGCCTTCACTTAGTGTACTTTCTCTTGACAAATAGCAACAACATAAAAAAATCTGTTGTTTTACCTCACAAAAGTAAAACAGTTTAATCAGTGTGTGACTTCTTGTCGACGTCCCTTAAAGTGGAAAAAAAAAGCCCCTCGACATTCTGCTTCCACCACCAGAGCTGAAAGCTCTTAAAAGTTTTCCTATTTGCAAACTTCTTCTATGTGGCAAACCAGCTCAGTCTAGGTTTCCCCTGACCTTGAAAGCGTTCTCCAGGGGAGACGTTTGGCCCCGGTTCCTGGGTCGCCATTGAACCTCATAACCCATTTCCTTTCCCCTGACGGGCAACACCTCCAATCGTCTTCCAGGCAGATCGGCGGCACATCTGCATTCCCAGATTCAGAACCGGCGTTCCGTTTTTATGCTCCTCTAAAATCTGGAACAATCGTCCAGAAAACTGCAAAACTGCCGAAACACTGGACTCCTTTAAATAAAGGCTGAAAAAAAAAGCCACCTGTTGTGAGTTACATTTGATTCTAATAACTGGAACATTGATCAGAGTATCTGAGGTTTGTTTTCTTGATGATTTTGATGGTGGCATCTGACAAAATGTACCGTTTGTTGCTTGTTTCATTGTGTTATGATCTCATGGTGTAACCACGTTGAACTGCCTTGTTGCTGAAATGTGCAACAAACTTGACATCCGAACACCTTCCATGCAGTTGTTGTGTCTGCTTGTTAAAACTGTAAATCTACAATTCTTCTTCTGACATATTTTGAGTTTTGCTGACTTTAGTTGCTGCCAAGAAAATCATTTTCATCCTGACAAACGGAATGTGAGGACATAAACATCTACAAGTAATCGACTCGGTAACCCGTCCGTGATTTGCATCACCTGCCTTCACACTGTACACGCCTCTCCACACAAACCGGAACATCTGGATGGGGGCGCTGTGACAATGGATGCCCAGAGAGCGTGGCGCTATACATCTGACACAGGAGAATTATAGAGTTAATAGTATTTGGCATGACAGGGAGAGAGAGCGGGGAGCGCAGTGCCGCTCCTGAGTGCAGTCTCATCCTGTTTAGTATTCACTGTGCGCAGCGCCTGGAGGCCCTGGAGGGGCTTCACCTGCCCGGAGTCTAGACGCTCTGTTTCACGCAACTGAGAGGATAGCGGGGCATCGAACCTGCGCCCCCCCACCCCCGGCTTTCACCGTCCTTTGGCTGGGCTAGGGCACGAGGGAGTCGCTCCCACCGGCAGAAGACAAAAGTGAGTGCGCGGGGCTTGAGTGGGTGGACTGGTGGTGGGTGGGGCTCAGACAGTCGGGTCGGCTGGGGACGCTGGCGGCACGTCTTACCTGCTTCCTGCGACGCCTTTCGGCTCCTATCGGTCATCCTTTTAAAAGTAATCAGATTACTTTACTTATGTGCGGTTTGCTGATGCTGCCGACCTTCCCGCCAAATTTAATTTATACACACACACACAGACATATATATATATATATATATATATATATATATATATATATATATATATATATATATATATATATATATACTTTGCTCACATCGTTAAGAGTAGAACTTCTGCGCTTTGTTTCATTTTCGGCTAGATTTTCCCTTTATCGCCACATGAGCACATTTCTTATTATCTGACAATAAGACACTAATGACGTGCATCGATAACCTCCGTTGTCATCTCAAGCCGGGTTAATGACAGGAAGTAGTTAACTCACCGAGATAATTCCAAGTCATTGATTGCTGGAAGTAAAGGTGCCATATATCAGTTCATTACAATGGCTCCATTGGCAAAACGGTACGGCAGCATCTCTCCCCCCCTATTCTGTCCGTCTACCTGCCTATCTATCAGGTCGATCAGTGGCTCTGTGATCAGTCTGCAACCCCTGGGATGGATGGGAGGGTTAACAAAAAAAAAACATCCCGGCTTTGCTCCTCTCTGTTCCCCCCTCCTCGATAGTTCTGAGCTCCAATTCTCGCCTGCATGCATGCATGCGTGTGTGTGTGTGTGTGTGTGTGTGTGTGTGTGTGTGTGTGTGTGTGTGTGTGTGTGTGTGTGTGCGTGTGTGTGTGTGTGTGTGTGCGTGCGCATGAATGGTGTGCTGCTGCTGGTTCACAGCATACAGTCAAAGTGAATGACTGTCTGTGGCGAGGCGGAGGGAGGGAGAAACTAGACCGCTTCTTCTTCTTCTTCTTCTTGTGCGCCGCTCCTCCATTCGGAAGAAATTCCAGCAGAATCCAGCGGAGGGGTAAGTTGAAGGGTTTCGGATCAACTCGTACCCGGCGGTTCGGACTCATCAGCCGGTGCGGGACGGAGACGTCTTGTCCCGTTCCAGCGCTGTGTTTTAGTGAGGGGCTGGGGAGGCGTCCTCATGAATCTGGCTGAACAGGGAGGTATGGTGGAGGCTGCTGAAGTGAAGGTGAAGCTACTGGGAGTCTTTTTGTTGTTTTGTTCTGAATTGGATGGTAAAGTTGTGGTAACTATTGTGGGGGGATGGGCACATGGGGACAGACCAAACTTTAACCACTTCACACCGGCTTCATACTTTTGTCGCGCTGCCCCCCTCCTTCAGTGGCGCCACCAAGAGGGGGGAGTGAGGGGGGCAATTATCATCCCAAAAATTCAGTATAATATAATATAATATAATATAATATAATATAATATAATATAATATAATATAATATAATATAATATAATATAATATAATAATATACAGTGAATGATTTTAAAATAGGAGGGGTCAAATGTTTATAGGTTACAAGATTTATTTATATTTATATGTTTTCTTTGTGGGGCCCTATTTTTAGACATATGCCACTTTTTCTGGCACTGCTTTCAAATTTCATAAGACATCAAGCAGGTATTGCTTGATGTCTCACCATATGTCATAAATTATGGCAAAATTTATTAGGGATGCACAATATATCGGTATCTATATCAGCATCGCCCGATGTTAGTCATGTTTTTATGATATTTGGTTCGATAAGTAAAACTTGGCCAATTGACAAGCTTTGTTTATTTCCATCTTGTTGCCAATAACGGTTATCAGCCATGACATCAAGATTAATATCAGATATTAATATAGGTCTGAAACTTTATATTATTGCAATTATATTTATTCTCGGAATTTCTACATTTCTACACTCTGCTCCGGTTGTAAGAACCAGGAGATGGCTGTGAAATCAGTATTCAGACAAAACGAATTTTACGTGTAAGAAGCACAGATTTTCAGTTGATCAACATATGAAAAATCAAGCATAAGTATAGTGGATTCATATTTAAGCTTGAGTCAGTGGACAAAAGTTTTGGGCAGGACATTTCATTGCTTTATCCGCTACCCACGGCTTGAGCTGAGTGTATATTTTGTGTCTTATTTTACCAATTACCTGAGGTCATCATGCACCCAAGTGCCCCCACACCCCATCTCCAGCAGTCATCCTGTGATGGATGAGGTGCCAGGCCATCATAGGGCATCACACAGGACAGAAAGTCATACCTGCAGGCAGTTTACAGAGGCCAGTTAACCTGAGAGTCATGTTTTTGAACTGTGGGAGGAAGCCGGAGTACTTCCTCCCACAGAACCCACCAGTGAGAGAACCCACCAGTGAGAGAACCCACCAGTGAGAGAACCCAC
Source organism: Xiphophorus maculatus (assembly GCF_002775205.1). Taxonomy (NCBI): domain Eukaryota; kingdom Metazoa; phylum Chordata; class Actinopteri; order Cyprinodontiformes; family Poeciliidae; genus Xiphophorus; species Xiphophorus maculatus. The sequence continues at coordinate 26,019,889 of NC_036447.1, read as the reverse complement.
CAGTGGCGCCCCCTAAGGGGGTGTAAAGGGTTCATGGCCCCTTCCAGGAAAAATGTTTGCCACCGAGAAAAGCATGAGTCATCTCCTTCAATCAAGAAATAAATGTAACACATAAATAAATGTATATTTATAAAATTTTAAATAGAATAACAATTGTTAATACAGTAAATATATCTTAATTTTTTTTTGTTTGTTTGTTTAGCTGTGCACTCAAAATTTTTACTGGCCTGGTTTGCCCACCCATACAAAAAATGTTCAGAACCCACACGTTCATGGAGAGAAATCCACGAACGACCACAGACTGGGATTCAAAACCAAGACCTTCTACTTTGAGTGAAATGACTACAGTGCTACCAACTGCACCATGCAGCTCAATCCCAAGATTCAATCTAAGTTTGTTTTTTTTGTATTATTATAAGTGGCTCCCGTGTAGCTCCCCCTCCGCCCCCCTTACAAAATCTCTAGTGGCGGCCCTGCTCTCCTTTCTTTCGTCGGTGAGTGGCTTTATGAGTTCCCGGCTCATCTTTCTCCCGCATTCCTGAACTTCCTCAAACGCAACCTTGTCTCTTTGCGTCGTCAAGCTGCAAGTGCAAACCGCTGCCAGTCGCCTAAAATCGCAAAGTGCAGTGAATAAACCGGCTCGGTTGAGTTTTTCTCGTCTTCCAGCCATTCCCGTAAACATTTCTCTCCCCTCCTCTCTCTCTGCCCTGTTCTCCTCTCGCCATGCCGCGGATCCGTCCCTCCGTCTCGCCCACAGTTGCAGCGCATTTGTGTCCCGGGATGACCTGTTGATGTCGGTTAAAGATGGAGTGCCAAGATCACCCGCTATAAACTCCTCCCCGGTTAAAAAAAAAAAAGAAGAAGAAGAAGAAAGAAAAAATAGTCTGGAAATTGGAGTTCTGCCCCGTATCGCGTCTGTGGTTGGCCGAGATTGCTTATTATAAATAATTTAATTGAAGCAAGACATCATAAGCGACATCTTGGACGGGACTAGCTCGTCTCCGAACCGGATCGGTAGCTGCTCCGCTGTACCGCCGGGAGGAGGAGGACATCGCTCGGTGCTGCTGGCGCGGGGAGACCACCGGCCCCCTCCACGGTTTCGAGGAATTTTTTTAATGTCCCCACCTTTTCCCCAGACGACAAAAAGAGAGAAATATTTGGCTGCATTCTTTAAGTGAAGTTGGAGCTGACATTTAAAATAAAAGGGAGGGGGGAGAAAAAAAAAAAAGCTATATTTTGAATCCTTTCTCCGCCGCCGCTGCTGCTGCCCCCTCCCGCTGAACACGGCCGGGTCTCTCACACCGGCCCGGGCCAACCGAGCTCTCCTAAATCCTACCGGGCATCGAGGCTGGCACACAGCGGGGGCACCGACAGCTTTCTGGCCGCCCCGACTTGCCCTGCTTCCCCGCTGGTAGCGGGACTCAGCCTCCGAGGTGTCCGCCGGCGGGACTCTGCTAGACTTTCACGTAAGATGAATTAATGAACAACTGATGTGCATAAATGATAAGTGGTCTCTGAAGTTTGAGCGGTGGGGGAGGCTACGCTGTAGCCACATTGTGCCGCTTGTCTCAGTCGGTCCTCGGTGTCGGCGAATGCGGCACTTGCCGCCACAAACGTCTTCCAACACGGGAGGGAAATTAATTTTTTTTTTTTTTACGTGATTAACGGACACGTTCGCTACTTCAACGTGAGAGACAGCCTCTTTCTTCTGACCAGTGTTAGCTTTAGCTTTAGCCTGCTGCTTGCTAACAGGATACCTTTTAACCTCCCAAAAGTAGTAAACTCACTGATTTGGCCGAGATTGAGGCTGATATCAAAAAAAGTCTAGTAATTACGACGTTCCAGCAGAAATAGCGCATTATCTGGACACACTTTGAATATTTGCGTGCAGCACATTGAAGGGCTGCATGAGGGGGGTTTTGCATAAAGTGTTAAAAAAAGACACTTTTTAAGCACATAGGGACACACACACACACACACACACACACACACACACACACACACACACACACACACACACACACACACACACACACACACACACCCCGACAGAGAAGAAGCCACACACAGTAGAGCATTGAGCCAGAGCATGTAATGAGGCACATGTTAACTGCGGGCCAAGGGTCAAGTGTTTTGAATTAACTCTCCTTTATGTTTCCTGCAAGTTGTTGTGACCTTTCTGACCTGTATGGGGGGAGAAGGTGGTGCATGTAGGATGTCCATACATCTGTGCCCCTGTGTATGTTGAAATGAAATCAGTCAAGCAGCCTGGATGTGAAAAAAAAAAAAAAAACGTGTCCTTGCAAATAAACAAAATGCACCGCATCGCTTTAAAAACGTTGGTGATTTTTATTATTGTGAGGCATCGGGCAGATGAACTACATTTTAATGAGTTATGGGTGTCAACCCTGCCCCCTTAAAATTTCAGCCATGACTCATATCATTCCTACGGTTTCCTTTTAATGAGGTTTTTCTTGCCACTAATTGCTTATGGATATTTACTTTATGTCCATCTGCAGCGCTTGTATTTATTTTGCCCAGAAAAAAAAAGGTATGGGGAAGCTATCCATTTCTGTTTAGATGATGTCCAGTATCAGCACTTGGATGCCAGTATGATTAACTCCGTCTGACCTTCTGACTGCATTTAGACATCTTTGATTATACGTCTGTTCGGCTTTCACTTTTCAGCCGCAGTTTCATATATTTTAGACGGGAGACGGTGTCGCTTTTCTGTGATTTTTTTCTTTTTTTGTTTTAACAAAAATTTGCTCAGTGGGCATTTGCTGTGCAAAGGCAAATTTGGTTGGAGGGGAAAGAGAAAAAAAAAATCACTGTCGTGGCACTCTTTATTTCCACACTATGCTCTCATTATAGGTAATGCTCATTTGAAACTATAGTTGGCAAGCTTCAAGCAGCAGCTGTCGGCTTTTACAAAAGCCAATAGCTCAACTATTAAACATGGTCAAGTTATTAGCCTGTTCCACCTTTGTTATGCTGCAACTAGAGTACCAAAAATAACAGTAAATAAATGTAATAGATAAACGTCTAACTAATTTTAATAGTGGACAAAAAAATAACCCGAGTCCATATAAAATTCAGTTTTGAAGTGATTATTTGAGTTATTCCTCTTGTTGTTGGGATTGTCAGCAGCCTTTTGCATCATCTCCCCACTTTGTTGTGTGCATTCTACTTTTTGTCACTTTTGTTGTAATTTTTCGTGCCATCTTCTCTATGATAGAAATTGATGTGCTTTTAGAGCTGTTCCAGCTTTAATTTACGCTCTTTTACTACTACGGGTGCACCGATTGCAGTTTTCTGTCCGATCACCAATCTTTAAAAAGCCCGTCTCTCGATTCAAATTTTGGCTGATACTGATTGTTTTTTTTGCCAGACAAGTTGCTAAATAGAACGACAAAGTTGATTTTCAGACCTTTATGGAAGTGACCAGGATCGGCAGATGAGATTGGGTTCCCATGTAAACATCGGCTGATCGCAATCGCCCAAAAATAAAGGAAATCAAGGCTGATTTATTAGCATCTGATTTATTAGCTTCTCTATTTAGTACTTTACCTGCAATTCACTTGTATCTGTTCTGCTATGATACCTGAATGTCTCCATATATATATACTGTATATATATATATATATGTATACTGTATGTATGTATGTATGTATGTATGTATGTATGTATGTATGTATGTATGTATATGCAAATAAAGCTGGCTAAACTATTTTCAAAACTAACACACAATTCCCTGATCAAGATGAATTCAATAACAGATGGCAAACAAAGCCATCACATTAGTCTAATCCATGTCTTAACAGGGAAGACAGGGTACAGTAGGGAATCTGTTACAGAAGTTACTGGTCTACAAAAGTTATTCCCAAGAGTGCAACAGTCAGAAAGAGACTGGCTAACTAAAATGCCCCCATGGAAGGAAAAGATGGAAGCCACCAAAGAGCAACAACAAACGCCCATCTCACATTTGACTTCAGCTTTCTTCCAGTCTTTGTCAATGCTAAATATTCAGTGGACTGAAAAGACAAAACAGGAGCTTTTTGTTAGTTCTGGAGCATTCTAGTGAAAATCTGCACTTAACTCCACGTTGGGACGCCATTGCATGACCGGATTCCTTCTTTACGACATAAAAAACCCCCTCATTGGCCGTTATTGCAAAGTTTTAATGGCAGTTGGTGCCACAAAAGGGTGGCCCAACTAGTTATGTTTAATCACCAATTATTTTTTTCCCCCACATTGGGCCAGTTTGGTTTATATAACCTTTTTTTTTTTCACTTTCATAAATAAAATCAGAATCTAAAAAGTGCATTACGTATTTACTCTGGTTAATTCTCTGATTTGATATTTAAAAAAAAAAAAAAGAGTTTGATGATCTGAAACATGAAAGTGTGACAAGGTAGATAAAATCTGTAAGGGGGCAAATAGTTTTTGATCACATTGTATTTATACCTACAAACTGCAACACACATCGACTATCAGCCTCTGGCACATTTGTTGGCTTGACAGCCGGAAGTCGTAATGAAGATGTCAGAGAGGTTCGAGACTTTTAGTAACGTTGTTGCTTTTCCAACAAGTTCAGGAGCAAAAAACAGTCTTTTGTTTCCTCATTCTTCATTTTCTATTGGTTGATAGAGGTGATATATTACTTACTCACTAAACTGAAAAAAGTCTGAATTTCTCAGTAACATCCTGTAAATCACAACAGTAAAACATTGTAAATTAAAATAAAAATAATTAAAAAAAGTGTAACCTTGTTTAGATTAACAGTAAGATGTTGTAAATAAATAAATATCTATTATTTTCAATGTCATAGCTTGTTAAAATGATCATTTTGCTAATATCCGGATTGCAAATGCGACAAAAAGAAAACTGCAACACAAAATCCAAAATTTGACAGGCATGCATAAATATTTTACTTTTAAATATTTTCAATTTTCGAGATCAAGTAAAAAAAATGGTTCACCAAGATTATTATTTTACTGACAAGCCATCAATTCATATCCCAAAATGAATTGAAATTGTTAACACAATAACATATTACGGTAAAATTAGCGACATAATTGACTTCCTTACTGCATTGTATCGATTTTAAATAAATATGGAAAAAAAACCCCAACATGTAGCACTACCAGTTATACTGCACTCTCATCTTATTAAGTTCATTTGAATAATGAGTGTGTAATCTTGTTGCGCAACGTCCCGTCAGTTTAGGACAGTAATGTAATATCTTGCATTATATTATATTTAAAAAAAAGAAAGAAAACATATGAAGGAAGTGCTTTCTGGTTATAATAAGACGTGTTTACTCTCTTGCTGACTCAGTTGCCTTGTGATTAGATTGATTAAGAGGATTTATTTGATGATTAATTTGTTAAAGTGTTAATGACCGTCTACTCTCTGTGCTGTGTTGTGTAGGCGTGAAGCAGCAGATCATGCCTAAGTCGGTACGCTCCGGACAAATTTATTATTATTTTTTTTCCTCCAGCGTTTATTGTTCATCTGGGGGAGGCTTGCTGAGTGTGCATCCCGCAGCATCCGGCCTCACATTTACACCTGGTAGCTTCCCATCACTGCCGCCTTGCTTTTGTAGCCAAGGAGCAGCTTTTCAAAGGAGTTAAGACCAAAAATAAGAAAACCCTTCCCGCTTTCTGTATACGTTTTATAACTTCATTCGAGCCAGGAGGAGTTATATTTGATGCTTTTATGTATCCTATACGTGAGAATGTGTCTGAAGTTAGTGTCCCAGGAGACATTTTGTGTTTGGATGACATGGAAGGATTTGCAACCGGAGACTTTGTCGTGCGTTTTTCAGATTTATTCGGGTTTAATTTAAGCCACCACATAAACAAAGTTGCATTTAGTGCATAGCTGCATGCTGCTATACTGATTTGGGTTGTGTAGGAATTTAAATCTCTGCCTCTTTCCACTCTATGTTATTGTGAAATGATGGCTCTACACATCTGTTTGTGCTTTGACAGGTTTATTTGATTTCCCCTCAACCCCCAATGCTTCACTTCTCTTCTAAACTTTTAGCTGTTTTCATGAGTTCTCCGGTAACTTTGATGAAGGTAAATCTATTTGTGTTTGTTCTTTCTGAAAACAAGATGGTGCGATTCAGTATGCTGTTTTATTATGATTGTTTTTTTTTTTCTTTTTCTTTAACCTTTTTTCAGGGCATCTTTCTGCATTTGCCGTCTCTCTTGGTCACTTCGGTGCTACATTATTTTTTTTTATTTTTTATTTTTTCCATTTTTTTCTCCGAAGAGTTTTTCGGCGCTAGTGGCTCGTATTTTTTGTACAGTAGGCAGACAGGAAGGAGGGTGAGGAGAGGGGGGAAGACATGCGGTAAAGGTCGTCGGGACCGGGAGTTGAACCCGCGACGTCCACATCGAGGACTAAGGCCTCCAAACGTGGGGCGTGCTAACCCCCTGCGCCACCACAGCACGCCCCTGGTGCTACATTATTGCCAACTTGTTAGAGTTTAGAAAACAATTAGAGAAAGATTTTAGTTTTAAGAAATTTGCTCTGAAACTTCCGGTTGGTGGCTTTGCGGCTTTTCTGTGAATGGCGAAACATGGAAGAATTTAAGATGAGGCTGACAATCTCTGGAAGATTTACTCGTACCACAACTAGAAGTTGAAACACCCACACTGCTACTTGACATTCTATTGGCTATTATGTTCCTGGTGGCCACTGGTATCAAGACCTTGTTAGACCTGGAGGCCAGTGCTTTGTTCTGATGGAGGAATGGTCTCCAGATTAAGGCTGAACAATATATTGGGAATATATTGTCACCATAATTTTATTGTGTACAATATTCAGTGTGGCCTATTTGCAGTTCGACATTCGCAGATTCACCTATTTGCACTTTTTTTCCTGTGGTATATAACTACAAATTATTTGTCGAAAAACGTTTTCAGAGGGCGTCTCAAGTGCTCACAGATTTCAGCTATTTACAGGCGGTTGTCGTCCATAACCCCCGCGATTACCAGGGGTCCGCTGTACAATATTTAGCCAGTTGGACAGTATCTTCTGGCAGCAGATGCCCACATCAGACAAAAATAACTGTGCTAATAACTAAAGTGCTAAAGGTCACGGAGTTGCCATTGCAAGATTTTCTAATATCCTACAGCCCCTACTTCAGATGTACACCGCCTGTTTGTTGAACCATGTTGAGTTGTGCTATACCCAGTGATGGCATCGTTACTTTGAAAAAGTAACTTCAATCGGATTACTGATTACTCCTTGAAAAAGTAACTCAGTTAGATTACTGACTACTTGATTTGGAAAGTAACCAAGTTACATTAAATGTGACTTTTTTTAGTTACTTTCAGCAGCTGCTAACCAACAACGCTGTGAAAATTACATTGATCTTTGCCAATACTTATAATGGTAACATCAACAATGTGTCTCTACTTATAAGGCTGAACTGAAGGGGAGATTTTTTAATGGTTACGGTACAAAAAAAACGTTAGTAATTTGCGCATGTTTTTGTGTTTTCCACTATTGTCTGGAAAACTCTAAGAAGGATTTTAACCCCTTCGCCCCTCCCAGCCTCCAGGTTGCGTTACGGCCTTGCGTTTGTTGTCAGAGCACAGAGCTCCTCCTGTGGCTCCACAGTTCAGATGGCTGCTGCACAGATTTGTGACACTCATCTTAATATTAATAATTATAATGGCGTTTAGTTGCACAACTTTACGGACTCGTTCATTCGTGGCTGTTTTCACGTTTATTGCGCTGTTCATATTAGTCTCGATGTTTCCAATGTTCTGGATAGCTCGACGTAATTCGACAGGTAATATATTAACTTGACATTAACACAGCGGGACGGATCATCCGGGAAATGATGGACAGGGAGAGCCTGACTAAAACTAACTAGAGGTCAGACACATTCTGGGGTTTATGTCTGCTTATTTCCAAGCCTATGAGTAACTTCACGTTCAAAAACGAGCCCAAAAAGCTCAACCCGCGACTCATTAAATTTGCTAGTGACTGTAAAAAGAAAAAAAAAAGCCCACAGCCGCTTATAATAGTTGGACTTGGCGACAGAAACTCAAAATAGTTCCTGCTTTTCTACCAACAAAATGCGCATCTCCCTCTTCTCCCTCTTCCCTCCATTGTTTACGTTTCTGATACCGTCGCATAAAAACGGCGATCACTCGACAAGACGCGTAGAGGAAATAAAATTAAATTCCAAAAGAAAATAGTAACACAAAATGATTTTGATAAGTAACTGTAGTACTGGATCAGACTACTGTAGTCTGATCCAGTACTACAGTAAGGCGTTACTGACATCACTGGCTGTACCATAGTGTTACTTACCCCAGTTTGTTCATTATGATATTTTTCAGTCATACATGTGGAGAATATTTAAAACACTGATGTAGTCAGGCGTGACAACTGACTTAGTTGGGTTTAACCATATTCTGGTGAAAAGTTTACCTCTTAGACTGACAAAATAGTTCTTGACTTTAAACTGGAGATTTTCACCCTGGTGTGATGAAATAACTAGGTCACCATTTTAAAAAGAATGACCACTAGATGAAAGTCACAGTTTGTGAATTATCTTTAATCTACAGTACAAAGAGTCAAAGTTATACTCTACTTATATTTGATTGAATATCCTCTAGCATTGAAATCACACACTTTGTATATCTGTTAGCAAGATCTTTGCATGTTGCAGGCTTACTTATCAAAATTGGTAGAGTTCATTTAAATTGTTTCAGATCGAAGTATAGTACATAAAATCTTTTACGGAGTTATGGGTGTGTGCCGCTTCAGAAACTGGTGTGTTTGCCAACTTCATCCGTGTCGACAAAGAAAGAACATTCTGCTGCAAAATTAACACATGAGCTTGGCTGGAATTCTAATTGCTCACACTGAGGATCCAAATGTCTTCTGGAAGAAACTTTTATGGTCACACAAAACAGACTGAGTTATTTGGCCACAATGACAACAGGCATGTTTGGAGGAGACAAAATATATGTTTTCACACCTAAGAAATCTGGAATTAGCCGCAACCATCGTAGCATCATAGCGAGGGTCTGTTTCTCTGCCAGTGCTAATGGTGCATTGCATGAATTCTTTAACTTTCCATCAAATTGACGGCGAGGCAGTTAAAACTAAGGGCACAGTTGGAACAGGACCGTATTCCCAAACACATCAAAACTGGTTTTGGAACTAATTAAGCATTCTAACACTAAGCTTCTGGACTGGGCCTGACCTTCAGGCTTATTAAAAATGTTTAGACTATGTCTCAAAGCCAACCCTGTGCCAGGAAATCAGCCAACTTAAACGAACTCTATTAATTTGATAAGACAAGTGGTCAAACGTACATCTAGAATGAGAGGCAGGACCTTGCTTATAGTTGGAGAAAGTGCATGGTTTCTTTAGATCTTGCTTGGAAACATTAATCGAATGGGACGATGAGACCCTGTGTGGGTAATGAGAGAAAAATCCAATATAGATTCAAACTTCCTTTTTTAAAAAGAAACCTTTACATTTTATCAGTTGACTGCTTTTCAGAGCTACTCATGTTACCTTTGTCTGATATTGAAATTTCATAGATGAACCGAAACATTTAACCACAACAAAATCGTATAACTAGAAGAAATGTGATATTTAGGTGTCCAGACATTGAAGAAATATCTCCTACAACTTCCTTATCTTCTATATTTGATACAGCTCTCTTTCAATTCTGAATCGTTTTTCTACTATTATTATTTTTTTCTGTCTGTTTAGTTTGATCATTTGTAATGTGTCTGTCTCTAGCGGTTTTATGTCCGTCCATCTGTAGCAAACTGAAGTTATTATCTTTGGACCATAAACAGGAACAATCTGGAGTCAGCGTGCAACTTCAGTTATTACAACCAGAAACTTGCGATTAGGTCTGAAATCTGGGAATGGTGATGGACTCAGACCTTAACCTTCAACAACACATAAAGACAATTACAAAGTCATTCTTCTATCACCTTAAGGCCATTTCTAGGATTGAAGGACTAATTTTGCAGCAAGACCTAGAAACACGAAGAGTTTAGGACCAAACACATTAGAGATTTAAATCAATTTTTCAGATCTTCTGGTTGACATTTACTTTGCATCCCCAGAATCAAAAACAAACATGGAGAAGCAACTTCAAGAAAATTGCAAAACTGCCAAAACACAGACTTCCTTTTAATCAAGGCAACAAAAAAAAAAATCCACCAGTTTAGAGCTGCTTTTCATTAATAATAACTAGAACATTGATTAATTGTAGTCTGTATGGCAACTTTTTATTACTTCTCTTTATTTTGCCTGAAACATAATGCTTTTTTTGTTTGTTCACTGCGTTATGTTTTAATCGTGTAAAGCTCTTTGCTACTGAATTGTGCTGCACAAAAACTTTTCTCGATTAGCTTCTCATCATCATTAAGTTAGTCCTTTTCCAGGACTAAGAATATTAGAATTTGGTGTAGAATATTAGACAATAAGTTGTGAAAATTGTGAATTTCAGTTAGCAGGTCTTGTCATCGCCACTTGCCAGAAATACAAGAAGATCTGAATAAATCTGCGAAGCCTGCTGTTTAGGTTGCAGGGTTTTATCTGAGAGTTTTGCTCCCAGTGGAAGAGAAAGGCTAATCAGTTAAATATTTTTACAGATTAGTGGGATGTTTGGGGTTGGAACGGGGTCAGATAGAATGCATCATTGCTGTGCTCCAAATACTCGCTGGTGTCTGCCGAACTTGGCCTCCATCCATTGCTCGGAGGCCACAATCTTCCATGTGACGTATTTGTTCAGCGGCGTTGCGACTCACCTTTATGTTCCCAGCTGTTTACTTCTGTTCCCAGCTACAGTTTATATGTGCTGTGCATTTACAAACAAAAATACAGTCCACTTTAAAGTGACGCTTTAATGATAGATATGTTATTCGCTTGGAGATCTACGGTTTCCTTCCTTTTGATCGGAGACCCTTTTGTTCTGTGGTGAAGTGAAATAGACAAGTTATGTAAGCAGTTTTTGTTCTTCACTTAGAAGAACTTGACAAAAATAAATGTCAAAGTGAGGCAAAAACCGCCAAACAGCTCTATAAAGTGAATCAGATGTAAGGAAACAGGGTTAGGATAAAGATAAGAGCTTATATAACTGGCCCAGTTGCCTCCAAATTCTCTTTTATTTAGAAAAAAGGAGACTTGAATCAAAGCTGTTTACCAAATTTTTAATTCATTAATCTTCATGCACGTAAGCAACCCTTTCTCTTTATCTCAAGTTGTCTTGCTCTCTTCATTTCCATCTGCTTGTCATTTTTGCTCTACTTTTCATGTCTGAAGATTTCTTGTATTGCTTTGTCTTTTTTGCCACCTCGTCTACTCTTTGCATTTGTTTTGCTTCCTCATTTAGCCCCTCCTAACCCTTCCCTTGGTAATCTATCCACAACATGCCGTTAGCTCCTCGTTCCTCGCTAGTGATAGCCCACATGTGATTTGACAGCAGTTTAGCTAATATTAGCATTTAGCTAATTTTCGCTTTAACGTGTTTTTGTCCATAGTGAATGGAGTATGTTACTATAGGTCAACATGCTAGTTATACCATGTATGCTAACTGTAGCAATTTAGAAAATAAGAGCATGTTAGCTAATTTTGATATTAAAGCTGCACCTCATAGCAGCCCAGGAGGAAAGTCCAGCAGAACAGTGGTATCGATTTGGGGTATCGACTTGCTTGAACACTTGACCCTGGTATCGGCTCGACATCAGTATCGGCCTTGGAAAACCACTAGTTTCCTTGTTTTATGTTGGTTTTTAAATATGGTGTCTGTTCAGCACTTTTGCTCTTTTTGAAAAGTTCTTAAAAATAAAGTGGCATCAGGTTGGCTCTTACTCCAATAAAATTTGTCTATTTGTTTGCCACATGTTGTTTGCCCTGACTTTCTTTCTTGCCGTGGTAAATTTCGCAGACCCTGTGGTCCTGGGCAGAGCGTTATGGCTCAGACGCTGCAGATGGCGATCCCCAACTTTGGCAACAATGTCCTGGAGTGTCTGAACGAGCAGCGGCTGCAGGGCCTCTATTGTGACGTCTCCGTGGTCGTCAAGGGGCATGCCTTTAAGGTCAGATTGTATGAAATATTTTATTTGCCAGTATATTAACAGTATTTCTCCATAATTAAGACTTCAAATAATTGTTTTGTCTAATAGTTGTCTGTAAAGTTTTGTTGAATTCAATGTCTTTTTGTTTTGCCTCATGAAATATGTAGATTAAGAAGTAGTTTACATTTTAATTGAATAATTATTTTCAGCTTTCTTTAATGTGGATTTACATACAAAAACACTTGAATTTCTCCATATTTTAGTCACATTACAACCTCAAACTTGCATGTACAGTATATTCAAATGGGTTAAGATTCAAAATTCAAATCCAATGAGAAAGTTAATAGTCTTTCATCAGATGATGGGCACATAACAACCTTCCTTCTGTTTAGCAGTAAGAACCAAAAATAATTGTGATAGGGAAAAAGCAATTAATCATTTAACATTTTTAGAGATAAGAATTATAAAGTAAATATTTACCCATAAAATAAGTAAAATAAAGTGAGTATTTGTCTTAAGCCCCTCCCAAAACATCCATCCTGTGGTGCAAAAAGTGTGTATGCACTGTATGCGATGAATGGGGTGCTGAGCTAGAGTGTGCGCCAAAACGATGGTGGAAATAGAATCAAATATATTGAAATTTGTGGCTATTACATGACAAAATATCAAACAGTTCTGTGTGTTTTAAAACCATACCTTATAAAACATGAAATTTGATCACCTTAATTGTTTGGCAGGCATTTTGGCAGATGACATATTCGCCATTAGTGGTGTAGTAAATGTGTCATAATCAAATGGATCCAACATTGTTCCCATCAGTCTGTTTATATATTCAGCCTGAATCGCTGTGTGGTTTGAACCTTGACGAGCCCCCCACGCCCCCCACACTGTTTACCCCTCAGGCTCATCGTGCAGTTCTGGCAGCCAGCAGCTCCTACTTCCGGGATCTGTTCAATGCCGGCGGGAAGAGCTCTGTGGTGGAGCTGCCGCCGGCTGTGCAGCCGCAGAGCTTCCAGCAGATTCTGGCCTTCTGCTACACGGGGCGCCTCAGCATGAACATCGGAGACCAGTTTCTGCTGATGTACACCGCCGGCTTCCTCCAGATCCAACAGATAATGGAGAAAGGCACAGAGTTTTTCCTCAAGGTGACTTCAGAGTGAATGAATGAGCTAAGTATGTGGCAGTTGTGTATGTACGTATTGTCGAGCATGCTCAAAGAAAACTATGTTAGTTACCGTAATATAATTGCAATCCTGATACATGATGCTGCTGTGACTTAGAAATATCTGAATGATGATAGTGACACTGCATGTAGCAGTGGTGATCGGGTTTGGAGTACCTCACTGCATAGATCTGTTTATTGATTAGAACTTTTTCTTGCCAGCTTGTCATTTAACTTTTAACTGGAGCAAACATTGCATTGTGCTTAAAGTGAAGTTTGCAAAAGTATGTGTACAGTTTAGAAAAGTCTATAAAAGTATAAATATGCCTGAGGTCTGGATAAATGTGGAAAGATGGCATTCCTGGTCCCATTGTCTAAACGTTTCATGCATCCGTCTGAATGTCCCCAAAAGTTGTTCATCATTCTATCCATTCAGAAATTATCCATCCATCTGTCCATCCATCCAAAACTTATATACGTATCATCCATCCATTCAAAAATTACCCACCCATGCAGCCATCCATCCATTTTCTCCGTCCATCTGTCTGTGACTCCAAACATTATTCAGCCAACTGTTCATCTTTTTGTCCTCCATCATCATTCACAAAAATCATTGTGAAAGTTCTACGAAGGACAAAACTCCTAAAAATGTCGAACTATTAAATCATAAAGCATAAAATCAACATACTGTGCATGGATCAAAGTTTCATTTTCCCAATCCTCTCAGGTCTCTTCCCCAAGCTGTGACTCCCAGGGTCTCCATGCCGAGGAGACTCCGTCCTCCGAGCCCCAGAGTCCAGTCACCCAGACAGTCGGAGGGGTGGGTGTGGGTGTGGCTGCAGCGCCTTTAGGAAGGCCTGCTTCCTGTCTGACGCCTCTTCCCTTGGTATCCAAGGTGAAGTCGGAACAAACGGCCACTACGCCTCAGCAAGTCCCTCAGCACCAGCAGGTACACTCTGACCAAAGACCTTAAAACTCGCTACATTCTCATATTCTGCAGAAAATTATATAAAGGGAAAATGATTGAAGAACCTCAAGAGTAAGCGGGTTACAAAGCATTTTTTCAGTATCCATGGACGGTTTGTGTTGTGATCGTCTTAGTAATTAAATGATTTCTGACACTTAGCGTTAGCTTTGGTGGATTGAAAAGTTGAAAAAGTGCCGTTGGAACTTTAAAGTGCTTTTTCTCAAAGGATCCTACAACAAACCTTCATAACATCAATTGTTAATCTCTTTTATTCACTGCTTGACACCCCACACAACAGACTTTGACATGTTGTCGCGATTTGTTCCGTTTCCTTGGTAGTCGTGAGCATTTGATGAGCTGCTAAACGTCTGGGTGTGATGATAATTAACCGGCTGTACCTCCTTCCTCCCCGGCAGGAGGGCTCACCCTACTCTGTGGTCTGCACCCCCGTGGCCAAGCGGCTGTGGGAGGGGGCCAACCGGGATGGCGGCGGGGGGTCTGGAGGAGGCGGGGGAGGTGGAATGAGGAAGGCTGCACGCTACTCGTCCTCCTCCTCTTCTTCCTCGTCTTGTAACGCAGCGACGCAGGATACGTCTGGGCGAGGCCCGGCGACCGGTGTTGCGATGGGAGCCGGCGTTGGCGGTGCCGCTTTAGTGGGAGGAGCTGGACTCAACACTAACCACAACAGTAACAACAACAACGTCGGCACCCCTGAAGGCACCAGCCCGGGCACGCTCAGCATGTACACCAGTGACTCGCCAATCAGCTACCACGACGATGAGGAGGAGGACGAGATTGCGGACGAGAGCGCCGAAGAGCAGTACAGACAAATCTGCAACATGTACACCATGTACAGCATGCTGAACGCCGGAGCGGCAGGTGAGGAAATGAATAGGCCAACGTGTTCGAATCGTTTTAAGCTAGCAAGTGTAGCATCAACACTCTTCTGTAACGAACCTGTTGCAGAGTGAAGAAGCGGCTGAGTTAGCTATCTTTGGGTGCATTCACACCTCTTAGTGCTCTGGTTCGCTTGCCTGGAAAGTCAGGTTCATTTTGAGAGTTTTGATCTGATTTCCATTTGAGCGTTTATTGATTTTATTGTTGTCTTTTTCTTTAGTCCTTTCCATAATTTGAATGGTTGTTGATTTTATCTGTACAGCACTTTGTCACAGCTGTTGTCTTAAAGTGTGTAGTGGAAGCAGTAGTAATCAAGATTTTAATTTAAGATGCAAAAAAAATAAGAATTTTTTACTATACTAAATCTGACAAATATTCAATAAAATTTGTTGCATTTTAGAATTTTTTTTGCGCCACTTCCATCCCAAAAATTTTATTTTTTTAAAACCCTCCTGCCATTGAGATGGGAACCAGTTTTTTTTTTTTTTTTACTCTGTGCGTAGTCCGGTAAGGTTGCATTGATCCCGCGTACGCTATTGCGAGATTTTCTTTTGTTGTGGTTTTGGAAACTGGCGGTCTCCTGCTGTCCGACCGTGACATTTGCCGCGCTCCTCCTGAGCTGTCGCATTAAGACCGTGGAGGGTTCTGAAAAACATTTGGGAGAACTGAAATATTTGCCATGTTTATCAGATCTAGGGAGGAAGAAATATTTTCACAGTAACCATAAATCTCCATCTGTCTTCAGTGGTTGGAGAAAGGGTGGACGCTTTGCCAGACTTGGCCCCCGATTCGGGAGGCGGGCGTGGAGGCAAAGGGGGGCGGTCCCGGCAGGACCTGGCGTCGCTGCCCGCCGAGCTCATCAGCCAAATCGGCAACCGCTGCCACCCGAAGCTCTACGAGGAAGGCGACCCGGCGGAGAAGCTGGAGCTGGTCAGCGGCACCTCCGTCTTCATCTCGCGTGCCCAGCTCATGAACTGTCACGTCAGCGCCGGCACCCGCCACAAAGTGCTACTCAGGCGGCTGCTGGCGGCGTTCTTTGACAGGTCAGTGGCTGAAATCCTTCCTGTTTGCTGCGATGCCGAGGCCTTTTATTGCTGTCAACTTTCTTAGTGGGTGGGGAGAGGGAAAATGAAGCAGGCGAAGACGGATCAAGTGAAGAAAAGCTTTTATCAAAGTACCTTCTAGAAGGCTTTAAAGATGAAACGTTTTGATGACGGATTTGAAAAATACTGTTTCTTTCAAATTATTTTTCTGATGAAAGGTGAATTTATTTTGAGGTCAACGTAGATGGTAATCATCTCATGTCAAATTTTTCATTTTTTTTTTTTAAAGCTTTGCTTTCACTGGAAAGAGCTTTGAGAATGTTTCTGTAACACCTGCATATTAGAAACATTACAGTGCCTTGCAAAAGTGTTCAATTAAAACATAAGATAGTCCTGTAGGTGACAAAATCCGAAGATTTTTGTCTACATGCAAAGGGCTGTGTGGAAGAAAACAGTGCTCATGCAATCCCCCATGGTGGAACATGCATTATGCTGTGGGGATGCTTTTTATCAGTGTGGTTAGAAAGATGGATGGAGTTAGAAGAAAACATGATAGAAGCTGCAAAGGACATGAGAAAGAAGTAGAACGAAATATAGAAAGAAAGAGAGAAAGAAAATAGGAAAATTTAGATTGATCATAATCAATACAGTTAAAATTTTACCAACATAATCCCAGATGCACACCCAAATTTTTATAGGACAGCAACTAACTATCACTTTATTATTCTATCGATTTTTCTGACGATTAATTGGATTAAAAAAGGAGAGAAAAAATGGACTCAACACTAACCACAACAGTAACAACAACAATGTCGGCACCCCGACCAATATAAACGAAATATAGAAAGAAGAAAGAAAGAAAATAGTTAGGAAAATTTACCAACATAATCCCAGATGCACACCTAAATTTTCATAAGGCTGTATGTAACCAGCAATTATTTTAGTTATTGATTAGTCAATCAATTTATCAATAAGAAAAATTGCCATATTCTGCTAGTTTTTAATTTAACAATATGCATTTTTTTATATATATAATATTAGAAATACATCATGAGATGCAAACACACATATAGTTCAATTTCTTTTTTAAACAAGAAAAAAAACCTGTTTATTGGATAAAATTCAAAACTCCTTTGGTTGGACGCTTTATCATTTGCAGTAATGGATCCATTTGCAGCTAGAAAAATACTCTTAGCATCATCACGTGAAAAGCTCTATTAGCTTGACATGAGATCAGCACAGTGTAGGGCTGATTTGTTAATTATCTTGTGGATTAACAGATTAATAACTGGATGTCAAAAGGTGCTTACTAGGAGATTTTTTATTTCAGAATTTGAACTTGGTGAAGCTAAGACTAGGTCACTTAAGCAGTTAAGCTATTTACAGACAGAGGGCTTTTTTCATCTTAAATGCAAAATGTATCATTTTTTGTACAGTTTTGGCTTAATTGCTGCTGTGAATATGGCAAATGACTTTTTCTCAGTCTGTATGTCAGAGTTAACGATTAATCTATTACTAAATTATTTGACAAATTTTCCAGTGGTCGATTCATCATGATTAATCTGATTAATCGTTTCAGCCTTAAATTTTTATTTGTTTTGAGAACAATTTTGGGGATTTACCAATCAATCGGTTGACCAAGAAATGAGCCGATACTTAAAAGTGAAACCGATCTCACCTACTTCCACAAAGGTCTGAAAATTAGCTAAGAGAGGGCTGACTGACAGCCGTTTTCACATGTGCTGTTAACAACAGTCACACCACTTTTGCATCTTAGCGACTTTGTTGCTATTTTTTAGCAGGTTTTTAGACAAAAAGAAAACAATCGGTACTGGCAGGTCAGGCTTTGTAAAATCAGTGATTGGCCAGAAAATTGCAATCGGTATACGCCTTGTCCTTTTGCTACCCTTGAGCTTTTTAGAACTTTCCAAGCTTTAAAAGTACCATGAAATATCAATTTTCTGCATTATTGATAGTTTTGTACCTTAAAATGAACCGATTAGAGTTTATGGAATCAAATATGTGAATAAGAGGTTACAGGGATCTTTTCGTTTCCTTTTCATCTGGTTAGGAGCACACTAGCTAACAGCTGTGGAACCGGCATCCGCTCATCGACCAATGACCCCAGCCGGAAGCCGTTGGACAACAGAGTGCTGCATGCGGTCAAATGTGAGTCTTTACAGTATCATCTTTTTTGTGATATCTTGGCTTTTCTGTCACACGCTCCATTTGCTGTTAAAGTGATTCCCTCCACGACTCTCCACTTTTCTCTTCTTTCATTTCCTGCAGTCTACTGCCAGAACTTTGCACCGAGCTTCAAGGAGAGCGAGATGAACGCCATCGCGGCCGACATGTGCACCAACGCCAGGCGCGTCGTACGGAAGAGCTGGATCCCCAAGCTCAAACTGCTGATGGCCGACAGCGACGCATACTCGGCCTTCCTGGCTGACAGTGTGAAGATGGAGGCCGACGTGCTTGGGGTGGAGCAGGGCTTCGACCCTACCTCTCTGGAGGCCGTGGCGGCGGCCGGCAATAACAGCGAAGCGTCTAGCGGGACCATGTCGGCTGACGCCATGCCAGGGGCCGGCGGAGACGGCAGCACTTTGTTTTGAGCAAACGATTACATGGAGGCAGATCGGACGTACTCATTCGTCTGCGGTAAAGAGTCGAGAACATTGGACCGCCGCGGTCTCCATGACGGTTGTCACACAACAACCCCCCCCCTTCCCAGCTGCCAGCTGGTTGGGAATCTGTTCCTTCTCTCACAAGCTGCGTTTCCATTGACCATATAATTGCGCAAATTGGAATTACAAAAATTAATGAGCTAAATGGAAACACGCCAATTTTGGAAAAAAACAATACAAAACACGTTTTTCAATAAAACCATCTTTGTGCTAGGATGAAGTGGTTTTTCAGATTTTTTTTTGTTGAAGTTGGCGTATTTCAGAAGACACTTTTTTCACATCACACGATCAACAACCGGATGTTAGCACGGCGGAAAATTTACGTAGGAGAAGACAGGAAACGGCTTTCCCTGTCTTCTGTGGATGATGGCACCACATTTGTTAACGACTTTGTTTTGTTTAACGAATACGCGTGAACGGACGTATTCACGTGTAATTTCAATTGCGTTTCTTATTTAATGGGAAACACCGTCATTGCGAAATTATGCTTTTTCGACTTCGGCGGATTATCAAAAACGTTTTGCGCACATTTGTCCTGGAAACGCAGCTACTGTTTGGTCAGTTTCTTGTACTTTCCTTCCTTTTGCTTGTTTTTGTCTTTCTCTCTCAGAATGTTCTCGTTCTTCTGACAGAGACCGACAGACAGACGTAGAGAAAGGTCGCAGAGTAAAGAACGTGAACCCCCTAGCCCCCCAAAACCGAACACACGCACTCACCTCTTCATTCCTCTGCAACCTTTCTCAACTTTTAGTTTTTCTACTTTTTTTTTTTTTTTTAAAGCTTTTATTGTCACCAAGGCTCTTTCCCTTCACAATCAATCACCGACATTCCCTGGGGAGGGCTGTCAGTGAGGGTAATCCTGTTTGGAGAGAGCGATATTTTCCCTCCCCCAAACTCCGGTAACACTGTTGTTTTGATATTGAATGTATGCGAGGCGAAGCGTCCGAACTACAGTGTCGTAAGGCAGTGACGACTGAAAGATTGTGCTGAGCCCCTTTTTGCTTTGACTGTTTAGTATTTTGTGGCATCGATGAGGTCGAGGGTTGTACATTTTCGATGTGTATATTGACAGTTTACAATCTCCTGGCCCCGCTGATTGAAACCCCCAACACCCTGTTACAAAAAATCTTTTTGTTTACATTGTTCTTTTTATCATTATTATTATTATTATTATTATTATTATTCCCAAGGCTCCTGGGGGTGGACAACAATGCTACAGATTTCAGTCAAAGAAATCTGTTGGCTATGAATACACTGTTATTTTATTTTATGTGGTACGAGTACAATCAGGCTGTGTTTTTGTACGGATCTGAAGCAAAAGATGCATGTTTTTATGTTTATTGTTTTTTTTAAATGTTCAACTCCCCAAACCCACCCCTCTTAAAAACAACCAAATTTTTTAGCTAATGTCCAATTTTTTCCAATGTTTACCACCCATTTAAAAAAAAATTATTTAAAGAAAAATTCCAAATTGTAAATACCGCAGGTCTCCACCTCTTTGAGCTCACTAAGCTATTTTGATGTGCATGTGATTGCTTTGCTAAGTATTTCTACGCCTTCAACCTTTTCACATTTTAGTATTAGCAAGAGACTTAAACGAAAGGTGCGTGATTATGAAAGGAAGAAAGCACATGGATTTCAACATTCAAAATAAGTTTTTTTGGTGCTACTTTAGAAATATTTACAAGGAATTTTGTGACATCTTATCACTAGACCCCTTTCAAAATCTACATACAGAAGAAGAAGAAAAAAAGAAATTAACTAGCTTGATTTAATTTCTTTGGATTTTCAAAATTGCAAATTTGCTGCAATTGCGAAATTAGAAAAGACTAGAGGATTAAATGACATCTTAAGGCAGTCACATCCTCTAAGGAAAGGAAAGTAATAGCAGGTAAATACAAAAGCATGCCACACTAATATTAAAATTGTGTTCATTTTTCTTCCACTTTGCAGTTTTGCACCACTTTATGTGGATCTATCACATGAAATCCTGATGGTACACAAAGATGTTTTTACTTGGAATGTGACCAAACGTGAAAAGGTTTAAGGAGTGTGAATACTTTTTGCTAAGCACTGAGTGTGTGGGGTCCTTTTTATCTCGCGTTTGAATTGAAATATTCGCAGCTGCGGCGCTAAGAGCGCAGGTTTTCCCTCAGGCGTTTTCTGGCTGCTTGTGTGCTGGGATTGACAGAAGCGCGAATACTTGGCAGGGACTATAGCTCTGTGTGTATATGTAGGGTTGAATGTGTGTGTGTGCTGCTGGGAAGAGAGAGAGAGAGAGAGAGAAAGAGTGGGAAGTCAGACGGCACGTTTTCACACACGCTTGGTCGATTCATTCACTGCTCAGATCTGCACTCTAATACACATCGGGGCGCTGCCGGTCCCATCGGCCACAGCGCACCAGGGAAACATGGGAATCCAACGAATCGCATCGAAGTGATCAGCTAACGTAGATTTGTTTCTGTGTGCGGAACATGCTGGGAACACTTTGAAAGTTCTTTGTTAGCATTTTGAAAAGAAAGTTGCGGTATTTATTTACTAAAGATGCAACAAAATATAAATGGGAGATCAACCAAAAAAATACATTGGCATAGAAACAGATGTTTTGGCTGAATATAAGAATTTAAATAAAGGAAGAAAAAGATTTTTTTTCAAAGAAATTAACAAATGACCTTCAGAATTTAAAGCTCGTCAGTTAAACCCTGAAAGGGTTTTTTTTCCCTTCGTGATTAATTCGCCAAAACCAGTAATAGCTTTTGACTATGCCGACTATTATTTTGGACGTGAAGGGCATTGTGATGTGTCAAATAAACCTCAAGGATCTCTGATCTTTTAGACAGAACACAAAAGCCAGGGCAACGATGCCAAAACGCGGGATTTCAACGAGATTTAACCTCAGACCTTCGATGGCCATTTGTTACTTAAAAAATAGATATTGCAACAATCAAAACATTTGAAGTTTATGTTCATATCCATCTCAAAATGACTGTGTCTGCTATATTTTATTATATTTTAAGTAGTTCTTTTGTTTTTTACATAGACCCAAAACCGGTGAAACCTCTCCTTCATGTGAATGTCTGATGAATTCAACACATGACGTTTTCATACGTGTATTTGCCAGTATTAAATCAAATTTTAAAGATGAGACACATATAATTAAAATGCTGCTGCTAAATGTTGAGATTTTAAGCTAACTTCTAAAAAAATATATTTTAAATATGATAAAATATAAAACTGCTCAGTGGAGTTAAGGTACAAAAAATGTGTGTTTTGACGGATAGTATTCATGAACACGTATGCTGTACTGTTATATTCAAAACGTAACACTAAGATGTTATTAACTTTCCACCAACATGTGCTACTGATAACCTTCACAACACGCATAGATAAATAAGTTCCCCTATCATTGCAGCAGCATGAAAGAAAGAAAAAGAAAAATCCAACCTTTAATTGAGGGTAATTAATTCAAAGAGCAAAAAAAGTGTCAAGAAATGTTTTTAGCAAACTCACTTAAAGGTAAGAGAACACGGTATTCAATTAGAGCTGATGTGTGACTGTCTCCATAAAACAGGAAATGGCCACAAGAAAAGACAAACTCGCCAAAGTAAAACTAAACCTTCCTACAGAGCAATAATGATAACGTTTAAAACAACAGGAACGGTGACAATCGATAAGAGCTCAAGTTCATCTCGCACAGTGAGGTTGATGACAGCAGCAGTGCTTTTAACATGATTTTTAAACATATTCAGCAGTAGTACAAACGTTTAGAGTCACTAATCTTCATCCGTACTCTAGACATTGAAGGTTCTGTACGTGCGAAAAGACAAACAGCAGCGCAGTGACCTCATATGCATATCTAACATATCCGCCATGTTTATTTATCCAAACTACTTGGCTAGATTGCTGTGACTAAGAACAATAAGCTAGCAAGGTCCATTCCTTTTTCTTATGCTTGTTTCTGTTCAATCCTTTCTTTTAGTTGTTTTAATGGAGCAAATCCTAAGCACCTTATTGCCTGTGTGGCAAAACAAAAAACAACAAGTAAATTGCCTGAAAGTTGACTAGGTAGCTTGTGACCGTCAACAAATCTTTGGGTCTTCCCCACACTTGACAAGAAAGAGATGAGCGAGAAAAAGAATCATCCTGAATCTCCTTGTCAGACTGAATCAGGGTTGTACAAACACAACCCGGAGGTTTTCCTCAGACCAGAACTGACAGTTTCCAGATCAGTGTTAAGAAATAACAAGGTCTTGAACCCCGTGGTTAGAAAATACATTTTGGTCAAATTATGGGAAAACTTTTTAGACTTCCCATGTATATCACCAGGAGTATATGGGGAACAAACCTGGAATTTTAGGACACTGTTCACACCAGCCCTGTTTAATCCGCTTCAGTCAACTATGTAGTTCATTTGTCTGAAAAAAAAAAAAAAAAAAAAACCCAGGTTCATTTGGGGGGATGTGAATGCGTAATCAAACTTTGATGTCGAGCAAAAAAAGCAAACTCTGGTCCGGCTACAAACCGGGTCTTGGTTCAGTTGAAGTGAAACTCTGGTGCGGTTTGAATGCATATGGGAATGCCGAGCGGACCAAAGAACGCTTCAAAAGCAGGAAGCGCACTATAGCACAAGGCATTCTGGGTAAATATAACCAAAAGAAATATGCTTGCTGGAAAAAAAAACAGATTTGATATACAATAATGATTACCTCAAAATATTAAATGGCTCTCCTATTACAACAAAAAAGTGACGTTTGACATTTTCTCCGAATTGGCCAGTTAATTCCCATGAAATTCAATGTAAAGTTTCAGGGAATTTACCTGAAATCTTCTGCCACTTTCCACCATTTCATTTGTTTTCATATATATTTATGTATTTATATAATGTAATTTTTTTAAATTTAAATTTATTTCTCTATGAATAGACCGAGAAGCACAAAACGCACGTGGTACAAGCTAAGCCTGGGCGATAAACCAAAAATGAACCGAGACCGAAATTTATGACAACGGCCGACATCATTTTGCAATTATTGGTATATTCAGTATTTAAAGGAAATGAAAGTGGTTTATGTCTTTTTTGGTTGTGTATACGGTACGCTATGCTCATGTTCCTTTAAGACGCTGCGCTACCTGTACAGTCTGTAGTCACGTGACTCCACCCCATCTAGTCGCCAAAAAGACGTGAAAGAGACTGTGAGGTTGAGGAAATTGAGGAAATACGAACTGTTGAAGGTAGAGCTGGTTGAGGAGGAACAGGAACAGATCATCCCCCCCTCAAAAAAGCATCAATCATTAGGCAACATTTTGGATTCAGCAAGGACGTTAGAAGTTATTTCAAACTTCTAAACTTGTTCAGTTTGTTTATTGGTTCAAATACAACTAAAAGTACAAATCTTTCTTAATTTATTTAGCCGTAGTTTTAACGTTCATTAAAATGGCAATAAAAGTAACTGCGAAAAACCGGTCCAGTGGGATCATACTATCAATATAACTGACTGCGAAGTATTTATCACATTCTTTCATTTCGGTGTGGGAGGGGCAGTGTTATTGTCCATTTATCGTTGTTGAGGCGAACTCTCAGTAAATCACGGTACTCATTTTAGGCCTTATTGCTCAGTCATAGCACAATTTACGGCAACCTAGCCGAGTTCGGTACCTGAAGGACGGTACAGATTTGATAAAACATTACAAAGTAGGACAAAATTAATCAGCAGAAGACTTAGGGGAAAAAGGAGTGCACAATTTATTATTTGCCATTTCTAAATCAGCTGTTTAAATGAAATCCAGTGCTGTGTGTGTAGAAGCTCCTTAAACGGGGGGACGAAATATCTGAGGGATGGCGACGGAGGAAGAGGACAGGGCGAGTCTCCCTAGAGAGGAGGGACGAACGAATAGACAGGGAGGAGGTTGAGGTGGTGGGAGCAGGCACGCTTGGATGATTTTGGTATGAATGCATGCATGCATACTGCCTTGTGTGTATAGCCTGTAAGTGTGTGTGTGTGCGGTGCGCGTGAGAGAGGACGAACAAGGTGTGGGTGTGTTTTTAGCGTGCGTATGCATATTAATGTATGGATGTGCTCCTCTCGCTTCCTTCCATCTCCATTTATGGCATGTTAACGTCTGCCTCCTCACGAGGGAGAGCACGCGCAGGGTGTGTGTGTGTGTGTGTGTGTACGTGCCCGTGCGATCATACGTCCGTGCTCGGTGTGCGTCTCAGATCTATGTGCTGCGTACGTGTGTCTGGCTTCGCGTTGCGACTGCGCATGTCTGCCGCTGTGTGTGGGTGGTTTGGGTGCTTAGCTCTACAAGGTCTGTGTATATATCGGCGTGTGTGTGTGTGTGTGTGTGTGTGTGTGAGTGAGAGAGAGAGAGAGAAAGTGGGTGGTATATGCACAGAGGATGAGATGAGTGGCTGTTTTTTTTCTTCCTTGAACAGAGTGGCATACCTTTCTTTTTACCCACATCTGCAGTATGCGTGTATTATACCCAGCTGAAAAATGTAAAGTAAATTCAAAGTAGAAAAGCAGAGCAAAATCATAAATTTTTACATTTTAAGCTCCTCGCTAAAACAAGAAGCTTGTCCAGGCCCTGGTCAGGCGTCCTGAAGAAACCTGCAGCCGCAACTTCCTGACAACTCCCTCCCTCTCTCTCCTCTTTGTTTACATCTCTTTCTTTCTCCATACGTACAATTCTCTCTCTCTCTCTCTCTCTCTCCTCCTTTGTCTGTTCAGCAAACACACACACACACGCAAAGGAAGGGAGCTGAACGGCGTCGGTCCCTTGTTGCTTCATTACGCGCGCCATCGTTTTCGTCTCGACTCCATTTTCTTTACAGAATGCAAATCCCTGCCAATATATGTGCATCCTCGTGTGTGTTTGTGTGTGTGTGTGTGTGTGGGCGGTCTGTCTACAACAACAGATGGAGCTGCCAAATAGGTTGCTGTCTGTGTGGGAATATGTGTGTGTGTGTGTGTTTCTGTGAGCTATCTGAATGCAAATCTGAAAAGTCGCCAGGCGTAGGTACGTATAATCAGATGAATCAGAGGTGATTTTTTGATGCTTATTGCACCTCCTAATAATCAGAGTATTGACGAAGGAAGGCACCGAGTGTCCCACGGCGGCCGTGTGCTGACCAATCGCAGGAACGCACAGGGAAGAGACGCAGCCAATCATGAGGTGAATAACAACCAGACTGTTAAAGCAGGTGACCGAGTGGGTTCAGACAATTATTCTAATTATCCTGGATTTGAGCAGAAAGACGAGGAAAAGGTGGCGCTGTGCCGCGCCTCCTCCCGAGGAGGAGATGTTTGTTAAGAATCTCCCAGGACAGATGAGGCATTGCGGCACTCTGCCGTCACATGAGCCAAGCTTCAAACCAGACAAAGACACAAGAGTGAGAGGAGAGAGAAGAGGCTGATGATTCTTTTTTTCCCCCCCTTTCTCTCCCTCTCTCTCTTTTTTTTGGTCTGCTGTAGGAAGATAAACACCTCAGTGCTCTTTTGTTAATGCTGCAGGATTTACTGTGCTGGGAGTAGAAATAATAAAAACCCAGGGATGGACCGATCAATCCGCCAGAGATCAAAATCGTCCCAACTTTCCCTCGATCGGCAGGTCGGATCTTGAAAAATCAGAATCTACTTCCTGTTCGTTAAATGCATCCAAACTGAGAAGGTCGTCCATTTTCAGTCCATAAATGCATCAATCCCACAGGGTGCACTAAAATAACTGGGGTGCATCGAGTATAAATAGGGACAATCTTAATTCCTCAATCTACTGTTTGGTTCAAAATCAACTACCTCTGTCTATGAACCCTCAGCACATTCTTGTGTTTTATGTTCATTTTGTGGAAAGACAAAAACAAAGGCAGAAACTTTCGAAACGGGAATCAACAACTCAGCAAAAAAAAATTATAAATAAAAATCTGTGCAGGAAAAGCCCAGTTGGTGCATCTGCACAAAAAAAATTAAAGCGACTCCAAACGGTAAACACAGCTTGCAGAAACGAAATTGGTCAATTTTATTTATGTGGCACATTTCAATGACAGGAAATTCACAGTGCTTTACACCATAAAAATATAATACAGTAACCAATTATGAAACAAGCAATAACCACTACATTTAGTCAAACGCCGTCATAAAGCAAAAACACATCAAAAATGTTGATCAGTGTTCCAGAGAACTCTAAACAGAAGTGGCATTAGCCTTGATTTAAAGAAATTTCGTGTGTCAGCATTTTTGCAGTTTTCTGGAAGTGTCTTCCAGATTTGTGGTGCATAGAAACTGAAAGCTGCTTCTCCACAAAGCACTACAGATCCATCCATCCTGCAGTTAATTTCCTTTAACTTGTTTGTTAGAATTCTTCTCCCCTCTGTCCTGAAAAGTTCTGCTTGTAAAGATATTTTTTTTTCCACAGCTGGAAAGACCGTTCAGCCATGTTGGCAGTCACACCTCCCGACTGTGGTCTTTAAATTAAACACCGTGTTTGTTCTTCGTCTGTCGTTGTACGTTAGAAAATGGGGGAAAATTATGAATACGTGACTGAGCTGCAGGGTAGGGAATTATTGCTTTTTCAAAAAAAAAAAATCTAGACTTGTTTTTAAAAAACGCATTAGAAGACAATTTAAAAAATGTCCTTGTTCTTATTACTGCGGGAAACTTCCTGAAATGTCCAGTAAGCCAGTGTCAGTTTACTTTGGCTCATATTAAAAAGCAGTAATCATGTACACAATTCTTGAGAGAGGTGCATTGTTCACCATAGTCACAGGTGAAAAGAAAGTACACCTCTTTTCACTCCTAGGGTTTTATGCATCAGGATCTGATCTCAACCAGGATCCTCAAATGTGCAAAAAGGAAACACACACACACACACACCCACACACACACACACACACACACACACACATTGGACTGTTGAATAAAATAAGCCAAAACGATCTGGTTTCGAAAGGAGAACGAATCTTTCCAACATTGTTCCAGTCTTTCAAGCTCTACACAAATCCAGATCCAAACAGCCCTCTAAAGGACCTGCAACAACATTTCAGTCAATTTGAGGTTTTGCCTGGGTGACTTCAACATTCTTTTATTTTTCTACATGTGCTATGTTTGGCATCGGCGGACTGACCCACTCTGGGCCAAGTTTTGGCTGTTAGACAGCCTCCATTTGACTCAAGAGTTTTTGATGGACTTGGAGCTCAGGTCCGGTAGCCACAAAGCCAGAACAAACGATCTGCCACCCTGCATGACACGCTGTATGAGCTCTTTGTGCTGGCAGCTCTTCTAGGATCTATTCTATAGACAGAGGGGAGAAGATTTTCACTTGGTAAGAATTTTTTTTTTTTTTACTATTTGGACTAGGGGCATGGGGAAAAAAATCAACCTTGATTTCCTTAATTTTGTGAGATTGGCGATTGGCTGATACATGGAAAAACAACATTTTCCACTGACCTTATCTACCTGTATCAGCCAAAATTGGAATCGGCTGGCCAGGTTTTTTTAAAGATCGGTGATGGTCAGAAATCGGTGCACCCCCCTAGTTTGGATTTTTAAGACATTTTATGTAGTTATAAGAATAACCACAATCCTAATTCTCTGATTCATCACCAGAGCCTAATAATACATCAGTAAATGTTGAGTGATTTTAAGGGCTTCAAAAATTGGTGGACTTTTTTTTTCATGATGAAAAGTCATTGTTTGCAGCTTTGATTAAAATATTTGAAAGTTTTATTTGGAAAGAAGCAATAATAAGTATTAGTTTATGTAGCAGAGTAGATGGAAACTACTGTGAGACAAATTGACCTTAGTGCTGTTTTACTGACTGTTCATTGGATTAACATCACCTAGACGCAGACAAGAGAGCAAAGTAAAAGTAAAAGATTTTACATTTTAAAATGGCATTTCAACAAAGAAGTATTTCCAAAACTTAAGATAAGTCATGCATCTGTGTTTTATTAGAAAAAAAAATTAATAGGAGTTTGTGGTAACAAATGTTTAGACAGTTTTTGTCTGAACTACAAAATGCGTAGAGATGCACTGGTCAGTTTTTGACTAGCCATCAATTAACGTAAATTAAATTATAATCACTCTGTCTCGCCTTCCTGCCATAATCGGCCGTTAATTACACATGGTAGAACAAAATGTGACATCACAGTCTTAGAGCAGTTTTTGTTAAATAGGATGTTCCAATTACTTTTAAACCAACAGAAAATAAATATGGAGTTAACATCTTAAACTGTCTTTACATTTCATTTTAGCAATACGCTTGATTAGTGCTGTTTGCATTACTAAAACTTCTGTGAGTGTGTTAGAGGATTTCCAAAAGGCTGCCAGCATTTCCAAATCCAACATGTTTTTCAACAGAAGCGTTCAGACGGAGCTGTTTTGCTGCTGGTTTAAGTTTTCTCCTGAAAGTCTTGCTCTCTCTTAATTTCCTGCAGCCAGGCTCTACATGTAATAGTACAATTTCTTACATCTGTGCTTCCTCTGAAAAGAAAAAACACTTCACTGATGCAAAAAAAAAAAAATTGTCTTCACTCAGCAACAGCGGTACCACTGAAGATTGTTGTAATCACATCCTTGCAGCTCTGTGATTTGTGCTCGCTGGGCAGATCCTTTTTTTTTTTTCTTCTTGTTTCCAATGGTCAGGGTGAATCAAACTGAAAACCGCATCTCTAATAGGAACTTAGGAATTGGATCTCCTAGTGCCATACACTGTTAATCGTGTTGTTTGCCCTTTTGTAGGGAAGCTATTTAAAGGCAACGTTCTGTCTCGCGTTTGGGTGGGCCAGAGGGTGTTGTGTGTGTGTGTGTGTGTGTTAATGTTAAATTTCATTTTGCTTTTTTTGTTTCAGATTTGAGTCTTTAGTTATCAAGCTATTTTTAAAAGAGATGCTACTAATATTTCATCTTTTAACGCCTGTATGTAGAGTTGCGTAAACGGTTGATACACGGTTAGGTGTAAAATAGTTTAGAAAAAGAGAACCACATATTTTTACATTGAAATTGTATGACTGAGTTGCTGTGGGCATTGTGAGGGGGATATGGGTTGCTGGACCAGATGTTTAGTTTTTACTGTACCGAGGATTTTGTCAGGCAGGGTCAGGGGATGCGCCAACTGAGGAATGGATGGATATAGGAAGACGAAAAGCTGTGAGGCTCACTTCAAGTAAATTCTGCAAGTCTAAATGACTGTTTTAAACCAAATTATGTCATAAATAAACATGTACTCACTCTTAAAAGTATCAATTGACCCAATCCAGTTTACAATAACTGGTTCTTGAATCAGCTTTTTCTCAAAGCATAAGCTACCACTGCATGAATGTTTAAAATCCTTCTTTAAACGCCACCTAGTATCAATTGACCCAGGTCCAGTATCAAGGTCCAGGCTTGGAGGAATGAGGGGGGCGGGCCTCAACCACTGCAGCAACTTCCAAAACTCACCAGGTGGCGGGAAGGAAGGGATCCCAAAAAGCGGTGAACTATGATTGTAAAAGAGTCGATCACTGTATTCATCCAAGCACCTTAATGGCGGACGCCATAGAGCCTCCGCCGCTATTATCCGACACTACAGGATACCCTCCAAACATGTCCGCCAACAACGCCAAATAGATTGAAAAATACTGACATGAATTATAAAAAATTGTTTAAAAAAAAAAAACCAAAACAAAAGAGAGCACTCCACTTGTTTGTTTGTCCGACGTCTCCATCCGTTCCGTCAGTCTGCATTGGTTAACTCCTGATCTCATCCGACCCACAGATAGGGGGAAAAAGTGACTTGTAGAGTGGGAGAAAAATAATAAAAAATAAAAGCACCTTCTGGGGAGCGCTCAACTTTCCTGTAGAGCCAAAGCCCTCTGCACCTTTCTGAGCACGCTCACTGTTGTCACTTCCTATCTGTGGTATATGAATGCTGGCATCTGAAGTGGGACTTTTTGATTGGGGAAGGGGTAAAAAAAGGGTGTAGATTTAATATGAGGAGTCGTTTTCTATGTAAATTCCTTGTTTTTATCATTTTTACTTTTATGCACTATTGCTGTTTATTTGATTTCTTTCCCCTTCTCTCTTCTCTGAAAGATGTTTATTGTTGAAATGATGAAGGATGAACAGTTCAAGCTGTCTCCCCCCAGGTGGGGTGAGGGTTGGGGTTCGGGGAGATCGTCCAGATGGGCGGAGTGAAGCAGGTGATGATTTGAACAGGGTTCTCACACAGGACTGGAAATCCGCACAACATGAAGAAAAACCCACCTCCTAATTTCAGCTGACAATTGATTGAAATCTTTGATGATCTGAAGAAATCATGCCACCTTTCAAAAAGTGTAGAAAGCAGTTGCTTTCTACAGATTTTAAAAAATGGACTCAAAATGAAAAAGTCCAATCCTACCAGCAAGTGTTGAAATCGTGTCTTAATGCAGCTGATAATCATTTGCTGACAGTCACCATTTCTCTGTGCAAACATATTTTCGGCCTCAGTATTTTACAAACCCCCCCCCAAAAAACAAATGCCCTAAGAGGCACCGAGCTACACTGTCCAGTATTCTTTCAATTATAAACAGACATAGATATTGAGTTTTAATAAATTTACAAAACATTTTGACTCCTTTTATATATACAAAAGCAAAATTTAAAAATTCACTCCTTAGTGTCTCAAAACATTTTAGCGGAACGTAAAGGCCACCGCTTAATCTGTTATTTAAAGTGTAAATAGATAACACTTTTTAATTTTCTGGATTGAATCCTGTAAAAATTGCTGTGGCTTCACCGTCAGAAACCTTGTGTGTGCTTTCGACTTACAAATTTGGTAATGAAAAGGTGGAAAGTGTCCAACAAAGACATGCTTTCAACACTTGATCCCAGTGTAACTTACAGAAACAATGGGTGGATTTTTTTTTTCCCTGTGTGGGAACCTGTTTGAAAACCACAAGGAACGTCAGTGACGGCGTGATCACGTGTGTATAAAAAAACAAAAACAGATCTTGACTTGAAAACTGACAAGAGCAGGAAGGAAACGCAAGACCTTCTTGAATCAAGACGGCAATACTTAGGCGACGTCTTTACAGCTTATCCCTCCCTCTCTGTCCTTCTCACCGTCACGGCCTTTTTCTCCCATGGTCCTCGGCGGTTCTGCTTTGACCACCTTCACCCGCCTTGTGGGACTCCGAAAATCTTCACAACTTCCTTCTGTTTTCTTCTTCTCTGTGGTCTTTTTAATCCACGTCTGTTTACTTTGCTTTTTTTCCCCGACATCCCCGCACACCAGAGACAAAACACATACTTCTATATATAAAGCTCTATACACTGTATATGTACACATAAAAAAAAAAAAACGGGAAAACCTCTGAGATGCAGACGCTCTCCCACGCACCTGCACACCGTCAGGATATGTGTGTGCGTCTTTGTGTCGCTGATGCAGTTTTAAGACAAAAAAAAAAAAAATCACCAGTTTACCTCTGGAGCTCTCAGCCATAGCAGACTTTTATCTCAGCTCTGCAAGCAGCTTTCTGGACTGCTGTGGCTGCCGTTACAAAGCAGGTTAATATACATATATATGTATAAAAAAATGTTGGTTTGTTTTGAGGGTCAAAACGGCCATTTTGAACACACACAGTGCAGGGCTTTTACAGAAACGGGACGCAAGCTGAGAGTTCCTGTCAACTGTCTTACCTCAGAATCATACTTACAGAGCAGGGGAAGGGGCGGGGCTTGCACAGGACCATAGCAACCATCAACAATCATTTTTGAAAAAAAGACAAAAAAGAAAAGAAAGAAAGGAAGAAAACCACCTCTTGATTGTCTCTGGTGTTGTTGGGCGAAGATAGCTTACAGAACGTCTTCTTTTCTCAGTTTCTGGTATAAATATATAAATATATGAACTGTACATTGCAAAATAGAAGCACTATCAACGTTTGATTGTTAGGTGTGCACTCGCAGCATGCGGTATTATTCTTTATTACTATTCATAACTCGAATAAATGAAAAGGTGAAAACAGATTTTTGAAGGTTTGGAAGAAAAAAGAAAACCCCTAAAAACACAAAATAATGCAGTAGCATCCATCAATGTCAAAGAATATACCCACCCTTCACCCCCACTCCACACAAACACACCCAAGACCTCCTACCCTCTGTGCCCCCTCCTCCATGCAAGCCGATTGTTCCTTACACCCCGAACTGCCCCGTGTCCACGCCAGTTTTCCCCTCGTGTTCAAAGTGCCAATAAACTTTGTGAATTCCTAACTGTGACCCAGAAATAAAGATGATTGCACATTAACTACTGTAAAGAGGAAAAGAAACCAGACTGATGATTAAAAATGAGGAAAAATATGGATATCCTAATAAAAGATTTGTAATAAAACAAGACTGAACTGAACTGCTGAGTTGTGTCTTTCTGTTTTTCTGTCAGTTTTTCTCCTGGTTGAGTTCATTCCCAGTTGTCCAGTGAAGGGTAACCAGGACCCAAAAGTGGTTTATGCTGCAAAATTCCTTCTGTCAACCTATAATTTTTATAGATACGAGGGTGTGAAAGGATAGAAAATGTGAAAAGCTTTTTGTTGGTTGGACTGTGATATTTGTAAGACCTTTATACGTTAAACTTTTAGATGACGGTGGCAGAAACCATCGACACCATTCTTGTTGGCGCTAAAGAATGTGAAGGAGCCTGGTTGACCTTTTGACGGCTTTCCTTTAAACATCTCACAGTATCTTCAAAATAGTATTTAAAAGATGAAAAAAAAGATGAAGAAATCATCCGTTAGTGTTAGTAAATGTTTGACACAATTTTTGTTGGATTTGAAGTGTGTGCCAAGGATGCTAAGCACTCCTACCTTTTTTTGCACAAGTTTCCCAACACAAATTGTGTCCTAGTGGTGCAACTAGGCTATTACAATAAAATAAGTAGTAAATGTCCAGAGGTCATAATGTGATTGAAACGCTGCAAACTAGGGATGCCAAATATATTGGCATCAATACCGGCCAATATTGGCCTATATACAAATATTGATATCAGTCCAAAGTTTCATATCGGTCCATCCCTATCGCAATAAGTTTACAGTACATTTTTGAGGTAGCCTACTTTGGTTGAGCAATTAAAAAAAAAATTTGCACCTAAATTTTGTTTTTCATTACCTCCCGAGTCATAATTATCCATAATCAAGAAATAAGTGTTGCAAGAACGGCCTGATCTGGACAAATTTACACGTGCCATATTCCTTCTATTTCTTGCTGATAGATTTAACTGAACTGGATGTTCAGTACCTCTGAGATTTTTTTTGCATCCATCCCCTGACTTGTATTTTCAATAAACTGTTCTCTGATTTGCTTTGAGTGTTCTTTTGTCTTCATGCTGTAATGGTAGCCAGGAATCCTGATTAACTAGTGAAGGGACCTTCCAGGTATTTTTTATAGTATAATCATTTGAAACACACTCTCCACTCAAGCCAATCTCCTTTCACCTAATTGTGAGACAACTAGCAGCAATTGGCTGGACTTCTGTTGAAATACGTTAGTGACTTCAAAGGGGGTGAATATTTATGCACTTATTTTATGCTAAATGTCATTTTGTAGAAATCATTTTTTACTTTATCATTAAAAGGGGTAAAAAAAAAAAAAAAAAAAGCCAAATTTTGTTCATCATGAACAATTTGTAAAAGCAATTAAAAAAAAAAGGGGTGAATACTTTTTATAGACACTTTAAATACGCCAGCCTCAGGACAGCGGCCATGTTATTTTCAGAACGAACTACTCATGCTTCGTCCAGGCACTGGGGACCCGCACTCTGTTCTTTCCAGCTAAAGCAAATGCAATTTCACACGGCGGTTCGGCTCTCTAGAGAAGGATGTGACGAAGTCTCCATTTTGATAAGTGCCTCTCAATTAAAACTCACTCGCACGGCGTCTTCCAGCAAGCAAAAGCTTTTTACATGTATATTAACAAAAAAGAGATCACAGTAGGAACCGAGACTCAAAATACTGTATTCATTCAAACATACAGGTCAGTCAGTGTACAAGGTTGTTCTAAATGAATTTGGTTGCTTCATGGAGAACAAATTGGACGACACAAATTACACCAAGAAGATGCAATCAGACAATGTTCAGGGATTTTTACCGGATCAGACCGGAAACTGCCAACATGTAAAAAAAATTTTTTTAAAAAGCCAGCTAAGGACCATGAACAGTGACAAAAAAAGAAAAAGAAAGAAAAATCATATTGCTTATGGGCACAAAAACTACTTCATTGTCTCGTCAATATGTCATAGTTTTACAAAAACAAATGCTTGTTTGCAGCTGTCTTGTAGGTAGATGAATCCTGATGGCTGGCAATTGTTCAAGACTTTTAATGGCAGTTTTTTAACCACACACCACTCATAAGAATCCAAAATAACTAAATAAACCGTTTCGATTTTAATTAAGTTTAAAGTAACCTATTAAAGAAGGACTAAAGCCAATCTTCAGTTTTCTCCATCACATTTTATCGACTACACTGAATCGAGTGAAGGCAAATTTGATAAAAACAAAGAACTTGATACTTTAAATACAAGTGTTTCTCAGTGTATTATGCAGTCAAATTAGATGCTTGTGGGTACTGAAATATGTGCCTCAAGTTCTGTTAAAAAGAAAATATTACAGACACTTTAATGGTTACTGACATCCAGTTGACCCCAACAGATCTTACAGGAGACACTGAAGTGCAAAACATGTTTTGAGGAATTTTACAAATAATATTTTTTGTTCGTTTCTTTCCACTGAATATGTAAAAAGCATACATTAGGAGACATAAAAGCACCAAGAGGACTAAATCTCACTTGGCTCTGGCAGTGGGAAGGCTTTTATTATCAAGCCAAAACTTCATAGAGAATAATGTATCCTGACCCAGTTGTGGACAAATGGTATGCAAGTTTGTTTTTCCTCAGAACACAGACCCCAACAATTTCAGATTAAGACATTTGGATTTGAGTTAAAAACAAAAATTTAACCTACAGAAGACAGTACAGGAAAATGAATTTACTTTCAAAACACACACACACACACGCACATTAAAGCATTGTGGTTAGGGTACAGCACTTCAGCACGCCTTAGTGTCGCCTGAACAGACAAAACAACAAAACCCCTCAGCATCCAGCAGAGGGCGCCGTGAGCCTAACTCAGGCCCGCACAAAGAAGCATCTTGCCCAGCAACCATTTCTCTCCGCAATTAGCAGACGCTTTTAAATAAAAGAGGCGAACCCATTCGCTCCGAGCCAAGGCCGTCTCTCATCAGCCAGCGAGAGTAACGAAGCCCCGGCCAATCGCGCCAGTTAACGTCTGATGGCGTTGCGGAGGCGCGTGGCGGCAGCCCCCGCTTCACCCGGCCTCTTTCAGGGCGGGAAATAAAACGGTTTTCTGCAGG
This sequence comes from Xiphophorus maculatus, assembly GCF_002775205.1. NCBI lineage: Eukaryota > Metazoa > Chordata > Actinopteri > Cyprinodontiformes > Poeciliidae > Xiphophorus > Xiphophorus maculatus. The sequence goes on along the minus strand of NC_036447.1, from coordinate 25,983,687 downwards.
AATCCGTTCGTTTCCACACCAAACGTGAAGTGCATCTCTCTCTCTCCTTTTTGTTTTGTTTTTTAAAATCAGTGTTTTCAGTTATGCTTTCCTTTTCGACAAGACGTGGCTGTGACCGAGGCTGCCCCAGGCCCGGTAGCTTAACTGATCATTTGCAGATAACTTGTCATTCTAATTAGCAGGTAGGCACATGAACATGACGCACGGTTCAAAAATAGTATAAAAATATATTTAAGGCAACAGCCCGCCACTCTTTGTGTTGGGTTAAAACACCAAGAGACAGATTGTAATGAATTTAATACTTAAAACATTTTACCAAAGTACCTCCACGAGTGTCTCCGTTCTCAGTGACTGCTCTACATAATCTCCAGAAGCATGAAAATGTGCGGATTTGTGTTTTTAGCCCAACACTTAGCATCAATAATTGCGACGCACAAATATGACAAACATAACACCTCCGGCGTTCTCTCGAAGTTCTTCTTCTTTCCACCAGATCCGTTTAAAAGCAGATCTGAGAATTACGTCCTAACCTTCCAGTGCAGCTCGCAGTTTTCTCCTCGGTGTGAGTAAAAGGAGTGATTTTAGGAGGGAAAGGAAGAGGAGTCATTCTTCTTTCCATCGTTTTCTGTCCATTCATCCTGACAGGTGAACATCGTCAAGAGGTCAAAGGTCTTCAGAGAGCAAAGAAGAGGATGAGGACGACAATCATGATGGCGACCAGCACGCCGATGGCGCACCACTGTCTCCGACCTGGAGGGGGCAGCAGAGGGGAAAAAAACTATTGCTATAGTCTGCTGGATTTTGCTTTCCTCATGGTTTCAATGTGGTCTAGAAAAGTATAGAATTAAATCGGACTTTTTTTTCCTGGTCTGATTTGCCATGGAAAAAATAAATGTAACATATTTATATTCCCACCTTTTATTCCCATCTCAATGTGTAAAGGTTTGTGTATTTCCTTCCTTTCTTCCTGAAGGAAACCTTTATGTCTTGGTTCCTCTTTCCTTTCGTTGCGCCCTTTCTTTCTCTCCTTGTTTCTCTCTTTCCTTCAAATCTTTCCTCCCTTCTTTCCCTGCTCTCCCCCCTGGTCTTCCCTTTTTATCCTCATGTCCTTCCTTGTTTGTGTCCTCCCCTTTATATTTTGTTTTCCCTTGATTCCCTCATTTGTTCAGTGTGTCCTTTCTTTTTTATGCCCTTCCTTTTTTCTATCCGTCACTGTGTCATTCCTCCTGGCCTGTCGTTTGTTCTTTCATCCTTCTGTCCCTTTTTAACTTTCTTTTCTTGTATCCTCCCTCTCTCCCTTCCCTCCTTTATGCCATCTTTCAGTATTTTGAGGTTCCTTATGTAGAGTCAGCTTAATTCAGAACTTTGCCATAATTTCGTAGAAAATCTTTGTATTTAAATATTAAAAAATGTGTGGTTTGAGTCTGGAAAAGCCCGATAGGAACTACTTGAAGATCAACCTCGAGTCTCGAGGGACAGAGTCAAACGCCGTAAAATAGATTGTTTTGGGAGAACGGCTTCCCGAACCCCAAGAAGACGGCCAGTAAATGTGTTTGCTTACTGCTGGTCATGTGAGAAACCTTCTCCAGCTTCTTCAGGACCGAATCCATGCGGGATGACGTCTGGTCCATCTCATCTCCAAAATCCCCCAACATGCTAAAACAAAAGGAGACCAGATAAACAAACTAAACCGAATGATGTCAAAACACAAATATGTGAAAGGAGCCAGCACAGAAATCTGGTTGTGAGCAGAATTGAGCAAACTTAATCCGACTGGTTGGAAACTAAGAACTTATTTTCTTATATGCCAACAGATTGTGCTGCATCAACACCCACTGTGGAAGTTACTACAGCTCACCTGCTGCTTCGTGTCTGATCAATCATGTTGGGGTAGAAAATATTAGCAATGTCCAAGAATTCACCTCTGCTCCTGATACGAATAATTAACTATCGATCACAACCATAAGGCTGCTTCATTAAAATAAATGAAAAAAATAATTCATCTGTTTTTACCAGTTTATAACAATGGACAGAATCTTTAATGCATACACCTAATCTGGAGCTTTCCTTTTGCAGGTACTCCAATTTAAATATACCAAGAAGAAGAAACAATCTTTAGATTTTCCTAGCTGGATCACATTGCAGCTGGTTATTTGGTTAAAGTTAGTTTACAGTAAAATTAAACAAATTCTTGAGAAAGTGGAAACCATCCAGATGAGCAGCATTCTGTAGTCAGGAGGACTCACACGGCCTGCTCGTCGAGCTCGTCTCCGATACGTCCAGACATGTCTTTGAGCACTCTGATGCTTCCCGACACCAACTCCAGCTGCTCATCCTGCTCCTGTATGATCAGCTACACACACACACACACACACACACGTTTCAGTCTCACCACTGACTAACATCCGCTTCCAGGATGTTTACTTTAGCAACCTTCTACAGTCGCCTTTCCCCAAACTCCCGCACATAACTGTGAACTAAGAGCTCATCATAAGGTGATGTAGGTATTTTATTCAAATCTTTTTCTTTGTCCCTGGAAAAAATAGCAATACAAGTTCTGATTCAGTTCAGAAACTACATTCACTGCGTAAAGGACGAGCAGCATTTCTTTCTAATTCATCTCTGACTTTACTACAGGCTTACAGGAAGTGGAATGATGACACGCTTGAATTGTTGAACACCTCTGTCAACCCACACCACAAGAAGAACAAAAAAAAAAAGCCCCCATCTAATTCAGTCTGACGCTGAAAGGAATCCTTCACTTCATTCACAGCGTGAAAGCAGAAGCAGATCTTTAACCCGCAGAGTTAGTCCCACGTCCTTTACTCATCTTTTTCTCCCTCTGTGTGATACCTTTGATAACATCTCTTAGTAATAAAAAAAAGAAAAGATCAATGTCAAAAATATGAATCAGGAAGGGCTGGTTTTCTTTTAAGTTGGGTTACCTTTTGTATAAAATACTGTGTATGCTGTTACATAAAGAGTTCACAAATCTCCTTAAGTTTCACATGTAATGGCACAGAAACTGATTTTAAAAAATAATAAAATGAAAAGTATGGTGATATTTTTTTTTTTAGAACCTCAGAATGACCGTATCTGTGAGATAAAGGTGGGCGAATCGATCCACAATATCTAGAATATTGATACCCATTTGGCATCAGTATGGTAAGGTTGACGCATCGGTTTCACATTTCCTCTTGAAATTCTATTTTTGTCGTTTTTCAAACTCTGCCTCCAAAAATATTTTATTTTGATAATTGATAAATATTGATAAATGATCTTTTTTTTGCACTTTTGGGAAAAAAATGGGTAACACTTTATTAGACGGGTTGTGAATAAGGCCGTCAGGACGCCGTCATGATCATGAGCAAGTCTTCATGAATATTCATGACTGTTGTCATAAAGTGTCATTCGGTAAATCATGACACTTTTAATACATAGTTGACATTATTCAAAATGTCTTCGTTATGACAACTTGACATTGATCAAGAAATCATGATCTGACATGAATTTGTTATAAAAGTATTATTGATTAAACTTCAAAACTTATGTAGCTTTATGTTATTAAAGCTAAAGTTTAAACAAATAGTTGATTCTTTTATGTCCAATGTGCACTTTCCACAAATGTTTTAAGTTATAGAAACGTCGACTTGATAAAAACTTTAACCCTCCGTTCTCTGCTCTGCATCTAATTCTTCCTTCAAATATTCCCTTCTACTCGCCCTTCACGTTGCCCGCGCCTCCATTCAGCCTCTTCCTTTACCTGCTGCTGCTCCTGCTGCTCCTGAATGTACCTGGAGTTGGCCGACACCAGGTGAGCCTCCAGTCCAGTCGAGCGGTCCTGTTCCTTTAAAGCCAGCAGGCCCAGAACAAACGCACGTAAGATCCAAATAGGCAAAAATAACACAGGAGAGAAACAAAGCTGCGTCGTTCTTAACAATCCCCGGAGAAATCTGTGGATTGTTTGGTCTTTTAAAGGAAGCGCTGACCTGTCTGTTCTTCTTCTCTGCCCGTTCCACAGCGGACGGGCTGGACAGTTCATCTTTCATCTCCTGCAAGGAAACATTTTTCCATTATTCCACGAATAGCAACACAGCAATCATTTTAAGAGTTTGCCTCAGTTCAAAAGTTTTGTTCATGAGAGTTTTCTCTCTGTTGTCCCAGTAAAACCAGTACTAAGCTCCTCTCTGAAAGTTGTCTCCTTTGTCTCAAATGACTTTGTTCTCCTCAGATCTATTTTAGAAATGGTTGCTCTACTTTTGAGTGGTTCTCAAAGCCGAATCACATTTTCTTTTCTTTATTTAGGTAAAGAGTTCCTCAACAGATGTGAAAACAAATAAAGTGACGTGTATCGAGAACTCGGGGCTGCTTACTGTAAAAACACAAAAGTGCTGTGCAGCTCAAGTCAGTGTGTTTTATTGGCAATACTTAAAAATTACTAAAAAAATTGCAGCTGGTGCAGTTCTCTTTTTTGGTCATGGCGACCCCATCGAAGGTGATCGTCTGCTTTGAAAGTAGCCACAAATTTGACCAAGAGACGACGTTTGCACACACATGTAAAAATAAAGACATTTACATAACATCTAAACAAGAACATCTAAAAATAAGTGTATTTTCAACGTACTAAACTCCAGGGTTTCTACAAGTTCTCCAGACAGTTTTCTGCCCTTTTAAGCTAACTTTTGATGGACAAGTACTAGACTTTATTTAATAATTTATCACTCTTTGAACAAGAAACGTATGGGTGGATAAATGAGGACACACAAATCTCACTAACATCCATTCAAATGAGACTGCAGAGGTTCTACAGACAAATTTGTAGCGATGAAGTTACCTGAACCGACTTCCTGGTGCGCTCCACAAAGTCTCTCCTCTCCTGAAGTTCATTGTCGCCCAGCCGGAACTTCCCGGGATTTGACTCCACAATGCCTGAACCAGTTAAGGACCTATCAAAAATGCCTGAAAAAGTTTACATTTCGACATATTACATTAAGCCTTCCTTTTGTTTCAAAAATGCCAGAGAAAGTTGTTTCTCAAGCAATTATGCTCCAATAAGCATAACTTTTAAGAACAATATCAGTCTGGTTTCTGAACCAGTTTTTTGAGGCGCGTCCTCGAATAAAATGATTATTTTTTATATAAGAGACGACCTACTCCTGAGAATCTATAGCAGCTGACATAATTGGTGTTTCATTTAAACACATATATAAAGCAGAAAGACTATTATATCTGTTAAAAATATATATATATACTACATGTTTACATATAACATTTGTGAGTACCTCATAATATGTTTCTCCATGTCTAGTAGTATATCTAGTAATGTGCGAGGTTCTGGATTTAAAGGATACTGATGGTTTCACTGAGGTCCTCCAGGTCCCAATCGATGGCCCTCAGACAGTTCCTCAGCTCATTGGCACTCCAGTCCAGCTCATCTCGGCTTACCTGAGACCACCGACACCAATGCTCACCAACCAAACGGCTACACAATGTTTTAAAACTCCGAATTTCTGGTGCAATTGTGACAGATACTACAGGTTCCTCTAAAAGACAAAGAAAACTGATGAAAAACACAACCAGATTTTTTTTAAAACGGGTCACCATTTTCTCATTTTTTAAAAAATAATAATAATACATTCTTCTATGTATTTTGCAACGGTTTAATGCCATGAATGAACACAAAGTCATGCACAAGTATGAAATAGAAAGGAAAATGACACCTGATTCCAACACGACATTTTTTTAACACAAAGAAAAAGCTGAAGGTGTTTTGTGCGTTTGTATTAAATCTTTTCTACATTGACAACCCTAAATTAAATTCAATGCAACCCGTCATTGTTTCATGGATGTAGAGCAGGACCAAAGAGCAGAGAGTGAAAGAGAACATTTGAACCATCGCTTCTGACAATCATAATGGGCAAGCCTCCAACTCCTCTCTGCCCAACTATTCGATACAACTATGTGCTTGTTTGGGTCGGACCAAAAGTTAACTTTTGTTTTCTCTCGTTTGGTGCAGTTTGCTTTCACATTGTACTTTTTTTTTTTTTTACAAGCGGACAACAATTTGTAAAATCACAGACCTGAAAAAAATCAAACACAGAAGTCCAGCTTGCTGCATTTGGGTCCTGGTATTACAACTGTGATACCATTTGGAATCTCATGAGTGGCTCATTAAGCACATTTTGTGCATCGGGATATTTCTAATTTTGGTAAATGCGCGTTTCTAACAGACACACAACACGCAGGCAGAAAATGCCGGATCAGGAACAATTTCAGCACATACAGCAGTAGCACTAGCGACACTGAAGGCCTTGTTTTTACTATAATGCCCAGCAACGGTGGCTCGTGAAGTCCAAATAGATGAATATTTCCCACAACTGGTTCAGAGGGCGGCCTGTGTTTACACCAGAGGCAAACCACACCACAATTTGTTTGGAATCAGACTGAGACTAAGTCAAAAAGCATGTGTTGGTCCAATTGCATGGTCCACAGAAGAATTCGCTGGAGTGTATTCACACCTGCACCAAAGGTCCAGACCGACAGTCCATTTAAAGTGAACCGAGTGTGTCAGGTGTGAATACACTCTTAAACAGGAATGGCAAACGCAAATGAGATGGATTAGCAGTGCTGGTGTCGACCTGGACATGTTACTGTGGAATATCGTCCCGGCTGCCCCTATAGTGAGCTGTTAGCATGTCACGACAAGTCATGAATCTGTCATGCAGCAACAGTCTTTGGTCAGAGGCTTCTTCAGAGTGGTTGCAAGACTGACTGCTGTCAGAGACCCTTCCTGCTTACAACATGACCATCCACAACTACTCTCTCAAGAACAGCTCACCTGTGTCCCCTCCTGTAAGAGTTCTTCCCATCGATCAAACAGACCCCGAGCGCGAGACAGGGCCTTCTGCACCTCCCTGGAAACCAAAGACACACATGACACAAGCGTTACAATGCGGAACATATGTGATTAACTGCACCCTCCATAGACACTTGGCTGCGTACAGATCCGCCTCTAGTTAAAAAAAAAAATCACTTCACCACACTCACTCGCAGCAGCCAGGGTAATTACATTTCAAGCCAAGTAAAACAAAAACGAACCACGTCATGTTAAGCGTGTCTTTTAATAACATTCGCAAGCATAAGCACATAAACTATCCCTGCGCCGCTGTGTGTGTATACAAGCTAGCTAGTTACAGCTAGCTCCGTGCTAATTCTTCTGACATAACTTCCGTAAAAGTACCCCGAAGAGTCATTGTGCGGATTATTATTAGTAATAGTTTGCATTTATAAGTAAACGTCTTCACGAAAAACAGCTTTTCGGTTTCTTTTTTGCTTATTTCTCACCCCTTTACGACGAAAAACGGGTCCTCTATCGACATTGCTTCCTTCCTCTGTGAGCCTAGCGCATGCGCACGGCTGAGGCACAAGCAGACGTCCGCCCCCCTCTCCTGACACGTACATGTAAATTAAACGCACCTACGTAACACAATGACATTGTAAAGCCACAATGAAGGCTTTACATGAGAGTAAAGCCTTCACTGAAGTTTATCCTACCTTTAGATATTACCAAACTCCGGAAAAACAGGCATGAAGGGGGGAAAAATCGGTAAGAACGGAAAAAGAAATTCAGAAATGAGTTAGTTAAAATGTTTACACTTGAAATACAACATAAATAGGCAACTAAATGGCTGCCAGCAGTCAGTATGCAGCCTTTATTTTTTAAAGATAAAGTTGTTTTTCTCTCTTTTTTTATTTTGAATGTGTTTATTGCAGAACCCTAAAACATAGAATATGACAATATTAGTATTGAAATGTACATTTAATTTATTTCATTTTTATTTTTTACAGAATCTGGACAGAGTTTAATTTTCGTTGTCCTTTTCCTTTTGGCTGCTCATCACAGCCTCTGATCACCAGCCTCCATTTTCAGAAATTTCAGTCTCTAGACAAGCCAAGTTGATGTTCACATCACCCATCAGATTTTTATTTGTGAATACTTCAAAAACATATTTTCCCCTCGTCTTTGACATATACACTACTCTGAGTTGGTCTGTGGCATAAAATCTCACTTAAAAACATTAACTGAGCCAATGGGGAAAATGTGAGTGAAAAAAATAAAAAGGTTTTAATACAGTGCATATCAGTTTACAATACATTGGGAGGGAAAAATATGCCACGCTCAGCAAATCCTCTAAATCCCCATCTGCATGTTTCTCACCGCACTTCTTCGCATCCTGTCCCACCCATTGTCTTTGTTCCTGTGGTTTATTCTTTCAAATCCAACCCAAGCTGTCCCCAATTCCTTCCTCCTGTCTTCATCCTGTTTCCTCCTCTTCCATCCCAACACCCTGTAACAAAAGCTGCAGCTACGAACAGTCATTATGTCTTAACAAAAAAAAAAAGAAGTCGTTATTGCCTTTCTTAAGCTACTGTTTAGAAATATTCCCTTTTATAATTCTGGTTTCTTACTTTAGTACCGCCATCATAACAACATAAGATTATTTATTGTTTTTTTTTTTTTTATGATTTTGCACGTCAGGTTAAAAAACAAACAAACCAACAACAACAAAAAAAACTGACGCATTGTAACACTACAAAATTGTGTAACGAAAAACTCTACTCTCAGGCAAGTCTTTAGAATATACAGACACCTTAAGACATATTTGGTAGAACTATGTTTTAATGGAATAGTGTAAACTATTAATTACTATTTAATATATAACTATTTTATAACTATTTACCTACTATTAATTAATTATTTATCCAGTTTTCTACATTCCTTGCAGAATCTCTTGAACTTTTCCATGTTTGGTCGTGTTACAAAACGCAAACTTCGATGTATTTTATTGAAAGTCAGTGTGTTTGGCCAAGGTGAATCGCGGCGTGATTTTCAAAATGTTTTATGGATAAAAATTGAAAAAAAAAAAAAAGTAGGGTTAACTTTTAGACATACCTTCCAGGTCAACACTTTTTTGCTGCATTTACAGCTAAGGAGCACCTTTGCACGCAAAAAGACTGACCTTTTTGCCTCAGCAGGACTTAGACTGAACCATTGTACTACACTGGACTACGTTATATTGCTTATGTTCATGCTAGAAGGTGAACTTATGCTACAATTTCAAATATTTGGCCTCTAATTTCAGCTACCTAGTCCCTGCTAAAAAAGAAAAGAAAGAAAGAAGAAAAACCTCCTCTCAGCATGCTGTTGCCTTGTTAACCACCATGTTTTATAGTGGAAATTTCTTCCACTTGTTTGGATATAAGGAACAGATTTAGTTGTCAAAGCTTAACAGGAACTGCCTTCAAACAGGAGGCGCGTCTTTCTTTGCTAATTGAAAATAAAATGCCAGTTGCAAAACCAGAATGTGAGGTCAAACAGGAAGTCATGCTTCAGACCTGCACCATTACAATCGTGAGATGGTGGAACATATTACTTTCCATGTACTTTCCCCAAATAAAACATGAGTGTAAAGCCTTCAAAAACTTCCTAGAATTTTGTGAAAGAAAAGTTGAGAGGACATAATCTGTCTTGTCCTGAGTGAAAGTTTGATAAATAACTTGATATCTTTCTTTTTTTTTTTTTTTAGAACATATTAACTCCTGGGATTTACAAATATCATTTCTGTCCAGATTCGTGTGTTTCTGCTCAGAGGAAACCGTCAGCCATCCCCACCGACGGTGATGTAGCAGGGCAGAATATCATCTCTCCTGAGCAGGGGGGAAAAAAACACCTGACATGAGCAAGTGGGCCACAGCAGAACAAAAGAAACTGGTGCAGAGATAACAACCACAGTAAGAGAGGAGCGCGTCTAAAAATAGATCCATTACGCAGTGGCGCCCTCAAGTCTTCCTGGTGTCGTCAGCTTAGGAATCCAGGAATAAAACATGACTTCTTCTCTTCCTGTAATACAAAGAATTCCACCAGCACTAATCTCCCCCAAATCAACGTTTCCTACCACCTAAACCCTTTGTAGAAATTTGTGCACATAGATGGTGATACTTAAGCTGAACGTCAACCAAAATCAATCATTTCTGGGCTTCTAGTTCTAATGCAGTAACAGCAGCATTATTTGTAGAGTGTAGGCAAGCTGTATTGACTCCTCTGGTTACTGCGGTGTGAAACACCTTAGGAATAAACTCATATTTCCTTAACACTTGTTTTTACACTTCAGTGGTTTGTAACGTCATTAATTTGTACAATATGCTTTTGAGAACACATATTTGAATTTGGATCCCGTGAACCAATTAGCCAAATGTGTTTGATCATGATCTTCTGAGAGACCTAAGACAAACCATTATCAATATTCATTGGCGATTTTGTTTAAAACCTCAGTGTTCTCAAAAATAATTAGGATGCCACGCACCCGAGGTTCCAGCCCCACGGCATCACAGACTCTCCCCCGTACATCACAGTGGGCATTAACACATACACACATATTTGTTGTCTTGTTTACGCAGAACCCAACTTGAAATGACTCAGAGGAGTTACGCAAACCTCATATGTTTACGTAATGGGAAGACAATAAATAAAAAGGTCTTTATTCGCCCCAGCTGTTGCTCACAAACACTTGGTAAACAAGTACAGTCTAATTGTTATTATGGAGACAAGGTGGCTCTGTTTGCTGCAGTTCTCCAACACTGAACTTTCAAGATTATCCGTCCTGTTCACTGCTAGGTGTGACAGGATAAACTAGGGTCTGTGTGCACCCTAGTTGGTAGAAATTGGCTACTGTGTCACATTATGGTTATATTCCTGGGTAAAAGATTGTTAAGGGGTTAAACTGCTACTACAAGTGTTATGACTAAATAATGACTTAGTTTATAAAGCACTTTCAAACAATGTGCTCAAAAGTTACTAGTAGATAAAGTAAAAACAATGCGGAATAAAACAATACTGTTAGAAAACAATACAATTTAAAACAGAATTATGGCACACAGAATAAAGTGAATGAGTGGGTCTTTAACGTAGCTTTAAATACCTCTACAAAGCATGCCTGCATAATTTTAGCGACGTTGATAAAAGGACCTTATTCATACATCAAGTCTAACCATGCGGGCGAGTTCTTTACCTTCTCAAAGCAACTTACGACAGTCGTCAATTTTCAGGGTGATTTTGGGACAAATAGTGATATTTTAGAGGGACACTGACCATCGAATCTGTCTTTTCATTACTAAGAAGCAGGGAATTATTATTAGATTGTCAGGCACTAGTTTGATGGACGTACATCTAGTTTTGTCAAGTCAGCAACGCTTCCGATGGTTAAAAGCGAATATAGCTGCAGGTCATCGGTACAGCAGAGAACCTAGAAAGAGACAAAGAGGCAGAAGTCAGAGAGAAAACAGCAGTGGGGCCATGTGCAGACCCTTGATGGACCCCATGCCTATCAGCACATCTCCGAGCGCTCATTTTTAAAAACTCACATTCGCAGCTCTCCCAGACTGATTTCCCGGCAGAACTTAAATCTAGCAGCAGCTGCTTCTGTGGAGTGGTTTGATTTAAAAGGAGACTGAAAAAGTTGCCTTTAAGCTGCTTACCGGCCCACCTGTCAACAAACAATCTGTTCGAGCCATTCAAAGACTTTGGTTGAGAAAGAGTGTGAGAGTGTAAGATGGGCCTAAAGTCAGCGAGTGACTCAAACGCCAATCCAAGGTTGTTCAAAATTGATAGCACCACCACAGATTAAAATGAAAAAGTGCCTTTGACGAGTTTAAAACAATTGCGTTTTGCCCAAATGAATAAATTCGTCCAGTTGTAAGATTATGCTGCTGCAATAAAAGATTAAATTAGCCGTTGGCTTTTTATGCAACGTTAGCTGGACTGTAAACAAATGCGTCTGTTTCTGCAAATACATGCGTGACTGCATAAAAATTTAAACACCTTTCCATTTTCTAAGGTTATTTTTATTTCCCCCTCACTTCTGGTAAAAATTACTAGAAAGCTACAGCTGGGGTAACTGTTGCAACAGCATCCGTGTTACTGGTGTGGTTGCTGGTAGTGCGCTGTGGCTTTTCAGAACTATTTTTATTGAATCAAACGAAGGGCTTTCAGAGCAGAGCGTGACTCATTGAAACGCCAATAAAGTCGGTCACCATAGCAGAAAAATAATCAGCTGCAACTGATTAGAGGCAATTGCTCCTTTGTAAATTTGTATGCAAGCAAGTTTCCAATTCCTGTTAATTATATGCATTGATGGAAATATGCACTGCAAAACCGGTTGGAAAAAAAAAGAAAAAAGAAGACAAAATAAGTAGGGATACAGAGATAAGATGAACCTCGAAACTCTCTGAAATTCTGCTGTTGTTTCTAAAAGTCTTTATTGTTTCCCATGTTTCCTCCTTCAGTGTCTGCCAGTAAATGCCATGTTTCTGCAACTAGGTCAACTCCCGGCCCTACCAACCAGTGTTTGTTCTTCAGAGAGAAACACAGCTTGGAGAAGAAACAGGCCCCACCCTGCTTCTGTGTGTTCACACACTGCGCCGCACATTTGGCCGCAGGCAGAGGCGGTGCAAGGATAATAACACACAACACCGTCTCTATGGTAAACGCCTGGCTGCAGACCTAAAGTCAAAGGCTTCGCTTTCGCACATCACATGCAATGTAAGTCTCCAAAATCTACCGCTCCAGGGAAAAAGAATTTTCAAGCCTTTCCACAAAATAAAGCATTTTATTTCCAATCATTTTTTTCTGTCCACAATGTGGATTAAAGATGTATCTGCTCTTGATCCACATTTTTTACAACGTATGCGCAGAAGCATTAAGGTGTAGTGTGGCGTTTGAGTTCAGCATTTTTGTTTTTATCATATGCGAGTTCACAAGTACTGCTGTCTGAGAGGTTTCCATGGCTGCAACTTCTTTTTTCTTCCTTTTTCCAACACTGAACAATTGCTTAATGCTTGTGCTGCTTCTTGGTGGTGCATGATTTTTAAAGCTCGCATAAAGAAAAGAAAAAAAAAAAACCCCAAAACAAAACATGGAATTAATCTGCATACTTTGCAGTTTGATTTTCATAGACAGTCTCTCTGCTGGTTGAACTATTTGGAAATAAATCACAAAGTTAGTCACAAAGGAAGTAAAAAATGGTTTTAAAGGGTCAAGCTTGGGAGGTGCTGGTGTCTATGTCCAGCTAATGTTCCAGGCGAGAGACGGGGTACACCCTGGACAGGCCGCCGGTCTGTCGGAGGGCAACACAGAGACACACACACCTAGGGAGAATTTAGAGAGACCAATTTACCTAACAGTCATGTTTTTGGACTGTGGGAGGAAGCCGGAGAACCCAAAGAGAACATGCAAACTCCGTGCAGAAAGACCCCGGGCCGGGAATCGAACCCAGGACCTTCTTGCTGCAAAGCAACAGTGCTACCAACTGCGCCACAGTGCAGCCCATCTCTGCTTCCATAAACCCGAATTAAAAATACAAAAAATGCTAATCAGGATGAATCTTCAGAACCTGACTGCATGCTAATGAGGCAATGTACCATTTGACTGAGGTGAGGTTGACTATACACTAGCACAACAACCACTGAAGGCTGGAGTTTGAGACCCATGACGTAAAAAAAAAAAAAAAAGAAAAATAGAATTGGAAAGTTCAATGAAACATGTGACATTAAAAAAATGAGCGTCTTGTGCACTCGATAAAAGCAGCCTGGGGTCCCCTTTGCTGACTTAGCGTTCTTAAATGATTTATTTTTCCGATAGAGGCGAACGAAGGCAGACTCGCCAGACTCGTACTCCTTGAACCCAGCCGTTTCGCTGCCTGGTTACCTTTTATTTACACCGGCGACAACTCCAAATATGGAGCTCAGATGACGCCATCACTGTTGCTGTGAGCGTCCTCCGGGGAGGGGAGAGCGCGCGCGCACTGGCCGGGAGGAGGAGGGCTCAGCTCTGCGTCACGGCTTTTCCACTGAGCGCGCGACGTTTTACTACCGGATAGTACATATAAGGAAACCGTGTGTCTGTGTGTGTTATTCTGCGTGTGTTTTTCTGTGGCAAGTGTGTGTGTGAGAGAGAGAGGGACAGAGTGACATGGCGCAGCGTGTGTGTGTGTTTGACAGAGAAAGAAAGTCCCCGCAGTAACTGGAGACACGTTTTTCTTTTCTCCCACGTAAATTCTTCGAACCGCTGGCTGGGTTTTCACCAGAATGTAAACACTGACTGACATCATTTCTTTATGGTGCATATCCGAAAGAGGAACTCGTACTTAAAACACATTGCAAAGGATAATAATGATAATAATAATAATAATAATACAATTCAAATTATGATTTTTAATGTTATTAGTATTGTTAATATTAAAATCCTAATTGTTATTGTCTCTATTATTAATTATTATTATTGTTGTCGTTATTATTATCAATAATAATAAATATTATACATGTATTATTATTATTATTGTTGTTGTTAATAATAAATGAATAAATTATAACATGCCTTATTTAGACTGCGGTTAAATGTGTATTAGAAGAAGTGAATTAGGCAATACAGTAACTTTCTATACGCGTGTATAGAACTTCATATGATAATATAATATAATGTCATTTCGTGAATAGCGTGAATTAAGTACAATATTTCAACACAGGCTAATATCTTCTCAATACAAAGCTGCATCTGCATCATCTCTCAAAATCGCGAAGGGAGGAAATGAAGAAGGGAGAGGAAAAATGGCTGATGATGCAACCTTACTGAATTTAATTAAATTAGTCAGCTCTAGCAAAAAAAAAAAAATCTAAATAATGACACGGATTAAGTGTGAGAGAAAATCGTCAGACGGAACAGATGGTGTGTCTGAGTAGGTGTGTGTGTGTGTGTGTGTGTGTGTGTGTGTGTGTGTGTGTGTGTGTGTGTGTGTGTGTGTGTGTGTGTGTGTGCGCGCGCCTGGGGGGTGTAGCCACAGCAGGTGTGGGAGGCGCCTGCTTGTCACTAACTGAGGAATGAAGTCCACTTTACGTCATAGACTTAATAAAACGCCGCCCTACTACTCGGGTACTCTCATTTCTCCGAGCACCACAGAAGACCGACTGGTGAACAACAGAAGATCGAACTCCGATATAGATTAGAAACTGAGAAGTGAAGTGATATTTAGAGCCAAAACAACCATCACTGCCTTTGATACAAGTGTTAAACCGTGCGTAATTACGAGTGTATATATATATATATATATATAGGCTATATATAGAAATCAAACAATGAATGCCACAACAGCAATGGAAGTCAACATCGAAGCCAGGCGGATACTGGCCGTGTCGATAAGTAAGCTGTACGCCTCTCGGACTCAGAGAGGGGGACTGAGGCTCCACCGGAGCCTCCTGCTGTCCTTGGTCATGAAGTCTGCCCGGGACATCTACCACTCCTCCCGGGAGAGCGAGGCGCCGAGCGGAGGGCTGTCAGCTCCGGAGGAGGCGATGGACACCAGCTCCAGCCCGGTGCTGCCGGAGCCGCAGCCGGAGCCCCTGTCGGACAGAAACTCCTCAGAGACTGCCACAGAGGAGTCGGACAGTAAGGTGGATGACTATGATTTTGACATTGTCGAAGAAAAAGAGAACCTGAGCCCGGCGAGGCAGTCCAGGAAACGCCGGGGCAAAGCGTCGGCGGCGCCCGACTTCCTTCCCAGCAAGAGGGCGAGGCTAGAGCCCGGGGAGGAGAGGTATGACGCTCCGTTGGCCAGCTGTCGCGTCGGGGCTGGAGAGTCCCTGGCCACTTTGTCTCTGAATCAAGTCATACCTGCCTTCTGAAAGAAAGAGACAAACTAGCCTCTTGTTGGACTGTTTGAAATCGAGTGATTGTCAACTCCGTGTAAGCGCCGAGCTGACCTACATCAGCAGTCCCGGGACAAAGGGATTACAGGTGCCACGGAAGGAGTTGTCGGCCAAACTCGGTGCGCCTGCCGGGGCAGGTAAAAGCCCCGAAGAAAGACGGAGAAAGAGAACGAGGAAGGAGGCCAGAGGTCTGGAAAGTTTGAGGAAGAAACTGAAGGGGGGGGAAGTTGTGGTTTGCGATGCCTCTTGTTTCCCTATGACTCATCTTCAGTTCAATGACTCCAAAACAAGTGGCAGCTGCTGAGTCAGACCGTGTGTTTGTGAATCAGCAGCAGCAGCAGGGTGCTCATCAGAAGAAGCAGAAGCGGTGAGCCGCTGACCACAGGTCGACCCGTGCAGAAACGCAAGAGGCCAGACCCGAAATTCAGGGAATTTCTCCCCCCCTGCCTTCATGACGGGAAACCCAACGCGAACACTGAAAGAGGAAGGGCAGCCGAGGCTCATTCAGCTGCTCTTGTGGACTTCGTGAAACCAATACTACTGCTGCTGGACTGTCCTACATCCTGCATTCATATGGTGCTCTAACAAACCGGGCTCGTGCACGTCGGACTTTCAACACGTGACCCCGTTTGGACATTTTTTTTATTTTGTTTTTACTGTGATTCATCTTGCTCATGTCTGACCCTTGAAATACCATGACCTCACATGTCAAGCTGCTTCATAATTATGTGATGAAATCAATGTTTATGTTTTGTAATAAACTTGTCGAAAGACTAACCGTCGCTCGTCTCGATGTCTTCATTTCATCTCAAAACGATTAGATGGAGGAGCTGCGAGATTTCCCGGTGTTCCACTTTTTTTTTTTTTTTTGCGAGACCACACAGCTCACAGGGTTAATCCTTTATTAGAGGGTGGAGGCTGGCACGACTCGGCACCAGGAATGACTCGGTGCTGTTAATCTCCTGCTTACTAAAAGACTTCCCCTCGCAAACAGCTTCCCCTCGGCGTGTCGTTTCCTGCGGATTAGGAAGGAATTCGGAATCACATCCTTCCTTCCCAATATGATCTCACCCTGATTTATTACGGGGGTAAGAGAGAGAGAGAGAGAGAGAGATAGGGGGGGGGGGTATTAAAGTTATGCAACGTTCCGTCAGAGCAGCTTGTGGACCAAACGCCACTGCTGGGGGGGAGAAAAAGAGCCATAAAGTTAGCAGGTGGTGTTTACAGCCCGAGGCCGTCTCCATCATCCACTTCCTGCCCGCCGCCTCCAGTCTTCACCCTGAAACTGGTGGATGGTAATTATGGCGTCGGTCTGGTTGGCCCGGTTGCTCAGGTTATCGTCATTAACTGCAGGGAAAATACGTTTTTTTTTTTTTGTCCGTATGCTTTTAAGGCAGCAATTAAAAATGAAATTGGCACCAAATCCCGAACAGCTTACGTTTTTAAGCAAAATACAAAAACTTGTATGTAAGTTAGGTCATTTGTGATGTAGCGTAATTAAAGTTAGTGGATATTGTAAAAGCTTATTGAAATTTACTAAATACCTAGACAGATAAACATTTGTTTAAAAGTTAGAGCTAAGCTAACATTATTTAGCACTGCATCCTTACTAAATACTTTTCAACTCTTGGCTATCTAGTCTTTTTTTTTTTCCTGCGTGACTTGTTCCCTGCACCATTCAATTTGATCACATTCATTCATGGACTTCTTTGTTTCTTATTTGCTTATGCGTGTTGATTTTCTGGAGTTTGTCAAAAAATATAGAGTCAATAACCGTGTTCAAAAAAATCCATTTGTGGAGAAGAAGTCGGGCATTTTCCCTGCTGCATAATCATAAGAGTGTCATCAGCAACTTTGTTTCCGCTGTGGAGCTTCAACAGCAGCAGCCGCAGCTGAAACAAAGTGCTGAACATCTGCAATAAGTAAGAGAAAAGAAGGCATAAAAACAAATGACAAAGCTAATTTAAAAACTCAATTCAAAACACAATAAAACCAGATCAAATCAATACAGCATTAAACACGAACAGAACGCCCTTCCTGTCCTGATGTCTTCAACTCCTCAGATTTCCCTTCGAGTCACATCAATGAGCAAAACTGACTGACTGAAAACAACTCCTGTTTTGATAAGGCTACGCCCACACAGATGTTGTTTACGTAAATCTTCCAGCTCTATCACTCCCTGGCTAAAGCATTCAAAAACAAAAGGCCGGGATCTGGGTCAAACCATCTGGGCGCTCAGCCCTGCGATGTTTGCTTTTGAAATCCATCGAAATCCCTCTTCAAGCTGCAGGGAACGCGATGGCGTTCGTCAGTCTGCCGATCAAAAACGAAAGAAAATCGTCAAAACAACAAGATTGGCTTAAGATTGTTGTGACCTGTGTTACTAAAGTGAGAAGAAGAAGAAGAAGAAGAAGAAGAAGAAGAAAATGTGAGAAAAACCAAGGCTTAGCCCTGGCCCTGAACAGTCACGGTTAGTCACGAACGCTACATCATCCAAACAGTCACATTCTTCATCACAGAGGAATTAAGAGGATAAAAGTCGCTGGTGTTAGTCACCCTCCCTCTCACATTTTTCATGAAGCCATAAAACCTACAAGCCCCTTCCTGTTTGAAGCGCTCTTGCATTCAGTCGCCAGGAGGCCTCGGATGCACGATGCTCACATCGATTTGGCAAATCGATGTGCCTCAACTGCTCCTCGGGGAGCTGCTCGTCTCGCAGCTCCAAGTCGTTCGCGGCCAGACTCGACAGAAGCGGTGCGCGGTGTTCAGAAAACAACGTGTCCCTGGAAGACGAAGGAGCTCCATCCAATCAAACGTCATTGTGTTTTGAAAAGAGGCCCACTGTGGACGAGTTCAGCGTCTCCCTCTGGTTTCATGGAATGATCAGTTCATGAACCCAGGTGAAAATGTTCCTTGCAGGAAAGATGATGGGGATTTGTTATTTTTTCTTCCATCTCGGGATGCTTCAGCAAGAAAACAAAAAGCCTCTCTCATATGTTCTCTGCATAGTCTTACTGAAACACTTCACAGATTTGTCACTTTCCTCTGTCTATTACCTGGCTTGGTAATTGTACACTTCTTACTGCTGCAGCTCCTAGTAACAAAAAAGCTTCTCATCTGCTTTAGGCTTTAACAAGCTAAAGCAGACAATCACTAAATATGTGATTGTTTTTTTGGTTTTTTTCAGGGGTGTGAAAATATTCAATACACATTTATTTTGAAAGGATTCAGAAGAACCGCAGACTATTCCTGCCTACATATTCAAATAGTTACAGTGCCTGACGACAGCGTTTGTCCCGTTTGAATCTTTTCACATTTTGTTCCGTCACATCTGCAAACGTTGAGCGTTTTTTATTTGGTTTACATGTTAAAGACAAACAGAAAGCGGCACGCTACTATAAAGTGGTGAGAAAAGGTTGCATGGTTTATAGATTAAAAAAATAAATAAAAATGCAAAAACTCCCACCCGGAAATAAAACCCAAAACACCCAGTAGCATTCGGAGGCCTTGGAATTGGTGATTACTAGACACAAACTGTGTGTAATGCTGTATGAATGTTGCTCTTCTGTCAAGGCCTCAGAAGTTTCTCAGAGAACATTCGGCGATAAAAAGCAGAATGAAGACCAAGAAAGCAGCAATAGGGTTAGGGATGAAGTTGTAGAGGAGTTTCAAGCAGAGTGAGGTTCTACAGTACATTGTCTCATCAAACACTGTCCAACCAAAAAGTAAATACAGGTAATATTTAAAACTTCAAGAGTCCGTCCGTCCGTCCCTCCGCTTTATCTGGGGTCGGGTCGCAGGGGTAGCACCCTAAGAAGGGAGGCCCAGACTTCTCTCTCCCCAGCCACTTGTTCCAGCTCCTCAGGGGGAATCCCGAGGCGTTCCCAGGCCAGCCGAGAGACATCGTCCCTCCAGCGTGTCCTGGCTCTTCCCAGGGGCCTCCTCCCGGTGGGACGTGCCCAGAACACCTCACCAGGGAGGCGTCCAGGCCACGCCTTCAGCAAGCAATTGTTTCTTAATAGACGAGGGTCCACACCCAAAGAGAATGACCTGGAGAAATGTCCAACACAACTTTTACAGGAAGCCCTAACATCAGCGCCACATCCTGCACTGCCACCCTCATGTCTGAATGCTCACAACTGAGCGGAATAATTTCACCTCCCTTTGTGATTCACACATTGTTAGGCGATGATTAGAGGCGGCTTCCAGCATTTGTGACGGAAATGTTTGGTGAAAGAAGCTTTAGGTCTGCAAAACCGTAAAATAGCTGGAAATCGTAGTTTTGGAGCGAACAATGCATTTTCTTGGCAACAGATTGTAGCTGCAGATAAATTCCACATGTGCTGCCAAAGAAAACATTCATGCACACAAGGTGATGCAACATTAGCAAACTCATAATGTAAGAAGCGTCTCAGGACATTGGAGACGTTTTAAGTGAACAATCTGTTTGTAAAGATGCAGTAAAAAAAAAGAAAAGATTTCCTCTAGAGAGACAAAAACGTCTGACTGACCTCTGTAGGCTTTTCATTCATAATGTGGAGTTATAATGTACAATATAATAATTGATTGTTGCACAAACATATTCAAAATTTAAGGTTCTAATAGAAATTCACAATGCACATTTTCCTATCCTTTTTGTTCATTTCAAATTTTCTGGATTATCATAAAATATATATATATATATATATATATATATATATACGGGGAAAAACAACCCTCCAACATCCCCCTGCATAGGAAAAATATTCTTCTCCTAAATTCTTGTTGCGTTTTCAACAGAGATGTTTCCAGCAACAAATTCCCAGCCCAGATCCTGCAACAGAGAGGCTGGGGGGAGGGCGGCATGATTAAGATGCAGAGAGCAGAGGCCAGACAGTCGCAGTGACGTGGAGCCCTGACAGCTTCGGAGCTAAAAAAAGAACAGGACCGGAAATGTCACAGGATGCGTGCATTCATCCATCCATCCACCGCCGTGGTCCTGCCTGCGATGGAGGCAGATGAACAGAGTGACGAACAGAGGAGCTGGGTGCAGATGTGCGTAGGTGCAGACACATTTTAGCGCTGCATTAGATCGGCAATCTTATGCAACAAAACCTTTTTTTTTTTTTATTTGAAAGAGGCGTTAAAATGTAAACAAATGATGCATATTAAAAGGCAGCACAAAGGAGCACAAGCCATGAGGTCACAACATATCTTGCCATGGTTATTTGTTCAGAAGCAAATTATTTATGAGGTGGTCTTAAAATTGTGTCTGTTGTGGCAACTGTATAAAAATTACTGGATAGCTAGAGTAACGTTGTAGAAGAGTTATCCTTAGAGACGCAGCTGCTCAAAGTGAATCCATTTGAATTTCCTGGCTGTTTTTTATTTTTTAATAAACATTAAAAGTAGCTCTCTATTCCTCTGGGTCTCAAATTCTGTTAGAATAAAACCAAATGATTTTCAGTTCAAATACATGGGAACCACCAATAAAATCAAGAATCGTATTTCATGTCAATCAACTGATGTATGTCTGCTACCAATGATCTAAAATGAAACAAAATACCACAAAAAGAACATTTAAAAACGTTAATCTACGCTAATTAAAAAGTTAAGCGCTATCCTGAGCTATTGAAGGTCGAGCCTAAAGGAAGGGTTTTATTGGGTGAATTTTGATGCACGACCCCGTATTAATATCTGTATCGGTCCCAATATTGAAAAAAATCCTAAATCAGCAATTGGTAACAATGAGCCCGATCTATTCAGTCTACTTCTAAACTCATAATTGCACTTTCTGAACCATTTGAATGTTGTTTTTTTAACATGTTTTACCAAGGTAGCCAACTTGTTGTTTTGGTCAGTTTCAGCTCATTACCTATTTTACATTGACTGTTATGCTCCTATTTGCACTGACTGAACAAATTAAAGTTGTGTTGTTTTTATGTGCTTGACCAAGCTGGTGAAGATACTGATGTATTTGAGTGCGCTGTACTGCTGCAGTTAGCAAGCGAATTTGTAATTCAGCAACTTTTCCAACATAGCTGACTGGGCACTGAGTCATCGCTCCACATCTTACTGAGGTGAAAAGAAGGTGATAAAAACACCGTCAATCTTCACCAGTGCAGACAGAGAGTCTGCATAGTGCAGCATGAGATCAAGTGTTTTTACTGCGTCGCTGCTGCAACGTTTCAGTAGCATTGTGAAATTTTGTAGCAATTCCTACGTACAGTATGTATTGCATCTCTTAAAAATTCATATACGCTAACGAAGCTCGGCTAGCTAGGTTTATGTCTTA
The DNA here is from genome assembly GCF_002775205.1 of Xiphophorus maculatus. NCBI lineage: Eukaryota > Metazoa > Chordata > Actinopteri > Cyprinodontiformes > Poeciliidae > Xiphophorus > Xiphophorus maculatus. The sequence goes on along the minus strand of NC_036447.1, from coordinate 25,961,657 downwards.
ACCTTTTAGTGTTTAAATCAACTTGCGTTCAGTTTGCACGAATGTTACCTTATTAACATCACTGAGTTAAAAATGTCATTTTTTCTGACAGAAAACGTAAATCTAAAAGACTTTTTGTGAATGTGTGACCTTGACCTTATTGTGAGATTCAATGATCATGAAGTTGTATCGTTGACTTGTGTGTTTATCTGGGGAAGGAGAGGAAGTTGCCAGCATTGTTGTTTGGAGATAATACGTGAGAATGGTGTTTGTGAATCATTTCATGTTTTCTTTTGGTAGAAGGAAAACATCGTGTACTTTCTACCCAATGTAAACGGTAGAAGGTAAACGATGATGCTGATGTCCACGTGGGAGTGTATTTGACTGCGTGCGGCCGCTGCGGAGCTGGCAGACAGGAAGTGATGCACTGATGCCGAGAGGCGGCTGAAAATGTAGGGGGATACTATTTTAGGACCGAGCTGCAGAAGGACGGGGCTCATGAAACATCTGATTGTGTGTGTGTGTGTGTGTGTGTGTGAATGGTGTCGTGGGCAGTCTAATGGCTCGAGGTAATGCTTTTAGTGACCTTCCAGCTCAGATAATTTTATCTTTTCAGCCAAATCAAATTGAACATGCTTGCGTGTTTTCGTGCTCTTAGCGTGGGTTGACTGTATGTTTGAGTGGGTGCGGAGCGGACAGGTCAGCGGCAGCATGCACACAGAACAGGAGGAGGACATATTGATTCAGTAATTATTAAAAGAAGGGGGTTCGATGAATAAAGTAGGAATGGGGAGGGGATGCCACAGAGGTGAGAGCCGAGGGGAACGTGTAGAAGGCTGCGCATGAATGTGCAGGTGAGACGCATTCATCCACAGACTGTTCTCAACAGTGACGTAGCGCAAAACAGGAGGCAGGGTCAATTTCTTTGCAAAATTATTTACATTTGCATCTTGTAAAACTTCTGTTACTTGCCTAAAACTCAACCAGCCAGAAGAGCAGCCCTTAAAATAACGATATTCACCATTTCATGTGGCTTGTTTTACAGTTAAAGGGGCAGAATTATGTTAAATTGACATTACATGAGCTTTACTTAACGTAATGTTTTTCCCTCATCAGAAACATACCCGGAGTGTTGCTTTGCTTCTTTCATGCATGCTTGAGAAATCCTTTAGTCTCCCGTTTTTCAGCTGTGCAAAGAGCCTGCATGGAGTTAGCCCCGCCTTCAATGATGAAGCTGCAGTTTCCGAGCTTCCGCCTCACAGAGCACCACTCTCCACTCAGCTCCTTCAGACTAGCCAGCAGCAATTACCAAACACTTGGTGGAACTGCTGAGCTCATCATGCAAACTAATTCTCAGTGCAACGCTGCTAAAAACTTTGCTAAACCGTTAGCAGGGGAGCCATGGAATGACTTCCTGAAGGCAGCGTTTCAGAAAGAGGAGTTTTTAATTTAGAAATTGCATTGAACTGTTACATGCAATAGAATTAAGTTTGTCAAACTTACTTATTTACGTTTGTTTAACAAGACATCTAAATGAACTTAGCATATTTCCTTGGATAAACTTAATTCGACGCATGTACCAAATTAACAGTTTTGTTTAAGTTCTCCATTGTTTCTTTTTTATTTTAGGGCGCCTTCAGGTTCAGATTCACTTTATTTTGGCAAATTAACAACACTACAAAAAAGAAAACTAAACAAAATACTACTTTACAACCAACAATTTACCAAACATGAAACAGGCTGAAGCCAAAGGTTATGCTTGCCTACCCTATTTAACAGCCTACAGCTTCTCCATTTAAATTCAAACATGAGTTCAAACGGCGTCCTGATGTCTGTAAAATAACTACAGATACTTAAATACTCCCATCTAAAAAACACGTGGAGAAAAGTAACATTTCCAGCTGCTTCCATTCTCTGATGCTGTGTTTTATGCAACCACTGAAGGACCAAACGTAGTACTGATGTTGCTTAAAGCTACAAATGGCGGCGCGCACAGACACAGTGGCTTTCAGCTCTCTTGGCAACCGGAAAAGTTGCGCATACAAACGGGCGGATTTTCTGAAAATGTGCAGGAACTTTGGCAGCTTAATTTTAATTTATCAGTTAATTTTTTAAATCATTTTCTTTTTTTTAACCCCTCCAGGGGGTCTTTTGTGGGCTCTAGTGTCCCTTATATGATAGTAGGCTGACAGGAAACGGGGAAGACATGCGGCAAATATCGTCGGGTCTGGGAGTCGAACCCGCGACGGCCGCACCGAGGACTCAAGGCCTCCAAATATGGGTCGCGCTAACCACTACGGCACGCCCTAAAATCTTTTTCTTTTATATACTTAGCCATTAATTATTCATTTGTCAATTTCCATGGCGGCGTTGCAGGGACGCAACAGCTTTCAACCCTCTTAACAGCCGGACAAGTCAAACATAATTGTGGAGCAGTTTTGCTGGAGACGGGACATTGATGTCATGTTGATGCGACAAGTGGCTTCCACCGGACTCGTTTCATCCGCAGGTGATGTCGGGACCGCCAGGATCCACGTGGATTATGGTCGGACTCGGAGAGAATCGTCGGTGTTTTGAGCAACATTAATAGAAACGATGAGGCTGGGGAGTTCTGCAGAGGAGGACGCTCATGAACCATCTTTCCAGAACCTGCTCCTGCTGCTCCGACTCGTCACAAACGCCGGATCCACCATCAACAGGCTGAAGAGCAGCTCCTTGAAATCTCCAGCTCTCGATCGTCCTGCCCACTATAGACACTATTTCCCCCCCAGATCACACAAAGTCTTATATGTTTAGACTGTTTGTTTATAAATGCCATAAGAACAGCTGTACTACTAATTTTGTTGTACAGTTCACTCTACAGTAACAATAAATCAAATCATAATCAAATAAATTAAAATAATACTGGCGGCTAAGAGGTGAAGCAGAATTTATACTTACCTCCGCTCTGGCAGAATTCAGGTGTTTGGAGTTTTTTTCCTCATCTTTAATTTGCAGAAGGCTGGGTTCATCACATGCGCTTTTTAATTCCCCCGGTAGGGTGCCAGTTCATTAGATCTTCAAGCTCCTGCTCTCATGCAACACTTCTTTCTCCTCAAAGAACAAATTGCCATATAAATCTCCACCTTTTGAGCTCGTATTTAAGGTGGAGCTATCACTACTTTTTTCTTGACTTGACTGCATCATACAGTTGGTATGATACAATAAAATATTTGCAACTTTTTGATTTCTTTCTTTTATCCATTTTTACATTCTTTAACTTTGGGTATAGAAATGAAAACAACTACACTATAATTAACATGGCTGAGCATAGCTGAAAAGGAGAAAGTGTACAAATGCTGAAATATGCATCTTTAAGTTCAGTTTATTGTCCAGTCCAAATCATTTAGAATGCCCTCTAAATGTTTAGCAGCGGCTAAAATTAGCTCATGACATTATGAAAAACATAATTTCCTCATAATGAACAATAATACCAGCTGTTCAAGTCTTCTAGGAACCTGTGAAGACTGCCGGCAACACCACAAAAATGCTGCCATGTCTGATCCTAAACGTGCAAAGAGTGTTCAGGGGTTGGACAAAAGAAGCAGACTGAAGGGTGGGTATAATGCATTCTCTCTGGTTTATTCTGGTTCGTTAGGAAGAATTCAGTTTTAAATTACAAAATGCACTTTTAGAAACAGCAGGATAGAGAAAGAAACCGAGGAAGAGAAAGAGATGGTCAGAGAAAGGGAGAAAAAGAAGGGACTTCATAGCCAGAATAAATGGGAATAACATCACCAGATTCAGGTTCAGGCAACTCTTTACTCTCAAAGGGAATTGTTTTTCATCAAAGAAAAGCTATGTATGCATTGCGCCGCTATTTAAAATCCTCTGTTCTTTTTTTTTTTTTTCCCCACCCCCCTCCTAAGGTTAGTTAAAGTCTCATCTAACTTTGTTGCCCCCACGGTTTACCCCCCCTCCCCAGTGAAAGAACTGGCAAATATAACAAACAAACATTCTTTGATTTCATCACCAAAATCATTTCCATTTTTTGTCATTGTTTTTTTTTAATTATATATTTTTGTTCTTTTTTTTTTTGCAAAGATTTTTCACATTTTTTGTTTTTAAAAATAGAAGAAAAAGAAACACATTGCTCTTAGAAACATCTATCTCTATATATATATATATAATTTTTTTTTACATATATATCCTTTTTTCTTTATATTTAATTTCTTTTTTTTTTAGTTCCTGAAGTTGATTTGTTAATCCCACATAGTGGCATGCACATTGCACATGCAAATCTGTAATTAAATACTTCTTTTTTATCTTAAATTGCCATGTATGCTCGTATATTTCTTTCCCCACCACATCCCCCCCTAACTTGCTGAATGAATCCTGTATGGTTTTTCTAGTGTGGCACTGGTTCGGTTTCTACTGGCCCGAGCGTTGGATGGTATGCTTTAAAATGAGATGGATGCTTCGCAGTTGCTTCAGGGAGTTCCTCCTGCACAAGAAACACTACTTTGTGCTCGAGTCCTTTGAAATGTTTGACCACTTGCAGGAAACTGTTCACCTGAAACCTGTGTTTATTCAATTCTCTCTCAAAATTTGTATGTTTTGAACAATTTCCTCTGGAAGATTTTCACTTTTTTTTTTTTTTTCTAGCTTAGCATCATTTTTGGTGGATTTTGGCTATCAAACTATTTTCTTTAAAAAGTTTATTCCTCAGTTTACCTAAAAATATTGGAAGACAAAACATGCCAAGTCTGATAGTGTCACGAACGGGAAAACGAATAAATATGATCTGTTGTTCAAAACATTTGGCACTTTCCAGTATTTTCTTTCTTTTTTTTTAAAATAGATCTGCCTGCGGCGTCTCTGAGAATGAAGTGCCGAGGACAAAATCCCCGAAGCAACTAGACTCGGCTGAGCTCGTGGAAACAAGCGGAGAAGACAAGATTAAGGATGAAAGACGTAGAGAGAGAAATGGAAATGGAGAGGGGGCTCTTCAGAGAGGCGGAGGCGACAGGAGGAGACACTGTGAACGTCCGTGTAAGGTTTATGCAGCCAAACTTGTTGCTTCAGAGATCAGATTAGAAGTATTAACCTTCAGGCCTTGTACACATGTAGCTGGATCTCTATTAAAAATAGAATATCTCATGTTGTTCAAAAAAACATTGTACACACGGGATCCGTTTCAGAAAAGTTTTCAGCCACACAAATGAGCTCAGATCCAAACGTGAGCGTTGTTTTCACATGCCAAACACATAGGGGGCAGTGTAGCGCAAAGCTAAAACCTACATCAGCCAATCAGATTGCTTCAAAACAACCTGTTGGGAATTAAACATGGCGGCAGGAAGTTGGACGGATGTGTATGTTGGACTACTTTTAAATAGCGTATTAGAATATAAAGACAAGAAAACACAAGACGAAACACAAATAGGAAGTTTTCTCAAATCTCCATTTTGGAGTTTTTATAAATACTTTTTGATATTAGATTTTTTGTGTGGGTGAAAGGCCAGTTTGCATAAAGATGTATTCATTTTCCTACATTTCCAGCTACGTCTGGGCTAGGACTTTATTTCAAATAAGTGCAAGGCAGTTTGCAAAAAAATCAATAAACAATATAAATGCCTGCTACATGTAGCTGAAGAAATTTTCAAAACAAAAAAATAATTAAAATGTTTTTTTTTTATATATAGAAACATTTCTGAATCCTAGAGCCCCAAAAATGCAGGTAAATAAACCAATTCCCACATTTATCAGCTCTAAAGCATTTTTTGGCTCCATAAAGTGCAAGAAACACACAGTCATGTTTCAGACACACAAAACCCTCACAGAGAAATCACACCCACACAGACAGGCATTAACTCACTCAGTCTTCTATGTCTCACTGACGATGACAGAATTAAAAAAATAAAATAAAAGCTTAATCCTGCCACCTAGTGTTCACAAATGGTATAACATGAAGAACGTGTAAGGAGTGAGAATGAGGAAAATAAACGAGACAGCAGAACAGAATTACTGATGATGAACACAGTGGAGTTTTTTCAGAAACTTTATGGAATATCTACACATAAATTACAGAGCCAAAATGTACATCTGATGACATGAGACATGGTGAGAGGATGAGTAAGACACATCACAAGATTATCAACCAACTCCCCCACAGTTCAATCTTTCACACATACACCAACACACCACACACACATACGCAGCTGTCTTTGTGGGGACTTTCCATTGACTTCCATTCGTTTCTACAGCGTAAACCTTACCCTTATCCTAACCATTACATATCTAATCCTATCCAAAACTCAATTCACACCTTAGACCTAAATCTGACCCCACAAGGGGAAACAGCGTTTCCCCTTCTGGGGACCAGGCTTCGGTCCCCACAAGGAGCAGTGGGTCCCCACAATGTAGCATGTGTCAGGAAAATGGTCCCGACAAGGTATTACAAACAAACGCACCCACACACACACACTTCTTACCCATCCAGTGTGGGAACGAGTAAGGGTGAGAAACAGAGGAGATGATGATGCAGTGATGAGCACGAGTGGAGAGAGTCATCATGTTCTGTACAGTGTAAGGCACTGAGGGTTACCTTCTGCAGCTGATGGCGTGACGACACACTTAGACACGCATGATAATGAACGGATTGGCACACATCACTCACACAATAAGGGCTGAAGCATCTAATCAATTAGGCCATTAATCAAATAAATTAAAAAGTTAAACAGCTGATACATTTCCCTGGTTAGGGGTGAAAAATTGCTTGCACTCTAAATTGTATCATTACAAGTTAAGTTAAAATTTTGTATTCGTGGGGGAAGAATTTGTGTGTATTTTCAATGTTAAAGTATGCTTTATAAACTTTTGGTTACATTTTAACGCAAGCTGTGATAGGAAAAAAAGTGTAGTTCAGGCTATAGAAAAAAATCCCCAAATTTTAGCTGCTGTGAGAATTCAGTTTAAAACTAAAATTTTTTTTTTCATTATTTGTGAAAAAAAACATGGTTGTATTCATATTTAATAATAAAAAAAAAAACCATAACAAACGCATTCAATCCAGGGCACAGCTAAAGCCGTGCTACGCTATAGAAAATCCCCTCCAAAAATGTTAGCTTAGCATTGGTGAATCGGATCAGATCTGCTGTGAATATCTAGCTTAAAATGAACACTTCTTTCATTATTTCTGAAAAAAGTGTATTGGCATTTAATTTGAGTTGGCAACTCGTTAAAAACAAACAAACAATGTGATACAAATGCGGTACAGTTGTATTTAAAACCCTGGGCACAGTTAAAGCAGTGGAAAGCTGCTTTAGCTGTTTAGCTAAAGCACCAATGTTAGCTTAGCTTTGGTGAATCAGATCAGATCTGCTGTGAATATTTAATTCAAAACTAAAGTCTTTTCGTTATTTCTGAAACATTTATGTATTGGCATTTAGTTAAAAAATAAAAAACATCCTAATATACATTCAACCTGGGGCTCATCCAGAAGCAGTGCTAAGCTAATGAAACTGCTGCTCATCTCATCAGCAGTTTTGGAACCTGTGTGATTTTGGTCGTACTTGTACACAACTCTTTCCCGTCAAGCACATTTTATACCATCACACGTTAATTCTTTAGGGATGTTTCACACCCACTTTGTCTGTCTAGGATATATATTTATTTTTCTAGAAAAAAATGGAAGAAAATTGGCTTGAAAGACTAATTTCAGCCAGTAATGGCTCGAGTTTCTATTTTAAAATTTAATGATGACAGTGAGGAGAAAGATTCCCATCAAATCCTTCAATATCAGTGTATTATCAGCGCAAGGTGGGTTTCTACATCATTCTACATATCTAGTCCATATTAAAGCTTGTTTTTCCCCCCAAAAAGGATCTCAGATTTTTATTTTTACTTCGTTTTTTCAATGTCTGCGTTAGTGTGAACAGAGAATGTAACTTGATTAAACAGTTTCAGCCTTAGCAAACGTGACCATAGCGAACACGTTAACTCACACACACACACACACACACACACACACACACACACACACACACACACACACACACACACACACACACACACGCGCACACACACACACACACACACACGCACACACACACAGTCACAGAGTAAAACGTCTCCCTGTCACAGCCGTAGCCCCGCCCCTCTCAAAGTAGGAGTAGATGAGGATCAGGTGATGGTGGAAAAATGGCGACTTGAGCGTGAGCTTGAAAAGCGGTCTGGTGCCATTGTGAAATTGTGTATCAACATCACTGAAAGTTCTGCTGCCGCTCCCACCTGAAGCAGTTCCCCTCCAACATCAGCCACTCGTCTTGTTTTGGCCCCCGCTCCAATGTCCCGCCTCCTTACACACGTACGCATGCACACACATATGGTGCTGTACAAAGGGGACACTTCAGCGTGGCTTTAGCTACATAAGAACAACTTTTGGCAGCACTACTGTACATTAATCCCCACTATGTAGTGTAGCTTTTTATTTTTATTTTTAAAAGAGAGCCCTTTTTGTGTGTTTGTCAACACGTTACCTTACAAATGACCCACTGACACAATTTCACAGCCCACTGAGCGGATGGGTGGTACGCTTGTTAATTTTGCCTTCATCCCATGGGGAAGAAGAAATGAAAGGAGAAAGATTACTCAGATATTAACAATGAAGAGTGACAGAAAGCAGACATAAAGACAGGCGATGACCAACAACCTTGCATTCCCCTCTAAACTATGTTTCATAAAGCAATTAGATACTAAAAAAACAAAAAACAGACAAAACAAACTAGATGTTTGCCTTTTTCCAAACTAATGGGATAATAAGTGTTGTGGAAAAAGCTCACGCACACAACATGCTTTCACACAAGGTCAATGTTGTGTGTCTGCCTTTTGGGATCCGCTGTTACAATTACGGACGAGCAAGTGCAGTCAAAATGAAAGTTGCGTCGTTTCTGCAGGCTTTAGATGGAAATGTAAGAGCTTGAAGTGTGTTACGATGTACTTGTGGTGAAAGGAGAGGGGTGAGATCAACAACAAGATACCATGCCAAGTAAAAACCATACAATAACTCAAACCAGGAGCTGCCTGTTCTGTAGCAATTTCTTCCCTACGTGGTCTAACTAGCTACCTAGCTCTAGAGGGACCTGAGAAGTAAGCAAACGGCTTCGCACCTCTGTAAACCTCTAAGTACATCATCAGGAAACTGTACGCAGGACAACTACGGGACGGACATAAACTGGAGCCATGCCGAAGCCAAAAGGGGCTAGCCAGCTAGCGGGATCTGGATGGTCGTTGAGTCTTCAAAAGTCAAAAACCGCAAGGCTCAGATTGAAACTGTGAGGGTTTTCTTTTTCTTTTTCATTTTTTGGTAGCTGTTACAAAACTGAGTGCCTGAATGGGAGATATTAAATAGTTCAGCCCATTCTGAATGTGCATCTAGCCTAGTCTCTCGACTTGCTTCCTGACCGTGGCCCAGTCTCAAAATCGTCTCAAAATCATCACACTCCCCGTTTTGAATGCTAGCATGGGAGCCGGTGAGATTTGATCTTAAGGCGTAGCGTGGTTGATCACGTCGACTGCACAAGGAGGGGGCGAGGGGTTACTGACGAGAGCAACTGTGACTGGGGAGGCAGGTGGGGCGGGGCTCATGGGGGGGTGATGAATGTGACTCAGATACAGAAGGCACTGTGGCTCTGTAGGGGGCTTTGGAGAACAATCCTCACCTGCTGCAACTTCTTGGATGGTGAGGACAGAAGGTTTCATGGTAAGCACCCCTTCGCTTCCACCGAACTGACAAAACATAAGCCCCGTCCCCAATCCGATTCACCATGCTATGCTTAAAGAAAAAATCACGGCCACTGAGGCAAATAATCTCACGAAAGCAGAGAAATATGAATCAGGGAGAACGGATGCGCCACGGGGAAAAAAAACGTACATCTGCAACAGATGTACGTGAAAAGTAAACCTCGCTGTGGACGCGACGTAGCGTGACGAGGTGAAAACGTGGTGTTGGTCTTTACGTCATCTCTTGCGTGCTGATTCCTGTTTGATGGATTTGTTTTTGCAGCGCTGCAGGTTCCCCTCTGGAGATGTAAATAAGGGCTGCATAGAGTCAAAATGTGTCTGTGCTGCGGTTTGTCTCGCATTTCTGCAATTTGCGTGGAGAAAGTAGCTTTAGTACGCAAAATAAATAAACATCTGCAATTCTATTTATACTTTGTGTTTTATCTATAACTACATCTAGAACATTACATCTATATTCATCTTCAGGTAATAAACTAAGTCTGTCTATGCTCTATTCTTTTAGTCTAGAATTATTGATCATTCAATAACTGTCATCCCTCATAACATAAGGGGTTAAAATATTATTCCAAGGTATTTCTCTTCTGTGGTGTAATGTTGGGTCTTTAAAAAGCTAAATGAACAGATGTTAAAGCAAATGAATTGACAAAAAGCTAGATGAGAAAAAATAAAATGCTTTTTGTTTAGGCAGCGTAAGATTCCGACTTGCTACAAAGTCACTGAACTGGGCCGGGGCATCTTCATGGAAAGGGCCGAAGGAAGGGCAGGTGGGAAAATGGAATGACGAATGAAAAGACACGGCAGCTCTCAGGGCGTATCAGTGTTTCCTGACGAAGAATCGGATTTATGTTTATTACAACTTTTATAGAAAGTGGAACGTCGACTGCAGGATGGTGAGAGATCAGGATGTGGCCAAAAAGTCACCGTCCAGTGGAAGGGGAAAAACAGATGCAGATTACTGCCCTCTAGTGGCCAGAACACCGTCTCAAACACTGACTGATGCCAACCCTGTACCACCAATGCTGTGCTTTCAGTGCTGGCAACTAACCCCACAGTTAAACTACAGAGCTAAAACAAACAAAAAAGGATTTGAGATTCATAGATTTTTTTTTGGCAATAAGTCGGACGATGTCAACCTTAGAAGAAGAAGAAACATGTAAAATCAGCTTCCACATTCTCAATATGTTGTACTCCTTCTCTGTGAACATTACTGATCTTTGGGTTGGCTTGATGAGACCCTACGGGTCGCCGCAGGACAGGTACTGAGGCTCCTCTGACCTCTGACCTCCACTATCCTGGAGAGACAATGCATCTTCGCTTAGAGCTGTGTTACAACACGCAACTCTGCTGAGTGAACGTTTGTAAAACCATCATTTTCCCCCCCCAAAAAATAAAAATATTGCACGAAGGTTATCGGGAACCCGGTAGGCATCACTAAGCACGGGATACCAACATAAGGGATGGGAAAAAAATATAAAAACTAGATGAACACGGCATATCTGAACTCCAATCAACATGACAGCAAGTCTACATCAACAGTTCTAACATTCAGTCAATCGTCACCAGTATCATCATTGTCACTCAATTGCATTGACATTAATGAAATTAAATCATTATTCAATTCTGTTATCATCAACAATAGCAACTTCAGAGTGGTAGAAGTTTCCTTCTGTCTGCTCTCTCTCTCTCTCAGTGTGTGTTTCTCAAAAGACAGGAGACCTGCGTGACCCTGGAAACGTTTTACTTTCCTTTGCTCGTCTGTTTGCCAGGTTGCTGAAGCCGAGTTTTCAACAAAAAACTGAGACAAGTGAAAAAACTGTCAATCTGTTAAAGTCTGTTTCAGGTAAAAAAAAAAAAAAACAACAAATCTTTTTAAAAATTACTCGACACTTGAGTCAGACAAAAAAAAAGTGAGAGAGAGAGAGCCTGAAAAGATAACTTCTTTTGTGAACCTAAAAGTTAAAGTTTCCTATAAAGCCCCCCTGGTCCCACTCCCACCCACACCGCTTACATTTCCTCTCTAGTATGGATTATATCAATCATGCAGGTTTCCATCGATTTTTGAACTCTGAAAAAGAGCAAAGGAGGCTGAGCGAATGCAACAGAAGAACCAAGCTCCGAATGTCCGAAGAAGAACAAGAAGTAATCGACAGAAGAAATACTGAAGAAATTAGTCTGGTTTTTCTTTTTTTCTCCCCCATCCCTCCATTCCTGTCTTCATGCCACCCGCCAACATCTGTGATGTCATTTCCTGTCAGGTCCCCGTTTCTCTGTATGCTGGGTTGATCAACAGATAAGGGAAAGGATTGACAGAGTGACCAGTCCCTTTCTCCAGTAACCTGGGCCCGTCCTCCCATCGCGTCTTTTCCAGGAAGTGAAGCCTACGTTGGGCATCACCGCTTTGCATCCGCCGCCGTCTGGACAGGAAGTGATGTCACAGCAGTTCCATCCCCCCATCAAGTGAGTCCGTAACAGTAAACAGAGATGATAAAACTCATCGAATATCATCAGCCAGCGCTGTGATTGGCTGGGTTTTGCAGTATAGGCGGAGCTTCCTAGGTTCTGTCCCCTTGGACACAGAGAGAGAAAATAAAGATAAAGTAAAAGTACTCCCTTTATTTATTTTTTAAATTGTCACTGTCACGTAAAGTTTCGCTGTCTTCTTCATTGTTCAAGTTTCATTTTCTGGAGGCATAGCTTGGCATGTAAGGGTTAGTGAGGGGGATCCTGGCTTTTTATTACATCATTTTTTTCCTATCTAAACGTGTCTGTTTTAGAGCAGAGTCTAAGCGGTGTTACTCCTCACTTCAGCTTATTTTCTGTTTTCTGAAGTAGTCCGGCTAGTGAGAGCTTGCGCACACCTAAGCAGTCAGGTGCCAGTCCGAGCAAAGTACCTGTTAGGCCTTGAAACGATCCCGTCACATTGTTTTAGAACCTCATGCCCTTCATTGGATCTCTGTTCGCTCGACTCTCTTTTCCCTTTTAGCCTAGACCTCGATGGTGTAGGCTGGTCGTGGGACCTGTAGTTCTGAGAGGCAGAGGTTAACCTGTGCCCTGGCCTTGCCTACGAAGTTCTCCGGACTTTCTCGAGATTAGCATAACCACGTGCTGCTTTGTCAAAGATCAGATTTTTCTGCAAAATGTGTAAAAGGCTCCTAGCAGCACCACTGCCCCTCTACCTCCACCCTTGCATCGTTTTTTTTTAGAGTCTAAAGGGGGAGCAGAGGGGCTCTCCAAAACTTTACCATCACATTGTTCAAAGTTTACATATGTGCCAGAGCACTGGAGGTGATGGTTCTTATTATCTTCTGCTGTCTGCATCTCATGCCGTCGCTAGCACCAGTCATCCTCGTCCGTCTCACTGTAAGGTTCATGCAGGCCCTTGCGGGGCCCTCTGGCATGGGGAGGCCTGTGGTGAGGGTGCGGTGCCCCTGGCGGTCCCCTCCTATGCGGGGAAGGTGAGGATGAACGGTAGCCATTAGGAACCCTACGTGGATGCGGGTGAGGGGCCGGCGGGGGCCCGTGACGAGCAGTCCTTGGTGAGCGTGGGTGTGGGTGAGGGTTTCCACCATGCGGATGAGGGTTGCCATGGGAGAGGCTCTGCTCGTAGGCGGGAGGCTCATGATGCCGCTCATACTCATAATCCCTCTCGTAGAAGGGCCCGTCACCCTCCAGGCTGTCCCCCGGCGGGGGGCCGCTCCAGCGGTTCCGGTGCGGAGACCGAGGTGACCCGTGGAGCGGCGAGTGCGGCGACTGGTGCCGAGGCGAGCGCGGCGAGCCGTGCCTGGACGAGGAGCCGCCGTGGTGAGGGGAGGCGTGACGTGACGGCGGCCGGTGGTGGTAGCCCCGGTCGTGGTCCGGCGGAGAGAAGTGTCGAGGGGATGGGGAGCGCAATCGACCCGGGCCCGGGGGGCCGTAGAGGGGCTTTCGGACGGCGGGGGAGTAGGTGACGTGCGGGCGTGGGACGGCAGGAGTCTGTGGCAGCTGGCGGCGGCCTCTCCGTGGAGTGCTGGTCCCCGAGGTGGAGGGGACCGGGCTGCCACTTACCGAACTACTCCCCTACAGCAAAATGTAAACAAGGAAAATCAAAACACACCACAGCAACAAGACCAGAATAGCACACAGCAATGGATACAGAGAGATAAAAAGAGATAGATTGGATTAGATTAAGATAGATAGAGAATTTGATAAAACATCAATGAAGCAACAAATTGAAGGCAATAAACAACATCAGATTGCAGAAAAGAGGGTGAAGAAGTAAAGAGGAACAAAAAGAATTAAAAAAAACAAAAAAACACATGAATTGAAATCCATAGGTAGGGTCATGGAAATAACTGTTAACTCTTACACTGATGATCATCTACGGAGAAAACATGGGTAAGTTCTGTGGACTGATTTCTCCTGTCCAACCAAAACAGTCTTTGTGTTGCAAGACATTTTTGAACCTGGATTATGGAACAATTGGGAGTCTTGGATTTAGGGGCAGGAATTTAAGAAGCTGAGGGAAACGGTCAGAGAACAGTTCATAACACAGCCACAAAATATAGCTTGTACAGAGAGTCAATCACAGTCACACAAATGGGTGTACAACCTGGATGTAGTGTTACATTCCTAAAGTTTAAGTATTTTATCCAACTTCACACCAGCCCTGTTTAGTCCATTTTAATCAAACTCTAGTTCATTTGCCTGGAGGGTCCAGTTCATTTGGGAAGGCGTGAACAATGCGGACCAAAAAACAGCTAACTCTGGTCCGCCTAAAAGTCTCGGTTCGGTTTAAATGAACTCTGGCGCGGTACGAATGCATATATGGATGCAAGTGGACCGGAGACCGCTCCAAAAGCAGGAGCGGACTATTGTGCAAGGCATTCTGGGTAAATACAACATGAAGAAACGCATGTGTCTAACGCTAACAGGAGAAATAGCTTGTGGACTTTTCCCATAGAAAAAAGAGAAATCCTCCAACAGCTAAAATCTCTTGCCACTCAATTTTTGTTTATATTTCGTGAAGGAAAAAGTGTCTTCTTCAGAGGTTGTTGTGTCCTTCAGTGGTTCTTGGTGCAGCGCCATCACAGGCGAGGAGGTAAACAGGTTGCTCAAAGGCTTTGGTTTGTGAAAGCAAACACCACCACCAGGACTTGTAACAAATGTGCCAATTTTGTATCCGAGTCTACGGGTTTACCAGATGAGAAAAATGGAAGCGCTAACAAACACCTATCATAAGACGAGGTTTGGTAAAACAATGAGGAAAATAGAAAACATATTGTATATTAAATTGAACTCTGTCAGGCAAAAAAAAAAAAACCAAGGTATTCTACATGCATGGGAATTTAGCAGACAAACTATTTGGGACTGTTTTTGGTAAGCTGCTGTTAAATCTTGGGGACTTCAGAGCTCACCTGTCGGTGACCTCTCCCGTCTGGCCCTTCGCTGGGGGACCGGGACCAGTGGCGGTCCTGGGGTTGTCTATGTGGGTAGTCATGGCGATCATAGCGCTCCTTGTCCATTGAGCTGTGATGGCGGTGATGGTGGTGGTGATGACGCCGGTCCTTGGTGCGCCCGCGGTCCCGCTCACGCTCCTTGGGAGGCAGGTCACCTGACTGTGTGGTGGTGCTGAGGTCTGTACCCAGACCTAGACATGAAATAGATAGGATACCTGTCAAAGTCAGACATGAAGGTTACAAAAGCTTTTAGTTCAGGCACCAGTCATAGAAGAAAGATTCTTGATGCTCTTACAGAAGATCATTGTTTCTGTTTCACAGAAGGAAGAGGGTAGACTTTAAAGCACAAGCACATAAAAATAACACTGAAAAAAATCCATGAGACGTAGGAAGTCGAGTGGATTTCAAAAAGAACTATTCCAGATTAATTTTGCAAGATCTAATTACCTCATATAAATACTGATGTGGCCTTTGTTCAAATACTGTCCAAAACCTTTTTCTTGCTGTGTTCCTTGGTCTTCTATGTTTTTGGTGTCAAGAAACTCTTTTGAGTAAAGAAACTCTGAATATAAAGGCAAACCACATAGTTTTGTTAGAGGTCCACTGTGAATGCAGCTTTCTGGCCCATCACAACTTTTGAAAAGTCTGACCTGTTGATTCTTAGTTTGACTGGTACAAATGATTTTGTTGCTAAATATAGCAACAAATTCACTAAACAAGCTAAATATAGCAAAAAAAGTCACTAAAAAAATGCTAAATGCTAAATATAGCAACCACGATGCTATATTTAGTCTGATTCCCAGACATTTGTGGAGTTAAATAAGATCTGTTTCTCTTGAAAGTTTCGTCCGATTCCCAATCTCCCAAAATTAAGGAAATCTGGTCCGATTTATCGGTGCACCCCAATGTAAAAACTTAAATCATGTGTAATTTTTCTTATAGTTCATAATTATATAAACTATATTACAGCCATGTAAAATTAATTTACATGGCTGTAAATTAATTTTACATGGGGACCGACATGAATTATGGGGACCGACTAATTCATGTCGGTCCCCATAAAATACATGGAAGTTGGTGATTGTGTTGCGACAAGACGTGGAAATGTTTGAAGTGTTTTGGTGCTCCTGTAGGAATTTTGTAACTGAAATTAAATATCATAGGAAATCCTGAAGTTACAGATTTGCAACTTAAGGACAATAGCTGACATTCAACATGTTCAGAGTTCTGCTGCCTTGTCATTTTTCACTTTAAAAGGTGTTGCAAAAAAGATTAATGTTCCATTTTCTACAGCTGTAAAACCCCCCACAGACACAGCATCACTTACTTAACGTCGGCTAATCCTTAAAATAAAAAATTAGCGGTCAACCGAGTCACCTGTGTCGGCGTCTGTGTATCTGGTCAGCGATCGCTGCGAAGTGCGATGACTTCGGTCCCTGTGCCTGCGCCCGCCGCCGTGTCTCCCCTCCTCGGACACCACCCTCTCCAGAGAGTAGTCGTCCAGCCTCACGCCGCGACCTGAGCGCCCGTGGACCAGACTGGAGGTGGAGCGACGCATCGGGCTGTTGTCGGTGATGGTCTTGAGTGACAAAAGAAGATGAGGGTGGGAGATTTTTGGAAAACGATGGCAGTGAGAGAAACACAAAGGAGAGAAAAGAGGTAAGCTAGTTATTACCTCCTGAAAGCTGGAGTTTATTCTCAGTTGTGAAAGTAAGGACTTGTTTATTTGGCTTTCCACGGAGACGAACGTGTTAAACGTCTACTCATATAAATTCTATAGTCAGCAGCTGCAGTCTCGGTGTGCGTTGGTTACCTACAGCCGGATTTATTTTTCTACACTCCTCAGCTTTTACCTAATGAGACGTTTCAAATGATAAATCTCCACTAACTCTTTTGCCGCAACACTTGCTCATTTACTCATGCCTGGAATCCGCACAGAAAACAAAATGTATGAGGGAAATCATCCCACATCTTCACAAAGCATGAAGGAATGAAGCGAACAGAGATATTCACCGACAGGCAGGACAGAAAGAGGCAGAGAACTAGCAAGAGGACGAGAAAACCCCCCCATGCCTCACATGCACATCGCAGAGGATTATTGCACTTCATGGCGGCCACGTCAAACTCGGCTAGCAAACAAAGAAAGCCATTCTCATCAGATAGACGTTCTCTTAGAAAAAGTGGTATCTTCAAAGGAAAATTACACTCTTTAAATTACTACAACTTTCCTTGACAATGAAATGTATTCACTTTGAGCAAAAGGTCTCAAAATGTTTGTGCTAAGATTTAAGCCAAGCATGACCAGGAAAGTGCAGAGTTGTGATCATTCAGCAGTTTGAAGCTTCTACAAACTTTTTCACAGCAAAGAAAGCAAAGTTACAGGAGACGGGTTTTGTAGACAGACAACATGCTAAGGAACAAACGTGAACAAAAGCTACTATAAAATATGGCATCATATTGAAGGACGGGACTCTCCAGAAGCCGTCTACGTCCCTGTGTACATGCACACTTAAACAGCCGCGAGTACCATGGCAAGATGGGTCATACCTGCCTTTTCTGGCAGTTTTATTTCAGAATAAAAGCTTTTTGTTTTGAGATCGGTCTTGGCAACATTTCTGTTTGATTAAGAAAGACGGTTTTTCAACTATCTAATTTAATTGATCTAAAAAAAGAGGTTATATAATGTTTAGTAGTCCTATTTTAACTTCTGCATAGACAAATGTTTTTATAGCTCATAGGATTTCAAGGCAGACACGGGTTACCAGAACAATTTCTGCACCATTTAAATTTTTTTTTTATATTAATCACATTTTAAATTTCCTTTATATGAAAACTTTGTATAAATACTGTATTGAAGGGAGAAAAAATAATTGTAAGCAGGATCTCATCCTCTTCATAGGACTGTCTCGGGAAAACAAAGTATCTTCAGTCAGAAGCTTCGTCAGATTCGCTGTAATACAGACTGCTACAGGAGATCTTTCCTGCCAACAGACATCGCTATCTACAATAACTCCTTGAAGACTGAATTAATGAGTTACAACATTTAATTTGCAAATTATCCCACTAATTTGTTGAGATGGCTTAAATGGAAAGCTCTTTCTCTGAGGTATTGCAAATGAAAAAAGGTGTCCCTCAAGGTTCTGTGCTGGGTCCATTACTACTCATTATTTATTTACATATTATTTATTTAAATATTTATGCAGATGACATTATTATATGCTGCTTTCAGTCTGTACAAGATGCATTTGATGAAATGCCACAACAACTTTCCCAACTGCAACTTGCTGCGAATGTAGAGAAAATAAAATGTCTGCGTTTTCAAAATTTGAAATCTTGACGAGGGGTGGACAAGAAATAGAGTTCGTGACTCCTTTTAAATCTCTAGGACTTTTAATTGACGACTTTTAAAAGGACTGCATTCAGTAAATTGGAAAGAACTGAAAATCCTTTCAGGATTTGATTAGAGAACTACGTCCTGCTTTTGCTTTTGTGTGAAACAGAAATTAGCAGGATGCAGATTACATGAACGCTTCGCTCCATGGAAGATGGTGTACACCGTGGCGCGTTGAGATTTATTACCATCTGCGGTCCTCTCACTATCCTACTCTAAAACTGACTGGACATCTTCATCAGTAAATGGTATGCGTTCATTTCTAAAACCAGTTCTCCTTTGTAACAGAGATCTTTGATCTCAATGGGTCTAACCTTGGCAGATAAAGGTTAAATGAAACAAAAATCATGCATCATCCCCTTTCATCGGCTCTGCAAGCTACAGCTTCAGTATGACCACAAAGTCTTGGCCAACAAGCTTCTCCCCCTTGGTCTCCTACTGCGCCCGTCTGCTGTGAAACTCATGCATGACCGACGACATGCCGGCACACCGCCAACATAGTCCATGCTTTAGTCGAACCAATTAGCAGAGATGCAACGCAATTGAACACACACCGCTGTATGCATAGCCCCATTCCACCCGTCACACACACAGACACACACACACGCACGGAGGACATACAGTCAGATGCTGCGTACGAGCAAAGACTCCCAGCGAAAGTCAGAAGTCAGCAAACAATGGCTGTGAGCGTAACACAAGCAAATATGGGAACGAGAGAAAGTAGGGCGAACAGAAAGAGAGACGGGGGAAGAGAGGGAGGGGAAAAATTTATTCAAACTAGATCTGAATAGTGTAGCAAAAAAAAAAAGTTCCAGTTTGATTGAAGAAACTTGGGAGTCCCAGGTGGGTGTGTCTCATATCAAGAACACCAAAAGATGCTGCCAATAGAAAACAGCCAAAGAAAAAAAAAAAAAAAATCAAGCTAACTTTAAGTAAAAGAAATTTGAAGTTGCATTCTGTGCTTGTACAGCAGATAGGTTTTAAGTTGAACTCTTTTGATAACAATTCTCTTTGGATGCCTTCCAAGAAGCATTAACAGCCTATTTAACAGTAACATGGCAATGTATTTAGATTATGTATTATTAATAATGCAGAGCATCAAAGTCTTCCCTCATTATCAACTTTTTGGGCTTTCGGAGGCTCAGGTTTTCTCTGTTTAATAAGCTACAATGTTTTATAGAAATTAATTCATGAGTCAATCCAGCGAACAACTAGTAGTAAGAACTGATTTTAAAAGTGAATAAACTTAACGAGGCTTGAAACTTGTGCTCGTATATCAAGCTAATGTCTTAGAAAACTAACTTCAAAAGATAAGGAAGAGAAGCCTTAAAATAAATCCACAAGACGCCAAAACCTTCAGTCTATTTACTTAGAGAGAAAATAAATTTAAAAAAAATTATTGTTTTTAGCTATAGTTGTTATGGTCTTGTTACCGTTTTCAAAGTTCTAAAGATAATCAAACCTACAGGATTTCATGTTCTGTCGTCTTGACATTTAGCGTGGCATTTACAGCGATTGTGGAAAAAAAAGTCACTTTTTTTTAAAAACGATTATTCAAAAAAAAAAAAAAATAAAATAAAATTTGATTATGCAACAGCAACATTGTAAGGCTTGTTGGTATAGAGCACAGGTGTTCACAACTAAATAATTAGTTAATAAAGTACTTAACAAGCTAAATATTTAGTTCGGAGGTGAATATTTAATTTGAGGATTTGAGGGTTGAGGACACAAATTTGGATTATTACTTAAATATTTAATTATTTTTCTTCATAAGCTAAGCATATAGTCTTGAAACTAAACATTTAGTTCTAAAACTAAAGATTTAGTCTTAACTAAATATTTAGCTTGCCAAGTAAACATTTCGTTTGGATCTAAAAATTTTGTTTCAGGCTAAATATTTAGCTTGTTAACTAAATATTTAGTTAGTAGGCTAAATATTTAGCCAGCTAATTGTACATGTAGTTTAAAACTGATATTTACAAATTAATGGTGAAAATGTAACTGTGAAAAATTAACCCGTTTTCTCACTCATTACAGGCTAAATAACTTAAACTATTGCTGCAAAGTTTTTTGACATGTGTAACTGCATAAACGACAGCCCACATGTTGGCTGCCAGCAGGAGTGGAATGTTTTTATCATTTCTAAGCAACCACTGACATTATTATTCTACTGTGCATATTAGGCATGTGTAATGTAATAATCTTTAAAGACAAAAGAAGTAAGAAAAATAGCGACTACAAAGAAAAATTGCTGTAACAGTGAGAGACAGGCAAACTGACACCAAGTGAACTTTGGTTGAAGCAACCCGCCTGGCACTCAGAGGAGGGAGATGATGAACCTTCAAATTACAATTTAAAATGAACCAAAAACAAAGAGATGGAGGAAAGCAGAAGGGGAGGACTGGAGTCAGACAGGGACGGAGAGAGAGGTACATACACTGAGGTTATTTCCACGGGGCCTGTGTCTCCTCCGCTGCAGAGCAGGCAAACACACAGATGATACGTAGAGAGGAGCAGTGAAGCACGCACACACACACACAAAGAACAGGCCAAATGTGGCACAGTCACCAGGGCCGAAAGAAGAAACAGAGGAGACAAAGAAAGAAAGAATGAACGAATTTAGAGAAGAAAGACAGAAAGAGTAGAGGGAGAGATGGGAGAGAATGGATAGATTTGATTATGTGGCAAGAAAATAAATAAAAAGAACACAGTTCAGGTTTGGGGGAAGAGAACGATCAGGAAACAGAAAAAAAAAAGAGAAAGAGAACCCAGTTAGTACACAGAGACCAGAGTGCAGACCGTGGACAGAGGAGTGTGTGCCGTCCAGGAGATGGCAGCTACCAGCGTCCACTCGCTCACACTCATAAACACACTTACCAAAAACACCACGAGCTCTCTGGAAGGCAGAGCAGTGTTAGACGACAGTAAGGCACAGAGTGTAGACACACACACACACACACACACACTCAAAAATCTTGTCATTCACTTTCAGGAGGTCCGTTTTAGGCATTGTGAAATCTGAATATCAGTTTTAAGTTAAATATGTCCTGCAGACAGACGAACTAAACTCTATTTGAAAACAAGCTGCAGATGTTTCTGTCTAATAAAACTAAAGATATTTTCTAACATTTTCTCCCATGTTCCCTGTGTCAGATGTGTTGAAGCCGTCATCCACAGCCAGGGTTTATATTTTTCAACTATTTATTCTACTATTTAAAAAATAAAAAATAAAAAAAAAATTATATATATATATATATATATATATATATATATATATATATATATATATATATATATACATATATATATAAATAAGAAATAGTTCAGTAATAAAAATACCGGAGTGACAGCAACATGACTTCATGTAGTGGGATGTTGGAAGATGGCCGTGGTTCTTTTTCATGGACATGCATGGGTGTGTGTGTGTGTGTGTGTGTGTGTGTGTGTGTGTGACTGCAGCCAGAGGCTTCGAAACCCATGCAACCACACAAGGCAATAAATAATTAAGAAAAAATATATATGTTTATGTCAAGGTGTGACTTTATTGACTCAAAGCAAGTTATATGAGTCAATATAACTTGCTATACTCTTCTGGATTTGTACAGATGGTGCATGGCTTATTGAAATTGGAAATACTTTTAATTTATGAAGTCTTTCATATGCACCCTGCATGTCTGTATGACTCATTTTTAGTGTATGAATGCTGTTGCTATAACTACTTATGTTTTCTAAACTTGACTGGCAAGTTTAGAAATATTTGGAAACAGACATTTTGTGACGTTTTTTCTTGTTAAGGTTTACCAATCAATCGGAAAGTCAGATACGGAAAGTCAGCTGGGAATTAACAGGCTTCTTTCACATTTATTCTACATATTTTTCAGCATGAACCAGCAAAATCTGTCAGTTTTGCATAAATTTGTCAACTTGTTCCTCACTAAATGATCAAGAAACACTAAATAACGGTGAATGAGCATGGAAAACGTTACCTCTGGTAACAGCTCACACAAGACGGACACACCAAGGATTTAATGGGAATGAACTAATAAATACAAAGAGGGAAGGAACATAATTAGGGCTGGGTGACCAATTAATTTTATCGATTAATTCAATTTTCTATGTCTGAAGAGCTCCGTTTAATTTCACCAACAAACTCCTTGGGTTTCCACAATTCAGAGGAAAATTCACCATCTTTTGCCAGAAGAGTGTTTGTTACAGCTTCTGTTTACTGTGACTTTAAAGTCAGGCCATTTGACAAATATTTAAAATATGTTCAGTCATTTGTAATTTTTTCGCTAAGGAAAAAAGCGCGAAAAAAAATGGTTTAAAATGGGAAATCAAATCTGGCACGAATAAATATGAGATTTTATTTTTAAGCGTTATCACCCAGCACTAAACCTTATATAATTTACATAAGATGTACAAGTCATCAGTTTGGATGAACTTATTTAGTTATATCAAATCAGAAGTCAAACTGCTGACTGGGAATATTGTTTTTCTAGATATGCATCTCTATACATATTTAGGCTTTCTCGTCTTTAGACCCATTTAGAAAACAAAACGTGAAGTCAGGAGGTGATGAAGGACATGCAGGTCAACAAGGCAGCGGGAAATGAATGAAAAAGTCTTTCTCAAAAAAAGTTGAGTCTACATGATCGAAAACATAATTTGCAAAAAAAAAAAAAAGGCAAACTTCATAATCTAACCAATAATAATGACTGTTACAGGAATGACTAGGCATTCTGTAAAATATCAGAATGCCAAATATTTTGGGGCCGAGTATATTTCCGACTATTAAAATCATTCCACATAATAATAAAAACAACTCAATTCATCACAGAGTGCTGCTAATGGGTTTTTGTGCTAAGGTCATTGTCAGGCTCGTCTCGCTCGGGACGAGAAGAAAGACTTTGACGATTCACTTCAAACCAATAACCGGCGCCGGAAAGCAGGGATGGAGAGGTGTGACGGTGGAGGTGGGATGAACGTGCTCACTTGGTTGTCTGCCGAGAGGCGGGGCATGGAGAGCGTCCGCCCATGCCCGTCCACTGGGTGACAGGGCTCAGTGTCGGAGTACCCGTCCCGCCCCATCTCCCTCATCTCTACAGTCTGCAAAACACAATGAGAGGGGGGGGCGTGACCGCCGTCTGCTGAGCGACTGGACACTGACACGGTGTTTGGCTCGCTGACCAACCAAGGGAGGTGGAATGAACTCAAACTCAATAGGGAATTTATTTATTTTCAGAAAACGTTAATATTCCGACTCCATTTATGCAACGGGGAGTTGCATAAATTAGCTGTTGCAACCTGTTGCTGTGTAAAAGGAAAAAAAAAAGAAAGACTAAAGGATGACACGGTACAGAGCGTTGAAGAATAGCTGATTTCCCTTAAACAATTCCACATTTTTTGACAAACTTTACTGTATTTTTATTGGGGGATTTTATCTGATAAACACGCAGGGGTTCATAGTCATGAAGTGGAAAGAAAACAACAAAGTCCAGACTCAAATCTTCTTCAATCTCTAACACAGGGTAGGAATCATTTTTATAAACGCTAGTTTAAAGGGGCAGGATTACATAAAATCGATCTTGAGCTTTACATCATGTTAGAATGTTATTCTTTCATTAAACACAGACCTGGAGTGTTGCTTTGATTCATGCATGTTTGAGGAATCCTTTAATCTCCATGGCAACCGTTCAGCCGTGCTAAACGCCTGAGTGGACCTAGCTCCGCCTTCGAGACGCCTTCAAAAATGTCAACCAGCCACCTCGCCCCAAGAGAATCGTGTTCTGGTCATACAGGGACGTCTTCTTCAATCGAGACATAAATGTGAAACTCAATAGACAAATACATTTGAAAATAAAATTAAAATATTAATATGCATATATTTTTTTTAGCAGCTAAAATATTTACTGGTGTGGTCTGGCCACCCCCTGAACATTTTCTGGGTGTGGACGGGACGTCATATGGTTTTCTTTGAGTAATATTGATATTCCTCCAAACAGACCAGATTTGTAGAGAACACAACTAAGAGATGTCAGCAGGTTTTCCAACCCGAACTGCGGATCTCTGCAGTTACTCTACAATTAGCACGAGCTGTGTAACAACTTCTCTAGTTAATGGCCTCTTTACAAAGCCTTTTTCTGTCACATTGGCAAAAAAAAATGCTTATTTACTAAAAATAATTTTAAAAAAATTTGTGATTTTGTTAGATATACAGTGTATATATATATATATATATATATATATATATATATATATATATATACATATTTTGTCATTAAGTTGGACACTGCGCTCTTTTTTATTCCTTGTTTTTTGTAAAATGTCAACATCCCACATAAGGACACATATCCACTCTCTTTTCTGCAAAAGTTTTATTTAAAAAAAAAAATTATTATTTTAAAACCTAAAAACAGTTCCATAAATTTGTTCCATACTCTTTCCATTTTCAGATGGTTCCCTTTCTAACATCTGTATGCAACCGCTGTAAATATACCGATATTGAACGTAAACATCTGAACGCCACACTTTTCAGATTTTTACGTTAATTATGCTCTACTTTGTCCTGTTTAACACATAAAATCCCAATAAAATACATAAAGTGTTTGGTGACAAAAATGCAGGGACGTTCAAGGGGATGAATACTTTCATAAACTGTCAGTAAAAAAAAAATAAATCTTTTAATGATAAAGCATGTGATGTAGGTTTATGTATGCCACTATGATGCAGGAGTTCAACAACCGACAATGAACAAACTATCATTATTTTTTTTTAGAAGCACAGACATTTTCATGTAAAAAGCTGCCAACCAAATGTTTCAAGTTACAGCAAAAATGGTATCAAGTGTCAAACGTATTATTGTGCCGTAAGAGACAAAAGTCTCTTATTGTGGGATAAAGAAGAAAAAAATCAATCTTTGCTCATATTACATGTTCCAAAGTAGAGCTAAATCTTTGAGGAGTGGAAGCGTCAACAAACAAGTGAAAGCAAGGCGCAGCGCGGAGAGTGAAGGCGCACATCACAACAAACGTCCACGAAGTCCAAACCAGCATCTCGACGAGAGGCAGCGTGAAGAGACAAGGCTGAAGGACACGAGGTCAATGTCAGTAAAAATAAAATTAACAAAATTTAAAAACCCACTGGACTCAGAATATGATTGGGAATATAATGAAGGACAAAAAAAAGATGACAGACGTATGGAGAAGTAAGTTTGCCAACAACCTCTTAGCTAAGCAAATGTATTTAAAAAAAAGACACCCTACGTGTTTTCAGACCTTTAACGGCGTTTAATTTCTATGAATTGTCATATGTGTTGCAACAGCAGAAATCCTGAGCAGGATTTCCATTAAAACATCTGGTAATGTTTGAATATGTCGTTACCCACCCAACGCTGCTCCGAGGCGTAGAACGTACGATTGGAGAAAAACGTTTGCTTTGCTCTAGAGTCGCGTCCTACTGCGTGTTGCCACGGGTTACTAGGTTGGGACTCGTCGTACCTGGGGATTGTGGCGGTTCTCGTGGACGTCGTCGGGGTAGGGCCGGTCCGGGCTCCAGTTCCCGGTCTTTTGGAACATTTCCTGTGCTTTAGCCGTCATCCATGATTGACTTTCAGTCAAGCCACCTTCAGGAGGTCTGGAGTCCAGACACACATACACACGAAACATTCAGCTACAGCTTTCACTTCAGCTTGAATAAATAGACTTTTACATGATAGTCGTGTGAAATATTTCACTGATAGGCAAAATATGAACTAGGGATGTTTTGTTTTTTTAAACAGACATTTTCAAACTGCTTAGCGCATCCAGAAAGTATTCACAGCACTTCATTTTTCCACATTTTCTCATTACAGTCTTATTCCATATTGTATAAATCTCAAAATTCTATGCAGAAATTATGACAGTGTGAACATTTTTTTATTTGAGAAACCAAGAAATCACAAACTTTTTCACAGTGCTGCATTTTTTCACACAGAAAAGTGTCTAAATATCAGAAAATCTAAAGAAATTCCAATTCTATAATTGTTAGTAAACGGTTCTTTTCAAAGTCAACGCTAAGAAGGTTTTTAAAAAAAATCAATTTTACAGATTTAAAATAAATTTCATGCTAACTTTCAGGGGATCTTACACATCTTCAAGTTTCACCCAGGTATGTAGCACCCAGCCTAATTGGAGCGGATCATTTCAAACTCACTAAAAATGCTCGAAAAGATGCAGGAAAGTGAAAGTTGTTCCAATAGGAAGCAAGTGTTGATTTGTCTTCAAAGTTAAAACCGATATAATTTTCCAATAGTTCCAGCAGATGGCGTTGTTTTAAACACTATCTAGATTTATCATCCGGCACCACAATCCACTTCAAGGCAGGAACCTGAGGAGGTTCTCGTTTTGAAACGGTGAAACAAGAACACACGGGAGCAGATAAAAACTGCCCCCCACTTCTCATCAGGTCCACTCACATGCTGTTGATGTTGTCCGGCTGAACGCCGGGCAGACCGTTCTGGCCTGGCCCCGCCTGGCCCTCCGTGCCCCCTCCCTCAGAGGGTGGCTCCATGCGCTGAAACATTAATGGCGTTCGGTTCTGTGTGAGATACATGACATGGCCTGCAGGCTCGCATCAGGCACACTCACAGGGAAGGAAAAACACATATGACACAAACACAGGATGCACTCGCAGCATGCACCCACACGGGGGCGCCATCGGCAAGCACATGGCTGTGGTGGATTTCGAAAGGCAAAGCTGGCCACCGGACAGCTGATCCGAGCTCCTCTGTCCAGCCTGAACCGTTTGTCGTTTGGGAAGAAGGAGACGTGTCGTGTTCAGGCAGGGAGCTGATCTCAGATCTGCGTCACTGTGGAGCTTCTACCTTAGGAGTCTGAGTTAAGATTGCTCTTAATTCACACGTTTTAGAACACACTACCATTTATATATATATATATATATATATAGAACTATGACATGGGAAAAAAAGAATGTACCCAGAAATTTTTAATTGACCGAACTGTCGATTTTTCATCATACAAAGTTTCTGAGTAACATGCAGTTTGGTGGAAGGTTGATATCTGATTCTATACTAGATATCCATCAAGCCGTTCAAGAGTGTAGGGTAAGACGCTTTCTACGCTACACCTTCGTTAATCGGCTGATCGGATACTTGTGCCAAAAATGTGTAGAAATTACTATGAATTAGGGGAAGGCCTGATGTGATCTGCTGGTTTTATTAAAAGGGGTTGAGCCTGTATTTTAGTCTCTCACCTATGTAGCTCATAGCTTAGCAAAATGACACGGGTTGGTGTCCAAGACAAGAAAGTCCTGATTGGGAAATCCACAGCAAAAAATTCTTCTTTTAGGCCTGAATGCCAAAAAAAACAAAAATCCAAAAATATTTGGATCTTTGATCAAGAAGCAGAAATAAGGCAGGTTTAGGAAAACAGATTTTGTCTAAATCGGTTAAACAACAAAAGCTAACTGACTCGACATGCATTACCCGAAGCCAATTAAAGTCTAAAAGTTAATTTTTTTTTAAAAAATCAAACATCTCACATCCACCACTTATCTAGTGCAAGATGTTTAAGATCTTGCCGACATGGGAATTTGTGTTACCCTGTAGCTGCGTTTCCATTGACCATAAAATTGGAATTGCAAAAACAAATTTGCTTGTTGAAAAGACGCCAATTTTGTTAAAAATTCAGTTTTTTGCTAGAAGGTTTTTGTGTGAGGATCAGGTGGTTTTTCGGCCACATCAAAATTAGTGTGTTCCACAAAACTGCAAGGGAAACACTTTTTAAAAAAAATACAAAACACAAATCACATGAACAACAACTAGATGTTGCCACTGGCGCAAACCATGAAGAAGAAGACGACAGGAAGTGGGAGGAGGGTGACGGCGCAGCGTGTTTTTTCTTATATCATTATGAAAACAAACTCATTCACACAAGTTGTGCTTCTTATTAATGGAAACACCGCAGTTGAGAAACGGTGTTTTTTAAACATTAGCACAATACTGGCAAAATTATGCGCAGGTTTGTTGGGAAACGCAGCTAGCGAGACATAGGGCACCGCAATGTTCATTCAACATTCCACCAATAATCACAAAGTAAACCAAGGAAAAAGAGAAGATCAAAGTAATAAAATCAGGCCTCGATAGTTCGAGTTAAAGGTGAAGGTCAACCTGGACCGGCCAAAGACGAAGAGCTTGATAAGACATTGTTTTATCACCCTCCAGATGGTTCGACAGAGACCATGAGAAGGACAGAGACGTGAAGGAAGAGAGATAATAGACTACAAGACAGAAAGTAAGAGACATCAAAAAGCAGACAAAAATGACAAATCTGACGACCGCCAGAAACGTCAAACGGTGGTGGCGCAACAGAATGGTTGGAGGTACAAACAAATGGCTAAGAAAGAATCCATGTTCACTGTTAAACACTGCCTTTCAGTTTGAATAATAAATGCATTTCCTAACACTTTAATTGATGGGTCTCTCTAAATTTCCATTGTGTGTAAAAATATAATATTTAGTTCTTAATGCTGCAGACTGCAGGTTCTTGCCATCTGGTAGAAGTGTAGCGTTCTTACCCGAGCTGGAAACTTGGACTCATCTTTTTATATGCAGTAGCTAACACTTGTCCTGCAAGCAATAGCTTTTTTTTATTTTTTTTTTAAACAAAACAAGAAATAACTCCTAAGAAAAACACTACATATGTTTTTGTTTTTTGAACGAAATCTGTGTCATTTGTGATTTTAATTGTCTGTGTTTAAAAGAAAGACTTGGTGGATTCGCTTGTTCAGTAAATATAGAAATACAGTTAAACTATGAAGGGTGGTACAATAGGATCCTAAACATCTAAAATCAAAATAAAATGCATTACTTTTATGAATAATTTATAAGAAAAAGAAATCACGTTGCCATTCACTAAAATCGACACACCATCCTATCGAGTCTGATATTTTTGAAAGGTGGATTCATCCTTGCATGTTGTGAGTTAATGAAACATGAGTGTGGAGGACAGGAAAGAATAAAGTGAGCTGACATAGAAATGGACGCACCAACAAACTGGACTAACATACTCTCCAGTCTCCACTGCATTGCATTTAGTTTGCAAGAGAGAAATTCCTCCATGGAAAAGTAATCAGAGTAAATGTGGGTCGGATCAGGGATTCTGCAACCTGCAGCTGCTTGGTCTCCTTTTCATTTAGACGGCATTAGAAAACGCTGCGTTAGATTTAGCAGGAATGTCTTAATAAATGATTGATTGAATCAACATGGCTTTTTCTACTGTGTGTATGTTTATTCTGCCACGGAAACAAACATTTTAAACATTTAAATAGTTGAGGGTCACACAGACAGCAGCGCCATTCACAGCTTTTAGAAATTAGTTAGCGTAATGAATTAACAAATCATTCTTATAAGATTTATTTTAAAACGTCTGCTTTTAACCGTTAAAAGTAAAAAGAATAAAATAAATATTGAGCTCTTAAGACAAGAACTGGAGTTTCATAATTGTATTGTTACTATTTTTTAAGAGATTAACGAGAAAGCCTCACATCTAGTATCACGTGTTCACCATAATCCAGCATATTTCCAACTTAACCCGAGGCAGAGACTCAAAAATTCATTTATTTCTGGTCAGTGAAATAAATGTGAATGCAGCCGCTTGGTGTGGAAGTTGTTACAGAAGGAAGAAAAGTCACATTTTCAGTATCAGTCAGGAGTGTAATAATCCATATTGGACTTTAATTTCAGCGGCTACTTAAACAATTGTGGATCTTTATCGTTAACTCTGAGATTTTCGAAACGATGTCAACGACAACAAAGATTGCTAAGACTAATTCAATACTGACAGCTCATAGTTTTAGGAGGTGGGTTTTGTGGCTTTAAACAATGTCTTTAAAATAGCTATCTGGAGCATGAAGGTTGCAAACGCCTGACAGACCGAAACCTCACGAAACGTTTCAAATTGCCAAACGGAATTTTTACGACACGTTTACGATAAGAGTGGAGAGATGTTTCCGAAAACACTGAGACAGTGGGAAGCGAGTGCATCTCGTAGTCGATCACTAACAGGAAGGGAGGAGCACTGGCGATGAGCAAAAAGGTAAGGCCATGTGGTATCATCATCAGCATCATCATCATCATCATTATGTTCAGAATTACCAACGAAAACAAAGCAAAAAACAGGGGGGGAAAAAAACACAGCGTTACTGTCAGAGCATGGAAAAGAAATGAAACCTAAAGTAGCATGAAAAAGAAAGGGTTGCAACTATTTAGATAAAGTCAACTTGCAAAGATTAAAGGCAACCAACTGAGCAACATGATGCTATAAAGAATGCCAGGATACATGCAAAACAACAGAAAAAAGGATAAGAGCATCTACTTAAAGCAAGGGAAAAGGCATCTTTATACAATTTATATAATTTAATGTTTTCTTTTCCATATTTACACATTTTCCCAGAAGCATAGCAGTATCCTACAAAGATGCCTAGCGAGAGCAGAAGAATAAATCTAGTTTTGTGCACTTTGGAGCGTTTTCAGGGATGTCTGGTGGGGGGGGCTGCAGGGCAACAGGGGGTCTACCTGTTCCTCTCGCAGGGCTTGCAGCTTTTTGGTCTTGCTCTGTCTGTAGTATTCCATGATCATCATGGCAGCGTAGATCTTGCCCACCGTCAAGTCTGTGGCTGCTGAGAAAATGACAAGTTACCCTGGAAGATTAGACCCGAGCGAGATGGGACCCTGAGCTGTGAGGGGGGGATGGGAGTGGGAGACAGGACACAGAAAAATACAACAGCATGCAAGACGCACCGGCAAAGGTGGCCGCTGTGCCACACTGAACTTCGATAGGATCAGAGCTTCAGTTAAAGAGTTTAAATGCCAATTAACTTTTTTCCTTGTAAATAGCAAAAAATAAAATAATTTATGTACATAGATGATTTTTGTCTTATGCACAATGGCTGACGGAGTCATAAAGAATCCAGCGAGTGATATTATTTCAAAGAGTCACAAACATTTCAGTGCTACAGATTAGTATAAAACACATATTTGTTTCTTAAATGTGTCAAAAATAAAAGAAAGGATGACCAGTGGCCATGTGTGGTGTTTTAAGATGCAACTAAAATCATGCATCTAAAATCAAGGCCTTAAAATGCCATAAATTTAACTTAAAAGATATGTTTATTTAAAGGCTTTCTGCATATCTTCACCGGCTTCTAGCTCTTTCGTCGCTCTGAGGAAGTCAGCTGTAACCGCTGCTGGTGCGTAACAAACACAATATTACAATACGGTACAGTTATTAGCACAGTAAAGCTTGTAGTCTTTTCACAGGCAGAGTTTGTACTTAACACTGTAGCTAACATTGATTTTTTTTGTTGTTTTTTTTTTACTTTGTACAGCTATACTCTAACAAAAAAAGGTAAATGTTTATCAAGGCTGAGGACGATTAAGCCACCTCACTAAGAAACGCTTAAACCCAGAATTCCCAGAAAACAGAAGCTCAATCTTTTTTCTAAAAACTCCAGCCATGTAGTTCCAGAGTTTGGATGGCACACAAAAACATTTAAAATAGAAAAATATTGAGCTTTGACGTTGTGTTTTTTTTTTTTAATTCCCCATTGCGTAGGTTGAAACATCATTTCAAAATTCACGTCCCGGTTTTCAAAGTGGCGTGGCTGCAGGTCCGCCATATTTACATTTATATAATCCTCTTACTAACTTTTATTTAAAAATAGCAGATAGGTGATAATGTATTCAATCATGCATTTAGCTGAACAAGAAGAATATGCTGATAAACATGCAAGATCATAAATAGTGTGTTTGGCCCATCTTACAAACAAAATGAAAAATTAGTATTGCATTCATCTAAGATGATCAGCTGAGATCAAACGCTTCTCTGGTCTTTATTTTCCTGTAGTGAAAAGACTTCTATAGAGGATCTTCTATAGCGGGCACCTCTGATTCCAGAACTGAGTGAGTGGGTTGAGAGACAGTCAGTGAGGGTCGTAGTGTTTTTCTGAGTGAGTGCATGTGAGTGACTGTGTGTAGTGTACGCTGAGTTTACCGTTAATTATAAACTAAGAATTCAGTACTGCTCAAGAAAGTTTGCAATAGTATTACTCAACAAAATGTAGAGATGTTATATATTCTTGACGATTTTGATGATGGCAATTGACAAAATGTTATGTTTATTGTTCTTTTATGATTGGTTATTGTGTTATTTTTTTTATGGTAAAGCATTTTGAACTGCCTTGGTGCTGAAATGTGCTTAGCAAATACATTTGACTTATTCCAGTTTAATTTCACGTTAAGTGACTGTAATACAGAACATTTCCAACAGCTAAATATTTTCATTTAAAGCTCTACCGTTGGGAGTTGTAGCACATGGTAACATAACGAGTCTAGTGAGATTTAATTTCCTTTGCCGTTTTCTGATTTAGATATTTTTTATTGCAAAATGTGAAAATATGTGACTAAATGGCTTGCCATATCCCCCCTAACACTTTCCACATTACGAAAAACTTTGAGCTTTTGCAAACTGCTGATTAACTTTTCAAAGCCAAACTCTGACTCTCTTTAAGTCTAAGTACACTTTGGACTCATTTATAGACTTGTGTATAAATTAATATAAAATAAATATATAAAATACATATGTATATGAAACTGTGCTTAGATCATATTTAAACTACTTATCTCACACATAAATATATATAACTTTCTATATGTAGAAATTTTATGTTGCTTACGTTTATATTTGGTGTTAGAAAATGGATGGATGTTTATATTTGTATGTGATAAATAAGGTAAAGTAATTTCATTTTCAGCAACAAAGCAGCTCAAAGTGCTTTAATATTTATCACTTTGGATGGAGTAGCTTGACAACAAATAAGCATTTTCCCCTTAGTGTCAATAAAATATATTCCGGATCTAAACAACATGATGGCGGGCCCTCGTGCTCATGCATGCCATCAATTGTAGGCACTGCTGTAACTGTGGACAATTACAGAAAAAGTCTTCGCACACTGATTTTTGCTATTGTAGCTTCTAAACTATAAAATGCTTGTGGTCTGTATTGTTTGACTGCACGTCTGTGCACCACAGTTTGACACAAACACATATATAATTGTACCTCGAGTGTCTTCGCATCACTTTGGCTAGCATCTGCCATTAGACGGTAGTGTATGATCAATTGTGAGATGTATGCATGTGTGTAATAGCCAGTGTTCGTGTTGCATACGTCTGATCAGGAGGTGCAAAGCAGTGAATGACACCGACTGGTAGAAGCTGTCCTCTTGGTGAGTCGATGATCGGACACAGATACACCACACCACTATGCCCACCGTGAGTTGCTTTCCTGCGACTTACCCTTGTGCGGAGTAACCAGCAGGTCCAGAGTCTTCTGTGATAAATTTGGCCAGATAGCCATCATCTCCTTCCTCAGCTCCGCGTCCATCTGGTGCTTATCTGCACCGCCTGGGTGAGCCAGCGACCGAGCGTCCACGTACACATTGAATATTTGCATACACAAGCAGACGTCCGATTAGCACAGATTAAGAAACACACAAACCCGGGGAGAGAGGATGCAAAAGTGAGGCAAAATGCTGCAATTTTACTAAAGGAATATGCCACATCATTTCACACATGTACACATTCACCCAAAAATTAAGGAAGTAATTAGTTCACGTCAGGCACAGATGCAATCTGCGACAGTTTTTTTTTTTGTTTGGTGAAAGAGAAGCCAACAGAAACTGCACGCCACACACATTGTTCGGATTACTTTGAAGGAAAGTGCATCCCAATAAATGCGATATCATAAAAGTAATGAATTTATTTCATTAATTCAGTTCAAACCTGAGACTCGTATGTAGATTCATTTACACAGACTGATCTAATTTCTGCTCATTTTGTTGTTTTCGGCATACCACTAATAAAAGCTCAAATTTATTTAAATACATAAGACCATTAAATAATAGATATATTTTGAACACAAACACTGTCATACCCTACGCAATCATAGGGAAAACCACCGATTGACAGTTGTCAGGCAGGTGCTCATTAACACCATATACAACAGCTTTGTGCAAAGCTTTTCTGAGCCTAGAATAGATTCTTGGGGCCCTGACACATTAAGGAGGAAAGGTGATGATGATATAAGACAATAACTGGCATTAAAAGGCATTAAAGTCCATAGATGTAAAAGCAGCCTGCCTAAAAATATAAAGTCGTCAAACTACTGAACCATTGCAGTCTCTGCAACGTCTGATCTTTATGATATGCAGACTTCAGAATGTCAAGCAAATCTGAAGGTACCACCAGCATCAGCTCATTTTACCTGGATTTCAATACCTATAGATGTACTGGTTCTCTAAGACCTGACATACAAAGAAGAACATAAGAGATAGTAGTTGAAGGATCATGGTGCGGCATGTTTTTTATGACTTATTGCCAGAACAAACTTATTCACGCATGATTTCAATTGGATTTCTTATATAACAGAGACATTGCAATTGTGAAATTGTCTTATTTTGACATTAGTGGAATATTGACACCGTTTGCCGCCCATTTGTTTTGGAAAGGCAGCTACAGATGGATCCAGGATATGGGTTCGCCACAGTGTCAAATTCCTTGTGTTAAGCCCCCCTGAACAAGAAACAAAATCAAATATTCTACTTTGGGCTGGACTGCTGTTCACTGGTTCACCTCTGTTCAGCAAAAAGGTAACTTTTCCACTTATTTATATTTAAAAAATGATCAAGATGCCATAGCCCGGGGTAAGAGTAAGGAGGCACAGTATCCAACTTGTTTGAGGTGCAGTGTAGAGAATCTATTAAATACAAGTTCTACTTTTTTAATTTATTGAGATGCACTTGCACAGTTACACAGACAGTAGGGAGGATAAATGTTAAGTCATACCCTTGGCAATCTTTATATCCAGTGCTGTCCTGATCAGAGCCATGAGGGTGGAGTTAAAATGCACTGTGTTGTCGTCGGCAACAGGCAGATCCATGCGCAGGAGCCTCTGTGGAGAACCAGTCAGGATGAGAGGATGAGAAAGGGAGGTGTCCTCGCTAAGGTGAGGTGTACCTGAGTCTCAGGGATGGGGAGAAGGGGAAGGACAGGGGTCGGGGTTGAGAGAGCTCCATAGACAACAGCCGGTTGTAGCTGGACTGGATTCATTTCAGTTGCAGATTTTATTTCCTGAAGCGGGAATGACTGAGTTTCCAGTCAGTAATCTTAACTTGGGTCTTAAGTGTCCAGCTGTATCAGGAAAGGTTGAGGTTCCATGTTTTAAGGATGCTATGCAGTTGTGGTAATTTTATGCAAGGGCAATTGCTTGCTAGAACTTGAATAAACTTGTAAAAAGTAAGTCCCGGTGTCTCCTGTTTCTCCAGTGATACTCTATGAGACAGCACAACTATCCAATGCTTCTAAGCAACTGTGAGAGCTGCAAAACCACAAAGAACAATCAGAGCCAAAATGGCATCCGACCCAACCTGTGCCCATGTTCCCTATATGTGTGAATGCTTGTGCGCATTTACACATTTCTGTTGTTACACACATATAGAATTATATATATATGTATATGACAGTTGACATACACCAACGTGCCCAACTCCCCACCACCCCCACCCAACCCTCTCTGACCACTAAAACAAATATTTTCACAGACTGCAATTAAGAGAACTTAATTGGAGTCCTTTGGAGACAAAAAACCAATTGACCGAAGAGCAATAAAAGTATCACTGGTGTAGATCTGCATGGATTCAGGAGACAGCTATGGTTTCATTTAACCAAGGCACCTGCTATTGAGCTCCCCCTACCTGTAAGGAGGTTCCCTGTCTTCACATATCTATGCTTGGTAAAACAGATGGAGAAACCCGCAGATAGGATGAAGCAAGCTAGGCCAGCTTGGGTCGCTTGCTGTACCTATCCTGATCAGCTGACATCCATCGGATTTACCTACGAACATGAGCGTTGGGCACTCACGATGGAGGGCACGACATGGCGGCAGGCCTGTGTACATGAGTGTGTGCGAGTGTCGGGCATGCCCAAAGCCAGGTGATGTGGCAGGCAAAGGGCATCGGCCAACATTCACAGCGCTCAGCAGGCAACAGCCTAGATACAACCAAGAGCCATGCGACAACAAAGTGCAAAGACTTCATGCAAACACCACACAACACACCCCAGTAAAAATCCCACAAATGCAAACAAAGCATGCAACATGCTTTCACTTCACTCTCAATATCAATAAGCCCCAACTCATCTACCCTACCCACTACCCCACAACTTTAATCAAAACTTTTACATGACAAGCAGCCGTGCATCCGCGCAAAGAGAGTATCCTCAACTCACAGGAATTACCTTTCCGATTCAAATATCTTTTTTATTTTTTTTGCAGCATCTACTGTTTTACATTCACTGATCCTTTGGTCAAAGTCAAATCAAACAGCAATGGTACCACTTTATGTCATGTCAAGATCTCTCTCAATGCCAAACGGTGCATTGTCTTAAGTGGGTGTCAGAACTAGAAGGGATCTGAGTTGTGGCATTGCCTAAAAGGAGAAAAAACTTAGGGGACATCAAAAAGAGATGAATGGTATTCTTTCTATTTTGTTTTAGTTTTGTTTTGGACCAACCAGACACTGTGGTAGTAGCATTCTAGGATAAGGGGAGCAGATTATAGAGGGGGGGGGGGGTGCATGATGGGGACAGTTAGTAGAGCTAGACTTCGTCAATGTAGGACTGCTAATGAGATGTAGTTACAGATAAAAAGGGAAGGCGAGAATGAGGAGGGAGAGAGAAGGCTTGTGGAAACACTGAAATAATATAAGGAGAATAAAAAGATATTAATAATCTGGAGTTAAAAGAAAGTGTAAATATGTGTGTGTGTAAAGAGAGAGAAAAAGAGTGGTTGAATATTACAAAACACCACAAGTGATAAAGACAAAGACTAAAAACAACACTGACATAGGTCAAGAGGTCAGTTCAAGAAGTAGCAATAATTGGTTACTACGGTTCCTTTGATTGTCAAGGGAGAAGCCTTGTATCCACTAAGGATTACATCAAGAATATTGTGTTGGCATTGCAAGTAGCAGCAGTTTGAAGCTTTCCATTCTCATTTCAGATGCCCTCTGATTTCAAAGGACTTGGAAATGAACTTTTCTGTACAAAAGTATTCACTATAAACTGTACAGGCTAAAATATGTAATGAAGTCAACTTCAGAGATAGGCTAACCACTCTGGAGAGAAAACAGTGGACAGATCACAAAGAAGGAGTACAGTAGAAACATGTGAGCTTGGGTGATCAAAGGGATGATGAAATGAAGTTGGACTGTGATTGTTGACAATTAGTTGCAGAAGTAGACAGCAGAGTGACAGAGATAAGAGATTTAAGGATGAAAAAATGCAACAGAAATTAAAAGACGACCCACAACTTTTGAGTAACAAGGAACAGCAAAGCAAATTTTGATAAAGCAAAGTAGGAGGAAAGAAATTAAAGGACCAAGTTAGCATAAATAATAGAGAGACAGAAAGAACAGCAGTGCTGGCATCCAGATACAATAAAAGCCAGAGACACTAAAGGGTGTCGATTTTGTTTAATCAGTAAAACAAATAATGGGGAATACACCAATAACCTTGTAAACATCAAAAGGTACTTGGTCTTGATAACTAAGTGTAAGCTTTAGGAAATATATACCTGTTTCAACTTAAATGAGTATTGAATGTCTGATCCTCATTAAGTCAATTCTTGGCAAAGCAGGCTAGTTTCCACAGTAATCATGTCCACTGCCATCTTAACCTTGGTCACAGCTTTAGGCCTTGCCGCCAAAGTTTCAGCCTCTACCTTCTTAGACACTGCAAGCATCACACTTAAGTCTCTGAAGGCTTAGTTGCTGATACCACTTCTTTGGCTTTTGGTGGTCTGGCAGATGTCCCTCAGAACTTGAGAGACAATTATGCATTTTAAGTCACCACGTGTCAGATTGCCAATGCTCCCTGTAGTCTTTATAGATGCCCCTCACTCTATTCAGTGACAGACCAAATGCCCACTCATCCTCAGTTGTTGGGTTTCCTCTTCTACCTCTCCTAGGCCCAACCTTAATGCTACACATCCTAGATCTGCATCTCCTCATGCTTTACTTTCCACTGCCTTATCCCAAGCCACCTCAGCTTCATCATTATCTCAAGAGACCTCCGTTTCAGTTTCACAAGCCAAGGGCCTCTGTCGTGTCTAAAGCTGCCTCAACTTCTTACATGTTTCAAGCCACCTCAGTCTCTGCCTTGTCTTAATCCAAATCAGCCTCTTTCCTACAACCTCCACACTACATGTCCCTTATCTGCACTACTTATCTCAAACATCCTTAGCATGGTCCTCATTTCACACCACCTCGGTATTTGCCTTTGTCTTATTATAAGGCAACAGTCACTCCCTTTTCTCAAGCTACCTCAACCTGTTTCATGTCTCGCACTGCCTCTTCAAAATTTAAAGCTACATCAGCCTCTGTCTTATCTCAAACCAACTTAGCTGATTCTGTGTCTCAATTCCCCTTAGCCTTCTCTCCTCACTCCTCCTTGCCCATCAGCTGTTCCAGATACAATTCTTGAGGCAACCCAGCAGGGTCAGCTTCAGCCTCCTGTTTCTGATAAGGGGGTTGGAGATGACCCCCATCTCTATGTTCTAGTTGCAATTGTGACAGCCGTAATTGTGTAGTGTCTCTTTAAGATACTCTAGTATCGCTAATGATGTCACAAGTATGCGCCACTGCTTCTCCGTAGAGAGCCTGGGAGAAACGTGCTATGGTTGGACACATGAACCGAGACGGACATGTTAGCTCTCTAACCTTTTAGTAACGTTACGGGTTGTTTGGACTCTGCTCATTTTCATGTCTGATAATATAGCAACCGTTCAACCGGGCTTTGTAAGGTTGGTGAAGAGAGTGTTTATTAAAGGACAACACTGTGGAATTCCCAGTACCAGTATGGGTGTGAGTTTTTGACCGTCGGGACAAGTCTACTGCCTCCTCTCCTCCCTTAAACACAACCCAAGCGTTACACAATCAAGAGGGTTGATGACAATTTCCCTATGAATGTTACTATTCCTTTTCATGAGGTCTAAGACAACAAGACTGCAAGTTTTTGGCCTCATCAAAAAGATCAAAGTAAACCTACCCCCACTTGGGACTTTTCTTGTGCTCCCCAGGGAGGTTGACTTCTACTATTCCTTTGCCTGTTTATGTGGCCCATGGACCACGCTACAGTGTTTTAGTATCAATCTCATAGCTTCCACATTGTTGTCCAGAACCTCTGGAAACAAACATTCAACAGTCTGAAGGCCAACCTTCAGAGTTCTTTCAGCAGATCCTGTGCCACATAGGCATGTTGATGTAAAGGACATTGATATAGGGCTCTCACTTTGGGTTTTTAGCTTCTTTTAAGACATTATTGTTGTGTTAGTGAATTATTGTTTTCTAAGTCACTCTTTGTTTTGTTATGTTCTATTTATTTTTTGCTTCCCTGGTACCTATTGTTGCCTTGTACTTATTTAGTCAGTCTTCACTTCTAGTCAACCTCCCTTGTTTGGCTCCAATACCTTATTCCCTCTCAGCTATCACCACTATGGTATCTAGTCTCACATGGTCCTCATTCTCCCAGCATTTATACCTTCTGGATTCCTGAATTCACTTTTTTCTCCATACCCGGTTTTCATGCCTGTCACTCTCTTTGGTTTCCTGTTTTGGATCTTTGCTTATGGTGCTTACCTCCTTGTATTTTTCCAAGTCTAATCTTATGTCGCTTAATGTCTTTACAACCAAACAACATATTCAATTTGCTGCTCATTACTGAGCATGTTAAATCATTAAACTGCGTGTTAACCTTGCTGTTTTACTGAACCTGGATGGCAGTAATATAAGGACAGAGCATGGCTTTAGAGAAGAACAAAGACAAAGATGACAAAGACAAATTAAATGCTGAAAAGATCAACCTAAAAAACGTTATCCTGGTGGTCATAGCCCCAAGAAGCCAAAAATGTCAAAGTTTGCCTTAGGTTACCAAATATAGAAAGCAATATTAAAAAAATTAAAATCATACCTTGATCAAAAATGCCAAGAAGCTACTAGGGCCAAAAGATTCTTAAGTTGATTTTTGAGTAAAATTCTACTTACAGGTGGACGTGGGCATGTGTTTATGCCGCCAACTGTGTCATCCGCAGAA
The DNA here is from genome assembly GCF_002775205.1 of Xiphophorus maculatus. Classification (NCBI taxonomy): domain Eukaryota; kingdom Metazoa; phylum Chordata; class Actinopteri; order Cyprinodontiformes; family Poeciliidae; genus Xiphophorus; species Xiphophorus maculatus. The sequence goes on along the minus strand of NC_036447.1, from coordinate 25,920,874 downwards.
ATAAGAGTTGCAGAAGACTGAAGACAGAAACACTTACCGGTCCTTCTGTAACTGCTTTGTAAGCAGGTAATCAAACTGTGTGAATATCACTTGTAGATTCTCACTTTCACTGCTGCTTGTATATTAAATACAGTAGAAATGACCAGATTTAAAAATAAAAAGAAGAAATATCACTGTCTTTCAAGTGTTAAGTGGTGCTTTTGTTATGCAAAAACTGTAGCTATAAGCAATATTAATGGAAATCAACAAGTCATAGTTTCCAATTTTCCTTTTCTACAAGAAAAGATAGATCAAAATTTGTATATTAAAAAAAGGGATAAAACAATATTGTGGTTAAATACAACACTTAATTCATAATTCTTGTTTAGAAGTTATTTTTGAGAAAAGTCCACCTTGATTTAGTTCTTCATTAGACAGGCAAAATAATTACCATTTTAATAAAATGGTATGTAATAAAAACCATAACTACCATTTTATTTTTTGTCGCATACACGTTTTGCCGATTGGACGCGTTTTGCTTTGTTCGTATGTGTGAGTTTGCATGTGCGCACGCACATGTGTGTGTGTGTGTGTGTGCAGATTGCAGAAGGACTGGCAAACCCCTCCTGCATTCCCTTACTTCTGCGGCATGACTGGAGCAAATAAAAGAGAGGACTCACTACCACTCCACTATCACTTCACTGCACAACAAAAGCCCATCCCTCCATCCCCGCGGTCGGAGAGAGAGAAGAGAGGACAGCGCTCACCACCACCACCACCACAACCACCACTAACAAACAATGAAGAGAACACCACTGGGAGGAGGTGAGAGGGGTGAAGAAGTGGAGGGGGGGAGAGAGTGATCAGGAGGTGGAGGAGGACAAGAACAGCATTGTTTCAGCTGGTAAAAGAAAGGTTCTCCCCAGCGATGGGGAGGTGTAAGGAGAGAAATGGGGGGGAGAAAAAGGCGGAAAGAAAAGAATGAGGGGAAGGAAAGAGGAATAAAGAGGGTTGAGGTGGCTGAGGAGGGTGGAGGGGTAAGGTGGGGGGCGAGTCTACCTTATAGGCGACCCGGGCGGGACACCTCTTCCCGAGGCCTAGCGGCGGACACATGTGTCTTAGCATCTGATACATGTCTGTGTAACTGATCCGGCCGCTGGAGTGGCCACAAAACACACACACACACACACGCCCACACACAGACAAATGCATACGTCACATGGGCACATGCATTCAACACGCGTACATTGACACATTCAACACACGAAACGAAGACAAACGACGTGAACATGAAAGGAAAAAAAACAACAGAACCAAGGGAAGGAATGGGGGAGTATTAAGGGGAGACACACAGAGGTGTGTTAGGGGGTGGAAACACGAGGAGGAAAAAAAACAAAACCGACAAAGGAAAGGAAGGGTGGGGGGGAGGGAGGGGGACAAATACACAGAGGTTATTGTTTTGGTCACTGTGGAAATGTGGTTGCTGTGGCGAGAGAAAAGAGATAGAAAGAAAACGATAGAGAACAAGGGGGTGTTTTATGTGCCCTTTACAGTCTGGTATTTTCATAGAATTGTGGAGGGAGGAAAAGGAAGGTGGGAAAAAAGACCAGGATTAGGCAGGGAGGGGTTTCAAAAGGAGGTGTAGTTGATGTTAAGTTAGTTAGTGTTGCGTTACCGTTCTATACGAGGTGAAAAGGGAATGATTGCTCGGTTTCTTATGGTCTTAACCCACTTTCTCCGCTCGGATAGAACTGACAGCGGGGCTTCTAGCAGGCAAAGAAAAGCGCCACTGCAGAAACCGAAGTGAGTCACTGTGACAAGTCAATGCAGTCTGGTGTTGAGGCTGCGCGTCCACCAGGAGTCTCTGAACGCAGCTGCGCTTCCAGATGCTCAAGAAGCTCCTTCACGGAATTCTGAAGGGCTTCAAAACCCGGATGTAGACCTCATTAAAAAAACAAAACAATATATTGATATGTAGTATCCCTTCGAGATTACCTGCTATTGATACAAAATTCATTGCTGAAAACTTCAAGCTCTTCCTTTACTTGTCACAAAGCAAGCTGATGCTTCTTTTTTTTACATTGGAGATTGGATAATTTCTTTACTAGTCACAGGATATATAATTCTTTCCAAAAACATCTGTCAGCTCAGATCGTTGCTGAGAGATTACTGGTGGACACAAAAACTTCCGAAATCCTTCCCCTAAATAACACACACACCCACCCTGCCCCCTTTTCCTTCTGGCCTCTTTAACTAGCAATACAAACAGATCAGGTTTGGTCTTGCTATTCTGGTATGTTTGGACATAAACCGTTATTTGTGAGTGTAATAAGTACAGTAATGGCAACATAACTTTGAAGATCCATCACTATAAAAATGTGGAGAAGCCCCCGTATCGCGTTCTTAAGGCCAACCTTACATGGACTCAGACGGCACCATGAAAAAAGAAAATCAACAGGAAAATGTAGAGTCTGTACAGAATCTTAAAGGAAGTCCTGTGGGGTGGGCGAAAAATTCAATGGCACTCACCATTTTCTCATGGTGCACTGTGACTGTAAGAGCTTTTGAGCATGCACCAAACATCTGTGGTGAGGCAGCAGCATGGCGGCAGCTTATTATCGGAGTCATGGCTGCCGGGCAGAAGAGCCTGGTAGCAGCAGGTGAAGTTGATCTATAAGGTGGCGTCAGCTTGGCTCAGTAATCAAGGACATACCTGTCAAGGCTCCTTTTTTGGCCGGGAAACTACTGTATTTTACCCCTCTGTCCCGGTGTGCTTCCATGTAAGTATTTTCCCATAAATTTCCCGTGTTACTACGTCGCCATCCAACCCTGCCCCCCAACCGGAACTTTTTTCAGTTATAACAACAATGTTTAATCCATTGTTAACATGTCGCAACGTGTTAATGGATTACGCCGTAACATGTTAACGATGGATTAACACCCTAGTTGCGTTTAAAGGCTCATGCCGGCTTTAAACGCAACATGAGTGCCGGTTTTACACCTGCGTGGCAGCAACGGAGACGTACTGCTGCTGTGCAGGCGAGTGTTCAAATCGTGGCAGCAAATCAGCAAAAGGCAAAAACGTTGCAGTTTGTTTTTACCCCAAGCTAACAGAGTGAGTTGAGTAATGCTGTTGGATGCACATAATTTGAGCTATATGATGACCAGCTGATGCTAATATATCATGTTAAGCTTGTTAATATGAATAGGCTGCTCATTTTGTTATCCATGTTCAAAAGTGGATAGTACTGGTTACATTTACTTGAGTGACGTTTTGGGGGAAAAATGCATATGAGTAGTTTTACTGAACTGTAATTTTTTGTTTGACTTGAGCAAACATTTATTGCTACTCCTACTTGTGTAGATTAATTTTGCATTTAAAGAAATAGACTTGGAAACATTAGATCCTTAGATTTCTGCAAGGTAGGAGTTAATATTTCTGCAAAGTTGAGCGTAATTACTCAACATTTAATTATGAAAGGTTACATAAAGGTTTGTTTATGCATTTATATTAAAATAGAAGTTAGCTTAGTCTGACCCCTCCCCTTCTGATGGCAGCAGGGGAAGGATAACAATTTCCCGTATTCTCAAGTCCAAAACTTGACAGGTATGATCAGAATTTGAAGGAGTGGCGGCCATCATGGCGGCCTCATGCCAATAATGCAAAGTGACGCTCACTTAGGGTGAACAGTGCTCCAACTGACTGGGTTTATATTTCTTTAAAATTGTTGAACTGCTCTTTATTAAGACGACTTCAGTGCCTCTATGCTGTCAGTTCTTAGAGAGACATGTAAATGGCAGAAATTTGTGTGAATGATTTCTTCAATATGCAAAACGGCAAAATCACAACTGGACACCGCTCACTTGTTTTCTGTTGGACAGCAAATGCTGAAACTCAGCATTGAGGTGGAGGTGCAGAAACCTCTCAAATTTATAGGATTGCGATTGTTTTCATACTGAAATGATCAAAATTAAGTTAAATGAAGTGACGTTTGAACAGTCTGGGAGATCTAGAAAACCATATGGTAGCCTTAGTTCAAATGTCAGAGTACCAAGACCAAACCTTCCCTGCATGTGCCTCTATAAGAATCCTGTCTCCCTAACCCACTCCTCGAGTCAAACAGATCAATGCACATTGCTCAACCATTTTCTGCCCAGGCAAAAATTAGACAGCAAGCAGAAAGAAAAGACACTGACTGGTTGAAATCTAAAATCTACTGCTAACAAATTTAAAAAAAATTAAAATAAGGACAATAAGTGTCATTTTTCCCTCCCCCAGTGTTCAATCAAAAGACATTAGCAAGTGCAGTGTACCACTTCATGCTTCACACACCATTATCAGTGTGTTTGTGATCATATGCAAGAGAGTGTGTGTGCATTTCTGCATTGTCCCAAACATTCTCATCATCATGTCAGAATGCATAAACAACAGACCCCCTCCCAAAACAACAACCAAAGGAAAAGATTAATGATTCAGTGGTGAAATGAATTCAAAACAACTGGAAAATGCAAACCCGAACAGAAAAGTCAAACCAACGGAAATAATAAAAAAAAAAAAAGAGAAAAAAAACTACGAAAGAACTTGTCTTAAAAGTGATAAAGAGCAACACTCATTCCAGTTTCTTAAAAGGCGAGCAGGTTGCGTTTAAGTTTGTGTTTTATGGGTTTGGTCCAAACCTTGCAGGCCACCCTATGTGGGCATTTCTTGCCAAGGCCCAGAGGAGGGGAGATAACTCGCAATAAACTGTACATATCCTTATAATGTATGCGCCCGCTGCAAGAAAAATACAAGGAGGGGAGTTAGGTGAGGGAGCATACAAAATCCCAAAAAAAACCATAAACAAAACAAAACAAACAAAAAAGAGTGGACGAGAAAAAGAGAGGAATAACAAAATATAGAGAAGAAAAGAGCTCTTATTCACTGAGAAAAAAAAATCAGAAACACATAATAAGGAAAAGGCAAAAAGGGGTGGGTAACATTTATGTCATTGGCATACAACATTACAATAAAAATAAAAAAGAAATCGGAGAAGCTAAAAAAAAAGTTATTGTTTAGCCTGGAAAACATTTTTGCTCAGACTGCGTCGACACGGCGTTTCATCAACCCACGTCTGCCAAGGGCTCTTTGTCCCATTTTTGGGATGGGAGGAAAACGTCAGCGGTGAGGAGAGCAGACAAATATTGGTGCCGCAGATAAAAATCAGTGGAGTGTAACTGCGTGAGAATGATTGGTCGCCACTCACCAGGCGGCTGGGTCGTACTCGGCCCATATCCTTACGTATTCGTCCAAGTGGTGCGGCCCCAGGATGGACGAGTCTCTGGTGAGGTACTCGAAGTTGTCCATGATGACGGCCACAAAGAGATTCAGCATCTGGGAGAGAGGAAGAAGGAAATATCCGTATGAGGTTTTGTCCAGGTTCGGTTTAACAATAAGTCCAACGATTCCTCACCAGGAAGGAGCAGAGGAAAATAAAGGAGACAAAGTAGGTGTAGGCGAAGGTGCTGCCACACTCCTTCCCGGTACTTCCTGACTCTGGGTCGCATTTCTTCTCTCCCAGGCATGCCAGCATGATTTCATGCCACGCCTCACCCGTAGCACTTCTGCATAGAAACGGAAAGACACCACTTTCATAATATGCTAATATTTTATTGAGCGCACCTCAATAAAATGAATATCACTGGAATGTCAACTTATTTCAACAATTCAATTTGAGAAGTTAAATTCATATCTAGATCGTAGCGATTTATTTTTTGGCAGAATTGATGATTCTGACTAACCGTCTAACCAAAACCCAAAATTCAGTTTCTTGGGAAATTGGAATAAGTAATAAAAAATGAAGATCATTGAAAGAAAAAAACAACAACAGTAAGACATGATGTTCTAATTTATTGAGATGTCCTTGTAATATCACTATAACAGATTTTATATTATTTATCAACAAACCAAGACAAACAAATAGAAAACTGAAACATCTCACCTGAACAGCAGCATTAGGGCCATAATGAATGTTCTGAAGTTGTTATGCTCGTTGATAGCAGTTTCTTCCTCCTCGTCAAGAGCTATGTTTCCAAACAACTAAACAAAAACACAATAAAAAAGAAAATAATAATGTCTTTTAATGCCAGATTAACAGACATTTTATGTTCGTGCATTTACAATCATGGAGAAAACTAAGTTATACACTTGCTGTCTCCACAGGATTGCAGAGACAAAGTACCAACGGGAGATGCTAATTAAAGGAGTTTCATTACTTGAGCTTCAGCAAATGAAAAACAGGAGATTCAGCAGTTTGGTTGTTTTCATGCAGGTGTGCAAAAATACAAAGCCAAAAAACCCAAAATACATCAGTGCAAACAATATGATAGCTATTAACCTGTAAATTGCTATGAGGCAATTTCCAAACTATGTGAAGTCCATCATTCTTCAGAGAGAATATTCACAAGTTTTGGAAAAAAATTCTATTTAATGCCCATTCTTTCCACCAAATTCACCTCAAAGTCAAATATTGCAATGTTGCTGTACCTTTGACTCTTTGCGTGTTTCATTTTTAATTTAATGGCCTTAAAATTACAGAAGACTGGAAAACAAGTATGGTTTGTTGCTTACAGGTTGACAGGAGAAAGGCTGTGTTATCTTAAAAGATATAATAAACCAATAAAACCTAATGGCATTCCGGCCCCTGACAACGGGGTTTTCTTGAATCTAAAGTTGTTATTTTTGCTATGAAACGGCAAAGGCAGTAGGACAACATATGAATTACACAAAGAAAAACTATCATTTTCTTGGGTAAGTTTTGTGCTTTGCTAGCTAGAAATGAGAAGATTAATACAAACTGATATGTATTGATTATCTGACATTACCCAAAAGATAATTTGGGGTTTCACACATAATCACAGATTTACTGGACATAATACACATAATACTTTATGCATGAATACATTTCCAAATGTATATCACATTTAAGTCCAATATGTCCTCATTAATGGATCCCCATATTCTGATTAAAGATCTCTTAAAAAATGTAATAAAAAATTGGACTTTTGAAGCTGCCTCAATAGCAGGTAAAGAGTTTTTCTTAATATTTTGGGGCAACAAAGTATATATATATATATATATATATATATATATATATATATATATATATATATATAAATATATATATATGTGTCTGTCAGCAGAACTTACCTGCATGCCAATGATGGCATAGATGAAGAAGAGCATGGCTATGAGCAGACACACATAGGGCAGAGCCTAACACAGCAGGAATGAGAGATATTTGTTAGTTTCATCTCTCATATTTTCTACTCTTGTTTTTTTTTAAATTTATTTTTAAATTATTAAATACCTTGAAGGACTGGACAAACGTCCACAGTAAGATCCGGATCGTTTCTCCCTGTCTCAGGAGCTTAATGAGGCGAGCCGCCCTGAAAAGCCTCAGAAAGCTCAAGTTGATGAAATTGTCCTGCGGCACAAACATGGCATGTTGTCAGCGTCACAAAGCGACAGTATCTTCACAAACATCCGCTACGATAATGAAGGAACTTAACAACAACAAAAAAAGACAAAATAAACAGTGGAGGAAAGAGAAGACCAAAGAGGAGAAATCAAAAACCAATAAAACTCATCTAACCTCAAACATACCGGTACTGAGATATAAGTGAAAATGAAAGACAGAGGGGGAGGGGGGAACAAAAAATAAATAAATTAATAAATAATTAAAAAGTGGGAAAGAAAAGAAGGTGATCTCTAATTCAAAGAATTTTATGGTCATCATCCAATCTTATACAGCATTTTTTTTATATAATCAAATGCACTGATCGCTGATGCAAGCAGGCTACATACAGACTGGAGAACTTTGCCTGTCAACCACATGCATGTACACACACCCCTGGTGAAGTGTACACGCCCACACACACACACACACACACACACACACAATCACACACAGGGCAAATATATACTTCCTAAAGCAAAGACCTGGAGTTTGGGTTGCCTGTACCACCAATTATGTCGCTTCATTATTCTGTTTGGAAATATTTTTTATGCTCTAAACATATTTATACTTTTGTAATAATTATTACGCTTATTTATTATACAGAAACAAATTAAAAAAAAAAAAAACACTAGCGAGGTGAAAAGAGCCCACTTGATTTTTGATCCAGACAATATAAAATCTTTTACACATCAGAAAATGCACCAGGCTTCTCTGTGTGGAAGTGGTCACTGAGTGAAGAAGACTCTGTTAGCCATTTCCCTATCATTCTGCTTATTAAAATGTTGTTAAAAGGAATTACGAAGAAGCTTCTAGAAAGAACACTAAATGTTTTTTATGTCGGCTTTAACAGCAACAACAAAATGTTACATGTGAGCAGATAGCAAGAAGCTAAATGTAGAACAGAAACATTTCTCTTCACCAATTAATCGGTTTCTATTTTAAGACGGAAAATGCCACATTGGGAAATATTTGCACTTTTGGAAATCTCACAGCTACTTTACAACACAGATAGGCTATCAGGAATGCTAACTGTACACTGTGCTAATCGTCCTAGCATTGTGCTAACAGGTTAATATAAAGATGCCACAAGCGGTCCATTACAAACTTCCAGGTCGGCTTTTTCGCATTTTGGTGGTTGACAGACAAGGCTGTAAAACCAGCATGAGAGGGGAGAAGAAGGAGGGGAAGATGGAGGGATTAGCATGCAACCTCAGTGTAAGCATGACATGGCATGGCAGCATACTGCTTGATAGTTGGCCCACATGCAGACCAGAGAGAGCCAGCAAGACTGAGCCCATTGGGAACTTTAAAACATGCGCCAGTAGCTGCACTCAAAGCTTTTTTATTCTACAAGATGAGCATTGCCTGGTAGGCTTTGTTAGCTAAGGTCATATTTAATAAATTAGAATATGCATTCTGATGAGGCTCACTGGTCAGATTAAAACTTTCTTTTGTAAACGATCAACCTTCATGCAGCTGTTATTCAACATACTTTTCATTAAGGCTACATTTCTGTATGAAAAAATGTCATTTTTTTATTGCTCTACAGTAATATTCTAACTTTAGATGCTATGTTTGCGTTAACTGTAAGCGGAAAATCATAATTAACAGAAATAAGGGCTTTCGAACATCCATCTACCTAAATGATATGTTTAACTTAGTGAGGCTTGCATAAATAAATGAACTTTACAATAATATTATAATTTCTTGAGTGTGTTACTATTAAAAAAGCAAAACACACCATTAAAAATGATGTGTAATTTAGCGTAGCTTCAACCACTAGATACCAGCAAAAATATTTTCAATGCAATCCTGGGGATGTATATATAATGCATCAGCAGGCTTTAGTGGGCAGTAATGCTCACTTAGTGATACAGCTAGCAATAAGGTTGCTGAAATAAACGAACTTTTCGATAATATTCTAATTTATTGAATGATTGTGCAAATGCTTTTGGATCCCCCAGTATACTGAAAATCTTTCACTCAAATTTAAAACAACATAAAAAAGGTTTTAATCACTAAATCAAACCAATTAGGCCACACTCTCTTTTTTAAGTGCATCTTTTTTAAGGCATGTTCCCAACTAAGGAACCTTTTCCAGGAACATTTTGCTGGGGCAAATTTCCCCTGGGTGGAAGTTGGCACCAAAAAGGCCCTTAGTACTTTTTATATTACACTGTTACTAGAGCCGTGTGCCTCGGCTCCAGGGTTCACAAATTTGGGGGATAAAGGTTCAGGGTATCATTGTGCTATCATCTTTTAGCGTTTTTCTGCATGGCAGACATAAAATATTTTAATTATTTAAGAAACTAATCTATAGCCAGTTAAACAAGTGGCCTTATTATTATTTAGTATGTATTTAGTCATGGTTGAAAAAAAAATATATATCAAATTTACAAAAAAGTAACTGATAAAATAATAAAGAATAGAATAGAAGTACTTTATTCATCCCAGCGGGGAAATTACTTCGCAGTTACAGCATAGAGACAAGACACAATAACAAATACCACTGAGTAGTAGTTGTAGATAAAATAAAGAATAAAAAATATGTCACCCCTGTACAGTCACAGGATTAGCTATTTTAAGAATGGTACTTTGGCTGTTGTTCGGCCCCTACTGTAGTAATTTTTCAGATGCTGAAACCTTCAAACTGCATCTTGAATTTCCTGTAATCCATTTTGGTCATATTGGGCTAAAAGTTTCTCAGACTCTAATGTGATATAATTTACCGCGGACACAGTTGTTTTCCCACATATAGTTTAAAGTTTATATTAACAACTCGACAGTTTGAGAGTTGAGCTTAATAGGACTTATCCAAAAAGCACATGCTGTGGGGGTCAAGGGTCAACGCATGAGAGACAGGGTTGCTGAGGGTAAGAAATTAATCGGGGAACCGCATGACAGTGCAGCAGGAAGCTTTGAAAAATAAATTACAAACCAACCAGATTCTACATGTGCGAAGATGTAGACAGATGAATGGTGAGGAGGTTTTATTTTTAGTTTATTGTTGTTGTTTTTGGTTAAGTTGAGGTAAATCGTGATTGGGTTAAACAGATTTTTTTTTTTTTTTTAATTTTTCCGAAGAAGGAGGTGGTGGTTGGTTTTGGGTGGGGCCATGATGGGCGAGGGGAGGGGGGACGGGAGGGCCAAACACACACCATCACCATCATCATCACAGCACCACCACATGGCATGGTGCAGCATGGATGTATAACACGATGAAGGATTTCATAGTGCATTTTGATTGGATGGATTATATCAGAACAGGAAGGAGTAGAGGAGGCGAAGGGCGCCAACAGAGTAGATAGGGTTAAAGAAAGCATGTAAAGAGATAGAAGAGGAAGACAGCATCATTACAGGCGCCAGTTTAAAAAAAGCACTGAAAAGCAACAACAGTTAGGTTTTAATAAAGCACATTCAGCTTCTCTCTGATTCCACATCACAGGCTAATCAATACACTGTAACAAAAACGATTAAAGCTTGAGCAATACATAAAAATAAAGAATACATCTAGACTAACTTTTACAGAAATTGCTAACCTGGTGGTAAATGTAAACAAATCTCACAGTGATATCCTGAAAACACGGCTAGTTTTTTTTTTTTTTTTTTTTGCATGCTAACATGGTAATTTCTAGGTGATAATCTGTTTGGAACTCGGCTTTTTTTTTTTTGTTAACTACTCTTTTACGCACTTCAAACTGTATGTCCCAGAAACGAACTGGTTTTCGGTAGCAACACATACAAAGATTTGCAAAAAAATGTAAACAGTCATCATTCCGCACCTGGAACCGGCAGATATATCTGCTTTACTAATGTGTTTTTTTTTTTGTTTATGTTTCTTTTAGAAACACTTTAGCTTTTATCTGGACATCCACAAGTGTGCTATTGGACAATCAAGCCACAACACTTACCCAAAACTCTGTTACCAATATGTCAGTAATGCTTCCAATGACTGACACAAAATCAAAAACGTTCCAGGCGTCTCTGAAGTAGTTCTGAAAGACAGAAAAGTGGGAAGGCGACCATAACGACGGGACAAGTTAAATGGCGCACGCCTTTCAGGGACAGGAAAAAAACAGCTTTTTTCAGAAATAATTATCGTCTGAAAATTATTTCAGAAGCTATTGTCTTCTGAAATATCCCGCTTTACGAATGAAAAATGGTCTGAAACACAGGAATGCATAGAGAGGCTCGCCCTAGATAAACGAACAGTTTGCAGGTGTGCGTGTGTGTAATAGGACTTACCAAGGGACCAAAAGCAATGATTTTCAGGATAGATTCCATAAAGAAGAAGGCGGTGAACACAATGTTCAGGTACTTCAGCACATTATCGTAAGCTACATTTGCTTCGTAATGCTGTTGACACACACAGAAAGACAGAAAAAGAACCGAAGAGATTCATGATAAAGTTTTGTGCTGCTCGAGGATAAGACTGCGTAACCTTTTCCGTTTTCATACCTTCATCATGAGGACGATCGTGTTGAGTGCAATCAGAGCCATGATGCTGTACTCAAAGGGAGGGGACACTACGAAATGCCACATCCGATACTGGAAGCTCAGTTTGTTCTTTGGCATGTGGCGAGTCAGAGGTTTGGCATTAATGGCGAAATCTATACAGGCTCTCTGAAGAAAGATAAAAAACCCCCACAGAACATCAGAACAAATACGTCCGATAAGTGTAGAAAAGCTTCCCAATCGTTCCCTCACCTCGTTCTTTTCTAAGCTGTAGTCTTCCATCATCTTATCCCCTTGCTCCTGGAAGGTGATGATAATGAGAGCCACGAAGATGTTGACAAAGAAGAAAGGGAAGACAACGAAGTACACCACGTAAAAGATGGACATTTCCATCCTGTATCCCGGGCTTGGGCCCTGATCCTCATAAGTAGAGTCCACTGAGTGCTTTAACACTCTGCAAGAGGAGGAGTCAAAAAGATTAGTTAGAAAAAAACATTGAATATTACATAAGGTGAGAAACTGATTAAAAAAAAAAAACCACGCTATTTGCAATCGTAACACCCAGCAATCGGATCACGTTTTGTTTTATCCAAACATCTGTGATTTTAGCTCCTCGAGGTCAACATTTTGGACCCCAGCCTCTAAAAACGCTTTCTTCTTTTCAAAATAAAAGCACTCTCGCGTTCAGCTGGTTTTGTTTTTACACCAGAGGCTCGATCACGGCTAAGAAGTGGACATGCATTTTATGCGAATGGCTCCGAGATGCTTATCAAACTTTGTTATTCGATTCAGTTCAGTTTGATTGTGTAGCGCCAACAACAAATGTCTTCTCAAGGCACTTTATAGAGAAAATTGTTTCAATTCAATCATTTATTTATACATTACTGAGAATTTGTCAAGCTGTTCCTGCACCACAACTTAATTATTAGAACTGATCCAATATTTATCATCAAATCATCCAATTGTACATAGGTGATGCGAAATAGAGATTATTTATCTCAAAAAGCCTAACAATGTATGTATAAAAAGAATACAGCTTTATTCTTATCCAGAGACAAACACAGTAAGCAAAAGCAATATACATTTTATTATTCTTGAAGGAAAAAAAGGAAATAGTGTCTGTGCTGCTTTTTGAACGCCATCTTGAATCGAATCAGCCTCATCATAAACAGTTTTGAAGGTTTTTCATTGTTTTTTTTGTTTTCCTATGGTAAGTGTGAACTGTCCACTCACTGTGGCCACCCCTCTCCGGTGGAGACGGTGAAGAGGGTGAGCAAGGCCCAAGCCACGTTGTCGTAGTGAAAATCGTACTTCTTCCATTCCCGCTTCTCGGCTTTTACCTCGTCTTTTTCATAGACTAAATATTCGCCCCTGCAATGTTGAAGAACAACAAATTCCAGCAAATATTTCGATGTTTTTAATCAAAGGGACAACCCAGAAATACCAAGTGATTGCCACTAGGTGGTAGCACATGAACAACTAAACCTTAACACGTCTTAATTTTCATAAATCCTTCAAATGTCTATAACAGTAGAACAAATCCACTGATTGGAAAATGACAACCGAAAGACTCAGTTTAGTGTAACTTTGCAGGAAGACGAGCAATATGGACAGAAAGGAAGTGCTCCGATACTCGATTTGTTGTTTCCTAACCCACCTGCAGTCCCGTGCAAACTCTTTGGATTCGTCTGTGCAGTAGAAGAAGCGACCCTTGAACAGCTGCACAGCCACAACGGCGAAGATGAACATGAAGAGCATGTAGACGATCAAAATGTTCAACACATTCTTCAGGGAGTTCACCACGCAGTCAAACACTGCCTGCAAGGTCACACAAGAAGAAGAAGTAGAAGTTGTTGTGACGTTACAGAGGTAGCAATAATATGAAATATAACAATAAAAACTCTTAATCACTTGATAAAACCTATGGAGAACTAATCCCGCCAAAATTGGCAACAAATTTAGAAAGAATTAAAACGGCTTCAAAAAGGTGCTGAATGTTGCATTCAGAAAATATAAGATAAGGACGTTGCCAACTTTTTGATTATGCTGTGTGACAAATTAATTTTTTATAATTTAATTGTACATTTTATTTACAATCTAATTTGTCTATTAGTTTTCTTTTTCATTTAGTTATGTTAAAATTTTCTCAAGATTTTCCCCTATTTTCTGATTTGTTTAATTATTATTATTATTATTATTTAAAAAAATTAAATGTGGTTTAATATGATGCACATTTAATTTTTTGGAGTGTAGATATATAATGTAGTTCTAATATTTATTTATTTTTAAAATAATATCCCATAACATTAAATATTTTAGCGTATTTGCATATTTTCACCCATGCAAACAGAAACGACTGCGGAAAATTGGAGGAAATTAATTGTTTTACTTAAAAATAAACATTGAAATCTTTTCATCAAAAAAAAGGGGAAAAAAAACATTTAGTCGTTATTTATAGGAAGTAGGAAGAATCTGAAATCAAGTGAAATCGTTATTGGCGACATAAACTCATGATCTGTGCAGCTCTAATATTTAGAGACGTATCTGAAAACTATCCACTGAGTATTCAATTCAATTCAGTTTATCTGTGCAGCCCCAATTCACAATAAATTTCTCGAGGAATTTACAAATTCAACCACGTGTGTTCTAACTGATCCCTGTTATCAGTTGAATTCATTATTCCAAATTAGTTTAAAACATTTTCTATCTAAAGAAATCCAGCAGATTGAATTGAGTCACTGCAGCGTTCACTCCTCCTGGACGACGGCGACACACAAATTACACCAAATTTTATGAGTGCGTCAGATTGAACTTTTTCATCCAGATATTGTTTGGTTTAATCTTTTTCCTTCTTGAATACTGAACAGGCTGCCACCCTCTGATGCACAGCAGATCCATGCCTTCTTCTGCACAGAGCTCATGTCTGAGATGGCAGTCGTCTCTGCTGTGTTTGCAAGAGATCAATTTTTTCACAGATGCCGAAGCAGCATAAAAAGATTAGCAAGGAGTTGTTTTTTTTTTCTCCTTTGGTCTCTAACATTGGGTTGCCGTGTGTGGAAGTTACTACAGTTGCAGATTAATGAAAACTAAATTCCCCTCATCCTGCATGGACTAATGTAGAGTTGTGTGTTTTTATTTCTAACAGTCTAAAAACTAAAAAATTAATCATAAGACAAATAGTCATCCCTGTTGACATGCAATTTTACACAATTTGTTTTGAAAATGAGTCGGTAGTAAAAAAAAAAAAAAAATCTTATGATTCATGCATGTTCTTAACAGCTATAAAAACTTAAAGGATCGGTATTATGTATAGTTGACTTTTTTGAGCATTACATCATGTAATCTCCCATGGCAACCATTCAGCTGTGCAAAACACTTGGTTGGACCCAGCACCGCCTTCGAGGACAAAAGATAAACCTCGGAGCTGCAGTTTTTGAGCTTCCCCCTTACAGAGCAGCCGTCCCCCACTCAGCTCCTTCAGACTAGCCAGCAGCAATTAGCAAACACCTGGTGAATCTGCTGAGCTCATTGTACGAGCTACTTCTCAGCAAAATGCTGGTAAAAACGTTGTTAAAGGGTTAGCAGAGGAGCCATGTTGTGATGACTTCCTGACGGCGGAGTTTCAGAGAGACCAAGACTTTCTTAAAGAGACAGAGGCCCAATTTCAAGGTGTTACATTACAAAGTCAAACTACATTTATGTCCTATTTGACATATGTAGCAGTTTTAGAACAACTGAAGTCAACACAATTACTTGACTGTGCTATAAAATCGCACGCTGTGCCTAGAAATCAAATACTTTCCTTTTAAACAATCGATGCTACTAATTTGGAACTATTAAGACTTTTTTGTACAAGACAAGAATCAAACAGCTTCACATGAAAAGATTCTGAAATAAGACAAATCAGCACAGCTTTTTAAATTCTACCTTTAACTTGGGGAGACGCTTGATGGTCTTAAGGGGACGCAGCACCCTCAGCACACGCAGAGATTTGATTGTACTGATGTCTTTGCCTTTGCTGCTCCCCCTAGTGTTTGAGCATGGAACAGAAACAGCAAAATTGAAATGTTAGACAGCAGAACAGAGGCGACATTACACAGATGAGTCACAAAGGGCTCTCACCACACCCTTTTCGCTTTTATTTAAAAGATAACACATGACGCATTTAATTTGTGTGGGCAATCATTGCTGTGTTTTTTTTGTTTGGTGTTTTTTGCAGAAAAATAAACAAGTCAAACATGAAACCAGCGGGGAGAGAACACAATAGGTTTTGTCTGACCTCTTGGTTTCATGGACATCAAGAAGCACCATCATCAATGTTTAATACAGTCTTCATCACCGTAAATCACTCATTGCGCAGCGACAGGCAACTCCCCGGCAGAGTGCCCGGCCAAACCTCTTTCTTTCTTTTACAGTGGCACGCTGTTCGACTCTTCGAAAGAAGTGAACATTTCTGGATGTGAAAATGGGAAGTCGGCCCTTCGAATGTCGCACCACTAGGGTTACTTAAGCATAATCCTACAATTATCTCCACATGGACGTGTGTAAACAGGTTTTTGTTTTCCACATAGCTTCCACTGACTTTTTTTTTTTCGCCAAGATTTCAGAAATCATACATATCAATGCACTTCTGTGGAAAAAAGGGTAAGATAAACGTCTGGAAATGGAGGCTATGCGAGAATATTTGGACCGGTGATGTTGCTCACAGAACACAAAACCTTATCCCACGAAGAAAAGCAAATAAACGAGTCGTAAAAAGGAGCAGAAATAAATTATTAAAAGTTAAGCCGACAACGTTAACGCTAAGTTCCTGAAAGAAGGTTAAAAAAAATTGTATTAAGGTAATAAACAGAACACTTAATATTTACAGTAAGTGGATGGGTCATTCTGAAGGAAAAAAAAAAGCAGAGGGACGTGGACACCTGCCAAGTCTGGGCATAAAGACGGGTCTATCAAGGCTCCCTCTAAAACTACGAACTCCGTTCCTGCGACAGAAAATTAACGACAGATGAATTTAGCGCTGATTGATTGAGTCGGAGTCTTGGCAGCTTGCAAGTGTCGCCGTGTGGGTGTTTGTGTGTCCGCCAACGAGCGACTCAGACGACAATCAATAGACGTTGCTCATTTAAGTCTGAGCAGCATGGAGGTCTCTCGATGAAAGCAGCTTTAGAGTGTTAGCGTAAAGCCCCGGAAGGTCAAAGGTGTCAAACGCTCCCTCACATTCCTATGTGCGTACACTAAACATTGACTGTAGAAATAATATATATATATACATAGATATATATATATATACACTGTACATACATATATATAGCTCTGGAAAAAATTAAGAGACCACTGCAAAAATGCTCAGTTCTCTGATTTTATTCTTTATATGTTTGAGTAAAATGAACTTTGACATCATGTCTCTGAAATTCCAAGCAAATAATGCAAAGAAAACAAGTTCATATTTGTTTAGAAACAACAACTCTAACGTTTTAACTCAGGAAGAGTTCAGAAATCAATATTAGGTGGAATAACCGGGAGGCTTTCAATGGGGTCCAGTGAAGTGGGCTCTTTATTTTTTCCAGAGCTCTATGTATATACATTTTTTTTTTTAGATCTTAGCATAAATAAATTTGATATTTTAATTACTTAAAGTAATGTTTGGCAAAAAAATAAAAATAAATAACTAAATAAAAATAGCTCTTGAAAGCCAAATTATATTTGCAGTCCCTTAAGTTTGGGTTTGTCAAAGCAAACATCTGAATGCTGTCTAGCTAAAAATGATACTGAGCTGCATAAAGTGCTCTAAAATGCTGATCAAATTGTTTGCGAAACCTGTTAAGCTTTTCATGCCCTGGACATTTAGTCAATTTCCTGCCAAGTTTGCTCATAAATGCATCATTATTCCATCCAAATACGGGAAATGGACAGATCACATCACATGTCTGCCAAACTATAAGCTCAATTTCAAACCAACACATTGGGTTTTCCGTCCTTAGTGTTTTGTACCAATGTTCTTAAAACAGTTGAGTATAAGTATATGCTTCTTTGAAGTTAGATCTTTCTCGTAATTTATTCTGCTATTACAGATATTCATTAATTCTGTGTGGCTAGATATGTAAGGAAGCAAGTATACACATATTTTTTGATAGACTTCTTCCATGACATTCTCAATTGAGCACTTTCTAAATAAAATCTGGGATTTTTTAGAATTTTTCCAGGTGTCCCCAAAGACAAAAGAAAAAAAAAAATTACAGACGTGTAAAAAAAAAAAAAAAAAAAACCCTCCCCCCAAAAATAAACATGAGGAAGTGTTTTGAGTGTGTGTTTCACGGTGACAACGGAAGGTAGTGAGTGGCAGCGAAACGGCGAGAATGAGCACAAAATGGTCCGAAGAACAAAGAAAGAAAGAGATAGTAGCCAACGTGATCGGGTTACTGTGTGCGGGGAGCAGAGCGGGAGAGGACAGAGGAGGAACTTTACCGGGTGCTGCTCCTGTCGGGGTTTCACCGAAGGTGGTGACAGCGAAAGTCAGGGTGAGAGCGACAGAGAGGAAGACAGAGGAACAAGGAGGACAGAGAGAGAGAGAGAGAAAACACACACACGCACACACATGCATACGGAGAGACAGAGAAACACACATTGAAAGAGAAACCGACAAAAGACAAGAGAGAAAGAGAGAGAGAAAGAAAGAAGGGGGTTAGGTAGAAAAAGATACATCTATATGAGAGACAGACATAGAAGGAAAGACAGCAAGATGGCTACCTGATTACAAATATACCCCAGCCACCCTTAAATGGAGGCTAAATTTTTTTCCCCATAATCCCCCTCAGACTGCAGCATGTAATTTCCTGTCTCCCTTGTTTTATATAACCTGTTTGTCTGAATTATACAGATCCTTCTGGGACACTACTGAATGATCATATATACGATATTTTTAAGCCGATTATTTGCTGAAAAGACCAAAGTATGCTGCTTAGCAGTAAGCAATGGCAGCATATTTAGCTAATCATGGGAAAGCTGAAATACCTAAGCTGATGTTTTCCAAATACTAAAATCAACGTTACCAGATTATCTGCCACATGAAACAAACAAAGAAACAAACAAAAAAAAAACATCCATACTTTGTTGCTTTACTGGTATCATAAACTATACAGTTACATTCTTGCTTCAATGTTTGTTTTAAGCTCAGGTAACACTCCCAACTTAACTTAAACTATGGCACCATTATTCTTGGAAAAAATGCAATTTGTTCTATCAGGATTGCTTAAACCTGATGCACTTTCCAGGATCCACAAACACAACAAAAGACAAATTTAATCTAAATCCTTCCTTTCTGTGGACGTCCTCTGCTTTAGCGCTACTGCAAGCGCAGGTGAAGGACTAGCTTTGTAATTGGAAGTGAAATCTCAATCGGTGCATCCATTTTCACTGACTCCTATCTAATCAGGCCATAATGATCAATTAGGCCGGACCCTCAGCACAAATTGTCCTCGTTATAGATGCAGCACCTAGAGGAATTCGCATCAAAGTTCCTTAGCATGCACAACATCTGCACAGAAAAAGAGGATTGCTTTTTAAACTTTTACAAGGAGATCCTTTCCAGGTTTGCTTGACCTCAGAGCAACATTCACTCATCAGTCCTGAGTGGACACTCAAGAAACCAGGATGTGTGTGTGTGTGTGTGTCGTCCCACACACACATGCTTTTAATAGCACAAAATGGCATTCTCACAGAGGACTGTCGCCACATGCATGGTAAAGTCACACGGCTTCGAAACATTCGGCGTTTGTTTGGAGAATGCCGGAAGCAGTACAGTGTTTATAACACGCACACAGATATGAAGCTATTGTACTGTTTCCATGCCAACAAAAGGTCATCTGTACAATGCTTCGTCGAGCTATCTGGTTTCATAAAAACATCATGCTTCAGAGCGAAACTGCAGGTGTTTGTGCGCTGTGTGAGCAGCGCTGTGTTTAGGTGTAGCGCCGAAGCAGATGATGGGAGGCAAGAAGAGGCGAAGCTGGGAGGGTAGTTGCGATGCCTTAGCGTCCTTAGAGGGAGCGACTACGGTGTGAGGGCATAAAGGAAGAGTACGCCAAGTAAGAAGGTGAGAGAAAGAGGGGAGGGGGAAGGAAAGCAACAGATAACGGAAAGGAGGAGACGTTGATTTGTCAACAGGAAGTCATGCGGTGCAGGGTGGAGAAGTGGAGTGATTTTCAGATTGCTATAACAAACCTATCAGCCAGGGGGCAGTGTAGATTAGCAAGTCATACTGTGATGCAATTTTTTTTTTTTAAAATATCAAAGCCTTACCTCATTTAAATGATTCCAGATATTTTTAGAAACCTGTGATTTCTAAATTTGAGATGAAATAAAAGCTTATGTGTAATATTTGTAACAGGTTCACCAAGATTTTAAACTGTTACAGAAATATATGCTTATCAGACTGTTCTTGTGGTCCTTGACATGGGATGTTTTGTCTGGTGTAAATAGTTTATACAACCCATTCCAGTATTTGCTGCTGGGCACTTCTGGCCAGCTGGCTGAAAGAAGCCTGCTATTTGTGCACCAATTGCAGGTTTCTGGCCGATTACCGATCTTTAAAATGCCTGACCTGTCGATTCTGATTTTGGCCAATACTGATTTTTTTTTGTTCTTTGAATTGTTGCCAAATATAGCAAAAAGTTGCCGAGTTGATAACAGTGGGGTGACTATTGTTAACTGCAAACATGCAGTCAATTGTCACTCGTCTGTCAGTCAATCGTCACTCGCAGCAGAGAAAAAGACTGTGGTTGATTTTTAAACCTTTGCTGAGGTAGAAAAGATCAGTGGATAAAATCGGCTTCACATGTAAGTATTGGCCGATCACAGATCTCCCAAAATGAAGGAAATCTGGGCCGACTTATCGGTGTACTGCCATAGCCTACTGTTATCCTAACATACTTACAAATTCAGCTGTTTGGTTGTTTTCCTGTTTTCTATCAATTACTCAAACTTTTATCCAGTATGAAGTATCAAAAAGTCCCTATTAAATTGACCAGAAAGTGGGAAATTAAATCAAACTCTAGTTTGTTTGTGTAGAAAGTCCAGTTAGTTTGGGGAGGTATGCAATCGAATTCTGATGCAGACCAAAAAGGCGACCTCTGATCCACCTGAAAACCTCAGCCTCTGTTTCGTTGAAGTACACTTTGGGGTGGTTCAAATGCTCATGTGACTGCCAAGTTGGACGGGAGACCGCTCCAAAAGGAGGAGGCGGACTTTAGTGCAGGGCATTCCGGGTAAATACAGCCAAAACAAATGCTTGAGTCTAAAGCTAGTCGGAGAAACGGCTCATGGAAATCCTAAAACTGCTCAAATCTGTCTCCACTCCATTTTCTCTTACAGTTCGTGTCGCCTTTGGAGGTTTTTGTGTTGCTTCCTAGTGGTTTTTGGTGCAACATTACTACAAGCAAGGAGGGGTGAACAGGTTCTTCAAATGGTTTGGATTGTTTGACGCAGAGCAGTGTGAAAGAGAACCGCACCAGCTGAAAATGTAGCAAATGCTGCAATCTTGATCCCGGATCAAACCGAATCTACCGGACTATCAGGTGTGAAGGCACCCTAAGAAAGCCTGGCTTCTGTGAAGCAAAACGTGAAACGAAATAAAGGGGTGATAAGACTTTCTCACAGCACTGCAGTTATTTCATAAATCTATGGTGTTTCAGTAAAACAAATCATTCCACCCGCCACACCCTACCCCAGCATGCTTGCCTTTTCCCCTCCCTCCAGCTGCACTTTCCCAGGCCGTGCAAAGGAAAGAGAGTTAAATACCTGTGCCTCCAGGTTCGTTAGAGTCGCAATTGGGTATCAGAGTGTGTGTGTTTGTGTGTGCGGGTTTGAATGTGTCCTGGTAAAGAAAAGGAAGGGTAAGAGGGCGAGTTGATGTCCTGCTGCCAGCTTTCCTCTGTGTGACGAATGGATAGCCTGGGCACTTAAAGGGTTAAAGGTGTCTGGGATGCCCTCACCCCCACAGACGGAACGACTGAGACCTCCAGCAAGGAGAACGCAGAGGGATGAGGAGGTAGTGGTGTGGTTAGGATAGACGTGACGTGTGGTTCTCGTAATGGTTCTCTGTCAGCTGGTTGCTTAGATAAATGTTCGATGGAGTTTGAAACAAGGAGGATTGTAAAAAAGAGAGAATCGGATAAGGATGAGAGATGTGGTCCAGGGGAATCATGGGACATGGGTTCTGCTCCTAACATACAGCAGAAGCGTCAACCCTGACCTAAACCTTTAATGATCACGATCTTAACTTGATTCTTCACCTTGGGGACGATTAGACATGAACTGTCTTTGACCAACGGATTTATTCACATCTATCAATCAATCACAAAAAACATAGAATTTAAAAATTCGCTAACAATTAATCTTCTACTGATGTGACCAATCTAGAGCACACCATACTTTCCGAAAATAGTTAGTTTACCAGAGTATTATGACATAGTTTTTATATAAAGAAATTTATCTGTGACTGAGGCAAATGAGAGAACAGACTTTGAATCATTGGAAACATTTGCATGTGTAAGTACACACATGGTATACTGTCAGATTTTATTTTTTTACCCTACAATTCTTTCTTCAAAATTAATAGATATTTTTTCTGTAATCAAATTAGCTTTGATTAATTAAAAAAATTTTTTAAAGAAGATAAATGTAACGCGATTCTTACAAAAGTGTGCGTAAAACCAAAAGTGGTTAGTCAAATTCTGAGCATGACTTACAAAGCTTAACTTCCACTTCACGCCAAATAAAGCATAAGTTACATAACTGAAATACTTTTACAAACAGATTGCTTTCTTGAATAAATTCGACAATGTAAACCTAACGCAACTTACTGGGATTTTTTCAAAGCCACCAAGTTTTATGCCCAAAAAACACGTTGAAGAGGACGACACTTTATTGAGGATGGAAAATTCAGCACGCAGATCAACTCGACAGTATTCTACTTGCTGTATGTTAGGAATAAGGCTGGCGAGAGGGGAGGGAGGTGTGTGATCAGTAAGGAAAAAGGCTGTGGAGGGTCTAAGAGGTGTAGAACAAGGGACTGTAGGACCAGAACTAGATATTTAGATGCAAGAAAAGAGGAAGGGAGGACTCACGGCCTGGTTGGAGGAAATATCAGGTCGGCATGATTTGAAAAATAGGGGAAAATAAGGGAACAGGAGCAAGGAATATGAGGGGAGCAATACTGTTCAAAAGGAACAATTGGTGAGTGATAGTTTATAAAACAGTGGAGGGACAGATGTAGGGTTAGGGTTTCCATGTGTTGGGAGGAAAGAGGAAGTTAGAGATGGTGCCACTACACTCCAGAAACGTATTTGCGTCTCAGCAGTGGGAATATTTGACTGATGACGTTTGTGGAAGTTAAAACTTTCTTTGAAACGTCAGGAAAGCTCCTTAGAGCCCCAAAAACAAATCTCAAGAAAAAGCAAACTTCCAAGGAGCCAATTTCCTGTTTCGGAGTGTAGAAATGAGCTGCAACACTCAGATGAGAAGTATCGTGGCCACGTTTTAGTTAAAGATGAGACGGGGTGTCATCAGATGAAACTGGGAATGATACGTAGAAAGACCGCTTGATTGAAATATGTAATGATGACCGATGAGGAAACTGAGATGGAAACTGGACATGAATTACGTTACGCAATGACGAAGAAGAAGAAGTGACCGCAGTCAAAGAAGGTGGGTTCATCGAGGACAGAGATGAATAGAGCAGACAATACCCGAAGAAGAGAACAAAGAAAGACAGAAAAAGAATTAAAATAACACAGAATCAACAGTGAGAGGAAGAAAGAAAAGGCAGATAGCAAAGAGGAAGAGGATGAAGATTTCTTAAACATATCAGGTAAAGACAATAGCAGAGAGAGAGAGGAGAGAGATCAGGATTGTCTGGGTAACTGAGCGTACAAGGCTGTGTAGCCTGGGCCTTTCTGTGGATGGTAAAATGCGCGTGTGTGTGTGTGTGGTGAAGGTGATCAAGAGGAGAGTGAAGGGGTGGTGAAGTGGGGCACTTACGTGAAGGCAAAGGCCACCAGAGCACCACTAACCACTATAAAGTCCAGTATGTTCCACAAGTCACGAAAGTAAGACCCTTGGTGGAGAAACAAGCCGAGAACGACCATCTGGAAGACACGAAGAGTGTTCAGAACAACACAAACACAGACAAGCACACGCTAGGGTTCCTACACATTCCTCGCTTTATCACGCCAGACTTCTTTCTACTCAATTTTTTGGAATATAGAAGAGATGCTGAAAAAACTCCTCTGGTGGTTGGAGAGGACTGATTTTCAGTTTGATCGGCCCTAATTAGAGATATTTTAACTACGAATGAACAATTAAAGAAATAGAAATGATGCTTAAATTTGGAAAGAAATATTCAGTTAGATTACGTCTATACTTGTTTGAGGATAAAAAAAAAGAAAAAAATCTCTAAATGTTTTAGAACAAGTATTGACAGTAAAATCTGAAAACACAAATGTTTTCTCCATGCTCATCGCAACATGGGAAAGTGTGAAAGAAAATTTCATACTTTTCCAAATTTTTAAACACAGTGTAGGAACCCTTTCATGTAGATTTCAGATACAAACTTACACACACACACACGCGCACACCCACACACTTCACTCCACATTTAAAAGTTAAAATATATATGCATGTACTTATTACAGACATAGAACACCCACAATCTCTCGGTGATACTTTGTTACCTTGATCAACATTTCAAATGTGAAGACTCCTGTGAAAACGTAGTCAAAATAACGCAGCACCTGCAGAGCAACACAAGACCACGAGACACAATTATCAAATTTGAAAAAGGGAAAAGGAAGGATTAGATCAAAAACGTTGGTGAGTCTAATCCTACTAATCCTACAGCTCATGTCAATGAAAACTCTTGATCAAGAACTTTTTGTTTCTTGTATCAGTTTTTTCTTTCTTTACAGCAGCTGCGCACCTAGCTTAAAAAATAGGTATATATATATATATATATATATATATATATATATATATATATATATATATATAAGTGTAACCTACAACACCGATTTAACTTGTCTTTTTATTATTTTAACCAAACATACGATAGAAAAACAGTCATCTATAAGCTCAACACTGGGAAGTTTCCGTACTGAGCAGTTTGAGGAGGTGCTAGTTAGCTTTAACAGATTAGTTTCTATTTTCTGCACCACAAATCTGGAACAAACGTCCAGAAAACAGCTGAAACACTGAGTTCCTTTACATCAAGGCTAAAACCACGCCTGGTTAAAGTTGCTTTTGGACCATAATAAATGGAACATTGACCAACATATTTGATGATTTTGATGATGGGACTTGACAAAATGTAATGTTTGTCACTGGTTTCTCAATTGGTGACTGACTGTGTTGTTTTTGTGATGTTTTGTTTTTGTGGTTTTATGATGTAGAGCACTTTGAACTGCCTAGTTGCTGAAATATGCTATATTAATAAACTACCAAATATTTTGACATGTTAAAAATTCAGGTTGTAACAACAAAATTAGAAAGGCTGACATCTTTTAAGTAAGCAAATAAATGTTGGACTTTGGAAGACTTTTTACTTTTGGTGTTTTATCGACAAAACGACGTGGACACGAACACATGAATGCCTCACGTTGTTTCGTGGCGAGTCGGGCTTGACGGGGTCCTCTGCTGCAAGGGCGATGCTGCTCATAGCAATGACGGACAGGATGCTGAACTCAAAATACTTCAGAGTCAGGATGTAGTGACAGCACTTTCGAAACCTGATGCAAACACATAAATGCGTGCACGTGTTGGCGCAAAATGGGTTTGCGAAACACTTTCCTTTTTTTAAAAATCTATACCAAAAGGGCATTTCAATGCCGAACGCTGCATAACACAACATTGCAATTTTGACTCAAATTTAGCAGAAAGCTACTCACGGATTGGTGGTAGACATTATGAAGCAGGAACTATAGGGAGGCATGCGCTTAGCGTTGTCTTCGTCTTCACCCTCGTCCTCCTCCTCCTTCTTCTCCTCGCTCTTCTTCTGGTCAGTGTTGGCGTTCTTGTTCACTGAGCACAGAGACAAAGGTAAGCAGAGGGGGTAAATAAGTGACAGGCTGACAGAAGGGGGTCGGACTCTCATAATGCATGCAACACCAGCATTGATTTAAGGAACAGAAGTACATGAGGGTGAATAACAGTGTTTCCAATCTGGATTGGTGAATTGTCTGAAGTTTGACTTGCCTGTATAACCACGAGTACCTGTTATCTGTAAGGTTTGTTCAGATTCTTTGATGTGATCTTCTGTGAAGTTATTAATAAGAGTAGAAAAACTTTCTATGCAGCGGGTTTGTAGAAAATTGGAAAAAACAAACTTGTAGCAATGGAAGGCCCAAGAGCTGGTCATCGATAACCAGTTATTGAAAACAAATCTGATCTAATGCTGTCTGAGTCACAACATGAAAGTCCTCAAAAGCACATTTATAAAGTAAAAGAATAAACTTACTTTTATTGACTGAAAACATGTCTTGGTTATACAGCCCTTATTTTTCAGTTACCATGTCCCCAAAATCCTCGAAATAAAACAAATGGCAACTTAAATTAGTAAATGTTATTGTTAAATTGCAACAAGCAGCACTGTAGTAATGATATTTTACTAAATGTCATAAATAGGTTTTTGCATGTTGGGGTGTGATACTAAATTTAACTCACAAGACTGAAGAATTCATAATACTGAATTTACAAATGCCTTAAATGTCATGGACCCATGACTAACATGTAAGCGATTTGAGGGTGACAGTTAAGAGGTTAAGAGGCAAAACAGGAAAGTTAGAATTTTTTGGGGGAAATCTAAGAATTTCCCTTTTTTTTGGTTGTCTTATAGGTCTCACAAATCACATAAGAATCACAGATTTTAAAGAATCTGCTATTCTTTAAAATCACAAAAATGCAAAAAAAAATTCACAGATTTAAAATCTTTTTTTTTGTGCAAAAATGCACTAAAGAATCTGTGACAAATGTAGAATATTTCACTCTTGGTTTTTATATTTCATTTTTAGTTTTTTTTATTTTATTTTATGGGGCTTGTTTTTTTTTCTTTTTAAGTCCTTTAAGTAGCTCCAATGCACATGCTAACTTTTTGGTTTCTATCGGCTTACTGCTAAGTGTCTCACAACACTTCCAAATGATTTGTACATAAGTCGTCGTTATTTTCTTCTACTGATTATGCAATAATGCAGCCAGAAAAACAAGTTTAAAGCGGTATCGGCCTCTTCAAGGATTTTGTAATAGAGTTTTGTGTGACAGTCCAACAAAAAGTCTTTTTCTAGCCAACTCTATCAATGCCATTGTGCAATTCAAGAGCTACTTCCCTCCTTACTTTACAATAAGAGTCTTAAACATAAAAACAACAGGGTTTCAAGCTTAAAATACGTTTTTATTTTCATCTCTACTGCACCTAGCTGCACGCCCATGACGATTACCTTGCAAGATTGCGTTGGTCGAGGGGTACGGGTACACAGGGGGCATGTCTATCGATGTGTAGTCGGGCTTTGCCATGCTGGTCAAGATCAGGCTGTCCATGCTGTGAAGCAGGGTGTGGGTGTCGGCATCATGGCAGTTCAGCAGGTTGTTGAGATGGTCCGGATGGTCTGGGTGATCAGGTGGGAGATCATAAGGGTGCTCTTGGGCACTGGCCAGCTTGCTGTTGTTGCGGAAGTTGTCGAGGTCCTCGTTGTACTGCTGTATGGGCCGTGTAGTTGAGAGGCTGGGGCAGGTGCTGTGATGCTCCCTGACATGGGCAAAGGAATAGGCACTGCACAGAAAGACACGCGAATAGAGCAAAAATGAGAAGAAAATAGAATCATTAAAGGTAACTTATTATTCATTGTTGAACAAGTTAAGATAGGTCAATGGGCTATACAAATACAACCATACATGTTTGAAAAGCAGAAGTGGCTCCTTCTGCAGAACCAACACGAATGCAGCAAGTGGCTTCTGGATGGTAAGTCAACAACAAAACACTTGTGTTCCATTGTACAGCTCATGCAGCAGTAAAACCAGCTGCCCAAATGTGCCGGAGCATGTTGGGTTGCTAGGTGACGGGCTAGGTTTTTGAAATGGCATTAACTTGTTATCAAAAATTGTTGTGTTTCTTTTTTCAAATCTTGGGCTGCTTTTGGAGGCATTTGAGACCCAAACGGAAGAACAAAAACATGCAAAAAGTGAATTTTGAACAATAGGTTCTCTTTGAAGAGATAAGATTAACATGTGATAAAGGTAACATTTTGTCATCATTTTTTTAAGTATCTAAAAATTACAAGGCCTAAGAGTTTTAATAAAACCATAGTGGTCCTTTACCAGTCCTTAAGGACCAGAGCCTTGAATATGTTAGATGTTTCTGGCAATGTCATGAGGTTCTGCAGAAGTAAGTAACTAATTAATAGATTCAGATGTTTTAAATCAGGACTGAATTTGACATGTCTCTCACTTTGACAAAATCAAGTTATATTGCCAATTGCGTTGTACCTCCAGACTCCTGCATGAAAAATAGATCCTTCCATTTCCTTACTTTCTGACACGATGTCCTCTGCATCGTTCCTGGTTGCAGTGCCGATGTCGTCTTGCCTTCTGTCCACCCTCTTCCTCGCTTTTCTCTCCGTCTCCCTCTGTTGCCCTGCATTGATGTCTTCTGCCCTCATCCGCCTCCCTGGCTGCCCTGCGGTGCTGCCTGCACCTCCTCGCCTCACCGTTGCCGTCTGCGCCTTTGCCGTGACGGGGAGAAACGCTACGAGCCTCCCTGCACTCTCTGTTCCTGTGCCGATGGCCCCGATGACTCTGGTGGCTGTGCTTCTCTTCATCCCCGTGGCGCTCCACGTTTCCTTCGACGTTACCCAGAGACGTGCAGCTGAAACTGTGCCCCATGTTGGTTTCCATCAGCTGGGTTGCATCCACGCCGTCTGAGTTGGTGGATTTCTGGTGGTGATGGCGGTGGTAGTGGCAGTGGTGAGCAGCGCGGCGGCGGTGGTCAACATCCTGCCGACGATACTGCTGATCTAGCGGCAGCTCGCCGGGTGGGGTCTTGTTGGTGTTGTTGTTGCAATTGTCCTGCGGGTTTACCACCAATGGTCTGTCCAGGTGCGTTTTCACATCGCCACGTGCTTTCCGTGGGAATGACACCTGAGTGGGGTTAAAGAGTAGAGAGGTTTTTGAAACATTCATAATGCTAAAAGCATATCTAGTTTTGAAAAACACATTTCAGATGTTTGAGTCAGTGGTGGAAATTAAATAAAACTGAACAAGTCATGTGACTGGATGGCAATGACAACAATATCAAATCAATGAATAACAAGCAAGTCATCTTACAAGTACTACTAGTACAACTGAGATATATTGCACGAGATATCAATTGACCTTTGAGATCTAGCGCAATAGCACTGGGTCGAAGATGATATCTGAGCTGATCCAACACATGCTGGACTGAGGAAAGATTGGGCGAATCATCTGATCATAGAAAGATTTTAACTTGTTGCAGGAGTCACAATAACACACTCTACTGTTTGTGTACCCCAACTAACCATCAGAGGAACCTTGAAGTCACACCTTGTGACGGCCAACAACCCCATGAGTACGACCAGTGTGGCTCTCTTCATCATTAGCAGCACCGGTCCTCTCCCGGCGGTGCCACCACATATGTAGAGCATACCCTCCAAATGCTCTGTCTCTGCTCTTGTGTGAATGATAGCCTTTAAATTTCCATCTATGAACCTGAAGTATGGCGGACGGCGGTCATTGAGACACGGTGAAAGATGGCAGCGGGTGTTACAAAAGACTGAGATACGTGTAGCTAGATTTGATAGGGTTTTGTAATGCAACCGTTTTCCCTTTGTGCATTCTGTCATGGGTCACCAGAATCTTCACATCATGTGGGTGACTTCTTCCCTCCTAGGTTAACTGAATGTCAAACAGCCTCATGCAAACCCAGAGCGGAACAGATTTTAAGCTACAGTAAGTGATAAAGGTGTCTAATGAGTCTGCAAGACAACCATTGGGACTGAAAACCGTAACTTGCTGTTTTTGACTGACTTGAATATTCAGCTTGTATCACTTCAGCTTGACTAATGATGCCACCATTTGTGCCATCTGGTGTCCAAGTCAAGTCCTTGGAAACTGATTGTTTTTATTGGTCTGCCACTGTGCAAAATTACATCCAGCTCAAAGCATTCGCGCAGGTACTTAACTTCTTTTGTCATTAACTGTGCATTAAGAAAAGTCTTACTCAAACAATCAGTGTGTAACCTTTTGGCTTATCTATTGATCAACTTATTGGACTAATGTGTTATTGGTATAGCCAACACAAGACAACACAGTGTGCTTTCGATAATTTGTAAGGCTTTGAAAAGTTTGTTAAAATTACCATTACATCCTTCACACTAGGCCTTTAAAGACTGCGTAACACTTCTAGAATATACAGTGGGTACGGAAAGTATTCAGACCCCTTTAAATTTTTCACTCTTTGTTTCATTGAAGCCATTTGCTAAAATAAGAAAAGTTCATATTATTGCTCATGAACGTACACGCAACTTCCCATCTTGACAGGAAAAAAAACAGAAATGTAAGAGTGAAAAATTTAAAGGGGTCTGAATATTTTCTGTACCGACTGTACAGCAGAGATGCACACTTCAGCAAACAGAGCAGCGTTTTTATATTCCACGTAAACAGTTTAAATTTAAACTGTCATGTTTTCATTCAGTTTGCTGAGCCATGTCCAGCTGATCGTCTTGCCTCGGATTCATTTCTGACCCGCTCCAATTTTGAGTAGCCTGCCACGTTTGAGTGCGGCTCTCGGGCTTCCTCGGCGTGGCCCACTTTAAAAATGCAGCTTCAGGTCGTCCCATATAGCAGCGCAATGGCAGCGATTTTTCACAAGCTTAAAGTTATATTACACCCTGGAATTAAAACATCTGTGGAGCCAGCATGACCTAGAATGAACGGTGGCTAAAAACCAGGTCAGAACCAAACATTCCAAGATAAGTTGTTAAAATAAACTCAAAATTTAACTTTAAATCAACAAAAGTTGCAACTGGTGGGAGAAAACGGGTGTGTGTGTGTGGGTGGGGGGGGGGGGGGGGGGGGGGGGTACTTGCCTCCTCTCCTTCTTCTCCCACCTTCCAGTCATCCTGTTCCAGTTCATTGTAGAGAGCCTCACGACTCGTCATCAAGTTCTGCCGCCGAATCTCGCTGGTTCTCTGTTCCCACACAGACTTATTGGGCTTGGTGTGGTTCTTCTGCTGCTCCTTCCTGTTGTCAGAGATTGGGATGAAGTAAACAAAAAAAAAATGTTCCGGGGGAATTTAGGAGGAAAACAAAAGTCACAAGAAATTTGAGACAGAAGACATCCAGGGGGATGGTAAATCTGAATTAGAAGATGAGTGTTGTAATGAATAAGGGTGTGAAGCGCGGTAAGATTGAACGTGACGTGCTCGCATGCTGCACAGAACCTGCGCAATAAATGGATGAAAATGTACTGGAAATCTCAGAGGTTTGAAGAATCACAGTAGAAATATGCCGCATGCGAAAGGTACTGTAGAAAATGTGACCTTAATTCTCAATATAAAACTAATTTCCCAAGGTAAAAATGTGTTAATCTTTCCACAGCAGCAGATTGTTAATGTTTAAGTAGCAAGCTGCTTGAAATCTTGCAGTCAAAGCCTCGGCTAACTAACTACAGGGCCTGAAGAGTCTCCAAAGTGACTTTGAAGGAGGCGGCAGGTTTGTTTGAGCTCCGTTTTGATGTCAGCGTTTCTCTTCTGCAGGGAACAGAGTTTAGACTGTCCGCCTCTCGCTTTTCTATACGCCACAAAGCCCTGAATCTGTTCTTTTCACTCCGCGAACAATTGCCTCATCATATTTTATAGGACGGCGTGTCACTTTGCGCGTGAGGGAGTGTGCTGTGTGTTTGTGAATGCCTGCTGCCAATCACTAATGATGAGAGGCAGCTGCAAAGGACAAGCGGTTCACGTGGTTTATGTCTTTCCTGTGCATGTGCATCCTATTTTAGCAAAAGAGTAACAAAAGGGACCTTAGCTTTGCGAATGTGAAGGAATTTATTCATATAAAAATCTTAGGATTTTATAAGGCCATGCTTGTAAAAATGTGGACTCGGTGATAAAAGCCCTAAATTCAGTTTCTTGCAAAATATGAATAATAACCAAGATCAATTAAAAAATATTTTTATTTAAAAAGAAAATGCCATCATGCCCAAACTACACAGTACATGCACTCAGTACTTGTGTTGTTTACATGTAAAGGGATCAACCTGGATTGTTGGAGCTGGTGTTTCAAATTTTCTTGAAAATATCTCCTACATTCTCTATTTGGATCAGTTCTGCAATCAATCACAGGTCAATAAACCTGCTACTGGTATTTCTTTGGTAAAGTGTGCAGGTGGAAACTTCTGCTGAAGAAATGAAAAAAAAAAAAAAACAGCTTCTCAGCAAGTGGAAGCAGGAATTTCTGTTTTTAAAGAGTGTTTTTTTTTTTGGTCTGATGTAATTTTCATTATGATTAACAGAAATAAAGGCTTTCAAACATCCATGTGTGTATAATTAATTTAAATAATGTGTTTCATTTAGCGATAAAGCTCCTGAAATAAATGAGCTTCTCAATAATATTCTACCTTATCAAATGGGTCTGTAAATGAACAGAAGTAAATGCTGAAGAGCAGGGATGGACCGATATGGAAGTTTGGGCCAATACCGATATCCAATATTGACATTGCTGTTGTGGCCGATAACCGATGTTGACTGGTATTATATTTATTTCCTTATCTTAGCAGCATCGTCATGCAATGAATAGTTATCGCAGACCAAACAAACACCACATGGCCAGCCCTCTGCCCCTCCAGAAACAAAAACGACAAAAAGATGAAAGTCAATAAGATGAAAGTCAAACTGATACTGATATGTTAAAAATAAACAAAAAACCCCACTAATATCAGCTGATACTCATATGAATGCTGATTGTGTGTCATTAATAGCTTCAGTTTTTTCAATTGAATTACTGAAATAAATTAAATGTCAATATTATTCTAAATTACTTGGATGCACCTGCCTAGCCACTGCATTTTACAAAAACCTTTACACATACTGTATCTGTGTGATTAATTGTACTCACGCAGCAATCGACAGGTTGGCAGCAGACAGCGGGCTGACCTCTGCCACCTCCTTAGCCTTCTGCAGTGCCGTCTTTTGATTGGCTGCCTCCTCCTGCTCTTCTTCGTCCTATCAGAGAAATATTGGTTCAAATTTCAAAACTTTGTTCCAATGAGCAAGACACAAATATACATGACACAACAGAACACATGAACTTGAAGAAATACATTTGAAATTATTAAATGTGATCACACACTGAGAAAGATTGTTCAAAAATTAACAAATGAAACCAAAACGAGTCAGAAGATAATATGTTTTGGTAATTCTGAGTAGGTTTGTCACATTGGCATAAATATGTGATCTACGATGTGAAGAAATTATTTGCAAAGCTGGAAAAAATTAACTCAATAAATCCAAAATAACAGTTTATATGAGGGATTCTGTACCTTAGTCAGTTCCTGGGCATTGGCCAGATTGTCAACAGCGATAGCCAAGAACACGTTCAGCAGCGTGTCTGTGGTGGGAGTTAGGGAAATATTGATGCTGCTTTTCAAAAAGCTAGGGATTAAACTAATTTATATATATATATAAATAAAATTAGGTTCCACCAAAGGAGTCCTGTGGTTGCTAAACCAAACCAAAATCAAAATGAAGTTTAAAAGCAGAACACACTATATGTACATATGAGTAAAATTCTCAAAATATTAAATTGATTTATTTTTAGACTGTATAAATGACAAGTTGACTGACACATTTTTAATTAAATAAACATAGCTAGCATATGAGGGCAGGATACAGTTGCCAAAGAGTGTGAGGACGATGAAGAAGATGGAGAAGACCATTCCTTTGTCCTTTACTCCTCCCTGCGACTCAATGCCGTCGTACATCACCATGTTCCAGTCCTCTCCTGTCAGGATCTAAAGAGAAAGGAGGAGAGGAAACTTCATTTCATCAATAACATAAAAATAAAATTAAAAAAAAAAACAAAGAAAACTAATCTGCACATAGGCTGACCGAGACAGAGTTTTGTTTGTGTGATTTTGAGTTGAGCCATTCCATTGTAGCTCCAGCTGTACGTTTTAAAGTCGTCATGCTGCTGGAAAGTAAATAGTTTACTATTTTTATGTAAAATCTTAACAAAATGCATTAAACTGTGTGGCTGTTGCATAACAAAATGTTAATTTTAGGGGTTATGGGTACCTTTGGAAGACTTTGTTAATGTTACAGAGACGCTCTAGACAAAAATAACTCTACGTAGGCATGCGTTGTATTTTCTTTACTTTGAAATCTTTTAAGTTGATCTCCGACTGATTCATACACGTTTCTTACTATATGTAATAAAAGGACGTCATAACTTGCTTTTTCTTACCTGAAACACCGTCATGATTGCTGCTGCAAATGTATCAAAATTGGTAGGCGGAGTTCCTTCTTCAAAGTTGAATCTGAGAGGAAAGTAAGAAGTAATTCCGAATCCAGCAGTAATAACAACTCCCAAAACAGAAGAAGATGTAAAGTTTGCACCGATACTGACAGTCCTCCGAAGAGCTGCATCCCCAACAAAGCAAAGACCACGATGAAGAGGAAGAGGAGGAAGAGCAAGCTGACAATGGACTTCATGGAGTTTAACAGCGAAACCACCAGGTTCCTCAGTGGCGCCCAGTACCTGAGGAAGAGGAAGAGGAAGGTCAGAGCGGTGCAGGTAATTTAGTGTTGAGGAAGTAGAGATGCTAAGGAGTTGTAGAGAGAAAATAAAAAATTTGTCAATAAAAATAGAAGAAGAAATCGAAACGCATGAAGATAACAGTCTAAACAGGATGTTTTTTTCTGTGGTTAAACAAATTGTGCAATTTATGCACAATTTTTGCAAGAAAGAAAGAAGCTCCGTTAAAGGAACACTCTGGCTTATAAACATATTCCCATTATATTTTGGGCTTAATCGCATTACCTCTCCAGAAGTTTCTGTGACCTACCTTTTCAACCTGCGTTCTCTTTTTTTCTTTGCCCTCTCTGTTTTTTAGCTTTACCATGTCCTAAGTCAAACGTGTTTTATTTCTGATACTTAGAATATATTTAGTCTTCCTTTGTCCTCTGTTCTTACTGTCCCTGTGAGACCCTGATATGGCATCATTTGGATTTCAGGACTTCAATCTTCCCGTGACCTTTACCTTAGGGCGATAACAGTTAAAGTTCCAGAGAGAGTAAATTCAAGGTCTGTCCACCTTCATAAAACCGGAACAGCATCTGCTCACGTCCGTTCGAGATTTACTGCCTTTGGATTAGGAGATTTTGGATCTCTAATTTCAAAACGCTACTAACGTTACGGCAACAATCTACGAAGAGAAGAACAGATCAGATCTATTAAGCTTCCTGATACCGCCGTTAAGATTTCAGGCGTCTGTCTCAGGTTGCTTGTATATGAGAAGAATTTGACAAGTGTTGAACTGACAAAAGAATTAAAGTGAAATCTAAATAACTAAGGATTTTTACTTTACTTACTTGGTTACTTTGAAGATACGCAACAGCCTGAGAGCTCGCAACACGCTGATTCCAAATGATGTGCCTGGTTTTATGGTGGCCCACACAACCTCAAAGATGCTACCAACAATGACCTGGAAACACGCACACCCACACACACAGAAAAACACAAACAATACATCTCCACTTTGGTTATTTTGGGAATGTAATTGAGCTGAAGTGCAAATCGTCTCTACTCGTCTAAAGCGCAAATAAATCCGGAGCGTTTCAGATGTGCAGACTCAAACGTCTCTGTTTGCTGCACTTTTCCAAGTGGCCATGGGTGTTTTAAATGCACTAGAAATACAACTTCAGGAAAACAACTAGAGAACAACAGTGTACACACTTAATAAATACTTTATAATCTCAAAGCAAACCCACCAACCAGGTAACTGAAAAAAATGTGCTTTAGTTGAATTCGATCAAAATCTACCAACTTAATTTCTTAGTTTTAGATGTGCTTAAAAATAGCTGCTTAGAAACAATCAAATATTAATTTATTGTTATTTTCTTGCATAGTTTCTAACTGCAATAAATGAGGAGTATTTAGTAAATTACTAGTTGGCAATCCTCCGTGTCTTCTTTGCTGCAATATTTGTTCCCGTATCATTTAGAGGAAGAGAACGAAGGACGCCGAAACGTTTAACCAGCTAGAACACTACTTCCTGTCTTGCCATGCATGTTGATGTATCAAGTTACTAAGTGTGAGAAAATGTGGCCGATCTCGTAAAGTCTTTGAAGTTTCTGAGTTGTCGGGATAAGTGGAATATACAGTAAATGGTAAAATATTTCTTAGGCAATTTAATTGAAAAGTACAGCAACTTGATCCTTAAGCATGGAAAAAAAGTAAGTAAAACAATTTATGTTACTTTCACAGCGACATTTATGTACTGTTTTATTTATTTGTATAGTAAAGATTAACTGATAAAAATTCACCGCTCTAAGTGGCAACATATTAGTTAAAAAACTCAGAAAGTAGGGTCAGTTCATGTATAAATACAAAATTAAATTAAATTAAACGCAATGTATTACTTTGTTAAGTTAATAAATGTTCAAGTGACAAAACATTCATTACCTGAATTAACTAGAAGTAGGGTGAATTGATCCTTAAGTGTATAAGTGACAAATAAAACCAGACAGGACACATTACTGTTGCTTTGAGGTTTGATTTTTATCCCACATTTAAGGATCAACTCACCATCTAGCAATAAACCTTCAATGCCCTACAAGCGGTCAAACATTTGTGAGCTGAAATGATCTGAAAGTCGGGTCTCGCTTTTTCAGTTCAAGCATCTCTCATTCGGTGGTGAGTGAATCTTAAACGGCGCAGACAGAGCATCTGCACAGAATAGAATGAGATAAAGAAATCTCATTCTTGATTCGTTG
The DNA here is from genome assembly GCF_002775205.1 of Xiphophorus maculatus. Lineage (NCBI taxonomy): Eukaryota > Metazoa > Chordata > Actinopteri > Cyprinodontiformes > Poeciliidae > Xiphophorus > Xiphophorus maculatus. Next base: position 25,883,889 of record NC_036447.1, on the reverse strand, counting down.
CTGTGAGATTTAAGTCGCTGTTGTGTCGAATGTATGCCACCTTAGAGTGGATGTGTTCATTTTCCTTGAAAGAGCCTGGAATTTTAAAAACAAAACTCACAAGCAAGACGGGTAAAATAGGCTACACTGGTGACATGTTTTGAAGCACCGTTTGGAGCTAAATATGAACAAACTTAAACCTGATCCATTCAAAAAAATATGAGCCGTTACATGAAGCGAATGTGTGTGTGCAGGTTTGTGTGCACGTCGGGGCACTCACCACACAGTCGAAGCAGTTAAATGAGGAGTGGAAGTAGGGCTGGATGCCCAGACCGTACATTTTGATCAGCATTTCAGACATGAACAAACCGAGGAAGATGAACTCTGCATAGACTGGAGGAGGGGAGAAGAACAGGAAAAGTGAGGAAGGTGCGATGTTTGTAGAGGAAAGGGAAACAAATGTAGAAAAAGGAGGGAATAAAAGTTGAACAGGGAGTGGAAGTAGCAGCAGACAGAGACAAATGTAAGAAAAACGGAGAGAAAGTGCAAATAAAAGCAGAGGTGAGGCCGAATACAGTCAGAAAGGAGCGTGCATGAGTATTTGACAAAGACTAATAGGAGTAGAAGTCAATAGTGGCGTGAGTGGAAGAGTATATGACAGCGTAGTGATAAATGGACTCCACGAGGAACTCCAGCTTCATATGCTAATGGTGTTGGATAGCAGCCAGAGACAACAAGGGGATTCTGCTGAATGCGTCTCGCATGTCAGTACCAACAAAACCGTAGCGCAACTACACAGTAAATAATCTGGATTATTTAACCAGATCAGGCAAACGATGTAAGCAAAAAGTAAGAAAAATCTACAAAAGCACAATGAAAGTGAAAAGTATCTCAAACCACACGTTAAAAACTGAATCACCGCTGAATGTTGCACTGATTAGAAAAGCAGTTGTGTGCTTTGTGACCAAAGTGTGACAGCTGACGAAAAGTTAGCCAGAGCCGAGTGTGCGTGTACCCACAGAGAAAGTCGGAAAGAAGCTCTGGCTGGTTGTAATGCACCACGGCCACACAGATGGTGTTGAGGCCCACCAGGCAGAGCACTGTCCAGTAGAAGGCCTGCGTCTTCACCATCTTCCGGATGAAGAATCGCATCCGTCGCTCTTTTTTACTGTAATTCGTCCCGTCCTTACCGCTCTTTATGCTGGAGCGAGCAAATCCTACGGGCAAGAAGGGCAACTCAGAGGGGCCGGCGTTTGGAAAGTCACACAGTCAACAAACTGACAGCAATAACTTGGGTCGTGGAGCGTGTCATCAAGCTTCGGTCATGGTGTTATTTAGTCATGGTGACATTAATAACATTTCACCATGAATGAATGTGAATGAATACTATTCATTCACATTAAAGAAGTTTAAAGTTAAACATTTATATATTAGCTTTAAACTATAAATGTCACAGTTTAAAGCTAAATATTTAACTATGCTGTTCTATATATAGCTTACAAACTATATATTAAGTTTCAAACTAAATATTTAGCTATAAATAAAGTAAAACAGACTAAATATTTAGCTAGCAAGTTAAATATTTTGGCCTCAAGCTAAGTATTTAGCTTGTTAATTAACTAAAGATTGAGCTCCATACTAAGCTAGCTAACCTAGCTAAACTAAGCTAGCTCATGCTAAATATAAAGAGAAGCACTGAACTAAATATTTAGATTAGAGGTAAATATATTTAGTCACACACTAAATATTTATGTTGAGGATAAATATTTACCTTGCTAGCAAACCAAATGTTTAGTTTTCAACTACATATTTAGTTTGAGGTCAAATATTTAGCTCGAAGCTCTTTATTTAGCTTGATAGCTAAATATTTACTCTGGAGTTAAATATTTACTTTAGCTTGAAGCAAAATACGTAGCTTCTTAATTGTGTTTTTACTTTGAAACTGTGGCATTTATAAATAGGGCAACCCACAAACTTCATCATCCACAGTTGATGAAATATCAAGTGCACCATTCACAAAAGATAACCAAAAAAAAAAAAACAACTTTAAACTTTTACAAACGCTTCTTTCCCCCGTCTTTTTAAATTCTGTTAAAACATCGCTACTAAAATGATTAATAACCAAGTTATGAAATGTGTATTACCATTTTTTCATTTTCCTTACCTACTGCATCTCCTATGTTGTCCTCTCCTTCCTCCTGATTCAACAGCTCTGTTTTGTTATTTCTGGTTTTGATGGTTGGCCTTCGTCTCGAACCTAGGGAGACACAGGAAATGAAGATTGGTTATTCATCCCACTATTTTCTGAAATGTCAGTCTCTCGCGTCTTCTCGCTTGTTGACGTACACACGCTACATTTATTCACTTGTTTCCACATTTAAAATACTAGTCAGAAATCCAATAGCACAGTACATTTATTCAGATGCCATCTCTTGGAGACTTTAAATGAAAAGTTACACATCAGAAGTAGTACAAAGAAATCTGTTGTGTTTCTGGGACACATTTTGATGCCGTGGTCACCAAGTTCTCTTATTCTAAATTGCTATAATCTCACAAAACTCTGGAGGTGGAACTCGCAAAAAGACGCAAAGAAAAAAAAAAAAAGACAATCAGTTACCATCAAAGTTCCCCGTGCCGTCTTCCTCAGCCAGAATCACCTCCTCTGTAAAAATGAACGAGTAGTAGATGTAAATGCAGCAGCCGGAGCCGTGCGTATCGGAATGAAATGTGTCCATCAGCATGAACTGACCCGCTTTGCAGATCCACTCCAGGTATCCGTTGAGCTCTCGCTCGATCTGCTGCTGCCGCCTCAGCTTGAGGAACTCGCTCCTGTTCTCCACCCGTTCCCTCTCTTTGGCAAATTCGCTGTGGAAACATTTTACGTCACGTTCTTTCTTGCTCCACTCGTTGTGACATCACAAAGTGCACAGGAGCAACGCGGAAGGGAAACGTGGAAGCTGTTTGCGGAGCTACAGGCGGAAAGAGTTCAGGCCATACCCTGAAAGCACGCCCAGCACCAGGTTGAGCATGAAGAAGGAGCCGATGATGATGAGGGGGATGTAGTACATCCAGTTCCACATGCTGCCCTCCACGTCGTTGCTCTGCAAGAGAAAAGTCACACGAAGGATTCAGCAACGTGTGATTTCAGGTTCCACATGGGGCATGAAACTTGATGTGTAATCTCAAAGCTTTCTTCTGGAACAAAAATTCCAGTGGCTTTCTTTGGTTTGACATGAGAAGTATGAGGTTTAAATGCATGTGGCCCCGCTCTGCTCCGCTCCTATCAACCACACATTCTCCCTTTACTCATCCTGCGGTTACAACAAGGAACAAATTGGAGCTGGAAGACGTTAAAAGCTAAATACAGGAGAAAGACACTATTAAGCATATTAAACTGGGAGCTTATTAACAATCATATGTTGCGTTTACTTGGGAAGTTGAGTTGGGTCCGGCAAAACGTCTCTGCTTTGGGTTGGATTTTTTTTTAGGTCTGATCTAAAGTGGAGATGGAAAATTTCATGGGATTCTTATAAATCATCAAATATTTTCAATATTTTCCGTTTTGGGCATTTTGTTCTCAACTTTTCTTAGGTGCCGTTTGCCAACAAACGTTTTGAGCCAACCATGCATCATTTTCTACCCACCAGGGGGCGTTTCAATCCAGCTTTTGAAGCCGTTTTCTATTTCACAAAGTTTACCAACAGAAGGTTTCCCTTAACTTCTTCTTTTACTTTTTGAGTGGGGTCTTAGTCTGTCTTATTTTAAAAGAATCGACTCCCTCCGAACTGTAATCAAAACCCTTCGACAAACCGAAATGTAACAAAGTTTGCAGAGCGTAAAAAGCAATAAATTACATTTTACAATAGATGTCAGGTGTGTTGATTTTGCGTATATGTAGCTTTTTTTAAAGGTACAAGCAAACCAGAAAGCAGGTGCTTTCTTTTTAGTTAGGGAAAAAAAAAAAAATCAGTCTTGGTCCAGTGTTGAGTTGCAGCTCATTTTTCACTCTCATTCATTTGTTGTACCGAGTTGCTCATTGTGGACGCAAACACAACGACTTTCGTTTGCCTCCACCACTAAACAAACTCAACTGACAATCCGAAAAATGACCTTAATGGCAATATCATCTTTCCATTTTTTGATTTAAATGAAACTCCCAACATGGATCTGTCACCTGGCCACCGACTGGCTGGTGTGTTTGTGTGCATGTGTCAGGTTTATCTTTATCCAGACGGCACAATGCGGCCTGCCACATGGCTATTAAACTTTCATCGGTTTCCTCCTGACTGCATGTGTGAGTGTGGAAGTCAGGCTTCATCCATCAGAAAAGATGTTAAATATAGACGGACCAGAATAGGGACCTGAAGAGAGGGAGGTGAGGCAGGGGGAGAGGGATGGTGTCTAAAAGCAAGAAAAGGGCAGATGAGAAGAGGTCAAGCTGACGAAAACGAGGAAAGATGGGGAAATACATTTTGGATAAAGTCTTTAAGCACGATTTTAATTTACATTTTTGTTTTTCATTTAGACATAAGAAATTTAAACCAAACTCCTATTTTCCCACATCTTTGAGAGTCCATAAGTGTGCGCCAAATATCTCCAGATTCTATTTTAATAATGCGCATTGCTGTGATGCCACTGCAAATACTGATGAGATCATTTAAGATCTTTTTCAGGAAAAATGTGAAACTCCAACTCACTCTAGGAGTCAAAATTGTTGTTGTTTTTCCAATTTTCTTTGATTCGTTTTTTTTTCAGGATTCTGCACATATGACATGTCTACATTGTCTAAAACAAGTAAATAGTTTGTTTTGAGTGTTTAGGCTTTGATGTTGTTAATTTCCCAAAGTACGTTTTTTATTTTTTTTTAAATCAAACCACAGGAGATGTAGTGGTCAAATTTTTTTTAAATACTTTGGCATTTGGGTCAAAGCTAAAAGATTTGAGAAAAAAAAATATCAGATCACATTTGTTAAGTTTTAGAAAGACATAATAAATTGCTGGTCTATTTTTTTTTCCCAGAACAGTAACAAGAAGGTGATTGCAGAATCTTGGAAGTAGTTCAAATAGTAGCGGAGCGGCTGTTTAGAAATGAAATCTTCAGGGCTTGTTTAGAATTTAAGTGCATTTCTTTGTTTAAAGAAAAGCTGAGCTCAAGTGTTTATTTTATTTTTTCTTAGACATACATAGTAGAGCATGTCTGTCCATCCTTCCATAGTGATGCACTGGAAGACTGTCAGAATAGCGAACAGGATGTTGTCAAACTGAGTGATGCCGTAGTTTGGTCCAATCCAGCCACTTTCACACGATGAGTCGTTGGGGCACAATCTGGAGGGTAGTTTGGGACCACATGGGCGATCTTCCACTTTCTCCTCTGGGTAGAGAGGGACAAAAGACCAATATTACCATCAGTTGTTATGAAAATGACATACATATCAAATGCGACTAAAAAGAAATGTAACTTTGTATCTCCACGCCTTGAAATTGGGCCTTTGTCTCTTTAAGAAGCTCCTGCTCTTTCTGAAACTCCGCCTTCAGGAAGTTATTACAACACGGCTCCTCTATGAACCCTTTAACAATGTCTTTACCAGCGTTGCACTGAGAAGTAGCTCCTATATTGAGCTCAGATAACAGTTCCACCAAGTGTTTGCTAATTGCTGCTGGCTAGTCTGAAAGAGCTGATATTACCATTTATTTGGCAACATGGATTATTTAAGTCTCACAAAAATGCTTTTCACAGCACTATATGCACTGTGAAAATGTACTATGTTGTATATTGCCTACAAAAAAGACATTCCTACCACTAACTTTTTCACATTTTCTCATGATGCAAACTGGAGCGTCAACGTATTTCATTGGAATTTTATGTGTCAGACCGACACAACGTAACACGACTGAGGAGTGCAAACAAAAGCACTTGTCAAAAACTGACTCAATCATTTGTTGAAGACTCTTGTGCTGCATCATTTTTAGATCTCATTTCACACAACAATTCCACTGAAACAGAAGTTTGTAGTTGTAAAAAAAAAAGAAATTGGGGGGGGGGAAGAGCTTAAGATGTATGAATCAGTTTTGCAAAGAACTAGCAAATCAGGTTCAGAGGAAATCAACCAACTGGTCTATAGGTGTCTTCACATTGGACCAAATATACAGCATTTATATGCTTTTTTGATGATTGTATTGTAATACTCAGAGATGCATAGAAAAGTTCGTATTTATCTTCTGTTGATTTACTGTCCCCTGGTGGCAGGGTTGAAGTTAGGTTTTGTTTGCGTTTTGCCTACAACGTGGCAGAGGGACAGAGTTCCCACTTTTGTTCGAGCCTTGACGTATCTCTGTCCGTAAGTAGCTGCATGCTGTTGTACTAGAATGTTTGGCAGAAAATAATTAAGTTTGTCAGATGTTTATAACGTTTTTGTGTTAGCGTAGCCGCGGTAATGTGTCCCAACCGCCTTCGCAGCGACACGTCGCGAATTTCTAACAGTCTTCCGTAAGTTCATGTGTTTCTACGGAAACGGCTTAAATCCGCAACACGTTCATTTGACGAGCTCCGCACCATTTTATTTTATTTGTATGTTTATTTTAGGACCAAATATGTATTTGCGATGTTCAAAATGTTCACGAATATATTTTTTTTACTGCTAATTTTTCGGTTTTACATAAAAAGCTCAGAACACAATCAACGCCTTTAGTTTAGTTTTTGTTAGCTATATCCGTCCAGCGCGAGGACAGAACAATGGCGGATACAATGGCGGACACGGTCACTTCTCATTTCCACTTCATGCTTACTTGTAACGGGGTCAGCGCAGGTTGTATGGAACTTTCCCATGTAGAACTCCAAGCCGATGATGGCGAACATAAGGATAGCCACGAACAGCAGCAGGCCGATCTGAAGCAGGGGGATCATGGCCTTCATTATGGACTTGAGCACCACCTGCAGGCCTGGATGACAGTGGGAAATACTCAGAAGTTTGGAACAAAAACACCAAGAGGAAGTTCAAATAGGTGAAAATCTTTCCAGTGAGGTAAGGCGTATTACTCTATTTTATCAATACTCCAGCGTATCTAGTGCTAAAATCTCTACGTATTGACTGTTGACTAAAGATGGGGAGAAAGCTAAGCCAAGAAAACGTCATAAAAGTGCTTACATCCATTTATCCTGACCTATGAAGGTAATAGTTAAGCTAAATGTTGGCAGCTTATGCATAATCAGGTGAACGGAAATGGAAATTTCCTTTTTTGGAGGTCCGTTAAATTTTTTTTTTTTCTATTAGAAATAAAAATAAATCAGTCACAACTTACTGGGAATTCCAGACACCAGTTTTAGGGGCCGCAGCACTCTGACAGCTCGGAGCGTCCTCAGGTCAAGCTGAGACCCCACAGACGACAGAATTCTGCACAAACACAAGAAGAAAACGAGGGCGGTACTTTGTCAGTGGTTCTGTTGGTTCACTGGGTACGGCCGAGCAAAATTAAAGTCTTTAATTTCATTTCCGTCATCATGAAGACAACATTTCTCGTCTTCATGACGACTGGTATTAATCTTTACAATTCAATTACTTGAACGTTCCAATTCGCTCCTGTTTCAACCCTTTAGGAAAACTCAGGTTCTTGGAAACGGGGAAAACGTGATCTTTAAATAGCACTTCTGTAAAGAGATCTCTTGTGGATTTTTGGCATTAAGTGGAGCAATTTTTTGTTTTTCCCAGTTTGCAGGTCACACGTAAAGTTTGAAGATGACAAAACGCCACGTTAGTTTTTCAAAATGTTTGCTTTTTACCATTTCTGATCCGTCTTGTTTTTGATGGTCATACTCATTTAAAATCTATTTTGTTCCATTTTTGCCTTTTTTCCCTCCAGATATGATTTATTTAATTTTACTTTACTAGTGAACACAGGTTTATTTGTGTGGCACATTTCAGCAACAAAGCTCTGAAACGTGCAACATTTCCCATTTCAGCACTTTAAAACAGAAGAAACAACCAATCAGAGCCAAGAGGCGGTTTCTTAGTGCCGTCAATCAAGCTTGTACATGTGCCGCTCACACCTTCTCCCACTTGCTCTCTGCTTCACTACAGTTTATTCCCGATAGAGCCTGAATTGAATGCTAAAGCTAGTTAGCATAGCCACTGATGGTGGCACATAAACGGTTTTCTTGGAACGGTAAGTTGTTTCTTCACCATTAGCAGATTTAGCAGCACGTACATGTGAATGTGAGTGATTGACAGCGCCATGCCTCTCCGCCTGGCTCTGACTGGTTGTTTCTGACTGGAAGTGGTGCGTTTCTAGGAGGAGGTGGAAGAGCTTCATTTTTTTCCACTTATTTTCTGTATCATACTAAACTGTCACAACATAGTAGCGGTTTTAACAAATATGTAAAAATCTTTTTTTTAAATAAAGGTTACATAAATGCAACTTTAATGTGACACATACAGTGTATGTCTGTGGATTGCCTGAAGAATCTAGGTACATTTGTGTAGACTTTACACAAATGTAGCTTTAAAAATAAAAGTCTACTGAAGTATTGACTTATGGAGAAGTGCTTATAAACCTATGAAGAACTTTCTACATTTCTATTTCAATGACATTTTGAAAGACATGTACAATTTTCTTTTCACTTTACAACTATGCACATTAAATCTTTATAAAATGAATGAAGGTACACGAACACCGTCGCGGTTTATGTGAATTTCATAAAGAAAGGTTCAAGTGAGTGAAAAGCTTCCTGTTACAGGAGAAGACAAATGACTCCTTCCGTGCATTATTAAACACAGTTTCAAAGTAAATATTTTCTATAATTTAATACGAGACCATTTAACTGTATTTTGTAGTGCAGACTGTTTAAAATGTTGCAATTTTAAACATTAAGACTACAAATGAAATAAAATAAAACACAAGTTTGAACTCAAGAATAAAATAATTTAAGAGCCACATTTTCAAGATGAAGGCATCTTCATACAAAATAATCAATATTTGGGGGTTTTAAAGAAACCTGGCTTAACTGCATATTCTCCTGTCTTTTAATTTTTTTATTTTTTTTTTACATTTCCCTGTGATTTCCACCCTGACTCTTTCTCCAGCTCTTTTCAGGTTTGTTGCTAATTCCAGTAAGAGGTCATTTATTTGGAGACACAGCATGGCAGCCGAGCCACTCGTTTCCTCAATGGATTTTTAACAGCCACAGTTAAAGGCCATGCTGCGAGCCTCAACAGACCAGACCTCAGCAAAATGACCAGACTGCATCGCTCTGACACGACACCACGGTGATTCATGTTTTCTGAAGCCGCTACTGTGTTTCTGTGCACTTGAGGGGGAAATTCAAAGACAACTTGGATCAAGCGACATCACTTTTGTTGGATTATTAGTTTTTAAATACTTTCTCTTCCTTTTTACTCGCATTTCAGTGCTTTTTTTAAAATGCCGTATCTCTCAAATTAGGGTCCATGCGAAGCCTACATGTGCAGCAACCGTTCCCTGCTGCCAGACAACTCAATTCTTCAAGAAGCAGTTGTCCCTAGCAACAGCCCGCAGTACACGCCCGTGGCCAGTAGATGGAGCAGAGCGTGTGCCAGGGAAAAAAATAGGAAGAGAAATGTGGACAAAGAACTTCCACAAATAATAATGGAAAATACATACATAAGGAGGAAGTGTGAGAAAAATGTAATGAATGGAAGACTAACACAATGTCTTAGGTATAGTTGAAAGAACACAAAGCAGAGATAACAACGTGTGATGACTTGTGATTGTAAGGATCACCATAGTGATTTCTTTGATTTATTGCGCTCTTTTCTGATTGAAGCTGTCAGGAGTTTGAAGGAGAAATGATTGAACAGGCAGAGAAACATCATTAATCCAAACTACTCCGCTCACAAACAAATGTATTATGTCGACTACTGAATTTCTACATCGGTGACAATGTAATGAATGAACCGGTTGTGCTGCGAGATAAGAAAGAGATTTGGTGATTTTGAGAGGCGCAACAGTAACAGCTTGTAAATCTTCGATACGAGACATAATCAGCAGAAAACCAAACCGCAACCTGACTGCTATTGGTTTGGCAACAACACAAATGCTGGGCAAGAAAACCTACAGAAAATAAAGATACATGTCGCAGTACTCCTTAGTCCTACTTCTGCGTAATAAACTTCATGAAAATGGTAATGGATGGACAGCAATAAGAGGAATAGAACAAATATTTACTGACTAATGAATAGTCTCTGAACACTTGAGTAATCCACTGGAAATCATTTGATCGGCAATTTGATAAAACCTTGTTCGACAGCGGCTACTCCCTTACACATGCAAAGTGATGTCTTCTAATTTATCTGTTTTGTTTTTTTTTCCAGTTTCATCGGCTGATATAGCCTGTGGTTTCACTTTTAATTTAATATTTCTATTATGATTATTTCTATCATTATGTCTCATCTTTTGAAGGACTTTGAGTTACATTCATGTTTTAAACTTGATTTAAAACAAAAATTCACTGAATTAAATGCGTACAATCAATGGCTGATCACAGCGGCGAGATGAGAATAAATATTTCGGATGCCATTATATATCTTCTTTGTGTGTTGCTGTTAGAAGACAAAATCGGAATAAGACAAAAATCAGCAGTCTTAAAAAAGTCATGTTTTAGAATATATTTATCTGTATAGGTAAGGTTTCTGTAGTTTTTAGTGTCCCTGTGTATTACTGCCATATTAAATAAAAACAATCGGCTCTTGCTTAAAAGCACAACATAAAATTGTAAATCAAATGTAAAAAAAACCAGTGGGTATGTTGTCATGACGGTTTGGTAACACTGTCCATCAATTACACTGTTTTTACACATCTTCAACAGCTAACAAAAACAAAACAGTATCTTAAACTCTTATTTTGAAAGGCCTCACTTTGTCCATTTTATTAAAATCTAAGGCTTTTTCCTCACTGACCTATGCTACATTAAGCATGCTGTGGAGACAGATGGCTGAATGTTTCCTCCTGTCAGTAGCTGGCATGTATCTCTCTCTCTCTTTTGAAGGCGCGCTTCAAAATGGGCTTAAATATAATCATTCGAATGCTTTTGTTTATTTTTGAATATAACAGAGAATATATAAACACAAAATATCACAGAGGAGCTCCGTCCCTTTGAGACTGCGCCGGAGAGTCCTTAATGAAATACCAATTGTGAAGAAAGAAAGGCGGCGTCCCCTTAAGAGACGGAGAGCGTGAAAAAGAGTGAGCAGACTGAAAGGGAGTGATAGTCCTGTGTGTCAAAAGTGTTAGATCCGACTGCTGAGAAGGAGAGACGGCGCGGCTCGTAAGAGAAGCCAAAGCAGACAAACAGAGACTCCAGAGATGAAATAAGGCCGGGTTTTCTCTGCAGTGGGGACAGGTGTTTGGATGGTGATGACAGAGGCTCACGCTGCAGGGAAACACCAAACTGTTAACCCTGTAAAGCAGCACAAGCCCTGCAGAAACCGCGCTGCAGCGTGCTAACAGTGTGCTGACCATCCAGGAGTTTTCCGCATGTGTAAAACGTGCGTTTAAGAGGGGCCACTGTTCAGCAGCGACACCTTTTGACGGTAAGAAATTCAGGTTAGCACCGAGCTAAGGCTGCCCTCGTGAACTATCACATTCAAACTGATTAAATGTTTTGACTAAGTCAGTATTTTTTTTCACATAAGGTTGTAAAAATATTTTTTCCAGGTGTTCCACACTGAGGAAATAAAAAATCTGATCATTTTTAAGACATGGTTACTGTAATAACCATAAAATAGGCCTTGGATATGAATGGGCTCACCACGGCAACCCTTTAAAGATTAAGCAGGTATAAAAAAAAAAATAGACGGATGGATAAACTCCAACAAAATAAGACGTTAGTCAATGCTACTGTAAAATACAAAACAGATGTCATGACAGTTAACCATCTCTAATTTGCTTTTCTTAAAATTAAATGTTTCTGCTAAAAATCTCACAACTGTGAAGCTCTCAAATGTCAGAAAGAAAACTGAACAAACATTTCATCCCAGAAACTAAAGGTACCCAACTTAGTCACTTCGACATGGCCAGGCTTTGTTTCCATTATACACTATGCTAATTTGTACGTTTTGTGTTGTGTGTGAGTTTAAGCCTTCTGTGACTTTTTTTGCCTACAACATGCCATCGTTGAATTTACAACTTGCCTTTAAAGAACCTAGATAGGTGATGTCTGATCTCCCTACCGCATTGTCAAAATAATCAATATCTCAACATAATTGATACTAGAAAAATAACTCGTTCAAAGACGCTCATTTACATCAAAATCGACACAAACCGACAAATTTACATTTGCCCAAGTTGTCATATTTCCTCCAACCGCAATTCTGCAATAACAGATGCTGGGTGAGTACTCCCAGAAAAAAAAACATTTAAAAATACATACGCGACCATCTTTAGCCAGCAATGCTAACAAAGAAGCATTTTCACCTATGAGACAGACAGACAGGAAAAAAGTTAACCTGGAGGTTGCCCCATGCTAGCTGTGCTAAAGCTACAAGCTAATGCTACGACACTGATGTTTGACTTAAAAAGGTCAGTAAAGCTCACATATCTGCACCAGAGAAGCGGTAAGCCTCACAGTCAACATAAGCTAATGCTATCTGTGTAAATATTAGCGTCAAAGAATGGCCCAGTGAAGGTAAGGTAAGGTAATTTTATTCATACATCACATTTTCAGCAACAAGGCAGCTCAAAGTGAAGACTTTCCTTAATACCGACATAAAGTTTGAAATTTTAGCGTCATGACAACCAGAGGTTTGAGGTGAGAGACTGATTTGATTTTGATAACACGATAAGATCAGGTTGAGCTAAGGACATTAAGGTCTATTAATGTAGCCGATGGGAGGTGCATGCAGAAATGATTGCATTAATGACACAGTAAGGCCTTTGTGATGCTACTTATTCAAAACACCGAGTACAGTTCTGATCCGCAGCGTCTCCGTTTCTGCTGCAGCCGTCCTGATGAAGACCCACGGCTGATGATGACAATGGAGAGCCCTGATGAAGATCAGAGGTCACATGCTCCCTTCACTTTGGCCAGGCTCTCCTTGTTCACAGCATTGCCATGGCAACCGGCGATTCCTCTCTTTTTGCAGAGTCTCCACGGTTACCGATCTGCTCTCATTCACAAGCGTTGCCTAGGAAACGCAACCCCTGCTCATTGATGGAATCTCGGCATTGCCGCAGCAACGGGGATAGGAAGTGGGTCTCCTGGCAATTGATTTTTTTTTTTTACCCATCAAAACCCGCTGCATATCCCACCCACAAACACACACACACACACACACCTCCCTTACTTCGCCCTCTCACACCCTGTTCTGACAGCAGCTCTGGTGCATTCTGGCAAATATACCTTCTGCACACATAAGCACAACTTATCCTTGCTTGCAGACATCAGCCAAGCTGTTTAAGAGCAACGTTAAGCCACACACAGACACAGACACACATTCACACACACACACACACGTTTGATCAGATATGGCAGAGTTGGATGCAGCAGACAAGAGTTGTTGAGCTTCTGTAAGATCTATGCAAATGTTTCTCTTATACGCACAGATATATAGCATACATTGTATGTCAGAACTGGAATATTATTCGACTGATCAAACCTCAACAGTCATTTTAAAGTTTTCTTCTTTTTTTTTTTTAAATATTGCAAAAACCCAATGATAATACATGACGACAATTACACCAAACAAAAATATGAAAAGCACAGGACAGTCATGAAAAAATAACATTATTCTGGGGTTAGTGTCTGAGGACTAGCAAAGGTATGCCTCCATCCAAGTACACTGCAAAAGCACAAAATCTTACCAAGTATTTTTGGTCTATTTTCTAATGGAAATGTCGTAGTACACTTGAAATACCACAAAAATAATTTACAAGCAATTCTTCAGCATGAAATAGGATCTTGTTGAAAGTCAGCAATTCCTTAATATTGATGGAAAAAGTATTAGTTATTAGTGAAATAATCTGCCAGTGGAACAAGACATTATAACTTACAATGTGGGAAAAATGTGTCGTTCCACTGACAGATTATTTCACTTACAGCTGGTTACTTTTTCCCTCAATATTAAGGAATTATTGACTTAAAACAAGATCCGATGTAGTGCTGGAAAGTAATTTATTTATTTTTTATTTTTGCTTATTTCAAGCTTAATAAGATATTTGCACTAGAAACTAGACCAAAAATACTTGGTAAGATTTTGTGTTTTTGCAGTGTGTGCATGTGTGAGTGCCACTGGGTGAATGCGGCTCTATTCAGTACGACTAGAAAGGCGCTATATAAACGTACATATATATTCAGTCCATTTACTATTTATTATTTGTTTGGTAATTTGTTGAGAAGGGAGAAGCTGGCAAAGCCTGAGAACACCATGCCAACTGTAAAGTGCAGAGGTAAAGTATCAGGTTGTTAGAGTGTTTTACGGCAGGATGGACCAGTCCACTGCACACAGAGGACAGCGTCCAGAGGAAAGGACACCTTCTGACACATCGACTCAAGCCTCCAGACAGGAAGGTAACGTCAGACACAAATGGGACTTCCGAATGACGATGACCCTGAGCATACCGCCAAATTAGTTACGAAGCGGCTTAAAAGCAACAAAGTGAATGTTTTAGAGTGGCCACTTGAAAACCCTGGTGCTGTTGAACCCGTGCGAGAACTAAAACAGTGCGAAAAGCAGGGTGGCCTACAAACTTGACTGCACCAGTTCTGTCAGGAGGAATGGGACAGAACTCTGAGCAAGTTTTATGACAAGATTGTACCCAAAGTTATGGCTACATGTGTTTTTAAACAGTGCACATGAAAAATTGAGCTTCAAATGAATGTTATTTTAAATCTTAGAAACGTGAAAACCCCACATTTACTTTTTCTTTGTTCAGATGACAGAAAAGGTTGTGGCTCGGCTACGTGAATCATCACTTAATGCTGCAGAAAACGGCCATGTTGGTCCCAGTGTGTGTGGTTGTGAGTGTGGTGTGATTGTGTCTCATCTTTTCACTGTCAGCACTATTAGCAAAAAAAACGGCACAAATGCACCGACAACATGCATGCGCATACATGGGCGATGTGTGCATCATGTGGAAGTTGTGTGGGAGAGCCATGTGTCACCACAGTGTGAGCTCCTGTCCAGTCACCGTCTCCCACTGAGTCCTCAATGTTCGACTCCCTCGCTCGCACACGCTTACGCTTCACATGCACGCACAAGGCAGAATTAGACCACAGACGATGAAAATAAAACACACGAGTTAGAGGATTTCAACAGCGTGTTTCAGGATGCAATCAGTAAATAATGGTTGAAATTTAAGGAAAACCCTCGTCACCAACTGAGGAAGTCTCCCTTTGACGAAACCTTTCCCCATAGGTTTTATACTGTAAACACAGTCACAATAAAATGCACTACTTTCAAAAAAATCTTATCAATGGACACTTTGGAGCCTTAATGCTTATTATATACACCGATCAGACATTATGATCATCACAAGTAAGGTTAATGACAGAGCTAACCTCTGCATTATTCCACCTGAGTGGAATATATCAGGCAGCAAATGAACACTTTGTCCTCAAGAGTAATGATTGGAGCAAGTTTGACACGGGCCAAAGAGTGGTTGCTAGATGAGCGGGTCAGAAAAATCACCAGATCTTCACCTCTTGTGGTATTTTCCCAGTCTGCAGTGGTTCATTTCTATCAACAACAGTTCAAGAAAGAAACGGTAGTGAACCGGTAAGGGGGGAAAGTCAAAGTCAAGACACTTTATGTTTTCAATTTTGGTCCTCTTTGCTCTGTTGCAATAGAAAATTGTTCTGGGGCAGTTTGAGGAGCACGACGACTTTGAGGTTTTGACTTGGCCTCCAAATGTCGTACATTTCAATCCGGGGAAGCATCTGGGGACGTGAATATAAAACAACAAGCTAAAAACCTAAAAATCTGGGCCGGTATCGATATCCGACCAAGTACATACCGCATGGCCAAAACCCCTGAAACGCACACACAAACGGCAACAAGGTGTACATAGAGATCGGTTATTAAAATTGTTTGGTCGAAACCAATATCAACACCAACATATTGTGCATCGCTAGTTGCTAATATCATTGTGAACGACACGGCAAACTTGAAGAGTCTGTGGCCTCAATCTGGACATGCCGAGGTAAGTTAGGGATGTTTTAGTAGCAAAAGAGGCGCAGAATGTTTTCCCTAAATAGTCTAAATAAAATAAAATAAAATCAATATTTAATGTGATGATAAACTGCCTTTTCCAAATCTTAATCCTCTTATCAGGCTTTGTGATAGTTTATTTAACATACAGAAAGGTTAACTATGTCGTTTTAAGAACTCGATACTGCTTTCATTTCCTGTTGTCAGGTCCTGTTTGTGTTTTAATATGATCTTTGCGTATTTCAATGATAATAAAACTAAGATTCAATAGGACTGTCTGACAAAGAACTACTGCTGTTACAATGTGTTGCTGCAGTGTAAATAAAAAAAGTCTCATATGACTATAAACTTTTCACTGCTTATTACATTTATAGAAATAAAGGTAACTAATTGGATATTATATATTCAAAATGCATCTTTGACACAATCTGGAACATGGAATCACCTAATAAATAAAAGCTATCAAGTTTAATTCGATTTAAATAAGATGCACTACATGTACGCTGCAAAAACACAAAATCTTAAGTATTTTTTGTGTACTTTCTAGTGCAAATATTAATACACTTGAAAAAAACTAAGTCACAATAAACTTTTCAGCAAAGTATGGGAGTTTGTTTTAAGTCAATAATTCTTGAATATTGACAAACATTGACTTAAGACAAGCTCTTAAAACTTGTTTAAAAGTTATTTTTAAGTTACTTTTGTTCCATTTTTTCAAGCATACAAAGGTATTTGTACTAAAACCAAAACGACAAAAATACTCGGTAAGGTTTTGTGTTTTTGCAGTGCACTCTGTTAGAGTAAATCTACACTCACCGTCCTTTTCTACACAACCTGCTGCAGTGCTTAAAATCTTTGAAATGTGTTGAGACCAGTGAATTCACAACTATGATTAAATAAACGGAATTTCTAACCCGCATAGTGAAATGCGCATGAAACGGCTGGTTAAAACTGGATTCTGAACCACGTTAATGTCGTCAACAAAGACATTTTCCAAATGTTCCGCTTGTTCTAGGCCTTCCCCAGGAAGTCCGAACCATTTCCCAGTGGAGGGGCTCATTCATCAGAAACGAGGGGAACTCGGACCGGCCCAGGGACAAGAGACTTGTACACTTTCTGCCGTCAAGTCCCAACCCTTGACGCTGCATTTTGCTTCTCGTTTTATTTCACTCCGCAGTTTTTTCCCCCAGGTTGTCAAAGCTTGGCAGAAGAGAAGCACTCACTCACTTCAACATATTCTCCACCCTTTCCCTCAGTCTATTTTCTTGTAATATTGCTGATCTCAGCTGAGTGCGAACACTCAGCTGATAGACTCTTTCACTACCCCCACCACAACTAAACAAAAAGTTTAACCCGCCACCATTTCTTTTTTTGGGTTTGTTTTTTATCTCCTCTCTCCTCATCCTTTATGTACCTTGATGCTGTGGAGAACTAGAAGAGACTTAAAGAAAGTCTTAAGGAAGGAAAAGTTCCTTTCCTTGTGAATTCCCAGATTCCTGTATGCTGGTAGACAAGCTAATTGGCCTCATACTGGATAATATTGATGAACATTACATTAAAATTTCTGCTTCGACAGTCAATCCTCTGCCAACTAATTGTACAGAAATGTGTGTTTTCACTCACATGTTGCTAAAACTACAACACTTTCCGTGTCTTTAATCCTTTTTCATTTTTATCTCCCTGATTTTCTTCCTCTCCTGTCCCTCGTTTTTCTGCCAGAGGAATTCACAGGGACACGAAGTCTGGACTTTTCTGTCTGCCACAAGCCTTTTCTACCAAAGACGCGTGGGTTGGTGTCGCCGTGTATGTCATTTCAAATGGTTAAAAGTGCGTGCAGCATGTGTTTCCTACTGTCTGCAGACGTTCAAGATTGAATTTTCCAAACATTATTTGACCCCATGACATAGTAATGTTGTGTTATAACTTATTATTCGACATCCTCCCATAGTCCCAAAACATGGACTCTGAATTGTCCATGTTTTGGTCTCTATATTGTCTTTAGGTATTAATGTGTGTATAAGAGTGTGTGGTTTTGTGTATCTATGTAATCGTCCCGTGACCCTAAAAGGTTAATTGGGTAGACAATGGATAGACGGATATAATTCTTTAGGAATTGCTGCTTTAGAGCTGTAATATGACATCATATATATAATAATAATTGTATATTATTGTATTGCCTATGAATCAGTCTTGTCAACAGCTAGACATAAATAAGGGCAGTGCTCGTGAAGTCGCTTCACTCAAGTACTGCATGTTATTTGTTTAAAGTCAGATGTTAGCAAGTAACTTGGGTAGAAGTCACAAAAAGACTGATCTATTGTACTCAATGCGGTTCCACTTATCTGTATTAAGATACACGAAAGCTTTTGATCAATCCGATTCATCGATACTAAAATTTTCCCTCATTTCGTTCCAACTGATCAAAGTTCTTTCAATGAGACTTCAGAGAAACTTCAGTGTCGATTAGATTTGTTTCTGTGTTGCTGCCGCACTCTGTCAGTCGCCTCGCTCCAAGAGTAAACTAACCGCCCTTCGCTCACAAGAAAGACAAATTCAGGCATTTGGAAATAGTTAGTGAGGAAAAATAAAGTCGTCGCTTTGAAACTATTTTGATGGCACTTATAAATCTTATTGATGCCATCTACTTTTTAAAGCAGCCGACTGCAGTTTGCTACCTGAGCAGACAGCCCAACTAATTAACCAGCTGATGCCATCTTATCATAGTTTATTTCTGCATAATCAATGTTTAACAAAAAGGTATAATTATAAGTGGCAATTGAAAACTACTGGTAAATCTAGTGGAGGTTTCATCTGTATTTTTGCTTAAGTCTCTGCATTAAAGACAACAGTTAGCGCATGTTACAGCTGACATTAAAATGCTGCAATAATCAATATTACATTATTTTAGTAGTAGTAGGAATAATTGACTCTTGTAATTTGAATGAAATCAATTGATAGATGTCATTTTCTTTAAGAAAAACTGTAAAACAGGTATGTTTTCTTTATCATAAGTTGATAATCTTATACCTTATGATCATATGCTCAAAGGAAGTCAGAAGTCTGCCAAAGCGTTTTTTTTGTTTTTTTTTTACCTATTAAGGCAAGCAGCAAACGCTTTTTACCATAACCAACCAGCTGGCCTAATATTATTTGTCTGTAGGTGTGTGTTTCAGTCTGTGACTATTTCTGTTGACAAGGGTGTGTGGGTGAGCACAAAGCACCAAACGATGAAGCAGGCCTTTAACAAAAAAAAAAAAAAGCGTTTTGTTTCTTTTTTGTTTGTTTTATTTTAAGTGGCATGCATTTTGTGATTCCTTGAAAATGTCAGGGTATTCGCTCAGCAGCATTATCATCCTCAACCATTTTAAAGAAGGAGGTTCCATTTTAAACGCACCAAATTAAGTATACAACTAGCCTTACTGAGGCAGCAGCATAAAATAAGAAAAAGATGCAAAGACACAAATGTAAAGACAATAGTTAAAGCACGTCTGTGAACCACCTAATCCACAAATCAACTAATAACACAACAACAACACAAAAACGAAATATATGAGTGTGTTTACCAGAAACCTGTCCATAACTCAAGCATTTGCACTGGTTACCCAGGTGAAATAAGTCAGACTTACTAAATAATTTAACTTCACCTTAAACTCAACTCTTGGACTTATTTTAAAATTTCTATGACATTAGTAAACCAATAAAGAAATCAATAATATGGCAGTTTCCCAAAAGCTGCAGAACAAAATAGAAGTGCTAATACAAGTATGATCATGTTTAATTGCTATTGATGAAACACACTACATAAAGTCTTTCAACGCCAGCACATGCTTGTCCAGCCTTACAAACTATACATTTAAATGCAGCAAATACCCCACAGGGCAACGAGCTGCAGGGTACAGGAGAATGTACAGCGGCGTCACGAGGCTTTAAATGACTGCAGAGCAATAATGATAATGGAAGTGATGGCAAAAGGACAACTTTCAATGAAGACATTCCTTTCTCTTCGTCTCTCTGCTTTGCCTGCTGAACTTACAGTATTTCTTCCAAATGACTCCATGCCCGTGTGAACATTTTAAAATGTCTGACTGCGTCTTGACAGCCAATATAAAAAGACACGACAAGCAGAAAAAAAGCAGAACTCCTTGTTTCACAATTAAGAGCTTTCCATCTTTCAACTGGAATGGCTAGGGAGCAATACAGTTGGACAAAAAAAAAAAAAAACTGTCTTTCTTCTACTGATGACGCAAAGCCAAGGTGTGATTTGTCCCTGCTGTGAGTCAGAGGTTCCTGTTTCTACCTGTTCTGGGGTCTGATGTCATTGAGTGTCCCGGCCAGATGAATCGCTGTAACCCACTCACAGCGTCAAATAAATTAGATGACCTCATTCTACTTTATTATTATGTTGTTATGCTTGGAATAGCTTTACCATTGACAAACCTGCAGGGGGAAAAAAATACCACTGACCCTAGAGGAGTTCTTAATTCTGCTATGATAACTTTCTATAAAATACAAAGAGAAATCAAATACTGTGATATGCAAAAAAAAAAAACTGTAAATGTCCAGCAGTTTTATGGATCTTATACAGCAGAAGAGACAAAGACCATAATTAAGGTCATGCTAAACAGAAGGGAAATTGACAAGATGCATAGACACATCATTTTATGTAACAAAGCAAGAAATACAGATTAAGTTGTGGACAGAACAGACTAGCAGTGCAAGCTAGCCTAGCCAGGATGCTACAAGAGGTAGCAGGCAGCAATGTTAGCTAGCATAGCAGTGCTAGCTATTCTAAAACCATTCATAACAATCTTACATGTAATGATATTCCAATGTTTTCTGCTTAAAAGTTTTTATAACATTACTGGTCATGAAAAAACATCTAATAGCTTGTTAGCACACCTCTGCCGAGTTACACGCATTGCGGTACATAAAAGTGAGTTATCAGAGTACATATTTCTCTCAATAAGGAGGAATCCAAACTTTGAAAAGTCCCACATTTGTAATGTTTCTTTATCCGTCTCATATCAAAACCTGCTAAGCTAGCAAACTAAGGTAATGAAGAATTTGTAGCCGAAATAACCAGAGAAAACTGCGACTGCAGTGAATCTCGGCCATGTTAATGATTGAAAATAACAGAGAAGTCATTCGAGGATCTGAACACATTTTGACTCCGAATAAAAATAGTGGTCCCCTAAACCAATCGTAGTCATTTTATAGAGCTTTTTTTATGCTGTGTTCAATTCGCTTTTCAAGTCAAAGGTCAGATCTTGGAATTACACAACATTACATGGGTAACAAGTTGAGTGTGTTCTGTTTGCCATTTGGGATACCAATGCAATGTGTTCAGTGTGATGCTAACCAAGAATAAAAAGGTGTCGGCTGTACATACAGTACATAACATTGACTTTAATGACTTTGTAGACACTAACGTATAGTGCAAGACTGTGTTTTAAAACATGCAGGAATTGAAGAACTGCTATTACTACTTAATATTAAAAGACTTGGGTTGGTATTAAACTACTGCTAGTCACATTTACAGTTCTGCAAATATATGTGAAAAGAACTGTGAGTGTTTACTGCGCATACCGTTTCCTTGAGTAAATAGTTTAAAATTCACCTAAAATACACTTCCTAGCTGAGAGATGACAGGTGCTTAAATCTGGACTACTTCTTGGTGAAAACCAGTAGGGGAGTAGTAGGGGCATCTTTGTGTCCTTGTATTGATCGACAGGGCCAGACTCTACTGTAAATGATTAAATTTCATTGTGATGTCACTGCATGGCAAATAAAAATCAATGCGCTGACGTTCCTGAATGCTAAATACTTTAGTCTCTCTGCCTCTGTGTCTCCCTGTGTGCGCGTCTCCCCCACCCCCACCCAAACTCTTGCTCTTATTCCATCCTCTCATTAATTCTTGTTCCCATCAAGTATCTCCCTCACCAGCGTCTTTGCCAAGAATGAAGTCAGCACACTTGCGCGCACGCAGATAAATGCACACGCTCTTCACAACGCCGTCAGAAGCCTGCACAGTCACGACTCGCGCAGCACAAGCACACATTCTTCTAGAAACCATGAGAGAAGATTTTTTTTTAAAAGACAGAAATAAAGTGAGAAAAAGAGAGACTGACACTATTAACACTAAACTTTGAAACTAAATTGAAAATCTTAAGTCTTTGTTAAATGCCTCAAATGTTGCCACGTTTGTTGCGTAACGTGGTGTGAAAGTGCTTTGCTGAGCTCTGATGAATTATATGAGTAGGCTAACCTGTAACCTATAAATATTTTTAGGGTGTTCTCAAACCTGATGGCTTGGTAGACTCGGCTCGATTGGGGACCAAATTTGCGATGTTTGTTACATTTTCAGCTGGGGTGGGTCGCTTTCACACTGCACTGTGTGAAACAAACCAAAACCCCGTGAAGAACCCGTTCCCCTCCTCTGAGAACTACGGAAGGAAACGACAAAAACCTCTGAAGAAGACACCGAGCTCAGCTTCCCTCTTCACAAAAGTAAACAAAAATGGAGCGGTGTCAGTTTTTAGTGGTTGTAGGATTTCTCTTTTGTCTTTTGAATATTAGCAAACAAATGTAGGCGACACAATAAACTATATATAATGTGGAAGAGGCTGCTCTGGTCAGATGAAATTAACTTACTGACCTATGTGAAAAACTTAACATGTGACCAACATTGCACATCGTCGTCATTATGAAGCACGGTGTTTGGAGCATTATGCCATGGGAAGGGTTTCTTTAAATCGTGGACGGTAGAGGTGGTTAAAGCTGCTTACAGCTAAATCCTGAAAGAAAGCTTGAATCAGGCTAAGCGTAATACCAGAGGAATCGTCTTATGTCCTTGTAGTTTCTTGTGCTGTTCTGCAGAAAAGGGGCGGTGTACCCAAAACATTACCAATTAATGAAGTCAATATCCATTTTTTGTTTGTTTTTCCTAAGCTTCCTTTTGTCACATAGTCTTTTTTTAATCATCCAGATTTAATTCGAAGAGGGGTTTTTTTGCCCATTCTTGACAGGAATTGTCTGCACGTCGCTGCATGGTGGAGGGCTAACATCCCAGCAGCCGACTAAAGAGTATCGGCTGGGTAAATTGAACGTAGAAAAGCAACCGCACCAGCCAGCCATTTTCCTGTAGATGTATAAAATATTGAGAGGAATACATCAAATGGAAAACCTCGGGGCTAAAGGGAGGAATCACGGGCGGAAGCACAGGAGCTCCTTTAGCGTGTATTTATACGCTCTTATGTGAATAATTCTACATGAGTAAAAGTGGTGTGTGTGTAATGTCACCATAAAACTCGCGGTCTAGACGCCGGACGGTCATCCTGTATGTATGTTTAAATGACTCTAAAGAAAGAGATGGTGTGTGTGCGTGTGTGTCGGTATCCACCACGAGACCCCGGCAGTGTGTGTTTTATAGGCTGCGCTGAGTGATTGATCATAGAGGGCTGACGAAAGCAGGTTACTGCAGCGCTTACACACACACATTCATTCCCTCTCTGCATTTTTCATTTCTCTCTCTCTCTCTCTCTCTCCTTATTTGTTCCATCTCCATTTTGCTTTCCCTCCTCCCATCCCTCTTCCAAACCTCCCTCCCTCTCTCTCTCTTTTCCTCCATACATCACTCTCACTCTCTCCGTCCCCACAGCCATCACTCTCGTCCTTCCTGCAGTCCCCGGCTTTGAACTGCTCCATGTCCTCTTCACACCGTCTATAAGGGGAAAAAGAGAGCAAATACAGAAAATCTTGTATTTCCTCGCTCTCTTTCTGTCCTGTTATGCAGAGCCCAGGGGAACGGAGAGACGCTGTCACATGATTCCTTCCTCTACCTCCTCCTTGTTTTTCTTCCCTCTGTTATCTAGCTGCAGTAGTACTCTGCTGCTGCTCTGGCAAGGGTCTTCGTTCGGTCTCAGAGGGCTTCCTCTGCCTCTCTCTCCCCATATTGTGCAACATCCATCCATCCATCCATCCATCCATCCATCCATCCAGTCAGAAAAAGAGCTGCATTTTTTGAAGCTGCGCTCGTAAAAAGGGGCTCGCACCAAACTGTCAATCAACTCTCGCGGCATCTTGCAGAAAACGCTCGTACCTCTTGAACCTTTACACCCTTTTTTCTTCATGTTACAAACACAAACTACGACAACAAAAGGAGGCAAGCGGAAGGAACGTAGTAGGATTTTCAGATTACGAAAAACAGGAAAACACGAAGCGCCTCTGTCAATACTTTGGAGAACCAACTTCTGTTCCAATTACAGATGGAAATCTGGCTCAACATCTACCGGCTGAAATTTGAGACTGAAATTTGGACTATTCTTCTTCTTGCCAATTGGAACGAGGTATGGACTTTGACTTAGCCGTTCTGAGACTCGATATAAAACCCATCGTACCACTGGCTGTATATTTGCGACCATTGTCATCTTTTAGCCTTGCGATGGCTAAAAGATGCTAATGAGCCATTTGATTCAGGTGTGTTGGATAAGGGAGGCGTCTATAACAGGTGCAGGACTCGATTTTGGCATCTCTGATCTACGCTGCTGCTAAGATGCAAACAAGTGCACCTTTTACCGCTTTAATGGCTTTGACTTCAGGATATTAGAGTAAAGAAGTCTGAAATAAATGACTCACTTTTCAGATTTGCAAAGAACCCCCCCAAAACAAGAGAAACTATTTTCATTCCTCTGTACAATCATGCAACATTTGTGCTGTCTAGTCACAAAATCCCAGTAAAACACTTCGAAATTTGTGGTTGTAACTCAACAGAATGTGAAAAAAATGTAAAGAGTGAATACTTTTGCATGACATTGCAGCGACATTTCAACACACCTTTCAATACAGACTTTTACAGAAACGACAGTTTGAAGGAAAAGGAGCCTTCAAGCTTTCAGCAAGGATACAACAATTTACTAATCATCACTTAATCCAACCGTACTCTATGACCGCACACTCCAACGGCAAAACGGACAGTTGTCCTGGAATCAGAAGGTTGCAGGTACGACGCCCACTTCCTCTGATCACCTGTCAACGTGCTCCTGTGCAAGGCACTTAGGCAAACTACATATTCAATCCATTTACAGATTACACTAAGAAGTTAAAACTTGAAGTGATCGCTGGGGCATTTTATGGTCGTCTTGATGGTCAGGATTTAAAGTGACCATCCAAACAGGAAGGAAAGAAGGAAGAGAAAAAGGGAAATGGAGGGAATCTTGCTTCCTGTCTGTCTGCCATTGCCATAACAACAAACCTGCTCCCCCCTTTTCTTGGAAAAAGTGACATTTCACTTTGCCCTGGTTGCTGCTCCCTGCAGGGAGGCTCTGATCCAGCCTCTCCATGAATGTGTGTGTGTGTGTGTGTGTGGGCGTGTGTGTGTGTGTCCTCATTAAAAGGAAGACGGCGACTGAGGGGGAAGTGGCCCCATCACACACACACCTTGTCAAACAAGACCTCTGCTGTGGCTGCATTAGTCTGTTTGATACCAGAGGAAGGAGAAAGTCCTTTCCTACAAGAGGTTCACACACCAAGCCAAACTGTAACGTCAAGAATATTTCATATGTTACGAGAAAATATTCTACAAGTCAATTCATTACACGTGTTTGTGTTTGCCTGCTTTACTCTTTATATACTTATAGGTGAAATAAGGTTCAACATTAATAGAAATAACAGTTTAATGCTCAAAACCTAAAAATAAAATAAAAAAACTAATTTGGGAGATATAAAACATAAAGAAGCATTTCATTTTCCAAAAGGAGAGAGAATTTATGTACCTTGCCAGCGATAAAGAAACGGCAGCAAACATGAAATCTTTACAAAAAGGCTAAGAAAAACTTTTTTTCAAATTAATATTTAAATAATCATAGCACTGAACAATTCGTGCAATCAAAGTAAAACTTTAGAGGTTTTGCTCCAGACTCACCCAGTGAGGACGACCACGAAGTCCATGACATTCCAGCCGTTCCTCAGATAGGAGCCCTTATGTAACGCAAATCCCAAAGCCAGGATCTTGATTCCAGACTCGAAACAGAAGATGGCTATGAAGTAGGGCTCCGTCTCTTCCTGCAGGAGAGGATGATGGGAGGATGGGAAAACGGAGGAAAAGGAGATTAAAATAACGTACGCGGTATGAATGTAAAGGTGAGGAAGACGAGAGTTTTATTTTGTTCGGACATATAGATTGGTTTTAATTGAGTCTGTCACAATAAGCAATTAATCAGTCACATGATAAATTAAAATGAGCTTGATCATTTCCATTCTGATTAATATATTTTTGGTTTTTTGTAATTCATTGCTGTGGTTGTGTGGGGGTTTCATTCCCCTTTCATGTATTGTTTCTGGTTGTGGCGTTTTATTTTGGATATTAAAAATGTCCTCCAGTTGCAGTGTGAAGTGTTCTGTACAAAATTAAAGTTTATTAGTCTTTGAGTGAGGGAAAACTTGCATTTTTGTTTTCATATCATCATTATAAACATATGATTTAAAAATTAACACAAAACAACAATATTATCGTTTATCGCAATAACTGATGGAATAATTTATTGTCCGGTAACTTTGATAGTAACAGGCCTGGTTTTGATTAGGACCAAGTTGTAAAAAATGATAGCTTTTGAACGTTAAATAGCTGCATCTAAAAAAAAAACAACAAAAAAAAACATTTTCCACATGTTCAAAATAAGCTACATGTCACCAAAACAAGCAAAAACTAACTTCAGATCTCAGCTTGTGTAAAATGTTTGCAGTCTTAATATTTACGTCTAATTTATATATCATCATCATTGCTTGCCAGTGCTTTCTGCTCTCGCAAACTTTTGAATATACCTGCGTCTATTCTCCGTTGCGTGACCGTGTGTTTGCAGAGCTTTGAGTATAACCCCATCACTGCGCTCAATAAGTGTGTGCACAAGGCGTGTGTGTGTGTGTGTATGTCATAAGTGTGTGTCGTAGTTTTACCAGTCTTTCGGACAAAGGCGTCTTGTCTCCGTCAGGAAGGTGCTGTTCCAGAGCTAGGACAATGCAGTTTGCTATGATGGTGGTGAGGATCATCCATTCAAACGGAGTACAGCTGGAGTTAAGGGTCATTTCACGATGCAGAGACACACTTTCATACATATGCTCATTATTAGACACATTTTGACATCGGAGGGATTCCCAGAAAACCTAAAAGTTTCATAATGTCTGTGAACACACCGAATCTAACTGAGAACCGCAAAAACAGTCTTTGGTGTGGAAATAGTTTCAAAGTGGAGAAGTCAGCTGTTTTAAATATCAGCGAGTTGTTTAATAATGAAGTCAGAGGGAGAACCGAGATATCTGCAGTTCATTCTGGCTGTGGGAGAACAAGACTTTCATCAGGCAACAGGAAGGCTGACAGCAGCTCCCACTCATGGAATATTCTGGATTAGCAGGCTGATGGTAATCTCAGAGCTAAGGCGACGGTTTACGTTCTACATGCAATACACATAAAGCGTGCTGCTGTAGCCGCTCTAACCAACTTAGGATGCTAATGACAGCTTCTCAACTCCATAACAATTTTATTAAAATAGAAAAATCCTTTTGTAAAGTGACCATTGACTTACACACACAGTGTGACATCACGTCTACTCCTAAAATAAATAATTACTGACCCTATGACATTGGGAAGATGGAAAAAAAAATAATATTTTGGATGCTGTTTGACTATTACAGTTCCTAAAAAGTCACCAGAAACAGCTCCACTTCAATATCAGCACCTGAAATAGACAATAGCCTTAATGCGGCAGTAGATAACGTTTATAAAAAATAAGTTGTTTTTTTTAATATTTGGTAAAGAGGTCACTATGTCCTGACAGTATAATATTTGACAATCTGTAAAAGAAAAGAAAAATTGAGCTCCTCCGCCTCATGCAGAAATACAGTGCTACGGGTCAGAAACGACCAATCAGAGCCAGGAGGAGGGTCTTAGCACTGTCAATCATGCTTGTGCACACTCACATCCCTAATTACCAACTGCACATCACAAATTAATATAAATAATTACATCACATGCATCAATGCCTGCTCTCTCTTGTGTATTCTCTAAGTTTAATAATCACCAAATAGTTGTAGTTCTCACTAGGATGGTATCTGCAGAGGACCTGGATGTTCAAGACATATTTTGCAGCCTTTTCTTCGTTCTACTGACATCGTATGAGTGTGAGTAATTTGTGTCCATCCACCCCTCCATCTCTTTCTGTACCTTCACGTATACCAACAAGGAATCTCCTGCTTGAGTGTTGATGTGTTAAAGCACCTACGACGTTGTCTCCACTGAGTTCTGAGTCTGACTTATGGCCTCATGTAGAGGGACACGTGATCCCAAACCTGAATTTCTGATCCACTTAATTTCACCCAAAGACCAAGGGCTCAACTTCAATCTGCCATTTCTAATCAAAACGGTTTCATATTTTTGTCCAAACCACTCCGATGCCCGAGGTATTAGGCAAATGAGATTGTCTTAAGAACAGGAGAGGTGCGACACAAAGTTGACCAAACTGAAAAGCTTTCATGCCTCGACTAATAAACCAACAAAACAGCAAAAAGGTTTTGATAACATTTCACACCATAAAAACATACATTTTTCACTGGCATGACAACAATGCAGGGTTTTTTTTTGTACTGCTAGACGTCTTTGACACCGATATACATTTTGTTTCACCAGCTTTGAAGAAATAAAATCTTCTGAAAATGGTCAATTAGTTTGTGACTGAGACCAGAACCCTCAAACAAACGCACACGTCGACTCAGAGAGGTCGGACCGGCTTTTCACAGCGCTCCGTCGACTACCGTGTGTTCCAGCGTGTTGCATTGTATACGTGTGTTTGTGTGCTCCAAGTGGTGTGTGTCGAAGCCTGAATAATGGCTGCTGGAGGGCCTAAGATGACTGGATACATCTAGACAGATCAAGCATGTGCCTAATTGTCCAGTCATTATCCTGTTAGTCTAGACGCGTGTGTCTGTCTCCTTGCATGTTTGTCTGCCTATGCGCGGCAGGAGTACGTGTCTATCGTCGCATTTACCAGATGCAACGCTGACACAGACACTATGGCCAGAGGACGGCCTGAGCAGGAGTTTGTGGGTGTGTGTGGGTGTGTGTAGGTGTGTGTGTGTGCGTGCTAGCAGGCGAGCGAGGAATAAGATGCTGGTTGACATGAGAGGATGAGACAGGTTGGTCAGGGGAGTGCACACTAACAAGACAAGGCTGAACTGCATGGCACATGCTGGCTGACAAAAGAAAAGCACACACCTGTGTGTGTGAAACATGGCTAAAATATGCCCACATGAGCAGAAATATCATCTCAAATTACTCCAAGATTCAAGTTGAAGTATTTTGGGAATCAATAGTAACCCGCCACAAACTTCAGCGTAACGTCTGCAACAGACCAACAGAAAATTGTGGTGAGGTAGAAAGAACATTTCTTTCATTGTTTTTTTTACAAATAAAATCCCCAAAATTTGGATAACATTTGTATTCAGCACACCGAGACAATATCCTGTAGAACTACCTGTCGTTGCATAATCTCTTTTGCATAATCTCTTTTGAAGTACCTCAAAAAGTCACAGTAATTTTCAAATCTTGAGATAGACTTTTCATCCAGACTTAGATCTGGACTTTGACTGCACCATTCTAGCTCATGAACAGACTTTAGGCTGAAACAGACTCTAAGCATCTGCCTGTATGTTTAATGCATCTGTCCTACTGAAAAGTGAACTTCCGTCTTTTGGTGCCTCACCTACATCCATCTTCCCTTCCCCTCTGTATGAAGGAAAGCTTTTTTGTCACTGCTAAAGTAAAGTATTCACACAACAGGAAGCTTCCACCACCATGTTTCACCAGGGTGAGTGTCATGTACCTTCAGGAGATCTTTGAAACAGAGCACTGCAAGATGACAACTATATGTTGGGATATTGATTTATTACTTAGCCCTACTTTAAGGGGGACGTATTATGTATTCTCCACACACATACTATTTTATAGCACAATCAAATAACTTTGTTACCTTCAGCTGTTATAAAAGTAGTGTATGTATCAAACATAATTTAAGAGAAACTTGACTTCACCATGAAATTAGCCATGAATAGAATTTAAGAAACTCCTGCTCTTTCCCGACGCTCCGCCTTCCGCATTTCTTCCCACCAACACCTCTACATCATCTCGCTTACAGCCGTTCTTAGGAGCGTCGGACTGAGAAGTGGTTTGTATGATGAGCTCAGCAGCCACGCGGTTCCACCAGGTGTTTGCTAATTGCTGCTGCCGCTAGTTTGTAGGAGTTGAGTGGGGGGGGGGGGGGGAGGACAAAGAGAGTTGCTCTGTGAGGTGGAAGCTCAGCTTTGGGGAAAAAGGCGAGGCTTTGTGAGGGAAAACATTTAGGCACCCCTGCATGGTTGCCGTGGGAGATTCAAAGATTTCTCAGAGATGCAAAAAAAAGAAAAAAAAAAAAAAGAATCGGGGCAATCGGGCATATTTATGGTGAGAGAATAACATAATTACAAAAATAATAATTATAACATGATATAAAACTCCAAAAAGTCATAGTACATAGTACCTCCATCCACCTTTGAACTTCAGCTGTTTGTTTCTTGATCTTCATGATACAGTTTGTTCTCTAAGAAACCTCAGAGGCCTTCGAGGAATAGACTTTTATTCTAAAATTAGTTATTCAGTTGTGGACTGGTCTGTGGGCCTGAGACGTGATCATCTCCTCTCTCCCGGGTGGAGGCCGCTCCTTCCTAGGCACAGAGCAGCTAATATCTAGGCGGCTCTGTTAGCGTCTTACTGAAATTGAGTTTAGCACAAGGCCATATGCCGGCTCTTGTGTAAAGGGTAACAGGTGTGATTGTCGTGTAAAGTAAGATCTGGTGTTAGCAGGCCTGTCACAATAAACAATAAATCAATTAAGCGCATGATAAACTAAAATAAACTCTATAACTTTCATTTGCTTGATTTATCGTTTTTCTTTTTTCTATCTTTCTACCAAAACTAGTCTTCAGTCTGCTGCTTTGGTCTCAACTCTCTCTTTTTGAAAGACAATTTTGTCAACAGAGACTTCATAATTCATTTGATCTGTTTCTGTTTGTTTATTTTTGGATATTTAAAATGTCTTCCACTTTCAATGTTCATCAGAATTTAAAGTTGATTGATCTTTCAGGATGTGTTCTTGCATTATTACTGTCATGTTACTTGAAAATAGTCTCAAAATAACAATATTATTGTTTATCGCAATAAGTTCTGGGACAATATATCGTCTGGCAAAATTTGCCATTGTGACAGGCCTAGGTGTTGGTTCACTTGATTTAGACGAGGAAAACAGAAAAGTAAGATTAGCACTGGAATAACTGCATTTCTTCATAACAGTCAGTCATGAATACTAGACCAAATGAAGTTCGTCTCACAAGCACGACATGAAACTGAAATTATAAATGAGTTGCACAAAAAATGTTTAAAAATAAATTTAAAAAATTGACTGGTGGCTAGCATAAGTCTATTTCCATCTTGATCAGGTCTTACCGTGACCATCTGTTCAAAAACTCAAAAACATTTTCCAAGCACTTGATGCAACATCTTACTGGCCACCAGATCAACAGTCAAAGTTAGCTGCATTCAGTGCCGCAGTCGGGAGAAACCCAGGCATTTAAGAAGCCGTTTAAAAGAGAACTGCATGTACAAAGACACGCTGCGCACGTAGTTCAGGCTGTGAGAAAGCGAGGGAGAGCAAGACTTCCAGCAGGCAGAAAGTCTTGAACGGGGAACAGTGGAAATGTGGTTTAGTTTGTTTTTTTTTAACAGATTTTCACCTCTGTCTTTTATTCCACATTCAGAAATGTTGGCAAATTTTTAGAAATCTGAGCATGAAGGTGAGAATATAAGTTCTCTAAACAGATAGAAATCTGTTTTAGCGATCCGAGTCACACTAATCATGCTAACCATTGGCATCATATGCTACAGACGGTTAAAAATGTAAACACCAAAAGGATTTTGTCCTAGTTTTTAAAAAAAAATCCCGTTTTAAAGCAACTGATCTCTTACACACCCTTGTGCATCGCCTCTGCTCCCAGTGTAAATAATTAATGACAGCTCACTGCAAGAAGTTCAGAAAAACTTTTTTTTTTTTTAATATCTCCTTATTCAGAGAAACCTGAATCAGCAAAAAGCCTTCCACAAAATAACTGAGACCATCTCCACTCCAGAGCTACATTTATAAATATATTGGCTCTATTAAAGCACCATCTGGTAATTAGAAGTCCTGTTTGAAATGGAGAGACTAACTAATTATTTTACCGCTGCTTATGAACACAATCAGAAGTATGAGATGCCAGTTGCTTAAGATTATGTGTTAGATCATCAGAGATACCAAGCCATTTCTTTCTGAAAATAAACACGGTGGCTCCTGCTGTGGAGAGAAAAACTAGTTCATTTCTGTTTAAAAAAAAAAAAACCATGAGAAACTGACTCAAGTTTACCACCGGAATAGCTCTGAAAAACTTTAATTGTTGTCGAATGAAACTTTGAGGATGGACTCTGGGGCTGAGATTTGAGCCGATTAATATTTATACATGTTCATTCACTGAATGAGGAGGAAGTTGTGCCGAGTAACCCCGAGCCAGTTTAAAGCTCACTTTCTAGGGCAAAAACTTCCTTTTTAGGGAATTAATAACACCCAAAGTGCTTTTGGGGATTAGCAGATCTTTGGCCAGAACGGAGGATTAAAAAAAGCGTATCTTTATTTTTGTGTATTTAGTTTTATTTGGCGCTGAATGTGTTTCCCCCCCATTATTTTCTGATAGATTTGTCATCCTGACAGACAATTTGGGAAAAAACAGAGTAACTTTATTAGAGTTGCTGCACATATGTTCAGATTTTGACATTTTATTGGAATTCATCAAATCAATTTCTGCTTTGAAATGATGTATTATCCTGCTTTTGCTTTTCAAAGCCATTCTACAGGCCATTTTTCTGTGAGCCTGTGAGGATCTTTGTAAGAGGACATGTCTGCCACAACATTTATTATTCAGCAACCTGCTGAAAGCCAGAGGTAGCAGTTCCTGTGTGAGAGGACACATCTCTCCTTTCTCCTCATTTCTTCACATTCCTGCAGTGCCTTCAAAAAAAGCT
The DNA here is from genome assembly GCF_002775205.1 of Xiphophorus maculatus. Lineage (NCBI taxonomy): Eukaryota > Metazoa > Chordata > Actinopteri > Cyprinodontiformes > Poeciliidae > Xiphophorus > Xiphophorus maculatus. The sequence goes on along the minus strand of NC_036447.1, from coordinate 25,850,607 downwards.
CGTTTTCTTCTCTTTTTTTAAGCCGTTTCACCATTTCCAGCATTTTCCTTCTTGTGCTTTTACATAAAAAACAAATAAAAACAAAACAAAAAAAACATTTTTTTTTCTCCCTTTTCTGCTTTCAGTAGTTTGTCATGTTCCCACCGAGTGTTGTTCTTTTTTTTCTTACAAATTTAGCCCCTCGCCATCCAAAACAGGGCAATTGTTTTTTTGGGTAGTTTTTCTTTTTTAATAAATGAGACAGGAAAAAAGAGCCTGAATCTGAAGTAATTAAAAAGCAGACATATTTGGCACATGTGTTACTGGTGAGCACTGCAAAAAGATGTGTGTGTGTGTGAGTTCCTCTCTTGTTAATTAAAATAACTCTCTAATGGCTAAAACAGGTCCTGCTCTGCCAAATACACTCACCTCTCTCTCTCTTTTGTCCTCCAATTCTTTTCTTATCTCGCTATTGCAAGCAGCAAAAAAACACATAATGTATATATACACTCTATATATATATATATATATATATATATATATACACTCTATATATATCTCACTCCCAGAAGGAACAATAGCAGACATAGAGGACAGTTACAAGTACCTAGGTATACCACAAGCAAATGGCAACCTCGATGAGGTCACAAGGAAAGGAGCCACAGCGAAATACCTCCAACGAATAAGGCAAGTCCTGAGAAGCCAGCTCAATGGCAAGAACAAAATCCGCGCAATAAACAGCTATGCCCTGCCAGTAATCAGATACCCTGCTGGAATAATTAGCTGGCCAAAGGAGGAGATAAAAGCCACTGATATTAAGACTAGAAAACTACTAACAATGCATGGAGGATTCCATCCCAAATCCAGCACCCTGAGACTGTACACGAGCCGCAAGGAAGGAGGCAGAGGACTAGTGAGTGTGAGAACCACAGTCCAGGACGAAACAACTAAGATCCATCAATACATCAGGGACAAAGCCTCAACAGACAATGTGCTCAGTGAATATCTCAGACAACAGGGAACGGAGGTTGAGGTGCCAGAGATACCATCATGGCAGGACAAGCCCCTACATGGGATGTACCACCAGCAAATAACCCAAGTGGCTGATATCAGTAAATCCTACCAATGGCTGGAAAAAGCTGGACTCAAGGACAGCACAGAGGCCCTCATCCTGGCCGCCCAGGAACAGGCCCTAAACACCAGAGCAATAGAGGCCCAGATATACCACACCAGACAAGACCCAAGGTGTAGGTTGTGCAAGGAGGCCCCTGAGACAGTCCAGCACATACCAGCAGGGTGCAAGATACTGGCAGGGAAAGCGTACATGGAACGACATAACCAAGTTGCAGGCATAGTGTACAGAAACATCTGTGCAGAATATGGACTGGAAACCCCGAGATCAAAGTGGGAAACACCCCCAAAGGTGGCGGAGAACGCCAGAGCTAAGATCCTGTGGGACTTCAAGATCCAGACAGACAAAATGGTAATGGCGAACCAACCAGACATTGTCGTAGTGGATAAACAACAGAGGAAAGCCGTTGTGATAGATGTAGCAATACCAAGCGACTACAACATCAGGAAAAAGGAGCACGAGAAACTAGAGAAATACCAGGGCCTCAGGGAGGAACTGGAGAGGGCCTGGAAGGTGAAGACCACAGTGGTGCCTGTGGTCATCGGGGCCCTCGGGGCAGTCACCCCCAAACTGGACCAATGGCTACAACAGATCCCAGAAACAACATCAGACATCTCAGTTCAGAAATGTGCAGTCCTTGGCACAGCCAAGATACTGCGCAGAACCCTCAAGCTCCCAGGCCTCTGGTAGAGGACCCGAGCTCAGAGGATAAGAACCACCCGCGGTGGGTGAGAAGGGAATTTTTTTTTTTTTTTTTTTTAATATATATATATATATATATATATATATATATATATATAAATTTGAATAATTTTCAGACATTCACCAAGCATTCCTGGACTTCTTCCAGGGTTGATTTGTAAATTTTGATCAATGTCTAATTTTTATTGAAGTAGAAAAAAAAGTGCTGTAGGTCCTTTGAAAAGACGCGGGGGGTTTTGTACCCAGCATAAAATTAAAAAAAAATTAAAAGATTATTCCACTTATCCATCAAAACCTCTTTTTTCTAACCTTTATCTTATTTTTACTCAACTCAAAAATAAAAAATAATCCTTGATCACCACATGAATACACATCATGTATACCACTCATGTGTTTTACTGCAACTGATGCGACCATCAATGAAATATCAAAGCAGTTACACAATGACATCAGCCAATCCCACCCTACAGGACGGCTGCCTCGCTTCCAGATGCTGGATCATCACTGAGCAAAAACTAAACTTGTACTAATCACTTTTTGTCTGAATAATTTTGGCACATAATTATCTGGACACTTGGGGAGACTCGTAGATTTCATTACTAAATGGTTTGTTGATCCTTTAAAATGAAAAATATTACGAAGCAGCAGAGAACTGGGACTCCACATCACGGATCTCAGTGTATGCAGACTATTCACACCTGTGGCCTGTAAAAGATAAAAACAGTCAAGTGCTGTGATATTGCCACAATATCCACTTAACTTAGACCCACGTAGGCCAGTTGCAATAAACAATAAATCAATCAAGCGCATGATAAATTAAAAGGAGCTCAGTTGTTTCCATTTGCATGATTTATTGTTTTTCTCTTTTCTCTCTTTCTATCAAAGCTGGTCTTCAATTCGATGCATTGGTCTCAACCAGCCTTTTATTTAAGGACAATTTATTTCTGAAGATTTCATAATTAGTTTTATTTGTTGTTCCTGTTGTTTTGTTTATTTACTTTGGATATTTAAAATGTCTTCTAGTCCCAGTGTTAAATGTTCACTGGAATTTAAAGTTTATTGGTCTTGGACAGTGTGTTCTTGTGTTGTTATATTACTGGAAAATGGTCTCAAAACAACAATATTGTCGTTTATGGCAGTAACTTCAGGGACTATTTATCGTTCAGCAAAATTTGGTTTTTGTGACACGGCTAGACCCACGTGAAACCTGTTTTTTAATTATTTTTTAAATACAGTGGAACTGCAGAGAAACGGCCTGATTGTTCCCGTTTGTCTTTGCACTGACTGCTCTACTGTTTGGGTCAGAACATTTTCACTTCATCACATCGCTTCCTTTAGGACATAAACTCGTTGTTTTTGCTCTAGTTTGAGAACAGCAGCAACACCATTTTTTCCCCCCCAACTCCACTCTTTACAAGTTCTTCCTGCTTTTCCGCACACTGTGCTCTTCCCGCACGCGTCCGACATTACATCTGTGATCGCAAAAGTTTATGACTGACGAGTGTCAACATCACCCCAAGCCTGGTTACAACCAGTTTTATGATGGCCAGGCAGCAACTTTCCTAGGTTTATTTTGAGGTTAAGGGAGTGAAAACAAAGCGTTCCCATTCCAAAGGTGGAATTTTTTGTGTGTGTGTGTGTTGTTGTTTTCACTGTAGATTATTTGTCTGAACACTTGTTGCCTTTGACGGCAATGCCACAATTATCTATTTACATATTGAAGCTCCTGTCGCCCGGCAGTTATAAAAGTGTCTGCTCTAAATCTATTCATGGACACCATCAACTATTTGCCTGTTTAAAATTCCTCCTCTGTCCACACCCGTACAAAAACCCACCACAAAGCCACCTACAGCGATTTAAATTCCTCCACCTAAGTGTTCCTGTGAAAAATGTCCTCATGCATCAGTTTGCTTGTGCATAAGCAAGGTGTGTGTGTGTGTGTGTCTGTGTGCGCGCGTGTGTGTAAGTGCGCGTTCACCCAAGTGTGTTTGTGTGTATGTTTTCAGCTGATGAGGCATTTTGGCGTGGCGCTGAGGCTGTGCTTTAGGGGAGCCTGATGAAGGGGAGATTTTAAATCACACCAAATGAAGCTTTATCAAATAAATGAAACTGTGTAGCACTCGACTCAGCAAGAGTCAGATCCGTTATGGGAGTGATGCAAGCACTCTCTCTCTCTTTCTCTCTCTCCTTTTTTTGTTTCTTCTTCTGATCTCCGTCACGAACGTCCATGACTAGAAGTAGAAGGACACGGGGTTCAAACACGGTCAAATTTTCTTAAAAATTCTCCTTCGGTGAGAATTTGCTGACTCATACGTATTTCTAAAGATCGTTGGAGCTATTTCCGGACTAAACATAAAAGACATTAAATGAAAGAAAAATGCCTTTGTAGATTTAAACTAGGGGTGTCCAGAGCCGATATTGACATCGGGAACTGGCCCGATATCAGCCGAATAACGAGTATCGGATTTTATCGGCTTGCATCTAAAATCTCAGATATAATCCCACCGATAGAAGCAGTCCATTCCAGCATGTAGTCCATGCCAGAATTTATACCCCACACACACCCAATGGTGAATAACAAATGGTTGAGTTGTTCTCATACCTACCGTTGTTGACTATTGTTCTCTGTTTGAGTAATTTCACTTTATCAAGCCTTTTCTAGCATTCCACACTACAAAATAAGTAATAAAGGTGTGTATGATCCATCCTGATATCATATCGGGTCAATATCGATATTGGTCAGTTCTCAAAACTACAATATCGGAGTGGAAGTCAAAAAGCTGCATCGATACAGCTCTAATTTAAACATAGTTTTTTTTGCAGAAAGGAAAATGGATATGTTATGATTTCTCTCCTACCATCTACATCTAGCAAATAATGCTACCATGTAGCAAAATATGGAAAACAACATGTGCTGTATAGTCTGGTTGTATGTGAAGTGCAACAAAAAAACAAAAAGTTTCCTGTCATACACTTTTTTCCTACTTCTACGTTAAAAAATAAAATAACCAAGTTAATGAATGTATGAATGAGGAAGCTGAAACTCTAAATTATTTAGCTATTTGATGCCATAACAAGTAGACAGTAAAAAGTTAGAGCAGCAAAATATATCAAACTGTAAGGCCACAAATATATGTGACATCCTGATCACAAAAGAATCGCTTTGACAGTATATCTAATAAGCTGTAACATCTAAAGTGCCATAAAATTAGACTGATTAGATTTTATTGACTGGAATAATAAAGTTCACAGAGTGACGAGGGAAAAGGTGGGTTAATCACAAATAATAATAGATATTAAAAGTTTTTCTATTTTAAGTAAAAATCATTTGACTATGTTGCACATTTTTATGTCGATATCCTGAAATGCTTTGGATCGATATAAAAAAAAATATCAATGTTTCAGTTTGAGAAGCCTCTAGGAAATATCCTTAATAAAAACAAAACAAGCACACTAAATTTCCCCGTCTCATTCCAGGGCGCAGAGGGGGCCCTCGCCCAGGGCAGCGTTTATGCAAGAACCGCCACTGCTGGAGAGGACATCGAGCCTTTCATAGAAAATTAGACATTCAAAGCAGCTACTTCAAGAGAAGTCCCCGTGACCTGACCGGAATCCATGTTTAGGAGTTTTAGAATATTCTGCAGCGTAAGATTTAGCTGAGAAAGTCACAGATATAATTACTAAAATCAATTAAATGCTTAAAAATCACAAGAGCCCATGCAATAGCCAACAACAATGACCAGCTGGCAAGACTCTACAAAGTCTATTTCTGTGCTTCTGTTCACCTCGTGCCGTTTCGGGGGGTTTTCTGCTTTACTTGAAGGTTTTATTTTTATCCCATATGCTGCAGCTTCTGCTACAAAATGCAGTTTTATCTACCAGCTTCATGTTTGAGCTGTTCCTCCACTTTTTCTTTCAAGCCGTACCTCTAGTTTCCTTTTCCGCCTTCCTCTCTCTCTCTCTCACCACTAATAATCACTCCAGATTTTTCTCGCTGCTTCGTTCTAATTCAGGTGCTTTATCCCCTCTCCACAATTCTGCTCCATACTTCGACACAACGAACTGCTATCTTCAGACTTCAAACAGAGATTTAAAAAAAAAAAAAAAGTATTTCTCAGCTCCTTTTGTTTTACCGATGCCTTTTAAGTTGTTGTTGTTGTTTTTCTTTAACAGGATACCTGCTGTAAACTGTGCCGGACGGTTATGAGCGACACACAGATTTGCACTCTCAGACAGCGTAGAGACAAACCCGAATCACTCCAGCCAATCTACCGCATTCACCATCTCCACGCTGACCGCAAAGCCAACATCCACGCGCGTTAATATGAACACAAATTGTTCGCGCGGACCTCGCTCACAAAAACAAACGCAGTGAAACGCAGGCGCGCTCGCGGCGTCGCCCCTGATGCAACTCAAGGAAAGACCGACAGCTGGACCTGAACACATCTGATTTATTCATTTAGAGCATAACCGGAGCACGTGAGACGCTCTGAGATTTGATCCGTAATGGAGTAAATGCTCGTCTCATCTTAATTTGGCTCCCCTTTCACTTACCGACTGCAGCGGCGAAAGCTTTTAATGTGAAAGGACGGGCTCTCCACCCAGGGCATTTTGACGCCGAGGGGCGGCATCAGCAAGAGAGTTTTACATCGTGTTTCTTTTGTCATGTTCAGAAAATGAGAACAGGCTGGTTATGTTGTGTATCATTGAGTTCAAATGGGAGAAGACAGGCATGCAACTCAGCTAGCTAGCCAGCTAACGATGCTAATGTTGGTATACGGTTCAAATTTCCAAATCAGCAGAAAACTAAAAAGGCTACTTCACTGTTTTGAAAGGAGTCTGAGCTCAGCTGGTCCACTCCAGTTCAAACAACAGTCTGATTAAACCCAAACAATGTTATTACCGTACGAGATTCTTTAAGACGCAGTTTGAGTTTTACAAAATCCAAAATGTGTTTTCTTAGGTAGGCTAGATTTTAAATGATGAAGTTGTTTATTTTGCTCAGGCTAAAATTAAAAGTATGGATTCTACCTTAATTTGTTCGATTAAAAGCTGAACTGGAGATTATTCTAGTCCAAGTTGAATTGAATTTGATTTTATTCATGTTTTCCATTTGCTCTTTGTTTTATTGAAATTTTAATTGCAAGGAAAGAGAGAAAGAATGAAAGACAGAAAGGAAAAGAAACAAAGAAAGGAAGGAAAAAGAAAAACCTTTGACATTTAACTTACTTATTCATATCACAGTTACAAAGAAAGAGAAGAAAAAAAATCAAAACAACTCGCATCAAAATCCACGCAATAAAAAAAAGTAAAAACAGAGTTAAAGAGAGCAAAAGAAAGAAGGTCAGAAAGAACTTTGTGATCTGATACGTGTGAACAATGATTAACTTTGGCATTAATTTTTATTGAACTTATTTCGCAGGTGAGACATAAAACTCCCTTCTGACCATATTAATTAACATATACATAAATGCAATCTTCCATAAAAGAAATATAATTGGCCAACAGTTTTTTTTGTGAAATTTATCTTGGATCATGTATTTTTTTTTTTTGCTCGTCGTTCATCAGTTTAAACAAGCTAAGCACCACAAAATGTCCTCTGATTGCTGTCGGTTGACAGACTTAACTACAAAAACCCCCCCCCCAGTATTTCGAAGTTCCAAACGCAAAAAAAAATTAATAAATAAAATTCACTTCATCCTGTCATCAGCTGAAATGAACAGACTGCATCTGCAGAAAATCAACCTGTCAAATGACGGCTTTGACGAACATAGGACAAATTCAAAGCAACTCACAATTTAAGCCTATCTACCGCACGTCTAGCGAAATAAAAACATCTCTAGCATCTCCGAGAATCACCAAATCTGTGCCTCGCTCCTCGATTCTCCCTCTGTCTTTATCCCAGCCTATCGTCTCTGAGCAAAAGGCCTCTCTCTTCCTCTTCTCTATCAATCTGGGGCTCTGCTTCTGGTTCGTTTCTGCTTCCCCCTTTCCTTCCTTCCCCTCCTGCCATCATGCATCCTTAACTCGGCTCGGCAGATGGCTGCAGCACCTCCTCACCAGGACGAGAGGAAGGGAGACGACAAAACCGAGGCGAAGGGGGCGCAAGAGGAGAACGCAAAGAAAAGAGAGGAGGAGCGGGAGGAAAGCAAAACACAGGTGAATGATGAGGGAGCAAGGAAGAGAGGCTGATGAAAGATGAACAGAACAACAAACAAAGAGAAAATGGTTGGAGAAGTCAAATTATGGCGGAAGGAAAGATAAGAAATGGCAGAAAGAGGGAAAAAAATGAGTCTGGAAGTAGAGTGGAAAAGGTAGTGAGGAGGGAAAGGAACAGAAGAAGAGAGTTGCAGTATTTTTATCATTCTGAGTGAGTGGGCTCCATAAAAGTAGGTTACTGTCAGCAGACAAGGAGAGGCTCACACACACACACACACACACACACACACACACACACACACACACACACACACACACACACACACACACACACACACACCCCTACATGTACCATCTCCATTTTAGTTCTGCTGAAGCAGCCGCAGTATGTGCGCATATGCTGTGTCGGGGTGTGTGTGTGGGTGTGTGTGTGTGTGTGAGACAAAAAGAGCAAGAGCCTTGAGCATCACTGAGCCACCAGCTAAGCTGTTGGTTCCAGCATGAAAATACCAAGTGGTTTGTTTTAAATGGCATTGTGAATATTTCGGAGGCAGAACGCTTACGCCCTGCAGGCCAACTGGTGACGACGCGCCGCCAAAACGAAACGGATCAGCCTCGTAGGCGGAGACAGTTCTCCGACTAGCTGGTGTTCCGTTCAAATACAGTCACTTCTTCAGACTCCAGCAGAATTTCAGGCGAAAAAGAAAAACTTTCTGATCAACGAGGTGTTTGACGAAATGTTCGAAAGCTTCACAGCGGTCTTGTTTTGCTCTGTTTGTTGCTATGTACAAGCGCCGAGGTAAAATAAGTTTGTGAAACAGGACGGAGGTTCTTGGGTGGGCTAACGTCACTCTGGACTGTGGAAACGTAAGGAATCCGTTACTGGAAAAGAAATTGTTGTTGTTGTTTAATAAATTATTTTTGGGACAGAATTTGCCAAAAATGTATCTCGATTTATCAATAAAACCGATTTATCGCCCAGCTTTGCAGGGTTTCCCCTAGAAAACTTGCTACGCCCGGTAGTTGGGGTGCTAGAGCAGTCACTCATCCAGCGGCCCGTCGTGTTTTTGAGTTAAACAATGTTTAAAGCTGACAGGAAAATTGAAAATATCACTTGATGATTATGTGTTTTTGGAAGATTGGAAGATTAATATCAGGACAACATCTGCAAAAAATCCTAAAAAATGCAAACATTAAAAAAAAAATTTAGTAAATAAACAAGCTAAGCCTGGTGGGGGCACAAGTAAAGCCTGGTGGCCCGCCAGGCTTATAATACACTGTTGGAAACCCTGCTCTGTATGGATGAATTAGGACTTTAATCACATTAAAGTGTGTTTATCTACCGCTCTAAATGTGTCCAATTTCTCCCAACAATCTAGATAAGAACTAGGACACACTCCTCCTCCTCCCCCCCCCCCCCCCACACACACACACACACCGTACGCTACAGCGCTGCCGCTTTCTCTAAATTCCATTTCACAACTTCTGAGTCAAGTTCCTGAGCGGCCTAAAACACACATCTATCCTACTTCTTCCCTCTCCTGTCTCTCTCCTCCTCCTCCCCTCCCAGCTTCCCATCTTCCATTTCTCCTCATTACTCACAGTCCTCTAAATAAAAGCAACCTGCCACGTTATATCAATAGCCTACATCCTGTGTGTTGTGCCGCCTGCAACTTCGAGCTGCCGCATAGAGAGCGGGCGCGCGCCCCGTGTGCGCCGCCGCTCGCGCGCGTTGAGTGTGAATGGCTGATAAATGATGAATGTCCAGGAAATGAGAGAGTACAGCGTCGAGGAGAGGCAAACGTATGACATCAGCAGCTACTACATTAGTCACCGAATCATTTCTGCAGAGTAGAGCACTGTGCCATTACTTAGTAAACACGCACACACCGATATAGGCTGGAGCAGGTGCACACCGAGTTGTATGCACAAGCGTACAGTATATATTGTTAAGCATTGTGAGGATGGAAAAAAATGGTAGCAAACAAAAAAATAACCAGGGAGTGAAATGTGTTGGCTAGATGGTTTTGTACTGAAAGACAAAAAGTGGCTGTGCTCATTCTCTAGTGACTCATCAACCCATTAAATCTCTCAAGATGTGTGATTTAGAGTCGGACTGCATCCATCCACCTTACAGTTAACACACACACAGATTAACATGAGCGCGCAAACACTGCGCTCATGCCTCTCTGAACTTTTTACTTTTTTTTTTTTTTACACAAAAACACGGTGTGGACTTCGCATGTTTTCTGAGGAAAACCCTGTATATTGTTAATTTATTTTAATTTTGCTTTAAGTTAACTAGGTTTTTTTTTTTTAGCAGTTTGCTGAGAAAGTGCCTGGAGGAGCGACCTGCTCAGCGTCCGGAGACGTACTTTACACACGTAGCTAAAGAAATCAAAATGCCCAGGAAAAAGAGAAACACAACGCAAGCGTAGATTAATGATTCTGGAAAATTAAGATTCTGGTTGGGGTCGGGGGGACAAAAGGTTAGAGTTGAATAATGGAAACAGAGTTTATGGCGGAAGGCTGCTGGTAACACAAAGCAACCCAGATTAAAAATGGACCTTTTCTACTGATAGATTGGCTGTGAAGTCACACGAAAATGTATCCTATTGTTTTTTGGAACTATATCTGTATTTGAACACAGGATGTTATTCCTGTTTGGGAAAACTTACTCCGCGTATTGTGCTCACAGAGCCAGGCAGGGCGCTTAGCTCTAACAGGGAGAAAAAAGCCTGTTATGCTGCCGGCTTGTCCCGCTTTAACGCTGCGTTCGAGTAACGCCGGGCTCAGGTCTGCTGCTGAAAAGCGGCCTAACTTTAGCTCTCTGTTCCCACATGATTTTGACATTGGCTTCAGGGGGATTTAAGAGGAAAAACTGGTCTCCTCACAAAACCCAGCAATTACCGGGGCGAGCTCAAACTGCGGAGTATCTGCGCGTCTCTCCGGAAGAGACAAGCGCCGAGATGTGTGGTTCAAATAATTAGTCCACTACCGATCCCTTGTCACCAAATAGTTAATTAAAAGCTCGCTCACTGTGGGTATATGCGTGTGTGTCCAGAGGATTAAAGGATGCAATTTTAATTATGTCTCCAACTTTCCCCTCTCTCTTTTTTTTTTGTCAGCTTCTAGCAAAGACATGGTTGAAAAAAAAAAAAGTATATCCATTTTCACATCCAAATTAGTGCGTTCAGACAGGTTATGTGCATGCAGATAGAGAACGTGATTTAAGTTACAGTGACAGAGGAAGGTGTCAGACTCAACGACTTCACGTTTCTTAAGAATAATCCAGGAAAAGTATTTAAATTAATACGGTTTGGGGGATATAAAACGCATTTCACCATCAAAACGATAATTTCCAAGAACCTGGCAATCAAATAGACTAAACTATGGGATTTTTCTCTTATTCAGTTTCCTAAAGATAAAAGCTTAAGGTTCAACCAACGATTACTAGAGACCTGCAAGCGCGTTAGCCACCTTGGTAGCTAAGAAGACTAAAAGCTAATCTAGTTTCGATGAGTTTTCTGCAGTGAAAAGTTTGGGAGGTTTTGTCAGGGTTTGCCATCTTGGCTATTTGCCATTTAAAAAAAAATCTATTTAAAACAAACTGATGTGTTTTTCTACAGGGAGCTTCATTACCACAGAAACGGACACCTGCCTGTGTTTGGACGTCAAGTCTGGAGACTGCAGCCAGTCAATTACACTGATTGGTGTAATGAAGGAAAGGTTTTCTGCTGTATCTCATGTGATTAACTGTGACTAAAAGAGAAGGAGGATTTGGGTAAGATTTAAAAGGTCAAGCCAGACCTTTTCTATCAGTGACTGTAAGCCGTCGTGTTGAGATGAAGAGAGTTTTATCTCTGAATTATACGCTTACTCAGATATAATACAGAGTGAGTTGGACCAAAACAACTCACAGGTCAAGGGTTGTAAGACTGTGTTTGAGCAGGTTCTGATTTTTGAGGTCAAAGATCTACAATCTACACCACAAAAGGGTTATCAGTTTTCACAAACATTTAGCTTACATGAAAACTAAATGTTTATAGTTTACGGCTAATAAGACGTCAGCCTGTAGCTCTTTTAGCTTCCACTTTATGACTGTCACAGGAAGGGAAAAGCACAACAGTCTTCTTTCAGCAAGCTGACTGGCAATGCACAGGAACAGGTGGGGGAGGGGAAACACTGTTATTATTCTGTGCTCGAGAGGAAACTCCAGACGCTTTTTCTGGCATCTTAAAAATAAATTGGATTTACAGGAAAGGGGGGATTTTAGCAATTTTGGTACCAGAACCACTTTCAGGAGTTCACTGGAACCACAGCTTACATTTTCTGTTTTCTCTTTACCTTAGAGAGTTAGTGATTTTTTGGGGGGGCAACCCTTTCTTTTACAGTCTCATAATTACCATGTAATTACAATGTAATTACCATGTAAGTATGTTGTAAGTTCGAATGTATTACTGTATAATGAAAGCTAATTTTAGTGTTTATTTGCAATCAGATTATTGTTTAACAGTGCTTAGATTACCCAATATTTACCAATGGCTTGTGCAGTAAGTTAACACATATTACCATGTAACTACCAAGTATGTACACTGTATTAAAACAAACTTTTTGCGGGGTAGTTACAATAAAATTAGTGTTTAACAATGCCTAAATGACCAAATATTTACCAAAGGCTCACTCAGTAAGTTGCCACATATTACCAGGTAAGCGTTGCCATGTTGTTACCTATTAAGTTGCAGAGTATTACCATGTAATTAAACCTAATTTTACAGGGTTATTACAATCAAATAACTCTTTAACAGTGCCTAAATTACCCACGGATTGTAAGTAAGTAGCCCCATATTAACGCTATTAAATTTAAGCTGACAAAGAAAAGGTTTAACTTTGGAGATTTTAAACAGGAAGTACCATGTAACTCTTCCTGTACAGGTTTCACGTAACCTGTTCATAAACGTATGGCAAAAAAGTATTGAGTACTTATTAAGTAGAACATCACATATTACCCAATTAGTAAAAGGAAACTGGACTGTACATGAAAGCCCGTCTTGTTTCTTAGATTTTGAAATGAGATTTTACCAAGTTAGCTCAGTGCAAGATACCAAACTTGCACAAGAAATTATGCATAAATGCTCTATAGCATAAAAGCTTTGTTTGTTGATTCCCCCCGCCCCACTTTGAGGTGTATATTTTAACCCCAGGAAATTGTGATGAAAACTGTTTTTGTGAGATTGCTGTGCTGAAAATCACAGCTTGAAACTTTTCCTAGGGGGCCAACAAAAAAGGCTCAAGTTTTAGTTAAAATATCAGTCAAATTTCATGTCATTTTCCCAGCGACTTTTAAGGAGCGTAATTGAATTGTGACGTTATGTTGAACAGTTGTGCAAGTAAAGCATTCAATAAATGACTAGACTTGACAAACATGTGTTGTTTTTAGCCGTTTCATGAGCTACAAACCTGAGAGCCCTAACTACTCTTGGCCTAATTGAAGCCATGTCAGATCTCCTTACTGCCTTTCTCTGCAGCGCGCCACTCTCCTTCTCTGTTATCCACTCCTTCACCTCTGCATCTTTGCCTCAGGGTCGCCTGATTGACAGCGGCGGTGACCCCCAGCGCCCGGGCCCTGCCGCCCACGGTCGGCAGAACCAATCCCAGAACTCGGCCAAGTGGCACGACGAAGCGACAGACTTGGCAGCCTGCTGATGTTTGAGCGTCCTGGACGGCTGGACTGGACTCCGTGTTGGACTGGTGAAAAAGCCTGACTGCCCATGAAGAAGATGTTGTTTTCTCAAAGAATCATGGCAGAATAATTCATTGTATGTACGAAAAAAAAAGTAACACTGGCAATTTTAATTGGTGCTTTGGATGAAATTTCTGGCAAAGTTTAGGTAAATTGTTTTTGTGGTGAACCCAACATCTGATGTACTGTCTTTTAATCTGTCTTCTACCTACTCAAGCTCAGTTTTGTTTTTAAATAATGATCTGCTTTCGTGTTCTCATCAAATTGGTCTGTTCTCTTTTTTCTCAGGTAAATTACCAGTTTTCTCAAACAGTATGTGTTCCTTAGTTTTTACGATTTGTTTACGATCAAAGACCGTACAGGACCGCTTCGGGTTTCCATCTCTGTAACTCGATGTGATCATTAAACGTCGAGATATTCAGGCCAAATTATTAAGTTCACGCAGGAGAGCAACTTTTACCTGACAGTTCACAACATGTAGCACGCCGCGCTATCAAGAAGTCATATCAAAACATAGGAAAGATAGAAAATCTGACAGTAGCCCGTCGTTTCAAATTTCTCTGTCAGAAAAACATTAGCAGCTGGAGCAAGAAATGTAGCTGTAAGTTTCCATTAAGACTTTGATATATTTGAGAGTTTTAGTGTATGGTAAAGCAAGACTTAGCTTTAAATTAGCTTTGCTGAACACTTGTTCTTTCTGCTCATGCGCAAAAACCAGAATACAATTCACTCACACAAATGCATAAACACAAACAGCAAACACACACACAAGCATCGAACTCACACCTACACACATTTGCCCCCACACACACGCAGATAAACACATACAGATGCCTGCACTTGGCTCTGTTTCTGGGGAGAGGCGCCCTGGGCTGCAAGAGAAAGCAACCAGCTCAGATCAAAAACACACATATGGAGCCTGTCACAACACCTTTTAGTTTCCGCTTTTCTTTTCTTTTTTTGTTCCCTGCATATTCTTCGCCACCCTCTCTGCATATCAGCTCTCTTTTCCCTCCTCTCTTGCCTCCGATCCGCTCTTCACACTGCAGTGGAGAAGAGGAGAGGACGAGGGGGAAACGGAGCCAAACGATCGAGAGCCGAGAGGAGCGGAAGAGGAGGAAGAGGAGAGATGGGCCGGGGAAGAGATGACGTGAAAGAAAGAAGAACAGATGAGGGGATTCAGTTTTTCTTTCTTTCTTTTTGCAGTATTCCAGTTTTGCTGGAATACTGCCCACTTTTCAAAGGCACACCTCAGCATTCCTCCCATCTATTAGACCTCAAATAAAGTGCTCTTGCTGTTCAATTAAAAATAATTACTTTAATAATTGTCATCAGGGAGATAATTCCCAGCATACGCGCTACTTTGATAATCAGTTCTAGTGGCGGACTTAAAGACGCAGTGATGTTCCTTCTTTCCTCAGTGTGTCTACTCTGAACCTCAGTCATTTTCTGATAAACATTAACATGCATCACATTGAAATTCTTCATTCCAAGCAAAAGCATTTCTCTGCACAGCTAGCAAAACTAGCCGCAAACAACAAACTGATGAAGAGCACGGCCGGTCCAAGACTTTTTTTCATATCATACCAGTTTTATAATGGCCGTTGATTTTAACCCTAAAAGAAATATTTTAACTGTCACTTTGTCATGACAGATTGGCATGAGACAGACACGTATGCCGTGTCCCTGTGCTAACTTGAAAAAAACAATCCGAGCCCAGAGACGTGTCCAAGAGCCGTCAATCCCCTCCTCTCTCCAACTTGCTCTCTGCTACGCTGCAGCTAGCACTGCCTGTCATGAATGCTAAGGCTGGTTACTAGTTAGCATGGCCACTGATGACGGTGGATAAACAGTTACTCGGAAATGGAAAGTTATTTTGCTACCATTAGCACATTTAGCTGTGAGTACATGAGATTGATTGACAATGCTAAGGCCCGCCTCCTGGCTCTGATTGGTTGTTTTTAGTCGGGAGCGGTGCATTTCTTCAAACAGCAATAGCAGCACAGGAAGGAAGTGGAGGAGTTTGATCTTTTCACAGATTATCCATCTTAAACTAGACTGTCACAACAAGGTGAGAGTTTTAACAAATAATGTATGTAAAAATATATATTTTTTTTTTATAAAAGTTGCATTCTGTCCCTTTAAGTTTATTATAATATTTTATTTACCTGAAAGTAACACTAGCTGATAAACAATGAATTTGCAGTAAACAAGCTAACAAGTTGGATAGCTTGTATATCCCAACAGCAGCAAGAAATAAACATATAATTTTTGTAACAACTATAAAAGTAATATAGAAATGCATCGTTTGTACATGTGTAATAACATTAAATTTGCATTTTCAACATTATTTTACATATATATTTTTAGAGATTTTATCATGCTAGCTTGGTGCTCTTGGAGGCCTAAGCAGCTGCTACACTGGCAATTGCCTCAGGCCGGCTGTGGATGAAGAACAAAACAGAAATGGAGACGAAAAACCTCTTCATCAGTTATTAAACCGATATTTTGTATCGTATCGTCTTAACTGATGTTTGATATCAATTATCGTGTGATTATTATTATCGTGTCCAATTGGGTTGGGAGAGAAAGATGCATGAGGAAGCAGCCCTGGAATATCTTTGAATGAATACAAACAATTTTTTTTTTCCATAGTTAAGAAGCTATAATATGGACAAGTGGCTGAAACGGCAGATAATGAGGAGAGCCCTTACTTCCTGTGAAACAACCACTCCAGTAAACAGTATTAGATTGCAGAGCACCAGTTGTCTTTGAACTTACGGAGGGTTTCCAAATGACAGAGAGCACTGGGGAACTATTGTTACTACACAACAAATGGAAATGCACACGATTGAGACCTCCGTACAGGAGTGAACAAAAAGTGAACAAAATGCCACGTTACAAAACAGATTTCAACCAATCCCCTCAGAGGCAAAATGCCAGATGTATTTAGCATATTTATCAAAAAGGTGAGATAAAATTAGAGAAACAGGTGATCATCAGAGAAACAATGCCTTTTGTTATTAATGATGCTTTTGGGGTTTTTTTGTCAGATGGGTGCAGACGTTGTGCAGGTGCTCTAAAGAAACGCTGACCAAACACAAAGGACGCAAATCTATGAAAGCTAAGAATACTCAAATCTTAAGAGGAGATGGTTGGTTTTGAATTAAAGATATACTCTCCAAGATGACTATTAAAGTCCCGATTTGAATATTTACACATCCTGCTACGAAAACAACAACAAACCTGTTCGTCGTTGGTGTTTTAATGTGTGTGGATGTTTGACTTTGCATGTGGGATGGAAACGTGCCCGACCGTGACGCTCCTTGTTCATCAAAAGAATAAAGCGAGGCGGAAAAAAAATAAAATAAAATAATCCAACTGTGCTGTTCACCAGTAGAATATTAGCACAAACACAAACACACACCCCAACACACCGGCTGGCTAAAGGCCAATCAATAATTCACAGAGCGCAGATTGAATGTAGATCACAGACTCAACATGGGGGGAAAACACTGTGGCTGTCCACCTTTATTCTCCTCAGAGATTGTCCTCCCATCTCTACTTTCACCTATTTTAATATATTTTCTCTGTCAATTCGCATTGAATTTATTTATTTATCCGTTTGGCTAGTTTTGCGAATATTTCCATTAAGTCGCATAAAGCTTCCAGGCCTACAAGTTGGCAGGTTTTTCGGCGGTGGTGAAATGTGTCTGAAATGTTGCTCAACATCCATGATTGCGACTTCTCGACATTAATCAAATAATCATTTAGCAAGAAGCATTCTTACTTTTTCAGCAAAAAGGGCAGAGTTGGATTTTAACATCGTCACATGACAAGCGGCTCTTTAGCCCGATCGTCGCTGTAGTGTTGGTGAGAAAGGCAAAGCCTGTAAAGGTTCAGCCGAGGTAAGTTAACCGAGAGTCCAATGTGGTTCTGAGTTATCCTACGCCAAGTCATCATATTTTCTCTCCGCTCTAACAAAGCTGTTCACTACACCCATCTGTAAGCACATGTGACATAAGTATCCGTAGCAGGGTGTGTGTAGTCCTCGTGCAGCACGCACGCACACACGCACACACACAGGCGTCGTTTTAACAGTGCAGGTTCCTGTTTGGGTTTCATCTGTTGTGAGCATGCGTAACGTAGGCCATTATGTAGAAGTCGGCCTCCTGGGACGCAGTCCTACATGCGGAAACTATATTAGGAACAAGCACATCTCCGAAGGGAGCCGGAGTTGTTGTACGCACATCTGCAACTAAGAATAGTTGACCTTTAGTTGGTTTTTTATCAATGCCATTTATCACCTTCAAACACATCTTTGCCTCCGTCTTTCTTTCATTTGTCACTGGCTTTCTAATCCGTCACTCTCCGCTTTGCTTTTCGTCGATCCCTCCGTTTATGTTTCCTCTCCTCCAATTTCGGAGGTGAAAAGCACTCTCTCCGCGTAACTTCTTCGGTTATTCTCACTCGGATAGCCGACTCGTACGTACGCCGGGCATCAGCACGTAGCACAATGGGAACAGCCGGCACACAAAGTTGAGGAGAGGACAGCAGGGGAATCAGATTTCACCACGGTGTGATGCAGACAGACATTCACACACACACACACACACACACACACACACACACCCTCACGCCGAGGGAATAGCCTGTAAGGATCACATATCGCGAGTAGAGTTCTGTCAAAACAACCATATGGTGCTGGGCTGTCGAGATGTTAAAGACCAATACTTAAGATATTGGTGATTTTATACACAGGTGTAATCTATTTCTCAGCTCAAGTTTCTTTTTCTGTTTTAGTTTTATTTAGTTTTTAACTTCACTAAAACAGCATTTTTTCCCCCTTTTCCCATAACAGGAAAGTCAGATTAAAGTTTAGACAAGAACCAATCAGAATTCTGTTGCTGATTTCCAATTAAGGTAACTTTGTACCTCTTAAGAAGCTATGAAATTTTAGCTTATTTTAGGAAGCTAAAATAATGGCATGTGCGTTTTTTTTTTTTTTCTGTGTTTTCTGCCAGACACATTTCTTTTAGAAATTGAGGCAATCTCAAGGTCAAAGCGTCAGACTAGTCACTGTGGAGAAAAGTATCACTATTTCGAAGCTATGACAAAATCATTTATGAAATTTTAAACTGCATTTAGCATTTTCTGTTAGCGATTTATAGGATTGCTAAAAGGGGCAGAGCATTTTGTAAATATATAATATAGATCACTGCCAAACTTTGAGGTTTTTAAACGGCTGCCATCATTTCCAAATTCAAAATGGGATTTAATGACTTTCTGTTGGATTGTAAGGAGCCTTCACAACTCATATGGAAACATTTTGGATGATTTATACTAAAAAATAAATGGTGACAGAGTAACGGACAAAACTGTAAGGCCTGTAAAAAAAAAAAAAAAACACAGCTGGGTATTTGGCTAACAACGGTGAAGTTAGCATCTCATTTGTGGATCTCAACCTAAATCTGACTCTGAGGATGTTGTCACACCTGACGGTCCGGTGGCGTCGGTTCGACTGGGCACCAACCTACAACATTTGTTACATTTTCAAGCTGCTGCGATTCGTTTTCACACTGCATTGTTTCAAACGATTAAGGTGCTTTGAAAAAACTCTTCCCCTCCTCCGAGAACCACAGAAGGAAACGACGTAAAAACCCCTGAAGAAGACACGGTGCCCAACTTCCGTCCTAATGAAATGTCAACAAAAATGGAGTGGTATCAGTTTTTAGCGGCTGCAGGATTTGATGCGACAAATATTTTATGTAGCTAATCAATTTGTTAAAGAAAAAACAGATTTAAAAAAAAAAAAAAATTATTCCACAGCAAAAGCAAAAGGCCATAGACGAATCACAGAAGGGAATTTGTGACTGAAGAATCCAAAACATCTAGCTACAGGACTACTTTACTTGGTGAAAGTATCGTTACAGCCCCAGTTATTACTTATGGTGTTAAAACCACAGATTGTGCTATTGTATCACCAGGATATATTAGGATACATTACAGAGAGAAAGAGATTGCACAGTGAAGCGTGAAAATCCCAAATGGGGCTTCTTTTTTTTTTTCCTGCCAACAACTCAGCTCCACTGACTCGGCCATGCGTGTGTCTGAGAGCATGTGTTTGTGCTCCAACGCCCCCTGAGGTTAGTGATACTAGTGAACAGGTGTTACAGTATCACCTGCTCCCAACACGCACACACACCCCTACAGACACACAAACACGCAGAGCGCTCGGAGCGCCATCAGCCGGGAGCGTTGCTCCAAGCTGGGCAGATGAAGCCAATCCACAAGCTGATCTGTCAGGTTGTGTGTGTGCTCATGCATCATGCGTGTGTTTATTTAAGCTTACGTAAGCGTTTAGTCAAACTCGACCAACAGACGAGGCACGCTGCTAATTTCGGGCCTACCACAATCTGAGCCTTCAGGCTGTTAGAAACCCTTTTGTGGAAAAATAGAGGGTTATCGTTTTTCTATGTGTTCAACCACTTAACACACGACAGGAGAAAATTGGCAAGTTAGTTCCGAGATGAGAGACAGGAAGACGGATGTTTTAAAAACGCACAGAATTGGGGATATGATTCGTTATGAAACATTACAGGAACACAGAATTATTACAAATGGCTAGGAGTGTCCAGATTAGATATCAATATCGGATATTTGGTCAGATGTCAGACAAAATCTAAAATCTTCGATATAAGCATGCCAATGTTAGCACTCCACTCCAGCATTTAGTCCGCCCCAGGATTTCTAACCAGCACCACTTGTATTATTAACTTATTAGTTAATAATAAATGGGTCACTTGTTCTTCTACCTATTGTTGTCAATTATTATTTTCTGGGTAGTATCACTTGATGAATGATTTTCTAACTTTCCACATTACAAAATAAGCAATACATCTCTGTGCGATTCGTTCTGATATCGCATCGAGTATCGGTATCAGTATCAGTCAATACTGAGAGCTGCAATATTGGTATCGTATCGGAATTTTGAAAAGCTGCATCAGGAGACCGCTAAAAATAAAAAGTGCAATGACATTTTTCTCTCTTTACTCTCTTTTCTTTCATCACAATGTCTCCATCAACATACCTGAGTGTGATCGTGTGGATCTGCAAGGGAGGACAACCAAAGTCCGGACTTCTAATGCAGCACCTGAAATAAACCTTAAGCAGCCTCCTTTGCTGTTGTGATATTACAAACACTAATATTGCAATGATCTTTGCAACTACCTCCAATCAAAATGTCAACACGCTATAAAGAAATGCAGGTTTGATGCATTTAAGGAACGTGAAATATGCCTCTTTTTTTTCATTTGTTTCTGACCTGCCAACGACCGCTCCGAGCCAATGACTGTTTAGAGCATCATCAGTCTGAAATTCTCTGAAATTAGTCCTTTCTGTCCCAATAGTTGAGAGACTTGCATAGCTAATTGTAGCACCAGTTCCTGCGATACAACACGACAGGATTCTTTTGTACTGTGGCTTTGAAAGAAGTGCCAAAATTCATAACAATTTATTCTGTTTCAGTTGCCCAAATAAATAAATAAATAAAATAAAGCTTCAGCCTGAAAACAACCAGAAACACAAATCTCTTGAGTACAAATATCCAGGGACAACGCAGCATTTGGTCTCCTAAAGGCTAGAAATAACTCATTTGCAACATTAACAGTAGCTTTTTTAAATAACCTTTAAGCAGGAATAAAACATACTTTTCATTAAGCTGAGATTAGTATAATAAAAATGCTTTTTTTATTGATCTGGTGTGATATTCTGATGTTAAATATTGTGCTTTTGTTTAGTTGGAAGCAGAAAATCATCATAATTAATAGAAATAAGGGCTTGAAAACATCCGTCTGTATTTAAATACTCCATATATGACATGTTGACGTAGTAAGTTAAGTTACTGAGATAAGTGAACTTTTCAATAGTATTTTAATATTAAGTAAGTGAACATTGCAAACTCGGATAATTTAAAGCATATGTTAACACACAACTAATACTGACTTTGCAAAATCTCAGTATTAGTGGTAAGTTGTCTTTTTAGTCTTTTTAGACTAAAAGCAGACAAATACTAAACACACAGCATTTCTGTGGATTCTACAAAACATCAGAATATACCAGAGAGGATTTTAAATCTTCTTTGGAGATAGATTTTGATATTCCAGCATTCCTCGCATAACACTTTCTTGTTTGAAAATATGTTTATCGTTCACATTTTAATAAAACCGACTTGCTGAAAATACTTTTTCATTCCAAAATAAAACAAAAATGATTAAAGTATGCTCATTTTTAGGGGAAAAAATGGTTGGGAATTCAAGAATTACACATATTTTTAAGACTGAATATCAGCTCTGTACATTTATTACATTTAAAGAGTCTTGACGACAAACTATTACTGAAAGCGATCGTTGTTTTTCAGTGTTTGGTGAAGGTTTTTGGTGTCCACTGCCTCTCATTTTCTCTCTCTTTCTGTGTTACTTAGTATCTACCTCTCTCCACATGTCCTTTTCCTCACGAGATACCAAGCAGCGTGGCCAGGATCCAGCTGAGCAAGCGTGAAACTCACACAGACAATGACTGCTCAGAGCAGATGGTCAGAGAGTGACACAGAATGGAAAAAAGAAAAAAAAAAAAAACGAACAAGCACAACATTCACATAATAATGCTGTAACCATATCTGATGGTCCTTGGCCAACAAAATAAACAGTAACGTCTTTGTTCTCCAGAATAAAGACATTAATAAAAGGAGACAAAAGCAGGAATACTTCCTGCTTTTTTCGAAAGCAGGAAGTGAAAGCTCTTGCTTTTTGCAGTTCTAAGTAAGATAAGAGAAAATAGTGAATAGCGACCAACCAACCCTTTATGAGTTTTGCCATTTAGAAACTAGAGACACCAAAACATCAAAATAAGATTAAATAATTTTCAACTTTTACATGTTACATAACAGCTCTCATATTACAATGCCCTTCAGAATCGTTGAAATTCCTGTTAAAGATAGTTAAAAAAAACAAAACAACTATTAAACAACTATTCCATTACTGTATTTTAATCTCACACATGATTATTTTTAAATCCAACATTTAGCTTGACTACATTTATTTAGTGGTGGAATTCACGTCACATTGAAGGTTTTGGTTTCATTTTCACAAACATTTGTTGCTGCACTTTTGGAAACAATACTGAGGAAATAAAGATAGTTTCCCCTCCTTGTTTTGGCTTTTAGTAACCCGTGACTTTTTGCTTCCCTGGGGAAAAACGTCATGTGAAACTAAAGCCTGTGTCTTTTAGCTGCTCTTCAAAAATAAGGAAGCCAGTAGAATATTCCATTCATGCTAGTTATCAGCTTACCCGAGTCTAATGCTAGCCAATACAAAACTAATGCTAGCTTATTTGTGCTAATGGACGGTAGAGGAATTAGGAGAACCAGTCAGTGACCAGCCAAGGCATGATAGTTGGCTAATACAAAGGCTAATACTAGCCAGTCCAATGCTAATGCTAGCCTATGCTACTTGGAAGTCTATTTAAGGATAATGCTAGCCCACGCACGGCTAATGCTAGACTATTCATGCTAATGGACAACAGAAAAAGTAACCAATCCAGTGGGTGACAAAGCCGAGGTAGCCGAGTCATGCTAGTCACCAGCCTTTCCAAAGTCAACGGAAGCTACAGGTACGTGAGTGACGGCCACCCAGTTACCGGCACCAGATGAAAGAAAGTCACAAAAAAAGTTACTGGCACCAGCCTGTCATTAGTCAGATCAGTTGCTAGCTTTGGAGAGGACATAACTTCCCGTGACACGGAAGAATCCACCGATTTAAGTTTGCTGCTAATACTGCGACGTAGGAAAACTCATCAAACGTTTCTGAGGTTAGCCTGAGTCCAAATTTGAATTTCTTTGCCAATGCGCAGTTACAAAAACAATCACTAAAGTCAAACATCAATGAAGGAGACAGAATGGAGGTAAGAGCCCCTCTATAAAAAGCTGGTTGCTACAGTGGTCAAGTCAAGGTCCAGTCTCTGAATTCTCTAAAATCTGAGCCCTATGGAGATTAAGCTTAACTTTTATAACACCTTACATATTTATTTACTTTTTTTTATTATTATTTCCATCCACTTTTACACTGCAAATTAGGACGCCCTGAATTAACTAAAATAAGGAGAGTTTGGCAGTTGCGTAAAACAGGTAATCATATTTTTTTAAAAGTGGAAGAAGATGGAGGAGGGTACATTTAAAGAAAACGGGTTGCAGGGGGAAGAAGAGCGGTGGAGAGGCGAACATGAAAGGAGCGTAGAGAGGGAATGTGAAAGTACTGGCGAAGGGAAGGGAAGGGAAGGGAGGTATAATGAAGTCCTTTGGGCCTCATGTGAAAGAAGCCACAGCATCTGGCAGCCGACACAGCCCGGCTCTGTACAGATGGTGGCATGATGGGATATGCTCAGTTCATTTTCAGATCAGAAAGTGAACATTGTAAACACTTTAACCTGCTCTTAATTGATTCAATTTTTAATAATACTTTTTTCACATGTCAAAAAAGTGACAAAAAAAAAAAACTGCTAAGATTTTCAAGACCGATTTCACTTCCAGTGCAAAATAAGATCCAGAGCAGCCTGGCGGAAAGTACTGATGTCCATTTTATTTTCTATTTTTCCGTTAATCTGAGTAAGTAAGCAGTTGTGGTGAATACAGACTGCCTGAAAATGAGCGACAACGAAGCAGAACAATGAAAGTCAAACTTCATGGTTCTGGAGAGGCTAACCGTCCAGAATGCAGTTTGAGCTAGCATTTAATGCTAGTGTGATCTCTCAGGGAAACATGTCTAGTGTAATAGTGACACAGTTGATGCTTCTCTCTTCAAATCTTAATTTAAGGGAGGATGGTGGGGGGAAAAGGGTGTTATGTATTTGCCATAACACCCTTTTTGTCATTTCATAGCAAAATCAAGTAACTCTGTACTTTTAGATGTTTATTTAAAATAAACTTTTTTTGAGCTTTACATCGTGTTATAATGTTATTCCCTCATCAAAAACATACCTGGAGTGTTGCTGATTCTTTCATGCACGTTTGAGAAATCCTTTAATCTCCCGTGGCAACCAGTCAGCTGTGCTAAACGCCTTTGAGGCACAGTTCCTCCTATGAGCTGCAGTTTCCAAGCTTCCCAGCTTTCACCTCACAGAGCAGCTCTCTGCCATGACTCCCCTACTCAGCCCTTCAGACTAGCCAGCAGCAATTAGCAAACACCTGGCAGAGCTATGCATCTACTGAGCTCATTATACAAGTTACTTCTCAGTGCAACGCTGGTAAAGACGTAGTTAAAGGGTTAATAGAGGAGCCGTGTTGTGATGACTTCCTGAAGGTGGAGTTTCAGAAAGAAGCAGGAGTTTCTTAAAGAGACAGAGGCCCAAATTCAAGGTGTTAAATTACTAAGTAAAATTTTGTTTAAGTCACATTTGAAATATTTAGCATTTTTATAACAACTGAAGGTGACATAGTAACTTGATTGTGCTATAAAATGGCACTCTGTGCCTGGAAAATGCCCCTTTAAGTGCAATTTGACTTTCCATCAAACACCTGAAATTGGCTTCCGTCTCTTTAAGAAGCTGCTACCCTTATAGACCTTCCCCTTCGGCATGCCATCAGAACAACGTTTCTCCATGCCGATGCTGTTTACAACCATTCGTAGGAGCGTTGTAGTTGTATATTACACTCAGCAGACTTGCACTTCCACCAGGTGTTTGCTAATTGCTGCTGCCGCTAGTCTGGAGGAGCTGAGGAGGAGGCTGTGTGAGGCAGAAGCTCAGCTAAGAACTGAGGCTCTAAAACGGAGTATGAGCAACCATTCAGGCACCCTTAAATGGTTGCCATGGGAGATTAAAGGATTCCTAAAACAAACATGAACAAATCAAAGCAACAGTGGGGATGTTTTGATGAGGGAATAACAGTATAACATGATCTAAAGGTTAAAAAAGGTCTGTTTTACATGATATCTCTCCTTTATTTGCCACCTTTAAAACTTTTTTATTTTTTACCTTGATCTTTGGCTGCTTAGTTTTGTGATTTTGTTCCTACTCCCTCTGCCTTTTAGGCCTTAAAGTATCCAACATACACTAATCTGTGAGTTGGGCCATAACTACAAGCTCATAAGATACTTCTGATCTTATCCTTTAAGTAAACACACATCTAAGCTTTCGGCCACAGTGAACTAGCTAACCTGGGTAAGTCAGTTGATACCAGCCTTGGTACTGCCAGTATCTCCATCTGATTGTTTAATATCCACTGGTTCATTGTCTACTAAATACTTAAAACTACTGAAACCTGCTAGCATCTGATCTACGCTTGCTACTAGTTATCAGTTTTATTGACACATGAAGAGTTGTGTCTTTCCTGTCTCTAGTCAAAATCTATTTGTACTGTATTGCCTGTCTAGGCAACATATATATGTAGCTTAGTTTTTTTCTAATACGCATCTTTTTTTCTGCTTATGCCAAAAAAAAAAAAATCTTTAGTTTTTAGACATTTTCTTGCTTGTTCTACTGCTTTAACTCTTCATTAAATCTTTACATCACTTGACATGAATCTTAGTTCCAAGACAATATGTCCTCTTGGTACAATAATGGAGTTCAGAGTCACTTTCATTCTAAGCACCCAGGTACTTTCTTTCACCACAACCCCCACTGCCAACACACACACGCACACACACACATGTTTGTGTGACTATAATTGTGGGGACTTTCCATTGTCTTCCATTCATTTCTACAGCCTAAACCTTACCATTATCCTAACCCTAATCATTACATACCGAACCCTAACCAAAACTCAATTCACACCTTCGTCCTAAATTTGACCCCTGACCCAAAAACAACGTTTCCCCTTGTGAGGACCAGGCTTTGAACGAGTTGGACGCTCTTGGCAAACACGCCGCGGCGGCCCTCAACGCGCCTTCACATCGACTTTGCATGTGAACCAGAAGCACCTGGCGCTCAAAACGTTTGGCATAAACATGTGTGACATCAACTAACTCGCTCACTCTTTGGTTACCTAGCAACAACTTGTTGAGTAACTTGCAGCAGCAATGAAAGCTTTAGCCTCCATGCCTTAACTGCTTAAACACAAAACAATACTGCCAACTTTGGCAGCATTTAAAAACAAAACTATTCAATAATTATCTGTATCGGCTGACATGAAACATATTGCGATACATTTTTCAGCCCGTCTCCAGCCCCAAATTGTATAAAATTATTTAAGACATAAGTAGGCCGCTGTGTTCTCATAATTAGCTTTCAGAGTTTTTTGTGTGTCGTTTTTCTGCTGGATAAACCATAAACTACTTCTAGAGAGTCAGTGGTAGTTAGAGAGCGGATAAGAATGGGAAATAGCCATTTCCCTTACCTACTGGTTGCGTGGCGCTATAAGCTCTCGTAATGCTGACATCAGCACTCAGATCTGACAGCAACCAACACACATTCTCTCTCACACACACACACACGCACACACACACACACACACACACGCACACACACACACACACACACACAAGTTGCTAACTGTGCTAGAACGCGATGCATCTTCATCTGTGCGACTAGTATCGTCTTCAGCAGAACGATTCATTCAGAAGAAACTCAAACAGGAAAGTGCATCGCAGAAGCTTATTGCATACACACGCAAGCATTTTAAATGTCAAATCGAAACACAACTCCGAACTTTCATCCGCCACATTAAGGCCACACCTTAAGCCGAAGCACTCCAGCCAAACACACCCCCGCCGGTACCTTGGTGGGCCCGCTGTGAAAGGATATGGCCATTCGGTGATTTTTTTGGCGTACTTCCTCACCACGTTGTCTTCGCTGAAGAGGAAGAGGGAGCGGTTGACCGTTAGGCAGCTCTGCCGGACGGGTATGGGGTTGTACAGGGCCATGGTCCGGGCTCTCTGGGCCATCGACTGCTTGTACATCCGCTGCGCTCCGGGGGGCCCACCTTGCCTGCTGCCGCCGCGGCCGGGCCCCCCTTGTCCGCCGGCACCCCCGCCACCACCGCCACCACCACCTCCTCCTCCTCCGTACCTGTTGGGTAGCTCGTCTCCAAAGCGCGCCATTCTGCAGACACCAAACGCCAGAGGTTAGGAAGGAGCCGGGGGGAAACCTCAGAGTGACACCTCCACATGCCACCACCCCATCAGCCTCGGCTCCAAAGACACATGCAGAATGGAGGTTCGGATCTGTCTCTCGCTTTCGGTCCTTCCAGCTCTATCTAGATCTGTTTTATTTGTTTGTGTTTTTTTTTTCTCTCTTTTTTTCCTTCCCCAGGTCTTCAGCGCCAAGAAGACACCTCCATTTGTGTTGGGAGGACGAGAGAAGAGGGAAGGGAGGGATGGGATTAGAGAGAAGAGAAGGAAAGGAAAGCGAGTTATCGTGTATTTTTGGAATATGACGGGATATGAAACACGGCGATGTGTTTATATAATTTCTGTACAATCAGTTCTCTCTAGAGGAAATAAATGAATATTTTATCAAGGCATCGCCCTCTCTTCTCCTCTCTCTGTCATGCTGTTCTTATTTCATTATATTTGATCAGGAAAAGCCGCTCCAACAAGAAGAACAAAAAAAAAAAAAAAAAGAAAAGTCAGCAGTCGCTTCTCGTTTCTACGCAGGCGGATGAATCGATCACCTCAGACGCGATCAGAATGCATAGCTGTGCATTGAGAGAAGTAGTATTGCATCCATCTCCAGCGAGCAGGCCGGCTCCAGACTGCGTCTTTTCCCTGCATCTTGTCAGGATCTGCAGTTGTCTTCCCCCCCCAACCCCCTCTGGTTCCACCTTCTCTCCTCCTCCTCCCCCGAACCCCCCTTCTACTTCTTTCCTCCCCGCCAACACACACACACACTCAGCCGGATAAAAATAGAAATAGATAAGAGTGAAAATTTTAATAATTCATATCTTCTTGTTCCATATATCCGCAGTGTTTGATGTGGCTCCCGCTGCCACCTTTCACTGCCGCCGCGGCTTTCCGCGCACACGCAAAGACGTCAACCGACGGGGGGCTTCCCCAAAATCCGAGCCTGGTGACATTTGTTGATATTTGGTAATGGACGGTGCGGCATCCCCCCTTCCTCCTCCTCTTCCTCCTCCTCCTCCTCCTCCTCCTCCTCCTCCTCCTCCTCCTCCTCCTCCTCTTCCTCCTCTTCTACAAGGCGTCGGTCACTGATTTTTGGGCGTGATTGCGCTCACTTGGAGATGAAAATACTCCGATCCTCAAGTCTACCAGTCTATCTCTTCCTTGCGTAAAAGAAATTAGAAGAAGAAGAAGGGGAAGGAAGGAAGAAAAAAACCCCGAGTTGATTAAATAAAGACAAGACCAAAAAACAAAATAAAAACAACAACAAAATAAATAAATCAAAAGATAGTGTCCACGATAATCATCTATAATCCAGAGTTGGGGGAACAAGAATCCCAGACAAACAGGATCCGGATGATGCCGGCAGCATCATCACCACCATCATCAATTCTCGGTCGAAAAACGCGACGACGGCGGCGGTGCAGGTGCGCCGGAACAGCAGCTCGCATCTTCTCCTCCACCGCCGGGCAGAAACCGAGCACCATCCCCGCCCAGCAGCATCGCCTCCTCTCCTCTCCTCTCCCACCTCCCCGCCTCCCCGACGCTCCTGAAACCCGAAAGAGGCGGCCAGCCAGGTCCGACGTCGCTTTCGCGTCTCCCTTCCCCCGTTGCCGTTTTTGCGCGCACTACCTTTTCCCTTTCCCTCTTTAGGATTTTTTTCCCGGCGCCCCTCTCACATCCCCCGCCCCCCTTCAAACCCCCCCCACCCCCCACGGGGAGAAAGTCAACCAACGATAGTCGTCAGTCCGACTCCGATGCGGGGAGGGAGACTGTAAACGAAAGACCCCTTCGAGTGGAGATGCTCCTGCGGGTTTTTCTTTTGGCTTTTTTTTTTCTTCTTCTTTAACGCGTTCAAGTCGGGCTTGCGCCGCGTTCCGAGCATCCGATCGGTCTGACGGGAACCGAGCGCCACGCGCAAATCCGTGGCCGCGCCATGCAGCGCACGACGCACGGCGCCTCCCAACCCGCTCCCCAAAGCGCGCCGCAGTTACGCTCCGACGGCTTCACCTGTGCGGCAAGGTGCGACGTCCGGCCTCACCAGTTTCCATTTGACTCATCAGTCAAATGGAAACTGGAAAAAAAAAAAAGAGACGCCAAATCATCAAACATTACTTAAGACCTCAAGAAAAGAAGAAGTCCAATTTGATATATTTGAAGTTACACATTACTTGTTTGTAGAAGCAATCGCCATAAGCGGAGGGAGTGGCTGATTGGAATAACCTGACATGGCAAATTAGAGTCGATCGCAGTGAAATTTCCGCTGTAGCAGATTTACAGGGATCCGCTGACCTCCGCGAGTGACTGGCATGAGTTTTTTGGGGGAACGTCTCTCTGCCAGCGTTGCACATCTACAGACTCACATTTCAGCTATTTTTTGCCACACAAAAAAAAAAAGTTGTATTTTTGTCTCATTTCACTAAAGTCTTCTGTGTTTTATGTGAATCATACATGGTTTGCACAGATCGTTACGGTCCTCAAAATGATTAGCAGATTTTTCAGTTTATTTAATAGAATTGGTAAAGTACCAGTAATGTACATATTTTTAAAAATATACTTTGGTTGTAAATTGTTTTTATTGTTTTCCTAAATAATTGTCCACATATACCAACAAGCTATATAAAATTATATATGTATCCATATTTTTGCCTGAATTTTGTCTTTTTTTCCCCTTCTAAAAATAGAAAACATCAATAGATAAGTGTTTGCTTCTTTACAAATGACAAGCTTTCTATGTTAAATATTTGTTATCTTTATAAGTTATCTGTTTCCAGAAGGTTGTGGAATATTTGTGGCTCTAAAAAAAAGAAAAAACAAAAAAGCTTTATTTAGCTGGACTGAATTCAAAAGTGACTTTTTGGGGTCGGAAATGTTGCAAATACCCAGTCTGTAACATTAAATCTTACTTTAAAAAAAATACATTTTTATTGAGAATATGTGAAAATATGTGGGAAAACCCGACGGGAAAGAAGTAGCTTTGCATGGCTCTGCAGTTCACTGCGGCTCAAAAGAAGTTAGAGACACTTTGTCCTTCCATTTCCATCCTTGACGCCGTTATGCAATTCTGAATCCACTGCCAAATCTAACGAATGTATGTTCAAATGTCGTTCCCTGCAAACCGTCTTTGAGTTAAAGATGGAATAAAATCTAATTCAAGACATCCAGTCAGGATTGTTTTTAGCCAGCGTGATTTTGAATGGTCTCCCAGTTAATAAATGTCGTAAAATGTCTGCCAGCCAAATAAGCAGAACTAACTTTCAAGAGGGAATAAGACAAGAGTTTTAAGCTTTGTCCTGTTTTTTTGTTTTTTGTTTGTTTGCTTGGGTGGAAATGAAAAGAAACATGTTATTTCTCCTTCCTCCAAGCTATTTTTGAAGCTTTGGCTCAGGCTTCCGAGCTGCTTTGAAGCAATCCCTCGAGCTGTTGGGCGAGGCTAAAGAGGACAAAACGGAGATGGATCTGTTTGCAAAAAGTGTGTTTTCTGTCATAATAAGTTCAAGGAAAAGGACAACAGCATGTTAAATGTGTCGCAAGTCAAAGTAAGGAAGCAGTTGAAGTTGTGAAAACGAACCAACCCGGTTGACGCTGTCCTTGGTGCTGAAACATCCACCGACAGATTCCTCTGAGGTTTTAAAAAAAAAAAAAAAGTTTTCTCTTTTGCAGGTGCCATCCAAAGTGCTGAGCAAATATAAACGAGTTTAAAGCACCGTATATCGCCGTGCTTTTTCTTTTGGAAGCAATTACCTGCATTGTGCACAGGTGGGTTAGTTACTGTACCTCCCACCATCTGTTTCTTCTCAGAAAGCCGTTTTCGAGCTCTACCCGCCGTTCGTCCCCCCCTCCCCCCAAACCTCCCGCACCAGTTTTGGCTGTTCATCACCCGGAGTTTGAAGCTCTGTTTCCACTCCAAAGGGCTGTTAGAGGAACTATGAAAGTGGGCCATATGGCGGATATCTGGGATGCATCATCCGAGGCCGAGCCACGCATGAATATTTTGCAACCAGACGGAGTCTCAACAAACTCCACGGAAGAGGAGCGCCCGGATTGTGTCGGGACGAGCTTCCCGGCGTAAACCTGCGGTTTGGTTTCCATTCTGCACAGCATCTCTGTCTTTGTTAACAAAATACTTGGGTGGAGTGAATTTTAGGGCTGCAACTAAAGATTAATTTCATCCGATTAATCTGTGATTAAATGATTAATCGATTAATCGGATAACAAATTTTGCCAAATCCTGCCGACTTCTTTCATTTATCCACTTCAGCCTTTTCTAATACAAATTTTGAAAAGCGTCACAAGGTGCAAATAAACAAATAACTCAATTCCTTTCTCCAATAAGACAATAAACATTTTATTGCATTCTTTCAGTGTATCAGTTGTCGCACAGGGTGCAACAAAATATACTTTTAGCATCAGCATGTGAAAATCTCAACCTTTCCAGCTTGACTTTACACCAGTGCAGTTTACCTGTTTATTGCGTCTTGGATTAACTGATTAATAACTGGCCAGCAAATGATTCTTAAGAGGAAAAGTTTTCCGGTATTTAAACAGGATGAGGCTAAAACTGCCACTGGAGGAGTTCTGGCTGGAACATTATTTACAGACAAAGAAGGTTCTTTTTACCTCATATGCGATATATATATATATATATATATATATATATATATATATATATATATATATATATATATATATATATATATATATATTATACTTGCATAATAATATACACCATGGTCCAAATTATTATGCAAGTGATATTTTCTCAGATTTTCCAATGACAGTGGTATTCCTTGCAGCATTCATTGTCATGTATGAAGATGATTTTGCTACTGAAGGTACAGCTCGTCTTTTGGAACCATGAAAGAAACTGATCAGTCAGAAAGTCCGTATACTTTGCTGAGATCATTTTCACTCCTTCAGGGACTCTGAAGGGGCCGACCAATGATTCTCTCCCCATGATTTCGGCCCAAAGCATGACTCCACCACCATCTTGCTGACGTCACAGCCATGTTGGGACGTGATGGCCATCCACCACCAACCCACTACTGCGTCCATCTGGACCATCCAGGGTTGCACAGCAGTCATCAGTGAACAAGTTTGTTTGAAAATCAATCTTCATGTACGGCTGGGCCCACTCCGACCGTTTCTACTTGTGAGCTCTGGTTAGGGGCCCAATAGTACGTTCATGCACCGCAAGCCTCTGGAGGATCCTCCAGCTTGAGGTTCCAGAGGCTCCAACAGCTTCAAATAACTGTTTGCTGCTTTTTAAGGGCATTTTAACAGCTGCTCTCTTAATCTGATGAATGTGTCTAACAGAAACCTTCCTCATTCTGCCTTTATCTGTACAAACCCATCTCTGTTCTGAATCAGCCACAAATCTCTCCACAGTACGATGATAACGCTTCAGTTTTCCTTAAATATCTAATGTTTTCAAGTAGATTTCCTTTAACTGAGCTCACCAGACAAACTAACCAACCAGCTCTCTGAAATTAATTATAGTGATTCAAAGAGCCTTGACACACAATACCATCTATAAATTTAGTAACATTTTATCTTTATGACACTTCAATCGAATTTGCATAATAATTTGGAACAATTTGCATAATTATATATATATATATATACACATGTATACATATATACATGTATACATATACATATATATGTATATATGTACATATAGCAAGAAGTGCACCAACAATTTGTCCTCTTTTGAACTCTGGTATGTCACCCATAATGTTGTGTGCATTGCAATATTTTGAGCAAAACTGGGCTCTTACCCTGCTAATTGGACCTTCACACGCTGCTCTTATTGGTTCAATGTGCAATTAATGAAGATTGGCCACCAGGCTGGTCCAATTTAGCCATGAAACCTCCCACACTAAAATGAGAGGTGTTTCAGTTTCATTGTCCAACCCCTGTATACAGTATATATGCAGTTTTGGCTTAAACGCTACTCTGAATATGTTGAGCTGTGTAGCAAATCGCCTTTTTGAGTGTGCACTTCAGTTAACAATTGAAGATAATTTCAATAACCGATTAATCGTTTCAGCCCTAGCGACTTTCATATTAGTATCTAGAGAAGGAAATTCAGCTGCCTCACATAGTCGGATTCTCATTCCAGTGGACCACAAAAATGATCAAACGACATTGTGCTACAGTTTAGTCTAAATACATAACAGGGACTTCAAAATTTTACTTATACAAAAAATAAAATGATGATAATGCTCATCAAACTCTACATCTCAGAACAATGCTGGCGTCTCTTTCTCACGTCACAACGGGGTCGTCGCTCATCTTCGGATTCACGGACCGGCTGCGATCAGGTCCGGCTCCTGCTGTCAGCAGAGGAGAGAGCGAGTGGTAGTGGTGGTGAAATGGTGAGACGGGGGAGTGGAGTGGAGTGGAGTGGAGTGGAGTGGGGGTGGCGCTGCGGGACGACATGGACTGTGATTGAAAACACGCCACGGCCGGATGACAAACGACGCTCTTATCGATGACCGCGGATAATCGGAGCGATCGAGTGGCCGCCGTCTGTGGATTTGCGCTCTTTTTTCCCCCCCCTTGTTTTTTGCCTTCTCGTTCCCCCTCGCTCCGGGATGCCCCTGCTGCTCTTCTTCCCGCTGCATGGCCACGCAGCTTTCCCCAACCCGTCTCCATAGGAGAGTGCGTGCGTGTGTGTGTGCACTGCTGAGGGAATCTTGCCGAGGCCCTGATGCGCAGCATTGTCATTCAGGGAGCGTTCACACAGGCAACCCCCTCAGGAAGCCCTGGCACCTCCCTCTTAAAACACCCCCACTCTCCCTCCACCCACTCCTCACCCTGTCTGTTCTCTGATCTCGCTCAGCAGGCCGAAGTCACGGAGCTGACGGTGAGGTTGAAACGAGAGGGGAGAAGAGGAGAGACGGAGAGGGGGGGGAAAGAAAAACAGAGTCGCAGAAAGATTATTGCCGGTTCATATTCTGCAACATTTCTAAATCAAGATTCAGGCCAGACTGATTTAGGAAATGATTTTTAACAAAATCCAGAAGAATTGTTTTGGTTGGAGGCAAAAATCTTCAACCAATTACATTTTATTTTGACTGTACTTTTATTATTTATTATTATTATTATTATTATTTTAAGCAAAAAGCAGGCAATCCAGCCTCCAGGATTCACCAGAAAGCGTGGTTCACTGTAAACTTGTTCAAGACACAACCAGTTCTTGGCTGCCCCGCCCTTTTCTAATGCAGCCCTGGGCAACTGCCCATATCAAGAAACACCACTGCCTGCATTTGTTTAACCTGTTTAGCTTTACACACACTGGACACTTTGGCAGGTTGTTTTTTTTCCTTTTCATTTGTGAGCCACTCTGTATAAAAGTTTTAGTCACACGTTGAAAAAGCACAAAATCTTACCAACTATTTTTGGTCCAGTTTCTAGTAAAAATATCTTAGTTCACTGGAAATCAAATAAAATTAACTTACAAGTAGCTTTTTAGGGAGATATAAGAGCTTGTTTTAAGAGAATACTTCTTGAATATTGATTAAAAACAAAGAACTACTTCCAATAGCAGATTTTTCCAGTTGTAATATTTAAATTTGTCCGATGTTATAAGTGAAAAAATCCGAAAAACCTCCTTTTAAATCAATATTCATTAATTATTGACATAAAACAAGTTTTTAGGTCTTGTTGTAAAGTTACTCGTAAGTTAGTTTTGTCTTTTGCAAAGTGAAAAAGACAAAACAAATTTTTATTTGCACTGAAAACTAGACAACAAAAACAGAAATGTTGTTGTGATCCTGAAAGCCGAGTGTCAGTAAGAATAGGAGCTTCTTAAAGAGACAGACGCCCCAATTCCACAGCATTAATTTGTGAAGTCAAATTTCTTTCAAGTCATATATGATCTATAGCATTTTTATAACAGAAAGTAACATGGTAACTTGACTGTGGTATAATATGGCACCATGTGCCTGGAAGATACATAATACCGGCCTTTAAAGAAATGCTGTTTGTTCGCTAATGTTTGCCAACAAACCTCTAAGGACATGTGAAAGCAATTGGTCACACAGAATCTCTTAAGGGTGTCTAAGTGAACATAATTTTGGAAAGCGATGCATCACTTTCCTTCCAATACGCACTACTTTCTCTTGTTGCGTCTCGTGTAATCCTAATCAAATACATCATGGTTTGTGGCTTTTATGTGACAAATTGTGAAAAAGTTAAAAAGCTGTTTTGCATTGCCTGTAAAAAAAAAACAAAACGCACCAACGCTCACAGCAGAGGTCCAGGACTCATCTTTCTTTTGGTGGTTCAACATTTCTGCCGTTTTTCAACGCGCCCTCCCGTTCAGATTTCGGGCCCGCTGTGATTTATGTATCCAACTGCTCCGCCGTGACCCCTTCCGCCCCGGCGATTCCCCGCCGTCCTGCCCCGAGCCGAGCGAGGTCCTGTTGTCATCACTGCTCATATCTGTCAGCGCCGTCCCCAGACCACACGAACAGCCCGGCTCTTTGTCCTACAGGCCTGCGGTCTTTCCTTCACGCGTTTTCAGTGTGCCCGTCTCTACCCGTCAGTGAATTTTTTTATTTTTCCTCAGTTCTGCTTTTGTCCAGCAAAATGTGTTACAGCGACAGGCCTAGCTGTTTGGCACCAACAGACATTATGTATCAAAATCAACTATGTATTTCTCAGTCCACTCGCCTCACCCTGTTATGTTTCTATTCTTCGGTGTTTGGCTGCTCCAATCACGCTCAAAAAGTGTTGTTGTTGATGTGTTTGTTTGTTGTTTTTTTTTTACCTTGACTGGTTGTCTTTACAAAGGTGATCGTCGGTTCTTATCCAACGCTACCTGTAACGTAACCGCAGCGCAACGGCCGACTTGTTTCAGGATGACAGTACAGACATTTCGCCTGCGGACTCGCTGCACCGTTTCCCGGTGTTTGAGACGTTTGCATGCAATGAGAGCGTGAAAGAAATAAAGCCGGGTTGTGTTGCCGCCGAGACATATAGCAAGCTGATGTGGCATCCAAGCTAATTAGAAGATTGCTCTCCTTCTTTCTCTCTCTCTCTCTCTTTTTGGCTCATACCCACGCCAGCTCAACCTGTATTAATTGATTGGTTAGTTAATGGAAGTGGAAAGGAGGAGCGCAGTGGGGAGAAAAAGGATGAGGAAGAGGAGTGTGCTGGCCTCAGCTAATGGCCCTTGATTGGGTGTGTGGAGTAAGCATTCTGGTCATAGAATCAGCAGTATAGAAAGCGAGACGAGAAATTAGGGACGGAGACAAGGACGAAGCAGACCGGAGGGGAGAAGGCAAGGGAAGCTTGGAATTGTTTAAATTAGAGTAAATGGTCCCGTATGCAGCAAAAGTGAATGTGTATACATTTCTTTTTCTGAAGAAGATCATTTACAGTCATGATAAAAACACAAACCCCTAAAGTTTAAGGGCTTAGCATATTTTGTATGCATGTTTAAGGACCTGGAGGTCGGCTCTATTCTTGAGTCAGTTTTTAATTGAGCTTTAATCAATTTTACACTGCTAAACAATATGATAGCAAGGAAAAAAAATTTCACATAAAGTCAAATTTGAAAAAAACAAACAAAGAAAAAATTTGGTTTTTTTATATACTGTCTACATTTTAGAGAGTATCTAAATAGTTGCTGAGGGAAGACTTGGTTACCTCAAAATGAAACGGTGTGGTTTGAAAATTATGGTTTTACGTGTCTAATCAATAAATATTGATCCTCATCCAGCTTATTGGACAGTAGCTTAAAAAAAACTAGAACAGCAGTTATCAACGGGTTCCGAGCGCCTTGCAGTGCGCTCTGTTCCCAACATCCCACCAGCTTGGCTTCACTTTGTCTCTTAGCATCTGGACCGAGTTGGACGTTTTCAGGAATCAGAATCTGTGTCATGTTATGTTTGCATCCCAGAAACAGGGGCAGTGTTATGTAAAATCCACTTTTTTGAGCTTTACATCACATGATAATGTTATTCCTTCATCAAAAACACACCTGGAGTGTCGATTTGAATCTTTCATGCCTGTTTGAGAAATCCTTTAATCTCCCATGGCAACCGTTCAGCTGTGAAAAACGCCTGGGTGGACGTAGCCCCGCCTTCGAGATGCAGCTCCTCCTCGGAGCCGCAGCTCCCAAGTTTAGCAGCTTCCACCTCACAGATCCCCCTCCGCTGGGACTCCACCACTCAGCTCCTTCAGACTAGCCAGCAGCAGTTAGCAAACACCTGGTGGAGCTGCCCATCAGCTTCTTCTCAGTGAAACGCTGGTAAAAACATTGTTAAAGAGTTAATAGAGGCGCCATGTTGTGGTGACTTCCTGAAGGCGGATTTTCACAAAGAGCGTTAAATTATGAAACCAAATTTCCTTTAGTCATATTTCATATATGCAGCATTTTCATAACAACTGAAGGTGACATAGTCACTTGATTATGCTATAAAATGATACTATGTGCTTGGAAATTATGTTGTCCCTTTAAAAAATAGAAGTTTCTAGGATTTAACTTGAAAAGTATGAATAAAATAAATACATTTATTTTAAAACGTTTGTCAGAGGCACAAACATTTATGCCACTGGTACTTTAGCAACATTGAGACTGTGCTTAAATTAAAGTTGGTATTTTATTAAATTGCTATACATAACGAAAATAAATGCATTCTTTTTAAGACTGTTTATACATCTTTAGTAAGGGTGCCAACAAATGTGTCCACCCTAATAGAAAAACACCTTTATAAATTAAACAGAAAACCCTCAAAAGGTCAATCCAGGATCTTAATACTTTAGGGTAGAAGCCAAAAATGCTCACTTCAGGAAGGTACAAAACATGGCAACCCGCCAGGATCTGAGGGACAGTCAACGGAAAGGCAAGTCAGGCACATCAAGCCCATATGTCCCAGGTTGCCCACCGAGGGGCATTATCTATCCAGCTGGATAAATGTTACACTCACAGCAGATACCATGCAAATAAGACTGGTAAATAAACTCGTTTCTTTTTATAACTCTTTCACTTTGTGAAAATGCCTGATTTAAAAAAAAAAAAAAACAGACTCACTAATGATGGCTGCAGCTGAAAGAGACTCTCCCCCAACCGCCTGGGAGTAGAAATATTCAGAAGTAACTTTA
The DNA here is from genome assembly GCF_002775205.1 of Xiphophorus maculatus. NCBI lineage: Eukaryota > Metazoa > Chordata > Actinopteri > Cyprinodontiformes > Poeciliidae > Xiphophorus > Xiphophorus maculatus. The sequence continues at coordinate 25,811,666 of NC_036447.1, read as the reverse complement.
AAAAAAAAAAGAAAGCTGTCTGAAAGTCTCATATCCAAACAACAAATATTCTCAAACAGATTTTTGTTTTTTGTTTTCTTTTTTGTTCCCAAGAGAATTTTGTTTTTCCTTTTCAGCCATTATAAAACCTCCTTGAACGATTTGATTGTACATGAGAGCAAATTTGAACGTAGCATTTCTTCATTATTACTGCTTGCAGCACCCTCTCTTTCAGTGATGGGGAAGTGGAGAAAGCACCATGATTAGTCATTTCAGACAGGTGGAGGTGCGGGAACCGCCGCTCGTCACCGAGGGACTGAATTAGGAATCCCAAGACTCGGACTAATTAGAGGAGGACAATCAGAAACGACGGTGGGTTTGAGCGGCTTTTCCTTGAATGCATATTTCTTATGGAAAACGAGCCTCATCATTTGGCTGGCTTTTGTACGTGCTAAATAACGGAGATCAAGAAGTGGGGAAAGGATCAAGAGGTTGGTTATTATTATTATCATTATTTAAACTTTTAGACAGAACTACTAATCCACCAAAATCTACAAGATATTAGAGCGAGTCCACTGAAATAAACACCTTTGTTGTCCAACATATGCAGCCTAATACAACAGTTTTATTTATAAATGTCATTTGTTATGTCTTTATCACCAACACTGTGTCATCTGCACAGCGGTGTGAACATATTTATAGCGTTCCACCTAAACTTTCAGAACTAGGACGCAGCAGCGATGATTCCAGCACTACTGCGTCGAGTCATTTTTCTTCTCCTGACATAGGCCGACATGCGAAGCCCAAATTCTGCATGAGTCCCAGTTTGCAATGGGCACACAAGTTATCAGTGCGCATTTGTGAAGCCCGCGATACGGACGGCAGCGACAGAAGTTGACCACAGTTTTATTTTTTTTTTTGCTTTTTTGTGTCGCGTCGCTAACCCGTCTACGAGCTCGAAATGTCGCATACTCAAATTTTGATTGTCACCTTATTAAGCAAGTAGAATGAGACGGGAGGCAGTGACGTCCTTAAAGCTGCAGTGTGTGACTTTAATAAAGAATATTTTTTTTCATATCTGTTGAAACTTTCATTGTGTTGTGACAATATGTTATGAGAGATAATCCATGTAAAAAAAACAACAAAAAAAACGTAGCTCCTCTGCCTTCTGCTGTGTTAACTAGAAACAACCAATCAGATCCAGGGGGCGGGTCTTAGTGCTGTCAATCACCCTCAGTGTGGTCATTCCTACCTCCACCTCTTCTAGCAGAGCCTGTTTTGAATGCTAAGGCTAGTTTCATGACTTCCGGTGACGGTGGAAAGATGGTTTTCCAGTAACTGTAAATGTTTTCTCCACCATTAGCACATTGAACAGCAAATACACAAGAGTGATTGACAGCACTAAGACCCACCTTCTGGCTCTGATTGGCTGTTTCTGACTGGAAGCAGTGCATTTCTTCAGATGGCAACAGTAACTCAGGGAGGAAGTGGAGGAACTCGATCTTTTCACGTTATCTGTCTCATATTACTCTGTCACGACATGATGACGGTTTTAGCGAAAACGGACAAAACATATTTTGTCCACTTTGTGTAACTTTGATGTTACATACCGCAGCTTTAAAGAGCAAAGGGTAAAATGAGAAGACAAGGTGGAGAGATTAACTTGAAGTTCAAAGGAAACAAGTCAATGATCAATCCAAACAACTACATAAATCATAAAAGAAACAGAAAGGAGGAAGAAAACCAAAAATATGACAAAGGAGAGTGAAAATACAGTGAAAAACAGCTGATAAGAAGAAAAGAGTAAAATAAAATATGGAGAAAATGGTGTCAGAAGAGATAAGAGAGAGAGAGTGAAATGGCAAACAGGACACGTGGAGAGGAGCCAGAGAGAAATTGAATGGGTGGAGGAAGGTGAAATGGAGAGAAGCGAGGCAGCGAAAGGACAGGAGGGTGAAGACAGCAAATGTAAAGGTGGGACCTGGGGAGAAAAGAACAGCATGTTCCCATCGTTCCCAGCTCCAACCCCACAGACCACTGGGTCAAGCCGGACTTTGAATGCGCTCCGACCATCACCGTGGGTTTGAGTTGAACGCTACGTTATGAACATATGCAGCTTTTTTTTTCCTCTTTTACTTGGCTATCTTATGTTAAACACATCATTCCTTCCAAGACTGTTTGAATGTTTTCATGAAACACTCAGACAATGAAGGTTAAAGGCTTTATTAAGCAACACTTCAAAATGGAGTGAGCTAATTGGAAACCTTGTTGGAGGGTTTCATTAAGACCCCGTCCCAGCTTCAGTCCTTACAAGCAAGACCGTCTCCTTGTGCATTAAGTAGAACAAGCCGCAGACAAAACTTTCCTCCTGTCTCCTCCTCGCGCTCCCCTGTTGACCCTCATCTTTTTATAACTTTCTGTCCTCCTCAGCTTTAGCTCGGTGTTATCCTCCTGGCCTCTTTCTCGGCTTCTCTGAATATCTTTTCATCTTCCTTCGCTCTCTTTTTCCAGAACTGCACAAGACCTTTCAGAGGAGGTTTAATTAGTTCCAGGAAGGAAACTTAATAAGTTGGTTGAATCGTTATTAATTGTATTAAACTTTAGTATTTATCCAGAACACACTACGTTGAAGTACTTTTGTTCAACAGGAACAAGTAAGTTGGTTACGGTTGATGGAAACCCGTTTAAGGATACAAAACCCTTGAGACTCGTTTGGAGGAATTCCTTACTGAAGGACAATGTTCCCAAATATACAGCAAGACAGAGAAATGGTTATTCATGCGTTTGAACAGTCTAATCAAAGTACAGACCTTGAATATTGATGTTGATGATAATTCGCTTCAGCCAATCAGTCTGAGCTGTTTGGCAAAGTTGAATGTGGAGCCACTGAGGACTTACAGATTTTTATTTGTAAGAATTGAAATGTGTTATTTCCATTCCACCTCAGAATTACGTTATGTTTAGTGTTGGTCACAAGGCGGGGTGATATGGCTTAACAGGCCTTTTTTTATACCAAATTTGATTTCCAATTTTAATCAATATTTTTCCTTCTCACTATTCTTTTTCCTTAAAAAAAATAGAAACTACATTTGAAAAGTTTGTTTCAATCATTCTTTCTGTGAGTTGACCTGAATTTCAAGTCAAAACGAGCAGAATCCGTAAAACATCCCTCTGAACTATGGAAACCCAAGGAAGCAACTGAGGAAAAACAAACCAGAACACAATTTTCCAGAAATAAACCCCCCAACTAAATCTTCAAAAACTGGAAATTTGCTCACCCGATCGAACTCGATCTTTTTCACTCGATCGCCCAGCCACAGTTGATCATAAACTAACAAAGCTTTGCAGTGGTAACGTCACAGAACGACCTGATAAAAGATCAAAAATAATTCAAGTGGTGCGATTACTGCAGCTGTAAATGGGGTTCACTTTCAGCGCAGTTATGATCAACTTTAGCTCACGGTAAAATGTTTTATGCATCAGCAGAGCTCCACATTTATTATGCTAAAGTGAGTGCTTCAGCTGCTGTGACAAGTTTCCATTTTTAAAATTCCCGTTCCCCCATAGAGAGCCTTTTGTGAAGGAAATGATGGATGAGCGAACAGGGTCCTGCTTCCCGATTGGTTAAAAGGTGAACGTATCATTTAGATGACTCACTCTTCCTCTCTCACTTGCCGCTGCCCTCTCTTTGTAGCTGGCCGACTGCCAGCCACTCCCATTTAATCAGAGCGCCACCTTACCCTTCATGCCTGTTTTTCTCAATGAAACCTTTACTCTGGGGACACTCATGGCACGTAGACTGTTCTCGAGTGATATACCGGCTCAGAGGACTTATAGACTTTAGAGTTCTGATGGCCTTCGAATGCGTACCGCTGAAAACTCCACGCAGAAAGATCACGAGCTGGGATTCAAACGCAGTGTCACAATGCAACAGTTGTTCGCCTAAAAGTGTCAATATGAAGGATCAAACCAACAATTAAAAACGTATAAAGCAACTGAGAATGTGACGAACAAGGCGGGAAAGGCGAACCAACTCTATCGAGCCACCATGCACAGCGAGGGCATCGGCCTGTACAGCTTTGCATAACATCGTTACACATTTCTCAAAGAAATGTGTAAAGTTATGTGAACCAAGTACGCATAACTTTAGCTAGTTATGCGTACTTGGTTCAAATGAAAAAAACAACATTAAAACATTGAGTTTTTAACCAAACAACACTCCAGGTTGAAACAAGGGATGAAAATGTGATTTCTCGTCATGGTGAAGAATTTGTTATTCTGTTGGTCCGTTTCCCTTTCATAGGCCTTGGAAACCATGTTAGACTGCAGAGCGTCATACGTCTAAAGCCTAGATGTCTGAATATCTGAGAACCTACTACATTTTTATGTGTTTTGGCCTTTCATCTACACAAAAAAAAACTGTGTTTAATGTTAGTAAAAATAATGATTTACAAAAGCTCCAACCAGAGTGGAAATTTGTAATCTCCCCTTTAGCATTTATGAGAAAACTTTGTATCTGTGTTTGCGTGAGTCTATATGGTGAAAACGGAGATTTAGGGTCTCGCACATTACAGTCTGCACCAAATAATCCACCAAATAATCCACCAGCATATCCACCTATTTGCTTTGATACAATTCCCAATTGACATTGTCCTATGTTTTATTATCTTTATATTCTAAAATGCTAGTTCAACCCATCTGTCCACACAATGAATCTCCAGGCGCCATGTTTAATTCCTAACAGGAAGTTGTTGTGAAGCAATCTGATTGGCTGACATAGCCAATAGGTTTTAGCTTTGCGTTGCACTGCCCCCTACAGGTTAGGCATGTTTAAAACCACACTCAGGGGCGGATTTGTACCAGTCCGTGCGGATGAAAGCTTTTCTGAAACCGATCCCGTGCGTACGATATTTTTTTTAAAACAATGTGTCGGAGATATTTGCTTTTATAAAGATCTGAAACCTATAGAGAGCCCGAAGGTTGAGAAAGAAAAGAGAGGATAAGAGAGTACCTGGGCCTCTGGAGAATTGTGTGCATGAATGGTTAAAGGGCTCTTTCCCAAGGGAGTAGCTATGCCATTACAGAAAGTCAGCAAAGTCACCAAAGACTATTAGTTAATTGATAGGATTTAAAGTGTTGGCAACTGTGAGGACAGTCCATAAGAAAGAAAGAAAAAGAAATTTGGTGTTCTTTTGAAAGGAAAACATTCAGCATTTAAGCTCAACATCCGAGCAGAAAACAAGAAAAGCAAAATAAATTTAAAAAAAGACAATAATTTTAGCATTTATGGGTAGCTCAATAATACTGAGAGTCCATTTACAAGCATAGTGGACAAAAAATGTGCTGAAAATGCAAAGCTGTTCTCACAAGCAGAAAGTGCAAAGGGTTTAATGGAAATTGTATGGATGAAGTAGCCAAACAGCCCCTCCTTCCACCAGCCACTGTGGAGGCGATCTTCTAGAAATCCTTCACGTCTAAGTCCTCCGCTTGATTTACAGAACCTTTACTGTAATATGAGGTATCTGTGTTTTATTATTTATTTTTACTGTATATATATATATATATATATATATATATATATATATATATATATATATATATATATATATATATATATATATATATATACAGTGCAAGTGTAGATTACAAGCTGCTGACTAAAGAGCAAACAGAGTGAGGACAAATGCAGGGGTTTAAACGCTCTTCGTTTCTCCTCGTCTATGTACATGAGTTAATATATTTATTCACATATGGCCATGACAGTGGGCATTAATGCATGAAGAACATCCACTTCTCTCTGTACAGTTCTATGCTTGTTTGAACTGCTGCCTTGTGCGTGGTCCGCCCCGCAGAGAGAACCGCCGAGCTCCCAGTGGATTTCTCCTCATTAAAATAAAGGACGAATCAATGATTTCTAAAACTTCTATTTATCCAGCCGGAGGAAATTGCTGAGCTTTCAGGGGTTTCTTGCAGAAACGCTTTACAGCTTTCTGCTGCAGATTTGTCACCCTCACATCCTACATGTAGAGTCATGATTCAAAATGAGGAGAACGAAAAATAATGGAAATGAAGCGACAACCACGGAACACGCTAGATTGATTTACGAAGTTTTAAAAAATCTGGTTTAAATGATAGAACAGTTTAATTCATCAAGCTGAGTAGAGTATGGGAAAACTAGCTGTGTTTTCATTGATCATGTAATTGCCCAATTTTACATTTTTAAAATAAAATTGCTTAATGGAAGCACACCAATTAAAAAAAAAAACAAAAAACTACTTGTTTATTGATAAAAAAAAAAAAAAATTTGGCACTAAGATGAGGTGATTTTTTAAATTGGTTTATTCCGCAAAAGTCCAACAGAAACAATTTTTTGCATCACACAAGTCACGCGCCCAACAACTGGATGTTGCCGCTGCCGCAAACCCTGAAAAAGAATTAGACAACAGGAAGTGGTTGGAGGATCGTGTATGTTATTTTAATGACTTATCTTCACGTGTGACTCTTTATTGTGTTTCTTGTTTAATAAAAACACCACATTTGCAAAATTTGATTTTTTTCGACATTAGAAGAATATTGACAAAGTTTTGCTCACATTTGTAATGGAAACATAGCTACAGCTAACCCACCACAGCAACACTGACAGTTAACTGGCAAACAGAGCATTACTTCAGCCTCTTCCACACCGCATCCAGAGCTGAACAGTTGACCTGTGGTCAGGTGTTGGCGGGATGTTCACAATACCTGTGTATTTCGTGGGACAGATGACACCTCCAGCTACCTTAGCAGTGTGAGATTTTTTTTTTTTTTTTTTTTTTTACAGGCACAGCTTGACATCATACCGTACCTACGCATGAGATACATTTGACTTTGATGGGTTATTTTCTAATTTAATCCAAGAGCTACATTTTTAAACATCCCTGTGGCAGCTGGTGGGGGCCGTAGAAGACGTAGCAGGGGAGGGGTAGAAAAATTGAGGTAGGTGAAGTTTTAACTTTTGCATATAAGTTTTAGGAGGCAAATATATGTAAAAAAAAAAAAATTTGTCCAGAAGAAAAAGGGCAGGCGCTCTAGCACCTCCTAGTGGCTACCTGTGCACAGCGTTGGCACACACCTTTCATACCATGTCCAGATCACCCCTCCCACTTTAGTACATGTCACGCCACTACCTGCTCCCTGCATCCTCCATTTTGTTTTTACGAAAAGGCCACTGAGCTGGCGCTACATTTTTCTGCAGACAGCCTCCTCAGTGGACAACGTTAGAAATTTCTTCCAGGAGTTTTTAGCCAATTGACAACCTTTGTAGTTATTTAGTTTAGAATCGTGCAACTCTGCATAATTTTTTGCCATCTCTAATAAATATTCCTTAAAAGTTCCCATGTTGGATGTGCTGTGGTGGCGCAGGGGTTAAGCACAACCCACATAAGGAGGCCTTAGTCCTCGACGCGGCTGTCGCAGGTTCGATTCCCGGCCTGACGACCTTTGCCGCATGTATTCCCCCTTCTCTCATTACCCACTTTCCTGTCAATTAACTATCAAATAAAGGCCACTAGAGCCAATAAAGCCTTAAAACAAAAAAGATAAAAAAGTTCCCATGTTGCCTGTGGATACAAAAACCAGACAGTGGACTGACTGAAGCGAAATATCAACATAACTGTCTGAACGGATTCCTGCATAAAATGTGCCACAGATTTCTGATCAATCACACAACGCATTGCGCAGAGTTCTGTCAGAATAGCTCGATCTGGGCTTGGTGTTGAGAACGGGAGGCGGACGCCTCACTGTGAATAAAATGACGCCATTTCCGTCACAAGACTACATCGATGAGAGACAACTTCAACACCTCAGAGGGAGTATGTTGGAGTCTTTAGAGACACGTGTAACAGAGCAACAGTAAGTCTGGAGAAACTGCAGGGACCCATAGATCTGGTGTCATTTATAGGACTGAAATATTCAACTTTGAAGAAACATATTGGCAATATAGCTATTTATCCATTTAACAAACCGTAAAGTACTGTCGGTAGTGTACTGGCTGACTAGACAAAACCGAAACTGCTTGGCGCCTCCTCCTTATGGTGGTGACCAGCTTGGTCTCAAAATGTGGGACCAGCCACTTCAGCCAAGGTGGATTTGTGAGGCTGATTCTGGTGTGCAGCCATTTTCTCCACTTATAAGTTCTGGTGTTGGTGTGACACTGGAGGGGATCTCTGATAAACCTCGCGCTCTGGGGCTCAGCTTGATCCAAAGGTGTGAGAAGACACAGGATCGCCCACTGGTTTCAGAATCTCATTTCTTAGCATTTAAATGGCCTCCAATGATAAGCCTTGACCAAACCATGAGGCTATTTCCACCAAAAGCAGTCTTCATATACCTACAAGTACAAGGGAAAACAAACAGGCTCTCCAGCAGTAAGTGATTTATTGCCAAGCGGCATTGTAACAACAAACCAAAAGGACCCTTTTCTTTTACCAAAATGCAAAATGCTACGAGTTGATGGAAACTGACATTGCACATCATCTTCATGATGTATGGATGCTTTTCTGGGAAGATGGAGGGAGCTAAATACAGGACAATCCTGGATGAAAACCCTGCTAGAGGCTGCAAAATGCTTGAGACTGGGGTGAAGGTTCACCATCCAGCAGGTCAACAACCCTAAACATTCATAGTCCAACTGAGAATTTGTTTCAAGACTTGAAAACTCATGTTCACAGAAGCTCTTCTTTCAATTTGACTGAGCTTGATCCATTTCGGAGAGAAAGGAGGTCACACACTGAAAAGGCGGCAGAGACAATGTTCTGAAGGCTGTGTTGTAGTTCACAGCTTCGCCATCAGGTGGCGCGGCCGTTTTGTGAGTAGTACTTTGTCCACATGAAAAATGCTGTTCAGGAAGCCGTGCAGGTCAGCAGACATTGTGTTCGCATGTAGTTTTGTGATTTTATTAGAGTGTGCGTCCATAAGAGTGGTAAGTTACAGTCTATTTGTGTTTAAGTAGCCTTATATGTGTATTTTAGTACCTTCTAGCAAAAACCTAGCAACATTTTCTGTTGCTAGGTTTTTCCAGAATAAGCGATGGCCAGGCTAAGCTTAATTTCTGCTTTTAAAAGGTGAATCATATTATGTTCAGTGGTTCTCTTTTACATTATTTAACATTAATAGTAACAAGAAAGAAGAGTAATGTGATTATAATATGTTTGTAACCTACAAATGAGTGTCAGTGTTTATGGTAGATTGCAATTTGTATTTATTTATCTTTCTTGATCTAGAACCACACAAACTCGCATCAGTCCACCTGAACCTTCCTGTGAAGTGGGTGTAACCTGCCTACTAAAGAACCAAAAGCATCACCTGGCCTCGTTATTTGCTCGGGGTCATCTTGGCATCTAATCGGTGCACATTCTGCCATTTTAGTTCCCAACACCAGACGTGCTGACGTTTGGCATCGTAACAGACACACTACCAAAGACCACCAGAATTAGAGCTAAAGGCTGAACTGCACAGGATTGGCTCCGGGAATATTTAGGTGCACACTTTTCAGGTTTTAATTTGTAGAACCAGGAGAACCATGTATCCTTCAAACTTAAGCAACGCGTCATGACAGTCTATCGTAAAACATGCAACAAAATACACCAAAGTTTGTGGTTACCAAACAGTAAAAAGGTCAGGGCTGTGAATTAGTTTGCATGGCAGGGGCTCTTTCTGATTTGTCATACATTTCACAAAGTAATGAGCAAATAATCCCGGGAGGTTCACTCCAGAACACACTGTGGCATAAAAATATTTTAAAAAATTGCGTACGAATGCCATTTATGTTTTGGACAGCTGACGTTTGGCTAAAACTGCATCAAACAAACAAACTGATCAAAATGACTTTTGAAAGAAAGAAATCAAAGTGCTGCAGTGATGCCTTCAAAATCCAACAATCGATTTAAAATAAAATCATTTACCTTTAAAAAGTGTTTATAAACATATTCTAGCATATTCCAGATGACCTGAGGAGTGGGCCCAAACCTCGAAGCTAGCATGTCTGACACAGGAGGCAGTTATTAAGTCTTTGATATCATGAGTGTGTCAACAACAATACTATGTTTATTAAGCACTCTGCATTTTTGCTTAATCTGTTTTCATCAGTTGCACTATTTTATTTTAAGCCTGCATATCTCTATCCTTAATATCTGCATTGAATAATGTTGAGAACAGCAAATAAAGGGGAAAAAAGAATTTTCAGAACTAAGATATGTTTTGACTTTAAATAGAATCGAATGCCCTCTTCTTCTTTTTTTTTTAACCCAATACAGCGTTGATACATACAGTAACTGCGGTATTTATGTGGCACGTCGGAAACAAACTGATCCTGAAAGAACGCTGCTGACACCTGGTGGCAACGGGAGGTATTGCAAATGCAAAGACTTGAGTTTTTATGTTACTGGATTTATAAGGTATGAAAAGTTGTCAAAAAGAAAAAACAAACAACAATTGGATGAGAGCATATATTAGACTACATATAAAACAAAACATAAGCCTACCAATAGACACCGTCTCCAAAAGTCACTACACTGAAAAACTTTCTAAAAATGTACTAATTAAGTAATCAAATGAAGTCTATCCAAGTACACATGTTAAGTTTATTAAGTTGTAATATTAAACGAACATAAATACCAACTTAATTTGATTGCGTGTAACAAATGAACTCAATTGTTTTAAGTTGGAGCTTTATGCTGTCTTTTCAGTGTGTTTTCCTGCTGCAAAAAATGAGAGTTTATTTATGGAGCATTTGGATGGATTGAGATTGAACAGTTTCATTGTTCATTTCTTTAAGCTGCCTTTTCTAGTCAGGAACAAATTGCATAATTACAAAATGCAAGCACACTTTCCTGCTTCAGTGTTACAAAATATTAAGTTATTTTAAACTGATTTGACTTCGTATTAGACGACTATAAAAAGAAAAAATGAAAGATAATGTTTCTGATTATTTCTGCGCTGGTTTGATTTGAGTGGAAGTTCCGCCCCAAACAAATTAGAATATTTAATGTTAATATTCTAATATTATTAATATTCAAATAATAATAAAATTTTGTGGTTATGCCACAAAGAGTGTTATACTACTGCCAGAAGACAAAGATGGCACAGAAAAAAACAATGCGCACCACCCACTTCTAATCTCAATTTAAATATCACCAGTTTACCAAACATTCACGTTTATAAATTTTGGGGGGGAGGATGAAACAAGATCACGCAGAAAAGCAGACCAAAAAAAAACTTTGTTTATGATTTCACATAATATCTAAGCTGTGTTTATTTATATGTGCTGACACCTAGCGGTGTACCTGAATATGGCACCATCACTGTGCAATATGAGATTATGTTAATGAGAGCTACAATGCTCTCTGCATGTTTACATGTCAGCACGATTCAGTAGATAATGACTGAAAAGATATTTTGGCTAAAATAATATAAAATAAAAAGACTATTTTTAATACTCTGCAGTATATTACAGTACAGTTTGCTATGTTGGCATTTGTCAGTACGTGATTACCTGTACATTTTTTTATTATTTAAAAGCAAAACCAATTGATGGTGGGTGAGGTCTGTGTGTTCATTGCATAACACTCCTCCATGCCGATGCTCCTTAACAATATTTCCACTCTAAATGACTCAGCTTCTGACTCAGCACGGCAGACAAAACTGCTACAATACAAATCACAACTGGATTCTCCGTTATTGTGCTCCTCAATCTCTTCCCACCATAGAATATCTGTTATTTCTCATAAATCTTTCACTTACGGATGAAAACTTCTGTGACTTTTTTTTCTTTTCCAAATCTCCTCAGCTCATATTATCTTCCTCTCTCTGAAATTTAAAAATAAATAGCCACATACTCTACAAAGATCAGAATTTATCACGTTATATAGTTTCTTAGAAGGGTATAATACATTTGATAGTGTCAGTTTTAAAATGTCAAAAATAAGCTCATTTTAAGTTTTCAAATCTAAAACAGAATGGATTCAAATAAATTATGGTAGATCTTTTTTTTTTTCTTTAAATATAATTCAGTTGGTTTCAGGGTGTGCTGTGGTGGCACAACCCAGGTATGGAGGCCTTAGTCCTCGACGCGGCCGTCGCAGGTTCGATTCCCGGCCTGGCGACCATTGCAGCATGTCGTCCAATTCTCTCATTATTCCCTTTCCTGTCATTTCACTATCTAATAAAGGCCACTAGAGCTTAAAGAAAAAACAAACAATCATTTAGTTGGTTTTGTTTTTAGCAGAAAAACACAAGAAATTAAATATAAATTAAACAATATTTTAAATACCCCTTAAATGTCGCCTCAAAAACAAGTTGCATGCAAGTCGATGGGTCTGTGAAGACAGCGGTGTCCTCATGACAGCTACACAAAACTACAACTGGTTAAAATAGGATGGACAAGGTAGTAAACGTCAAAAGCAAAATTGAAATGTAAAAGTTTTTTATTTAAGAAAAGTATTCTACGTCTCGACTTTGAACAAGTTATTGTAAATCTAACTACAAACAGGCCGAAACCTTGTTGGAAACAAACTGCTCGTAGACTCTGAAGTTGGAGTGATCAGGATTTTTCTCTGAGCTCGTCATTTTTTACACAAAATGAACGGAGCGCGCTGCTGACCCCGTCCACCTTGTTCAGACGTCTGAGCCGCGCCGCTGAAAGGGGTTTTGTAATCCTGTCCATCGATGTGGGCAGCGAGCCCACTTGCGTCAGTGACACTGGTGTGTCAGCATGACGCATTTAGACCTGCAACACCTTGCGCGCGCACGCACACACACACACCTGCACACACACAGGCACACGTCTGTATTTCCGTCCACATTAGGACTTTGCATTGACTTTCACTCGTATTAGTAGCTAATTTAAATGAATGCACACATACAGAGTTTGATAAAAGGCGTCAGCCTGCATTTGACTGATTACCACTAAGACACAGAGGTGGACTTCGGGTGCCCTCTTGTGTTGATCTGTATAACATGAACCCTATCTACTAAGGAAAATGAATAGGGCCTTTTCATATATTAGAATAATGTCATATTTTTACCTATGATTTAGAAAAACAACAAAAAAGAAAATGACTAATCATTGTTCATTCAATTTTTTTTGTTTTTTTTTGCACTTGTTCAAATGGTGGCGATAATGTACCAGCTACTTGTTTGCAAATGTGAAGAAAATATTTTTAAAAGTGCATCAAGATGTTCTGGTAAAGTTATTATGAAAGTGTATTGTTTTAGTTCCTAACCCAGCAGATGTAGCCAGATTCTATTGTTTTTGTTTATGACTAATGCTTGCTGCATTGTCATGGAATTCATGAATTTATTTATTTTTATAGATAAATTACAATCTGGAGTTTTGTTGTTTTATTTTTTTTTTGCAATTAACTCAGTAAAAAAAAAAGAAAGAAAAGCATTGTTTGGAGTATTTGTTTCATTTTAAAAGATATTATACCAACTTCATCACATCCTGCAGGAACTTAATTAGGGGCCTGGGCCCTAAGTGTATGCCACACTTTTAGGATTCTTATTTGCAGAACATGTTAACAAAATGTGCTGTATTACTCTCTTCCAAATAAAATACAGGTTTATTGTTGCTAAATGACAAAATGGTGAAACGTTTGAAAGGCCTTCTGCCTACGTTTGTTACTTAACGTTTAGTTTTGCAGAGCGTGTTCCTTTTAGCCTTTAGGTTGAATTTGATCACCAACATTTCCACGCCAGGATCCAATCAGACAAATGCTTCACATCAACCACCACCTTCTTCTGTTTCAGATTCTTGACATTTCTGCCCATCTGTATTCTGCTTTCTCCGTCAGACTTGGTGTTTGTGTGTAGATTTCTAATTTAGTAGCCCTTGCTCTGGCAGCGCCTCTGCTTTCAGTTTTGGCTGAACAGAGTTCATTTCATTCATCCAACCAGCTGAACCCTGACTGGTGCCAGCTTCTGGATCCTTGGCTAAACCACACGGCGCCTCAGTGTTCGCCGAAGGGCAGAGGAAATGAAGGCAGCCGAGGAGAGGAACTCTCCAGTGACCGTTGCTTCTTCCGCTAAACGTGGATATAAATATGTAGCGGCTTGAATAGAGATCTTTCCACTGACTCACTTCTTTAGTTTTCTGTTTTTGGCTAGACTTTTATTTTTCATACAAACATTTTAACTCAAAATGTAAAGGTTTGCTGAATATAAATATTGAAACTTGTAATGTCGGCCTTCTTAGTTATTTTGAATTTTAAAATATATTTTTTTTGTGCGTTTCAACTTTTTTATTTACATTCAATCAGATGTCCTTGTTGCAATTGGAAGAACATTTACTACCACAAAAAGCAATGAAAGTTGAGGATTTTAAAAAGACTTGATCTATAATAAAATGTAATGAAGATACATTTTATAAATACTTACATATATATATATAAATAAATAGTTTGTAGAATGTGTTCCTTTCAATACATTTAGTGATTCTCCATTAAAAAAAGTGGTTGAATAAAGTGCAGTCTACGTTATTTTCTAACAGCAGTATTGCAAAAACTGTGTAAATATTTACACCGACGCCTTAAAAGATATTAATATCGCAGCCAGATTTATGCCTACAGTCAGCAACATGCGTCTTGACTGGAAGTACAATTAGTTCCAGGTTGGTTATGACAGAGTCAGCGACGTGGCAAAAGGTTTCCGGCAACATAAGCTGCAACATCAATAAAGGAGTCTTGATTTCTATGAGTGATGAATTGACCTTTAATCGACCTTTAGTCACTAATCGTAATTTGAGTTAAGATGATTTACTTTTGTCAACAGGAAACAGCAAAATTGAAAAGGTGAACTGCAGATAAAAAATTGTCGAAATAAATTCAAAATAGCAACAGTAGCAGCTGAGTTTCCTTTACAAATGTGCACAAAACTTTGTTGGTGTTCCGCTAATGTAAAAAAAAACAACACAATTTTGCATTTGCGGTGTTTCAATTAAATAAAAAACACAATTAAAATCACACATGAATGAGTTTGTTCACTCTGTACCACCACTTCCTGTCGTCGTCTTTTCCACCGGTGGCAACAGCCGGTTGTTGATCATGTGACTCACGTGACGCGAGCAATTAGTGCAGTTTTGCAAACTGCGCTAATTCCGATACAGTCGGAAAAAAAACCACCTCATCCTAACGCAAAAGCTTTTTTCTTTCTTTCAGAATTGCATTCTTTCCATTGAGCAAATTAATTTTCATATTTCCAATTTGTGCAGTTTGAAGGTCAATGGAAATGCAACACCGTGACTTCCTGGTCCTCAAAATTAGCAAACAAAAAAATAATGCAAGAAACGGGGAGGCAAATAAAAGTGACGCAAAGGTAAGAGAAGAATGGAGAACCCAAACACAGACCAGACGTAAAATCCAGAGTCAGGAGGCGTAGCCGAAAAGAAGTGGTGCACGTAATTAATAATAAAATATAAAACTGGTTCATGACAGAAAAACTGAAAGAGGCAACAAATGAAGAGAAACAAGAACCCAACCAAAATGTAATATTCAAACAAATCTACAAAACAAAAGACGAAACGGTCACCTTTAAAAAAATCTAAATATGAGAGGAAAAACTTAAACCACGTTTTTCCTCAGAAACGTGAGCCTTAAACCACGACAGAAACAATGACTTGTAAGAACTAACATGGATGATTCGAAATAATATAACAGCTGTAAAGGAAATGCAGTCACAAAAATGTGAAGGACAAGAGCAAAGTGACCAAAAACAAAGAAAAGAGTGGACAGGAAAGACGCGACAGCTGAAGGGTGAAAGAAAGGTAGGAAGAGAGTAACAGAGGGAGGGTAAATATTAAAATGACTGATGTGCACTCTCTAATCTAAAGTGCAGCTGGCAGCAGAGCCTCATTGTCAGGCCGGTGTAACAAACTGACAAACCCTGGCACTAATGCAACGTAGCAGAAAGACAGCCAACAAGGCAGAGCTGCAGACGGAAAGAGAGAGGGATCATTTCCCTTCTTCTTCCTTAACAACAACCTAAAGACAGACTGCTGCTCGTACAGATCCGGTATGAAACACCGAGGCCAGGAATTCTGCATGATTTGGAAACATGTTTTCTGATCAAGCTGTTCACTTGATTAGCGTCACCATTAGCATTTTGTTCATGTTAGCATGTTGTTAAATGGTTTGTTCAGCAGCTCCTACAAAAACCCAACAGTGGAGTAAATCTGGCCTGCATGTAGAGAAGAGGCAGGCGGCTCGATCCAAGAGTATCGATAAGTACCAAGTAGGTATCAGCATCGCACTGATACTAGCGTGGCAAAAACGATACTTTGGTTTCAGATTCCCTTTTGAAATTTTAGTTCTTCGTGTTGTGGCTTCTCAACTTTCATATTTTGATTTTCTCGCATATTATAACGTTTTCGCTTTGTTTATTCAGGGAAGAACACACAAATTAGTTTTGTTATTCAATGGCAGCGGTGTCAAACTCATTTTTGTTTTGGGCCAAATCAAGATCACTAAATCAGGATTTTGTGATTCTTTTTGTGATTTTTTTTGCAATAAATATCAAAGTGTTTGTGGTACTAATTTGGAAATATTTGCGATATCTGCGCTTGTTTATTACGGTAAAAGCGAATTTTTATTACTCGCTGTGTAGATTGTGGACTATAATCTGACATCAATTAGGGCTGAGGCAGAAGTTCAACAGTTTTTGAGAATTTTTGAGAAATATCTGCACTAAACTCCCAATTATGTGTTAGCGTCAAAAAGTGCGGGGGATTTGTTGAGTTTGTGTGAATTTCGACGATAATTCTCAAGAAACTGAAGGGACTGATTGATATAATTTGGCAGGAAAACAGATAAAAACTACATTGATTTGATTTATAACATAATATTTAAGACTAAGTTAATGTTTAGTCTAGAATGTAGAGGGCCACTGTTAAGAAAATAATTATTTTCTGGTGCTTAATACAGTTAATCTTACGACATGTGTAAAGGTATAGCCAACACTCTTATTTGGAACAGTTTTCTGTTGAGCATTTGGGAATTCAGCTGAAGAAGCAGGCCGAAGCAGGGCCCTTTGCCTCCCCCACACACAAAGCAATAAAATTTACATTCCGATAGAGCAGGAGACTCTTTGGCGCCTCTCCCCGTACCTGGCACGGCCCAAGACGAAGTGGTCCCCCCCTTTTTGCCTAGACAAAAACCAGACATCTGAGCTGTGATGAGGGGAGGTTCTAAGTTTCTTTGGGGGGCCGAAATAGGTCTCTGATTGGTTGAACAACGGAACGCCTTCTTTGCATATATTAAATAGGGAAACACCTCTTTAGTTTATAATTCCAGGTCAGCACCCAAGTTTCTGAGTTTTTTCCATCTTTTTCTCCACGTGGGCGCCTTTGTCTGTCTCTGTGTTTCGTGTTGTCTGTTTCCCCTTGTCTGTATAAAATGTATATCTCTGTATCTCTGCAGCTTTGTTGTCGATTGCTTTGTATGAATTAAACTCTGTGATCTGTGACGTCATTGTGCCTCGCCGTCGTCTTGCAGCCGTGACGACATCCGTTCGGGACCGGGCTAACAGGAGAAAATGAGAGCCATGCTTTTTCCAAGATTTAAGCTAACCTAATAACTTTTCTCCTTAATACCACATAAAAAGTTATGGCGGGTGTAACCCAGGGTAAAAACTGCCTTAGTCCCACCTTTGCTACTTCATTGGTTAGAGTGACAGTCAGTCACACAGTGCAATCAGCCAATCACTGCACCTGAAGTAGGTTTTTCAGGCCTGCTCCAGCTTTCCCAATCAGCTGTGAGAGGGAGAGCTGGAGACAAAGGAGCTGCAGGTTTGTGCTGTCAAACAATTGGTTCTTTCTTTGTTTGTATGCACTTTGTTTAAAAAACTCACAATATAAACCATGTAGATCTGAATATCCAGTGAGCTTGGAGCCATGAAGCTGCCATGCACTGATCTTTAAAAGGAATTGGTGAGTAGTGAACATGAATGTTTTGTTTGGTTGACATATTGATGGTGATAGCCAAATTGTGTGATCATCAAACACACAATCTAACTTTTAAATGCAACATATGTGTTTAAGATGATGTGATAAATGTTAAATATCTTTGTCTTAAATAATTGATTGTAGATATAATTGCATTTATTTATGTATAATTGCATTTATTTATGTGTACAATGGAAACAAGTCTAGTTAACTAGCAGGCTGGTAATTGACTGGTCCTGTTTATTTTAATACAGGCCAGGTGATTTCCCCTTTTTGGGGTTAAAGGATGGCGAGCTTCTAAGATCTGGCTGGAGCCAGGAGAACCGAATTTCACTCCATACTGGTCTGGTAGGAGTTTGATGGTCCATGAACTTTCCCCTCCTTCTCATTACACAGACACACTACCCATTATTCACCCTTTCCATCAGAGCTGAATTGCGCTTGGACATTTTTCCCTAAAGTTTCTGGATAAACAAACTATGGACTTTTAAATGTGTGTCGGTCAGACACTGTGTTGACCAAGCGGGGAAAAGTGAAGGACTCTGTGCACATTAGAACATCAACTGCAGTATTGTGTATATATTTATTGTATTTTGGTTTCCATGTATGTTTTGTGTTTTGTATTGTTTATTTAATTTTCTTCTTTAAAAAATACATAGTATTGAAAACAGTTACTCTCTTGTATTGTTTTATTGATTTCTGACGACAGCTCTAGCAGACGAATTTAGTTTTTCTGATGTCAGAAGCTATTTAGTCCTTCAGTGCATTAAGTACTGTTACATTATAAACATCAAATAGTGCTACACGGGCCAGATGTGGCCCACGGCCCTTGAGTTTGACACAAGCGTTCTATGGTTTCCGTTTATCTTCAAGTATTTTGTACACGCCTCTATAAACTTTAAAACTTCTTCTAAGGTTTCAACAATATAATTAAAAGAAAAACAAAAGCACAAAAACACCCCCTGATGTCAGAAGTTTTATCTGTTGATACTGTATCACAATACTGGCACTGTATTTATTTGGTATCGGATCAATACCATTTTGAAAGGCCAGCACCTGTCTACCCATGTGTTGTGTTATTTGTCTTTTTTTTTTGGATGGGTTGAACTGAAGCAAATTGTGTTGTGCTCCTGTACGATGACAATAAAGGCTGATTCAATGTGAAGTATCGCACGCCTCTAATCCACCGGGGATTGATGCAGATGAACACTTTAGTTGTAAAGGTGAGATTTTCACAGACAAGTAAAATCTTCTTAAAATAAGAAAAAATGTTAGGAACAAAATAGTTTTTGTTTTTTTAAACCATTTTTCTGTTTCCATTGTAATTTTGTAGCCAATAAAAATCCCGAACATATCCCCCCCTCTGCCCCCATTGATTAGATTTGGCTAAAACAACAAGCACTGACCCAAATTGTGTTGCTCAGAGTGAATAAAACAATTCTTAGCCCCAAAACAAAAACAGTCGACCACCAAAGATTGGGAAATTATATAAGGAAGTCATGGAAGGAATCCTTTTTATGTTTTGGATCAACAGTGGTTTACGGATTACTCTTCAACACAAACTTGACTACTTTGTTCATTTCTTTAAAATTTTGCATATTTAGTCATGTATTTTTCAATTTTTATCAAAAAAAAAAAAACAAAACAAAATAGAGGAGCTTTGTGGCCCACAAAGAGAAGTTATTTTGGAGTTTAAGGCATAAGGTTTAAAAACTATTGCTCTTTTCATACTAAAATAAACATTCATAAACAATCCTGTTGGTTAGAAATGTGCCATGTTAGCTGTTTATTAGCTTTATACTTTTTGTCCCGTTCCATATGAAAAATATGAGTATCAGATGTTGATCCAACATGAGGTTTGCCAAGATGTTTATAGGAACCAGAATTTTCCGCAACATTCTTCAGTTTCAGTGAAAAAAACAACTCAAACGGCTAATGTAGCAGGGCTAGCTAACATGCTCTCAATCACAATTAGGGAAGAAGGCAGAGGACAGCTGAGTGGATGCAGCCATTAGTGGAGATCATTATAATTGACAATCACACAGAATGTGACTTTATTAAGAAAAAGGGGGATTGGAGAGAGAGAAAGAACTGAAAATCTGTCGGATTCTGTGGACCGGAGGCTAAATCCTGTCAAGCCCATCAACCACCTTTCCATCTGTCCATCTACTGGATGACACGGTAAGTGGAGTTTTAACCTGCCGCGTTGGATTAAAGTCAAATCCATCCCCCAGGCGTCGCTGACACACCTGGTCTGATCTTCAGCTTGGTCAGCAGCTGTCTGGCTGCCCGTCTTTCTGCTCAACGGTTTGTTCCAAAAAAAAAAAAAAAATAGAAGAAGAAGCAGCAGGGGAGTATGGAGGACTTTCTCTGTCCCCGCCCGTCACCTCTGTCACAAACCTCAACGCTCGGCGGGCTCAAGGACATGTGATGGACGAAGTCGGCCTCTGCCGGGGTGTGGTGGGAGGATGAACCCAGAAAGCGGCTGGACCGTCTGTGCCGACCGTTCTGCTTGTTTACGTCGCTGCTAATAGTTACTTTCTGTATTTATTTACATTTTTATATAACTGCTATTTTATGATTGATGAAATCTTAGATCATTTCGACTCTGCAGACAAAACCCGCAGAGTCGGACCTCCACAACTCACAACTGAAAGGGAATATTTACGTTTACTGTGGAGAGTGTGGGTTGTTTAAAAGAATAAATAAATAAAATGCTTGATTTTTTAATATTTGTTTTGACAAATAATACATTCATTTAAAAAATGTAAATATTAATAAATGACAAATAAGAACTGTACATTGCTGACATGAATTGTGACTGAAATTATAAAAAGGATTAAAATATTTTTTTAACATTAACCTTATAATGACACCGTCTAACTTTTATATAATACCGGAAGTCAAGCCAGATTAACACCAATCAATCTTTCCTGGTACTATGTATGAAAGTCAACTTTATTTGTAACTCATGAACTGTGTGTTTTGCACACATACAATATTCTCCCTTCGCAGTTCAACACGTAATATTTCTTTCTTTAGACAAGTGAGAGACAAATGAAAACTTGCTTGTATACTGGCTGCAAATTATATCCAAATCCATTTGAATGATTTTTACTCCTGTTATTTTCCCATAAACAATGCAACATTTGCATTCTGCACTTAATTTTTTCACTTATCTTCCGTTCTAATTTTCAAAAAGATAGTAATGCTCAATTTAGTAGCTGGTAATGATTATAATGGATGCGGTTATGGCTCACACTTACTTATCACTGTCAAATTCACATTCACCTAATATTAAAAAGAGTGCATTAAACTTTTTTTTAAAAATTATTACCATCGCTACAAAAACAAACACTCCAAGCTGTGGATTTCTGACTAACAACAAACTCAGACAATAGTTTTCAAAACTCAGATAATAAATTAAGCTTTTTTTTTGTATCTAGCATCAGCCGCCCTGAACAACAATGATGTGCCGTTTTTGCGCCCGCAAACGAAAATGCTTGACAAATTGGTTTAGCAACAGCTAGCCGAGGCTGATGGTTCAGGTTTCTCTCATGATGCAGCCGTAGACATACAGAATGAATCTGTGTGTCTACTGTAAACACATAAGCATCAAGCAAATAAAAAGGACACATATTCAATTCAGTAACACTGGAAACCGCTCCAACAGTAACAGCAATACAAGCACTGTGCAAAAGTCTTGAGTCGTCCGTTGGGCTGTTAGGTTTTACTTCCTTGGTGTCGGGTTTTGTTTTAATCTTTCACAGCTTTCTCAAAATATACTTCTTCAGGTTTTCAGGGGCTGTTCCAGAGTTTGGGTTTGGAAACGGGGAATGTTTGCAATCTTGTTCAGTTCAGTAATTTCTTTGACTTTGCTTCATGCCATGTGTCTCTTGTGCTGGTCATTTCCCACCTCCGCCATTTTGCATTTCTGCCATTCTAGAACAAAAAGGAGCCGCCGCCCTTCATATCGACCACTTGACAGGTCATACAATTGATTTGGAAAGCATGCACACCCCTTAGAAAATGACAGATTTTTGCAATGTGAAAAACGATCAGACAAAGTGTCAAATAAAAAATCTGCAACACCTGGTATATATAGCCTAATACATACCGCACAATTCGGTCTAGTGTTAAGCTGCAAAGCCCACATGACCTATTTCTTTCATCTCTACCTGTTCACCAAGATCTGTGAGGACTCTTTATGTCTTACGACTGGTTAGTGTACAAACCCAATGGGATATTAATACTTCCAGTCTCAAGGTGGCGCCAATCAGACCACAGGCAGAAGAGGAAAAAAAAAGAGAGGAAAAAGTTTGTCTTAAAGAAACAGCGTATGAGGAGATTTATTTCTCAGATACTAAAACTGGAAAAATCACTTTACGGTTTTTCTTCTCTTCGTTCTCTGAGTAGACGGTGTGTAAACCGTAGCTGTTTCACTCCTTAAGAGGCAGTAGTAAAAACCATGCGTTTCTAATTGGCATCTGTTGCTTGTTTGTTGCCTCCAATTAGCTTGAGTTTTCAAATCAAGAGTTGTGTTAAGGCCTACATATACAACTCTTCAGCTAAAAGTTTTCCCTGATTCTTCGCAAAACCTTTGAGACCAAACATGAGTTCAGAGTAAACAAACATGGCCGACTGGGAAGAAGCAAAAATCGGCAAATCCTGCCAAGGGAACTTGGTTTAGGTCCAAAGAAAATTTGAGAAAAAAAACATAAAGATGCAAAAATGAAACCTTCAAAAAGATTACATAAAAATCTCACTCTAAAAAACGGAATATAAAGTTGCTAGTGGTGGTTTAAACTTTTGCAAAGTACTCTATGTTACCAGGTGAACTAATACGTTGCGTAATGCTAAGGAAAATGATTATTTAATGCTAAAATACACTTAATCTTACGACATGTGTAAAGGGATAGCCAACACTTTATTTGGAACAGTTTTCTGTGGAGCATGGGGGAAGCAGGGCCTTTTCTTCCCCATTGACACAACAGAGCAATAAATTTGCATTCCAATGGGAGTGGGGGCTACGGAGGTGTCTGTGAAATCTCATCTTAGGACGTTTGGCGCCAGGGATCTTCCGTATCAGGCAGAGATGACCACGGGGTAGTCCGCCCTCTGCTTAGATAAAAAACAGACACCTTTGCTATAAATCAGGAAGTCCCAACTTTCTTTGGGGGCCTGAGGGAGTTCTAATTGGTCGAAGAGCAGAACGCCTTCTTTGCATATATTAAATAGGGAAACACCCTTTTGGTTTATAGTTTCAGGTCATCACCGGAGAGGGGAGAGTTTTTTTTCATCTTTTCTCCACGTGGGCGCCTTTGTCTGTCTTATGTGTTTTCGTGTTGTCTGTTTCATGTTGTCTGTATAAAATGTATATCTCTGTACCTCTGCAGCTCTGTTAACGGATTCATGCGGTGCTTTATATGAATTAAACTATGTGATCTGTGACGTCATTGTGCCTGCCGTTTCCTTGCCAGCTGTGACGAGATCCGCTCGCGACCCGGCTAACAGGAGGAAGGAGAGCCATGCTTTTTCCAAAAGTTTAAGCTAATCTAATAACTTTCCTTCTTAACAGTAACCATCGACACGAATCACACTACTACTGTGAAAAATCTTTTTAGAAAAAAGGTGAACATTACTCACTCCCACTGTTTCCTCTTGGCCTGCGGCGTGTTGTGCAGCTTGTGTGCTTGGTGGGCCAGGATGACGTCTCGGTAATCCACCGTCCCGCCCCTCCGGCGAATGAGTGGGACCGTCGGGTCATTGTTGCTGGTGACAAGGGGCGAGGTGCCCTGGCCAAAGGGATCCCCGTCCACGCTTTCGCCGCCGGAGAAAGGCAGCTCGCTGTACTCCTCCACCTTGACGTCATACACGGCATGGTAGTGGGTGGGGTTTGGGTCGACGCTGCTCCCACTGATTCGAGGAGAGTTGTAGCACAGCTCCCGGTGGAGGGCCTGAGAGGAAGAGGAGCACGAGAAAGTGTGAGGCCACACCACCGAGCCCCCATGGTCCTGATAGAGAGGGGAAAGCATGGACCTGTAAGACAGTAAGAGGTGTAGAAAGAGATCAACATCCAATTATTGTCCTTTAAGGAAGATGGTCTCAATCCTTAAAACTGCTATGAAAAAGAACATCAACAACAGCAGCACAGGGGAAAGACATGACATTACTTCTTTAGTATTTGGAAAAAATGGCCTTTTAAACACAATTCTTCCCCAAGCTTTTAACTATAACTTCCCGTCTGGTTTGAGGGCTCCAAAACAGGAGCTACGTTTCCATTGCAAATGTGCACAAAACTTTGTCAACATTCCACTAATGTCGAAAAAACACAATTTCGCAGTTGCAGTGTTTTCATTAATAAGTATAAATAGGAATCACACCTGAATAAATTTGTTTGCAAGATAAGGCATTAAAAATCAAGCCATGCCATGATCCTCCAATTACTGCCTGCCGTCTTCTTCTTCGTGGTTTGCGCCAGTTGCAACATCATTGATGATGACAAAATTCAAGTAGCTATGCTTGCATTCTAGTGCTTTTATACAAAACGTTTAGCTGTTAATGAGACCAGGTGGGAATACAGAGCAAAGTATGCAAAGGAATTTCTAACAATCCAAAACCCTCCACTTGCAGATGCTGGCCAGCTGTGCGGAGGTGTGAAAGTAGCCACACCTCGGCACAGCTGAGTTACTTATTGTTACAACTGGAACATGCCATGTGACAAACTGACTGCCACATGGTGACTAAAGGAAAGACGGCCAGCACACCGTTGTTAGGGCCAACCAGTAGGATATTCTGTTGAAATGCAGACTGAATCCATCAGTTGTTGGCGTCCTTCCTAAAGATGTGCAAAAAGCCTTTAAATAAATTTATTTTTTATTTTTACTTTCACAATGTTTCAACGTGTGTAATGGCCATTTGACTGTCCAGTCAACACATGTGGACCTGGACAAAAGCTTATGATGGCGGTCCCACGTATTTTGAACGGTGGTGTCGAAACCCCCTACAAAGTACGCGGGTGTTGCAATGTTTTTAAGGGTCTCCAGACCAAAACAAGCAAATTGTCCTCTGCCTTTGGTGCCCCTTGTCATTGATACCATTTGTGGTGTGTGAGGATGGGATTTTAAGGTGTAAATGTGGAGAAGAGGGAGGCCAATTTGTGACCCACGAGGTCTCATCTTTGCTTTCCACAAACATGGTTCTGCTGGCAAGATTCGTCTCACATATCAGATCCAATGAGGTTCTTTCCAGTTTTTTGTAGCCACTTCAGTTTTAGTACAAGCCCTACATTGGACACAAGTGATTTGATTGACAGGGGAACGTATACGTTGTTTGGCCCGTGATTTAAGTCGCTGCATGAGCAAAGGCCGGACCTTGCAACTTCCAAACAACGTTGTCTCAGCCACCGCAGTGAACAGGCAGGCATGGTGTATGCAAACACAGAGCTGCTCAACGTAGAGGGGTGTAATCATGAACAGCATCAGCAGCTGTTCAAATGTCAACATTTGGAGCAAAACGTCCATGATATCAAATGTAGTTAGATTGGAAGATTGCTTCTGTCTCTTATGGCAAATAAAGAGCTCAACCAAAAAGAAAAGCTCTTGCTTTACCGGTCTGTTCACATTCTCGCCCTTACCCTACTACGGTAACAAGACTGAGAAAACGAGATCCAGCAGACAAACTGATTAAATTAGCTTTCTCTTTGGCAGGGATCCTCAAATCCAGGGCCGGGATTTGAGGAGCCTGGTGTTCTGCAGCTTTTAGCTGTGCCGCTGGTTCAACACACCTCAACCAAACGGCTGAATTATCTCCTCATTATGCAGTCAAGTTCTCCAGAGTCCTGCTAATCACCTCATTACTTGACTCAGGTGCGTCGAAGCAGAGACACATCAAAACCCTGCAGGACACCAGACCTAAAGGTCTTTTGAAAATAACGGCCTATAAGCGGGTTTTAAACGTACTTTCCATCAAGCCCCCATTTCTGTTTTTAAGACCAGAATTCTTTTTCATTGGTTTGATGTAATATTCTCATCTTAAATGTCATATTTTCATGAGCTGTAGCAGAAAATCAACACAGTCAAGTGAAATGAAGGTGTTAAAACACTATTCCTTCATTATAACGTGTTTCACTCGGTGATGGAGTTGCTGAAATAAATGAACTTTTCAAATTTATTGAATGGGTCTCTAGCAAAGAATCATGGCATTTCCAGTAAGGAGGCTGTTTTGTGCATATTATGAGTAATGATCCAGTTTAACTGATAAATTGTAAAGGCTGGTTTTACTGGGGGGCTTAAAGGGCACTTGAAATTCCATTATGTCCTTGAATACATCAAATATTCTAAACATGAGGGTACGTACTTTTTTTTTTTTAATGTAAGAGCTTTTTAGCGTTACTCAACGCTGTGCTCAGGTTTTTTTCTTTCCCAGACAAACATCCGGATGGCAGCCAATTACATCCCAACACGGCTTGAGCTAATCTCCGTTTCCCCACGCTGATGAAGTTAGGAACGGCTGGACTTCCACAGCCATTAAGCGCTTCATATCCAACCCATTGGCATATATCCCGTGAATTTTTCAGATGGCGTCCTTGATTAAACCGTTCTGTCCTTAATGAATAGGAAACAAAAAGACCAACAATGCGAGTCAACAGAGTGAGAAGAGCCTATTAATAACGCAGACGTTTAATAAAAATGAAGGACAAACAACAAAGTGGGGGTACAGAGAGACAACAGCAGTGGACGGGAACATAAAGGAGGACGCTCTAGAAAACAATTTGACTTTTTTTTTTTTTTTTAATTTTCACAAAGCGATTCCAAAATAAGAACAAAAGCTGCAGTTGTTTTTTTGTTCTCCGTAGATGTGTGTCTGTGGGTGAATGTAACAGAAACAGCACTTTTCCTCAACGGTTATCTGCTGAGCACGCATTACACATTATTTCTCCCTGACATAGTGTAAAGTGAAAACTAATTCACAAAGACAGCCGCGCACACACACACCCACACCCCACACACAGATTTACTTTCACACACTGCTGGCACAATGATGAGACACAGTGCTATGGTAAGGACTTTCCGAGGTGATTGAGGGTGCGGGTGCACGCCGGGTATGTGTGGGAGAACGCCGCAGGTCTAGTTGCTTAAACGGCGGCATCAGAGAGCCACAGAAACTCTGGGAAACACAGCGAGCACAGGGCAAGGGCAAACCGCAGAGCCAACAAGGGCACCGAGGATTCGAGTAGAGGTTGATGGACACGTAAACAGCAGACAAAAGAGTGAGCGGGTGGGCAGATGACAAAATAAGAAGAAAAGGAGATTTTTTTTTAAAAAGGGAGACTGAAAGGGGAGGGAGAAATTAAACGCAGTTAGCCCAGAGGCACAGTAGAGGTGAGAGCGCATTAATGAAAAGTTACAGAGGCAGCGAGATGAGAGACACATTGGGAGAGATTAGCAGACATGACAGCTGAGTTGAGGAATGACTAATTGCTGAAAGCAAAAAAAAAAAAAAAAGATGCAAGATGAAGCAAAACTCTTTCTCGCTTTCACTCACTGCCCCTCTTTCTCCCTCCAGGCTTGGACAACAGAGGAGATTAGACGGCTTTTGCATTTCTGGTGCAGCAGGGAGCTACAGTCATTCTGTACAGTCATACAGTGCAGGCCCCCCATCTGCCTCCTCCTCCCCCACAAAAAAGAGAGAAAACTGTTCCCCCTCCTCGACTGTGGTGGCGCTGCAGCAAGAGCTACTGAAGGAAAAGACAGGAAAGCCTGAAACTGAGTGCAACTTCCTGCTTCACAAAATCCATCCATTTTCTGTTCACCCTTTGTCCCTAATGGGGTCGGGAGGGTTGCTGGTGCCTATCTCCAGCTACGTTCCAGGCGGGAGGCGGGGTACACCCTGGACAGGTCGCCAGTCTGTCGCAGAGCAACACAAAGACATACAGGACAAACAACCATTCACACACACACACCCCTAGGGAGAATTTAGATAGACCAATTAACCTAATAGTCATGTTTTTGGACTGTGGGAGGAAGCCAGAGTACCCGGAGAGAACCCACGCATGCACAGGGAGAACATGCAAACTCCATGCAGAAAGACCCCGGCCGGGAATCGAACCCAGGACCTTCTTGCTGCAAGGCAACAGTGCTACCAACTGTGCCACTGTGCACAAAATGTTAAACACAAATGGAGTAGGGTCAGATTTTAGCAGTTGCAGGATTTCTCTTTTGTCTTTGACAAAAGACCACGAGCATATTCCTCCCGCTAGCACTACAGTAGACTCGTGCATTTGTTTCGGTTGTATTTACCCAGAATGCCCTGCAGTACAGTTTGCTTCCCGCTTTTAGAGCGGTCTCTTGTTCGCTTGCATCCATGTATGCACTCAAACGGCACCAGAGTTCACTTCAACCAAACAGAAACCTAATTCTTCATGAGGGCCAGACGTCGCTATTTTGGCCCACATCAGAGTTCAGTTGCACATTGATGCCTCCCCAAGCAAACTGGACTTTCCAGACAAATGAACTAGAGTTCGATTGAAGCGGACTAAACAAGGCCGGTGTGAACGCACCTTTGGGATGATAACTGTATCCGTCTGCTTTTGTCACAAGGGACTGATATTGAGGTTTTTCTCAGCAACAGACAACATGTGTGTTACATATGAAACAAAAAATACGAAATGTGGGGACAAAAAGAGTCTCAGGCCCACTGTCCAGTATGGAAGAGGAACCATGATCCTGTGGGTTAATTTTCAAAGGCCCTGGGCCCTTAATGAAGTGACAACTTCATGGAGCCCCAAATACCAGGAGATGTTTTGTAAAAACCTTAAGGACTACAACAGTAAACTGACAATGGAAATTTTGGGGGGCATTTCCACAAGATAATGAACCAAACCTTATGGCCAAATCAACATGAAGATGGCTCAACAAACACAAAATCCACCTTCTTCCACTGTTAACTCAGACATAAACCCAATAGACAATCTAGAGCAGAAGAGCAGAGAGAGTCAAAGAGGACAAGACTCTGAACGACCCATAGAGAGAAGTAAGCAAGAATTTCTCTCCGTAATATCCATCCTTGTTAAAGGCTATAGAAGAAAATTACGCTCTGTCTTATGTGCAAGATTAGGTTTTACAAGACATTTACAGATTAAATGCCAAAAATTCAGCCACTAGAGGGATTTTGTGAAAAGCAATTATTTCCTAACAAGAGAATTCATACATTTATTTAAATTAAAGAGTGGATTAAATAAAACGCTTTTTTGTGATTATTCTTCTAGGACACTTAACACCTGGAGTGCCAATAAATGTGGCCAACACTGTAATAAAAAGTAGCAGCCGGTTTTCTCCATATTAACCACTTTTCATTTCGGCAAAAGTAGATGCTAAGGCTGATTTAAACTACTGTGAGGTAGCTCCAATCAATTACACCTTCCTCTCATCCCCAGGATGTTTTCATTTGTTCCTATAAAGTTGCATCTTCCTATTTTATCCCATCGCTTCTATCGTCCTACAATAAGTGTCGCTGAGCTCCAATTGCCTCCCCAGTTTAATCTGGCAGAGCAAGCCTGCATCAGGGTTAGCTAACTGTTGTGATGCTAACTACTGTTCACAATGGAAGTTGATTGTCGCAATAGAGGGTTGTTGGTTCAATGCTATATGAAATACAGGAAGTATAACTTCCACAGTGTTTTACATAACGTGGAAGCCATATTGAATTGGAAGTCACATCGGCCGTTAGCCACTGGCTTCCTAAATGCAGATTTCCAACTTTATTTGCCATCTTTTAGAAACATAGCAAATAACACATGAATGTTTCTTTATTGTTCTCCAACAGTACCATCTAAAGACATATTTATACACTTCAGTTTACAATTCATTGAGTAAAACCATGTAGTTATGCTTTTAAAGCTGGCAACTAACAATGTCTAGCTGCTTAGAAAAGACGTCTCAGAGTTTGGCTGTACTTCCTGTCTTTTAATCATTATGTCACCAAGCAGACATTAAAAATATCCTCTTCAGGATCACAATAAACTGCCTGTGTGAGTCACTCAGACGAATGACTAAAAAGACCAGCCAGTCAATCAGTCCTTCAGAACAGATGAAGAGGATCCCGCTCTCTGTTTAGGAGCCAAAAGCAGCTTCTGTTCTCACAGTGTTTGGACTCTCTGAGTGCCGATGACCTCTTTCTGCCCGTCAGCCCTCCTTCCCCACTCCAAAAAATACTCTGACCTCCCAGGTCACAGCTCTGTGACTGCCTCACCCGCTGACCAGCAGGTGAATGCTAACAAGCTCCATTGCGTTTCCTGTCACATCAGCTTTGAGGATACTTCGGAATAACACCGGTGAATATACTTGTTTTGTTTTTTTTTCTTCTGCACACCTTATGCATTTAAAACATGTACTTCTCAAGTGTGCACAGCCAATATATTGTACAAGGCCTTATGCAGCTTATGCAGGTAGAAAGGAATTAACCAGATTCGTTGTTTAAAAAGAAGTTACCAACTCTAAAGATATTGTTGGCAGAGAGCAGAGAACAGCTATGCTTACCGTCAACCCACGTAGGTGAAAAGTAAGGGTCTGGAAGTATGCATATGAATAAAGCAACCTCAAAGGTTATCTTTACTATCAAAGAGAAATTTAGGGTGCATCCACACTAGCCCAGAACTCTAATTTGTTTGCCTAGAAAGTCTGGTTTGTTTTGAGGAGGAGTGAATGTGCAATTGTACTCTGACGCGAACCGAAAAAGCAAACTCTGCTCTGCCAACAAGTCTCGGTTTAGGTTCAGTTGACGTGAACTCTGGCGTGGATGGAATGCACATGTGAATGGCAAGCGGACTGGAGACCGCTCCGAAAGCAGGAAGCAGGAAAAACACACGCGTGTCCAGCGCTAGCGGGAGAGATGTTTCTCACCGATGACAAAAGATAAATCCCACAACTGCTAAAATCTGTTGCTACTCCATTTTTGTTTACATTTTATGACGGAGGAAGTTTGCGCTCATGTCTTCTTCAGAGGTTTTTATGTCATGTCCTTAAGTGGTTCTAGGTGCAGCGCCACCACAGGCGAGGAGGGGAACACGTTGGCCAAGAGTTTGGTACATTTGACACAATGCGGTGTGAAAGCGAACTGCACCAGATAGTCTCCACTTGAACCAAGTCTATCGGACCATCAGGTGTGAAAACGCCCTAAAAGTGGAAGAACTTGCATGGAAGAAATAGGTCAAGGCTCAAAATTACTGGATGTGTGTTCTTCCAATGCAACGCCATTGAGCTACACAGAAATGCTAATGCTGGCAGGCAGAATTTAACCACAGGGGATCAGAGGCACCTCGGACAGCCATTGTCACTAAACACAGGCCGCCTGCGCATCCACCCTGCAACCTTAAAACTGTATTATGCAAAGGGGAAGCCATAAAACAAGGCTGTGCAGGAAAGCTGACAAGACTGCTGGGCACAGTTCATCTCAGACAAACAAAAGGACAGTGGACATGTCTTCTGCGGTTTATGGCGCATGATGCATGACGAGGAGGAGAATTAGACCACAGCATGCAAAGATACTAAAACAAAAACATACATGGTCCCTTCTTGTAAAAGTGCAAACATTTCTTAGTTCTATATATGAATTAAACTATTGGTAAAGTTTTTTTTTATTATTTCTAAGTTTACGTTTTGAGCTGGAAAGAAAAGAAATATGGCTTTTACTATTTTTTCAGGAGTAAATCTGAATAGGGTTTTGTTGTTGTTATTATTGGATGTTAATTTCAATAGGGACAATGCACATCACATAGTATGCCATAGTTAGACATAAACGCTAGTTTTCATCTGTAGTTCCTCAAGGTACAATCAATATAAATACAACATCAAGCTTCTTCCAAAAAAACACAAACAAACTGTTTTTACTCTAAAAAGGAGAAAATGTAAAATTATATTCATCCATCCTGAGAATAATAATTTCAAAAATTAAAAAAAAAAAAAACAGCATGTAGCAAAGAGGCACGGATGACGAGGAGAGAGAAAAGCTGCACTCAATAGTCCTAATTTAACGCTTTGTTTAATTCAATCACAGATCAGCTCTTTATGCAAACAGCTATGTCTTTTCTGAAGCAGAATAAAGTTTAAATATCTATTCAGTCTAGATCCAAGTCATGGCAACATATTGATATGCTTTCACCAAGATTTTTCACAAAACATAAAAGCAGACTCAGCATTGAGTCTTGCTAAGACTCAGCATTGCTAAGACCCTGAATCCAAATCGGCTCCTCAAAAGAGACTCAAACGTTCCCATTGCTGCCATGTGGAAATATCTGAAGGTTGGTTATTGTTCTTATGGTTTTTATGGATAGATTGTTTTTCTATTTTAAAGTATCACAAAAGCCCCCTTTCACATATACTACACTAAACTAATCACCCTTGTCCCTTAGAGGGGTTGGGAGTGCTGGTGTCTATCTCCAGCTACGTTCCGGGCGAGAGGCGGGGTCACCCTGGACAGGTCGCCAGTCTGTCGCAGGGAAACACAGAGACAGAGAGGACAAACAACCATGCACACACACCTAGGGACAATTTAGAGAGACCAATTAACCTGACAGTCATGTTTTTGGCCATGACTGTTAGGAGGAAGCCAGAGTACCCGGAGAGAACCCACGCATGCACAGGGAGAACATGCAAACTCCGTGCAGAAAGACCCCGGGCCGGGAATCGAACCCAGGACCTTCTTGCTGCAAAGCAACAGTGATACCAACTGCACCACTGTGCAGCCCACACTAAACTACACTTTACTAAAAATATCATAATCCTGGCCACCCTGTTTGCCAATGAGCCTCAAGTCTCTTACTCACTACTAATCAAGCTTCTCATTTTCCTTCACATTCAGCTGGATTCTTTGGTGGCCTCTCGTTCATTGTCGTTTCCCGGTTCTCCTCATTGCTTCCCATTTCCTCACGGTTCTCTGTTAATTGCATTCCAGCCAGTTATGTTCAGATCCTGATGTAACAAGTTAGCGTTACTTTTAAGAAAAACCTCAAACCACAACCTGCAATTCTGACCAAAAAAAAGGGCCACACAGTGTTTGTTCTGCCTTTTTTTAAATGGTAAATGGATTGAAATCGACTCCATTAGCCACTACGTTATCGTTGTGGAAGGATGCGAGTGTCCCAATGATCCTAGGAGCCAAGTTATCACGGTCACTAGTGGCCCCGAGAAGGTCATTTGTGGTAAACAAGTTCTAGGTGAGGGCCTGTGCCGTTTACAGTATTTGCCTGTAAAATGTACAGGCAAATAATGCGCATCTTACAGTACTTGTCTTTAAGTAAATACACCCAGTCTTGATTAAAGTCATTTTCTCCACAGACTTTAAATCTAGTTATACGTTTGTCGGTGATACAGTAGATATTGACTTCTTTCTTCATTTTATGTCCTAGTAAAAAAAAAAAAAGATTTCCCTCTGTCACGTTAAACTGCCCAACAGATAAGGGATGAACTGATTGATGGAAAGAGACGGGGTGGGGAGAGACGGATGCTATGTGGAAACGAGAGGGTCACGTAGGAGATGATCCAGAAGTAAACGGCGAGAGAGCAGGTGTGAAAGTGCATCTGATGAACAAGAGTACAAACTCTCACATTCACACGCACGTCCATCCAAATGAATAATCCTTTCTAGCACCAGGAGAAAGAAAACCTCCAGAACTGTGAGAATCCGTAGAAAGGTTGGATACAGTTCCAGTCAGATAAACAGTCGTGTATAATAGATGATTGTCCGGTTACTCTGTTAACTAACCCCTTTTATTCCGTAGTGGAATGAGATTACAACAGCATGCAATTTCAATTTTTTTTTTTAAAAACAAGATTTTGACGAGTTTGGATTTACTGTGGATTTTATCTAGTCCACACAGGTTCAAAAATATACATGTCGCCTACTTTTTGTAACCATCAACAAGCATCTGGCCAGCCTGGCTGCTGTCTTCCTGCACATCTCCGTTCGATTCTCATCTCCCTTCAGTGCTCCATCTGGGCTTTCTCCCACTGAGGTAGATTTCTCCGATTTCTAGATCTCATCCGGGCCAATCAGTGAACAGAAGGTTTTGGAATTGCAGTCTGTCTGTATTTTGGCAATGACAGTAGAGGAAGTGAACAAAACTGTTCAGTTTATTTTGGCAAAGCTTCCAAATTTTGTTTTAGCGTTAAAAGCTACCTCGCTTGATGACAACTTCATAGTGTGGGACCGGCACATTACTTTTTACACGCTACATTAGCATTTGGGTAAAATTCAAACTTCAACAGAGTATAGAGTGGAGAATTCAGTCAGATGTTTTATGATTTCAATAAAAACGGTGTTGTTTTAAAAAAAACGCCAAAAGACTTTAACCCGAAAACAAAGCAACATGTGCTCCCAATTCTTACTTTTCATTTGTTGTTGAATCTGGCCTTCTTGCTGATGATGACCTTCCACCAGAACTTTAAAATTGAAAATGGATGTAGCATTTATTTCACCATGTTTGGCCTAACATGGTAAAAGGCAAGAAGATGGAAGAGGTGGGAATATTTCTGGCTAAGAGGTGCAGCAGTACTTTCGAATGACCCGAGCTTGTTGCTTTACATAACTAACCAATCCGACCAGCAGATATCACACTCAGTGAGTGGGTTTCATAATACGCTCTTTGTCAGTTGTGATCTGTCCCCCTTTAAAAGAATACTGTCACGAATCTGAAATTTCATGTCAGGGTAATTGGTTATTTCTTTGTGACGCACAGGCCACTGTTAGCTACACTGTAAATTTAGGTCTCTATTTTTTTTTATTATACAGTAAGATATGTTGGCCACTGATTACTTAAAATTTTCCTCATGTCTTGAACAAAACGTAGGAAAATCTCAGCTGCAGCAATACAGAGTAAATCACTCTCACACTTCTGAGTCGTTTATCAGCAAACGGCAAACTTAATAATGTACAGGAAAGTGTCGGCTCCAGGATCCGTCTGCTCTCCACGTCAGTCGGATCCAACTCTAGGAAGTCAATAAGATTTCATATTTTATGATGTGAAGTATTTCGGATTCCAACTCTGCTGTTTACCAAAGTTTTGAATTCTATTTTTGTTTCTTTTTTTAATTGAGACACAAATATAAACAAATCTTTAGTTACATTTAACCTTTTCACAAGTTTGACAAGCAATTGTGTCCTTTCGACAACTTTTCCCAGATAAACTTAAATAACTTAGTCTTTGAAAAATAGATACAATTCATATTGCATGGAAAAGCAACACCAATTACCAAATCTTGTCACTGTTTCTCAGTTCGGTTTGAAATTTGGACTTTGACTGGTCCATCCTAACACTATGACGTTGGACAACTAATACTAAACTTTGAAATGATCATCTTTTTCGCATTTAAAATGTTTTAGACTCCATCCGATTGAACACCGTGCTGGTAACTCGATCACACTGAGGAAATGTTTACAACCGGTGTGAAAACTTTTGCTCTGCGCTGTAACCTTGCAGTTTGTGGAAGAAGTTGCCCTCGGTTACAGCTTTCCGTTTAAACTGAGATCGATTTGAATGCATTAAAATGAATGGTTGAATGCTGTTGAAGTTGTTTTGTGCCGTCAGATTTAGAAAATGTAAACAAGACAAGCGAAGGTTGGACAGTAACTTGGATGAGACCTTGAGATGTTCCTCGCTACCCCAATGTGTTATTTACCAGTAAGAAATGGAAAAATGTACTTAAAAAAAAAAAGAGTTACTTTTTTAAAATTTCACATAAAGAACTGGATGTAAAAGGAAAATAAATCAAGAATACTGTGTAAGTTCATTTAAGGTCAAATAGGACAATGAGTTCACATGTTTTTGTTTGTTTTTGCACAACCTTCATCAGCTTTGAGTTTAGAGGATGGGTTTTGTTCCTGCATGCATGTCCGGCAAAACAGCAGCGACACACATTGCGGGCTCACCTGTCCGTCAGGTGGCGGGCTCTCGGTGCAGTCCCGCTGGCTCCCGGGAGTCCAGAGCCGCCAGCCGATTCTCCGGTGGCCCCGAGAAACTGCTGAGCCGTGGAGCGTAGGCGGCTGGGAGCCGGTCGGCGGCGGCGCTGGGAGAACTGGGGCGACGGAGGAGACGCTGAGAGGTGTCCGCCGGCAGAGGACGGAGAAACTCCATGTTCACAGCGAGAACATCCCGTCGGAAGTGATGCCCGGCAGACTCGAGGCGAGAGGCGAGGTGTAAACTAATGGTTGGGCTTCCGGCCGGCAGCAGGACGATATGCGACGCCAAAGCCTGAGTCGTCAGAGGGAGAGATATGGCAAGTTTAAAGGAGGTGAATTTTTGACGGGGTGGTTTTAATAGGACTTGTTCTCAGGCACTCCACTAAAGTGTTCCCCCTCTTTAGGTGTCCTCTCCCTCTCTCTCTCTCTCTCTCTCTCTCTCTCTCTCTCTCTGCACCTGCAGTCACTTTCTCTTGGTCCCGCCCACCTCTGTCACTTTGCATTGCTCTAATCTAATCTAATCTAACACTACAGCTCCGTCTGTAAGCAGGCCAAAAGTGCGCTGTGTGACGTTTGCATTTTATTACCCTGACATTGTTTGAATGAATAATAATAATAGTGTTTTTTCTGTTCTCTAAATATAGCCTTATATGCGCCTCTGTCTGAAATACTCCCAACAAATACGATTAGTGTAAATTATGGGTCGCCGTTTGTAAAATCACACAGTAAAAACCTAACAGTGGTAATTTGGGTTATTTAGCCTGTGGTAAGAAAGAGAGAGAAAAACAAATCCGGGGTTCATTTATTATGTTTTCATTATAATTGTCATTTTCAAACTAAATATTTTAGTAGCAACCTAAATATATAGTCTCAAACTAAACACATAGCTAGCAAGCTAAATATCTATCTCCCTAATGAAATATTTAACTTCCTAGCTAAGAATTTTTCTTTTGGATCTAAGTATTTAATTTGTAAATATTTACCTCCAAATTAAATATTTAGTTTGTAAACTAAATCACCTTGCTGAGTACTAGTTTATATTATTTATACTTATCTTTAAATATGAATGCGAATATTGCGAAGCTAAATATTTAGCTAGCTAGCTAAAACTTTCAATATTTTTATTTTAAGCTAAACATGTAGCCTGGAACTTCATATTTAGCTTAGGGCTATTTAGCGTGAAGCTTAATATTTTGTTGGTAAACTACATATTTAGTTTGAAACTGTGACATTCATAGATTAGCGTATAACATGGTGAAATTATGACTTTGAAAAATCAACCCCCATTCTTCTCCTCTTGTGTCAGGCTAAATAACCCAAATTATGGCTGTTAATTTTTGACTGTGCAACTTTAAACAGCACCCCATGGTAAGAAGCCTTAAACTGTATTACCTTTTTATTGCAGAAGGACATTCTCACATATATATGTATTTATAAACCCATTTTAGCCTAAAATTGAGGAATAAATGTACTAGAGATCCGAGTCAGTTTCTTTGTTTTTGTATTATTTAATCAGCAATAAACTCAGGTGCAAATGGTAGCCTGAACTACTTACATGAAACTGCGCATTAACTTTTGAAAATGCTCTGGATGCATTTTAGTCTGTGTTCAAGATGGAAAAAAAAAAGAGAGACGCAGAGTCTGTGTGACATGAACAACAGTCTGTCAATGGAAGATGCCAAACTCAGCATCTTCTCTCTCCCTCGCAGAGCTGTTCCCATCCACCAATAACACCTTACTGCTTCAAATTGAAGCCTTGAGCCATACATGGCAGTTTCTCTTGTACGCAAGGGATTCAAATATTGCAACAGTAGTTTAAGATTGCGACCTTTAAAGGATCAAAAACTGAGCCTGAGTGCTACAGTGAGGTGCCTCTACCTGAACTATTGATCTCATTGAGATACAATGACATGTTGGGGTCATTGTAGAGAAATAAAAGAAGAAAAAAAAGGGAGTAAATTTCCTCTAAAAAATTAAAACTCAGACATTTTGAGATTTATCACAGAAACCTCATAGAAAAAACGTAGACATGTCTGAGCTCCAAATGTGCTAGAAAAAAACTTTGATTAATCTCAGAATCTTTTTCTAGAAAAAACTTGAAAATTGTCTAAGGTTTTAAAGTGAAAACGTTTTGACTTTTGGGAAAATTCCTGCGTTTCAGAAGATGGAAATTTTTTGACTTTTCTAGCTCAGAAATTTTCCAGAAAAATGGAAAATCTCAAAATTTCTGATTTTTTTTTTTTTTTTTTTGGTGGAAATTTATTCTTTTATTTTTTTTCTACCTAAAACGGCCCTAATAAGCCGTTGTATAGATAGGATGTTCCTGGCTGCTCCAGCTGAAGCAAGCAGAAAGTACCATTGATTGACCAGACAGAAAGGCTGGTGTCCTTTAGTGTGCACCCACAAATCATTTTTACAATAAATACATGTACAGTGCCTTGTGAAAGTATGCACACCCTTTGAACTTTTCACATTTTGCCATGTTACAACAATCTTCAATACTCATTTTATCTGGATTTTAAGACCGACACAAAATAATGGGCATAATTGTGAAATGGAGGGTTTCTAATGCAAGGTTTTCAGTGTTTGTACAAATAAAAATCTGGCATATAAATTTGCATTAGGTCCCCTTTTCCTAAAACTTCTAAAATTATGTTTTAGTAAACTTACTGCGGTAACGGTGGTGGCAGCATCATGCTGTGCGGATGCTTCTCGGCAGCAGGTCCTGGAAGGCTGGTGGAGGTAGAAGGTAACATGAATGCAGCGAAATGTGATTCCTGGAGGACAATTTGTTTCTGTCTGAAAGAGAATTGCAGCTCTGGAGAACATTTGTTGATCCGAAGTGTGAAACACCATAAAGTGGAAGATTTTAATCATCACTTGTTTATATAGTCAAGAAAATCTGTTTAAGAGTATAAGCCACCACATAAATTATTAGCATTGCAATGTATTATATATATGTGTTTCTTTTTTTTGTTTTTTTTACTGAAATTGACCGAAATATCATGTTAAATCAAAAAGGAACCAAAATGCAGACAGAGTTTCACCAGGAGGCCTAGAGTGAGGAGCGCCGCCCCCTCGCTCCTCAGACAGAGTTTGGGGAAGAAGACGGCGGTCGTTCCTTCATTCACTGAAGCTGTTCATGTTTACAGGCTTTCCACTCAGAAGAAAGGAGAAGCTGAGACATCATAAAAAAAATCTTTTGTTACAATTGTTTCAACCCAGCTGAGACGTGTAACAGAAGCATCCAGCCAAAGCTGCACAGAAATGGTTTGAAGACAACAAGGTGGATGATCTGGAGTGGCCCAGTCAAAGTCCAGACCGCTATCCGATAGAGAATTTGTGGGAGGACCTGAAGGAGGTGAATATTTATACAAGCACTTACTGTATGTATTTTTTTTATTATCATTATTTTTGGAAAAATCAATTTTCACTTTTACGTTAAAGATTCTGTTTTGTTTTTGTCATTATTAAAAAGCCACTTGGTTGAAACAGCATTATTCCTGTGCTACTCCTATCAAATAAAATAATAATAAAAAAATTCTAGATTTAAAAAAAAAAATCATTATTTATGTTTGGCTTCATCCTTCAAGCCACAAAAACAATTTTTAAAAATATATTTTTTTGCATTTTTGGGGGAAAAGGCATGAAGGAAAGCTGAGCTTGAAGAGCCAGTCCTTGCATTGCTCTTCTCGCCCTGTTTGACTCCTGACTGTACTGCAGTCACGCAGCGGACATAAAAAAGCCATTTATCCGAGAAGCGTCTGTCATATCAAGTAGTTTTTATTCAAGCTAAGCTAATAGAAAAAAATGCTAATTTAATTAAAATAAAAGCTAAGACATAACGATAACAATAAAAAACTGCATTTATTTAAGTAACAAGGTGAGTAGGAGCCAAAGTCCTCTATGGCCCAGCAGCTGTTTTCCCCACGTTGGGTTTTGTATGACTTATAATAACGCAATATTTACTTACTAAATCTGTTCAGTCTTTATTCTACATGGAAGTGGAGATTGTATATATGTTATGTACTTAATGTCTCACTGATATGAGGTCAGTCTAACAGGAAACGTGAGAATTCCCAATTTCAACCAAATAAAACATTTATTATGAAAGCCACAGCAACCTGTTGTCTTTACTTTGGTTTTATGAAAACATTGCTGTAGTGGGAATGTTACAATCCTTCCACTAGAGAAAATTGCAAAAACCAGCCAAGATACCTAAAACCTGCACTCATCTTTCCCCTCAGCAGATATGCAAGTGTTGGTGTATTTTATTATATTATAGCAACATGGAACTATGTTTCATTTTTTAGGGAGTTGTGACTGGTTTTGGCTTGTAAAAAGATGGATGCATTGATTACAAGGCTACAGATAAAATGGCCCATGGGGACAAATAAAGTTCTTAGAAGCTGAATTGAGGGCTAAATAATTTATGATGTTATGATGACATCTAGAGGCCTCTTGCCCAGCAGTCTTCTCTCAATTTTTCTTCGTCGTTGGGCATATTATGATCAGATTCAGTCCATCACACTAAACTTATGATCTACATTCAGCGTCCTATGACAGGGTATTTGCAGGTTTCATTAAGTCAAATTTAAGACGTTTTTGGTGCCAGTTTGAATGAAATTTAGGGGGAAAAAACAAACAAAAAAAACCCTTTAAACAAAGGGAATGAAAGAGAAATCCTGCTGACAGAAGAAAGCTAGTGGCAAATACAAACGTCGCTCATTCAACTATACATTTTGACAAAATATAGCAAAAATAAGAAGCTAGTTAGCTAGTTAGCTAGCAAAGGTATATTAGGAACTATTTACCGACCGCCTCGAGTCCTAGAACGTGACTCGAACTATTACCTGGCAGAAAAGTCCCACAAAATATATATATATACAGTGTACAGTGTATATATATATATATATAAAACTACATACAAAATTACATAGTCCTGCCACGACAAACTAAAAAGACCTGTAATTAACTTGTATTTTGGATAGAATTTAAGACATTTATAGGTCGCAATTTTAGATACGTCTTCTAAATTTTAGAAGACGTGGTTATTTAAACTCCATGAGTTTTTTTTATTCGGTGCCATCACCGACCTGTTCGCTTTTTTGTGTGCGTATTGTTTCGGAAATTGAAGGTATGACTGGACAACCCCCGCTTCACCGCTGTCCGACTGGGACATTTTCCGCGAACCTTTTCAGTATCTCACTAAGACCGCGGGACGGTCAAGGACGGGGTATTAAATTACCCCGTCCATTAATGTATCGATTAATCGATGGTTGTAACTCCCCGAGATCCTCTCCTAGTTATCAATAACAAAAGGCACCACTGACTCACAAGAGTAGAAGGAAAAACAATCACCACAACGGGCAAAGGGTGTGAGGTTCGATGGCTTGAAAGACAAACGAGTCAGTTAGCAGTTGGAGTCAGGAGAAAATATAGTGGAGCTTGCTGAAACGTGGCAAAAAGCCATGCAACTGTGGTGCCCAGTCGGCAAGGCTGCGTCGGAGCCAGCCCTGGAGGGACGTGAGTTATATAGCATTAAATCAGTCTCGCGTCCAGCTGACTTCCAGGTTCGTGTCTGTAATCTGCAGAATTACTCATGCAGTTAATGCAGTCAGCGCCTTCAATAAATGAGAAACGAGAGCACGACAGACAAGACTGTTTTAAGGTTTATTTTATTGGGAGGGTCATTTAATTCAGAGGGTTTCAAGCGTTTTAGAACATTATAAGCTTTGTAAAATACCACCATCCTGTCTGACAGAACGGTTTATGCCAGTTTTGATGCACCTGAAAGGAAATGAAGGTTTTAATTTATGCGATTCTGAGATAATTAATATGGTAAAATTAGAATAATCTGCTGTTGCATTAAAACGTGTATAGAAGAAAGTTTGTTGTTTCTTAGACATCCCAAAATCCCTCGTCTCACTTTTTAGATTCATACTGGACAGCAGCTTTTTGTAAATAACCAGACCGCTTTATTCAGAAAAGTATGCAAAAATTTTAATATTTTAAGATTTCATCAGCAACTAAAAAGAAAAGAAAAATCATACAGGATTACAACTGTAAAACATGACTGTCATTTTTTCTGTTTATGTTGTTGCGAATAGATGACTCCATTTTTTTTTCAGGGAGTTGGAGGCAATTGTGGCCAACTTATGCTTTCTTCTGTGATTGGCCCTTGGTTACCATGGTGGAGACATTGGCTGTGGGTTCTGGAGGTATGACATCACTACGGCTGAGATAGACAACCTAAGAAACACAAAACATTGGATATTAAATGTGCAACCTTGTTGTAAAGTTCAACAGAAATTCAGAAACAATTATTGTTTATCTAACAATTATGTTCATCTAATCTACTTTAAAACACAGATGTGGAATAACATTATGTTAACACTAGTCTTGTGTGCTAGTCCCTCATACAAACAAACAGGAACTAGTGCCCTTTTGAAAAAGCCCACTGCCAACGTTGTCTTGATCAGCATATAAAAACTCTTCTTCAAAATTTGGTAAATAGTTTTTGTCTACACTTATTTTTAAACAAAAAACAAAATGCAAGAAAGAACTGTTTCCTTGCAGCCTCTTAGTATTGTTGTTTTATAAAGTTCCCAATAAGCATATCTGAGTGTATTTTATAGAAGAGCTACTTTTGCTCCTATAAATAAAAGAAAAACCTGTCATATGTTTACAAGAAAAAACTTGAATATCCTTTGATGGAGAAATCTTGTAAATGTGCAAGGAAAAAAAAGTAATTTTCTATGATTGCAGGTGTAAATTTAAAATTTATTTCTATGACACTATAAAGTAGAAAATTTGTAAAAAATAAAATAAAAATATATATATATATATACACACACACATCAGTGACGTACGGTCAGGGGAAGCAGGTGAGGCAGAGCCTCATCTGTCATCATGGAAAAAAATAATATCATTTATATCGCTATTTTTCTGTTCAGTCTTCAGTTTGTACTATAAAGCAGTGGTCCCCAACCCCCGGCCCAATTGGTACCGGGCCGCGCCAGAAATAATTAAATATTTCCGTGTTATGTATTGAGTCTGGAGGATCTTTTATTTTGAAAATCTTTTAGCCGGATTCTGTCGGTTATGTCTTGCGCGGCAACATTGAGCCCACAAACAGCATCAGTTTCGGTCTCCTCCCTACGCACACCCCCCCTTCCCAGGTCTGTAGCAAATTTCCGAAGTCTTAACCAGTCCGCGGTACTAAAAAGGTTGGGGACCACTGCTATAAAGTACCTACTTTTCATATAGCTTAACCAATTCTGATTATTTTTTCTTCAAAATCTCTGGATTTTCGCATTTTCCCTTTCAAATGCTCAGAAGCGAAGCCGGTGAGGCAGCAGTGAGCTGAGCCTCACCTGGA
The DNA here is from genome assembly GCF_002775205.1 of Xiphophorus maculatus. NCBI lineage: Eukaryota > Metazoa > Chordata > Actinopteri > Cyprinodontiformes > Poeciliidae > Xiphophorus > Xiphophorus maculatus. Next base: position 25,768,380 of record NC_036447.1, on the reverse strand, counting down.
ATTGATCAACCTCTCGCTAACTGCACTGGCTGCCATTTTATGTGAGCTTGCTCCTCCTGTCTGTACGTCACCAATAAAATAGTTAAAAAAACATTTAATGTATGAACTGATTTTCCATAATTTAACTTATTTATATAATGTAAAGTGTTTGTTGTCACCAACTGTGTGTATAACGTGTATCGTGTGCTGAGGAGCGATCAGAAACAGCAGAGATCAGATTCGAGGCGAGGCGGGGAGTTCTCTTGCCTCATGCCAGGGGGCGCTCATGATCCCAGACATTGTGACTCCACAACTGCAGAGTAAGAGACAGTAACAACAAGCTAGCCATACAGTGGCTGCGCTGATACAGAGAGCGAGAAAGAAGTGGTTTTGAGTTGTACTTTAACAGTTTTTCCTTTTGCTGTGGAGAACAGAACAAAATGAATAATATCTACATGTATAAGTTTGATTGAGTTAACGGAATTATTCTACGGCGGCAGCGCGGCTGTGCATGACATGTAGAAGAATAGTCTTTTTGCCCTCCAGCTTTGTCCGCACGCGCGAAATTTCCTTATATAAACAATAACATGCAGGGGGTCTATTTCTGTAGATCTGATTATGATTAAGTCAGTGCCTCACCAGCTATCAACCTCACCACATGTCACTTATATATATTTATATATTGATGCAGTCCACGTCACAAATATACAACTTTATAGTCTCGGAAAACTGTTTTTTTTTTTGTCCTGATATTTTTTTTAAATACATTTTACAGATTTTTCACTTTGTAATGTCATAGGATATTCTAATCTTAGAATACCCTATGTTATTCTAAATTTACATCTTTAATTATGGATTTTTTTTCTTGCACATTTACAACTGATAGAATATTCAAAATTCTTTGTAAATAAATAAAATTTGTTTTGTTTTTTTTTTTCAAACTAATTTTCAAATTTACAATGCAAATATATCTTAAGTTTATCATAAATAAAAATATTAAAGACATTTATTATATACATGTACAATAAATCTAGAAATTTCTGTGTTTTTTGGCAGCAATGTACTACCCCACTGCCATATTGCATTTTTCATTCATCTACCTTGGCCATAACACCAAGTTTCACCCTATTAACCTCAGTACCCCTCCACAGCACATTTACCCTGTTCAGGTCTTTTACCTTCGCTTAATGACACCTGAGATACTTTAATTAGATATTGGCTTTAGACCAATGTACCAAAACTGGCTCTGAACCAACTTTTACTCAAGTTCCTTGATTAGCAGTTTTCTGCTGAGCTAATCATTCTGCAGCACCAACTTCAAACTTGTTATGGTCTCTTATATCTTGCACAAGCTTAACAGTTTAACGTCTCACAGCCTAATTGGCATAAACATTGCATATACAAATCAATGTAATATAGAAAAATGGAGTTGGAGTATTCACATAAAGCTGCTCATCATCTGTTTGGTGTCTTCTGAACTTCTGGAGTTTGCAAAGCTGATGAAGGAGCAGTAGACGGCGATCCAGGCGCACCACTTCAGCTGAAACACACAAATTTTTATTTCATTTTATAAGAAAATAAGAGCGGGTCGCTAATGGTGTCCCTTGTGTTGAAAGTCAATAGCTGCCCTTCATCCTTTTATTTAAAAGGTGAGTTTACCTTTAATCTTCTAAATGGAACAACTGGGATAGACCAAGGTCTACCCTTCATGTCTATCAGTGAAGGGTAACAGGCTTCCAGCGGGCGCAGATCAACACCCACTGAGACTCAGAAGAATAGAGACGGGAAACGCAACTGAGTAGCTGTGAATAAAGGCGCAACAATAAAATCAATGTTGACCAGGAGAAGATCATTTTCAGATCCACTGGCCCTGACTGATGGCCATATCCATCTGTTGGGAATTATAGAGAAACGCAGGCAGCCTTTCTGGACACTTTATAGTTAAAATATAGCTCTACTATCTCTAGAAAACGAACAATGACTGCTTTTAGAGTTACTAGTACAAACTGTGTTTAAAAAAATCTTGAGTAAAATCCTTATTTACAATGAGATTTCTGTCACAAACACTGGTGAAAGCTGACCTATGGCAAGACGGCTAGGAAAGACTTTTCTTGACTATTGTGGTTTTAGTTTTTAGAAAGTAATCCAGATAATTTTAAGTCGATTCCAGCCACGAAACTCTGATTGCAGATCTAGCTGTGAAAATGTGCGCAGTTATTTTTCATTGTTGTTTTGTATTTTTATTGTTTACCTTAAGCATGAGCCCACACATGCTGAAGATCATGCCGAGCAGGTTCATGTAGTCAGGAGTGGGGTCCTCTAGTGTGGGGTTGGTCTCTGTGCTGGGAGGCTTGTACCTGCAAATACAAATCCTTATATTAACCAAAATAAGAAGAAAATGAGACCGTAATAGACATAATAGACTTTTACCGTGTGCTTGTAATACATCTTACCGCCCGATGTGTCACTAACAAATAATGCAATTTTCACGTTTGCTTGATAATCAATACTCCTGGTACGTATCAATCTCTTACCACAAACAGTTGCACTGCCCTCTTGTGGATAGTCTTCTAACATATTTAAAAAATGCAAATAAATGCTTTAACTGCTCCAAGAGCTTCTTTTTAAAAAAATACCAGAGAAGCGCTGGTACAACTAAAGGCAACTCAAACCAGAAATTAATTCAAATTGTGACAAAGTTTAGGTACACACTGACAATAACATCTTATGTAAATGCTACCTGGCTTTAAACTCCCATAGTTAATCACCGTACTGTTATAATAACTGTCGGCTTTATAGCTTCTAATCACCGAACTAGTACTAATCCCACAGTAAAGTACTCACGAGTGACTGGGTTAGCATTAGCTAGCTATTGCTGGTCAGCTAATTCATTCGGCTTGGCTTGCTTTTTTTAAAAACTAACAGACACAAAACTCACCTTAAAATCTTATTTTGTCTCCTCGGGTCCATCATACTGTTAGTAGACATGTTTAATTATAACGTTATCCTATATGGACGTAACGGGAAGTATATTTAAAAGTCCGCTTAGCGACCCACAGCTGATTTGCCTTCTCGGTTAGGCGAAAAGAGAACCGGGGTCGTTTCCGGTTACTTTCAATATAAAAGCTTTGGAGAGTTTATGGATAAGCAGCTTATGGGAGAACGGAGGAAAACAGTTTGTGAACGTTTATTTTGAAAGTGCTGTTGAACCCCAGTGTGCATTGCTTCCGCGTAATCTGCTCGTGCTAGCAGTCGTAGCGAGTGAAATAAGAAAAACTAAGTTGTTGATGGCGTACAAAACTGCGGATTAATTTACTTTTTCAACTACTTTAAACAAATGTGAAAATGTCTTTTCCAGAAACGCTACCTGGTTAAAAAAAATCTCCAGTAGGTAAGCTCAAAAAGTTACTTTTGACTTATGTGAAGTAAACGTATATCAATATTGTAGGTCATATTTTTCTTTACAAATTAAAAGAAACTCGCTCTCGTATTTGTAGAAGACTCACCTAAGCTTTAACCTAAATGAGGTTAAAGTTCCATTAACCTAATTTAGGGGAAAAAAAAGTATTTTTACGTAAAATAAAAATACCGAACATGAAATAAGCGCTTGAGGTATTTTGTGTTTTAGTGTTAACCCGACATGCTTCACTTCACAGGTCCCGTAACTAATGGCGTTTCCTCAACCCAAACCTCAGCCTCCTCAGCTTCCTCAGCATCTTCTGAGGACCATTAACTGTCAGCAAGGAGCAGTGAGAGCAGTTCGCTTCAATGGTACGAGTCATAATCCTAGCTTTTTACAATTACTTTTAGAGATTTGCTGCTCCCCCCCCCCCCCCCTTCATTTGAAGTCTACTCTTTTTGTATTACTAGTTTCAGAAGGTGTGGATGGAATCACAAATAAAAAATCACAATAAATCAGTTTTATGTCACTCATGCAAACCTGCATTAACACAACAGACAGATTGGAATGAGCAAACGAGAGGAGTACAGATAGCATACTTCCCTCACATTCAGTTTTAGATCAGTTCAGAAACAACATTATGGAGGGTCAGGGCTAAAGCGTGAAACCCGGAGACCTTTTAGTCCTCCACGGACTGTCACAGGTTTGAGTCCCACTTTCCCCTCACCCCCAGTAACCTGCCTTCCTGTCTGAACACTGTCATATGAAGACCACTAGAACCGGAAAGAACTGTAAAAACAATCAAAAAACGGTTTTGTGGATATTTCAGAATTTAGACGTAAGAGGCATAAGAAAATACAGCAGTGTATGACAATGCGCTCATGTCCCTCTTTCTCTTGTTCGCTGTATGTTCTGCCAGTGGATGGAAACTACCTGTTGTCTTGCGGCAGTGACAAATCCCTAAAGCTGTGGAGCGTTGGCCGAGGGACGCTGCTGAAGACCTACAGCGGTCATGGATATGAGGTTCTGGACGCTGATGGGTGAGGGAGTTTGCTTCAGTTTTCAGAAGTAATTATTTGTGCGCAGGATGGGTTACAGAAAATATAAAGAGTGAATACCAAAAATGCAGGAAGTATCAAGACGAAGATGCAATAGGCGATGCTGTCTTTTAGCATGATGATTTTAGGGCAAATTGTCCCATTCAACCAAAACATCCAACACACTCCCTCTGCAGAAAATAATAGGCGTGTTCCTTCTTGCCTCCTGTTTTGACAGTTCCTATGACAACAGTCAGCTTTGCTCCTGCAGCTCTGACAAAACTGTGATTCTGTGGGATGTTGCAACGGGTCAGGTCACACGCAAGCTCAGAGGACACGCCGGGGTGAGTTAAAATCACTTATTATATTAAAAATGTAAACAGCGCTGTGCCTCCATATTTTGATCCCTCATTGATACAATTTTTTTTAAAATTCTCTTTGCAGAAAGTTAACTGTGTGCAGTTCAATGAGGAGGCAACGGTCATCTTATCTGGTGAGTCATCGCTGGTGGAAAATGTCCACTATGTGCTCTGGAATAAGGCCATTTGGTAGTCCTGCTGGGTCACAAGTTGGAAGGTTTACATTTCTGGTGTTTATTCATTTATGCAATTGCATTTTTTTATATATAATTTTCTGCATATGTGAGTTCTCATTTTTGAAACTTTAACTATATGTAGTGTTTCAGTACTCTTTTAATGTAGCTTTTATTTCAGATTTTTATGTTGGTTTTTTTTTTCTTTCTTATCTTTCCCCATCATCCAGGCTCCATAGACGGCACAGTGAGATGCTGGGACACAAAATCCAGACGAAACGAGCCCATCCAGGTCCTAGATGAGGCTCGCGACAGCATAAGTAGCCTTAAAGTTTCACAACATGAACTCCTCACTGGGTCAGCACATCAGAAATGAAGCCGTTCCCCTCCTAGAGTCCTAATGTCGTTCAGTAACAGAGTTTGCCGTTTCTTGCGTTTAGGTCGGTGGACGGCAGAGTGAGGCGTTACGACCTGAGGATGGGACAGCTTCACGTTGACCTCATCAGCAGTCAGCGACTTTGTTTCAATATTTGTGTGAAATTCTTTTTGAGCAGGGGAAATTAAAAACTGAAATTCGTTATTACTGTGTCCGTCTGTGCGTTCCAGGTCCCATTACATGCGTGTGTTTCAGTCAGGACGGGCAGTGCACCCTGAGCTCCAGCTTGGATTCAAAAGTGCGACTTCTGGACAAGAGCACTGGGGAAATGTTGGGAGAGTGAGTGCTTATATGTACATATTTAGTGTTTGTGGTTTGTGGTTAATATTTCCTATCAGAAAAAGCAAAGCAGGAAAAAAATGTTTTTCATGACAAACATCAGAAAAACAAAAATGCTATAAAGCCGCAACGGTTAGTTTGCATTCATTTCCTCACTCTTTTTTTTGGCGTTGCCTTTGAACTATCTGACTTGGGTCAAACATTTCGCTGCCACCTGTTGGGTTGGTGCAAGCGTTCCGCTTTTTCCACCAAATGTAACTCTCAATATAATTTCTCATTTTACTGATAAGTTCTAGATAAGATAAGATATATTTTTAGATATATCAAGTTCACATTCTCTGTCAGACTGGCCTCCAGAGTTAATATTCTGCTAAAATATGTGTTGAATATGTGCAATCCACAAAAATACCAAAAAACATTGATCTTTTTCGTGTGTTAGAACAACACATTATATACATTAGATGCAATTTGAACATTTGAAAAGGACCTAGGTCCATAAAACTTGTTTATTTTTACTTAAAGAAAGAGGCTAAATTTAGCTGGTGTAAATTGTTATAGGTAAATGATTTGCTTTGACACCAGTATTGTGTCTGCTGATGTGGACTCATTTAGATACGCTGGACACAAGATGAAGGGCTACAAGTTGGACTGCTGCCTGTCCAGTAAAGACACCCACGTGTTGAGCTGCTCAGAGGACGGACACGTCTACTGCTGGGACCTGGTGGAAGTAAGCGGGAAGCTAAACCACTTCACTGTCCTCTTGAATATTTACATTTTAAAATCCTAATCTAGTCTTTTAAGATCGAAATCTGACCAAATACGTCTTGTATCCGTCTGAAACCGCAGGGATCGTTGTCGTTAAAGCTGCCGGTGGGGAAAGCAGTCGTCCAGTCGCTGTCTTTCCACCCTACAGAGACCTGCCTCCTCACTGCCATGGAGGGCTGCGTTCAGGTGTGGGGGGCACAGCCAGAGGAGGCACAGGACGACACCCCGGTCAGTCAGAATGGCTGAATGGACTTGAATTTCTCTATTAGAGACGCAAAAATATTGTAACATGAACTAAAGAAGTTTCCTTATTTTCTGATATTCAACATCTGTCCATGTAAGCACAGGGCTTTTCGTCTGGAATTTGCTCTAAATTAAGAAAATCTGAAAACCTTTTCTTGTAGTAATCCTGTCAGACATGATACATTGGAACCTTTGAAGTGTCATTAAAAAAAAAGACCAACATTTTTTTTTATATATAATCTGATAATGATCTGTGTTTCATTGGTCAATCAGAGATGAAAATATTAGCAAAACAAGGTGCTGAGCTAGAACTCATAAAATACTTGATCAAAGGAAATAAATCACATATCATTCTTGTTTTTGGGGTTATTTGCTTTTATCCGGGTTTGCTTGACAGCGAAGGTGAAGTCGTCAACGTAGTAGCAACAAGACACTGGAAAAGTGGAAAATATGCAGATAAATTATGATTGTTTTACCTGTTTTGAATATACATTTTTCATCAACCACAACATTTGATTTAAAAAAAAAAAAGTTTAATACAGTAATGTAACAAACTGAATTGAAGTTTTTATATATCCGGACTGCCCCCCTATTTTGTTAACTATGTATTTTTACTATATCTAACCTATGGTAATACATTTTATAGCAAGCAAACTTCTATTATATTATTCTTATAATAGAATAAGGCCTTACAGATGTCTTGTCTCACTGTGGAGTTCGAAAAGATAAACCCTGCATTTCTCTAAGTTGATAATAGAGAAAATAATTAAAATATTTTAGCATTATAACTGAAATGACTCTCCACATGTCCTACGTCTTTATGCATGCAATTTTTTTCAAAGAGACTGAAACTTTGCAATGTAAACAGATTACTACAAAATGAAATGCAAATTTCAAGAATTACATCTACTTAAAAAGAAAATTATTTAACTGATGTGAGGTTTTACATTATGCATATTTTAAAAAATTCAGCTTATTTAACGCATGTTGACACAGTCAACATCAGGATAGTGGATTTTGACCCACTACAAAAAAAAAAAGAACCCACAACATTGTAACTTTGTATTTGTTAATGTAAACTGAAAAAAGCATTATTTGATAGAGAACACAGCACACATAGCACAAATGAAACCACATCATGTTTAATGCATTTTACATTTACTGAAAAAAAGAGTAAATTTTAATTAAACGTGACTCCATTACAAAATAAATTAATCTGATCTAAAACAAACAAGCATTAAATAAATAAATATCTTTAGTTTTCACATATGTACACTTTATGTAGCTGAACAATTTTGGAGCTTAATTCAGCATCGTTTGTAAATTGGGAAACATTTCTAAAGAGCTACATTTTTTTTCCATGTTTTTTTTTTTTTTTAATAAATATTAGCTTATTTACAATTATCTTGTAATTCAAGTTAAAGCGTTGGTTCCATTTTACCTTAATTGGAAATAACATAAACTCACAAAGCAATGCTTCCTGGAAATCTAAATCATGGATAAAACACAGAAATCTGAGTCAAACATTAGAATCTGCTCATGAAGGCTCTTTTCTGAAAAAAAAAAAAATGGAGTTATTCGTTTTCTTTTCGGAGTAAGTCAAATCGTCCTCTCCAGATGTCTTCAGCTCTCTCTCACCTGCCCCTTCCTTATTACCCTCGATCCGGGCCGTTTTTAGTCTGCACAGCCGCAAGCGGCGGCAGAGAGTTTCTCCACCTTGTGCCAGCGGTGCGAGTTGTCGAGGAAGGCCATGTCCTCGTAGCGAGTGGGCCTGCAGCACGGCACGCTGTGCCACGGCTCTCCGGGGGCCGGCTGCGGAAGCCGCCCGCTGAGCAGCAGGTTGCTGAGCGTGAGGTCGTAGTTGGAGCGGGCGTGGGGGCAAGACCCCCCGCAGTACTTGAACAAGACCGTCTCGTCCGAGTCGTAGCCCAGCCCCAGGTCCCGCACCTGCAGCAAGACGGAGCGGAGGCCGCACTGGGAGTCGGGAGCGGAGCGCCGTGTCCGGACCGGGACTGGCTCATCTCCGGAGGCTTCCCTTTGGATTTCTCCCGTTGTTAAAAATTTGCTTCTTCTGTCCTCGTCTGAAGGCGACACAGGTTTCTGCTTTTGGCCTGGGAAAGACAAATTCATCAACCTTTAACAGCACACTCCTTAACTTATTTGTACTGTCCCTAAATCGATGAGCCACGATGTCCCTACTCACCAATCAGAGACCTCAGCCAGCGGCCTTCTACCTTGCCGACGCAGAACAGAATCACGAGAACCTTTAAAAAGAGTTTCATGGTCACGGGTCTGGTCTTCGTCAAGTTCAATCCCTCGAAACGAACCGGAGACGTCTGCGTATGTCCGTCTAGAAGTGATGCCTCAGATGGAGACGAGTCACGACCTCCGATATATATCCATCCGGGATGAAGAAAGGGCGGGTGAGGGGATCGAAGGGATGAGACGAGGAGATGTAGGGGGGAGACCAGACACTAACCCGTTACTTGCCAGCCGACTCTTTCTCGCTCACCTGAGACTGACGGAGAGCGTAGGAGGGGCAGGCGGGCGCTTGACCCAGAGTTTGTCCTGTTGGGATTTTATGCGTTGATGTAAATCACAAGGTGTTTCCCCCACAGGTGTTTTTCCAAAGGAAGCCGGCCACTAACGGTATGGGTTCCCAAAAGGTTGATGGTTTTATTATTTCTTTTTTTTTTTTTTTTTAGAAGACATTTCGGAGAGTTAAGTTACAAGAAATATGAGCGATGAATGAATCAATTCAAAGCCAGACAGTTACGCTCGTGAATTAAATATCTTTGAGACAAAAATGTAAAAAAAAAAAAATAAAAAATTACGAGTATAGAAAACGTGAAAACAAAAACACGTTTGTTAAAAGCCCCTCTGAGTTATTGTGGAATTAGCTGCTGTGGTAAAAGTCTGCTTTTTGTCTCTAATCCCAGTCTACACGCTAAATCCAGGGGTCAGAGGAAAGGACATCAAAAGGTCGAGCAATAAAAAAAAGAAAGAAGAAGAATCAAGAGTTTTATAATTAGAACACGGCCTGGTGCAGGAGGAATTCCTCAATGGGTGACTCCTCTTGAGCTGGTCCATAAATTGAGGGATTTCACCAGCAATGTGTGGCTGACATGTAGAATATGCATTATGCAATGATTACAGGGCCCAAACGGGCAGCGAGTGGAATTCAGAGATTGAAAAAAAAAAAAAAAAGCACATCGGAGCCCCGTCTAAACCACGAAGGCGCAGGGCAAACACCTCGGCTCCTTATTTGGCAAACCAAGTCATTCAGACAGAGAAGAAAGACTGGCTGATTTGTTTTTTTATTGCCGTTTGATTCACTGATGACTCAGAAAATATGTTTTGATGATTACATGCTCACTGTGGCACCAAACCGGAACATTTAGAACCATCGACACTTGTACAACTCCTTGGATTATTCCACACACCTTAGTTTCTAGGGTCTTTATGAGACACACCAGCACGATTGAGAAGTAGACTTTATTTTTGATCTTTTTTACAGATATAAACAAAATGCAGGGTATATTTTTCATTTAATCACTTAAGTCTTTTTTACACAAAGTAACAAATATGTTAAAATATGCAATAAACAGACAATTCAAACATTTTATCGCTTAGGATTCAATAACATAGCAGTTCTTTATTGGCGAATTAGTGAATCTGAGCCAAGGGAAGCTAAAACACCAGAGGAGTTTTGGTTAAAACATATTTACAGACAAAGATGTTTTCATCTTAAATTGCAAAAAAAAATATATATATATTTTTTTTGTACAGCTTTGGCTCATTACTGCTTTGAACGTTTTTTTTCTTTCAGAAAACTGTCCTTTTTTCTGAGTCTTAATTAATCGTTTCATGCCAAAGTTAGGAGAGCTGTTGCTGTCTGTCAATCTGGGAGGGTTTATAAGACAAAAATGTTGCTCATTCTAGAGTAAAAAAAACATTATTCGTGAGTCCAAATGATCCAAAATCAGGAGTGGATGTCCCTGCAACTTCACCTAATGGTCAGAGAAGCTGCAAGACACACAAGAGTTTCTGGTCAAGCTGAACATGCCTTGCTTCCCTTGGTAAATGTTCAGAAAAACACTGACCATCTACGGCCTGTTAGAAGGTAAAGCAGGAGAAGAGGTGGAAAAAAAAAATATGGCAACTTGGCTGAGTCGGATCTGAATGCAGTACAAGACGTTTGGCGTAATGTCCCTCAGACGGAGGAAACCTGAAATAAAGACGATTTAGTCACAGCACCACATTTCTGTGAAAGCCATGCACACATTGACACAACCCCACACAAACAGCAAAATGTGGCATGAATAGAATCAAACACAAAAGAACAGAGTTTATTTAAAAAATAATGGTAAAATACAAAATGTATTACAGTGCAGGGACTGCATTCGATGTTGCATTTTTAAGCACATAGTTCCTGGCTTCTGTTAGAATTTTTTTTTTAGACAAATGCAGCATGTCCAATAAAGCTCTTACCATATTTATGATTTTTAAACAGGCTCATCGATTACAACTCCGCTGATGTGATTTACTAAGGAATTATCCCTAAATCCTAAAATAGAACCAGCTTCCAAAATTTACTGCAAGGAATTTTAGTACTTCTTTTCAGGATGATGGTTTTGAGCTTGCAGATGATAAATGGTTGGATGAAAATGGAACAGGTGTGCAAACAAGTAGATGATTACTCAAACCCTCCAATAAAAGCTACTCTTTAGTTTCTTCTCACCTCATCCAGAATCACACATTAGCTCAAGTAGACAATATATCCAAAAGTAGGAACTGGGTCTGAGTTTGGAGGTGAACTTTTGATATTCGGAACATTATACTACTGATCAAAATGCTAAAACCAGATGAAAAATGGCCTCAACATCAGCCACAGTTTTTTTTTTTAAGAAGCTGCAATCGGAAGCCTGCTTCAGCGGCCGCTTCGTCCATGACGGTCAGCATCTGTGACCATGAGAGCCGCTAACTGAAACACACATTCTGTCTGAGCGTCCGCACCAAAAGTAATAAAGTCAGGAGTAATTTGGAGCATTGTTTTCTAATAAAGTTGCTAAGCTTCAGCTGGTCGTAGGTCGCCTAACCAATAAATACGTAGAAGTTAAAGCAAGTTACTGCAAGCAACCAACTGAAATAGGCTGTTCATCAGCTGGTCAAAAGTTTAAGCCTACAGCATTTAAAACCCAGATCTTTGCAAAAATGTGGATTTAGTGACATTTTCTGTAATGTATCCAGATGGTGATACATTACTCCGATGGCAAAGGCAAAAAAAGCTTTCTCTCTTTGAGTGTCGTTCAAAGAGACGGCCATTTTAAACCCCCAAAAAATTCTGATTGTTATGGAACAAAAATGTCAAATGATGGCCCCCGGAAATCCATCAAGTCACGAGACATTAATCTTGTCACTGGTGCCAACTGCAGCCCCGTAACCATCGGTGATAGAAGAACTTTAAGAACAGAAAACATCTGCAAAAGGTCTCGTCTCCTTCGGTGGCACAAAATCGCACAGTTGGAGTTTGAACGAGTGTCTAAACGTGGGACATTGAAAGATGGAAGAAAGTTCTATTATATGAAAAAAAAATGCAATCTTGATGGTCTTGATGTCTTGCAACGTTGCCAGCATGACAAGGAGATTGCACCCGAGATGTTTTCTACATGGCACAGTGGAGGAGGTGCAACCCTGATCTGGGGGACTTTTTCCTGCAATGGGACAGTGGAGCTTCAAGTCGTGTTGTCAGGCAAAGCCCGTCTGACAAAGGATTTCCTCTGTAGAAACAACATCACTCTTTTATTCCCCTCATCTAAATCCATTTGAGAACATTCGAGGTTGGATGGCAAGGGAAGTTTACAAAAATGGACACCTGTTCCAGATAGTGGATGACCTCCATAAAGCCATGTTCACCAATCAGAGCAACATTCACAGTGGTAGAGTAATGAGACCTAGCTGGAGCTGTTTGAATTGTCTGCTACTAAAAGTAGTTTAGATGATGTTTGACAGAGTGGGACTATCTTAGAATATTTTTGCAATAATAAATCAAAGCAAAAAGAGATCATATGTGGGATACCTCAGGGTTCTATTATTGAGTTACTTTTATTTGTGTGATTCTTCTAGCTCAGGTTATTGAGTACAACATTTTCTATCATTTCCATGCCATTAGCATGCAATATTTAACAAATCAAAAATCATTTTGGTAATTCTGACTGATCAAAAAAAAGAGAGAGAAGTTTGGCTTAAACTTCAGACAGTAAAAAAATATAGATGTAGGTGTTTTTTTTTTTTATTTGGTGTACACTTCTGGTTTCAGTGTTTCAGAGCTGATCAATTAATCTGCAATCTGGAAACATATATTAAACTTACATAACATTAAACAAATGCAGTCGGCGCAGTTGTGAGCAATTGTTGCTGCTTTTTCTTTCACTAAAAATGGAAAATAAAGACAAAGTGGCAGAGGACCAGACATATTCACATTCCCAGGGATACAGAAGAATTAAGGCAGAGTGACAGATAAGAAGACAAAGGGAAGCCAGAGGAGGTGATGGGAGAAATACAGTGGAGATAAAGAAATCCCTCTGGATTATAGTCTGAGGGACTGGTCTGGAATTCAGCATCGTCAGAAAAGAGGAATGGGAAGAATGTAGCAAGACTTTCCGGAACTGTCGGAAAGAGAGAAAAGGCTGAAATAGTTGACAGCATTTCGCAGGTTATCAATTACCGACATACTGTCAGCACATCAGCATACTCTAGAGGTGTTATGCACTTACAGTAGCATGAGAACAAAGGTTAAATAAAACAACAATAGAAAATCTAGTTCTCTTTTCATACATATACAAAGACTGGCCTCTCAACTTTTATTTACAAAAGCATAAGGCGTCAGCGTCGTCAAGGACAAAAGTTATGAAAATCTGATTTATTTGCAGATGTTTTAGGGGAATATTCTTGTACTTTGCATCGACTGGCAAAGTAAAGTTCAAGTATTGTTTCTTATAAATTACTTATTTTATCTTTTATGTTTCCATTTTGAAGCTTTAACTGGTTCACTACCATTAAATGCTAACATATACACACACACACACACACAGAAATCCCCCACAAGTAAAGGGAAAGTTGTCCCAAATGTTTAACTCATTTTAGTACCAACTTCATAACATGGAAAACATGCAAAACGAATATTAAAAATAAAAAAAAGTGAATGTATGTTGCTGATGTGTCACTTTCTTAAGACAAATCCTCTGATTTAACAAACAGTTTTTGCTTAATTGCTCTACTTCACAGACTTAGAAAAGATTTATATTTTTTTCTCATTGGCAATTTATGTTATATGAAACTGTATTCATTGTCATATATTCAGTGTATGTGTAATTGCAATTTAATGCTCAGTATTTAGTTTGTGTATTTTAGACAAATATGTGCACTAGTGGGTATTTTTTTAAACCCGATGTGGCCAATTTGTGATTTGCTTCATCAGAAACGAACCTTACCATGTTTGTGCTTAGAGTGGAAAGAAAATGGATCTAAGGGATAATGATAATAAAACTGAAGAATAAACTTAGCTTGCTACGGCAAACCAAATATACTAGAGCATCAAAAATAAGTGTGAGACACTTAATATCTAAAAACTAACCCTGCTTTGTCGGTTTTACTGCAAGCGGTCACCTTGTGACTGGTGTTTGTAAGAAACATCTACATCCGATGCGCTTACTGTAGGTGTCATGACTTCAGCAGCCATGTTGAAAAGGTTTGCCAGCATTTGGCATGGAGGATGACACAATACCAATTAAAAGGGGGGTGCTGCACATTCCTGACTTGAGCCGGTCGGACAGTCAGCCCATATAGGGGCCGTCTGAGCCGAAAGGGGGCAGGAATGTGGGGAAGCAGCGTTCCCAGTAAGTGGAAATATTCACGGAGGACTTAGCCTTGGAATCTCAAACTTGCGCGGAGCGACTCCTGTTTACGCTGTAAATCAGCTGGTCAGAGCCGAGACGCTCGAACCGTTTGTCACGAAGGCACAAGAGGAGGAATGTGCAGGTTTGTGCTCCAGCTTTTGTTTTACCGCGGACCAGGTGAGAGTTCAGGGATGAAATCTCACTCCGGTTGAAGAGAGCGCCGCCAGATGGAGGTCATGGATTAGGGTCACGCTGGCTGTAAATGTCTGCTGGCGTCATGATCTCGGATAGATGAGAGTTTTACTGCACTAAAGTAGAGGAGTTATACTTATCCACTACTCTTTGCGGGTTTTCATTCTAAGAATAGTTAAAAAAACAGAAGAGCGGCAAAAGCCAAGGAGATGGATTAGCAGTGCTTGGCAACAACTGAAGTCTCCAACCAGGACATACTGTGGAATATCATCTCTGCTGCCTGGAAATTGAGCTGTTAGCAAAACTGTCACTCTGCAACAGTCTTCAGTCAGAGGCCTATTCAGATATGTGGCGAGACTGACTGCTGCCGTAAATCAATCTTGTCACACAGAGATAGCTTGATTAATGAATTAGCTGTTAGCTGCTCATTTTGCTTCCAGGCTGGAGTGAAGATCGGAAAGCAAAAAGCCATAACAACAAATGTAGCAGAACAACCCCATTTACTTTAAAACAATAAATTCATCAGGTGTTTATCATGTTGTTGCTTATTGCTATAAATAAAATTACGTGTTAGTATAAATATTGTGCGTTACTCGGGTGGCAAAAGCAATAATAGTTGCCTTTTTGTTTTAGATAAATGCAGTTAGATACGCGATACTTTTTTTGAGTCATTGTGTAACTATATTATTATTATTTCAACTAAAGGTTGTCACACTGTAAGAATCTCCAGTCAGCTCAATATCAACAGAAACAGAATTTGGCTTAAAAACACTTAAATAGTAAATATAATCAGAAACAGAAGAGATGCAGTATAATACTCCCCAACAAAGAATGAAATACATACTTTTTTCAGCCCCATAGCATTTTTAGATTTGCATCTATTGTCAGAAATCCTTTAAGAATCTGCAAATCTGATACTGTGTTACGTAAGAAGAACGCGCAAAACAAAGTCGGCCTTCTATCACCTGAAGAACATTTCCAGGATTAAAGGACTAATGTCTCAGCCAGATCTAGAGAAACTCATCCATGCCTTCATCTTCAGTCGTATTGATTATTGCAACAACGTCTTCACAGGTCTGTCCAACAAATCAATCAAACAGCTGCAGCTGATCCAGAATGCTGCTGCTCACGTTCTCACTAAAACCGGGAAGATAGAGCACATAACACCAGTTTTAAAGTCCCTCCACTGGCTCCCTGTAGCTCAAAGAATAGACTTTAAAATACTGTTGTTAGTTTATAAATCACTGAACGGCTTAGCACCACAATACATTCAAGATCTGCTGTTGTTGTATGAACCTTCCAGAACCTCTCAGGTCTTCTGGTTCTGGGGATGCAGAACAGAATCAGAACCAGAACCAAACGAGGAGAAGCAGCTTTCAGCTTCTATGCACCACAAATTTGGAACAAACTTCCAGAAAACTGTAAAACAGCTGAAACACTGACTTCTTTTAAATCTCGACTGAAAACCCACCTGTTTAGAATTGTATTTGAAATGTAATCAATTACAAATTTATTGATGGAACTTGACTTAATGTCGTGTTTTGATTGTTGATTCTATGTTGCATTGTGTTTCTGTGTTTGTAATGATGTTCTTATTTATTCGTTTTTTTGTTTTTTTTTTACCAGTTATTTGTTAATTCTCACATTGTGTGTGAATTGTGAGACAGTTATTTTTTGTTTTTAAGCATATGCACTGACTGATGGCACCTTTTAAATTTCGTTGTCCTTGTGACAATGCCAATAAAGATTTATCTATCTATTATCTATCTATGTAAAGCACTTTGAAATGCCTTGCTGCTGAAATGTGCTATACAAATAAAATTTGATTTGAATATAGAATAAGGTTGCTGAGTGTTATGAAGTATTAATATTCTGCTGCTCTTGGGTTATTGCACACATAGACTCCAGTTGTCTGTAGAGCCACAGGAAGCAATGACAATCATAATTTTCATGTCCACAATGTGGTGTTACTGATTGCAGTCTATGACTTATTATGCTCACTTTTTCTCTATAAAATACTGACAGAGCCCGATTTACTCCTTTAGAAGTGGCTCACATTTACTGCAGCACCTTTAGCTTTATTAGTGTTATTAAGGCAGCAAAAACATTAAGTTTAACATATATTGTGCAGCCATGATGTATTTAAATATACATATATAAAGTATCATTAGGAAGAGTAAAAACAAAACATAGTTTAAGTTTAATTTCTTCACTAAAAGGGAAATTCTTGGACATTTATGCTGATTTTCAAGATCAGCTTATTGGCTAGAATAGTAAGAATATATAAATCTGATGTATTTATGAGAAAAGAAAAAAAAAAAAGGTGGCTCTCGCTACCAAAAGGTAAGCTTACATAAAGAACCTGAAGAAAGAAACATACACACCAGAATTTAGTCAACTGATTTAATTCTTTTCAGAGAGAAAAAGGACACAGAAGTAGAAAGACTACTGTTGTGTCCGACAGAATAAGGTCCAGCCTCATTTCCCTCTGAACACCAGGTGGATACAGAGCATGCAGCGTATGAGATATGACACTGTGTCAAATCTTTCATATCTTCTCTCAACGACAGTGCATCGTGAACTTCAACCCCCCAAACTCTAATATTAGGTGCCTTCTGCTCTTACATTGCTGACATGAATACTGTCACTGAAGCCTACGTTGATAAAGGAGGGTTCATTACATCTGCGAGTCCATGAGTGTCCACTGTAGGCTCACACAACAAAGACGTGTCCTGCAAGAGGGACACCAACACAACGGAACCGGGCTGCTCCGTTTTGTCGTGGCAGAGCCCACGCTTCGGGTCAGGTAGCTTTTCACACACCACCCTCTTCGCTTCTCTGTAGCCGCTCAGTCTGGACGCGATGGACCTCTTTGGCCTGCTCTTCTTCGGCTTCCTGCCCTCCGGGTCGTGGACCACACTGTGACGCTGGAGGCTGCGCTTCATGGTGAAAGCCCTCCCGCAGCCGTCATGAGTGCAGACGAAGGGGCGCAGGTTCTCGTGGAAGGAGCCGACGTGGCTCTGCAGGTTGAACATGGTGGTGTAGGAGCGGTCGCAGCCCTCTCTGGGGCACTTGTAGACGACCCGGGTGTCGGCGTGGACGCGCTGGTGCTGCTGGAGGAACCACGAGTCCCTGAACACCTTGCTGCAGTGCTCGCACGTCAGAACAACCCTGTGCTGCTCCTTCCTGTGCTTCAGCAAGTCCGTCCAGGTCTTCCCTGTGAACGGACAGCCCTCCTCCGCGCACGGGTAACCTCTGTGGACCTTCTCGTGCCGCTTCAGCTTACTGGGCGTGGAGAATCGCATCTGGCAGCCATCGTGGGCGCACTGGTAGGGCGGCAGCTGCGTATGCTGCTCACACATATGGGCCCTCAGCTGCTTGTTCTTCTTGAACTCCTGGCCGCAGCCCTGGAACGCGCATGCGTATTTCTTCTGCTCGCGAGCGTGCGCGCGGCTGACGTGTCTGCTCCGGTTGGTGCTCGTGGTGAAAGCCTCCGCGCAGCCCTCCACGGAGCAGCGGAACGGCCTCTCCCCGCTGTGGACGAGCTCGTGCCGGGCCAGGTGGTAAGGCGTGCAGAAGGACTTCCGGCAGCCCTCGTGCTGACACGAGTGTGGCCGAAGTCCCGTGTGTTTACACACGTGGGCGTCCAGCTTCCACTGCCTGTTGTAAGCAGCCGAGCAGTCCGGAAAAGAGCAGAAGAAGCGCCTGTGCGGCTCTGCTTTGGTTTCCATTTTCAAGTAATCGCAGACGCCGGGACCGGATACGCGCTTCACTGTCTGACGGCGATATTTCCGGCTAAATTGACGTAACATCCGACGGGGCACGGAAATTACGTAGGACTCTGACGTTTGTTGGTTGTTGTTTTTTTGTTGTTGTTTTTTTTAGCTGTGTTGCTAAAACACAACTTGTAAGTATATTCTACTGTCTCAGGTGTATTATTATTCTCAGTATGAGTTTACTTAAAGATCCAAACCTACTTAGTGAGACTCTTAAGTTATTCTATGTTTATCTGACCTTTATATTTGCGTTACAAAACTAGCTAACCGCTGCTAACGTTGCTTACCTGGTTCTTAGATATTAACGGTAAAATCAGCTCCGATGGAGACTTAAAACTGATTTCACTGAAAGCTGTGCAGCTCTGGTGTTAGAGAGCGTGTAATCTTACGGATCGAGAGTATTTGGTGGTGCTACTACAAGCAGATATTTTAGCAAAAAGGCATAGTTAAGAAAAAAACCTGTAAAATATAACGCCTTTAATATGGTTCTAGGTTTATATGAAACGGGTTGTGGCGTTAATACCATGACCTAGGAAATGCTGCACAGTTACAGGCTGAAAAGCCAAATAAAGCCTCAACTTCATTTAAAAGCCTATTTATAAACTGAGCATGACTTTTTGTCTGTAACACAATTGACCTATTTTATGTTTAAAGGAGCAAAGTGCTGATCTCCAGCGGTCACTATGGTAAGATGAATTGTTTATAATTTGCTTGTATCTGTACTAATCCGTTTAATTTGACAAATTCGCTAAAAAAACAAACAAACCCTCAGAATAAAACATTTAATCTTAATGAGAAATGAATGAAGATGCTGAACTTGACAATGTCAAGTTGACATTGTTTTCTTCTTCTGTCTCTATAAAGTTTACCATGTGTTAAAGTCTGTATTTTATCTGCTATCTCCTAAATTTTTGTGTCTTTAAGTAACGAGATAAGATGCTGTCCTTTTCTCTCTCTTTTTTTAGAGCTTTGTCTGTTTCAGTATGAAATTTGCTCTCCTTTATTGACCCGCTTGTTCCCTGACAGGGTGAAAGAAAAGGAACCAACAAATACTACCCTCCGGACTTCAATCCAGCCAAGGTGAACGTCTGACCTGCCAGTTGTTGTCCAGACGTTTTTGTGTTCTACACTTACCTCTTTTGCCATTCTTTGTTTTTAGCATGGCTCCCTCAACGGCTACCATAAAACTCATGCCCTGCGGGAGAGGGCGAGGAAACTGTCCCAGGGCATCCTCATTATCAGGTTAGTACGCCAAAAAAGTGAAATGATGTTGCAGTATTATCTTCTCTTTTAATTTTCAGGACTTTATCCCTTTAGTATTTGCTGATGTGGTCAAGATTGAGATCGCCTTTTAGACCCCTGTAGGAAAATAATTTTTGCCCAAGCAACTCAAAAATAAAACAGTAAAAATAAAAATAGAGAAAAAGTAATTACTAGATGTGCAATATACCACAAAGAGTCTGATACAATCAGA
Source organism: Xiphophorus maculatus (assembly GCF_002775205.1). NCBI lineage: Eukaryota > Metazoa > Chordata > Actinopteri > Cyprinodontiformes > Poeciliidae > Xiphophorus > Xiphophorus maculatus. Next base: position 25,748,369 of record NC_036447.1, on the reverse strand, counting down.
CATATCATTAGTTACCAGCAGCTGTAGTAGTGAACTCTTGAGCCAGCCATGATGAGTGAAGGGAGGTGATGTTACTGTCTGGGTTGCTCTGTGCCTGCCTCCAAAGACGGGTCCATTTGGTTCAACTCAACTGCTGATAGTTCAGTTCAGTTCGGTGTTATTACAATCATATCGGATTCTCACTACATGAGGATTTTTACAAATCAGAACATGTTTTAGTAACATTCAGCCAGATTGTTTGTTTGAGTTGTACCTGACTGTTTTTGTCTGTCAAGGTTTGAAATGCCCTACAACATCTGGTGTGATGGCTGCAAGAATCACATTGGCATGGGTAAGCTCAAGTGGAAAAACTGAAGCACAGTTATTCAGTCAAACGAACCATCTCTTTGTTTTTATAACCCAAGCGATGTGTTTTGCACAGGCGTGCGTTACAATGCCGAGAAGAAGAAAGTGGGGAACTACTACACCACGCCAATCTATAGGTAAAAACAAAAAGCACCAGGCATACTTTATAAAGTTTATTTTGACAAAACATATGTTTTTAAATAATAAAAAAATGCTTCTTTCTGTTCTCGCATGTAGGTTTAGGATGAAGTGTCATCTGTGCGTCAACTACATCGAGATGCAGACGGATCCTGCGACTTGCGACTACCTGATCGTGAGCGGAGCGCGCAGGAAGGAGGAGCGCTGGGACATGGCTGAAAACGAACAGATCCTCACCACAGGTAGAAGATTTGTCCTCACCTATAGTTTTTGCTCCCATTGTTGCCTGGACGTGCGTGTTTTGCCCCGTTGTGATCGGTTCATTCTCGCGTCCTCTCGGAGCAGAACGGGAAGAGAAGGAAAAGCTGGAGACGGACGCCATGTACAAACTGGATCACGGCGGGAAAGACAAAGAGAAGCTCACGAAGGCTCTGCCTTCTCTGTCTGAAATCCAGGACTATCAGTCAGGCTGGAAGGATGACTTTCAGCTCAACAGCTCCCTCCGCAGGAAGTTCAGAGTAAGACGTTAGCTATTTTACTTTCTCCTTAAACTAAATGCAAAAGATGAAAAAGTTAATTATTTTCAGAAAAAAGATTGCTTGTACATGTAAAAGAATTGTAGATCTACATCTGTTTACCTGAGTCCTATAGTCAGTATTCATTTCTGATTCATATTTTCATAATGCTCAGCTGATTTAGTCTGCAGAAATACATTTTGTTCCATAAAAGATTCTGAATGTTATTTCTTTCCTGTCATAAATCTATATGGCATTTAAGATAAAGTTAATAACTGAAGCTTTTGTTTTTCATGAAGTCTTGACATTTAACCTAATTATTTATTCATTCGGTAAACAATCATGAGGTAAACTTTGGTAAAGTGATTTTTTAAGTGTTGCCTTTCAAACTTTCTTATGTAGTTTATTTAAAGATTTATCAATTTTGCTTTTTTTTCCTCCCCCGGTATCAATAAGTGGCACAAGAACTCTGGAATTATTATAAAGCTAAATTTGATTTCCCATAAATGTCTACAGATGTGGTTTTTTTTTTTTAGGTGTGTTCCATTTTAAAATAAGATTTTTATTTATTTGACAATTCAGGTAGAGAAGAAAGTTCTGGCCGAACAGGAGGAGAAAGATAACGCTGTAAAGATGAGGGCAAACTTATCCATACCACTGCTGCCGGAGAAAGAGGAGGACAAAAAATTGGCAGGACTACTAACGTACCAAACACCCGACTGTAAGTGCCACATACAGAAATATGCTCTCTCTCCTTAAATAATTCACAAATATGTTTACAATTCACTTTACATCTTTCGTTTAACACTTAAATTACCTGCTTAGCTAAATACATTTTATGCCAACATTATAAACATCCTCATACATGTAATACATCCAAAAGTAGAACTTATTATTCACCAAGTAAAAAGATACATCCACCTATTTTCCAACGCCATGATGTCATCATCTGGTCTTGTCATAATTTCTTAGCTAATAGTAATCATTCGCTATATAAGCTTCTGATTCTGAAGACATTAACAAATAAATATGCAGTTAAAACCAGAAATGCACCAAAATTATTTCTATTTGCTAAATGGCGCAATAATGTACAAAAAAATATGTCATATTTAAGTGTTCAAGTGTATTGCAAGGCACTTTTTTATTAGTCCAAGCAATATGTCCTATAAACGTTCATAGAAAACAGTAGAATTAGCAAAGAAACAAACTTAATGTATAATTTTGATACAGTTCTATAACTATACATAAAACTTTTTGGTTCCCATGTATAAAAATTGGATGTAATCTAATGGATAAAATGTTACTTTTTATTGTTTTAAAGCTTATGAGGACAAACGGCACAGCAAGCGGAAAGAGATCGCCTCTCGTTCGTGGTTCAATACCTCCTCCTCTCCAGCGGGGGGCGCTGCAGGCAGCCTGCTCCATAAGCTAAGCCTGCAGGGGAAAGAAGCAGCTGTGGCCAAAGCCCTGGGTTCCTCCCAGAGCCCCTTAATTCGCAGACGCTCCAACGGATCTGGAGCTAAAAACGAACAGTGCGCCACCAGAACCCAGGGAACGTCTCAGCAGGAAGTCCACACATGTGAAGAAGAACCGCAAAGTGTTGGATCTTCACTAGGACTAGAGAAAAATCACACTAATTCCAAAGAGCTGGTTGCCAAAATTGCAAAGGAAACGGATCAAAGACTGATTGATACCGTGGACTGTGGGAAGGAGAAAGAAGAAAATAAAAGTTTTGTAGGAATCACGTCACTGGTTGCCGACTACAGCGACTCAGATTCTGACTCTTGACTTCGACGTCGCCTAATAACCTAAAAAAAATGTAAATGCTTGTAAGAATTGAGGCAATCTGTTGTAGCATGTTGCAAAAGCAATACTAGTGTTTTGAGGTACAGTATGCTCTGGAACTTTACTTTAAATATTTTTTGTCATCAGCTGAATGCATTTGTCATCGCCTCAGAATGGATCTGCGAATGTTTTACATGCATCATCTGTCTGACAACCATTAAAATATTGTTCACTTTGGTTTCTCTCCTTGAAGTGAGGTCCGGCCGTGTTCTCTCTTTTTAAAACTGGCATAAATTTGCTTCACCGTTTTAGTTTTTGTTGTTTTTTATTTTTAGGTCTATTCCTGTTTAAAATCCCAATTTTCATTGTGAATTTGAACTTTGCTGTATTTTTACAGCCAGCAGATACGTTTTCTCATGATAATTATGTTTTCTAGCAATTTTAATAAAGTTTAGATGAGCTATGGATGAAATATGGGGTCATCAGCTGTTTAAGTAGTAATAAACGAGATATGTAATCTGATAAACAAAATTATTTGTAGGGGTTCAGAGGGGGCTAGCAGAGCTAAATTTGACTTTAAGACTAAAATATCTTCAGAATCTGAAGTTGTTTTATCTCAGCACAATAACAACAGATGTTGCCTTTTAATATAAAAAACCCTAATGTATAAGTACCATTTCTAAAAAAAAAAAAAAAACAACAAAAAACATGCTGTTTGTAGTGGCAGAGTCATTTAGAACGGTAAGATTAAGAGTGTTTCTGTTTTTTTTCTTCTTTTCCAGTAGCAAGTGAGACACTTTCATTTTCAGCCTGTCCTATGACATAAACCAACAGTAAGAGTTGTCTTTAAACATCATGGAGATGTTTGAGTATGAGTCATTTGCGTTTCCCTTGTTTTGTTTTGTAAACCACTGGCTAGTTAACTAATCCGTTAACTAATTTTAATGGATTAGTTATTTTAACTAATCCGTTAAAATACGTATTTTGTAATTTCTGATATTTCTTTTCTCCACAGTGGACCTCTGACCCTTTGGCCAAGTTCAAAGGCTGCTCCTGGTTTGTTTTTCTGTTTGTTCATAATCGATCGGACCCCCGTGACCGCAACGTCTCCATGACTGTATATATTTGACCCCAGCCCACGGAAACCTCAGAGACGATCAACATGTTTCCGTGGAAGCTGCAAAACATTTTATTCCTCCTTCTGTTCTGTAATTCCGATGGACAGATTTTTGGCAGTAACAGAAGACGGTGAGATTTGTATTCCATAGGAATTTCTGCTGTTCATATCATCAAAATGTGAAAAGCTAACCAAAGTTTTGTGTGTTGCAGCTCCTGGCCTAACAGGTACAGAGTGTTTGGAGATATTAAGCTGTGTGAGTGGTTGCAACATTGACTTCTAAAAGCTTCCGGTAATATTTCTGATCTTTATCTCCAGAGGTATGACGTTTGATAGATACTTGGAGCTCCATGAGTAAGTAATCAAAGGTGGTATTAGTGTAACACAAGATCTGTAATATCTGTACCATCATTATGACAATAAAAATATCAAAAACACTATGAGCGATAAGGCTATGTTTGCAATATCTGATTAATATTCATGTTAGACCAGCCTCTTCCAGTTAATAAGAGTTGCTTAATTCTTCAAAGTATTACAGGGTAGACCATATTGTTTGCTATATTAAAAACTAAACAAATGTATGTTTTTCAATACTTTTTATACCACATTTGTACAACGTGTTCAGTTTTTGTCCCCCATCATTCAATTTTGTCATGCCTGAAATGACTCTTTGTCCCATTTATTTGCAGTGTAAATGTAAAGAAAACCATCGATTCTTCACCCAGGTACTGTTGCATTAGAGTAAACAACCCAACAAATGAACACATCTGTAACGCTAACACGATTCTGAATCGTATCTCTTGATTCTGATTCACACATTCTAATGTTTTGACCGAACCGAATGGGAAAAATCTTTACAACAATTCTGGTATTCACAGTTGTAGTACGGTTAATTTTAATATCTTAGAATCCCATCAAACAGTTTATATATTTCTGTACCGAAAAGAAAAATAGGGCTGGAATATTCATTGCAGATAGAGTAATGCACCATGTAGCCAAAAGGTACTGGTCATTTGTTTTCCCCCCAGAAAGCCTGCTGATCCCAGTGGTACCAGCGGTCCACCATGTTTGTTTTCTTTCTTTCTTTAATGTTAAAAGTTACAAACAGTCGAAGGTGCACGAGCAGGTATGATAATTTGGACATGTGCACAGTGCGCCCAGTTCATGACGTCAGCTACAAAGCTAGCTTAATCCATCCTTAGGAGTGTGTAATTAAACATATAAACAAACAAACGACGTCTAGCCTGAGAATTTTTAGAGCACTATATTCATGTATGTGCTAAAAAAACTTAATAAAAATGCTAATTTCATTTTTCGTCAGTAGTACTTGTTGCCCATAGCCAGCAAGCACCTGTCTAATGTTGCGGTGTTTTTCCCAGAAGGTTCACTCTGGTGGCTCCCGACATCCTGAGGACCGACACCGAAGAAAACATCTACTTACAGGCGGAGGGCTTGCCCGCTCCTGTCACTGCCTCCATCGTCATCCAGGACTTCACCAAAAGCGTTATGCTCCTCCAGGAGACGGCCAACCTCAATCAGGAAAATGGCTTCCTTGTTCTCAAGAGCATAGAGGTGAAATATGTTGCACAGTTTCCCCTGTGGTACACATGTTGTAACTAAATAAATACTGGCCCACATTGTTTTCTATCAGCCACGTTTTGAGCGTTGTCAGCATGGTTTCTCTATAATACCAGTGCAAATAAGCAAAACCAATTTAATAATCCACACACTGTTAGGAATTGTGAACCTTCTGGTTGTCGCAGCTTTCTTCCGCGCTCTTGAATCGTGAGGAGAAAAAGAACAAGTTTGTTCATCTGCAAGTGAACTTTGAGGGTCATCACATGATGGAGCGAGTGCTGATGGTGTCCTTTCATTCTGGCTACATCTTCGTCCAAACCGACAAACCCATCTACAACCCCGGAGACACCGGTGAGAAAAGAACAGATTAAAAAAAAAAACTAATTCAAGAAACAGTCAAAGCATATCTGCAAGCGTGTAAGATGTTAGGTTGTGTGTGTACTTGAAGCTATAAATGTTTTATTTGTTCTCTTTACCAGTTCGTTTCCGAGCCTTCGTGTCTTCTCCGTTCTTTAAGGCCTTGAACAGCCCCATCACTATAGACATTCAGGTAACACCTGGTAGACCAAATACTCTAAATATGAAGTTCTGCTGTAAATACAGAGATTCAAGAAAGATTTTCTCTAAACCAGAGTCCTCCATTTAGTTTTTTTAAAAAAAATTTAAGATCTGGTGCTTGTCAAACTTATCAACCACGAGATCCAACAGTCATTTAACACAAATGTTGAACTGTGTGTGTTAGAACCCTGACAAAGTGGTGGTCAGTCAGATCTCCAGGACCCGACCCACTCAGGGCGTCTTCGCCGATTCCTTCCCTCTGTCTGACATCGTCAAGTAAGTTGAGCGCGTTTGTTTGGCTTGTTCTTCGTTAGCCTGCCCTAATCTGTTACGGTCAATGGTCAGATTGAAAGTATAGACTTTTTTGTAGCATTGCAAAAAGATTTTCAAAAATTCAAAAAGTCAAACATTACTTTTAAAGAAAGCTGAAGGTTTTTGTCGAAACCTGAGGTTTTACTCTTAAACCTTCTCCTTTTTATACTCAGAAGTCACCAGAAAGATCAAATAGAAAATCTTGATGTTCATTGTTTCTTGCTACATTTAAATTAATTAGACGTTTTGTCCATAGTTAATATATTGTGTTTGCCTTGAAAGTGGGAATAGTATGATTGTCTATTTCTCCAAGGTATGTTGTTAACGTAACGGAAAGGTGTGTTAGGTCAATGTTTCCATCTGTTTACCCAGCGGTGAAAGTTTTCCGATTAGTTTCAGTTTCGGTCGACATCTAACCTCCTTTAAGTTGTGCGGCATGGATAAATACAGTGGGGAACATCTAGAAGGCAATAACTCGCTTTGGCAAAATGCAATTTAAGAAATTTGATCTTTTAGTAAAGACAGTGAGCACTGCAGTTTCTCTAGCCTCCAGTTAAATTCTTCTTCAGTGTCTTTCACATCCATTTTTTTTGTGTCATGATTTCCATTGATTTCAGTTTTCTAAAACTTGTTCTAGCTTTAGATCAGCGCTGTTCTGCGTAACATGTTCTTCTGTCTTTCCCATTTTGACATATCATACTTCAGGCTCAACAAAATTGGAAATGAATGATTATCACTGATGAAAAGTTTCTTGACATTATATCCAGATTGTAAAGGTATTTTGATTAAAGCAGTAGGTTCCTCATTCTAATCACATCAGATTTGCGATTGGATGAAAACCAGCTGTTTTCACAAAAGTATCACCATTTAAATTTATAAATTATTAAACTGTTTTTTCAACCTAAGGACGTTTTTGCCTTTGATTTTACAGACTTTCTGTAATGTGTCTGTGTTACAGTGAAGGAACATGGCTGTTGACGGCAAAGTTTGACCACTGGCAGCAGAACGCTTTCACCTCCCGTTTCGAGGTGAAGAAATATGGTAGGGGAAGTAAATTTGACAGCATTCATCATGGTTTTGTGTGCTGTACTCTTCTAGAATCTTAATCTATGTTGTTTCCTTGATGCTCTACTAGAAATGAGCCCGAAATCTTAAGCTTTAGATTTTAATATTTGCTGAAATCCCCCAACGGTCTTAGGAAATGAGGTCAATTGGACCCCACGAGTTTTTTACTCTATGTGCAGTCTGGTGGGGTGGCACTGATGCCGGGGTTTTTTTCTGTGTCGTTTCTGAAACTGACGGTCTGATGGGACAACCTCCCATTACATTTGCCTCACTCCTCCTTAGCATTGCCCTAATACCGCAGGAAAGTTGGTTTTGTATGTTTTTAGATAGATTTTTAAGTAATGGTACCTTCTCCAAAGAAAATGACTAATCCTTCACTATGACATATGCATCATTTAAGCATAAGAAAGGTGCCTACAGCAAGTAATGTAACAGAGAATAGAATAGAAACATCCTTTATTGACCCACAATGGGGACATTCAAGTGTAACAGCAATGTAGAGGTGTGTATAGGCACACACAAATACCAAAAGTGGTAAATTTATATATAAAAAACACAAAAATAATAATATACTGTGCAACATTACAACATTAAAATACCATACAGTTATCAAAAATAGCATCCAGTTGTACAATCCAAGGGATGTACAACTGAGTAAGATGATTTAAAAAAAAAATGTACATAATGTGCATTTGTATTTGTGTAGTGAAAAGACAGCAGATATTTTACAATTTATGAAAAATAAAAACAGTGGAAAACAAATGTGCAGTACCACTGGACACGTTGGTTAAAAGGAGTAAAACTGTGCAAATGCTAGCATTTGTATAAAAAGTTATTGACTTTGTTGGGAGCAGTGATGATTATAGTGCCTGACTTCTGTATGAGCAAAAAGCATAAACTTTAAGTTATGGATACATAAAGCAAGACATCTTAAAAAAATACACAAATATCTGAGTCTAAATCCATGGAGAGGGGATGTAACTTAGGTTTTGTGTAGGTCATATTTTCAAACAGTTGACCTGTAATTATTTTGTGTTCAAGTTCTCCCTGCCTTCAACGTTACACTGACCCCTAGAAAGTCCTTCCTCAGCCTGGACGACGACGAACTGGTTGTAGAAATTTCTGCAAGGTCGGTCGCTCTCAAACCTTATTGGCTCTCTGGCCAATCTAACAGGAACGCAAGACGATAACTGTGAGCAAAACAACCGATTTGTGACTGAATTTCAGGTACTTGTTTGGGGAGCCGGTCCAGGGGACGGCTTACGTTGTGTTCGGAGTGAAACTCAACCAGGAGATGACGAGGCTACCTGCTGTGAAGCAGGTGTCGGACGTAAGTTTGTCCTGCCGCTTTCAGTTTTTGAAATTACACATTTGTATTTTTATTCTCTTTGGTTGAAATATTTTCCTTTTGTAAAATATTTCAAAAGGAATATATTATTTTCACATCAGTTGAGCGGTCTCATGTGAAAATAATGAGCATATCACCGCAACACAAAGTCTGTACAGTTTCTTATCTGCAGAGAAATTGGCACAGGAAGTTGATCAGCTATGAACAACTGATAGAATATTATTAAAAGAATTGAGTCATACATTAATAAAGTCATAATATTACAAGAAGATTGTAGTATTATGAGAATAGTCGTAACATTGCAACTTTATTCACATAATGTAGCTTTATTCTCTTAATACTATGAATTTATTCTCATTTTATTACGCCTTTATTCTCGTATGACATTATCATCGTAATATTATAACTTTATTCTCTTATGAATTTATTCTCCTGATATTATAACTTTATTTTCACAATTTTTAATTTTATTTTGTATTTTTTTCTTACTATGGCCCTAATACTCTGCTGGATGTAGAAGAAAGTATTGATGGCCTAAAAAATAAAAACTGGGAGAACTTGGCAATACTTAATTTTTTTTTGCCACACCACTAGAAGGCGCTCCCACACCTTTACAATTTCAAACCTGTACCTCTATATTAAAAAAATAATCTTCACAATCCATAAATATAACATCCTACCTGCTTAGATGTTGATACGGATGTTTTCTTGCCCATTTTCTTCATATTTCTCAAAAATTTGAGATCTACCATAAACTGAAATACAACGCAGGCCTTAAAAGTCCAAAGCAATTAAAGTATTTGACTTTTAGTTCGCTAGGGAAAACCTTCTGAAGACGATGTGTTAGTTTTTATGAAGTTCACGCTTTAGAAATGTAGAAATTCAGCGCTTTTCTTCTTCTCATGCCTGCAGCTGGACGGAGGAACGGTCACACTGAGCATGCAGGAGCTCAGGAGAGCTTACCCCAACGTTAGGAGCTTAGTGGGGAGCTCTGTTTACGTGAAAGCATCTGTGGTCACCAAGACGGGTGAGAAGACAACCTGCTGATTTGATGTTCTGTGACTGGGTGTAAAGTCTGGCTTTCATTTCAGATTTATTTTTAAAAACGATTTTGACATCATTTTTGATTTATTTCCATGGCAACCTACACAATGTTGTTTGTTGCTTTGAGACCCAAACTTTCCAGGATGTTGCAATCTGAGCCGAGCTTATCGAGGTCTCTGGTGTTATCAGAGCAAGTCTGTGGCATAGTTTAAGGTCAGATGTCTGTCCACTGCATTTGGCCTTCTGGGAAAGCCAAGTCTTTTTAATAACCGAGTTAGATATGTTAGTTCTTTATTGGTCTTTTTGTATTATGTATTAGGAGAATAGGATGTCAAAGCATCGGAAAGTCTGATTTTTGACAAATCATGCGGTGCTGGGCATAGCTAACTAAAAAGTTTGCTGCGTTACCCCGAAGCACAAATTATGAACATTAGTTCTGAAGATGCGGAAAAACTATATCAACATAGTATTTAATGAAAGCCAATGCTAAAGCTCTGACTTCAACCATGTGTCAATGATAAAATAATATATTATATAAAGCTCAACAGAATCTAATTTGTTTCCATTTGTCATTGCAAGCATGAGTTCAACTTCAGGAAGCGATTGTGCAGAACGAACCTTTCACTCATGGATTCAGTTTCATAGTTATTGAGTTTTGCTAACTCTGTTGCTGATTTAGCCTGACTGACAACGATAGATTTTTGGCCAGAAAGCATGCTTAACGTAAATATGTACTGTAGAAATACATGCTGTCGTTGTACAACGATGCATTCTGGGTACAGAGTAAACGTCATGTGCTGTGCCGCACCAAGGGTGGAGAAAGTGAGGAGAGGAAACGGGACTGCTGCATAAACCTAAACTTCACCCAGTTCAAATTAAGAGCAAGAAAACACACCACTGAAGTCACTTTTTGCCACAAGTTCAGATTACCTCACAATACAGATGGAGATTAACATGAAAAACATTTCCATCAAATATCGTACCTGCACTGGTACTCATGTCCATTTGACTTTTACAAAGTCTCATAATGTTACAACAACTCATTTTAATCTGTTTTATGAGGATTTTATGAGCTACACCATCACAAGTTGTGTAAAATTTTAAAGTGGAAGGAAACATATGTTCGTTTTACACTTTTAAAAAGATATATGAAGAGTTTGGGGTGAATTTTTACTTTTAAGAGCTTCCCTTCTCTGCCATTTTCCAATTCTCACCTCAGCTCAGATGAATTGGCAGGAGGGAGTTTGTGAACTTGAGTTTTCAATACAATGTGTTGCTCTGTTAAATCACACTCCAGTAAGGTGCTTTAGTTTGTTATAGTATGAATAATATATTTGAAAGACAAGGTGAGGTAATGAAGTTCGGTTTCATGTTTAATGGCTAAACGTTGCTCTTGTGTGACTCAGTTTCTCACCTTTTCAGGAAGTGATCTGGTCGAGGCAGAAAAGACTGGGATTAAAATTGTAGAGTCCCCATATGTCTTATCATTTAAAGACGTGCCAAAGTACTTCAAACCAGGAATGCCGTTAGACCTAACAGTAAGGACCATCTTCTGTGGTTTTGCTTATTCAAAATGGTTGTTTAGCTTTGACTAACAAAAAAAAAAAAACCTAACAGCATTCATTAACTCTTCCAGATTCAGGTGAGCCAGCATGACAACTCCCCAGCCCATAACGTTTTGGTCAAGCTGACTCATCTGGACACACCACTGACCGTGTCATCAGGCACCGCCAGAGCCAGCATCAACATGCCCAATGTACAACTCCCTCAAACTCTCACTGTGAGTATAACTGCACGGTAATACAGCGCTATGACGGATAAATGCTGCTGTCAAAGTCAGTTTCTTCCAACTAAATCAAAAATTGTTGGATGGTGAAGTCGCATCTCCCAGTCAAAGACCTTTAAAAAAATGATTCACGCAGTTATTAGCTCTGTTATGTCACGGTGGCATCTTGTACTTTGGGCTACGTAGACGGTCTCTTCGCTGCCAAAACGCAGCAGCTCGTCTTTAACAGATACTAAAAGACGTGAGCACAAATCTCCGGTTCCGGCTTCGATTTTAAAAGATTTAACCCAATTATTTCTCTGTGGTTTTCTTAACATCCACACAAGAGCTCTTCAATCAACCAACCGGTTTCTCTTAGGTGTTCCTAAGTTAAAAGTCAGAGGTGCAATTTGTGCTCCTAAACTTTGGAAGGTGTTTCCTTTTCATGTCCGCTGAGGCTGTTGACACTCTTAAATCTTTTCTCCAGACCCATTTTTATTCTTTTGCAGCTGATTCCGGTCAGAGTTTAAAAATCTCTTATTCTGAGAGTTTATGGGAGTATATTTGTCCTCCTCTTGTTCTTACTGCTGTATCTTGCTTCACTTTATTGAATTGCACAGTACTTTGTCTGTTGTTTTTACGTGCTCTGTAAATAAATTGACATTATTAAAACTCAGAATTTAGAAACTTTTTGCATATCTACACACTTGCACACGTTGCACACTCCCACCAGTGTTGTGCAAAAGACCTCTATCGTCTTGCTTTCCAGGCTGAGACGGCACAGGCTGACCTGAAACCAGAGCAGCAGGCCAAGCAGCAGATTACGCTTCATCCCTACACGACCAGGAGGGGGCAGCAGAACTACCTGTACATCTCCACGGGAACCAACAGAGTGTCTGTAGGAGAGAGACTATTGCTGCAGTTCTCCATCTCTTTATCCGACCAGTCACACAGAGAGCACATCAAACACATCACATACCTGGTGAGATCAAGCAAAATGTTACAAGTAGTACAACAATCAGGAGTAGGGCTGAAACGATTAATCGTGATTAATCGATTAATGAAATAATCGTCAGCTAACTTAGTAATTGATTAATCGATAACTGGAGTATACAGACTAAAACAAAAATGCCATATGCTAAAAAACAGTAGGTATATTCAGAGTAGTAATGAAAACTGTAAAAAAGCAACAACAACAACAAAAAATCACACATTTTGCATTTAAGGAAGAAACACCTTTGTATGTGAATATATTTTAGTCAAAACTCCTGGCAAAGTGAAAAAGTTTTATCTCAACCTGGTTCAAATAAAATGTTGAATTATGTTTTCTATATTCACATTGTAAAATATTTCTAATAGTTCATTAAAAAGTTTGAAGTGGTTAAACTAAAACTCTATGGAACGTGTCATTTTTTTGTTATCCGATTAACAATCATTCACTTAGATAATCGTTAGCTCCAATCTTAATCAGGAGTCAAATCTGATTGACTAGAATTAATCAGTCAGATTTACTAGATCTACTAGAATTAAACTCCTGAATATTTTCCCCAAATCCCTGCAGGTGCTGAACAAGGGTAAAATTGTAAGCGCTGCGCGTCAGGACGTGACGGGCCAGCTGGTGACCAGCGTTGGGTTGTGGGTCACGTCGGACATAATGCCGTCGTTTCGGGTCGTGGCGTTCTACACCATTCCCTGGTCGGGGCAGGAGGAGCTGGTTTCCGACTCAGTCTGGATAGATGTGGTGGACCGCTGTGTTGGAGGGGTGAGTGTTTGGCTCCTTCTCAGAGATAACAGGTTCTGTTTGAATGCTTCAGATTCATGTAGAGAATAAAATTAACAAATCAGGCGTAGTTTGGTTAGTTTGTATGGTTTTATATGTATTTCATTAACAAACTGAGACTTCAAAATGTCAATTTAAAGTGGAATTAAACCAGGGTGCAGGAACCAGATTGCATCTGCTGTTTAAGTATAAACCAAATGATTCAGTGCCATTTGATACTTCAGCCACTATTGATTGTATTAAATAGCAGAAAAGTACAGAAAGATATATTTAAAGCTATATTTAAAGTTGTCTTGTTCCTTTTGTATTTTTATGCAGCTGAAAGTTTCAACAGACGCCGTACAGCGCCACTACGCACCCGGGAAAAACTTCCACTTCCAGATCCGAGGGGACCCGGGGGCAAAGGTCAGCCTGGTGGCTGTGGACAATTCTGTGTATCTCCTCAACGGGGAGCGACTCACACAGAGAAAGGCATGTCTTTATTTTTATTCACTTATTAAATCTAGGGAAGGGGGGATGTACATACTGTATGTACATTTGAAATATGCTGTAATGTTACAAGTCAGTATGTTATAAAAATATATATATTTTTGGTCCATGTAGCCTTAGCCCTTTTCTTAACCGAGTCCTGTGCTCAGCTTTGGGACGTGGTGGAGCACGGAGACATCGGCTGCACCAGAGGGGGAGGTCGAGACGCCAAAGGAGTGTTTACGGATGCCGGACTTCTTTACTTCTCTAGCGGCGGAGTCAAAACCGAAACCAGGCAGAGTAATTTGCACACACCAGTTCCGTGATCAAATCAGAAGAATTATAGCTCGAAATTATTTGGAGCTGATTCAGCTTTGAGTAGTTTTTTTGTTTTTTTTTACCAACAAGTTTAGCAAGATTTGAGAGCAGTTTTAACCTCACAAAATATATGTTAAGATAAGATAAGATTTATTTGTCATTGTCATCAACAGATTACAACGAGATTGAGATTTGCTCGACTCGAGTTAAGATGCAGGTTATGTGTATATACATAATATACAACGGTGAAGAAATAAATAGTACAAAATGAGGAATAAATAGACATCAGAAGATGGTTGCAGCGCCTGGAGGTGTCGCAACAGAATTTACATTTATAACAAAGTGGTGTCAAGAGCAGAAGGTCTTATGCCTTTGAATTTAGTGCCATGATTGCCATCGGGTAAAAACTGTTTTTTAGGCGATTTGTCCTGGTTTTTATTGCTCTGTATGTTTTGCCTGATGGCAGCAGCTGGAAGAGACCATGGTCAGGGTGTGAAGAGTCATTTAAAATGTCCAAAACTTTCTTGTGGAGCCTGGAAGTGTAAATCTCTTAAAATATCTTAAAATACAGGGAAGAAATACCTTGCCATGGAGACGTCGCTTCTGTCTTGTTACTACTTTTTTATCCATTAAGAATAAAACTCCACCTTCAGTGAAATAACTGATAAATAAAAGTAGCTGCTATTCTTTTCTACCTAGGAGAGCATATGAAATGATATATTTACTAGTGGTGGGACAAGATTCAAATTTGCAATCGAGTTCATTGTTAGATTGTAATTAATGAAATCAAATTTGATAGGATTTTGTTGATATATTATTAACAATAATATTTTCATGCAGCTTCTTTGAAAGTATCCCCCTTTATAAATGTGGACTATAGATGCTGACATTAGCATTAGGTAGGTCTGAGCTATTCAACATGTTTTACATTGAGATGCTACTCTAGGCTTGAATATTTTCGTAATAAGCTAGCTCCTTTTTGCACGACTTACACAGAACAATAGTCATTCCCAGCGTCCCATCAGGTTATTTTTTTGAAGCAAAATTAGCCTCAGTGGGTTGAGAGAAGCGGCTTTATCGTCCATCGATGCCGATTGTGCATCAGATTTACGGGTGTACCAGAAACACACAAAAAACAAAGTTCCGACTCAGGACTTTTGCATGACAAACATGTTAAAGTCCCGGTCCTAAGTACAGATACTGAAACACATAAAACAAAAACACTGCGCACTTTCTCAAAAAATATTCCTTCTTTCCATCTCCAATGTTTCCCATTTCAGCCCTGCAGTGTCCAGGCAGTACCAGAAGGAGGCGCTCTGCTGAACTCATGCAACGTAAAGCAAGGCTGGGTGAGCGTTAAGACGTTGAGATTTGATTTCAGTTCTGTTTTAAGATAAAATACACAATACTGGCGATTTTGTTAAAACAGCAAAATATAATTTTTCATATTGGTTACAACTATCACTATGTCGGGACATAGTGACAGTTGTAACAAGTCCCTCCCTCAGATTGCGCTGCCAATCAGAGGGAGGAGGAAGGTCTTAGTGCTGTCAGTCAAGCTCGTGTATGAGCTGCTAAACATGCTAATGGCGGCGAAACAACTCGTCATTCCAGGAAAACCGTTTATCTACCGTCATCGGTGGCCATGCTAACTGAGCGTTTGTGGCCGGCTAGGTTATGGTGAACTAGCTCTAGCATAGTTCACCAGAGTGAGTGTCAGCGCTAAGACCCGCCTCCTATCTCTGATTGGTTGTGTGAAACTGAGTGGCATGTTTCTGCAGTTTGTATTGGGAGCACTGGGAGAAGGAAGAGGAGTTTGATTTTGAACAGATATGTAAAAAAAACAATATATATATTTTTTATTTTACTGCAGCTTTAAAGCAGTTGGTAAACCTTCTCAATATCTGTGACCTTTTACTGACAGAACAGTTTGTCCAGATTCTGCCAGAACCTCCTCTGATATTTTGTAACTAAAGTAGCTCCTATTATGGAAATGTCCTGGTGACAGCACAAACAACAGCTTCTGATGTCCCTGCCTGTTCCCTTGCTTTATTTCAGAGAGCCACTATAAGGAGAAGCTGCAGCAGCGCTGCTGCAAAGACGGCCTCAGGGCCATTAAAATGCCGTACTCCTGCACCCGCCGCTCTCTCTACATCACCGAGGGCCCGGAGTGCATCCTGGCTTTCCGCTACTGCTGCGCCACCTACAGGGACCAGGTGTTCAACACGGAGATCCCCACCACCCCTCCACCTATGACCACTGCTCCTCCGACCACCACTCCCGCACGGGTGCCCACTTTTGTTCGCCGTGGTTATGCTCAACGTCCTGAAGAGTCAATGATACTCTATTCAAGAACATGGGTGCCTTTGGGGGGTACATTCTCAACCTCAACTTTTTCCACATTTTGTTTTCGTTTCATTTTTTTTTGCTTGTGTAGTTAGTTTGGGCGAAAAACTACCAAACTCACATTTTACACGTGTTAAGGTTGCACATTATGACAATCGCAGCAAAAAAAAAAGAAAAAAAGTCTTAACGCATGAGAAAAGTGTGGAATTGGATTATACAAGTGTTTTTCTTTTTGTGATGATAACCTTTTCATGAAAAAACAGTAGATACCTTCTCCAACTATGCAAATGTCCTTTGTGTGCAGGTGTTGGTTTTTTCTAACAAGTACAAATTCTCAGCTCCTTCAGCAGATTTTGAGCAAGCGATGGGTCCTATGTCTATGCCCGTTTCTAAGGAGGTACCCCTGGAGTACGACGAAGAGGAAGAAGACGGGGAGTACCTGGATGAGACTCAGGTCTATCTTCGCTCCAAGTTCTTCGAGTCTTGGCTGTGGATAGATGTGAGCCTGCCGAGCGAGACGGACAAAGACGGGTGAGCGAACCAATGAGAGCAGCTGCTACGTCTGAACAGATGATCTCGTCACACACACTGAACTTCTTTTGATTACGTTTGTACATTTGATTGATCCCTTTGCACGGAGGCGGTTGGGACAAAATCTAGTCTTAAAAAGCTGGGCAGAAATTGAGAACGTGATACAAAAACACAACGTTTGAGATCAAGATGGACAGTAATGCTGGACACACAACCAAATACATTTACTTTCTTTTGCTTTGCCTCTTTTCCAGCAAAACCAGCTCTCTCTTTTTTTCTTCCTTGCTCTCTTTCTCAGCCTTCTGAACGTACTGAAACTGTGAATTTGATCAACAGGTTTGCTTTGAAAAATATGGACAGTGCCTTACCAGACAGCATCACAGAGTGGGGAGTTTTGGCCATCAGTGCATCACATCAAACAGGTAGAGCAGACTTTTCGACTGATGTATTAATCTTTACTCAATTTCAGCCCCTACTTTAGTAGGGGCTGAACAGGAAGAGTTTTTATCTCTCTGTGTGGACAAACGTACAGAAATCATCTCTAGCGACCTTCTCGATGTTCCTAAAGAGGAGATGGTGTATGAGGCCGTCATGTTGTAGTTGAATAAATGTCCTTCTTGCAGGCAGGGGTTTGAAAAGTAAAGAAAACTGATTTGGACTTCTACCTTTTTGTATGAAGGTACAAATCTTTATCTTTAGATCTGGGTGTTTTTTTTATTTTATTATTTTATTTTATTTTTTTGGAATCTAATAGAGTAGATTGTTGCCATACTCTGCATCCCAAAATTATAGTTCTTCACTTATTGAGCATAAATAAACAATCTGCAAAATTTTTAACTTTTGCAGATTGCATGACCAAACAACTGCATGTTTGGTCATGTTTGGTAACTGCATGACCAAACATGCAGTTGTAGCTTAAATTGTGACTTCCTTTGGCTTTAAAGCACAGTAAGTATTTGCATATTAAGGTAGATGAAGGTGTAAAGGCAGACCAAATTGTCAAGACGCCACAGAAACTCGTTAGATGGTGCAAATCCAAGCAGCAGTGGAAGCGCAACGTCTCCATTGCGTATGAGCGTCTTTAGAAACTCATTGCTGATCTCCATTTGACTGTAGGTTTCTGTGTTGCGGAGCCGTACAACTTCAAAGCCTGGAAGCATTTCTTTGTCGACCTAAAGCTCCCGTACTCTGTGGCGAGGAACGAACAGTTGGAGATTAAAGCCGTCATCCACAACTATGGCTACGATGAGATGCATGTGAGAGGATCCCATTCCTTTTCCTTTTCATTTCATCGTCTTCGTTGTTGTTCAGCTTCCCGAGGCCTCTTTTTGTCCAGGTGAGGGTGGTGCTCATGAAGACCGAAGGCATGTGCAGCGTCGCTTTCAAGGACAGACACACCCAGGAAGTGACGCTGCCGGCGGGCTCCTCTGTGGCGGTGCCTTACACCGTTGTGCCGCTGGTGGTGGGCAATCTTCCGCTGGAGGTAATGGTGGTCGGCAGAGACCTGACGGGCGGCGACCGCATCCGGAAATTTCTGCGAGTTGTGGTGAGTTACTGACCTCTGGATTGAATTAGGTTCTATTTCGATTTATTGGTATGTGAGAAAATGTCTTAGTTTGATTTTACAACAAAATGTCAACTTGTTTGTTGCCAAGTTTGTATAATCCGTTTCTCTTGACTCAAACAGATGGACGGCGTGCAGAAGACCAAAGTCTGGAGTGCCGTGTTGAACCCGTCTTCTCAAGGAGGCATGTCGTTTTAACTTCCATATCGAGTCGACCGCATTCGAAGATGCTACCTCTGCAAGATTTTATGTTAATTATTTTTAACATTTGAGTTGTTAGAGATATCCTTTCATGTGTTACAGCACACGCGTCAAACTTGAGGCCCGTGGGCCAAATCCGACCCACCATAGCTTTTTATGCGGCCCTTTAGATTCTAGACTAAAAACTCAGTGTGCTTAAATATTATTTTATCAATCAAATCAATGACTTTTTTATCTGCTTACTGCCGAATTACATCAATCACTCCCTCCACTCTCTTGAGAATTATTGTGGAAATTCATCAACAAATCTCCACACTTTTTTTTTTTTTTGCGCTAAGACATAATTGGGAGTTTAGTGCAGATTTCTCTCACAAATTGTCAAAAACTTTCTTATTTGTGCTAAACAGCTGCCTCAGATTTAATTGATGTCAGATTATAGTACATGATTTATATAGTGAGTAATAAAAAGTCACATTTACCGTCATAAATAAGCGCAAATATTGCAGATATTTCCAAATTAGTTCCACAAACACTTTGATTTTTACTGCAAAAAATCACAAGAAGAATCACAAAATCCTGGAGGCACTGAAAAGATGTTAAATAATAATATTTAATTTGAAGCATTCATTGATATCTTCACAGTTAGTGAACAGGTTTTATCCAAACCTTCTGGCACAACCGGCCCTTTAAGAGCATTCATGATCTTGATTTGGCCCCAGAACGAAAACGAGTTTGACCCCGCTGTGTTACAGGAACTCAGACGATTCGCATCAGTAAGACTGAACTGGAGTCGGTCGTTCCAAACTCTGTGCCAGAGACCTTCATTAACGTCAGAGGCGAGTCGAAAAAGCAATTTAAAAATAATAGCATAGAGAAACAGAAGATTCCTGATCGTTCTGCTCCTTTAAATGCTTCCTTCCAGGTAACGTCTTGGCGGACAGCATCGATAACTCCATCAGCGACGACTCGCTGGCGTCTCTGATCCAGATGCCTGGCGGCTGCGTGGAGCAGAACTTGGCCTCCATCACTCTGCCGCTCATCGCCACTCTCTATCTGGACCGAACCGACAACTGGGAGAGAGTCGGGGTGGATCGCAGAGATGAGGCTCTCCGATACATCAAGAGAGGTTAGACGGCGATGAGGAGTTTAAGTAGCTTAGTAAGCAATTTGTTGATGTTAAGAAATTGAGAAATGAAGGATTTGATGATTGGTACTTTCACTGGGGAGTTGTTGCCTAATAGACCAATAAAAAGTAAATAACACATTCTTCGAGAAACCCAGAAGGCTTGCAACATTTTGAAATCATGAAGTAACTGGAAGATAACTTGGAATAAAACACTTTGCTTTGTGGTAGTATGTTTTGCCTTCACACTTTCAGTCACTCTCTCTTGCTGTTACCCTTTAAATAATTGTCTTACAACTGATTTAATTTAACACTTTACCGATACAGAAAACAATTAGCGTTGAGTGTTCTGCACTCACTATCAGTGTCCTGTTGTTGACTTGGTAGGGATCATTTCTGACAGCTCACTTATTGGTTGTCTGATGCCTGAAAGCTGAAATGTTTCCCTTTGCTCTTTTTATTATTTTATGCTGTTTTTTTTTCTTAGGCTATGAGAATCAGTTGGAATACAGAAGGAGTGACGGCTCATACCCCCCCTACAGTCGTCAAGGCGCAAGTACATGGTAATCCTGCAACCTTACATTTTTACATTTGATAGCAAAATCCCAAAATTTACTTTTATGCCAATTTTCCACCACCAGTTTTTATACAGATTCCAATGATTCCAATTTCTCTTTAAGGGCCGGGAGGATAAAAGCAGTAAGAATAACTTTCCTAGCTTGCCTCAGTGGTTGTTAGTTGTCACTAGTAGGAGCAGAGACAGCTTAAAGTTAGTCCTCTCGGGGTTTTGTGTGGTCCAAACGTCGGCTCACTTGGGTTTCAATTTGCAGGATCACAGCGTACGTCGTCAAAGTGTTCTCCATGGCTTACTCGATCGTCAGCATGAACGAGCAGCAAGTGTGCGAGCCTCTGCTGTACCTGGTGACCAACAAAATCAGACCAAGCGGAGTGTACAAAGAGGACAACCCCGTTTATTCCACCACAATGACTGTGAGGCTCTGGCTGGAACACACACCTTGTGGTTTACTGCAGTTTGTCCATTTTCTTTCTTTTTTTTTAACTTATTTTCTCCTGTATGTGTGTAAGCTAACGTCTTAACTGACTCTAGTCACTGGATCAGTCATGCTTATGAAAAACCTAATGTCTTTTAAAAAGGTTTCAACAGCAAACGGTTAGATGTGTAATTATTTTGTTTTATTGTAACTTGCATGTCACTACAAAGTTCTCATTTAAGCAAATTTTTTAATTTGATCATTTAAATAATGGGCTACAAGATTATTTTTTGCTTTAGGAATGCTCAATAACAAAACATTCAACTAAAATTGTTAGGGATTTTTCTAAGCAAATCTTACTATCAGTTACATTGATCATCTATAAAAAAAAAAAACATCTTCAAGTTCTGTTTGGCTTTGATATGAAACTATAAGGAATATAAATAATCTTAAGCATTATTATATAATGTGCATGCATGTGTGCATAATTTTACATCTTAAATTGAATCTAAAGACCGGCTGTAACTTCCAAATAGAGACTTATAAACATCTGAAGCAGACGAAACGTAAACATTGAAAAAATATATATATATTTTTCCGATAAGGAAGCAAACCTTTTGTGCTTTTTTACATCTCAAGGCATTCAGGTTTAGACTTTTTGTTCTTAAACCTCTTTTTTTCCGTTGTTGTCTTGTTCTGCAGGGTGGTCTCCGTGGTGACGACCCTGAAATGACCCTGACGGCTTTTGTCCACATTGCAGTTGCTGAAGCCAAGAAGGCAGGAATCAGCTGTGACAGGTCCGAAGTGGAGGTAATTTACGCACAAATATGTGTCTGTCATTGTTATTTTATGTGCCTTAAATGTACTTTTAACATCCTTGCGTAGTTTTTAAGGGAAGGAGCTACTCTACTGACCTCAAGCACACAAACTGCAAAATTATTGTTGTTTTCCATCCAACATGTTTTGTAAACAAACTATGAATAAATAGACAAATAAATTTTGTTTTCATTATTAATGGGTTCTAACAAATCTCAGATATTCACAGAAAAATCTGATTTATATTTGCGTTTACTCACACACAGAGGTGAACCTTATTTACTAACCAGATGACTTCTAAAGGGAATCATCATCCAACGGGCCTAAACATGATGTACCTAATAAAGTGGCCGATAAGTGCAGTTTGATTCAAGTCAAAAAACAGACGTGTGATCTAGTGACGGTTAAATAAATGCAGATTTCTACATTTCTTTTGTGAACTTAGTTGCCATGGACACCAGCTGCACTCTGACCCGTCACCATATTCTGCCACATCTGCCAACAGAAACAGAACCGACAGATTTCCCCGTAGATCTAATTGATCTCAACAGATTCCATGTGGTTTAGACTCCCATTCATATGATTGATGAACAGCTTTTAAGTTTTATCAGAGTTTCTTTTAATGGGATTTCAAGTCTGTGATGTCACCTTCCTGTCTGCTGCAGTCAGCCACCGCCAGCAGCTCCCAGTACCTGAGGAGAGCCCTGCTGACTGGTGAGAGGAGGCCGTACACGGTGGCCATCGCCTCCTACGCTCTGGCTCTGCAGGGAACACAAAATAACCTCCATCAGGCTTTACTCCGAGCAGCATCTCCAGGTACCTCATACTTCACATGTACGCTGCAGCAATATGAGAAGATTTGATGTCGCATTGCTGACGTTTGAACTCCGTCATGATGTTTTAATCATTATTTTAAGTGAAAAGTCAAATTCTTGTGCACAAAGGGAGCTGATGTATCACCTGTTTATTTTATTTTCGTCTCTATTGTATGATATGCAGCATGTTTTCCTTGTTTTATTTACCGCTGGTGCTTAACTTTACTCTAGAGCTTGGATCCGACCAAACCGGGCCTGAGCCCATACGCAGTGTGTCCAAGCCTGATCCAACTTGATTTTGGGTCTATAATTTCAATTATAGACGCAAAGCCTGAAGTAAACCTGACATAATGTAATTCTGATTTGACTGCTTTTGCTTTTAGACGACCATGTAAGTAAGCAGTGTACCTTCTCCTGATTTGAGCTTTTCTTTAACGTCTCCCGGCTCCGTTTTGCTGCTCGTTGTAACTGCAGGCTGAGTCATGTGCAAATGTGTGAGATTGACAGGAGCGGAGAAGGGCGCATGCAGTGCGCTGCGCTTGTTACAGTCTGATTAACCTCTACTCTCTACTTACTTCCTGTATTTTCTCAACAGGTTAAACTATCAAATCTTCTATTTACACTGAAATAAGTAGATTAACACGACTACGTCGTACTTTCTCCTTTGGTTTCTTCTGTGCTGCCGGCTTGTTAAACGCGGAACAGAGGTCGAGTCGGACTTGGCCTGAGTTTGAATTTACATTTCAATTTGAAGGTAAATTTAAACTGTTCGTTACTCATCGTCTGTCTTCTGCTCTCCCGTTTAGACAAGAGCCACTGGCCTGACAAGGAAAACCACTTGTTCACTCTGGAAGCAACTGGCTACGCTTTGCTAGCGCTGATAAAGTTGGGACGCATGGAGGAGGCCGCGGCGCCCTTCAAATGGCTCAACGGTCAGAGAAGAAGAGGAGGAGGCTTCGGCTCCACTCAGGTACCAGCGTGGACTCGTCTGTCATTCCCTCATAATATATTAAGATAGACCTAAAGTATCATATTGTGCATTAGAGGCATATAATAAAGTGTAGAGTTATGCCCAAAGTTCTGAATACTTCTACCAGATTGTGATCTTTTGCTTTCACCATGTTTTTTCTAACTGGAAGTAATTTTAACTTATCTGACTGGTAGTGGAGAATCTGTGGTTAAAGATTAGGGTGGTGGTAATGAGGCCTTCCAACCTCAAAGGCAAAAATAAACCATGGAAACATTCAAAAAGCTTTTCAGTAATAATTACGGCAAAAAGTTTTTTTTTCCGGTAATTATTGAGGGGGTCTGAATAATTTCAATTTTATTGAAATTTAATTTTTTTTAAATAAAATTTTAAAAATTTTATTGAAATGTTATTTTTTTAAAATTAAATTTCAATAAAAGTAGGGTTTCTTTTGCCAATTTGTGCTACTTTCACGCTGTTTAATATTTTGAGTGTCATTTCCTATGAGAAACAAACTTCTTGGCTGAATCACAATAACCTTTCCCCTAAATCTGAATAATTTTGGGCTTAACTGAAGGCAGATAGACATTTTTTTTTTTATTTAAATGCAGTAACACACAACAAAATGACACCACCTTTGAAATAACTTGAAGCTATTAAATACTTATTTGCATTCCCTATTTTTACTCTGTTTACCATAAATCAAAATCAGCTCTTACTTATCGATTCGGTTGAATATTTCATTATATGTAGACAAAAAAAAGACAATCATTTTCATATTTTGTGGCAGAGCCTTTAGTAGAAACCTATCTTTTCATCCCTTTCTTCTTGCAGTCCACTATGGTTGTGCTCCAGGCTCTGTCAGAGTACATGATCAGCGAGCCGCCGCCTGCTGACCTCAGCCTGAACGTGGACCTCAGAATGACCGGACGCAAGGAAATCCGTTACCACTTCAACCCCGACACCGCCTACGCTGCTCGCTCCTCTAAAGTGAGTCATACTTTGATTATGACTCTTTCTCAGTTTTAGAGGTCACGGACAGTGAAAATGATTTCATTGTTTATTACTGACCCGTCCGCCTTTGCTACCTGTTTGTCTGTTTAGTTCCCTGCTGGTGTCGACATGGAAGCGGTGGCTCAAGGGAATGGACAAGGAATCCTGGAGGTACGAAGCAACATTTACGAAGCCAAATCTCTTTATATGAAAGGACGTCTTAGCAAGTTAGAACCTAAAATCAAACTCATGTTCTATAGGCAAACCCACTGTCATTATATAGATTCATTACACGCAGCATGCCACGCGATATTTGAAATATTCATTACTGTTACTTACTGATCATGAAAATCCAGTTTCTAAGAAAACATGAATTTTACATGAGGCCAGTAATTTTAAAAACATTGGCCTTAAAACGAGTACTTTTAAATATAAAAATAGTATTAAGGTGTTACAATATAAAAGATGATGACCGTTAACTTGACAGTTGTCAACAGACCACCAGTCATTGTTTGCAGCCACATTGCAAAAGAAGCTGTTCACAGTGTGACAAACATATTAAAGGAAAGTTGAGCAGAAGGAAAAAAGACGCATTAACAGCAGATATTTAGTGGGAAGCACCTGCACATAGAAACCACTATGTAGTGGAATGAACGATTCTGTTTGGGAGCATTAAAAATATGTAAAAACATTAAATAAATTTTTAAAAAACCACACAATGTTTTAAATTTGAAATGTTTTTCTTTCTTTTATTTGCTAAACCTTCCCCTCAGGTTGTGACTCATTACAACCAGCTCCATGACGTTGAAGAGAAAACACCCTGCAGAGACTTTGAGCTCAGCGTTAACATTGAAGAGTCCAGCGGTAATTGAACGCACCACCTCACAGGCCTTATATCTCTTTTTGTTTGTTTTAGCACAATTGGAAGTTGAAAATACAGTTTTAATGATAAATGTGAAATTAAATGCAGACGGATTTGTATGCCCAAGTAACACTGGAATATAAAGAATATTTTTTTTTATATATATATATAAATTGCCATCATTAAACTTGGTGAGGACCTTGTTGCTTTAAAAAAACACAAAGGTATTATTGCTTATTATTATTATTTCAGTAATAGCAAATAAATACATTATCATACTATCAAGTAATGGAATTTTACATTAAATAATTTTTATTGTTTCCATTTAAAACCAGAAAAGCCTCCAGCTGATGCAGAGAAATCCTACCAGATCACCATCAGCGTGAGGTCAGACTTTCTGATGGATATTTTCATAAATAATGACACACTTCACTTTAAAAAGTCAGCCTTTGCCTTTAAAACAGCAACATCTGTCCAGGATTTATAGATTATCAGGCTTTTGTATTTTTTAAATTCCTTCTTTGTTTCGTTTTTTTCACATTTTAAAACGTCTATCATGGTCTGTTGCTTGCAGGTCTTTGGGACCCAGAGACGTCAGAATGGTGGTTCTGGACATCAGCCTCCCCACTGGCTTCAACCCAGAAAACTCAGACCTGGAAATGGTAACAAACCTTTTATGATAGTGATTAGAGGTGGACGAAGTACGACACAAATATTCCATACTGTATTATAACAAAACTACTCAGATCTGAATTATTGACATTTTTTTTGTTCTGTTTGTTTGTGCAGCTGTCCAACTCTGTGGATCATTACATCAGCAATTTCAAGATCGTAGATAATCTGAGTGACAGAGGGTCTCTGATCATCCACCTGTTCAAGGTAAAACAGAGTTTATTAACATATATTATCGGAGTGCAGCGAAGGAGTCCGAGTTCACATCTGTTTACTAATGAAAAAGCTTTAAAAGTGCAGCTGTTAATGTACTTTTTTTTATTATATTTTGACTGCATTTACTTTGCGGTCGCTTGACATCTTCTCAAAATGTTACACATTGCAAGCAAAGTTCCTTTCTTTTAGGCTCTAAGCGGCATTCTTGATTGCACAGAGCAATATTTTGTTATGTTTCAGGTTTTCTTTGTCGCACTAAATCTTTGTTCTGTTTCCGTCTTTCAGGTTTCTCACAAAGAGCCTGAAATTCTCATCTTCAGGCTCCAGCAGATCTTTAAAGTGGGTCTGCTGCAGCCGTCGTCTGTCACTGTTTACGAGTATTACAACCCAGGTAAGACAGCATGCTTCACACACATGTAATGGAGCGTGTGTATCAGTAATGAATCTGTATTTTTACAGTACCTGGTGATAGTATTCATTCCCCAAAACTACTACAATTTGTCCATGAACCGCAACAGATTTTATTTGAAGCTTATACGATTGACCAATATGGAAAATTGTGTAACAACAAAGTTTACTTGTTTTTTTTTTACAGATAAATTCTGAAAAGTAGGACATGTTTTCAATCGTCTTTACTCTGAAGTTATGTAATTTGTAAATAATATCTACAAAGCAGAGGTGTCAAAGATAAAGTTGTGCAGAAATCTAAAGCAGAGTTAGGTTACAAAGCAGAACTCTAAACTTTTGACATTACACACAGTAATGTGTAAAAAAGGGTTTTGAGATAAATAAAAATATCTGCAAGGAAAATACGGTGGCACAGCTGCAAACTTACCAAAGCAGTACCGTCCACCTCAACAATTGTTTGTAAAGAATCATTTTTAGGTATTCTGACACAAGGTTTCTCCCAGAAAACTTGCGATTCATTCATCCAGCCGCCCGTCGTGTTTTTGAGTTAGAAAATGTTTAAGGTTTGCAGGAAACTTGAAAATATCACTTGGTAATTATGTGCTATTGAGAGATTAATACCTGAACACCAACTATAAAGCCTTAAAAAATATACAAACATTTTAAAAAGACTTAAAAAATAAGTAATGCTTAGCCTGGCGGGGTTCACAGTAAAGCCTGGTGGCCCGCCAGGCTTATAAAACACTGGGGGAAAACCTGCTGACATGTACAATAAATTAGAATATAAGTTCTTATGATGTTCATTTGTCAGATTTAAAGTATCTTTTGAAAATAACAACCTGTAAGCAGTTATTGAACATACTTTTCATTAAGCCTACATTTCTGTATTAAAATTCCTTCTTTTTTTTGGTCTGTTATAATATTCTAGTCTTAAATATCATATCTTCGTTATCTTTACAGTTATTCACTACTTTGTGAAGATCAGCTACATAAAACCCCAATTAAAGTTTAGAGCTGCCATGTGACAAAATATTAAATGTCCAAATGTTTTGAGATAAATAAAAATATCTGATGGTGCTACCTCATAGAACCACTAGAAAGGACAAATACTCATCATTTTTTTCCTCTGATTATGTTTTTTTTTTTAATTTTAAGTCAGTATCTTTTGTTCTAAATACAATATGTTAACGTTTGTGGTTGCAACTTGACAAAAATATAAACATGCAACACCATACACAATTAAAACGTTTGTAAGGCAGTATTCTTAAGTTCCAGTTTTGAAATCTGACCCATGTGGATGTTTGTGTTAATCCCAAAATCTGACCCTTTCTATTCGTCACAGTGCAAAGTCGTTGTTTACATAATTGATCTCATTTAGAAGACCTGTAAAAGCTCCCTCCTGTTTCAGATCACCGCTGCAGTCGTACTTACTCTCCCAGGGAGGACAGAGAGGAGCTCAGTAGGATCTGCGACAACAACGTCTGCCGCTGCACACAGGGTAACAAGCGATGGCACCGCAGCTGGAAATGATGACATATTTACGCTTCCTTCCATAAATTCAACATTACACTTTGTAGGCGACTGCTGTGTCTTAAAACCTGAAGATCAAAATTTCCTCCGGAAAGAGAGAGAGATATTCGCCTGCACAAGCTTACACCATGGTATGAAGCACGACCTTCAGACACACAGCTGGTGTACATTATGAACAGTTTGTGGAAGAAGAATATCAGCCAACCTAGTATTTTGACTGAGATAGACACTCAACCACAGAACACACATTTTTACTAACCATTTAACCATTTTGTGTTTATATTAAACATTAAATCTGTGTTTCAGTTTGGCAGGTGAAGGTGCTCAGTATGAATCAGAGCTACTACGATAAATATGAGATGGAGATTACACAAGTTATTAAACTTGGTGAGTGGCAACAAACACATAACCTCATGCTGGTAGTTAGTGAACAACTAAATGCAATACATGGTCTGAAGATATTGATATACGGACCATGAGATACATGGTCCGTCCGTCCGTCTATATCTATTTCTTTGAGTAACTGTAAATTATAAATAGATATGTTTATTTGTTGTTGTTTTTTACCTGCAACCATCCAGGTGTGGATGCAGGAGCCAATATAGCTAGCTAGGTCAATAGAAGCCTCGTTAGCTAGCTAGGTCAATAGAAGCCTAGTTGGCTAGCTAGGTCAATAGAAGCCTAGTTAGTGTTAAGAAGGAAAGTTATTAAGTTAGCTTAAATTTTTGGAAAAAGCATGGCTCTCCTTCCTCCTGTTAGCCGGGTCGCGAGCGGATCTCGTCACAGCCGGCAAGGAAACGGCAAGGCACGATGACGTCACAAAAATACAGAGTTTAATTCAATAGAAATGAATTTAACAAGAAACTTCAGAGTACACAGAAGTACATTCTTTACCTGAGACAAAAGAATTAAAAGAATAAGAACAAAGGCGCCTTTGGAGACAGCTGATGCTTAAAAGCAAAACAGGGCAGTTGTCTGAATTCTTATTATTGAGCATTCCCTTTTCTAGTGAAGGCGTTTCTCTTTGTTAATATATGCAAATAGGGCGTACCTCTGTTTTGACCAACCAAGAGCTACCTTGGCAAATACTTAGACCTTCCCCTGAGTTTTAATGACAAATATCAAGAGTCATTCTAGTTATTAAAGTTATAAGTTATTTTCACAAAACCTATCTTGCTCCTCTGCAGTCAGCCTCTCCAAAGATTTGAATCTTTACCTTATCACAAACAATAATGAGATAGAAGTCTTTTTCAACCTGTAAAACATAACATTCAAACCATTCCCTTTTGGGTTCCAATATTGTCATAGTTAGTACATTTTCAAATACATTTCCCTTTACTAAATTGGTATTTGTAGCTTAGGTAATATACTTTAATCTAACACACTATTGCTATTAATATTAAGAGGTATATCAGAAATTAAACTAAGTGTTTTCCAAGATTCCTAAGTTGTGGTCAACTCCAGATGCAACTCTGAGCTCCTGAGAAACCCCCGACCTCTGACCTGCGAGCCGGGGAAGATATTCTTTATGGCCTCCTAATTTAAAACCTTTCAAGAGCTTTGTGTTTTATGGCTGGTCTAAATTACAGCCTTGCCAAAAGAATGTTTATCTGTGAACTCCTGCCTTGCATCTGCTTTTGTCCAAATGGAATGTTGGTCTACTTAAACGCACATGGCATTAGCTTAACTATATTAAACCATCAAAAATAGCCATGATTCCTTAACATTAGCTAGCTAGGTCAAAGGAGCCTAGCTAGCTAGCACGCTAGGTCTTGCCAAACAAACAGCCTAAGGCTGGTACAAAGTGAACTCCTGACTGCATTACTTGTTATAGTTTACGATTTGCTTAATGTTTTAATCTATCTAGCTCCCCAGTATCTAGCTCAGTTGTCATCAACAGCACACTACAAAAGTAATTTTTTAAGCCACTATGAAAATCCTAAATTGATAAGTGTACCTTTTTTTTTGTACCTGCAACCCTTCAGGTGTTGAGGCTGGAGTTGAAGTTGGTCAGAAGAGGTTTTTCCTGTCGAATGGTGGCTGCAGAGAAGGACTAAACCTCAAACTGGGCTCCCAGTATCTCATCATTGGTCCTAAAGAGGACCAGTGGACCACTCACCCCGGTAACAACGGGTGAGCAAGTACAATATTCTCAGTTCCAGTAAGCATAGCAGCACGTAAACCCCTCATAATTGCTAAATGAGCCTGAAATATAAGACTTAGAGTGACATGCTCTTTTAGTAGACTGTGAACATTGTGTCAACACTGATAGATTTCAGTACAGATAGTAATTTAATGCAAAAGTGACAACATTTCACAATGGATACAGTTGAAGAGCTGTGACATATTCGAGGCTTAAGTCCCTTTTCAGCTTTTAACTTGACTTCCGTTTAAAAGATACACCAGATTATTTTCTCTAAATAAGGTCTGCAGAAATAAAACACAAATTACTCAGAAATTCTCTAAAGTAAAAAAACAAAACGACTAAACCTTTTGAAAACTCTCCACTTAACCGCTGGATATCCTTTTAAGAAAAACAAGCTGTTTAATTTGACTGTTTCTGGTGTGGCGAGATGTCAAATGAAGGTGACGTGCATTAGCAGCACTAACGGGACTAAACTCAAATTTCATTTTTAATCTGTTTTTATATTCGCGCCCAGGTTTATCTACATGTTGGGGAAGGACACCTGGTTGGAGCGCTGGCCTGCAGATGCAGAGTGTTCGAGCAATACCAGCATGCAGGCCAAATGCAAAAGTCTCTCTGATGCTGCAAACGAGCTGTCTGTGAGCGGCTGCAGGCTGTAGTTTCAGCTGTTCTTGATTTTAATTGTACGTCTATGAATGCATGTCTGTAAGAAGCCAAAAAAGATGAAGTAAAAGAGCGCTGTACTGTCTGATAACGTTATAAGTGTTGGGTTTTTTTCTGAGAGTATATAATTAGACATGGGGAATAATGAGGGAGAGCATTGTTCTTGGCGTCTTTTTAAAGAAAACAAATGATTTAAAAAAAAAACATTACTGTATTTATTCTTAGGTCAGTAAATATTAAGAAAATGGAACAATGAAAAAAAACCGCTTAAACTGAATTCATGATCTGTGCTCAAATACAGAAAAGATGTATTGTGTATTAGCGCAAATCACTTCGTGCTGACATGTACTCTAAATATGGAACATTAAAAATACACGTACAACTGTAACACTACTTCCAGTTTTTTGAGAACTGAACAACTTCCTTTATTTCTGTAGTTTGATTTAGTGAGTGTGAAATCAACAGATATGTCATGTGTACAATAACTCTAAATGTACTTGCAAAAGAGGATGTTTTAAAATGGTTTATGGTCAGGCTAAGTGAGACAGACGAAGTGCTGTGGATTTCAGAGCAAAGTTCCTTCCTGTTAATTTGCATTGTGGCCAAGATGGCGGTAAAGTCAAAATTGTTAAAGTGATGTACTCTACACAAACTTTAGCTGGTGGCCTTATTTGGTCATTAGAGAAAAACACATCCTGATTGTTTAAACAAGAACGTTGCTGGCATCATTTACCAATAGTGAAGCGTTTCCTTTTTCAGATGAGTTCAGGCGTGTGAGTCACGCTAGTTAAATTCAGTTCCATGTCTCCAATAAGCAAAATGTTTAAAAGAGAGAGAGAAAAAAAGAAAAAAAACGCAATGCAGCTGTGAAATGATGTCAGCGTTTACAGATCACAGCACACAGTCACTGGTGCATAAAGCGACGGCCACAAAGGAAGAAGGCAGTGATAACAAAGACCCCAACTTATATAATGAAGATTTATGTGGTTTAATCCAGAGAAGAAAGGGGAAGTTGGTACAAATCTATAACAGCAGTTTCGTTGAGACGTAACAAACCGGCACCCGACTTACGGACTCCGGTATCAAATCTTCTCAGTTACAATCAACAGTTTGTGACAAAAACTGTAATAAAAAATATAAAAAGCTTCAATTCTTGTAGACATGATATCTGCTTCAGATCGGGTTTTATACTTGTGCAATGACTTGGTAAGATATTCCATCAGTGAACGGAAGCAACTGAAAGTCTCACATTTGATCACACAATCAGTCTTTTTTTAACACAAGCGCATGTATTTGGGCTTCAATGATGTGGCTATCAACACATTAATACAGCTGCAGCTAGCATACACAGTACAGTTCATTTTATTATGATAGTAGTTTTTGTTACTTCAAGCAAACTGTACACATGTAACGGAAGTTAAAATGATTATTTATGTACAACCTGTTGTTCATTTGGCATCAGTAAGTCATCACTTTTTTTATGAATAAAAAACACATATTGCTGATAAAACAATGAATTTTCTCCCCCATTAGTTTCAAAAACACACCTGTGGTCACCTTAAAACTCCCACGGTATTAAGACATTTGGACCCCACAAGTCTTATACTTTGTGCACGGTCCGACAGGGCAAGTTTGGGTGTGTGCGTGTGTGTGTGTGTGTGCGTGTGTGTGTGTGTGTGTGTGTGTGTGTGTGTGGTTTCAGGAGCTGACGGTCTGACATTTGTCACTGTCCTCTCGAGCATCACACTAACGCTATCAGTACAGATAGTGTACTGATAGCGTTAATGGTGTGACTTTTGACTGTTGACTTCTAGAGCTGGTGCAATGCTCTTACTCTCAAACCTGTTGTTGTTACAGGCAGGATTCATCATACAGCTGAGGTGTTATGCAGAAATAACTGTGAAATGGTTCTGGGGAAAAAGGAGTTTGCAACAGAAAGACTGTTTCTGTGGGTGAGGCGAATCCATCCACTTCCTGTCATTGCCTCGTATCTCTCACCAACGTTTCCTCCTTTTTGGGAAAGTTTGAGAATTCACTCATTAATATATTTTTTTCATCCAGTTCCCAATTGAAAGGTCTTTTTTTTGTCAAAACAATTTGTTTCCTGTTTCCAGTTGTGATGCAGTTCCAGATGATGTCTTCTCTATATATATGATGTTACACTTTTTGTTTCATTTGAAACATTTGTTGAATTGTCCTCTTTCCCAGCAATAATAATAATAATAATAATGACAATATGTGTAAAAGGGAAGTTCAAAGCAGAAAGTCCATTCTCTGGGCATTTTGGTCCATCCTAATGTTTACCTGGAGGCTGATTGATAAGCTGCAGGTAATTATAATGAAAAAAGAACAACCTTATGACCACAAGTATGTTTGTACAGCAATAGATATTATTTACCCGGTTTACGTTTATTTACTACGCTGTATAAAGCATTTGAATCATCTTCGGGTTCTGGGTTTTCAGTTCTGAAAAGGAAAAAGAAATGAAAATGCAACATGAAATGCTTTGGCAGAGTAATTTGTGAATACTTGTTTTTCTTTTTCTTGGTAAAGCAAGTCTGTAGAACAAATCCAAAAGAGAAACCCTCCATAATCAGGCTACTCTAAAAGATATATTTCACAAATGTTTTCTCTACACAACACTTTGGCAGCTTAAGGAATCATTGTCTTCTATAATAATTTAAATGTGCTGTTTCTTAATGTTCACCAAGCACGATGTTAACGAGAGCTACTTACCTCTGGCCAAACTTGACAGTAGCGTACTCTACGTTCTGCTCGCCCTCTTCCTCCAGATCAGCTGTGCCGGTTTTACCAGGTTGAAAGTTTTCATACACAGGAGCTCTCTGCTTCCTCAGGAACCGGATGCTGGCGTACTGAAGGTCTTCCTGCGACTTCGACAGGCTGTTTTGGTTCTGCAGGAGCAAATGCATTTCACAATCAGTTATAGATTCGCTTGTCAAATGAAGCCGTGCTTCAAACAGTTTACTGTCCACAGAAAACTGTTACTGTTCTAACGTTTCAATGACTTAAGGTGGCTGCAGCGCCTGTCACTTTAAAAGACACACGGCAGGGAAAAATAAGTATTGAGAACATCAACGTCTTACTCATTTATATCTATAATGAAGCAATGACCCAGCTAATCCACAGACAAACAAAACAACAAATTAATCCAGAAATAATATGTAGCAAAGCAAAATGATGCAGGAACATTCTTACTGAAATTTATTACAGGCCAATAAAATCAGCTGATGTGAATTGGTACTAATGAGAACAGGATTATTGTTTAACCCTAAAAAGCTTAAAATCTTTTTAAGATGACAGATTTTATGTTATTTTAAAGCTTCTTGCGTTCAACACTTATTCTTTAATTCCAGTTTGTCTGCGGTCCAGTGGGATCGCACTGTCCCCGTGTGCGTTGTTACATGTTTCATTATTGTGTAGTTTCAGGAACTGACGGTCTGATGGATCAACCTTCCCTGCTGTCTGACCGTGACATTTGCTGCTAAGACCGCGAGAGGGTTCATGGACTTGTTTATTTTTATATCTTTGAACATATCGACTTGGGTTGTTACCACCATATTGGTCGATTTTCATTAGAGAAGTACAACTAGACACATATTTACCGAGATATAATGTTGATGGCACTAATGTGATGCACCTAAAAATGCCACCACAGTATTTATATGTTCTCGGAGCCAGAAGCGACCCACTGTGCAGTAGAGAGGCCAGTAACCGGTGAAAAGAGTGTACCAGCCTGCAGAGTGCAGCGCTGTGGACTCAAGCGTCCGAGATCAGCAAGATGTCTTCTGGTGAGAGAAAACAACTACTATTGGAGCATCAAGAAAAAGTTACACCAGCTAAAAGGTAGTGAAGCCCACCTCATCGCAACTTCTCTTGGAGACGTGGAAGGACTGGACTCCAGTCAGCTGACTCAGAATGATGAAGAAAGTTGTGTTGAATATCTGACTACCTCCCTGACATGTCCAACAATCCTGGGTCGGGAGGACCAGGGCTTGCCATTATTAAAAAGACTGGAATGTTTCCTAGACGGCACTATGATGAATCGTGGACATGCTACAGTATCCTTTGAAGCAGAAGCAAGTACAAGTGAGCAGGCCATTTCCCCTGTTCAGCCACAAGACGGCTATGGTGATACAAACATACAGAGATTATTGGCCCGCTATGACTCTATTCAAGCTCAATTAAACCAAGCCTTATCCACTTCCGCTTCTCCAGACCCACAGGGACAAAATCCAACACCACCTCGCTCCAACCAATCTCGCAACCAGCAGGCAACTTGGGCGTCAGTTCCACCAGCTACAGGGGACCCACTTCTCCCGACTCTCCAACCCCATCACCAACAGCTGTGCTCACCACAGTACTCTGTTCCTCGTTCAGGGAACATTCCAAGTCACCCTGGTGAGAACATGATAGCCATGAAAGATTTGCCGCTGCTGTCCCGCAGAGAATTCAAAGTGCATGGGGCAATGATTAGTGACACAACATCAGAACTCAGTTACAATAGCATCTGTAAACAGATAGATGAGGGTCTCAGGGAGAATCACACTTCAAATGAGGTGATTAGAGGAGTGTTAGGAAGCAGTGCCTCATAGCTGACAGTGGGGTCACCTAGAAGGGTCTTGAGGTCTCGGCGAACACTGTCATACTTCTCCACTATGCCCTGGCAAACAGTGTTGAGAAAGATGCACTGAATTGTGGAAATATCGTACTTAACGACTGAGTCTGGTTGTCTGAGGGAGAACAGGATCTTTTGCTTCAGTCCAATCATTCTATACAAAAACTGCTGAGGGGTCTCATTTTCAAACTGCTTAGCACACATTAAATCTTGGAAGAGCTCTGTACTACTTTTCTCACCTAAGTGAGACTGCAGGAAACTTTTAAGCTCAGAAACTGTGAGATCGTCTTTTGTTGTTAACATGTCTCGGAAGTTACCTGGCACAGCTAAAAGTTCAAAACTGTGAAACAGACAATGAACAAGAACAAGAACTGGAGAGAGACACTGAACAGGTTGAACTTGATATCGAGCAGGAGGAGCAAGTACCAACTCAGGAGGGATTTCTCAGGAGATCTACATGAGCAAGGAGACCACCTCAGACACTCAGTTACAACACTATGGGCGTTCTTACCAGCCACAAGGGGTCATAGGTCATGTTGGACTGTGTGGGTTACAAGCTTCACCATTGTGGGCAATATAACCTGTACAAGGACATTTTTATGCTCTTCATCAGACTGTACCTTATGCAACGACAGTCCCTTTCGCAAGGCCTTATAATTTTGTATACTAAGATGTGTACACTGAAGGAAAAGGTTCTTTGAGTGAGGTTCTTGTGATAATAACCAAGTTGTTAATATTTGGTGAATTGGTATCACTGGCTTTGAAGTGTCAGAGCCACCTTTTAAGTTGGGGAGCATGTGGTGCACCTAAAAATGCCACCACAGTATTTAGTTTTTTTTTAAAAATAATTTTAAAATATTTTCAGATACAATTTATTCTATTTTCTCAACAAAAAAAATTAACAAATTACATTTTGTTTGCAGTTCGGCATGTTAATCTGCCTACATTTATAGTGCTTTCCTGAGGTGGGGACGGGAGCGGTAGTGGCGAAGCGGAACCTTTGTTTGGGGGACGTTGCTTCCAGGTTGGTTTTGGGATGTACTTCCGGTGTGCCCCAGACACAATCTGAATGCTAACGGCAGCGCTACGATCTCTGACTTCTGTTTATTTGTCCTCCTGGTCAGTATACGGTAAAGAAAAACACCAAAAGTACCCTGTAAAGATGTTTACACATTAGTTGACCAGAATATATCGCAGAGTCATGGCTTTTTTGCAAAACTTTGTCACTTTTATCAGGCGAGGGTAACTTTCACAATATGCCAGCTCGCTCTGAGGGCCGTTACAACTTAACGTCTCCATGTAGGGTCGTTATATCCTAACGTCTCCATGTTTAAGAAGTTTTATTTTTCTTTGTTGGAATGATATTCACTTAAAATGCAGTAAAGCTTTGTGACAGTTAATTTGTACTGTCTGGTGCACGTGCCGTGGTTGTCTTCACCTGCGTGGGGGATGAAGGTGTGAGGGGAGGTGATGTGTGAGGTTCATTGTTGCCTGAGAAGACCAAGTTTTTACGGCAATGGCAATGTAAAACATTAATATTGTGTAATATAAAAGGTTTGCTTGTTAACAAATAAAGAAAACCCAATCTTAATTGGGCGGCAGCGCTACGATCGTCATTGCTGACTCCTGTTTATTTGTCCTACAGATTGTGTCATCACTGTTACAGCAGTCCTGACACTTGGGACCTGTAACACTAATCTCTTAAAGAAATCCAAGAGGCACTGACTAAATATCAGGGTTTTTTTCATGACATATTCATTATCACTGCCCCACCAGCCCTGGTGCTTTGCTCCTGGCTCCACTCAGAACTTGCTGACTGTTTTACTGCGTTATTAACAGAAGTCAGGATGTGAAGAGGGGATTATACCAGCCTCTTATTTCCCATCTGACCTGCTCAATGTTGTTGGGGTTTCCTCCAGGCTTAGGCGGTGGTGTTGATGTTCTCCACTTTCTAGTTATTAGAAAAAATAGTTAGTGGTCATTTATTGTTCCTAAAATGACCGCATGGCAACAGTGTCTGTAAAAGGTATTCACCCCCTTTGATATGTTACTCTGATATTGATTTTACAAATTAATTAAGATCAACAAATTTTTTTTTTCTTTCACAATAAAAGCCAAATACCTTCCATAATTTACAATGGGTTTAATTAAAGTCCAGGGGATGTTCAGTGCCTTAGAGATTCTTTTTGTATGCATCTCCTGACTTATACTTTCCAATAATTGGAGTGTTCTTTTGTCTTCATGCTGCAACCATTCGAGACACAATCACTCTTTGTGAGACTGCTAGCCCCAATTGGCTGGACCTCTGTTGAATTAAGTCTGTCACTTTAACAGGGTGAATATTAACACAATTACATTTTGTTTCATGTTTTTAATTTATTGTCATTACTTTCTAGAGATCAGTTTTCACTTTGACATTTAAGGGTTTTGTTTTGTTTTATTTGTGGAAAAAAACCCAAAAAACATTTGTTGACCATGATTGATTTGTGCAAGTGTTAAAAAGTTAAAACAACCAGAAGGGTGAATGCATTTTATGGGCACTTTAAATGTAAGAAATGTGAAGATTAAAAAGATTAACTTACCTCGATATTAAGAAGACAAGGAGAAAAATCATGATCAGCAAAATAGAAGCAACAGTCCCAAAGACTATTATCTTTGATTGCCCTGAAAAGAAAACACATTTAGACCTACCAAACTGAAATGTTTAGAGTGATTCTACAATTTAAAATTCTATTCTAGTTTTTGTTCGGGTTAGCCCACAGTTTGCACGATAACTATGCCTAAAAAGGTCATTGGGTGATTTAAACTATAAATATTTACCTGCCACAACAGTCACAGATACAGAGGTGTTATGATGTCCTATCTTGTTCTGGACTTTACAGTAATAGTTCCCACTGTGTTCATTTTGTATGTTGGTGATGTTGAAGCGTTCTCCTGAAGCTTTTTGTGCCTTCTCTCCCTCCTTGTACCAGGTGTAGTTAGCTGCTGGGTTAGCATCACTGCTACATGTCAGAGTCACGGAGCTACCCACCACGATGTCACCAGACGGACTCTGAGACACTGAAGGAGATCTGGGAGCATCTGCAAGAAAAAGTAGGAGTTGTGTTTGTTACTTTTATAATTATGTCAAAATATAAAGTTAATAAGTGGAAGACATTCTTTAATGTGCGACTGCGTACATTTAACATCAACATTGACTATT
Source organism: Xiphophorus maculatus (assembly GCF_002775205.1). Taxonomy (NCBI): domain Eukaryota; kingdom Metazoa; phylum Chordata; class Actinopteri; order Cyprinodontiformes; family Poeciliidae; genus Xiphophorus; species Xiphophorus maculatus. The sequence goes on along the minus strand of NC_036447.1, from coordinate 25,709,550 downwards.
GAGTTGTTTTGTCCCATCTTGTTTATGGCTGTACAGTAATATTGCCCAGAATCCATCGACTTGATGGAGTCAAAGATAAGATTTTTATTTGATTCCAGGAGTTTGTTGTCTTTTTCCTTGTACCAGGTGTAGTTAGCTGCTGGATTAGCATTACTGCTGCAGGTCAGAATCACTGGGTTTCCCTCCTTGATCTCTCCTGAAGGAGTTATGGACACAGAGACGTTTGGGGCATCTGACAAAAACAATAAGTAGACATTTAATAAGCATGAATAAAATGGAAATACATCCTGATATAAAAATAAAAGAAGAAAACTTACAGAGAACATCAAGAAACCGAGATGAAGAGTTACATTCTCCATGCAGGTTCTGAGCCTTGCAAGAGTAGCTTCCTCTGTGCTCAGAGCCGACAGCGAGGACATGAAAAACCTCAGACCCATTAGCAATGATTTTATTCTCCTTGTACCAGGTGTAGTTAGCTGCTGGGTTAGCATCACTAGTACAGGTCAGAGTCACTGGGTTTCCCTCCTCTACTGCTCCAGAGGGGTTCACTGACACAGAACAGTTCTTTGGACCGTCTGAGTGAGGAAACAAAATGATAGCCTGAGGTTTGGTTTGAATGTTTCAAACTATATTATAGGATCTATTAAAAGTCTATATCTGATTTTCTAAACTGGTTACCCAGTAAATGAAAGAATAAAACTTAGTCTGACTGTCTAATCGACAGACAGACAATTTTCTGTTTTAATCTGAAAATTAAAAAATCAGACAGGAAAATCTGAGGGCCACACTTGAAACCTAAAAACATTTTCAACTTCCTGTCATGACTTTCTGATTATTCAAGCTAGGATAATTACATCTGAAAGAATTAATTCTTGCAAAATAATTCTTGACAAATCTTTTGTGAAAAAGTTAAAAAAAAAATTGAACCTTCAAACGGTTCAACCTTTGCTTCTACAGAACCAACAGTAAGTCTCTATTGTATTCTACTCACATTTCACATTAATATCGATACTTGGAGACGTCCGGCTCCCAAGGTCATTTCCAGCTGCACAGTAATACCTCCCAGAATCAGAGACCTGGATGGAGCTGAAGACTGGTTGTATTTCTGTGCTGACAAGTTGACCATGTTGATCTTCATTCACCCTGTAAATGTTGTATTTAGCTGCTGGATTAGCATCACTGCTGCAGGTCAGAGTCACTTTAGAGCCTTCAACAGTTTCTGAGGGGGTCACTGACAGAACGGTGGTCTGTGGAGCATCTGGAGAAAACGTGAGAATAAAACTTCAGATGAAGCTCATGACTTTGCAACTTGAAGCTCAGAATCCCAAATATCAATAAATTTACAAAAATGTAGAGATAAATGGACTAAACTTGTGGCGTCGCATTCAAAATTTAGCAACAACTGTGAGCATTTATGTAAATGTAATTTATTGGTTTCTTAATTTCAAAGCTTTTTTACACATTATTGTAATGAGATATTTATGTGCAGCATTTTGAGGAAAGAGATTATTGTAATTTGAAATGTGACTGTAACATTGCAAAATTTATAAAAAGTGAATCACTGTGAATAAATACTTTCAGGCTGCACTGAGAATCTGATGGAAAATATGTGGAAAGAGCAACAGATTAGGGTGATGGGAAAGAGGCTTTTTTTCCCAACAGAAATTGCAAAAATTTACAATGTTTTGAACTTTTGAGAGATGCCTGTCAAATCAGTAACCATGACACATTTCTAGGTTGAATTAAAATATTTTTAGATCTAAACCTGCCAGGTGAATTAATAATTTTTTTGTTGAACTAAATACTTTAAATATTTTCATCAGACAAATACAGAGATACAAACTTACACACTGCAGGAGATGGAACATCCTCATGTCCTCTTATTGCACACTGATATCTGTGTGTGGTATTAAATGAGGACAGGACCAAATTATTGTTATTTTCTTTGTTTGCTTTCCCATCCTCCAACCAGACGTAGGAAACTGGAGGACCCAGCTGACAGTCAGTGTGACATGTCAGCTGGATCCTGATTGGATCATTTAATCTGTTTACCTTCACCTGTAGATCTATGTGGACAAAAAAGTTATAATTTTATGAAAATCATACAAGCAGATTTATTTAGAGGTTAAACTGTACTATTTGCAACATCTTAAAACCAAATGACTTAAATTGCAACTGTTACCTCTGACGAATAAAGAGACTCCAGGTGAACCCATGTATTTTCCACCTTGTTGGTTTGTTATGAACCTGAACTTGTACTCTTGTGAGTCAGTTTGACTCACATTAAAGATCTTCAGAGAGCAGAAAGTCGTTGTGCAATTGTATTCCACACGAACTGAATAATCTGTGTCATCTTTCAGATCCACAAAATCTCCATTAATCACTTTTGTAAACCAAAATGTTTTCTCTATAACAGTTTTTATGTTGCCGTATTTGTCTGGGTAAATATATTTGCAGCTCATTTCCACTGTTGATCCTTTTAGGGCACAAATGGAAGAACGACTATAAGTCACTCCCCAACCATTCTGACCACAAACATCTGGAAGAAAAAAGACATTAAATAAACATTAAGTAGACTGTTTATGTAAACATATTTTAATGAATCTGAAATACATTTTCAAAATGATGATATCTATCAACTAAAAGCTTTTAACACTTGAAGAATCCCGAGTCTCGTCTACAAAGTGTGAAACACAAAACATTTATGTGCTCTTGACTTTCCACACAAAGTTCAAATCAATAATCAAAGTTAATATCAATAATAAACTAACAGTGAATGTTTATGAAACCATAAGGCGATTCTTTCTGCACCTTTCAACTTGTTGCTGCCACCTAGAAAGAAAACTGGAAAACTGTTAATATTGTAAAAACAACGACTGTACTCTGCATGATGAACAATTAATGTATCAATATATTGTAATATCATCAGTGCTTATTAACAATAATCATCTAGGGCCAGTCCAAGGTTTCATGGGCCTAAAGCAGAATTGACCTTGTGGCCCCTCGTCCTGTGAAGAACATCACCATCATTAACAAGATTCAGTTCAGATCTGGTGGAGAGAGTCGAGTTTAACTGGCTGAATATAAAAGCAATCACAGATTATTGGTTATTAATTGACGAGATGATTAGTGAACAAACTGAACTCAAAGACAAAAAATGTTTAAAACTTCAAGCCTCAAATTGTAACTCCCTGTAACTCCTTGAAATCTTATGTTAAATGGTACACTATATTAAACTGGTTAATCTAATAATGTAGAAAGTATAGAAAACATCTTAATGGTGATTCTTAACCTCAATAAACTAATAGAACAATTTTAGATCCATTGTTTATGTTTTGGCCTCTATTTTAGTCTCAGATTGTCTCTGGCATCATCCATGTGGTGTAGAATAATAACAGCAGCTTTATCATTATAATTATCAATATTATTATAGATGCATCAATGTAAAGCTGAAGAAAGTCTGATGAGGTGATTTACAGTCAGTGGTTCAGTTCTGTGTCTGGAGCTGCAGACGGTGTTTCGACATGATGAGTCTCTTGTTGCTGTTTTCTTTCAAGATCTGACCACAAAGTGACTGTCAGATTAATCCAGGCTGAACAAGTAAACAACATGCTGGCTGTTCAGGATTTAATATCCAATCATATTTTGTTGATCCCAACAAAATGTGAATGGGAGCCAAATTGATCAGATTACCTAAAGATTCAGTTGAACTGGTCCAAAGTTGAAGCCAGTTTGCAGTGAACTCTTTCCACCAAGATCCTGACTGAGTTTACAGCAGTGATGTGAAGAAACAGGCTGCTGTCATTCTGTCTCTGGAGCCTGTTTAGATTTATTTACTGGAGTTTCTTCTTATAAATGTTTTTTCTTGTAAACTCTGTGTTTTCATATCCCTCATTTAGACATTTGTCTAAAACTTCCCTCCCAGTAAAAGTTCCTCTTCTACTCTGAAGGAAACCACACGACTTATTTCTCTCTGTGTGAACCGAGGAGTCTGTTCTTCCATTAGCTCTGTTATGATGTTCAGAGTAAATGTGTTCACTCCTGTGCACATTATCACTTCGTCTTGCTTTGTTTTTGGATTTAAACATTCATCACGATTTAGTAGGAAATCCTTGCAAGTTTTTGCAAAAGTACAAAAGTGAAGCATCAGTTTCTAAAATGATCTTAGTCTGGCCTCAAGGGGAAGAAAATATAACATATATTACCCCATCTCTATATTTGTCAAACTAAGATGAACATTTCTTATTTATCTTGAATGTACATGTAACACTGACTTTTACTTGTGACTTATTCATGTTTTCAAAAAGCATTAAATGATTTACTTTTCCCAAAAGAATTCAACAAAATTCATCATTTTAGCTGAAAATGTTTTCATCGTGTCGTTTCTTCATTAAGCTCCTTGCAACACGACAAAGATCTAATCTAAAATGTGAAACGTTTAGAGGAAGCTCATGCAGTGAATTTTAAAGGTGTTTGACTTTAATCATCCATCCAGTCAGAGCTTTTAAAATATTAGCAAAGACGACTGACATAAATAAAATCTATCTTTGGAATTGTCTAAGAAATACATATATATTAAAAAAATCTCTCAGGACTTTTTAAAGATTAAAAAAATATTTTCATATTATTCATAACCTTTATTCATGCTTATCTTTACAAAACACACATTAATAAATATATTGTAAGCAATACATATTTTTCCCCTTAAATCATTTTGTCTAGACGCTTTAAATTCTGATTTCTTTCCTACTTCATAAAACCTGAAATCCAAATGCAGGCTGTTTGAGGTGGAAGATAAAGTTTCCTGCTCATTACCTGCTGCCATGAGAAGGACGATAACTCCACGGATCGCTGCTGAGAAACTCATAGCTGCTCCTTTCTTCTCTTTAAATGAACTAAAAAGGCAGAAACTCTACTTTAGTCTGCAGAGCAAAGTTACAGGCAGTTATTTTCCCACAGAACTTTATGCAAATGGCATAAAGAAGTTGTTGACGATGAGCTCAGTTTCCTTCCTCTTATCATCTGAAGGTGTGAGCAGCTAATGACAGAACATGATGGCAGCAGATGCGCTGTTGAAAAACAGGAACACTAAAAATATTCTGCTGTGTAATTCAACATTGATGTAGAGAAAACAGAAAATGCCTTAAGTTCAGTTTTTATAGTTGAACAATGTTTTTTGTTTTTACATGGATTTCTCTAAAATCATTCTTTATGTGGCCCAAATTGTGTAGGATTTTAAAAGCAGAAATCTTATCAATGGAAAGTTGAAAATAGAAAATAAAACACGGTTCAGCAGAGAAACATTTTGGATAAAGCATGATGCAGCTGAAATAGTTTTGCTCTGACTTGACGTGGATAAAAGTTTGTTTGAGTTGTAGCACAAGGAAATAGGAAGCTGTGGATCCAGGAAGTTCCTAAGAAGAGCGTCAGAAGGCAGGAGAAACATCAGACGATCACTAACTGCTCTGATATCAGTATTTCTAATAATAATACAGTTTGAAAAAGGTGTGAGGAAAAAAAACGATGTTGCAGATATTGATGTCCTTTTACTCACTGAATTTTATTTAAATATAATTTGGTCTGGATGGCAACTAAATATTACACCGTTTTCCCCGTCAGTCATTGTTGCTACAGTTACAGTTTAACATGCTCTGTTGAGAAATACTCTTCTTTTATTGGTCACATAGATCCTCATTCTGGTGTGCTGCTGCCCTCTCCCGGTCATATTCTGTATTACAACCATCTTCTACTGTTCATGACTCAACATGAAGCAGAACATGACTGAAGTGGAAGGAAAGTGGCATGTTTTTTTTTTTTTATCATTTAACGATAAAAATATATTTTTTAAATTATTGCTATTTCTAATCTGCTCCTTTTACTACAGCAACCCTCAATAACGGCTCTTGTGTAAATTTCAATTAAAAAGACAAGAGTCATGGTTCCATCCTTACTTACAAAGTTTATTTAAAGCGAATTATAAGCCAGCTTAAAAAGTTGCATAAAATGTGAAAGACCCACATTGAAAAGGTCACGTCACACAGGAAACAGGATTCCTCCATTGCCATAGAGGCGCTATAGAGACAGAGAATGTAATGCCTTAGACAGCACCGGATGCCACCACCAAGGAGGAAAACACACTGGAAAATCCCAGCTGCAGAGAAAATACAGAAAACAAATGTTAGAAATGACGATTCCTATCTCTGCTCCCACAAATCCCCAAATCTGAGCCATCAGACCAACCAGCCACGGATATGGCAGGCAGTTTTAAGATGTAATCAGTTTCCTCTGACTATCTGGAATGTAATTACCAGGGGCGCAACTACATATTTTTGAGGTGCATGCGAACACATCATCGGCGCCCCCCGCCACCCATTTCATACAGCTTTCCTCCCTTAGTTATGCACTTACAAAATACAGCAGTCATATTATGGAATTTCTTTTATGGTACATGTTATATCAGGTGATAATTTCAATAAGAAGTTCACTATCAATAGTTTTACCTAGGCGTAAGCGAGATGCCATTTCTTTCCACATCATATAAGCGTTCATGTGAGAACTACTGGTTTCATGGCGCTTCAGTGTTTTTGAAAGACATCGCCAGTTATTACAACCCGCCACCAATCTCGTTCAACGTTCTCTCCATTAGACCGCAAACGAAAACAGTATGCTTTGGAAAAACACCTCTTACTCTTCTCTGATCTTGGATATGGGCCATCAGAAACTTCCTGTGGGCCACTTTCAACCATGTACTGCCTAAATGTGTCCCCCGTTTTGTGTGGTAAAGGCCATTCAGATGGATCCTCTGAATAAAGCCTTGCCTCAGCCCTCTCCTCTGCAGCTCTCTGCTCCTCTTCATCATCATCTGGTCCTCTCTGCTTCTCTCCCTCATCTGCACCTTTCTGTTCCGCATTCTCCTTTGTGGTGGTTGACTCACCAAGTCTGCCTGCACTAATTTTCCCAAAAAAGAACACAATAAAAGATGGTCATTAGAAATTCCAACCATCATGGTATATAGGTTTTTGTTGCCTCCCTAATGTAATTATTCCTACCTGATGTCATCACTTGTCTCTTCTATCACTGACCTCACGTCTGTCTCCTTAACCCCTTGTCTGTGGCATTCTCCGCTAAATCATATGGTCAAAAAAAGCATTATATATTAGTTGTAAAACTTAATACAGTTTTTAAAACTAATTTTTAAACATTATTGCTTGGGATTAAGTAGCTGTTCCCTCACTTCCACCTAATATTAGACCAACCTGATTCCCTGATTCTTCCTCTGTCATCTTCTCTTCTTTCTCTCCATCCTCACAGCTGCATGACATTCATTTTGTGTTAAGTAGGTTTAACAAAATACAGCAGTCAAACCACAATAAAAATGAATCCTTAAATTTAAATGATCTCCTTGTTGAATAACAGTTACTGACTGGACATTGCATCTGATCTGACTTATCAGATACATCACAACACCACTGTAGTGATACTGAATAAAACATTTAAACTGCCCCCCCCCTGGCCAAAAAGGTTGAATCTTATATCTCCTCTCTACAAATTCATTTAAAATATGTTGAATTCTGGTGTCATTTAAGATGTACTTCAATTGCACAAATAGCTTGATTAAAAAAAACAAACACCCACACACATAAAAATAATAATAATAGCAGCTTTCCTGCAGCCAGCAGACTCGCTTCTCTGGTTGCTTAATAAAAACTAACCAGATCCAAACCCCCGGTGATGCATAAAACAACTATTAGCAGAGCTAGTTTCTGTAGCAGAGCTAGTTTCTGTAGCAGAGCTAGTTTCTGTAGCAGAGCTAGTGTCTGTAGCAGAGCTAGTTTCTGTAGCAGAGCTAGTGTCTGTAGCAGAGCTAGTTTCTGTAGCAGAGCTAGTTTCTGTAGCAGAGCTAGTTTCTGTAGCAGAGCGTTTAGCAGACGTTACAAACCGATCAGGCGATAAACACAGAACAGAGACAGACGGCGTCCAGCTCAACCTGCTGCCGTCTGATTACCTGCAACAAAACAAAGCAACTTTATGGAAACATGGAAGGAGAATCAAAGTCAAGAAGTTGGGTCACATACCAGCTCCGGTCCAGATGAAGACACAGGAAGAGAAACACGACAGGATGACCAATAAAAGTTTATCTATTCTAAATGAAGGTTTCAGAGAAACTGGAATGAGACTGGAGCCTGTAGTAGAGGGAGGTGAACGGGGCGGGAAGGGAAGGCTCAGGTTTCCACTTCTTGGAGTTTTTGGTGGGTGGCATCAATCTGCTGTGCAAGTGGACTCTGACCCGGGTCTGTTTTATGGATCTGTAAGAAGTGAACGTACAGCCGGATCGGAACCGGTCCAGAATCAGTTTGCTGTCTGACCATGAGTCCATTCTGCTAATGGAGGATAACTGCCTCGTTAGCAAGCCTGTGTTATGGTGAGTTATATGCAGGACCTTAACTAGGTTTTTGGATCAAAGAATGTATTTATTTCTGGTGACTAATGTTGAATTTGAAGGCTATAAGAGGCTTCTGGACAAAACAGTGATTTGTTGCAGAGTGTGCAGAGCATTGTAAGCAAACAAAGATGTAAAAAAACAAAGAGCTCTCAGTATCTGAGACTCGAGAACTACTGTTCATGATAAAGAGATGTTCAAAAGAATCGGACTGTTCGTGAACGTCACATATTTTCATTAGAAAACAGCTTATTCCAGTTTTCCCAGACTGGTTCCCTTTAAGTCAGCCCTACTTTGTACCACTATGGGTCCCACAGTGACTCCAGGAGGGGCTTTAACTAAACCACTTCTAAACCTCAGCATGTGCTTTTAAATAATTACAAGTTTCAGGAATCAGAAACTTGTATTATAAACTGAAGGAGGCTTACCAAACAAAAACTCCCAGATATAACTGATTGATTATGAAAAGAAAAATGAAGATTTATTAAAAGCAAAATGCAGATATAAAAACAGCAACACTTCAAAACAAACTTTAATTAAAGCAACAACCAACAAAACCATATTTTTATCAACGTTCTAAGCTTTAATATGAGCAGATAAACATGACCAACATATAATTAGGGATTAGATATGAAGATATTAAAATACAGTAGGAGAGTACAGTCTCTGCAGGTGTTGATGCTGCGCTCTGTTACAACCTTATATGGACTTCCTCTCTGCTTCTTCTGGTTTCACTCCAACCGTCTCCTTGGTTACGGGTCGTGGTAAACTGGGTTCATGACTCCTCTATGGTTGACCTTGACTGGTTCCAGGTGAATCTTCTCTGTGACCTCTGCTGGACGTGAACTGAAGCAGCTGCATCCAAATAGTCTGAAGGACAGAGGGCTGACCTCTGACCTTTCAGCTTCTTTATGCAGCACAAGCTGGTATTGTTGTGATTCTTTAACATTTCATAACAGTTTACAATTCTTCTCACTACCTGCAGTCTTTATAACTCAGAGACTCAATATGTACAAACAGTATTTATTTTGTGTTATTTTTATGGTTATATTTTTGCAAATAAATTTTTTACCTTCATTTTGGTGAAATGCAGCATTGGATATTTTTAGTTTTTCTGTCCGACTCTTTTTTTTTATGTACAGTAATTGAATGACAACAATGCACTAAAAGCAGATTGGTTAATTACAGATCAATGCATTGATCAATGATCGATCAATCCATACTCACTCTGTGATCTCAATAGCATTTCTCATCTCCATCATTTCTACAGGATCAGATAGTTTTGTGTTTTTTTTCATAGTTTTCAGGGTTCTGGATAAAAAACAAAAAATACAAAAACAAAAGTTTCAAAATGCAGAAAATGAAGAAGAACATAAACATTTGACCCAACTGATGAAATGTTCCTACAGATTTACCTTCTAAAAGTAATCAGGACAAGCATAGAAATCAGGATCAATAGAGCCAACCTGCAGGTGATCGTTGACATTGGTTGACCTAAAATATTAGAAGAAACAAGAATATTAATATTAATCTGATATTGATCCAACAAATGAGTCTTCCTGGAAGACAAGTCTTCATGATTTCCTTAACAAAGTTCATTGTTCAAATTATTATTATTGCTTTGTTTGTTTAGTTTCTTGCAAGCTAATCCAGTCATTTGAATTCTTGCTATGAAATGTGATAAATTAGTTAATTTCTAATCATTAATCTCTGGCTTCCTCTCTATTGATATTAGAGAAAAAATATGTTTTTCTATTGTTTGTTTTTTGAATGACTTGCAGTTTCACCTCTAAAAGTACTTTAGAGACAGAAGATGGAGTCTATGTAGACTTCAGGCTTAAATAAAGTAAAATCAAAACAATTAGTTGACTGTTTTATCCTAAAGTAAAGGAGTCAACTTTACCTTTGACTGGGCCAAGAAAACACTGGATTACTGGAAATAATAAAAAGACTTAATCTTGTATCTTGTTTCATCAATAACATGTGATAGTTAAATTTGTTCAGGCAATGTAAAGAATTAATTAATGTACCGTATTTTCCCGCACTATAAGGCCTAAAAACCTAAAAACCTTCAATTTTCTCAAAAGCTGAGAGTGCGCCTTATATTCCGGTGCGATTTATATATGGACCAATATTGAGCCACAGCAGGTCTCGCAACTACGGTAAGCAGCCGCCGACTTCATTTTCCCCCGTAGAAGAAGAAGCGCGCGGTGCACGCTGGGTTTTGTGTAAAGACCCCAAAATGGCTCCTATTAAGAGACACGCTTACGACGCAGAGTTTAAGCTCAAGGCGATCAGTCACGCAGTAAAACACGGGAATAGAGGAGCAGTGAGAGAATTTAACATGAACGAATCAATGGTGCGGAAGTGGATATATATTGTGATTGCACTAACGTTAGATTTACTGTAACAGCATCAGACTGTTTTCTATGCGTTTATTGAATCGAGGAAAAGTTCCCCTCCACTACATGTTACACCTTGCTGTTGTTAAAAGATAAACTGTGTCACGAAAATAACACGTCACTTACTTTACCTCGGGGAAAATAATAAAACAGCTGTTTATTCATTTTGGGAATGAACGGAGTTTTTAGAACGGTGGTTTGTAATCTATTAATAAAGTTTGACTGACCTATCTGACTGTTTTGTTGACATTCCCTTTAGCGCAGTTCCATCTAATGGATGCATAACGTAACCCCAGCCTCTACTGTAGCGTCTGTTCTATGCGCCTTATAATGCGGAAAATACGGTAACTAAATGCAAAGATAGAAGGGTCAGTAGAAAAAACACTCTGACATAATAACTGCAATTGCAATCTTGATGAAAGCAGTTTGCATTTCATTAAATTTAGTATCTTTTCAATAAATGTAATCCTGACTTCAAAGTGAAGTTATATATATACTATATATATATATATATATATATATATATATATATATATATATATATATATATATATATATATATATATATATATATATATATATATACTGTATATAGTGTATATACTGATACACACATATATGAGAAATATTTACCTGGCACAACAGTCACAGATACAGAGGTGTTATGATGTCCTATCTTGTTCTGGACTTTACAGTAATAGTTCCCACTGTGTTCATTTTGTATGTTGGTGATGTTGAAGCGTTCTCCTGAAGCTTTTTGTGCCTTCTCTCCCTCCTTGTACCAGGTGTAGTTAGCTGCTGGGTTAGCATCACTGCTACATGTCAGAGTCACGGAGCTACCCACCACGATGTCACCAGATGGACTCTGAGACACTGAAGGAGATCTGGGAGCATCTGCAAGAAAAAGTAGGAGTTGTGTTTGTTACTTTTATAATAATGTCAAAATATAAAGTTAATAAGTGGAAGACATTCTTTAATGTGCGACTGCGTACATTTAACATCAACATTGACTATTGAGTTGTTTTGTCCCATCTTGTTTATGGCTGTACAGTAATATTGCCCAGAATCCATCGACTTGATGGAGTCAAAGATAAGATTTTTATTTGATTCCAGGAGTTTGTTGTCTTTTTCCTTGTACCAGGTGTAGTTAGCTGCTGGGTTAGCATCACTGCTGCAGGTCAGAGTCCAGATGTCCAGAGTCAACTTCCTGTCATGACTTTCTGATTATTATTCAAGCTAGGATAATTACATCTGCAAGAATTAATTCTTGCAAAATTACCTTTTGACAAATCTTTTGTGAAAAAGTTAAAAAAAAAATTGAACCTTCAAACGGTTCAACCTTTGCTTCTACAGAACCAACAGTAAGTCTCTATTGTATTCTACTCACATTTCACATTAATATCGATACTTGGAGACGTCCGGCTCCCAAGGTCATTTCCAGCTGCACAGTAATACCTCCCAGAATCAGAGACCTGGATGGAGCTGAAGACTGGTTGTATTTCTGTGCTGACAAGTTGACCATGTTGATCTTCATTCACCCTGTAAATGTTGTATTTAGCTGCTGGATTAGCATCACTGCTGCAGGTCAGAGTCACTTTAGAGCCTTCAACAGTTTCTGAGGGGGTCACTGACAGAACGGTGGTCTGTGGAGCATCTGGAGAAAACGTGAGAATAAAACTTCAGATGAAGCTCATGACTTTGCAACTTGAAGCTCAGAATCCCAAATATCAATAAATTTACAAAAATGTAGAGATAAATGGACTAAACTTGTGGCGTCGCATTCAAAATTTAGCAACAACTGTGAGCATTTATGTAAATGTAATTTATTGGTTTCTTAATTTCAAAGCTTTTTTACACATTATTGTAATGAGATATTTATGTGCAGCATTTTGAGGAAAGAGATTATTGTAATTTGAAATGTGACTGTAACATTGCAAAATTTATAAAAAGTGAATCACTGTGAATAAATACTTTCAGGCTGCACTGAGAATCTGATGGAAAATATGTGGAAAGAGCAACAGATTAGGGTGATGGGAAAGAGGCTTTTTTTCCCAACAGAAATTGCAAAAATTTACAATGTTTTGAACTTTTGAGAGATGCCTGTCAAATCAGTAACCATGACACATTTCTAGGTTGAATTAAAATATTTTTAGATCTAAACCTGCCAGGTGAATTAATAATTTTTTGTTGAACTAAATACATTAAATATTTTCATCAGACAAATACAGAGATACAAACTTACACACTGCAGGAGATGGAACATCCTCATGTCCTCTTATTGCACACTGATATCTGTGTGTGGTATTAAATGAGGACAGGACCAAATTATTGTTATTTTCTTTGTTTGCTTTCCCATCCTCCAACCAGACGTAGGAAACTGAAGGATCCAGCTGACAGTCAGTGTGACATGTCAGCTGGATCCTGATTGGATCATTTAATCTGTTTACCTTCACCTGTAGATCTATGTGGACAAAAAAGTTATAATTTTATGAAAATCATACAAGCAGATTTATTTAGAGGTTTAACTGTAATATTTGCAACATCTTAAAACCAAATGACTTAAATTGCAACTGTTACCTGTGACAGATAAAGAGACTCCAGGTGAACCCATGTATTTTCCACCTTGTTGGTTTGTTATGAAGCTGAACCTGTACTCTTTTGAGTCAGTTTGTCTCACATTAAAGATCTTCAGAGAGCAGAAAGTGTTAATGCAACTGTATTCCACCCGACCTGAATAATCGGAGTTGTTTTTCAGATCCACATAATCTCCATTAATCACTTTTGTAAACCAAACTGTTTTCACTATAACAATATATTTGTTGTTGTATTTGGCTGGGTAAATATAGTTGCAGCTCATTTCCACCGTTGATCCTTTTAGGGCACAAATGGAAGAACGACTATAAGTCACTCCCCAAACATTCTGACCACAAACATCTGGAAGAAAAAAGACATTAAATAAACATTAAGTAGACTGTTTATGTAAACATATTTTAATGAATCTGAAATACATTTTCAAAATGATAATATCTGTCAACTAAAAGCTTTTAACACTTGAAGAATCCCGAGTCTCGTCTACAAAGTGTGAAACACAAAACATTTATGTGCTCTTGACTTTCCACACCAAGTTCAAATCAATAATCAAAGTTAATATCAATAATAAACTAACAGTGAATGTTTATGAAACCATAAGGCGATTCTTTCTGCACCTTTCAACTTGTTGCTGCCACCTAGAAAGAAAACTGGAAAACTTTTTATATTGTAAAAACAATGACTGTACTCTGCATGATGAACAATTAATGTATCAATATATTGTAATATCATCAGTGCTTATTAACAATAATCATCTAGGGCCAGTCCAAGGTTTCATGGGCCTAAAGCAGAATTGACCTTGTGGCCCCTCGTCCTGTGAAGAACATCACCATCATTAACAAGATTCAGTTCAGATCTGGTGGAGAGAGTCGAGTTTAACTGGCTGAATATAAAAGCAATCACAGATTATTGGTTATTAATTGACGAGATGATTAGTGAACAAACTGAACTCAAAGACAAAAAATGTTTAAAACTTCAAGCCTCAAATTGTAACTCCCTGTAACTCCTTGAAATCTTATGTTAAATGGTACACTATATTAAACTGGTTAATCTAATAATGTTGAAAGTATAGAAAACATCTTAATGGTGATTCTTAACCTCAATAAACTAATAGAACAATTTTAGATCCATTGTTTATGTTTTGGCCTCTATTTTAGCCTCAGATTGTCTCTGGCATCATCCATGTGGTGTAGAATAATAACAGCAGCTTTATCATTATAATTATCAATATTATTATAGATGCATCAATGTAAAGCTGAAGAAAGTCTGATGAGGTGATTTACAGTCATGTGAATGGGAGCCAAATTGATCAGATTACCTAAAGATTCAGTTGAACTGGTCCAAAGTTGAAGCCAGTTTGCAGTGAACTCTTTCCACCAAGATCCTGACTGAGTTTACAGCAGTGATGTGAAGAAACAGGCTGCTGTCATTCTGTCTCTGGAGCCTGTTTAGATTTATTTACTGGCATTTCTTCTTAGAAATGTTTTTCTTGTAAACTCTGTTTTCATATCCCTTATTTAGACATTTGTCTAAAACTTCCCTCCCAGTAAAAGTTCCTTTTCTACGGTTCTAAAATGATCTTAGTCTGGCCTCAAGGGGACAAAAACATAACATATATTACCCCATCTGTATATTTGTCAAACTAAGATGAACATTTCTTATTTATCTTGAATGTACATGTAACACTGACTTTTACTTATGACTTATTCATGTGCTTCAAAAAGCACATGAATAAGAGTGCTTTATGATGATTTACTTTTCCCAAAAGAATTCAACAACATTAATAATTTTAGCTGAAAATGTTTTCATCGTGTCGTTTCTTCATTAAGCTCCTTGCAACACGACAAAGATCTAATCTAAAATGTGAAACGTTTAGAGGAAGCTCATGCAGTGAATTTTAAAGGTGTTTGACTTTAATCATCCATCCAGTCAGAGCTTTTAAAATATTAGCAAAGACGACTGACATAAATAAAATCTATCTTTGGAATTGTCTAAAATATATATATATAAAAATCTCTCAGGACTTTTTAAAGATTTAAAAAAGTATTTTCATATTATTCATAACCTTTATTCATGCTTATCTTTACAAAACACACATTAATAAATATATTGTAAGCAATACATATTTTTCCCCTTAAATCATTTTGTCTAGACGCTTTAAATTCTGATTTCTTTCCTACTTCATAAAACCTGAAATCCAAATGCAGGCTGTTTGAGGTGGAAGATAAAGTTTCCTGCACATTACCTGCTGCCATGAGAAGGACGATAACTCCACGGATCGCTGCTGAGAAACTCATAGCTGCTCCTTTCTTCTCTTTAAATGAACTAAAAAGGTAGAAACTCTACTTTAGTCTGCAGAGCAAAGTTACAGGCAGTTATTTTTCCACAGAACTTGATGCAAATGGCATAAAGAAGTTGTTGACGATGAGCTCAGTTTCCTTCCTCTTATCATCTGAAGGTGTGAGCAGCTAATGACAGAACATGATGGCAGCAGATGAGCTGTTGATAAACAGGAACACTAAAAATATTCTGCTGTGTAATTCAACATTGATGTAGAGAAAACAAGAAATGCCTTAAGTTCAGTTTTTATAGTTAAAGAATAATTCTTATATATTTTGTTAATTGTTTAACGGATCTCCCAAATTACACAAACTAATAAAGAAACATGCACAAATAAATAGTTTTAATATCTTTATGACACACAATCAAAATCAGAGCCCAGACTGCAGTTACAACACAAAATAAATGACCAAATATGGTAAATCAAGTTTGTCAGTGAACACACCCATCAACATTCACATATAAAATCCTGATTGTTCACAAATGCTGCAACATTAGATGGACAAAACATCATGATGCATGTCAGACACCAGCTGCAAATGGACACAAAATGACAATATTCTACTAATGTCAAAAAAACACAACTTTGTAACTGCGATGTTTCCATCAAATAAGAAACGCAATTCAAATCACGTGTGAATAAGTTTGGTCACGAGTTAAAAACCATCATCCTCCTACCACTTCCTGTTGTCTTCTTCTTTGTCATTTGCTCCAGTGGCTGTTGATCATGTGACTGTTTTGTTGCAAAAGAAAAAGTTTCCATTGCATTTTTGTGAAATAAACCAATGTTGAAGAAAAAAAAAAACAACTCATCCTAGGTGCCAAAACCTTTGATCTTAAAACAAGAGTCATTTTTTCAAAATTGCCGTGTTTCCTTTGAGCAAATGTATTTTCAAAACGTCAAATCTCGTCATTATTTGGTCAGTGGAAATGGATCTACTGAACAACATTTCTCTCTTGTTCACAGTAGAGCAGTGTAGCTTGTGCAGCTAACAGTCATTATGTTATAAACTACAGATCCAGCTCAGGCAACTTTTACCGTATTTTCATGAGCCGCTACTTGTTTCCCTCGCTTTGAACCATGTGGCTTAAAGCCCAGTGCGTCTTTTCTTCAACCACCAGGGGGCGCTTTAGCAGGAAGTGAATCATTGGAAGTCAACATTGGAAATCAAAGAAGAAAGCGCTGATTTTCATTTAGAACAAGCACATGCTAGCAGCGGGTACGACGGAGAAATGTTTTCAAACTCATCATGGAAACGACACGAAGAATATGATTCAACTTTTAAGTTGAAAGCGATCTATCTGGCAGAACTGATCGATAGCCGCTAAGCTCGGCGTGAACGAATCCATGGTTCAGCGTTGGAGACGGTGGTCTGGATCCTAAATAGCAGATTTATTAAGGTGGAAAACCGAGAGCGGCGGCGATACCAGCGGCTTATAGCCCGGTGCGGCTTATATATGTACGTTTCCAGTTTTCTTTAAAGAACTTTGTGGGTGCGGTTTATAGTGAGGTGCGCTCTATAGTCCGTAAAATACGGCACTTTAAACACAGAAACAGGAAACTTATACAGGAAGAACAGCTGGACCAGCTGATTCTCAAAATGACGTAACTCCAGTCTGCATGTTTCAGGCAGGACGGATCGACATGGATATTTTTGTTAGGACACCTGCTATAAACATCTGAACATTTCTACATGTGGTCTCACCTCCACAGTGTCACAATCTGTATTTATTTACAGATTTTGTTTCATTGTTCTTATGCAGCACTCACATTGGGTGGCCATGTACTACATGAAATGTATTTAGGAGAAAAACATTTTATGTAGAGGATGAAACATCACAACGCAAAAATGAAATTACTTTTTGAAAGCATTGAATCCACATTGTCCAATTTGCTTGACGGCACCACACCGTGTTACTTCACTTGCCTCTAGATCGCAGGCCGTTTGCCCTTCAGCCGTTACCAGACATTTAAATGTGTTAAACAGTAATTAAAATGTCTAAATATAATTAGGTATTGAGTAATTGGAAGGTACACCACTATTAAACTAGTAACTTGACTTTACCCAGCTACGTTTACAAAGTAGCCAACACAAGGCATAAAATATAAAAATATAGCCACTGTTTGAAAATGTTTATTTCTGCCACCAGATGTCATCGTTTTGGTTAAGATCTCATTCCTGTCCATCTACCCATAAAGTCGTAACTTCACTTGGTTTCACGTTGGGTTGGTTTGCTTCTCTCCTCCTCCTGCGATGCAACAAAGGCTCTCAAGGTCGAGATGTTCTCATATTCATTACACAAGTCCAGCTGTTATAGGGGATCAAATGGTGAGAATTAAAACGGTTTATTAAAATTTAGCGGTTTATGCTGTCATCAGAGGTATTGCATTAGCTCCTATCGTGCTACTTTAAGTTTTTATCCCTCATGGCATTTGGACGTCTTTTCTCGTTTCTTAAATATGTTTCATCTCTCATGCAAAAGGCGTCTTCATTTCTAAACATGGTTGGACGCAACAAGCTTAGAAGTTGCAGGTCAGGAAATGATGCCAAAAGATGCGCAAGCTAACGAGACCAGGAGGACAGAATGGCTTTTTTTTCCTTTATTGCTCTGAATATTTATGAGCCTCTTAACTTCCAACCATCTTCAGGACTGAAGAAGCAAAAGAAAAAGTCCAGTTGCCTTCACCTGAGCACTTATGATGATCATCGCTGAATGACAGAGTCTCTACCAGCAGTGCAGCAAGTTTATATCTTTATATTACATATAAATAGTTTTTATTTAACCGAATGGATGTCTTACCTCTATGTTCTCGACATGTTCCTTCGATTCAGTTGGTTTCTTCTTCCTGAGTCAAGCAAATCCAGTATTTCAACAACAAACGGACAAAAGTATATCCTTAGAGGATATAGATATGAATAAAGCAGTGGAGCTAAACGTGTTTGCTGATATTACCTCGTACAAAGAGAAGAAGCAAACAGAAGAATCAGCAGCAGCAGTGCAGCTACAGCCAACCTTATGATGTTCATTATCTTGAACATCATGTTTCTGTACCCTAAAAAAATTAAGACCAAGCAATATTTTAAAGGAAAATAGGAATATAAACGCAACATGTGAACAGAAATGGACATATCATCAGCATAGATGGATAACAAAAGAAATGGATGCCTTTGCTGACTTACTTGCAGCAACAGTAAGATGTATGGCAGATTTGTGACTCCCTCTGCTGTTGTGAGCTTCGCAGTAGTAAAGGCCACTATGCTGTCGGCCAATATTTGTGATGGTGAGATTTTGTCCTGAACTTTGTGGCGTTTTCTCATTTTCTTTGAACCAGGTGTAATTAGCGGCGGGGTTTGAATCACTGATGCAGGTGAGCGTCAGTGAAATGCCCTCCATGACCTCACCAGACGGACTCAACGAGACCAAGGGAAGCTTTGGAGCATCTGGATAAAGATGAGAGTACATGTCAGTTTTTTAATGAAAATGTACTCCTCCTTTTCTTCCCTCCATCTCCAATGGCCCTGATATGCCATTGTGTGGTCTTGGTCACAATGCTTTGGCAAAAACTGTTTTCTGTTTGTTTAATTAAAGCATTTTAAAACATTTAGACATTTTAGAAACGGTGTGTATGATCATTTTTTGCCATCTTTTTGAGACAGCAAGAAGTTTCATGCATAAAAAAACAGTATATCTGAAGTATCTTATTTAAAGGAAATAAGATTTTTCTTACATTCCACGTCAATCAAGAAGCCGTCTGAAGTCGTCCTGTTGAGAACGTTCTCAGCCGTGCAGAAATATTTTCCAGAATCAGACGACTGAACAGACTTGAAAACAAGTTTTGGGCCTTTGCTGAGAGGATTGGCTTCGTGCTCCTTGTGCCACGTGTAAGTAGCTCCTGGATTAGCATCAGCGCTACAAGTCAAAGTCACCGAGTTTCCCTCCACTACTTCACCTGGAAAACTATGTGAAACAACGGGGAAGCTCGGTGGATGTAAAAGAGAAAAAAAGAATAGCATTTTAGCATTTGGATAACCTCTGTGTCAATCTTTTTTTTTATTAGCTTATGTTAGAGTATGAGTGTTTGGAAACATGGTAATGGTTTTCCAATTGTGTGAAAAAAAAACAACCTAACTACTCCTAAAAAATCTGCTTATTTCTTGCTTAAGTTCCACAAATTTATACTTTTAGCACAACAACTTTACTGTTTGAAGTTTCTAAATGAGAGGCTCAGGATTGTTCTTCTTGTACCAGATGTGCTTAGCTGTCGGATTAGCATCACTGCTACAAATCAGGTCCACTGAGGTTCCCCTCACTACTTCACCAGAGGGTCTTAATGCCACAGAAAGAAGCCTTGGCCCGTCTGGAAGGAAAAGCATGAAGACTTTGGAAACTTAACTTAAGAAGATTTCTGATGATGGTTTTCGAGCAAAACTAAACAATCATTTGTTCATAAGTGACTATGGGAGCAGTTGTACAGAAGGGCTGTACCCTGGTCACTAAAGCTCCACCAAACTGATGTGTTGCTAACTTGGAGCATTTTGGGAACCAAGTTGTAATTCTTTTTTGTCTTAACGATCCTTTCTCAGCTTTCTATAACTCCCTCCAGGTTGAAAAACGGACGCAATGCGTTCTTGATGTTAACTGACTTTTAATTAGACACAGGTGTCTTTAATGAACTGTACAAAAAAAAGCACATCAAATAATTTATTATACAGAAAGACATTCTCATAGAGAACAGACAAATAATAACAGCAAAGCATTCACGTTACAGAGGTTGGACTTAAAAAAAAAAATAGACGCATTCTGTCACACGTGGCTAACAGAAACTCAACAAATTCTTCACAAATAAACATTCAACTTCCACATAAACACATAAAATACAAATTATTTACCTCACTGGCCGCTTTATCCTGAAGGGGTTAAAAAAAGAACCTCTCAGCGTCCATCTTCTTTTAACTTCTAGAAATTTCTCTAGCAACCAGAAAAAGAAAGCACACTGCCCTCTACTGAGTGCGGCGTGCAACTGAAAACAGATCCAAACCAAACACTGGTTCCACTCAGGAAACACCCTGCATTATTTACTCTAACTCAAAACCACCAAATCAACTCAAACTGCTCAAATGCCACCGATGGCAGCCACACTTACAGTATTTGCAATCTTTTTAGATTTTTCTCCAAAATCCTCCTTGATGCTACTTGCTTTAACAGTTTGTTGGTGAACTGAAGTTCAACTTAGCAGCTTTTTCCACTGCTGCCTCCAGAAACAACAAAAACGTTTGCAAGTGGCAGCTGAAGCGCTTTAGGTGACAAAGAAGACATAGGAAGTCGGGTGGCTGGTGTCAAAACAGAAATACATTTAGTTCAGCAGAGTCGCTCAAACATGAGCCAATAAAGTGTGAAAAACTTGAAGAAAGGCGTGAAAACCTTTCTCTAGGTCAGCTTGGTTCGTTTGGGGACCACAATTGCAAGGTTTGTTATATTTTCAGCTGCTGCGTCTCGCTGTCATGCTGCACTACGTCAAACGATCCAACCTGATTGAACAACCTGTTCTTGCGCCGCGCCAAGAACTACGCAGGCGACTGTCTCGAAAACCTCCAAAGAAGACCAGTGCAACTTCCTTCTTCACAAACTGTAACCAGAAATGGAGTTGCGTACAATTTTAGAGGTTGTAGGACTTCTCATCTGTCTGTGGGTAAAAAAACAACAAAAAAAGCCACGAGCCATTTCTCCCTGTAGTGCTAAACTTGTGCATTTAATTTGACTCTATTGACCCAGAATGCTTTGAGCTATAGTTCACTTCCTGCTTTCAGAGCGTTCTCTTGTCCACCTGCGTTCACATATGAACCGCAACAGAGCTCACTTTGATTTGAACCGAGACCTAAGATTTTAGGCATTTTTGGTTCCCATTAGAGCTCGATTACATGTTCACACCTTCCCGCATAAACCGGACTGGTGTGAATGCACCCTAAGTCAACACTCTAAGAGTAAGTTGAGGCAACCTCCACAAGCCCCCAAAAATAATTTACTTTACTTACATTTTACGTCGATAAAGACGACTTTAGATGTCCTTATTTTCAGCACGTTCTCAGCTTTACAGTAATACTCTCCAGAGTCAGAGGACTGGATAGACTTGAAGACGAGTTGTGAGTCTTTGCTGAGAGGATCAGAAGCGTCCTTCTTGTACCAGCTGTATGTAGCTACTGGATTAGCATCACTGGAACAAGTTAGAGTTGTTGGGTCGCCCTCCACAATGTGACCAGAGGAACTCAGCGACACCGAGGGAAGATTTGGCATGTCTGGAATAGAAAACACAAACCGCTATAGTGCTTTGCAACGCCAAACATATAATTTCTGGTACTAGTTTTTATTGAACAACATTAAAATGTTCATTTGTATTGAATCAATAGAGTCGTTTAATGACATGCACTGAACAACACATTACATCACCAACATGAATCTTCAAAGCAACGTGTAAAACTCAACTGACACACTGCCGGAGACGGGAACTGTCTGTGTCCTGCCGCGGCGCACGAAACGCGGTCCGCGGAAGAAAACGTGTGTGAAAAAGGCGAGGAGGTCTGCGTCAAAACGTTCTGCCCGTTCTTGATCCAGATGTAAGGATGTCGGTCAGGCAGACATTTGCTTTTGCACGTCATCTCTGCCAGAGTCCCGCTCGGTCTGCGCTCCCGTTTGACCACCTGCAGCTCGACGGCTGAATTCAAGACAACACAACAGAAACTAAAACCATGTGATCATTTAACAGTAAAATCAACAAAGTAAGATTAAAACTGACAATATTACCAGAGACTGACAAAGTGACCCCTGGCAAGCCGGTGTGTTTTCCACTTGGGTGATTGGTTATGAACCTGAACTTGTAGACAGCAGCGTCACTCTCTCGTACATCCCTGATAGCCACGGCGCAGCCATTTTTATACTCTATACGACCTGCGTAGTCTGGGTCAGCTTTCAGATCCACAGGAGCAGCAAGTTGTTCTTTGGTGAACCATATTCGGTTTGTAACTTCTATGACCGTATCCCCCTCTCTGTCTGGATGTGTGTAGTTGCATTGCAAATCCACCGTTGAGCCTTTTATGGCGCAGATCTGTGAGGGAAGGTAGGTCACGCTCCAGCCGTTCTGACCCCTGACCCCTGCAACGCATCAGCAACAGAAGAATCAGAATGAGGTGAACAAACAGGACAAAAATGCATAACCCAGGAAGAATATTGATTAATAGATTTGGGTTTATTTTTGTTCTTGCTGATAGGAGTCACTTGTGTTTGTGTTTGAATGTTAGTGCCTGGAACCAAGTGGATGGAAATACTTTCTCAGGAGTGATCTGTTTTAGTGGTTTAGACGTTTGGCGCTGCCTCACATCGTGTCGCTTTACATGTGCTGCATCGGACGCAGACACAGTGAGAGGTCATCCAGGTCCAGATCGGGGCAGATATTGTCTTATGAAACTGTGACTTCATTAAACTCTTGCTCTGTGCCATCAAACAAATGAGCCCTGAAAATAGCCGGGTGACGGCCTTTGGTACTCTGTACTGAAAAAATCAAATATTTTGGAAAAAAACCCAACAGAATTTGATTTGTATACTTTGATCAGCTTTCCAATGAATTTAATATACATTGAACTTGTGATGCTATTCACATCTCTAATATTTCAGAGCATTGTGAATACATGCAAGACACTTTTTCATGTTTCAACATTTGAATTCACAATAAAGACCAGTAATTAAAATCACACAGTGTTTGTGTTTCCAAAGATTTCTGAGGTTGTGCAATACAAAAAAAATTACGAGGCATTTTGCAGACAACTGCGCGTCTTCAGGAGAATTTTCTTCCCAAATGAAAAACAAAACAAAAACATGCATTTTTCTGTGTAAGCAAACCGACTCTAACCAGGCCATTTCTGTCAGCAGCCTGCTATACATGACGTACTCCACACGTCCCCCTATAGCTCTGCTTTATTTAATGGACAGATAAAGGAGTAAAACACACACAGTACCTGTCACGGAGAGAAATGCAATAAGTAACGCGTCCACTGCAGTCCAGCGCATGGCTTCCCCCTCCGTCTCTTTCTGTGATGTCTTCACGTCTTCATGAGGTGATAAATGTTGACCTTAAATCATTCTACCTATGATGGTCGCTGATAGCAAAGTCACATGTCCTCAGTGGTTTGTGGTTTGTACAGAGCAGCTCAAATAGCCCACTTAGTTTCACACCATCTGAATTCGACCAAAGAAATTAACAAGGTTGTGCATCTGCTGGTAACTGGGTTGTCCTGTAGTTCACTTTTTTAAAAGGCTGCAATGAATTCCTACAAAATGAGATTTAAAGTAATCTAAGATTGCATTAATATGGTGGTGTTGTTCTTTTTAATGCGATTGAAATTAATGCCAGCAACAAACCAAGTTCTTATTCGTTTCTGTGCAAAGATTGTGCTCACTGCTGCTCTTCACAGGTTGAAAAGAAATGTTTTTATTGCCACAGTAGAAAGAGGAAAGTTACGGAGGAGACGACATCAGACCAGGAAGCTGGAACTTACTGAGAAAAACCAGGCAGGGTTTTTACAGATATCACTCTCACTCATTGTGTAATAGTTAACATAAGAAGCACGCTATTTCCCTTGCAAATAGATTACATCTCACACACCACTGTGTAATTTTGGATTAAAAAAAAACAACTTCTAGTTCCTTATATTTCTACAATTTATGACCTGACGTTTATGCAGATTTGAGCAGAATTACTCAGCTAGAATTTTCTGGTGAATCGTTCACACTTACATGTGACTGTTTCTGTCATTGTTGTTTATTTTGTATTAATAAACATGTTTTTTTCATTTGAAATGTTAAACATGTATTTATTTTAAGTTAAAAAGCCCCCCATGCCCTTCTCTTGAAGAAGATGACTGTGTGGTTTTTGTGAAGTTATTTATTAAAGGAAGTGATTTTGTTCTATGTGAAAAAAGGAGGAGGGGGGGCGCTAGTGTGCTGTAATGGAGTAGACATGTTTTGCAGAGCTCCGTGTCACTGCCTTCATTTAAAACTTATTCACTGCACCAAAGATATTATTTTTTTCACCGAGTGAGTAGCTAGCACCCGTCTCTTCAGTTTATTTTAGTTTTGGCATTTCACATCATGCCTAGGAAAGACGAAGCCCAGAAGTCGACTGCTCAGGCGGGCTCCGCTGTTAGCAACGAGACTGTACTAGCCGCCGTCAATAGCCACAAAGATGATCTTTCTAAAGTCTACACACTCGTGGATACTCTCAAGAAATCACTGGAAGGACGTCTGGACTCAATTGAAGCTCGTTTAACAACCCTGCAGACAGAGCACAGTGAGGTCCGGCACCGTTTGGATGACATTGACTCGGCTCTAACCTCTACCGATGCCCGTGTTTCGGCCCTGGAGTCATCATGTAGCGAGCTAGCGGCGGCTAACGGCCTTCTTAAGAAAAAGGTTGACGACTTGGAGGGACGCTCGCGCAGACAAAACATTCGGATTGTTGGCCTCGAGGAAGGTGTAGAGGGGGCTCGACCTGCAGAATTTGTCTCAAAATTTATCTCTGAGCTGCTGGGACAGGACAGCTTCCCCAAGCCCGTTAAAATTGACAGGGCGCATCGTGCCCTGAGACCAAAGCCACTTCCTAATGAACGTCCTCGGATCATCATCGCCAGGGTCCACAATGACCGCGACGTGATGAATATTCTGCGGTTGAGTCGACAGCAAGCCCCTCTGATGTACCACGGCCAGAAAGTTTTCATATTCCCAGACTACACAGCAGAGGTTTCAGCGCAGCGCCAGGCTTTCAACACCGTGAGGAAGAGGCTGGTGGAGGCCGGAGCCACATGTTCCCTGCGTTTTCCTGCCAAGCTGCAAGTGTCTTTAAATGACACTGTGAAATCCTTCACTTCACCGACTGATGCAGAGCGGTTTGCCAATTCATTGTCTCATATTAAATGACTTTGTTAATCATTCTGTGCTAGTTAGTCTGCTAGTTCGATTAAGCTTTGGTGCATATTAACATCTATACAATTTCTGGAGGTAAACACGGCGTGTTGTGTTTAGATTACCCACTTGTGACTTTTTTTTTTTTTGCTCTGTTACCCGGCAGCCTCCACTCTAGATTTTGGGATATGCCGCTTTGTTCATGTTGCGGCAAGGGTGAGTTTTGGGGTTTTTGTTTCTGCGTTGTTGCTGTTAAATTGCCTGTGTTTTGTTTTGTTTACCCTGTCAGCTGCTTTTTTTACGTTGTGATAAATGCAGGATAATAGCACTTTTAAGTCGAGCATGAGTCCTATTAATTTTGTTTCCTGGAACTGTAGAGGCCTTGGTAAGGCACTTAAAAGAGCGAAGGTGTTTTCACATCTAAAATCACTTTCATCTGATATTATCTTTCTGCAGGAGACTCATATTCATCCAACTGAGCAGAGACGGTTGAGATCTTCATGGGTGTCTCAGGTTTACCAGGCTAATTTTTCTTCCAAGGCTAGAGGGGTTGCAATCCTTATCCGCAAGTCTATTCCATTTATCTTTAACTCCATGTCTGGAGATCCGGGGGGGAGATATGTGCTTGTCACTGGCGAAATTAATTCCATCCCTGTTGCCCTTTTGAATATTTATGCCCCAAATTGTGACTGCCCCGACTTTTTCTGCAAGATATTTGATATTATTGCACAATTTAATAATAGGGACATGATTATAGGAGGTGACTTCAACTGTTATCTCGATCCAGTGTTGGATAGGTCCTCCAATAAGGTTGCCTCTTCTTTGAAATCAGTGTCTGTTTTAAATAACCTCATTAAGTCACTAAACTTAGTGGATATCTGGAGGCTTCAGCATCCTTCCGATCGCAAATACTCATTTTTTTTCCCCCTCCCATGGTAGTTTTACCAGAATTGACCACTTTTTAATTGATTCTAAATTGATTTCACATACAGTCAGTTCTCTCTATCACGGGATCTTAATTTCAGATCACGCCCCTCTCTTACTTCAGATCCACTTTAATCTTCATGCTCCATCGTTCAACTGGAAGTTTATCCCCCCCATCAATTCGGATCAAGCACTTAAGGACTTCATTTCAGCTAAAATCTCAGATTTCCTTCTTTTTAATGACAAAGGTGATGTGTCTGATTCAGTCTTGTGGGAGACATTTAAGGTGGTTCTGAGGGGCAACATTATTTCTTATCAGTCTTCGGTCAAAAGGGCCAGATCTCAGCGTTTTGCAGATATTCAGGCTGAATTGGCTGTTTTGGAGGACAGGTACCAGAACTCAAATGATGAAAATATACTTAATGCCATTTTGAAGATAAAATCTGAATATAACCACATGCTTGGGGAACAAGTTGGTAATTGCATTCGCAAACTTAAACAAAAGCATTTTGAACTGGCGGACAAACCTGATAGATTGCTTTCTAGACAAATAAAAGGCACACTGGCAGATAGAGCTATTCATAAAGTTACTTCTCCTTCTGGCCAACTGTTAACTGATCCTAAACTCATTAATGATGCCTTTTTCAATTATTACAGTGATTTATACACCTCCAAGAGTAGTGCTACCAGCACGGATATTAAAGTCTTTCTAAACAATTTAAATGTACCTGTCCTGGATGAATCCGCCAGGGCACACCTGGACTCTAGTTTTACTATTGAAGAAATTAAATCCGCGATACACTCTTTATCTCCTGGTAAGGCTTGTGGTCCGGATGGGTTTGGAATAGATTTCTATAAATGTTATTTGGATCTGGTTGCCCCTCTTCTTCTGCGTATGGTGAACTTTTCTGTGGTGGAGGGAGTGTTTCCCCAGAGTTTGTATGATGCTCATATCTGTCTTCTCCTGAAGAAGGGCAGGGATTGCTCTAATGTTGCCTCATACCGTCCTTTAAGCTTACTAAATGGTGACCAAAAAATAGTAGCCAAAGTACTAGCTACTCGTTTAAATAAATGCATAGCTCATCTGATCCATCCCAACCAGACTGGCTTTATCCCCAACAGGTATTCCTTTTCAAACACTCGTCGACTCTTAAGTGTTATGTACCAGTCCAACCTTCCTGCCTCCGCAGTTATTTCATTAGATGCTCAACAGGCATTCGACCAAATTGAATGGGACTATTTGTTTTTGGTTCTCCAAAAATTTGGCTTTGGCGATAAATTTATGACTTTACTAAAAATGCTTTACGCTCAGCCAAGATCCTCAGTTCTGACTAATCACGACAGGTCTGCTTCTTTTTTATTGCACCGCGGAACCAGACAGGGGTGTTGTCTTTCTCCGTTGCTATTTGCATTGGCCATGGAACCCCTTGCTATTTCCATCAGGAACCATCCATCGATCACTGGCATTTCAGACTATGCTACAGATAGTCCCATTGGCCTGTATGCAGACGATGTTATCCTGACCCTTTCAGACGTTACAGTCTCTCTTTCTCCACTTCTTACACTTATAAATAAATTTGGCAAGCTTTCCGGTTTTACTATTAATTGGGATAAAAGTCTTTTTATGCCTCTTTCAAATGGTCTGAACGCTGCTTTTCTTAGCAATCTGCCATTCAAAGTTTCCACTAGTCATTTCGAGTACCTGGGGATAAATATCACAAGAGACCCTAAACTCCTTTTTAAATATAATTTTTTGGATTTAATCAACAAAATTAAATCCATGGCTGACATGTGGAGGCACCTTCCTCTTTCATTGATTGGTCGCATCAATGTTGTCAAGATGGTGCTCCTTCCGAAATTTACCTATCTTTTTCAAAATATACCCATTTATCTCACTGCTTCCTTTTTTAAGATGATAGACTCTATTATAATCCCTTTTGTCTGGGCTGGTAAGCACCCTCGAATATCAAAGTCTCACCTACAGAAACCTACTGCGGAGGGGGGCCTAGGCCTTCCTGTTTTTCGATACTATTACTGGGCGTGTAATGCCAGATCCTGGGTTTTCTGGACTCAGTTCTGTTCGAGGGGTGAGGTGGTGGACTCGCTACTACCCAAATGGCCATTGAACGAAAACCTTGCGTTATTAGAGCTTACTTCTTCTTCCTCAGCTGCAGTATTGTTTTCCAATCCTTCTTTGTCCTTGCAGTTGCTGAAGGATAATTTTATACTAAGAAATTCACTCAGGATTCTGAAGCAGTTAAAGAATGTATTGAATCTCCCTGGCTTGTCCATCTATGCGCCGATTTGTCAGAATTCAGCATTTAAGCCAGGTAATATGGATGTAGTTTTTAAGCACTGGTTAAATAAGGGGATAGTTGCTGTTAAGGATTTATACATTAATAATCACTTTGCTTCCTTCACGCAACTACAAGCAAAATTTGCTCTTCCTTCTAGCCATTTTTTCAGGTACTTGCAAGCTCGGAACTTTGTAAAACAGCACCTCCCCCACTATGAAACCTTACCGGCACAGCATAGTTTCTACGAGCTTATAAGAAAGCCCTCTACCTCTAAAAACCTAATTTCTCAGTTTGTTAATCTTTTCAGTTCATCCCCATCTACTAGGCATATAAAAGAGGCCTGGGCTTCTGATCTACTTGGTGAGATTTCGGATGAGCAATGGGATTTGTCTCTTTCAAGAATCAAGACCTGCTCCATTAACTCTAGACTGCAACTTATTCAATTCAAAGTTATCCATCGGCTGCACTTTTCTAAAACTAAACTCAATAGGCTATTCCCCTGCGTCTCACCAGAATGCGACAAATGTAAATTAGATGATGGGACTCTGGGTCACATGTTTTGCTCCTGTCCTAAACTAATGGACTTCTGGTGCAAGATTTTTGAATTTTATAGCAATGCTTATGGCAAGCCTCTGTGTCCGGATAGGCATTTGATCATTTTGGGTTGCTCTAAATCCTCTCTTGCTCTTCCCATGTCCCTACAACAGTCTCTAATGTTTGGTTTAGTGGTAGCAAAGCGGGTTATTCTACGGGAATGGAAATCCTCTACCCCGCCTTGTTTTAAGAAATGGCTTAATGATATGGTGTCCTGTATCTATCTTGAGGAGATTCGATACTCTTTGTCTGACAATCATCAGAAGTTCCTGGATGTGTGGGGTCCTTTCAATAGATACATACAAAATAATAGGCTAAAATAACTGTCGTTTACATCTGGACCTGTATTTTCTAATAATTTATTTTACTCATTTACCGTTTCGTCATGTTTATTGTGATTATAACTTGTGTTCATCTTTTCTTGTTATTCCATATTCCATGGTGGGCTGTTTGTTTCAATGTCCTCAGAAATGTCTCTTACTCGCTTGGACTCTGTCTCATGCTCGATAACACTCTACAATCTGATGTGCATTTTATCCTCTTATCAGACCCTTTGTTAGCTGACAGTGTTTTGTTCTGTTCTGTGGATTTTTGTTTTGATGATTCTGGTTAGTTTTTTTTTGTTTTTTTTATCCTTGTTGTTTTGTCCTCTAATTTGCCTGTTTATTCTTGAAAATCATAAATAAATATTAAAAAAAAAAAAAAAAAAAAGGAGAAGTGGGCTGGACATGAACCCACTATTATACTACTAATAATAATAATTAATAATAAAAAGTTGAGACTCAGAGAAAAAATGTTCATCTGGTTTTCAAGAACAGGTTGGACCAGAACACAGACATTTTAGGAGATAAAAGTCTCAAGTTGAGAAATATTTTAATGTTCAATTATCTAGTGACTCAATTGGCAACATGAAGGAAAACATAAACATAAATATGTCTAAAGGAGGAAAGTTTCCCAGCTGAAAAGTAATTTAGAGGTTATGAATCTTCCAGAGGAAAAAACACACAGAGTGTTTGTGATTAAGAATACATGTATATTTCTGAAATGATTTAATAGTTGAATGCAGATTATGGGTTAACATGATCCATAAACGAAGTAAGAAAAACCTCACAGGAGTGAATCACTCTGAAGGTTAGAGGTGAGTGGCTCTTAAAAGAGCCTTTGTGGGTCTGAGGTCCAGCAGTGTTGACGGCCAGCAGCTCTACTTGGCCTTGGCGGCCTTCTCGGTCTTCTTGGGCAGCAGCACCGCCTGGATGTTGGGCAGCACTCCACCCTGAGCGATGGTGACTCCACCCAGCAGCTTGTTGAGCTCCTCGTCGTTGCGGACGGCCAGCTGCAGGTGACGGGGGATGATGCGGGTCTTCTTGTTGTCGCGGGCAGCGTTTCCAGCCAGCTCCAGGATCTCAGCGGTCAGATACTCCAGGACGGCCGCCAGGTAGACGGGGGCTCCGGCACCAACACGCTCCGCGTAGTTGCCTTTGCGCAGCAGCCTGTGGACACGGCCCACGGGGAACTGCAGTCCTGCGCGGGAGGAGCGAGTCTTGGCCTTGGCTCTGGCCTTTCCTCCGGTCTTGCCTCTTCCGCTCATTCTGAAGTTTCTTCTGTCTGGAGATGAAACTGGAGGAAAATGTCAAGCAGCGGCTGAAACCTTGTCTTATATGAGTGCAGAGAGAGCGGGAGTCTCTGAAACAACCAACCAGAAAAGCTTCCAGCAGAGCGGGACACTCGTGACTTTGATCGGACTTTTTCAAGCGAGTTTCCTCCAATGAGCAGCGAGGACTGAGCCGGGGGTCGGAGCTCTCCAGGCGGAGCTGAGCTCCAGGAGGAGCCGCTCACCAATCAGGAGCCCAACATGTCCAGCAGCGTCGCCTCCTCCCAGCTGCTCCCACACTTTACCAGCAGCGGCTCTCCGCTCCCTCTGACATATTTCTCCGTGTTTCGGTAGAGAAAGCAGCAGACATGGCGAGAACCAAGCAGACCGCCCGTAAATCTACCGGAGGCAAAGCTCCCAGGAAGCAGCTGGCCACCAAGGCGGCCCGGAAGAGCGCCCCGGCTACCGGCGGCGTCAAGAAGCCTCACCGCTACAGGCCCGGTACCGTGGCTCTGCGGGAGATCCGTCGCTACCAGAAGTCCACGGAGCTGCTGATCCGCAAGCTGCCCTTCCAGCGCCTGGTCCGAGAGATCGCTCAGGACTTCAAGACCGACCTGCGCTTCCAGAGCTCCGCCGTCATGGCTCTGCAGGAGGCCAGCGAGGCCTACCTGGTGGGTCTGTTCGAGGACACCAACCTGTGCGCCATCCACGCCAAGAGGGTCACCATCATGCCCAAAGACATCCAGCTGGCCCGCCGCATCCGTGGAGAGAGAGCTTAAGCTGCTGACCACACACACACACACACACACACACAGACACCCACGCACCCACACACACACACACACACACACACACACACACACACACACACACACACACACACACACACACACACACACACACACACACAGCAGGCCTCAAACCACAAAGGCTCTTTTCAGAGCCACACACACATTTTCTCTAAAGAGCTTTTTTTCTTTCACGGTTTCAGAATAAAAATGTTTGGAAACACGATGAATGAAACTAGTAAATAAAAATCTAAAAACTTTTTTTAAAAAGTTTTTTTTTTAACAGGAGATATGTGTGATTCTTCATGAACATTTTGATTAAAAATAAATTCTTGGCACCGTCAAAATGACATTATTTCATCCTCGTGAGTTATCTATAGAACTTGTTTGATTATTGATGATGATTTTTCCACCAGTTATAAAAAATATTGGCTTAATCTAAACCTTCATCTTGTATGTTGGATCTGATCTCAGTCATTTAAAGAAATGTTGCCTTTGATTCCTGTTTCCATTGTAGACCAAAAATCTAATGCTTTTATAGTAGCTGTAATTAAACCTATATTTAGAAATATTCCCTCAATCAAGAGGATTTAATAAATTATCTAATCTCCATTTATTATCTAGAATCCTTGAGAAAATACTTGTCTTGTTAGATCTCAGAGCTTCTTTGAACAGTCGATCACAATAATCTTAGAAATGTCTAAACATGCTGCAGGGATCAAGGGAAAAAGCCCTGAGCAAGTTTAAATCTTATTCATTCAGCATCGTGTTTTACATTTATTATATATATTATATATCTAATATTCTATCACACATTAAAGCATCTTAATTTATAATCTTTCTAACGGCCTCTATCCACATGATGTTATATAATCAACAGTCCTTATTTAACTTGATCATATTTCAATGAACGTTTCACAGCCTCAAATTCAGAGGCATTATTTTCCCTCCTGATGTTGGTCGGTAGGTGGCGCCAAAGGGAAGGTCCAGACCGAGTAGGCCAAGGTAAACCCCCTGTCTTCTAACACGTCCGGAGGACTGCTACAAACCCTGCAGAACCAGCTGTGGACTCATTACTCCACAGAACCACCGTAGTGTCACGATGAGCGGACGAGGCAAAGGAGGAAAAGGTTTGGGCAAAGGAGGCGCCAAGCGCCACCGTAAAGTCCTCCGCGATAACATCCAGGGAATCACCAAGCCGGCAATCCGCCGTCTGGCTCGCCGCGGGGGAGTCAAGCGAATCTCCGGCCTCATCTACGAGGAGACCCGCGGGGTGCTGAAGGTGTTCCTGGAGAACGTGATCCGTGACGCCGTTACGTACACCGAGCACGCAAAGAGGAAGACCGTCACCGCCATGGATGTGGTGTACGCTCTGAAGAGGCAGGGCCGCACTCTGTACGGCTTCGGAGGTTAAACTCAGCCCGGTGATTACAGCGAACCAAAGGCCCTTTTCAGGGCCGAACCACCACTGCTGCTTCTGGGGCAAAGATGCTTGATTCAGTCACCAAAGTCTTGAGCTTTTTCAGTTAAATACATTGAAATTAATCTAAACGTGTTTGCTGAAAACCTTAAGAGTTTGATTTAGATACATATTATGTATGAAAGTTAATGTATATATTTATAAATAATAGTTAAAATCTGGAAAATCACCTGGTATGTGGAGACCAGTTCAAGTAGCTGAACATTCATGTTAAAAGGACTTTATACTTTTTTGCAGTTACTCTAAATTCTGTCTTTATGTTTCACTTTTTTAGACCTAAAGACACTAAAGTTTTCATATGAAACATGTTTGTTTCATTAACTCGCCTGTACAGCAGTTGGTTGGTTTCAATTAAAATTACTGGTTAAGAATAAAGAAATCCTGATAAATGTATGTAAAGGTGTAGTTAATACTCGGCTCTTCTGCAGCGTTCTAGTTCTGCTCCGTTTTATTTATATCTATAAAGCCTCATACATTATAGAAGCTCTGAACGTGAAAACCTTCAGTTTCTTCTACCGCCGTGTTTTTTTTTTTTGTTCAGTTAAATTTGGCGCAACATTTGAAACGAATCATCTTCCTGTTGAACTCAGCTCCTCCCTGCTTGCTGGCTCAGCCAATCACAGTCAGGGGCGGGGCTGGGGCTCAGCCAATCACAGTCAGGGGGCGGGGCTGGGGCTCAGCCAATCAGAGTCAGTAGGCGGGGCTGGAGGATTCCCTGTCACTCTATATAAGAGCAGGTTCCCTCCGCTGCTGCTAACTCTGTGCTGTAAACTCAGAGAGGAAAGATGCCCGAACCCGCCAAGTCTGCGCCCAAGAAGGGCTCCAAGAAAGCGGTCACCAAAACCGCCGGCAAAGGAGGCAAGAAGAAGAGAAGGACCAGGAAGGAGAGCTACGCCATCTACGTGTACAAGGTGCTGAAGCAGGTCCATCCCGACACCGGCATCTCCTCCAAGGCCATGAGCATCATGAACTCCTTCGTCAACGACATCTTTGAGCGCATCGCCTCCGAGGCTTCCCGTCTGGCTCACTACAACAAGCGCTCCACCATCAGCTCCAGGGAGATCCAGACCGCCGTGCGCCTCCTGCTGCCCGGTGAGCTGGCCAAGCACGCCGTGTCCGAGGGAACCAAGGCGGTCACCAAGTACACCAGCTCCAAGTAAACCTGCTGCTGCTGCTGCTGCTCGGTCACAACAACACAAAGGCTCTTTTAAGAGCCACAAACACACTGAAGAGCAACGATCCTTTACTGAATGTGTCCAGTTTTAATACTGAACTGATTTTAGTTTTAGCTTATAAACAGTGATGGGATTTTCGGCTCCTTTTCGAGATGCGGCTCTAATGGCTCTTCTTATTGTGGAGAGCCGGCTCTTTCGGCTCCCAAACGGCTTCCCATATATATTTTTGACATTATTAATTAATGGCTTAAACCTAATTTTATAATATTTTGTTTCATTATTGACATTGTTAACCACTTATGATGAGTAAAAATGCCGCATAACAATGCTATAGCAATACCGATGCGTGTGATGTCCGCATGTGCAGGTTGTTTGTCGAGCCTGCACGATAGGAAATGCTGACTTTACACAGTCTGCACTCTGCCCTGGAGCTTGATGTAGCATTAAAATGAGTCCAAATCTTGCTCCGTTTTCTGTCACTCTTTTATTTTCACCTATTCAGTTCTCACACTGACTCCCCTTCTTTCTGTGCTTCTTGACCGCTGAGTGAGCGTCTGTACATAAACACCTGCCGACGAACGCTATACAGCTTGGCCAACTGCCTGCCGTTTCCACAAAAAAAGTGGAGATACACTTTTTTTTCAGTGTTTTCCCGCCACATTAATTGAAACTATGTGTGATTGGTCAGATGTGTGCAGCACACGCTTGACATGAGGGCAGTGGACCGACCGAGGGAAAAAACTCTCCGCTTTGGCACTGGCAGAAGAGCAAAACGCGCAAGGAGAGGGAGAAGGAGGGGAGAGAGACAGCGATATACTGTAGAAAAAAACCCGGCTCCCAAATAGGATCATTAAACGGCTCCCATTGTGGAGCCGGTTCCAATCGTTCACTTCAAAGAGCCGGCTCTTAGAGCCGGATCGTTAGCGACCGACACATCACTAATGCATACTGATCAGTTTGCTCCAGTTCTACTTTTTATATTCATTATTCCATCTAAAAATGGACTAATTTGACTTTTTTAAACAATTTGTGGATTTAAATAAATCTAAATATCTCAACATTTAAAACAGTGATTGACCCTGTAGTTGTAATTTGTGTCAATTCCAAAAACAAATTGAACTGTAGTTTCTGTACATGAATATAAATTCCTGAGTATTTGCTGAATCATGTCTTCAATATGAAACTCAAAATTAGGTTGTAGAAATATTTGCAGCAAAGGAAATGACTCTGTTGAAACTTCCTGTCTGGATCAGGTCTGTTCTGGCTTTTATTTTGGCGATCATGATGATCTGTGTGTATAAAGTTGTGTATCTATTAGTTACCAACCTGCAACACACACATCATCTGAAAGCTGAATTAAGGTTGAATTTTATTCAAATAAAATTTGTTTTAGCTGCACATTATGACCAAAGAGTTTATTTATTTATCAAATTAAAT
Organism: Xiphophorus maculatus; assembly: GCF_002775205.1. Taxonomy (NCBI): domain Eukaryota; kingdom Metazoa; phylum Chordata; class Actinopteri; order Cyprinodontiformes; family Poeciliidae; genus Xiphophorus; species Xiphophorus maculatus. The sequence goes on along the minus strand of NC_036447.1, from coordinate 25,673,542 downwards.
TATTTATGCTGGAATAAACTGGAGTATAATAATAATAATAATACTAATAATAATAATACAAATGAAATAAAAACTTTGTTGCCTTTGTGTGTTTTTTTAAGTACCAACATCTAGAATGAAGATGATTTCTCATTGCTTCTGATTTGTATTTTCACAAAACGTCATTTTATTGATATAGAACATTTTCATCAAGTCAATTCAAAGGTTTTTACATGAATTAGAGGAAATGCAAACAAATAACAGAAAAGCAAGAGAGAAACAAAAAGTGCTTTATAATTTCTGCACCAGCAGGAGTTTCTCTGGATAAACTGATGGAGAATCAAAGTAAAAGTCATTTAGAAACCAGCAGGAGTTTCTCTGCTGTTCTTTCCTGGTTTGTTGACTTTGCTGTACAAGGCAGCTGGATCCTCCACACTGTCCTGCTGTTCAGACTCGGTTCTGCAGGAATTGTTTTCATGTTGATAGAGATTTTACACAGAACAAGAAAATATCAGGTCAGATTTTATGTTTTTTATATATAGAGCGTCTCACCTTGCATCAGTCCTGGTTCTGCCACAGTTAACAGAGACATACTCCACCGTCTCTTCTTCCTTCCTCTTCTTGTGTCTCTTGGGCCGAGTTGGACCAAGTTGGACCGTGTTGCAGTAAAGAGGCTCTTCCTGTTTCGTTGCTAAGTGGACAACAGAGTAGACAACACTTTCCTCTGCTGGGTTCACCTGTGGACACCAGTCACATTAACCAGTAGGGGGCGCTCTGAGAGCTTTAGGGTAATGTTACTCAGGAAGACACCAAATACAGCAGAACCCAATCAGAAACTAAAAGGAAAGGAAATCATTTTGGTTTAACTTTATGAAAGGAAAAGAGTGACTGAAGATTTACTTGATTTTATCCTAAAGCAGAAACCAACCAACTGTCTCTTGAAGATCCAAAGGTTTTTAAACAGCAGCTTGAGAAAAAAGTCGTGCAAATGCAGAAAGACTCCAGGACATCAGATCAGAGTTCAATAACATTAATAATAATAATAATTCACCCGAGTTTTTAAAGAATGAAGAATCCAGTTAATTAAGAAAAACGTTGAAATAGCAGAAATAAGTCATTTTCTCCTCTAACCTGTTCACTGGGAACTGGTCCTGCTCCAGGTCTGGACTGCTGCTTCCACACTTTGGGTTTTCTGCTGGAAAGAAATTATTTCACAAGGTGATGATGAGGAGCTAAACAAAATCAAGACTTTGTTAAAAAAATAAATAAATAAATCTTCACGGTAACAGAACTGCTCACATGAGCCACACAAGGAGGCAGATGAGGATGAGAATCAGAACAGCAGAAACTGCAGCAGCAGCAGCGACTCGGTTCCTTGGTGCTAAACAGATCAATGACAGTTAATGTACAACATGCAGCAATTATTCCTATTAATTACTATTATTACAGGCAGTTTCTCCTCAACACTGAGCCGCTATAAAGAATGATTTCTCTTCAGAAAAACACTCAGCCATCAGGATCTCCAGCTTCTGAACATGAGATTCATCTTCCATGGTTTCACGTCTCCAGTCTGTTCTGCTGATTATCAACCTGTTTTCTCCTTCCTGCCTGTTTCTCTGCTGCTTTTTTCTCGTGGCTCCAGCCGGTTCTGTTTCCAGAGATTATTCTGATTCCAGTGGATCCAGTGGATCTGGACCGGTTCTGACTCTTTGACTCTTCTTAGATTGATTTGGAAACGTGGGATCTCTTTCAACAAGATTATATTGATGTGAATGATGTTGTGCTATTGTGGCACAATAAAGTGAATTAACTTGAAGTTTCTGCTCTCTGGAAACAGGCGGAGCTGCAAAAATGGGCCAATCGCAGCCAAGAGGCAGCTGTGCTACCGATCTGCTAAAGACCTTTAGCGGTTTGGCTTCTCCTGAGGTTTCTCATAAGAATGAAAAATTATTTTTTCAAAGGTTCAGCTGAGCTTTTCAGTCTTACTGAGTGGAAACTGAAGCCCCCAGTATCTAGTTGTAACTGTGGCCTCGGTCTGATTTACCTGCCACAACGTTCACGGTCACAGTGGAGTTACAGCGCCCTCTGCTGTTCTGAGCTTCACAGTAATAGTTTCCTCTCTGCTTGAACAAAATGTTAGTGATGGTGAAGTTTTGTCCTGAAGCTTTTGGCGCCTCCTCTCCCTCCTTGTACCAGCTATAGTTAGCTGCTGGGTTAGCATCACTGCTGCAGCTCAGAGTCACCAGGCTGCCCTCCATGATTTCACCAGAGGGAGTCACTGACACAGAGGGAGGCCTGGGAGCATCTGGAGGAGAGGCCAGAAAGGTCAAAGGTAAACTGAGAGGAAGATGGGAATATATTAATCTTTGAAAGGGGAAGAAAATTAAATCTATCCGGGCTTATTTCCTGGCGCCTCAGTAAAACACCAGAACATGTTTGTAGTTAAACCAGATTGACTCACATGTGACCTTGACAGAGACGAGTCCAGATGTTTTCTCTCCCAGCTGGTTCTGAGCTGTGCAGTAATACTGTCCAGAGTCTGAGGACAGGATGGAGCTGAGGATAAACTGTTGGTCTTTACTGACAACTGATTGGTTGTTCTTCTTCCTCCAGGTGTATTCAGCTGCTGGGTTAGCATCACTGCTGCAGCTCAGAGTCACTGAACGTCCCTCAGTTATCTGACCAGAGGACATCAGTTTAGCAGAGAGAGACTCTGGAGCATCTGGAGGGAAAAATACAAAACTCAGTATAATTATCATCTGGATATTTTACTGATTGCCAGAGGAGAGAAGGCAAGAATATAAGAGTTTCTGTCACAGCCTTCTAGGTTCCAACACCAAAGATTTCCAACAAAGGCTGTGGGCGACAACAGGTGGTTTGGTTCTTGAACGCACTTCCAACTTGTTTGAAAAAATGAATATGTTTTATTTCTTGAAAAAATATAGATACAACAATTACTAAAAATATCTTACAACTTAAATGAAAACAAAAATTAACTGAATCTGACGTTTGAAGTTCAAAAAGTGGCCAAAATAATAATTTTATAAAAGCCTCCAGTCGTCACAGAGGAAATTAGCCAAATAATTGAGCTTAATTACTTAAATTAATAGGAGGGTCTGCAGGTTAACAAAGTAATCTAAACAATTGCAAAGATAAAAATTAATAATTTGTTTTCTAAGTAAAGGTAAACATGTTCTAAATGCCCAAAGAAGAAAACTAGATTGATAGAAATTACAATGTACAAAATATCAACATAAATGGCCACAAAAGCAGCATTACTTTTTAATATTTTGACTCAAAAAGAAGCCGTTAAAAAACAATTACTCAGTAAAATGGCTGCTCAAAAACATAGTGAATGTTTAATAAACTGACAAAACAAAATATATGCAAAAGTAAAAATTCTGTATTTTATAAATAAATGTGTGTAAATTGATCTGTGAAGGATTAAGAGTTTATTCTAGGGTTCATGTAGAAATATTGGTAGAATAAAATGTTGATATGATGAGGAGTGAACTTACACACAGAGGGAGAGCGGAGATCGTCGTGTCCTTTAACAGAACAGGAATATCTGCCTCCATCTCTGACTGAGACGACTATAGAAGAAGTCTGTTTCTCCATTTTCTCCTCTTTGTTGAACCAAACATATGAAGGAGGTTTGATTTGATCACAGCTGCTTTCACACTTCAGCTCCGTCTGCGTCTCTGATCTTCTGACCTGAACTCTGAGGTCTGGATGGTAGAAGGAACAAGAACATCTGATTTTAAAATGAATCTGGAAAGATGCAAACAGAAACACAAAGATTCTCAACAAATACACAGATCTGTTACCTAGAACAGTCAAGGTGACTCCAGGTGATCCAGTAAATTCTCCACCTGGTCGGTTTGTTATGAACCTGAACTTGTACTTTGCTGAGTCTCTTTGTTTCAGATCTTTGATTGTCAGAAAGCTGCTGCTGCTGCTGCTTTCTGTAAAGTTATAAGTTATTCGATCTTTATAGTCAGAGTCCTTCATCAGATCCACAGGGACTCGATTATTTACTTTAGTGAACCAGATTTTATTTTTAACTTCTGTTGTTCTTCCATCTATTATAGATGGATATTTATAGGAGCATTTTATCGTCACTGTTGATCCTCTAAAGGCACAGATCTGAGATGGATCATATTTAACTGACCAGGCAGGTTCATCTTTTCCCACTGCAACACAGAAAACATCAAAAATATTGATCTCATTCACAATAATATACAACTACACCTCCCACAATGCTTCACTGGGACATTTTAAATGATTATTACTTCCATTAGTTTGATTCATCTCAAATATTCTAGATTCTCTGTCAACTCAAGTTGATCAGCGTGTTTCAGTACCTGTCACAGAGAGGAACAGGACAACAAACCCAGTTGCTGCTGCTGCAGAAAAACTCATCGCTGCTTCTCTCTTTAACTGTTTGGCTTCAGCAAAACGAAAATCAAACAGAAGGTTTTATGTTTTCAGATTTTGCTATAATTGTTAATCATTACAGTCTTTCAACATTAAAAGTCTCTAATTAGCTGTAATTTGTTATAAAACAAATAAATGTTCAGGCTGCTCACCTCAGGAGAAGCTGCTGTGTTGCAATGAAACCTGCAGAGAATCGACTCTGAGGGTGGAAGTGACGTAGAGGAGTTTGTTAGTTTTTCTTCCTATTTCTAGCAACCCGGAAAATTTGCAAACTCATTTTGATCTCTGCTTAATTTCCAGTGCTGTGCTTTTATCATCATCATTATTATTTTGATGTGCAATTTTTTGTCACAAATTATGCAAATGTTGGTCAGAAACGGTGCTTCAGTCATTTGCGTTATTATCATAAAAGTCTTCTCTGTGTTGTCTGTATTACAGTAACATTTGGTACTTTTAAAGTTTTTAAATCCACTCAGATCCTTTTTTCGTTTACTGCTGTGGACTGAAACTAATGGGGTAAAAAAAAAACTGAATTTCCTGCTTTGCATGTGGTTGTTAGAAGCTTCTCATGTTCTTGTAAACGAATTTCTGGTATTTCAAGCAGTATGTAGAGAAATGAAAAGAAGAACAAGCAGTCAACAGGAAATCCCACCTTAAAGGACTGGTCTCTTGCAGTCAACTTGTGGTTTTTAGTTCGAAGGTTTTTGCAACACTGCAACACTTCCAACAATCTTCAATTCCAGCAACACCAACAAAACCATCCATTTTAATCTGTGTTCTAAGCTTTTATACCAGGAAATAAACAATAAACAATGCGATAAGCTTAAAGTACTAGCAAAAATACTATCAGATTCCGTAATACACTCATTAAGATATCAAGAATAACTAATTAGAAAGACTTTTATTGGTCTAATATTGAAAGTTGCCTCTTTTTTTTTTTAAATTAACCTGCAAAAACATGTAAACTACGCAGAACTTGTCCTGACTTATGTGTTGCTTCAGAGGTTGAAACTCCTCAAAAGGAAGATCGACATAGTTCTCGAGGTTCCGTAAACAGTTCTCAAAGCAAAGAACGATTCCCGAAAGCCGACATAAACGTTGAAGAGCCATGGTATTAAAAACAAAATGTTTGAAAAGATCGACTGGCTATGTTGTTTTTCACATCTCCCTCATATTGCATAATATTTCAATTAGATATCCACAGAAACAATAGCGATTTAAAAAAAAACAAACTGTTTTTGTAACATGTTATAAGGCAAAGGAGGCGCCGAGCGCCACCGTAAAGTCCTCCGTGATAACATCCAGGGAACCACCAAGCCGCCGTCTGGTTATTGGCCGGCTTGGTGGTTCCCTGGATGTAGATGATCAGTTTTCTAGGTGGCGCTCAAGAGTTAAACCACATCCGTTCTTATCAAAAAACTTTTCAATGTGATCGAAATATTCACATGATCCACAAAAAGAGGCAAATGAGTACGAGAACCGGAGTTGTGGAAAAATTGAATTACCAAGCACTGTTAGATGAACTCCTCGTTGGGCTGCCACCTTATCGTGGTGGAGGGGTTTGAGTGCCCCAATGATCCTAGGAGCTATGCTGTCTGAGGCTTCATGCCCCTGGTAGGGTCACCCAAGGCAGACAGGTCCTAGGTGAGGGACCAGACAAAGCGCAGCCCGAAGACCCCAATGATGAAGGAAAACCTTGGACTTGGTGTTCCCTCGGCCACACGCGGGTCACCGGGGCCCCACTCTGGAGCCAGGCCTAGAGGGGGGGCACGATGGCGAGCGCCTGGTGGCCGGGCTTTTACCCATGGAGCCCGGCCGGGCTCAGCCCGAAGAGGAAACATGGGCCCCCCCCTCCCATGGGCCCACCACCTGTGGGAGGGGCCAAAGGGGTCGGGTGCACTGTGTGATGGGTGGCGGCCAAGGGAGGGGACCCTGGCGGTCTGATCCTCGGTTGCAGAAGCTGGCTCTTGGGACGTGGAATGTCACCTCTCTGGTGGGGAAGGAGCCGGAGCTAGTGTGTGAGGTCAAGAGGTTCCGGCTAGAAATAGTCGGTCTCACCTCGACGCATGGCTCTGGTTCTGGAACCAGTCTCCTTGAGAGGGGCTGGACATACTTCCACTCTGGAGTTGCCCAAGGTGAGAGACGTTGGGCAGGAGTGGGCATACTTGTTGCTCCCCATCTCGGCGCCTGTACGTTGGGGTTTACTCCGGTGAACGAGAGGGTAGCCTCCCTCCGCCTACGGGTGGGGGGACTGGTTCTGACTGTCGTTTGTGCTTACGGGCCGAACGACAGTTCAGATTACCCACCCTTTTTGGAGTCCTTAGAGGGGGTACTGGAGAGTGCTCCTCCTGGGGACTCCCTTGTTCTGCTGGGGGACTTCAACGCTCACGTGGGCAATGACAGTGAGACCTGGAGGGGCGTGGTTGGGAGGAACGGCCCGCCCGACCTGAACTCGAGCGGTGTTCTGTTGCTGGACTTCTGTGCTCGTCATGGATTGTCCATAACGAACACCATGTTCAAGCATAAGGGTGTCCATATGTGCACTTGGCACCAGGACACCCTAGGCCGCAGTTCGATGATCGACTTTGTCATCGGATCTGCGGCCGTATGTCTTGGACACTCGGGTGAAGAGAGGTGCGGAGCTGTCCACTGACCACTACCTGGTGGTGAGTTGGCTCCGGTGGTGGGGGAGGAAACCGGTCAGGCCTGGCAGGCCCAAACGTGTTGTGAGGGTCTGCTGGGAACGTCTGGCAGAATCCCCTGTGAGACGGAGCTTTAACTCCCATCTCCGGCAAAACTTCGAACACATCCCGGGGGATGTGGGGGACATGGAGTCTGAGTGGACCGTGTTCCGTGCCTCCATTGTCGAGGCGGCCGATCGGAGCTGTGGCCGCAAGGTTGTCGGTGCCTGTCGCGGCGGCAACCCTCGAACCCGTTGGTGGACACCTTCGGTGAGGGATGCCGTCAGGCTGAAGAAGGAGTCCTATTGGGCCTTTTTGGCCTGTGGGACTCCGGAAGCAGCTGATGGGTACCGGCAGGCGAAGCGGCATGCGGCTCGGGTGGTTGCTGAGGCAAAAACTCGGGCGTGGGAAGAGTTTGGAGAGGCCATGGAGAAAGACTTCCATACGGCTTCGAGGCAATTCTGGTCCAGCATCCGGCGTCTCGGGGGGGGAAGTGGTGCAGCACCAACACTGTTTATAGTGGGGATGGTCTGCTGCTGACCTCTACTCAGGACGTTGTGGGCCAGTGGGCAGAATACTTCGAAGACCTCCTCAATCCCACCAACATGCCTTCCATTGAGGAAGCGGAGCCTGGGGACTCTGGGTTGGGCTCTCCAATCTCTGGGGCGAGGTCGCCGAGGTGGTTTAAAAGCTCCTCGGTGGCAGGGCCCCGGGGGTGGATGAGATCCGCCTGGAGTTCCTTAAGGCTCTGGATGTTGTAGGGTTGTGTTGGTTGACGCGACTCTGCAATATTGCATGGACATCGGGGGCAGTTCCCCTGGATTGGCAGACTGGGGTGGTGGTCCCCCTGTTCAAAAAGGGGGACCGGAGGGTGTGCTCCAATTATAGGGGTGTCACACTCTTAAGCCTCCCTGGCAAGGTCTATTCGGGGGTCCTGGAGAGGAGGGTCTGTCAGATAGTCGAACCTCGGATTCAGGAAGAGCAGTGTGGTTTTCGTCCTGGTCGTGGAACACTGGACCAGCTCTACACCCTCGGCAGGGTCCTGGAGGGTGCATGGGAGTTCGCCCAACCAGTCTACATGTGTTTTGTGGACTTGGAGAAGGCGTTCGACCGTGTCCCTTGGGGAGCCCTGTGGGGGGTTCTCCGGGAGTATGGGGTACCGGGCCCTTTGATACGGGCTGTCAGGTCCCTGTATGACCGGTGTCATAGTCTGGTCCGCATTGCCGGCAGTAAGTCGGGCTCGTTTCCGGTGAGAGTTGGACTCCGCCAGGGCTGCCCTTTGTCACCGATTTTGTTCATCACTTTCATGGACAGAATTTCTAGGCGCAGCCAAGGTGTTGAGGGGATCCGTTTTGGTGGCCTTAGGATCTCATCTCTGCTTTTTGCAGACGATGTGGTCCTTTTGGCTTCATCAGGTCGTGATCTGCAGCTCTCGCTGGAGCGGTTCGCAGCCGAGTGCGAAGTGGCCGGGATGGGGATCAGCGCCACCAAATCCGAGGCCATGGTCTTGAGCCGGAAAAGGGTAGAGTGCCTTCTCCGGGTCAGGGGGTTTGTCCTGCCCCAAGTGGAGGAGTTTAAGTATCTCGGGATCTTGTTCACGAATGGGGGAAGAAGGGAGCAGGAGATCGACAGGCGGATTGGCGCAGCGTCTGCTGTTAAGCGGGCGCTGTACCGGTCCGTCGTGGTGAAGAGAGAGCTGAGCCTAAAAGCGAAGCTCTCGATTTACCCGTCGATGTACGTTCCCACCCTCATCTATGGTCATGAGCTTTGGGTCATGACCGAAAGAACGAGATCGCGGATACAAGCGGCCGAAATGGGTTTTCTCCGTAGAGTGGCTGGGCTCTCCCTTAGAGATAGGGTGAGAAGCTCAGTCATCTGGGAGGGACTCAGAGTAGAGCCGCTGCTCCTTCACATCCAGAGGAGCCAGTTGAGGTGGCTCAGGCATCTGGTCAGGATGCCTCCTGGACGCCTCCCTGGTGAGGTGTTCCGGGCACGTCCCACCGGGAGGAGGCCCCGGGGAAGACCCAGGACACGCTGGAGGGACGATGTCTCTCGGCTGGCCTGGGAACGCCTCGGGATTCCCCCGGAAGAGCTAGAAGAAGTGGCCGGGGAGAGGGAAGTCTGGGCCTCCCTTCTGAAGCTGCTACCCCTGCAACCCGACTCCGGATAAGTGGAAGAAGATGGATGGGTGGATGGATGGATGGATGGATGGATGGATGGATGGATGGATGGATGGATGGATGGATGGATGGATGGATGGATGGATGTTAGATTACATCACTCCATCAAGTTTAATGTTATTCAGAGGGTTCGTAAGACCATCAATGACACTGGTCAACAGTCAACTGTTTTAGGGTCATTTCGTTGTGCTGAATCCAAAAATCACACTGGTTTTACTGAGTCTGGTCAACTTTCTGACCTGTGGAGCAACATGAGCATCAAAAAGCATGACTTGTTCTCACATCTGGATCGGTTTCGTCGGGTTTGAATCACCCAGAACATCAAAATACAAGACACAGGAAAGACAAAAGAGAGTTAGGGGCGTGCCGTGGTGGCGTAGCGGTTAGCGCGACCCGTATTTGGAGGCCTTGAGTCCTCGATGCGGCCGACGACATTTGCCGCATGTCTTCCCCCCTGTCCTTCCCCATTTCCTGTCAGCCTACTGTCATTTAAGTGACACTAGAGCCCACAAAAAGACCCCCTGGAGGGGTAAAAAAAAAAAAAAAAAGAGAGAGAGTTAGATTATTTTTACTCGCGAGGAGAACGGACAGAGATGTGTTTCATTTACAATCTCTACCCGCGCTGAAAACACATTCTGCCGCAGCCTCTCTTTTAATTTCCCACATTCCCTAGGTTACATGAACGCTGCAACTCTGAAGGAGAAGAAGCAAATGAAACACACAGTTGCAGTGTGAGTCAGGGTCACAAATCATCTAAACGAGCTACACGATCTTCACTTCACACTTCTTCGGCCTTGCAGAAGGAGGACAGGAAGTTCCAGCCACGTGTTTGTCTGTTGCTCCCGGCCGGAACCACCTGCTGCGATGGACTCATCTCCACTTCTCCTTTCAGTGGCCTCCTTGAAATATATATGCTCAGAAACAGAATTAAAGCAATTCAAACACAACAACGTCATTAATGTTTATGCTAAAGGAAACAATCAAAGTAATATGAAGTATAAAATAGCAAATGTTTGATAATAATATATACAATTTCTTCAACAGTTTCCTGAGTGATGAGCAGGAGGAGAGACTCCATTATTACAGAAAAGAGAATGTTACACAATAAAGACGAAACGTTCAATTCACATGTATTTACCCTCATCAATTTACAATCTATTATTCAATTTACAGAAATCCAAGTTTGTAACATTTAATTAATACACTCTGTTGGATTTTTCCCCCTCCTAAGACCTTTATTGGATGAGAAATATTAACTGAAAAAAACTGATAATACCAAAATGTCATCAATCCAGTCAGAAGATCAGATTCCTCTAAATCACAGGTGTCGAACTCCAGTCCTCAAGGGTCACTGTCCTACAGCCTTTAGATGTGCCACAGGTACAAAACACTGGAATGAAATGGCTTAATTACCTCCTCCTTGTGTAGATCAGTTCTCCCAGCCTTGCTAATGACCTAATTATTCTATTCAGGTGTGGTGCAGCAGAGGCACATCTAAAAGTTGGAGGACAGCGACCCTCGAGGACTGGAGTTTGACACCCCTGCTCTAAATGAAATTAGAATAGAAACCTGACCTGGCTGAGCGAAATGGACGTCATTTTCTGACTCCGCCATGCAAAGTAGTCCTAATTCACTTTAAAAACAGTTCAGAATGAGAAGCTCCACCAGGCAGAATCCACGCGTGCGTTTTTCCACCGAGGATCCAGAACATGAGAGACTCAGTCTGGTTTCCACGCAGCTGCAGGAAAACAACTTGCAACCAAACAGGTTGTTTTTGTGAGAGTTCACAAGCATTTCACATGACATAACCAGCAGATGTTCACTTCTGAACATTTTTCCCATCACAGCAGGAAAACAACACGACCTGCAGCAGCAGTGACTCGGTACCAGAACCTGAGCAGAGGCTGAAATCCCAGTTACACCATGAAACACCAAACCTTAATAACTGCTCCTCTTAAAGCATTAAGAAACTAATCATTTTTATTTCAGGTTGTAAACATTACAGTTCCCCCTCAGTCGTCCTCTTAAGGAGACAAGAGGGTTAGTGAAACAGCCGGCCGTCTCTGTCGGTCTGATTTTCCTCCCACCTGCAACCGCAGATTTGTCTGCTAAATTCATGTGGAGAAAAGAAAAACGAGAAGGGAAAACCTCCGGTGTTATTTTTGCGAGTTAACGGAGAACCTGTGGCGCTTTGCACCCATTTCCTGGCGACTTTACCTCCAGCACAATAATGTCACAAAGAGTAAACCATTAAAACCTGGTTTATTAAACATGACAATAAACTCAGCGTACGTCCACATATCGCAAACACAACAGAGCAGTATTAGGACGCCTCTAGAGGGTAATCGTGGATGTGCAGCCAATAAATCTGGCATTAAATCTTAAAACAAGACAGACAGTAATAAAGTGGCCGGTGCCGGTCAGACTCGCTCTACATTTTTTATTTTATTCTTAATTCACATCTTTTTTCTATTTACACACCATTTTCAGCTTCGTGTTCGGCGCTTTATGTAATTTATGCTGTTTGACTTTTTGTCAATAAACATTCATATTCCCAGCAGTGACGCTCCGGAGTTTCTTCGTGCTGCCTTCACGGACGGTGGGGATTATGAATTTCTCCCGAAACACTCCGCCCCAAAGCAAATCAGCAGAATAAAGCTGCATATGAGGTGGAAAATAAATGCTGACCATCTTGATTATCATTTATAGCAATAATTAAAAATAATCGGAATTTACGCAGATATTTTGTAAAATCTCTAGAAGTAAACTTAATGTGTGTAATAGGCAACTCAACGTTTTATCCCCATTGTATTCAGCTGCTTTGAAAAATGTCTTTACTGACATCTTAATGCATACATTTGTTTTCTCTGCTCCGTGTTCATCTTGTTCTTACCGCAGACCCAGTTGTACAGTGCAGGAAGTGAAGTGCGAGATTTCCGTTTCCCAAAGGACACCTGAAGGCACTCCGACCTCGATTAGGAAAGTTCACATCCTAACAGCTGCACGCTGCGAGTCTGGGTGAAAAGCGACAGATTTTAAACAGGTAAACAGTTTTATTCTTCTCGGGTATATTATTGCGTTATGAGGTTATATCAGGCTTTGTTTTGGTTCTTTTATTGCGCTAATAAAGCTGTTTGCTTTATTTTAATAAAGTTAACAGCGTCGCATATTTCCCGTTTTACAATTTAGTCAAGTCAGGTTTATCCTAATGGGCACATTTCAGGAACAAAGCAGCTCAAAGCGCTTTATGTCGTAAAAACACAATGCAGTCACCAGTAGTGAAGCAGGCAACAAACATATGTTGTTACATTTACTTTAGTAGCCCCCCTGGGATGTTATATATTGTTTATCATTGAGTTTTGAAATCTTAAAACGCAAGAATGAGAGACACGTCGTTGTAGTTCAGACAAAATGTTTTTTTTTTTTTTTTCTGTATGTTCTGAACCAAACCCAAACCCAGACTGGGTTAAATTCAGACCTGCAGCTGTTTCTGTGTGGAGTTTTTATGTTTCTCTGTGTTTCCCTGCTGTGCTTCCTGGTTGCTTAATGTTCCGGAGTTCAATAAAACTTTTCTACCTGTTTATCAAGGGTTGGGCTCCCTGCCGGTGTTACAGATTAACTGGTGGCAGCTGGAATCTGTTTCTGTGCTCCACGCGCACGGAAACGTGTTTCAATTGGGATTTTGACCCATTTACCGAAATATAACCTAAGCCCATATTAACGCAACTATTAAGGTCTTAAGTATAACTGACTAGAAATTCATTTTATTGCTGTAATATTGCATAATAAGTCCCAAAAAAAAATTGGCTGTATGAAAATTAAAATAAAATCTACACACAGGTTGTCTAACAAAACAAATACATTTAGTGGTGGTTTATTTTTCTCCCCTCTCTCGGAATAATAAAGAAATAATTAAAGCATCTTAAATATAGAGAGAATAAATTTGGTCATTCTTTGTAGAAGTGCGAAATGCCGAAGCTGCCGTTTCCAAACGTCTTAAACGCGTCGGGATTATGGGTCGGTGCCGCATTTTAAAGTAGCACAATGAACAATTAAAAGCAGTAGTTTGGCTGAGTTCACTCGTCATCTGGTTACACCTAGACTCTTCAAACCTGGACGAGATGATTCTCAACTGAAGCAGAATATTTAAAAACCGCTCTTTGGATTTGTGCAACATTTATCTGATTTGTGAAACTTCCATAAAGGGCGATTTCAGCACTTTTTTTTGTTTTGCATCTGGATCACATGAGCACTGACTTCCTCTTCCTCTGAAATTTGGCTTATTTTGCTGTTTTCCACATTAACTCTCCGTTTTCCCTCATTTTGTTTTTTTATCTTCACGGGAGCCAGATTTGGCCTGGTGCTGTTTTTATTTCCAATTAACATCAAACGTGTCACATTTCAGTTTAACCTTCCGGCTGGTCCCACTTATCAAACGGCACCGTGAGCTCAGTTCAATGTTCAAAGTAGTTTCTTTTTAAGGAACTTCAGCAGATTTACTTGACTTGCAGCATTCGCTCCTCCTGGACCAGCAGGTAGTCGCGGCACAAAATGGCATTTATTTATGAACAACAAAACAGAGTAAAGTCAGAAAAAAATCTGCAGGAAGGTGGAACAAACTGAGCAAAATGGAGGAGAGGTAAGAGAATCAAAACGACTGAAGCAGTGAGAGCATCCAAGCATAATGATGTATAAAAGCAGAAAAATAATTCAAGTGAGTTAAAACTGAATCTCTTTTTTTTTTTTTTTTTTTTTTTTGCAGTGCCAGAGAAGAGTTTTTCATACGAGTATGAGCAGAAATAGAGAGATGTTCAAATCAAAGAACAGCAGTGAAATAAAAATGTTTACAAGTTTGAAGTTTGCATGGTTTTAACTAGGACTTGTCTTACTAACGCACGCTAGCTTATTTTGACTTTTCTTTTTCACTCCTCTAAAATTGCTGAGCCGGTTCGATAGAATAATCTTGTTCGCCTTCACAGAGTCGAGGTGTCGCAGCTGGAGAAGCTGATCCAGAACAGCTGAATCTGCCTTCATTTGATTTGATCATGACGTTGGTTGAAAGGTTCTGCTAGTAGAGCAGAATAATCCAGTCCAGGTGTGAAGAGTTTCGGTGTTGTAGGATTTTAACTGCAGTAGATGAAAGATGCTGAAGGTGGAGTCATTTTAACACCTGCTGAGGCCAGATATTTATTTTAATCAACTCTTCCTAAATAATCCCATTGAATGTTCATTTTCTCTCTTGGATTCTTGCAGCTCACTAACTCTTTGTTTCGGTTTAGAACATTTTAATCCTGTTTATGTTCTTATGTTTCATTTGCGGCGGTATATTTCCCAGAATTCCCTCTGAGCTCCGTTGACATCATGGCGTCCACGTCCGTTACCACTGTGGGTGGAGTCGTGATCGTAACACAGGTCATCCCCAAAGACGACCTCTCCATTCCTCTCGGCACTCCTGCCAGCCCAAAGGTCCAGGCCCCGCGGCCCGTCGTAAAGACCCTGCCGGGCCCCTCCAAGGAGGACGCCAAGGAGAGCGTCTTCCTGCGGGGGGAACCGCTGGGCCTCGGGGTGAGAGTCTGACGCTGCAGGGACGTTGAATGAACTCCAAAGACAACGACTGATCCCCTTGTGTTTTGTCAAATTTCTTCTCCAGGTGGTTCAGATCTTCATCGGCACGCTGTGTGCTCTCGTCAGTCTGTTGGTTTTATTCTCCGGGGCTCTGGTGATCTTCGCTCCGTTTGCCCTCTGCGTTTTGGTACGTAAAACTGAGGATAGTCCAAGATCAGATCCAAATCGCCATCAACGTTCCCGTTCTATACTCCCGAACCAGATCTCGTCTCTTCTGGTTTTCCTGCCACTTATCCCAAAGTTTCCTGTAATCCTCTAAAATGCTCCAATTCTAAATTTTATTTCCTAAAAGGCCTTCCTGAGATTTTTTCGTGAATCACGCTGACCTCCTTCCTTTCTTTCCTTCCCAATTTGCTGCCTCCTGCTGGTCAGGATTCAGTACAGCCTGCTCTTATAGTTTGATAAATACCTTCTCGTAATTATCTGAATCTGTGTTGAATATTACGGCAGATGATGCCTTGCTAAACTGCAGAGGGAGTTTGTTTGTGGTCTTTTCCAAAGGGAAATCCGATAACCTATTAAAATCTGCAGCCCCTCCATTTTTGCTTACATTTTGAGAAGGAAGACTTCTTCAGAGGTTTTGTGTTTGTTTCATTCAGTGGTTCTTGTTGCAGCGCCACCACAGGCGAAGGGAGGAATAGCTGTTTGTTTTTTTTTCAAAGGGTTTAGTTTGTTTGACAGACTGGTAAAGCAAACCGTCTGAAAATGTAACAACTGTTACAATTTTTGTCCCCAGCCAGAGTCCATACCAAACTATCAGGTGTGAAAGCAGCTTAAGTCACTTTTGTCTCCAGCGCTTCTAATTTCTTTTAATATTTCACAAAATATGAAAACATAACAAAATGAATCTTTTGGTGAATAACAATGCAATAATGAATAAAAGTTTAATGATCCAGTTTGTAAATCCCGGTGTTTCTCAGTTCGTGCTGTCCGGCTCTCTGGCTCTGGCGGCAGGAAGACGCACTTCAGTCGCACTGGTGAGGTTTTGCCTTTTTAAAACGTTGCAGGTTTTGTGTTCAGATGAAGTTGCAGCAGTCGGCGTGTCCGGATCAGTCTGTGTCTTAAGTCGCCGCCCGTCTCTTCAGGTCTGGGCGTCTCTGGTGTCCAACGGGTTCAGCGTCCTGCTCGGCCTGGCCGGGGCGAGCTACACCTGCTTCCTGCTGGCCACCGGACCCCCCTCACGGGTCTTCTGCGACTTCCAGACCTCCAACGTCGACTTTCAAACCCGGAACATCAACAGCAGAACGGTGGACAAGTGGGATCAGAGATGCTTGAGCGAACTGTGGCGACTGGACGTAAGTCTGAGATGAACGGACGAGACGAGCGTGTCGAGCCGGTCGCTCTGACCCGGCGTTGTCCGAACCGTCAGATTCAGCCTGCTGAAGCCTGAGAGGATCAGCGTCCAGCGTTTCTTATTCCTCTCCTGTCTTGATGGTTTTGTCGTTGCGTCTTTTAGGAGCTTCTTTACGGACTCCAGGGCGTCATCCTGGTCCTGCTCGTCCTGCAGGTTTGCGTCTCCGTCGCCGTGTGTGTTCTCTCTGGAAAAGTCATCCGAAGCGCCAGGCGTTACTCCCCTGTGGTGGTAAGAGAGCATCATTCCAAACATGCCACTCCAAACAAGATATGTACTGTATGTGTATGAAGAATATTCATCCTCTTGATGGTTTCACCCTCTTATAAACAATTATTTATTTGTTTAAACACACAAATAAATAATTGTGCGTTTAAAGAAAAACACAATGAACAAAATTTGGCTTCTTTTAACCAAAAGTGTGACAGAAAATGTTAATGAAATGATAAATAAAAATATTTAACCCCTTCAAATCAGTATTCAGTAAAAAAAAAACTTTTGACAGCAATCACAGCGTTTTATTGGGATTCAGTTTTTTTAGGCATTTTTTATTTATTATTTTATTTTAAAAAAGCACACTAACAACTGTGGTGCGCATTTGTGTCCGGCACCCCGAAGTGAAAACATCGTAGAGCCGCATTTGGATGCAATTAGAGCTGGTATGTCTCTTAACTATTTACTGATCTCAACCTGCTTTCCTTTTGCAAAATATCTCAAGCTCTGTCTGTCGTACTGAGCTGCAGGAATCCTGTGTTATCCTGCAGTCACACAGGATTGTGTAACTGCAGATGTTCCTGCCCCTGATTCCCGGTTGAATTTGGTTCTGGATGTTGATTGCAGCATTGTGACAACATGAACATGCTTTGATATAAATCAGTCTGTCGCAGCTCTGGCCGTGTTGCAGGCGCCAGGCGGAGAATCTTCTTGCCAAATGTTTTGAGAGCAGAGGTAACTTAAAGAGAAAATGAGAAGTGGAAAAAAAAAGAAGAAATAGGAGAACTGGTGAGGAGACAGAGAGAGGAACGGATCACAGCCGAACTTTCAGAAACCTTTTCTTCTGTTTTGTTCTTTGGACTGTTTGGACTTGGGCTCAGTTGAGACGTGCAGGATTCACATCAACTCTGTCATTTTAGACACTGACAGGCCAGGCTAGTCCAGCCCACTGACCTCTGAATGACCCGCCTGCTTCATCCAGACGTTTCCACCCGTCTCTGTTTTTGCTACGTTTTTGACCCAATATGTTTCTTCATCCTTGATTTTCACCAAATCTTATACTGATCAGAACTATTAGACTTTTTCATGTCACGTTTGTATGCTAATAGTTAATCCCTCCTAGCTAAAACAAGTAATAAATACAGAAACTTAAATGCTCTCCACGGGATTTAGATTTAATTTTAACGTGTTGGATTTTGTCCAGCAGGACGACAGCGATAACGGCAGCGAGACCAACCTGCGAACATAAACCGCCGGAGGAGGAAACTGTCTACGTCGTTTCAGATAACGGCATCAAACTGAAGCGGAACCACTCCTCTAACATTACCTGCCTTCATCTTTTGTGATTTTTCTTTTTTTTGTACGTTCACTATTTTGCTGGCTCAGATTTACACCAGAAACATGATCCACGTTTCTCTTTGAGTTGGGAAGTAAAGCCGCTTTGGCTCTGATTTAAGGATTTGTTCTAATAAAACATCCAGGTAAGTTAATTTTGAGCCGACTCCATCCTGTCCTGCTATAAAATCAATAAACGAATGGTTCCAGGAACTCTAGCGCTCCAACCCACGTCAGGAATTGTCCCACATGTTCTGTTGAGTCGAGGAAAAGTAGTGAATGCTATAAAAACCACGTCTTCAAATCTCCCCACTTATACATTTCCAGTGTTCATGAACAGAAATGTGATTTTAAGTCAGATTAGCTTGAATGTTAGATATGCAACATGTAAGATCATTTTCTTTCCAATATCATTTCTGAATAAATGAATAAAGGTGTTGAAAAATCACATTGGCTCACTTTGCTTCAACAAACTAGTGGTTTGGCAAATGAAGTTGAGTTTGACTGGAATAAATAAATGATTGATGCTTAATAAGGAGGTATGCATTATGCTATTTTTGAATACAAACTTGTTTTTTAAAGAATTACACATCTAACTTGTATTTCTATGTGTTTCTGCTTGTTGCATTTGAATTTTCATGTTGCATGTTTTACCTGCGTCTTTGTGAGCTTTTACAAAGTTTCCTGAAAAACATGGAAAATTAATATGCATTAAATAGTTAAATTTGAGAAGTCTGAGCTTAAATTGTCCAGTCAAAAAATAAAACATTTTCAACATTGTGCTTTTTAAGGTTTATTAAAGTTTGTTTTATGTGGGCACATCGATCAGAGATGATCTGCAACAATTTGATATGTTGAATATTTTAATTTCCTCTCAAATGGTAAATTGTTGCAACTTAAGATGAATTTGGTTGACTCCTATAAATTTTGTTGAAATTCCATCTTAAGTTTGAATAGATTAATCCAAAGGAAAAAGAAAAACCTTGAGGTCGGAGGTTTGATGCTACAAAATTAAAAGTATCGCTATCCATACCGATCTTTTTTAACACCATTAGATCATACCATAATATGCAGTATCTTATTGCAAACCTTAAAATTAAATTAAAATCACAGGAGTGAATCACTCTGAAGGTTAGAGGTGAGTGGCTCTTAAAAGAGCCTTTGTGGGTCTGAGGTCCAGCAGTGTTGACGGCCAGCAGCTCTACTTGGCCTTGGCGGCCTTCTCGGTCTTCTTGGGCAGCAGCACCGCCTGGATGTTGGGCAGCACTCCACCCTGAGCGATGGTGACTCCACCCAGCAGCTTGTTGAGCTCCTCGTCGTTGCGGACGGCCAGCTGCAGGTGACGGGGGATGATGCGGGTCTTCTTGTTGTCGCGGGCAGCGTTTCCAGCCAGCTCCAGGATCTCAGCGGTCAGATACTCCAGGACGGCCGCCAGGTAGACGGGGGCTCCGGCACCAACACGCTCCGCGTAGTTGCCTTTGCGCAGCAGCCTGTGGACACGGCCCACGGGGAACTGCAGTCCTGCTCGGGAGGAGCGAGTCTTGGCCTTGGCTCTGGCCTTTCCTCCGGTCTTGCCTCTTCCGCTCATTCTGAAGTTTCTTCTGTCTGGAGATGAAACTGGAGGAAAATGTCAAGCAGCGGCTGAAACCTTGTCTTATATGAGTGCAGAGAGAGCGGGAGTCTCTGAAACAACCAACCAGAAAAGCTTCCAGCAGAGCGGGACAATGAGCAGCGAGGACTGAGCCGGGGGTCGGAGCTCTCCAGGCGGAGCTGAGCTCCAGGAGGAGCCGCTCACCAATCAGGAGCCCAACATGTCCAGCAGCGTCGCCTCCTCCCAGCTGCTCCCACACTTTACCAGCAGCGGCTCTCCGCTCCCTCTGACATATTTCTCCGTGTTTCGGTAGAGAAAGCAGCAGACATGGCGAGAACCAAGCAGACCGCCCGTAAATCTACCGGAGGCAAAGCTCCCAGGAAGCAGCTGGCCACCAAGGCGGCCCGGAAGAGCGCCCCGGCTACCGGCGGCGTCAAGAAGCCTCACCGCTACAGGCCCGGTACCGTGGCTCTGCGGGAGATCCGTCGCTACCAGAAGTCCACGGAGCTGCTGATCCGCAAGCTGCCCTTCCAGCGCCTGGTCCGAGAGATCGCTCAGGACTTCAAGACCGACCTGCGCTTCCAGAGCTCCGCCGTCATGGCTCTGCAGGAGGCCAGCGAGGCCTACCTGGTGGGTCTGTTCGAGGACACCAACCTGTGCGCCATCCACGCCAAGAGGGTCACCATCATGCCCAAAGACATCCAGCTGGCCCGCCGCATCCGTGGAGAGAGAGCTTAAGCTGCTGAACACACACACACACACAGACACACACACACACACACACACACACACACACACACACACACACACACACACACACACACCAGGCCTCAAGCCACAAAGGCTCTTTTCAGAGCCACACACAATTAATCAAGAGCTTGTTCCTATCATTGTTCTCCGATAAAGAACAAACACACAAGTCGTTCAAAAGGACACCAAGTATTATACGAAGATTTATTTCCAATAGAATGTTTGCCAAATAGCACAAAACACAGGTCATCAGATGTCCAATTAAAAATTAGCAAAGCATCTTCATCAAAAGAGACGTCACGTTGATGCCATTTGTTGTTCTAGGTTATTTCAACATCTAGACAGTATGGCTGGAATGTGATCTATATTCATGTCACTTAATGTTTGATTAAGCTTGTTTATATTAAAAACTGGACAAGTTTAGGGCCACTGTTGAAAACTGGAGATAGTTTAGACAGTTATTTCTCAGCCATACGAGACAAAAGTAAAGGATCGTTGCTCTTCAGTGTGTTTGTGGCTCTTAAAAGAGCCTTTGTGTTGTTGTGACCGAGCAGCAGCAGCAGCAGCAGGTTTACTTGGAGCTGGTGTACTTGGTGACCGCCTTGGTTCCCTCGGACACGGCGTGCTTGGCCAGCTCACCGGGCAGCAGGAGGCGCACGGCGGTCTGGATCTCCCTGGAGCTGATGGTGGAGCGCTTGTTGTAGTGAGCCAGACGGGAAGCCTCGGAGGCGATGCGCTCAAAGATGTCGTTGACGAAGGAGTTCATGATGCTCATGGCCTTGGAGGAGATGCCGGTGTCGGGATGGACCTGCTTCAGCACCTTGTACACGTAGATGGCGTAGCTCTCCTTCCTGGTCCTTCTCTTCTTCTTGCCTCCTTTGCCGGCGGTTTTGGTGACCGCTTTCTTGGAGCCCTTCTTGGGCGCAGACTTGGCGGGTTCGGGCATTTTTCCTCTCTGAGTTTACAGCACAGAGTTAGCAGCAGCGGAGGGAACCTGTTCTTATATAGAGTGAGAGGGAATCCTCCAGCCCCGCCTACTGATCGTGATTGGCTGAGCCCCAGCCCCGCCCCCTGACTGTGATTGGCTGAGCCCCAGCCCCGCCCCTGACTGTGATTGGCTGAGCCAGCAAGCAGGGAGGAGCTGAGTTCAAC
This sequence comes from Xiphophorus maculatus, assembly GCF_002775205.1. NCBI lineage: Eukaryota > Metazoa > Chordata > Actinopteri > Cyprinodontiformes > Poeciliidae > Xiphophorus > Xiphophorus maculatus. Next base: position 25,652,248 of record NC_036447.1, on the reverse strand, counting down.
AGGAAGATGATTCGTTTCAAATGTTGCGCCAAATTTAACTGAACAAAAAAAACAAACACGGCGGTAGAAGAAACTGAAGGTTTTCACGTTCAGAGCTTCTATAATGTATGAAGGTTTATAGATATAAATAAAACGGAGCAGAACTAGAACGCTGCAGAAGAGCCGAGTATTAACTACACCTTTACATACATTTATCAGGATTTCTTTATTCTTAACCAGTAATTTTAATTGAAACCAACCAACTGCTGTACAGGCAAGTTAATGAAACAAACATGTTTCATATGAAAACGGTATTGTAAAAAAACAAAGTAACTGCGGTAGTGATTCCCAGTCCGGATCCTCGAGGCACACTGCTCTACAAGTTTTACATTTATCAATCATTGATAGCTAATTAAGAGGCTTTTATTGGGTGACTAAAACCATGTAACATGTAAAACATACTTTCTTGCAGAGCCTGTTAGCATAATGTCCTTTAAACCTGAATGTTCAAACAAACAAATTGCTACATGCTTCACATTGCTTTCATATGTAAAGTCAACCCCAAATTTAACTGAAGAACAAAAAAAAAAACAAGGCGGAAGAGAGGACTGTACATTTTTGAATTCCAGAACGAACAAGCTGCAGAATAGCAGAGTGTTTTCTCCACTTTTAAGTTTATGACACACAGGAGTCGTTTCATAGTGTCACCTTAATAAAAACTAGGCTGTCATTTTTTGCCTGAAACATCTCTTGGCAGTAAAAGGTGGTAAAAACAAAACTGAGGTCCTTCAGACTATTTGGATGCAGCTGCTTCAGTTCACGTCCAGCAGAGGTCACAGAGAAGATTCACCTGGAACCAGTCAAGGTCAACCATGGAGGAGTCATGAACCCAGTTTACCACGACCCGTAACCAAGGAGACGGTTGGAGTGAAACCAGAAGAAGCAGAGAGGAAGTCCATATAAGGTTGCAACAGAGCGCAGCATCAACACCTGCAGAGACTGTACTCTCCTACTGTATTTTAATATCTTCATATCTAATCCCTAATTATATGTTGGTCATGTTTATCTGCTCATATTAAAGCTTAGAACGTTGATAAAAATATGGTTTTGTTGGTTGTTGCTTTAATTAAAGTTTGTTTTGAAGTGTTGCTGTTTTTATATCTGCATTTTGCTTTTAATAAATCTTCATTTTTCTTTTCATAATCAAACAGTTATATCTGGGAGTTTTTATTTGGTAAGCCTCCTTCAGTTTATAATACAAGTTTCTAATATCTTAAAGGAATGATTAATTAGGAATTATTAAAGAGCATGTGGTGATGTTTTAAAGTGGTTTAGTTAAAGCTCCTCCTTTGACTCTAACCATGATTTGACCACAAGAGACCAGTTCTTTTGGTTGGCATTTCCTGTTGACTCATTGTTCTTCTTTTCATTTCTGTACATACTGTTTAATATACCGGAAATATCTAACAAGTTATGTATTTAGAGACATTCATTTACAAAAACAGGAAAAGTCTCTAATAACCACATGCAGATGCAGCAAAGCAGGAACTTCAGTTTTTTGCTTCAACATATTTTTACACCATTAGTTTCACTCCACAGCAGTAAAAACCAAAAATGAGATTTAAAAACTTCATAAGTAACAAATGTTATTGTAATGCAAACTCTCACACAGAGAACACTTTTATAACTTATAACTTTTATAACTTATAACTTTTCATAATAATGCTGATCACTGAAGCACCATTTGTGACAAAATTTAACATTTCAACGGTGATGACAATAAAAACACAGCACTGAAAATGAGGCAGAGATAAATTAAAGTTCGCAAATTTTCCGGGTTGCTAGAAATAAAAATAGGAAGGAAACTAAACTCCTCTGCGTCACTTCCACCCTCAGAGTCGATTCTCTGCAGGTTTCATTGCAAGACAGCAGCTTCTCCTGAGGTGAGCAGCCTGAACATTTATTTGTTTTTTAACAAATTACAGCTAATTAGAGACTTTTAATGTTGAAAGAATGTAATGATTAACAATTATAGCAAAATCTGAAAACATAAAACCTTCTGTTTGATTTTCGTTTTGCTGAAGCCAAACAGTTAAAGAGAGAAGCAGCGATGAGTTTTTCTGCAGCAGCAGCAACTGGGTTTGTTGTCCTGTTCCTTTCTGTGACAGGTACTGAAACACGCTGATCAACTTGAGTTGACAGAGAATCTAGAATATTTGAGATGAATCAAATTAACTGAAGTAATAATCATTTAAAATGTCCCAGTGAAGCATTGTGGGAGGTGTAGTTGTATATTATTGTGAATGAGATCAATATTTTTGATGTTTTCTGTGTTGCAGTGGGAAAAGATGAACCTGCCTGGTCAGTTAAATATGATCCATCTCAGATCTGTGCCTTTATAGGATCAACAGTGACGATAAAATGCTCCTATAAATATCCATCTATAATACATGGAATAAAAACAGAAGTTAAAAAAAGGTTCTGGTTCACTAAACTAAATAATCGAGTCCCTGTGAATCTGATGAAGGACTCTGACTATAAAGGTCGAATAACTTATAACTTTACAGAAAGCAGCAGCAGCAGCAGCTTTCTGACAATCAAAGATCTGAAACAAAGAGACTCAGCCGAGTACAAGTTCAGGTTCATAACAAACCGACCAGGTGGAGAATTTACTGGATCACCTGGAGTCACCTTGACTGTTCTAGGTAACAGATCTGTGTATTTGTTGAGAATCTTTGTGTTTCTGTTTGCATCTTTCCAGATTCATTTTAAAATCAGATGTTCTTGTTCCTTCTAAGATCCAGACCTCAGAGTTCAGGTCAGAAGATCAGAGACGCAGACGGAGCTGAAGTGTGAAAGCAGCTGTGATCAAATCAAACCTCCTTCATATGTTTGGTTCAACAAAGAGAAGAAAATGGAGCAACAGACTTCTGCTATAGTCGTCTCAGTCAGAGATGGAGGCAGATATTCCTGTTCTGTTAAAGGACACGACGATCTCCGCTCTCCCTCTGTGTGTAAGTTCACTCCTCATCATATCAACATTTTATTCTACCAATATTTCTACATGAACCCTAGAATAAACTCTTAATCCTTCACAGATCAATTTACACACATTTATTTATAAAATACAGAATTTTTACTTTTGCATATATTTTGTTTTGTCAGTTTATTAAACATTCACTATGTTTTTGAGCAGCCATTTTACTGAGTAATTGTTTTTTAACGGCTTCTTTTTGAGTCAAAATATAAAAAGTAATGTTGCTTTTGTGGCCATTTATGTTGATATTTTGTACATTGTAATTTCTATCAATCTAGTTTTCTTCTTTGGGCAGTTAAAACATGTTTAACTTTACTTAGAAAACAAATTATTAGTTTTTATCTTTGCAATTGTTTAGATTACTTTGTTAACCTGCAGACCCTCCTATTAATTTAAGTAATTAAGCTCAATTATTTGGCTAATTTCCTCTGTGACGACTGGAGGCTTTTATAAAATTATTATTTTGGCCACTTTTTGAACTTCAAACGTCAGATTCAGTTAATTTTTGTTTTCATTGAAGTTGTAAGATATTTTTAGTAATTGTTGTATCTATATTTTTTCAAGAAATAAAACATATATATTGTTTCAAACAAGTTGGAAGTGCGTTGAAGAACCAAACCACCTGTTGTCGCCCACAGCCTTTGTTGGAAATCTTTGGTGTTGGAACCTAGAAGGCTGTGACAGAAACTCTTATATTCTTGCCTTCTCTCCTCTGGCAATCAGTAAAATATCCAGATGATAATTATACTGAGTTTTGTATTTTTCCCTCCAGATGCTCCAGAGTCTCTCTCTGCTAAACTGATGTCCTCTGGTCAGATAACTGAGGGACGTTCAGTGACTCTGAGCTGCAGCAGTGATGCTAACCCAGCAGCTGAATACACCTGGAGGAAGAACAACAACCAATCAGTTGTCAGTAAAGACCAACAGTTTATCCTCAGCTCCATCCTGTCCTCAGACTCTGGACAGTATTACTGCACAGCTCAGAACCAGCTGGGAGAGAAAACATCTGGACTCGTCTCTGTCCAGGTCACATGTGAGTCAATCTGGTTTAACTACAAACATGTTCTGGTGTTTTACTGAGGCGCCAGGAAATGAGCCCGGATAGATTTAATTTTCTTCCTCTTTTAAAGATTAATATATTCCCATCTTCCTCTCAGTTTACCTTTGACCTTTCTGGCCTCTCCTCCAGATGCTCCCAGGCCTCCCTCTGTGTCAGTGACTCCCTCTGGTGAAATCATGAGGACTCAGCTTTAATTAATGACCAGATGTGGGTTATCATCAGTCTAGTAACACAGTTTTCTTCTTTGTTCTGATAAATTAGGTCAATTAATGTCAACGACGATCATCATCAAGCTGACTCTATTCATCCTGATTTCTCTGCTTGTCCTGATTATTTCTTTAAGGTAAATCAATGAGAAAATTCATCATGTTCTTCCTGTTATTCTGCATTTTGACACATATTTGCATTGTCTTTTATCCAGAACACTGAACACTATGAAAATGAACAGAAAACTAACTGAACCAATAGAAATGGAGGTGAGAAGGACTAGTGAGGTCACATAGTGACTATTCATTGATCTGAATTTAACCAATCAGCCCAGGATTACATGATGACATGTTTCTGTTTTTGGTTCATTGTTGTTATTCAGGTACTGTAAATGCATATTTTAGAAAAAACAACAGGTTTAAAACAAAACTGTGAATGTGCAGTGCTGGATTTCAACAAAATAAAAAGTAGAAACAGGCAAATATAAAATCAACAAACAACGAACTGAATACTGTTTGTACATACTGAGTCTCTGAGTTATAAAGACTGCAGGTAGTGAGAAGAATTGTAAACTGTTATGAAATGTTAAAGAATCATAACAATACCAGCTTGTGCTGCATAAAGAAGCTGAAAGGTCAGAGGTCAGCCCTCTGTCCTTCAGACTATTTGGATGCAGCTGCTTCAGTTCACGTCCAGCAGAGGTCACAGAAAAGATTCACCTGGAACCAGTCAAGGTCAACCATGGAGGAGTCACGAACCCAGTTTACCACGACCCGTAACCAAGGAGACGGTTGGAGTGAAACCAGAAGAAGCAGAGAGGAAGTCCATATAAGGTTGCAACAGAGCGCAGCATCAACACCTGCAGAGACTGTACTCTCCTACTGTATTTTAATATCTTCATATCTAATCCCTAATTATATGTTGGTCATGTTTATCTGCTCATATTAAAGCTTAGAACGTTGATAAAAATATGGTTTTGTTGGTTGTTGCTTTAATTAAAGTTTGTTTTGAAGTGTTGCTGTTTTATATCTGCATTTTACTTTTAATAAACCTTCATTTTTCTTTTCATAATCAATCAGTTATATCTGGGAGTTTTTGTTTGGTAAGCCTCCTTCAGTTTATAATACAAGTTTCTAATATCTTAAAGGAATGATTAATTAGGAATTATTAAAGAGCATGTGGTGATGTTTTAAAGTGGTTTAGTTAAAGCTCCTCCTTTGACTCTAACCATGATTTGACCACAAGAGACCAGTTCTTTTGGTTGGCATTTCCTGTTGACTCATTGTTCTTCTTTTCATTTCTGTACATACTGTTTAATATACCGGAAATATCTAACAAGTTATGTATTTAGAGACATTCATTTACAAAAACAGGAAAAGTCTCTAATAACCACATGCAGATGCAGCAAAGCAGGAACTTCAGTTTTTTGCTTCAACATATTTTTACACCATTAGTTTCACTCCACAGCAGTAAAAACCAAAAATGTGATTTAAAAACTTCATAAGTAACAAATGTTATTGTAATGCAAACTCTCACACAGAGAACACTTTTATAACTTATAACTTTTATAACTTATAACTTTTCATAATAATGCTGATCACTGAAGCACCATTTGTGACAAAATTTAACATTTCAACGGTGATGACAATAAAAACACAGCACTGAAAATGAGGCAGAGATAAATTAAAGTTCGCAAATTTTCCGGGTTGCTAGAAATAAAAATAGGAAGGAAACTAAACTCCTCTGCGTCACTTCCACCCTCAGAGTCGATTCTCTGCAGGTTTCATTGCAAGACAGCAGCTTCTCCTGAGGTGAGCAGCCTGAACATTTATTTGTTTTTTAACAAATTACAGCTAATTAGAGACTTTTAATGTTGAAAGAATGTAATGATTAACAATTATAGCAAAATCTGAAAACATAAAACCTTCTGTTTGATTTTCGTTTTGCTGAAGCCAAACAGTTAAAGAGAGAAGCAGCGATGAGTTTTTCTGCAGCAGCAGCAACTGGGTTTGTTGTCCTGTTCCTTTCTGTGACAGGTACTGAAACACGCTGGTCAACTTGAGTTGACAGAGAATCTAGAATATTTGAGATGAATCAAACTAACTGAAGTAATAATCATTTAAAATGTCCCAGTGAAGCATTGTGGGAGGTGTAGTTGGAAATTATTGTGAATGAGATCAATATTTTTGATGTTTTCTGTGTTGCAGTGGGAAAAGATGAACCTGCCTGGTCAGTTAAATATGATCCATCTCAGATCTGTGCCTTTATAGGATCAACAGTGACGATAAAATGCTCCTATAAATATCCATCTAAAAGAGGAAAAAAAGAAACAGAAGTTAAAACAAGGTTCTGGTTCACTAAAAATAATCGAGTCCCTGTGGATCTGAAGAAGGACTCTGACTATAAAGATCGAATAACTTATGACGTTACAAAGAGCAGCAGCTTTCTGACAATCAAAGATCTGAAACAAAGAGACTCAGCCGAGTACAAGTTCAGGTTCATAACTAACCAACCAGATGGAGAATTTACTGGATCACCTGGAGTCACCTTGACTGTTCTAGGTAACAGATCTGTGTATTTGTTGAGAATCTTTGTGTTTCTGTTTGCATCTTTCCAGATTCATTTTAAAATCAGATGTTCTTGTTCCTTCTAAGATCCAGACCTCAGAGTTCAGGTCAGAAGATCAGAGACGCAGACGGAGCTGAAGTGTGAAAGCAGCTGTGATCAAATCAAACCTCCTTCATATGTTTGGTTCAACAAAGAGAAGAAAATGAAGCAACAGACTTCTTCTATAGTCGTCTCAGTCAGAGATGGAGGCAGATATTCCTGTTCTGTTAAAGGACACGACGATCTCCGCTCTCCCTCTGTGTGTAAGTTCACTCCTCATCATATCAACATTTTATTCTACCAATATTTCTACATGAACCCTAGAATAAACTCTTAATCCTTCACAAATCAATTTACACACATTTATTTATAAGATAAAGAATTTTTACTTTTGCATATATTTTGTTTTGTCAGTTTATTAAACATTCACTATGTTTTTGAGCAGCCATTTTACTGAGTAATTGTTTTTTAACGGCTTCTTTTTGAGTCAAAATATAAAAAGTAATGCTGCTTTTGTGGCCATTTATGTTGATATTTTGTACATTGTAATTTCTATCAATCTAGTTTTCTTCTTTGGGCAGTTAGAACATGTTTACCTTTGCTTAGAAAACAAATTTATAATTAGTTTTTATCTTTGCAATTGTTTAGATTACTTTGTTAACCTGCAGACCCTCCTATTAATTTAAGTAATTAAGGTCAATTGTTTGGCTAATTTCCTCTGTGACGACTGGAGGCTTTTATAAAATTATTATTTTGGCCACTTTTCGAACTTCAAACGTCAGATTCAGTTAATTTTCGTTTTCATTTAAGTTGTAAGATATTTTTAGTAATTGCTGTATCTATATTTCAATCTGGAGAGACTCACACAGAGAATAAAATAGCAGTTAAAAAGATTTAATGGTATAATTTCTTTGGTGCTCGGACCCAGCAGAAGACTGTGAGCCGAGGATCGCCGTGAGCAGGCGGTCTGCTCGGCGAGCTCGGGATAGTCTTCCCTCCAAAAGAGGGAGCCAGGCCAAGGCCTGGCTGACCTGCAGTCAGATGACTGATAGGCGCACCATGTTGGTCGGGCTTGCAGTCTGACGAAACTGATAGGCGGCGGTTGTGGCTGCAACTCAGCGAGACTGATGGGCGTCGGTCATGGCCTGCAATCTGACGGGACTGATGGGCATCGGTCAGGCCTGCAGTCAGACAAGACCGATAGGCAATAAGGCCCGCAAACTGGCGAGACTGATAGGCGAAGTAGCGTGATGGACTGTGAGGCCAAGCCGGCAGGGCTGAGGGCCTGTTAGGCCCTGCTGGATTCCCTAGGTATGAAATAAATGTTAGAAATGACTAGGGCTCCACCACCAGTTATTTGAAGAGATGCTCACCTGCAGACATTGTACGTTGAGCTTCAAGCACAGCTGAAAGATCTGGTCTGATATAGGATGAGAGGGCCGAGGATGACCAGCGGCCGAGTTGAAGGAGAGAAGCTGAAGGGATGACTGAACGACAGCGATGTGGCAACGCCTATTCTAAAAGAATGGCCCGAGAAGAGGCAAGGGGGAAGATCTCAAGCTGCTAGAGTCGGCCTGAGGTGGCGGATGAACCAGTCGGCGGTTGTAGTGGTCAGAGAAGAAGTTAGGATTGGAGTTAGATAGTCTCTAACGGATTGAATACTTTAGATGCAGATGTGAACTCACTCAGTATCAGTAATCCATAGAAGGCTAGGATGAAGTGCATGAGTGGAGCTCTTTGATGTAGGGGGCGAAGGCACCGAATTGGAGCACAGTGATGAGATTTCCAAGTAATGGGAATGAGATGGGTTTCCAGCTATCGGGATTAGAGGAGCTATGCTTAGAAATCCCTTGAGAAGGAATTCACAGCGGGGTTCGAGAAAAGACTAGATGATGTGCTAGGTTGCTGAAGATTAGCGTGAAAACTGATTCCCACGAGCAGACTGCGGAAGGGAAGCTGTAGGAATGCTTTGCACGGAGGCAGATGTGGGAGTTATGACTGGACCTGGAGGGGCAGACTGGCTGCCTGTGATCTGGAGATGCCAGAGGGAAAGCCAAAACGTCTTGGATTCCTAATACAAGAATTTAAGGATCGAGCAGAGCTGTGGTGACTTCGGCAGAGAGGAACGTAGATGATGTGCTTCCTTTATTTAATGCTACTTCCTTAAATGGAATAGCCACCACTAGCATCCCATAAAGGATGAGAGGAGAGATTGAGGTCCTAGTTCTTAATAGAGCTGCGAGTGGTCTACAAAATAAAGGCAGAATAAATGAAGACGATTATTCTCACTCTCTAAAAGCAGCTATATCGAATTTGACATGCAGATGGCAGCAAAAGGCTGCAAATAATCCACGAACCACATTATCGAAATTTTAAGACTTTAAACTGCTGTAATATGATTAAGTTGTACGGATATACGAATCCTGCTTAACTAATTAATTAATTAATTAATGCAACTACGGATGAATGCATGGTTGTAATTCCTGAAATCCTGGAGTGTTTTTATCTTATGCTGGGGGAAATGAGACGAAGTTGGATTGCTAGATAATAGGGGCCTGTAAATCCCCCAAAAGCTCTTTAGAGAACGCAAGAAAAAGGGTAGAACAAGTCGGGATTCCTGCTGAGCAGTAGACTAGAGCACGTACACGAGACCGAGAGTCGACATCGGGGCCTGGAGTTTAGCTTCCCGCCAATGAAGATCGCCATACGTCCTGCTCCAACGGCTGGTAGCGACCGACAGAAAGGGATTACCGAAAACGTTTTTAGGTAATCGGTCACATGACTGGGAAGTTAGATCGTCGTAAGCCGTATTGCAAGCGACGGACCGACTTGGTGGAAAGCAGTCGGATTATCGGGGAACGGGAGGCTTGTTTTATGCGAGTGAGCTTTGTGGTCGGCTACGACCAGCTCCAGCGGTAATTACTGACCATTCATTTACCAGAAGAACGTAGGCTGGTTTCATCCCGTCGCGTGTATCGAACTGACGGCTGTACAGATGACGCTGACCACCTAGCGCGCATGTCTGGTACTAACTGTGTGTATGCCTCCTTGATATGAGTCGGAACCAATGGATGACGAGGAAAGGAAGCTGTCAGGGCGAGCAGCGTTGTGAACTATAAATCACTTGAAAGAGGACTCGTGAAGTTTGTATCGCTGTGCAGGTGAAGCTGACTGTTCGAGGGTGGAGGTTAAGATTGGCGACTGGAAAGTACGCAGATGAGATCCGGTCTGCTGGCTGCAATGAAGCTGCAAAATTAGAGAGCCTACGAGCGGCTTCTGATGATCAGACTACTCGGGGTGCGACATTGGCCCGACTGAGGGGGAAGGAGAACCATCCTCCCCGCTTTGTGCACCAGGAGCGGCCCCGTGATTGATGGAGCTGCTAAGGTGTGTGTGCGTGACTGTTTCTCCCCGTGTATGTCGGCTGCCTGGGTGGCTTGTGTTCCTGATTGCTCAACTGAGATCGTCAAGCCATCTACGGTCAATGGCTGGGATTGCGGTTGTTGTGGATGCTGGACCTACTAATAAGCCATTCGTGTGTTCCTGCAGCGTTGTTACGCTTCCACCTGGTCCACCAGATGATAAGCGCCGATCTAGGTAGGCTGCGTCTCTGCTCTCGGGTAATCTACCTGCTGGGTCCATTGTTAAGGTATTTTCTCTTTCAGACACCTGATGACTGCACATTTTTGGAGCTTCAGCGCTCAGACGCTCTGCCGTCTGTGTGGATGGGCTGCTTGAATGGATCTGGAGTAGAAGGGGTGGGCAAGCACAGCCTTTTTGTTAAATAGAAAAGCTTAAAGAAAATGGTGCTGCGAATAGGAGACCAGCGGCAGCTGGGGCGGAGGCCAGAATGAGCTGAAATGCAAACTGGAACTACTGACAGAATTTGGAGCGATCTTAGCAACAGAGGGAAGAGAGGGCTACGGCGGCCTGAGCGGGGAACTAACAGAATGAGCTAATCACGACCCTGGAAATGCCAAGACTGACCGGCGATAGGAGGCGTGGTAAACATGAGTTAAAGGAACTGGTGCGCTGACAGATACATGAAGCAAAGGGAAAATGAACGAGTCAGGAGCAGGTATGTCTTACCTTGACGACGCCCAATGGGCGCAAATGAAGCTGCGAGTTGATGAGACTGAAGAGCCAGCTGCGAGCCGAGATAGGTGGAGGTGAGCGTAGCGGTCTGATGCGACGTTCTCTCGGAGGTGAACTGGGAGAGACGATCGGGCAACGGATCGAGTCCATGGTGGGACGAGCAGGAAGAGCCGACGTGCGTCGGTGGGGCCACGGCGGATCGTGGAGACAACCAGCGCTTGCTGCGGGGGACAGCGCCAATGAGCCGCAGCAGCCTATGGTGAGCTGGAGCGGGGAACCCGGCAGATAGCGGAGGACTGCGAAGTCAACGAGGGGAGGACGGAAAATCCGGCTCGTCGTCGCCGATGGAGGCCGAAGGAAGGCGTGATGAGGGCGGTTAGATTGGTGAGGAGTAGCGGGGAGTCGACAGGAGCGCAGCCGGCCGGTGAGGGATACTCCCTGGATCTGGGCGGACGGAAGGCAGCTGAAACCTGTTGACTGAATGTCGGAGAGGTAGGAGAAGCGTTCACGTAGGTTCGAAGCATGGCTGACGAGCAGGAAGACCCCAGGGTAGCTCGGACGTTTGAAGGTGTCTTTGGACGACGATTGGCTGGAGCGGCGTGAAGCTCCGGTCCGGATTGGCTGCGGTCGGGCGTGGTGATTAGATGATGTGGTGAAGCTGGTCGAGTCTCCCAGTTTGAATTTTCACCAAGGCTCCATTTGTTCAAGAAATAAAACATATATATATTTTTCAAACAAGTTGGAAGTGCGTTCAAGAACCAAACCACCTGTTGTCGCCCACAGCCTTTGTTGGAAATCTTTGGTGTTGGAACCTAGAAGGCTGTGACAGAAACTCTTATATTCTTGCCTTCTCTCCTCTGGCAATCAGTAAAATATCCAGATGATAATTATACTGAGTTTTGTATTTTTCCCTCCAGATGCTCCCAGGCCTCCCTCTGTGTCAGTGACTCCCTCTGGTGAAATCATGGAGGGCAGCCTGGTGACTCTGAACTGCAGCAGTGATGCTAACCCAGCAGCTAAATACACCTGGAGGAAGAAGAACAACCAATCAGTTGTCAGTAAAGACCAACAGTTTATCCTCAGCTCCATCCTGTCCTCAGACTCTGGACAGTATTACTGCACAGCTCAGAACCAGCTGGGAGAGAAAACATCTGGACTCGTCTCTGTCCAGGTCACATGTGAGTCAATCTGGTTTAACTACAAACATGTTCTGGTGTTTTACTGAGGCGCCAGGAAATGAGCCCTGATAGATTTAATTTTCTTCCCCTTTCAAAGATTAATATATTCCCATCTTCCTCTCAGTTTACCTTTGACCTTTCTGGCCTCTCCTCCAGATGCTCCCAGGCCTCCCTCTGTGTCAGTGACTCCCTCTGGTGAAATCATGGAGGGCAGCCTGGTGACTCTGAGCTGCAGCAGTGATGCTAACCCAGCAGCTAACTATAGCTGGTACAAGGAGGGAGAGGAGGCGCCAAAAGCTTCAGGACAAAACTTCACCATCACTAACATTTTGTTCAAGCAGAGAGGAAACTATTACTGTGAAGCTCAGAACAGCAGAGGGCGCTGTAACTCCACTGTGACCGTGAACGTTGTGGCAGGTAAATCAGACCGAGGCCACAGTTACAACTAGATACTGGGGGCTTCAGTTTCCACTCAGTAAGACTGAAAAGCTCAGCTGAACTTTTGAAAAAATAATTTTTCATTTTTATGAGAAACCTCAGGAGAAGCCAAACCGCTAAAGGTCTTAGCAGATCGGTAGCACAGCTGCCTCTTGGCTGCGATTGGCCCATTTTTGCAGCTCCGCCTGTTTCCAGAGAGCAGAAACTTCAAGTTAATTCACTTTATTGTGCCACAATAGCACAACATCATTCACATCAATATAATCTTGTTGAAAGAGATCCCACATTTCCAAATCAATCTAAGAAGAGTCAAAGAGTCAGAACCGGTCCAGATCCACTGGATCCACTGGAATCAGAATAATCTCTGGAAACAGAACCGGCTGGAGCCACGAGAAAAAAGCAGCAGAGAAACAGGCAGGAAGGAGAAAACAGGTTGATAATCAGCAGAACAGACTGGAGACGTGAAACCATGGAAGATGAATCTCATGTTCAGAAGCTGGAGATCCTGATGGCTGAGTGTTTTTCTGAAGAGAAATCATTCTTTATAGCGGCTCAGTGTTGAGGAGAAACTGCCTGTAATAATAGTAATTAATAGGAATAATTGCTGCATGTTGTACATTAACTGTCATTGATCTGTTTAGCACCAAGGAACCGAGTCGCTGCTGCTGCTGCAGTTTCTGCTGTTCTTCTGATTCTCATCCTCATCTGCCTCCTTGTGTGGCTCATGTGAGCAGTTCTGTTACTTTGAAGATTCATTTTATTTTTTTTAACAAAGTCTTGATTTTGTTTAGCTCCTCATCATCACCTTGTGAAATAATTTCTTTCCAGCAGAAAACCCAAAGTGTGGAAGCAGCAGTCCAGACCTGGAGCAGGACCAGTTCCCAGTGAACAGGTTAGAGGAGAAAATGACTTATTTCTGCTATTTCAACGTTTTTCTTAATTAACTGAATTCTTCATTCTTTAAAAACTCGGGTGAATTATTATTATTATTATTAATGTTATTGAACTCTGATCTGATGTCCTGGAGTCTTTCTGCATTTGCACGACTTTTTTCTCAAGCTGCTGTTTAAAAACCTTTGGATCTTCAAGAGACAGTTGGTTGGTTTCTGCTTTAGGATAAAATCAAGTAAATCTTCAGTCACTCTTTTCCTTTCATAAAGTTAAACCAAAATGATTTCCTTTCCTTTTAGTTTCTGATTGGGTTCTGCTGTATTTGGTGTCTTCCTGAGTAACATTACCCTAAAGCTCTCAGAGCGCCCCCTACTGGTTAATGTGACTGGTGTCCACAGGTGAACTCAGCAGAGGAAAGTGTTGTCTACTCTGTTGTCCACTTAGCAACGAAACAGGAAGAGCCTCTTTACTGCAACACGGTCCAACTTGGTCCAACTCGGCCCAAGAGACACAAGAAGAGGAAGGAAGAAGAGACGGTGGAGTATGTCTCTGTTAACTGTGGCAGAACCAGGACTGATGCAAGGTGAGACGCTCTATATATAAAAAACATAAAATCTGACCTGATATTTTCTTGTTCTGTGTAAAATCTCTATCAACATGAAAACAATTCCTGCAGAACCGAGTCTGAACAGCAGGACAGTGTGGAGGATCCAGCTGCCTTGTACAGCAAAGTCAACAAACCAGGAAAGAACAGCAGAGAAACTCCTGCTGGTTTCTAAATGACTTTTACTTTGATTCTCCATCAGTTTATCCAGAGAAACTCCTGCTGGTGCAGAAATTATAAAGCACTTTTTGTTTCTCTCTTGCTTTTCTGTTATTTGTTTGCATTTCCTCTAATTCATGTAAAAACCTTTGAATTGACTTGATGAAAATGTTCTATATCAATAAAATGACGTTTTGTGAAAATACAAATCAGAAGCAATGAGAAATCATCTTCATTCTAGATGTTGGTACTTAAAAAAACACACAAAGGCAACAAAGTTTTTATTTCATTTGTATTATTATTATTATTATACTCCAGTTTATTCCAGCATAAATAATTTAATTTGATAAATAAATAAACTGTTTGTTCATAATGTGCAGCTAAAACAAATTTTATTTGAATAAAATTCAACCTTAATTCAGCTTTCAGATGATGTGTGTGTTGCAGGTTGGTAACTAATAGATACACAACTTTATACACACAGATCATCATGATCGCCAAAATAAAAGCCAGAACAGACCTGATCCAGACAGGAAGTTTCAACAGAGTCATTTCCTTTGCTGCAAATATTTCTACAACCTAATTTTGAGTTTCATATTGAAGACATGATTCAGCAAATACTCAGGAATTTATATTCATGTACAGAAACTACAGTTCAATTTGTTTTTGGAATTGACACAAATTTCAACTACAGGGTCAATCACTGTTTTAAATGTTGAGATATTTAGATTTATTTAAATCCACAAATTGTTTAAAAAACACAAATTAGTCAATTTTTAGATGGAATAATGAATATAAAAAGTAGAACTGGAGCAAACTGATCAGTATGCATTAGTGATGTGTCGGTCGCTAACGATCCGGCTCTAAGAGCCGGCTCTTTGAAGTGAACGATTGGAACCGGCTCCACAATGGGAGCCGTTTAATGATCCTATTTGGGAGCCGGGTTTTTTTCTACAGTATATCGCTGTCTCTCTCCCCTCCTTCTCCCTCTCCTTGCGTGTTTTGCTCTTCAGCCAGTGCCAAAGCAGAGAGTTTTTTTCCCTCGGTCGGTCCACTGCCCTCATGTCAAGCGTGTGCTGCACACATCTGACCAATCACACATAGTTTCAATTAATGTGGCGGGAAAACACTGAAAAAAAAGTGTATCTCCACTTTTTTTGTGGAAACGGCAGGCAGTTGGCCAAGCTGTATAGCGTTCGTCGGCAGGTGTTTATGTACAGACGCTCACTCAGCGGTCAAGAAGCACAGAAAGAAGGGGAGTCAGTGTGAGAACTGAATAGGTGAAAATAAAAGAGTGACAGAAAACGGAGCAAGATTTGGACTCATTTTAATGCTACATCAAGCTCCAGGGCAGAGTGCAGACTGTGTAAAGTCAGCATTTCCTATCGTGCAGGCTCGACAAACAACCTGCACATGCGGACATCACACGCATCGGTATTGCTATAGCATTGTTATGCGGCATTTTTACTCATCATAAGTGGTTAACAATGTCAATAATGAAACAAAATATTATAAAATTAGGTTTAAGCTATTAATTAATAATGTCAAAAATATATATGGGAAGCCGTTTGGGAGCCGAAAGAGCCGGCTCTCCACAATAAGAAGAGCCATTAGAGCCGCATCTCGAAAAGGAGCCGAAAATCCCATCACTGTTTATAAGCTAAAACTAAAATCAGTTCAGTATTAAAACTGGACACATTCAGTAAAGGATCGTTGCTCTTCAGTGTGTTTGTGGCTCTTAAAAGAGCCTTTGTGTTGTTGTGACCGAGCAGCAGCAGCAGCAGCAGGTTTACTTGGAGCTGGTGTACTTGGTGACCGCCTTGGTTCCCTCGGACACGGCGTGCTTGGCCAGCTCACCGGGCAGCAGGAGGCGCACGGCGGTCTGGATCTCCCTGGAGCTGATGGTGGAGCGCTTGTTGTAGTGAGCCAGACGGGAAGCCTCGGAGGCGATGCGCTCAAAGATGTCGTTGACGAAGGAGTTCATGATGCTCATGGCCTTGGAGGAGATGCCGGTGTCGGGATGGACCTGCTTCAGCACCTTGTACACGTAGATGGCGTAGCTCTCCTTCCTGGTCCTTCTCTTCTTCTTGCCTCCTTTGCCGGCGGTTTTGGTGACCGCTTTCTTGGAGCCCTTCTTGGGCGCAGACTTGGCGGGTTCGGGCATCTTTCCTCTCTGAGTTTACAGCACAGAGTTAGCAGCAGCGGATGGAACCTGCTCTTATATAGAGTGACAGGGAATCCTCCAGCCCCGCCTACTGATCGTGATTGGCTGAGCCCCAGCCCCGCCCCTGACTGTGATTGGCTGAGCCAGCAAGCAGGGAGGAGCTGAGTTCAACAGGAAGATGATTCGTTTCAAATGTTGCGCCAAATTTAACTGAACAAAAAAAACAAACACGGCGGTAGAAGAAACTGAAGGTTTTCACGTTCAGAGCTTCTATAATGTATGAAGGTTTATAGATATAAATAAAACGGAGCAGAACTAGAACGCTGCAGAAGAGCCGAGTATTAACTACACCTTTACATACATTTATCAGGATTTCTTTATTCTTAACCAGTAATTTTAACTGAAACCAACCAACTGCTGTACAGGCGAGTTAATGAAACAAACATGTTTCATATGAAAACTTTAGTGTCTTTAGGTATAAAAAAGTGAAACATAAAGACAGAATTTAGAGTAACTGCAAAAAAGTATAAAGTCCTTTTAACATGAATGTTCAGCTACTTGAACTGGTCTCCACATACCAGGTGATTTTCCCTGCCAGATTTTAACTACTATTTATAAATATATACATTAACTTTCATACATAACGTCACTTATCTAAATCAAACTCTTAAGGTTTTCAGCAAACACGTTTAGATTAATTTCAATGTATTTAACTGAAAAAGCTCAAGACTTTGGTGACTGAATCAAGCATCTTTGCCCCAGAAGCAGCAGTGGTGGTTCGGCCCTGAAAAGGGCCTTTGGTTCGCTGTAATCACCGGGCTGAGTTTAACCTCCGAAGCCGTACAGAGTGCGGCCCTGCCTCTTCAGAGCGTACACCACATCCATGGCGGTGACGGTCTTCCTCTTTGCGTGCTCGGTGTACGTAACGGCGTCACGGATCACGTTCTCCAGGAACACCTTCAGCACCCCGCGGGTCTCCTCGTAGATGAGGCCGGAGATTCGCTTGACTCCCCCGCGGCGAGCCAGACGGCGGATTGCCGGCTTGGTGATTCCCTGGATGTTATCGCGGAGGACTTTACGGTGGCGCTTGGCGCCTCCTTTGCCCAAACCTTTCCCTCCTTTGCCTCGTCCGCTCATTGTGACACTACGGTGGTTCTGTGGAGTAATGAGTCCACAGCTGGTTCTGCAGGGTTTGTAGCAGTCCTCCGGACGTGTTAGAAGACAGGGGGTTTACCTTGGCCTACTCGGTCTGGACCTTCCCTTTGGCGCCACCTACCGACCAACATCAGGAGGGAAAATAATGCCTCTGAATTTGAGGCTGTGAAACCTTCATTGAAATATGATCAAGTTAAATAAGGACTGTTGATTATATAACATCATGTGGATAGAGGCCGTTAGAAAGATTATAAATTAAGATGCTTTAATGTCTGATAGAATATTAGATATATAATATATATAATAAATGTAAAACATGATGCTGAATGAATAAGATTTAAACTTGCTCAGGGCTTTTTCCCTTGATCCCTGCAGCATGTTTAGACATTTCTAAGATTATTGTGATCGACTGTTCAAAGAAGCTCTGAGATCTAACAAGACAAGTATTTTCTCAAGGATTCTAGATAATAAATGGAGATTAGATAATTTATTAAATCCTCTTGATTGAGGGAATATTTCTAAATATAGGTTTAATTACAGCTACTATAAAAGCATTAGATTTTTTGTCTACAATGGAAACAGGAATCAAAGGCAACATTTCTTTAAATGACTGAGATCAGATCCAACATACAAGATGAAGGTTTAGATTAAGCCATTATTTTTTATAACTGGGGGAAAAAATCAAAGTTAATAATCAAACATGTTGTATAGATAACTCACGAGGATGAAATAATGTCATTTTGACGGTGCCAAGAATTTATTTTTAATCAAAATGTTCATGAAGAATCACACATATCTCCTGTTAAAAAAAAAACTTTTTAAAAAAAGTTTTTAGATTTTTATTTACTAGTTTCATTCATCGTGTTTCCAAACATTTTTATTCTGAAACCGTGAAAGAAAAAAAGCTCTTTAGAGAAAATGTGTGTGTGGCTCTGAAAAGAGCCTTTGTGGTTTGAGGCCTGCTGTGTGTGTGTGTGTGTGTGTATATATATATACACAGGATTCAATATAACACAGGATTCCGGCAGCTCAGTACGACAGACAGAGCTTGAGATATTTTGCAAAAGGAAAGCAGGTTGAGATCAGTAAATAGTTAAGAGACATACCAGCTCTAATTGCATCCAAATGCGGCTCTACGATGTTTTCACTTCGGGGTGCCGGACACAAATGCGCACCACAGTTGTTAGTGTGCTTTTTTAAAATAAAATAATAAATAAAAAATGCCTAAAAAAACTGAATCCCAATAAAACGCTGTGATTGCTGTCAAAAGTTTTTTTTTTACTGAATACTGATTTGAAGGGGTTAAATATTTGTATTTATCATTTCATTAACATTTTCTGTCACACTTTTGGTTAAAAGAAGCCAAATTTTGTTCATTGTGTTTTTCTTTAAACGCACAATTATTTATTTGTGTGTTTAAACAAATAAATAATTGTTTATAAGAGGGTGAAACCATCAAGAGGATGAATATTCTTCATACACATACAGTACATATCTTGTTTGGAGTGGCATGTTTGGAATGATGCTCTCTTACCACCACAGGGGAGTAACGCCTGGCGCTTCGGATGACTTTTCCAGAGAGAACACACACGGCGACGGAGACGCAAACCTGCAGGACGAGCAGGACCAGGATGACGCCCTGGAGTCCGTAAAGAAGCTCCTAAAAGACGCAACGACAAAACCATCAAGACAGGAGAGGAATAAGAAACGCTGGACGCTGATCCTCTCAGGCTTCAGCAGGCTGAATCTGACGGTTCGGACAACGCCGGGTCAGAGCGACCGGCTCGACACGCTCGTCTCGTCCGTTCATCTCAGACTTACGTCCAGTCGCCACAGTTCGCTCAAGCATCTCTGATCCCACTTGTCCACCGTTCTGCTGTTGATGTTCCGGGTTTGAAAGTCGACGTTGGAGGTCTGGAAGTCGCAGAAGACCCGTGAGGGGGGTCCGGTGGCCAGCAGGAAGCAGGTGTAGCTCGCCCCGGCCAGGCCGAGCAGGACGCTGAACCCGTTGGACACCAGAGACGCCCAGACCTGAAGAGACGGGCGGCGACTTAAGACACAGACTGATCCGGACACGCCGACTGCTGCAACTTCATCTGAACACAAAACCTGCAACGTTTTAAAAAGGCAAAACCTCACCAGTGCGACTGAAGTGCGTCTTCCTGCCGCCAGAGCCAGAGAGCCGGACAGCACGAACTGAGAAACACCGGGATTTACAAACTGGATCATTAAACTTTTATTCATTATTGCATTGTTATTCACCAAAAGATTCATTTTGTTATGTTTTCATATTTTGTGAAATATTAAAAGAAATTAGAAGCGCTGGAGACAAAAGTGACTTAAGCTGCTTTCACACCTGATAGTTTGGTATGGACTCTGGCTGGGGACAAAAATTGTAACAGTTGTTACATTTTCAGACGGTTTGCTTTACCAGTCTGTCAAACAAACTAAACCCTTTGAAAAAAAAACAAACAGCTATTCCTCCCTTCGCCTGTGGTGGCGCTGCAACAAGAACCACTGAATGAAACAAACACAAAACCTCTGAAGAAGTCTTCCTTCTCAAAATGTAAGCAAAAATGGAGGGGCTGCAGATTTTAATAGGTTATCGGATTTCCCTTTGGAAAAGACCACAAACAAACTCCCTCTGCAGTTTAGCAAGGCATCATCTGCCGTAATATTCAACACAGATTCAGATAATTACGAGAAGGTATTTATCAAACTATAAGAGCAGGCTGTACTGAATCCTGACCAGCAGGAGGCAGCAAATTGGGAAGGAAAGAAAGGAAGGAGGTCAGCGTGATTCACGAAAAAATCTCAGGAAGGCCTTTTAGGAAATAAAATTTAGAATTGGAGCATTTTAGAGGATTACAGGAAACTTTGGGATAAGTGGCAGGAAAACCAGAAGAGACGAGATCTGGTTCGGGAGTATAGAACGGGAACGTTGATGGCGATTTGGATCTGATCTTGGACTATCCTCAGTTTTACGTACCAAAACGCAGAGGGCAAACGGAGCGAAGATCACCAGAGCCCCGGAGAATAAAACCAACAGACTGACGAGAGCACACAGCGTGCCGATGAAGATCTGAACCACCTGGAGAAGAAATTTGACAAAACACAAGGGGATCAGTCGTTGTCTTTGGAGTTCATTCAACGTCCCTGCAGCGTCAGACTCTCACCCCGAGGCCCAGCGGTTCCCCCCGCAGGAAGACGCTCTCCTTGGCGTCCTCCTTGGAGGGGCCCGGCAGGGTCTTTACGACGGGCCGCGGGGCCTGGACCTTTGGGCTGGCAGGAGTGCCGAGAGGAATGGAGAGGTCGTCTTTGGGGATGACCTGTGTTACGATCACGACTCCACCCACAGTGGTAACGGACGTGGACGCCATGATGTCAACGGAGCTCAGAGGGAATTCTGGGAAATATACCGCCGCAAATGAAACATAAGAACATAAACAGGATTAAAATGTTCTAAACCGAAACAAAGAGTTAGTGAGCTGCAAGAATCCAAGAGAGAAAATGAACATTCAATGGGATTATTTAGGAAGAGTTGATTAAAATAAATATCTGGCCTCAGCAGGTGTTAAAATGACTCCACCTTCAGCATCTTTCATCTACTGCAGTTAAAATCCTACAACACCGAAACTCTTCACACCTGGACTGGATTATTCTGCTCTACTAGCAGAACCTTTCAACCAACGTCATGATCAAATCAAATGAAGGCAGATTCAGCTGTTCTGGATCAGCTTCTCCAGCTGCGACACCTCGACTCTGTGAAGGCGAACAAGATTATTCTATCGAACCGGCTCAGCAATTTTAGAGGAGTGAAAAAGAAAAGTCAAAATAAGCTAGCGTGCGTTAGTAAGACAAGTCCTAGTTAAAACCATGCAAACTTCAAACTTGTAAACATTTTTATTTCACTGCTGTTCTTTGATTTGAACATCTCTCTATTTCTGCTCATACTCGTATGAAAAACTCTTCTCTGGCACTGCAAAAAAAAAAAAAAAAAAAAAAAAGAGATTCAGTTTTAACTCACTTGAATTATTTTTCTGCTTTTATACATCATTATGCTTGGATGCTCTCACTGCTTCAGTCGTTTTGATTCTCTTACCTCTCCTCCATTTTGCTCAGTTTGTTCCACCTTCCTGCAGATTTTTTTCTGACTTTACTCTGTTTTGTTGTTCATAAATAAATGCCATTTTGTGCCGCGACTACCTGCTGGTCCAGGAGGAGCGAATGCTGCAAGTCAAGTAAATCTGCTGAAGTTCCTTAAAAAGAAACTACTTTGAACATTGAACTGAGCTCACGGTGCCGTTTGATAAGTGGGACCAGCCGGAAGGTTAAACTGAAATGTGACACGTTTGATGTTAATTGGAAATAAAAACAGCACCAGGCCAAATCTGGCTCCCGTGAAGATAAAAAAACAAAATGAGGGAAAACGGAGAGTTAATGTGGAAAACAGCAAAATAAGCCAAATTTCAGAGGAAGAGGAAGTCAGTGCTCATGTGATCCAGATGCAAAACAAAAAAAAGTGCTGAAATCGCCCTTTATGGAAGTTTCACAAATCAGATAAATGTTGCACAAATCCAAAGAGCGGTTTTTAAATATTCTGCTTCAGTTGAGAATCATCTCGTCCAGGTTTGAAGAGTCTAGGTGTAACCAGATGACGAGTGAACTCAGCCAAACTACTGCTTTTAATTGTTCATTGTGCTACTTTAAAATGCGGCACCGACCCATAATCCCGACGCGTTTAAGACGTTTGGAAACGGCAGCTTCGGCATTTCGCACTTCTACAAAGAATGACCAAATTTATTCTCTCTATATTTAAGATGCTTTAATTATTTCTTTATTATTCCGAGAGAGGGGAGAAAAATAAACCACCACTAAATGTATTTGTTTTGTTAGACAACCTGTGTGTAGATTTTATTTTAATTTTCATACAGCCAATTTTTTTTTGGGACTTATTATGCAATATTACAGCAATAAAATGAATTTCTAGTCAGTTATACTTAAGACCTTAATAGTTGCGTTAATATGGGCTTAGGTTATATTTCGGTAAATGGGTCAAAATCCCAATTGAAACACGTTTCCGTGCGCGTGGAGCACAGAAACAGATTCCAGCTGCCACCAGTTAATCTGTAACACCGGCAGGGAGCCCAACCCTTGATAAACAGGTAGAAAAGTTTTATTGAACTCCGGAACATTAAGCAACCAGGAAGCACAGCAGGGAAACACAGAGAAACATAAAAACTCCACACAGAAACAGCTGCAGGTCTGAATTTAACCCAGTCTGGGTTTGGGTTTGGTTCAGAACATACAGAAAAAAAAAAATGACAGCCTAGTTTTTATTAAGGTGACACTATGAAACGACTCCTGTGTGTCATAAACTTAAAAGTGGAGAAAACACTCTGCTATTCTGCAGCTTGTTCGTTCTGGAATTCAAAAATGTACAGTCCTCTCTTCCGCCTCGTTTTTTTTTTTGTTCTTCAGTTAAATTTGGGGTTGACTTTACATATGAAAGCAATGTGAAGCATGTAGCAATTTGTTTGTTTGAACATTCAGGTTTAAAGGACATTATGCTAACAGGCTCTGCAAGAAAGTATGTTTTACATGTTACATGGTTTTAGTCACCCAATAAAAGCCTCTTAATTAGCTATCAATGATTGATAAATGTAAAACTTGTAGAGCAGTGTGCCTCAAGGATCCGGACTGGGAATCACTACCGCAGTTACTTTGTTTTTTTACAATACCGTTTTCATATGAAACATGTTTGTTTCATTAACTCGCCTGTACAGCAGTTGGTTGGTTTCAATTAAAATTACTGGTTAAGAATAAAGAAATCCTGATAAATGTATGTAAAGGTGTAGTTAATACTCGGCTCTTCTGCAGCGTTCTAGTTCTGCTCCGTTTTATTTATATCTATAAACCTTCATACATTATAGAAGCTCTGAACGTGAAAACCTTCAGTTTCTTCTACCGCCGTGTTTGTTTTTTTTTGTTCAGTTAAATTTGGCGCAACATTTGAAACGAATCATCTTCCTGTTGAACTCAGCTCCTCCCTGCTTGCTGGCTCAGCCAATCACAGTCAGGGGCGGGGCTGGGGCTCAGCCAATCACGATCAGTAGGCGGGGCTGGAGGATTCCCTGTCACTCTATATAAGAGCAGGTTCCATCCGCTGCTGCTAACTCTGTGCTGTAAACTCAGAGAGGAAAGATGCCCGAACCCGCCAAGTCTGCGCCCAAGAAGGGCTCCAAGAAAGCGGTCACCAAAACCGCCGGCAAAGGAGGCAAGAAGAAGAGAAGGACCAGGAAGGAGAGCTACGCCATCTACGTGTACAAGGTGCTGAAGCAGGTCCATCCCGACACCGGCATCTCCTCCAAGGCCATGAGCATCATGAACTCCTTCGTCAACGACATCTTTGAGCGCATCGCCTCCGAGGCTTCCCGTCTGGCTCACTACAACAAGCGCTCCACCATCAGCTCCAGGGAGATCCAGACCGCCGTGCGCCTCCTGCTGCCCGGTGAGCTGGCCAAGCACGCCGTGTCCGAGGGAACCAAGGCGGTCACCAAGTACACCAGCTCCAAGTAAACCTGCTGCTGCTGCTGCTGCTCGGTCACAACAACACAAAGGCTCTTTTAAGAGCCACAAACACACTGAAGAGCAACGATCCTTTACTTTTGTCTCGTATGGCTGAGAAATAACTGTCTAAACTATCTCCAGTTTTCAACAGTGGCCCTAAACTTGTCCAGTTTTTAATATAAACAAGCTTAATCAAACATTAAGTGACATGAATATAGATCACATTCCAGCCATACTGTCTAGATGTTGAAATAACCTAGAACAACAAATGGCATCAACGTGACGTCTCTTTTGATGAAGATGCTTTGCTAATTTTTAATTGGACATCTGATGACCTGTGTTTTGTGCTATTTGGCAAACATTCTATTGGAAATAAATCTTCGTATAATACTTGGTGTCCTTTTGAACGACTTGTGTGTTTGTTCTTTATCGGAGAACAATGATAGGAACAAGCTCTTGATTAATTGTGTGTGGCTCTGAAAAGAGCCTTTGTGGCTTGAGGCCTGGTGTGTGTGTGTGTGTGTGTGTGTGTGTGTGTGTGTGTGTGTGTGTGTGTGTGTGTGTGTGTGTGTGTGTGTGTGTGTGTGTGTGTGTGTGTGTCTGTGTGTGTGTGTGTGTTCAGCAGCTTAAGCTCTCTCTCCACGGATGCGGCGGGCCAGCTGGATGTCTTTGGGCATGATGGTGACCCTCTTGGCGTGGATGGCGCACAGGTTGGTGTCCTCGAACAGACCCACCAGGTAGGCCTCGCTGGCCTCCTGCAGAGCCATGACGGCGGAGCTCTGGAAGCGCAGGTCGGTCTTGAAGTCCTGAGCGATCTCTCGGACCAGGCGCTGGAAGGGCAGCTTGCGGATCAGCAGCTCCGTGGACTTCTGGTAGCGACGGATCTCCCGCAGAGCCACGGTACCGGGCCTGTAGCGGTGAGGCTTCTTGACGCCGCCGGTAGCCGGGGCGCTCTTCCGGGCCGCCTTGGTGGCCAGCTGCTTCCTGGGAGCTTTGCCTCCGGTAGATTTACGGGCGGTCTGCTTGGTTCTCGCCATGTCTGCTGCTTTCTCTACCGAAACACGGAGAAATATGTCAGAGGGAGCGGAGAGCCGCTGCTGGTAAAGTGTGGGAGCAGCTGGGAGGAGGCGACGCTGCTGGACATGTTGGGCTCCTGATTGGTGAGCGGCTCCTCCTGGAGCTCAGCTCCGCCTGGAGAGCTCCGACCCCCGGCTCAGTCCTCGCTGCTCATTGTCCCGCTCTGCTGGAAGCTTTTCTGGTTGGTTGTTTCAGAGACTCCCGCTCTCTCTGCACTCATATAAGACAAGGTTTCAGCCGCTGCTTGACATTTTCCTCCAGTTTCATCTCCAGACAGAAGAAACTTCAGAATGAGCGGAAGAGGCAAGACCGGAGGAAAGGCCAGAGCCAAGGCCAAGACTCGCTCCTCCCGCGCAGGACTGCAGTTCCCCGTGGGCCGTGTCCACAGGCTGCTGCGCAAAGGCAACTACGCGGAGCGTGTTGGTGCCGGAGCCCCCGTCTACCTGGCGGCCGTCCTGGAGTATCTGACCGCTGAGATCCTGGAGCTGGCTGGAAACGCTGCCCGCGACAACAAGAAGACCCGCATCATCCCCCGTCACCTGCAGCTGGCCGTCCGCAACGACGAGGAGCTCAACAAGCTGCTGGGTGGAGTCACCATCGCTCAGGGTGGAGTGCTGCCCAACATCCAGGCGGTGCTGCTGCCCAAGAAGACCGAGAAGGCCGCCAAGGCCAAGTAGAGCTGCTGGCCGTCAACACTGCTGGACCTCAGACCCACAAAGGCTCTTTTAAGAGCCACTTACCTCTAACCTTCAGAGTGATTCACTCCTGTGAGGTTTTTCTTACTTCGTTTATGGATCATGTTAACCCATAATCTGCATTCAACTATTAAATCATTTCAGAAATATACATGTATTCTTAATTACAACACTCTGTGTGTTTTTTTCCTCTGGAAGATTCATAACCTCTAAATTACTTTTCAGCTGGGAAACTTTCCTCCTTTAGACATATTTATGTTTATGTTTTCCTTCATGTTGCCAATTGAGTCACTAGATAATTGAACATTAAAATATTTCTCAACTTGAGACTTTTATCTCCTAAAATGTCTGTGTTCTGGTCCAACCTGTTCTTGAAAACCAGATGAACATTTTTTCTTTGAGTCTC
The DNA here is from genome assembly GCF_002775205.1 of Xiphophorus maculatus. NCBI lineage: Eukaryota > Metazoa > Chordata > Actinopteri > Cyprinodontiformes > Poeciliidae > Xiphophorus > Xiphophorus maculatus. The sequence continues at coordinate 25,625,926 of NC_036447.1, read as the reverse complement.
AACTTTTTATTATTAATTATTATTATTAGTAGTATAATAGTGGGTTCATGTCCAGCCCACTTCTCCTTTTTTTTTTTTTTTTTTTTAATATTTATTTATGATTTTCAAGAATAAACAGGCAAATTAGAGGACAAAACAACAAGGATAAAAAAAAAAAAAAAAACTAACCAGAATCATCAAAACAAAAATCCACAGAACAGAACAAAACACTGTCAGCTAACAAAGGGTCTGATAAGAGGATAAAATGCACATCAGATTGTAGAGTGTTATCGAGCATGAGACAGAGTCCAAGCGAGTAAGAGACATTTCTGAGGACATTGAAACAAACAGCCCACCATGGAATATGGAATAACAAGAAAAGATGAACACAAGTTATAATCACAATAAACATGACGAAACGGTAAATGAGTAAAATAAATTATTAGAAAATACAGGTCCAGATGTAAACGACAGTTATTTTAGCCTATTATTTTGTATGTATCTATTGAAAGGACCCCACACATCCAGGAACTTCTGATGATTGTCAGACAAAGAGTATCGAATCTCCTCAAGATAGATACAGGATACCATATCATTAAGCCATTTCTTAAAACAAGGCGGGGTAGAGGATTTCCATTCCCGTAGAATAACCCGCTTTGCTACCACTAAACCAAACATTAGAGACTGTTGTAGGGACATGGGAAGAGCAAGAGAGGATTTAGAGCAACCCAAAATGATCAAATGCCTATCCGGACACAGAGGCTTGCCATAAGCATTGCTATAAAATTCAAAAATCTTGCACCAGAAGTCCATTAGTTTAGGACAGGAGCAAAACATGTGACCCAGAGTCCCATCATCTAATTTACATTTGTCGCATTCTGGTGAGACGCAGGGGAATAGCCTATTGAGTTTAGTTTTAGAAAAGTGCAGCCGATGGATAACTTTGAATTGAATAAGTTGCAGTCTAGAGTTAATGGAGCAGGTCTTGATTCTTGAAAGAGACAAATCCCATTGCTCATCCGAAATCTCACCAAGTAGATCAGAAGCCCAGGCCTCTTTTATATGCCTAGTAGATGGGGATGAACTGAAAAGATTAACAAACTGAGAAATTAGGTTTTTAGAGGTAGAGGGCTTTCTTATAAGCTCGTAGAAACTATGCTGTGCCGGTAAGGTTTCATAGTGGGGGAGGTGCTGTTTTACAAAGTTCCGAGCTTGCAAGTACCTGAAAAAATGGCTAGAAGGAAGACCAAATTTTGCTTGTAGTTGCGTGAAGGAAGCAAAGTGATTATTAATGTATAAATCCTTAACAGCAACTATCCCCTTATTTAACCAGTGCTTAAAAACTACATCCATATTACCTGGCTTAAATGCTGAATTCTGACAAATCGGCGCATAGATGGACAAGCCAGGGAGATTCAATACATTCTTTAACTGCTTCAGAATCCTGAGTGAATTTCTTAGTATAAAATTATCCTTCAGCAACTGCAAGGACAAAGAAGGATTGGAAAACAATACTGCAGCTGAGGAAGAAGAAGTAAGCTCTAATAACGCAAGGTTTTCGTTCAATGGCCATTTGGGTAGTAGCGAGTCCACCACCTCACCCCTCGAACAGAACTGAGTCCAGAAAACCCAGGATCTGGCATTACACGCCCAGTAATAGTATCGAAAAACAGGAAGGCCTAGGCCCCCCTCCGCAGTAGGTTTCTGTAGGTGAGACTTTGATATTCGAGGGTGCTTACCAGCCCAGACAAAAGGGATTATAATAGAGTCTATCATCTTAAAAAAGGAAGCAGTGAGATAAATGGGTATATTTTGAAAAAGATAGGTAAATTTCGGAAGGAGCACCATCTTGACAACATTGATGCGACCAATCAATGAAAGAGGAAGGTGCCTCCACATGTCAGCCATGGATTTAATTTTGTTGATTAAATCCAAAAAATTATATTTAAAAAGGAGTTTAGGGTCTCTTGTGATATTTATCCCCAGGTACTCGAAATGACTAGTGGAAACTTTGAATGGCAGATTGCTAAGAAAAGCAGCGTTCAGACCATTTGAAAGAGGCATAAAAAGACTTTTATCCCAATTAATAGTAAAACCGGAAAGCTTGCCAAATTTATTTATAAGTGTAAGAAGTGGAGAAAGAGAGACTGTAACGTCTGAAAGGGTCAGGATAACATCGTCTGCATACAGGCCAATGGGACTATCTGTAGCATAGTCTGAAATGCCAGTGATCGATGGATGGTTCCTGATGGAAATAGCAAGGGGTTCCATGGCCAATGCAAATAGCAACGGAGAAAGACAACACCCCTGTCTGGTTCCGCGGTGCAATAAAAAAGAAGCAGACCTGTCGTGATTAGTCAGAACTGAGGATCTTGGCTGAGCGTAAAGCATTTTTAGTAAAGTCATAAATTTATCGCCAAAGCCAAATTTTTGGAGAACCAAAAACAAAAAGTCCCATTCAATTTGGTCGAATGCCTGTTGAGCATCTAATGAAATAACTGCGGAGGCAGGAAGGTTGGACTGGTACATAACACTTAAGAGTCGACGAGTGTTTGAAAAGGAATACCTGTTGGGGATAAAGCCAGTCTGGTTGGGATGGATCAGATGAGCTATGCATTTATTTAAACGAGTAGCTAGTACTTTGGCTACTATTTTTTGGTCACCATTTAGTAAGCTTAAAGGACGGTATGAGGCAACATTAGAGCAATCCCTGCCCTTCTTCAGGAGAAGACAGATATGAGCATCATACAAACTCTGGGGAAACACTCCCTCCACCACAGAAGAGTTCACCATACGCAGAAGAAGAGGGGCAACCAGATCCAAATAACATTTATAGAAATCTATTCCAAACCCATCCGGACCACAAGCCTTACCAGGAGATAAAGAGTGTATCGCGGATTTAATTTCTTCAATAGTAAAACTAGAGTCCAGGTGTGCCCTGGCGGATTCATCCAGGACAGGTACATTTAAATTGTTTAGAAAGACTTTAATATCCGTGCTGGTAGCACTACTCTTGGAGGTGTATAAATCACTGTAATAATTGAAAAAGGCATCATTAATGAGTTTAGGATCAGTTAACAGTTGGCCAGAAGGAGAAGTAACTTTATGAATAGCTCTATCTGCCAGTGTGCCTTTTATTTGTCTAGAAAGCAATCTATCAGGTTTGTCCGCCAGTTCAAAATGCTTTTGTTTAAGTTTGCGAATGCAATTACCAACTTGTTCCCCAAGCATGTGGTTATATTCAGATTTTATCTTCAAAATGGCATTAAGTATATTTTCATCATTTGAGTTCTGGTACCTGTCCTCCAAAACAGCCAATTCAGCCTGAATATCTGCAAAACGCTGAGATCTGGCCCTTTTGACCGAAGACTGATAAGAAATAATGTTGCCCCTCAGAACCACCTTAAATGTCTCCCACAAGACTGAATCAGACACATCACCTTTGTCATTAAAAAGAAGGAAATCTGAGATTTTAGCTGAAATGAAGTCCTTAAGTGCTTGATCCGAATTGATGGGGGGGATAAACTTCCAGTTGAACGATGGAGCATGAAGATTAAAGTGGATCTGAAGTAAGAGAGGGGCGTGATCTGAAATTAAGATCCCGTGATAGAGAGAACTGACTGTATGTGAAATCAATTTAGAATCAATTAAAAAGTGGTCAATTCTGGTAAAACTACCATGGGAGGGGGAAAAAAAATGAGTATTTGCGATCGGAAGGATGCTGAAGCCTCCAGATATCCACTAAGTTTAGTGACTTAATGAGGTTATTTAAAACAGACACTGATTTCAAAGAAGAGGCAACCTTATTGGAGGACCTATCCAACACTGGATCGAGATAACAGTTGAAGTCACCTCCTATAATCATGTCCCTATTATTAAATTGTGCAATAATATCAAATATCTTGCAGAAAAAGTCGGGGCAGTCACAATTTGGGGCATAAATATTCAAAAGGGCAACAGGGATGGAATTAATTTCGCCAGTGACAAGCACATATCTCCCCCCCGGATCTGCAGACATGGAGTTAAAAATAAATGGAATAGACTTGCGGATAAGGATTGCAACCCCTCTAGCCTTGGAAGAAAAATTAGCCTGGTAAACCTGAGACACCCATGAAGATCTCAACCGTCTCTGCTCAGTTGGATGAATATGAGTCTCCTGCAGAAAGATAATATCAGATGAAAGTGATTTTAGATGTGAAAACACCTTCGCTCTTTTAAGTGCCTTACCAAGGCCTCTACAGTTCCAGGAAACAAAATTAATAGGACTCATGCTCGACTTAAAAGTGCTATTATCCTGCATTTATCACAACGTAAAAAAAGCAGCTGACAGGGTAAACAAAACAAAACACAGGCAATTTAACAGCAACAACGCAGAAACAAAAACCCCAAAACTCACCCTTGCCGCAACATGAACAAAGCGGCATATCCCAAAATCTAGAGTGGAGGCTGCCGGGTAACAGAGCAAAAAAAAAAAAAGTCACAAGTGGGTAATCTAAACACAACACGCCGTGTTTACCTCCAGAAATTGTATAGATGTTAATATGCACCAAAGCTTAATCGAACTAGCAGACTAACTAGCACAGAATGATTAACAAAGTCATTTAATATGAGACAATGAATTGGCAAACCGCTCTGCATCAGTCGGTGAAGTGAAGGATTTCACAGTGTCATTTAAAGACACTTGCAGCTTGGCAGGAAAACGCAGGGAACATGTGGCTCCGGCCTCCACCAGCCTCTTCCTCACGGTGTTGAAAGCCTGGCGCTGCGCTGAAACCTCTGCTGTGTAGTCTGGGAATATGAAAACTTTCTGGCCGTGGTACATCAGAGGGGCTTGCTGTCGACTCAACCGCAGAATATTCATCACGTCGCGGTCATTGTGGACCCTGGCGATGATGATCCGAGGACGTTCATTAGGAAGTGGCTTTGGTCTCAGGGCACGATGCGCCCTGTCAATTTTAACGGGCTTGGGGAAGCTGTCCTGTCCCAGCAGCTCAGAGATAAATTTTGAGACAAATTCTGCAGGTCGAGCCCCCTCTACACCTTCCTCGAGGCCAACAATCCGAATGTTTTGTCTGCGCGAGCGTCCCTCCAAGTCGTCAACCTTTTTCTTAAGAAGGCCGTTAGCCGCCGCTAGCTCGCTACATGATGACTCCAGGGCCGAAACACGGGCATCGGTAGAGGTTAGAGCCGAGTCAATGTCATCCAAACGGTGCCGGACCTCACTGTGCTCTGTCTGCAGGGTTGTTAAACGAGCTTCAATTGAGTCCAGACGTCCTTCCAGTGATTTCTTGAGAGTATCCACGAGTGTGTAGACTTTAGAAAGATCATCTTTGTGGCTATTGACGGCGGCTAGTACAGTCTCGTTGCTAACAGCGGAGCCCGCCTGAGCAGTCGACTTCTGGGCTTCGTCTTTCCTAGGCATGATGTGAAATGCCAAAACTAAAATAAACTGAAGAGACGGGTGCTAGCTACTCACTCGGTGAAAAAAATAATATCTTTGGTGCAGTGAATAAGTTTTAAATGAAGGCAGTGACACGGAGCTCTGCAAAACATGTCTACTCCATTACAGCACACTAGCGCCCCCCCTCCTCCTTTTTTCACATAGAACAAAATCACTTCCTTTAATAAAGAACTTCACAAAAACCACACAGTCATCTTCTTCAAGAGAAGGGCATGGGGGGCTTTTTAACTTAAAATAAATACATGTTTAACATTTCAAATGAAAAAAACATGTTTATTAATACAAAATAAACAACAATGACAGAAACAGTCACATGTAAGTGTGAACGATTCACCAGAAAATTCTAGCTGAGTAATTCTGCTCAAATCTGCATAAACGTCAGGTCATAAATTGTAGAAATATAAGGAACTAGAAGTTGTTTTTTTAAATCCAAAATTACACAGTGGTGTGTGAGATGTAATCTATTTGCAAGGGAAATAGCGTGCTTCTTATGTTAACTATTACACAATGAGTGAGAGTGATATCTGTAAAAACCCTGCCTGGTTTTTCTCAGGAAGTTCCAGCTTCCTGGTCTGATGTCGTCTCCTCCGTAACTTTCCTCTTTCTACTGTGGCAATAAAAACATTTCTTTTCAACCTGTGAAGAGCAGCAGTGAGCACAATCTTTGCACGGAAATGAATAAGAACTTGGTTTGTTGCTGGCATTAATTTCAATCGCATTAAAAAGAACAACACCACCATATTAATGCAATCTTAGATTACTTTAAATCTCATTTTGTAGGAATTCATTGCAGCCTTTTAAAAAAGTGAACTACAGGACAACCCAGTTACCAGCAGATGCACAACCTTGTTAATTTCTTTGGTCGAATTCAGATGGTGTGAAACTAAGTGGGCTATTTGAGCTGCTCTGTACAAACCACAAACCACTGAGGACATGTGACTTTGCTATCAGCGACCATCATAGGTAGAATGATTTAAGGTCAACATTTATCACCTCATGAAGACGTGAAGACATCACAGAAAGAGACGGAGGGGGAAGCCATGCGCTGGACTGCAGTGGACGCGTTACTTATTGCATTTCTCTCCGTGACAGGTACTGTGTGTGTTTTACTCCTTTATCTGTCCATTAAATAAAGCAGAGCTATAGGGGGACGTGTGGAGTACGTCATGTATAGCAGGCTGCTGACAGAAATGGCCTGGTTAGAGTCGGTTTGCTTACACAGAAAAATGCATGTTTTTGTTTTGTTTTTCATTTGGGAAGAAAATTCTCCTGAAGACGCGCAGTTGTCTGCAAAATGCCTCGTAATTTTTTTTGTATTGCACAACCTCAGAAATCTTTGGAAACACAAACACTGTGTGATTTTAATTACTGGTCTTTATTGTGAATTCAAATGTTGAAACATGAAAAAGTGTCTTGCATGTATTCACAATGCTCTGAAATATTAGAGATGTGAATAGCATCACAAGTTCAATGTATATTAAATTCATTGGAAAGCTGATCAAAGTATACAAATCAAATTCTGTTGGGGTTTTTTCCAAAATATTTGATTTTTTCAGTACAGAGTACCAAAGGCCGTCACCCGGCTATTTTCAGGGCTCATTTGTTTGATGGCACAGTGCAAGAGTTTAATGAAGTCACAGTTTCATAAGACAATATCTGCCCCGATCTGGACCTGGATGACCTCTCACTGTGTCTGCGTCCGATGCAGCACATGTAAAGCGACACGATGTGAGGCAGCGCCAAACGTCTAAACCACTAAAACAGATCACTCCTGAGAAAGTATTTCCATCCACTTGGTTCCAGGCACTAACATTCAAACACAAACACAAGTGACTCCTATCAGCAAGAACAAAAATAAACCCAAATCTATTAATCAATATTCTTCCTGGGTTATGCATTTTTGTCCTGTTTGTTCACCTCATTCTGATTCTTCTGTTGCTGATGCGTTGCAGGGGTCAGGGGTCAGAACGGCTGGAGCGTGACCTACCTTCCCTCACAGATCTGCGCCATAAAAGGCTCAACGGTGGATTTGCAATGCAACTACACACATCCAGACAGAGAGGGGGATACGGTCATAGAAGTTACAAACCGAATATGGTTCACCAAAGAACAACTTGCTGCTCCTGTGGATCTGAAAGCTGACCCAGACTACGCAGGTCGTATAGAGTATAAAAATGGCTGCGCCGTGGCTATCAGGGACGTACGAGAGAGTGACGCTGCTGTCTACAAGTTCAGGTTCATAACCAATCACCCAAGTGGAAAACACACCGGCTTGCCAGGGGTCACTTTGTCAGTCTCTGGTAATATTGTCAGTTTTAATCTTACTTTGTTGATTTTACTGTTAAATGATCACATGGTTTTAGTTTCTGTTGTGTTGTCTTGAATTCAGCCGTCGAGCTGCAGGTGGTCAAATGGGAGCGCAGACCGAGCGGGACTCTGGCAGAGATGACGTGCAAAAGCAAATGTCTGCCTGACCGACATCCTTACATCTGGATCAAGAACGGGCAGAACGTTTTGACGCAGACCTCCTCGCCTTTTTCACACACGTTTTCTTTCGCGGACCGCGTTTCGTGCGCCGCGGCAGGACACAGACAGTTCCCGTCTCCGGCAGTGTGTCAGTTGAGTTTTACACGTTGCTTTGAAGATTCATGTTGGTGATGTAATGTGTTGTTCAGTGCATGTCATTAAACGACTCTATTGATTCAATACAAATGAACATTTTAATGTTGTTCAATAAAAACTAGTACCAGAAATTATATGTTTGGCGTTGCAAAGCACTATAGCGGTTTGTGTTTTCTATTCCAGACATGCCAAATCTTCCCTCGGTGTCGCTGAGTTCCTCTGGTCACATTGTGGAGGGCGACCCAACAACTCTAACTTGTTCCAGTGATGCTAATCCAGTAGCTACATACAGCTGGTACAAGAAGGACGCTTCTGGTCCTCTCAGCAAAGACTCACAACTCGTCTTCAAGTCTATCCAGTCCTCTGACTCTGGAGAGTATTACTGTAAAGCTGAGAACGTGCTGAGAATAAGGACATCTAAAGTCGTCTTTATCGACGTAAAATGTAAGTAAAGTAAATTATTTTTGGGGGCTTGTGGAGGTTGCCTCAACTTACTCTTAGAGTGTTGACTTAGGGTGCATTCACACCAGTCCGGTTTATGCGGGAAGGTGTGAACATGTAATCGAGCTCTAATGGGAACCAAAAATGCCTAAAATCTAAGGTCTCGGTTCAAATCAAAGTGAGCTCTGTTGCGGTTCATATGTGAACGCAGGTGGACAAGAGAACGCTCTGAAAGCAGGAAGCGAACTATAGCTCAAAGCATTCTGGGTCAATAGAGTCAAATTAAATGCACAAGTTTAGCACTACAGGGAGAAATGGCTTGTGGCTTTTTTTTGTTGTTTTTTTACCCACAGACAGATGAGAAGTCCTACAACCTCTAAAATTGTACGCAATTCCATTTCTGGTTACAGTTTGTGAAGAAGGAAGTTGCACTGGTCTTCTTTGGAGGTTTTCGAGACAGTCGCCTGCGTAGTTCTTGGCGCGGCGCAAGAACAGGTTGTTCAATCAGGTTGGATCGTTTGACGTAGTGCAGCATGACAGCGAGACGCAGCAGCTGAAAATATAACAAACCTTGCAATTGTGGTCCCCAAACGAACCAAGCTGACCTAGAGAAAGGTTTTCACACCTTTCTTCAAGTTTTTCACACTTTATTGGCTCATGTTTGAGCGACTCTGCTGAACTAAATGTATTTCTGTTTTGACACCAGCCACCCGACTTCCTATGTCTTCTTTGTCACCTAAAGCGCTTCAGCTGCCACTTGTAAACGTTTTCGTTGTTTCTGGAGGCAGCAGTGGAAAAAGCTGCTAAGTTGAACTTCAGTTCACCAACAAACTGTTAAAGCAAGTAGCATCAAGGAGGATTTTGGAGAAAAATCTAAAAAGATTGCAAATACTGTAAGTGTGGCTGCCATCGGTGGCATTTGAGCAGTTTGAGTTGATTTGGTGGTTTTGAGTTAGAGTAAATAATGCAGGGTGTTTCCTGAGTGGAACCAGTGTTTGGTTTGGATCTGTTTTCAGTTGCACGCCGCACTCAGTAGAGGGCAGTGTGCTTTCTTTTTCTGGTTGCTAGAGAAATTTCTAGAAGTTAAAAGAAGATGGACGCTGAGAGGTTCTTTTTTTAACCCCTTCAGGATAAAGCGGCCAGTGAGGTAAATAATTTGTATTTTACGTGTTTATGTGGAAGTTGAATGTTTATTTGTGAAGAATTTGTTGAGTTTCTGTTAGCCACGTGTGACAGAATGCGTCTATTTTTTTTTTTAAGTCAAACCTCTGTAACGTGAATGCTTTGCTGTTATTATTTGTCTGTTCTCTATGAGAATGTCTTTCTGTATAAAAAATTATTTGATGTGCTTTTTTTGTACAGTTCATTAAAGACACCTGTGTCTAATTAAAAGTCAGTTAACATCAAGAACGCATTGCGTCCGTTTTTCAACCTGGAGGGAGTTATAGAAAGCTGAGAAAGGATCGTTAAGACAAAAAAGAATTACAACTTGGTTCCCAAAATGCTCCCAGTTAGCAACACATCAGTTTGGTGGAGCTTTAGTGACCAGGGTACAGCCCTTCTGTACAACTGATCCCATAGTCACTTATGAACAAATGATTGTTTAGTTTTGCTCGAAAACCATCATCAGAAATCTCCTTAAGTTAAGTTTCCAAAGTCTTCATGCTTTTCCTTCCAGACGGGCCAAGGCTTCTTTCTGTGGCATTAAGACCCTCTGGTGAAGTAGTGAGGGGAACCTCAGTGGACCTGATTTGTAGCAGTGATGCTAATCCAACAGCTAAGCACATCTGGTACAAGAAGAACAATCCTGAGCCTCTGAGCAACGACACACAACTCGTCTTTGAGTCTATCCAGTCATCTGACTCTGGAGAGTACTACTGCACATCAGAGAATATGCTGAGCAAAGCGACATCTGAAGGCGTGCTTATTGATGTGAAATGTAAGTGACTGAAAAATAACGTTCAAAGTGACCAACTTAAACTGCAAAAGGGGCAGAATTGGCTTTCACAGCTTGCAAGTGAAATGTGATGATCACACGTCTCCTCAGACCGTAACTTTACAAACATTTAGAAACTTCAAACAGTAAAGTTGTTGTGCTAAAAGTATACATTTGTGGAACTTAAGCAAGAAATAAGCAGATTTTTTAGGAGTAGTTAGGTTGTTGTTTTTTCACACAATTGGAAAACCATTACCATGTTTCCAAACACTCATACTCTAGCGTAAGCTAATAAAAATAAAAAAAGATTGACACAGAGGTTATCCAAATGCTAAAATGCTATTCTTTTGTTCTCTTTTAGATCCACCGAGCTTCCCCGTTGTTTCACATAGTTTCCCAGGTGAAGTAGTGGAGGGAAACTCGGTGACTTTGACTTGTAGCGCTGATGCTAATCCAGGAGCTACTTACACGTGGCACAAGGAGCACGAAGCCAATCCTCTCAGCAAAGGCCCAAAACTTGTTTTCAAGTCTGTTCAGTTGTCTGATTCTGGAAAATATTTCTGCACGGCTGAGAACGTTCTCAACAGGACGACTTCGGACGGCTTCTTGATTGACGTGGAATGTAAGAAAAATCTTATTTCCTTTAAATAAGATACTTCAGATATACTGTTTTTTTATGCATGAAACTTCTTGCTGTCTCAAAAAGATGGCAAAAAATGATCATACACACCGTTTCTAAAATGTCTAAATGTTTTAAAATGCTTTAATTAAACAAACAGAAAACAGTTTTTGCCAAAGCATTGTGACCCAGACCACACAATGGCATATCAGGGCCATTGGAGATGGAGGGAAGAAAAGGAGGAGTACATTTTCATTAAAAAACTGACATGTACTCTCATCTTTATCCAGATGCTCCAAAGCTTCCCTTGGTCTCGTTGAGTCCGTCTGGTGAGGTCATGGAGGGCATTTCACTGACGCTCACCTGCATCAGTGATTCAAACCCCGCCGCTAATTACACCTGGTTCAAAGAAAATGAGAAAACGCCACAAAGTTCAGGACAAAATCTCACCATCACAAATATTGGCCGACAGCATAGTGGCCTTTACTACTGCGAAGCTCACAACAGCAGAGGGAGTCACAAATCTGCCATACATCTTACTGTTGCTGCAAGTAAGTCAGCAAAGGCATCCATTTCTTTTGTTATCCATCTATGCTGATGATATGTCCATTTCTGTTCACATGTTGCGTTTATATTCCTATTTTCCATTAAAATATTGCTTGGTCTTAATTTTTTTAGGGTACAGAAACATGATGTTCAAGATAATGAACATCATAAAGTTGGCTGTAGCTGCACTGCTGCTGCTGATTCTTCTGTTTGCTTCTTCTCTTTGTACGAGGTAATATCAGCAAACACGTTTAGCTCCACTGCTTAATTCATATCTATATCCTCTAAGGATGTACTTTCGTCCGTTTGTTGTTGAAATACTGGATTTGCTTGACTCAGGAAGAAGAAACCAACTGAATCGAAGGAACATGTCGAGAACATAGAGGTAAGACATCCATTCGGTTAAATAAAAACTATTTATATGTAATATAAAGATATAAACTTGCTGCACTGCTGGTAGAGACTCTGTCATTCAGCGATGATCATCATGAGTGCTCAGGTGAAGGCAACTGGACTTTTTCTTTTGCTTCTTCAGTCCTGAAGATGGTTGGAAGTTAAGAGGCTCATAAATATTCAGAGCAATAAAGGGAAAAAAAGCCATTCTGTCCTCCTGGTCTCGTTAGCTTGCGCATCTTTTGGCATCATTTCCTGACCTGCAACTTCTAAGCTTGTTGCGTCCAACCATGTTTAGAAATGAAGACACCTTTTGCACGAGAGATGAAACATATTTAAGAAACGAGAAAAGACGTCCAAATGCCATGAGGGATAAAAACTTAAAGTAGCACGATGGGAGCTAATGCAATACCTCTGATGACAGCATAAACCGCTAAATTTTAATAAACCGTTTTAATTCTCACCATTTGATCCCCTATAACAGCTGGACTTGTGTAATGAATATGAGAACATCTCGACCTTGAGAGCCTTTGTTGCATCGCAGGAGGAGGAGAGAAGCAAACCAACCCAACGTGAAACCAAGTGAAGTTACGACTTTATGGGTAGATGGACAGGAATGAGATCTTAACCAAAACGATGACATCTGGTGGCAGAAATAAACATTTTCAAACAGTGGCTATATTTTTATATTTTATGCCTTGTGTTGGCTACTTTGTAAACGTAGCTGGGTAAAGTCAAGTTACTAGTTTAATAGTGGTGTACCTTCCAATTACTTAATACCTAATTACAGTACAGACCAAAAGTTTGGACACACCTTTTAATTCAATGAGTTTCCTTTATTTTCATGACTACTGACATTGTAGATTCACACTGAAGGCATCAAAACTATGAATAACACATGTGGAAATATGCACTAAACAAAAAAGTGTAAAACAACTGAAAATACCCCTTATATTCTAGTTTCTTCAAAGTAGCAACCTTTTGCTGTGATTACTGCTTTGCACACACTCTGCATTTTCTTGATGAGCTTCAAGAGGTCGTCACCTGAAATGGTTTTCACTTCATAGGTCAACCTGCCCTGTCAGGTTAATAAGTGGGATTTATTGCCTTATAAATAGTCATGAAAATAAAGAAAACCCATTGAATTGGAAGATGTGTCCAAACTTTTGGTCTGTACTGTATATTTAGACATTTTAATTACTGTTTAACACATTTAAATCTCTGGTAATGGCTGAAGGGCAAACAGCCTGCGATCTAGAGGCAAGTGAAGTAGCACGGTGTGGTGCTGTCAAGCAAATTGGACAATGTGGATTCAATTATTATTTTGAGTTTCCTGTGTATTTGTGTCTCCGTGTTGTCCTGTCTCCCTTTGATTAGTTCCCAGGTGTTTCTTGTTCCCTGATTAACCCCTGTGTATTTAGTGTCACCTGTGTGTCTGTGTCTTGGTCGGGTCCTCGTCTCATTTGGCGTCTGACGTTCTACAGTCTGTCGTCTAGTCCATTCATGTGCCTTGTTCCTACCTGCGTTGAGCCCTGGATTCCGCTCAGCAGTGCTGGCTTGGTTTTTGGACTGTTTTGGATTTTTGTTTGTAGCTTTGTGCATTAAAACCACTAATTTTACTACGTACCTGGGTCTACAGCGTCTGCCTCACCACCACACCCCACACCTCATGACAAGTCTGGGCTCTGATTTTGATTGTGTGTCATAAAGATATTAAAACTATTTATTTGTGCATCTTTCTTTATTAGTTTGTGTAATTTGGGAGATCCGTTAAACAATTAACAAAATATATAAATATTATTCTTTAACTATAAAAACTGAACTTAAGGCATTTCTTGTTTTCTCTACATCAGACTTGAATTACACAGCAGAATATTTTAAAAGTATTTCTGTTTTTCAGCAGCTCATCTGCTACCATCATGTTCTGCCATTCTATAATATTGATATTGTAATTATAATGATAAAGCTGCTGTTATTATTCTACACCACATGGATGATGCCAGAGACAATCTGAGGCTAAAATAGAGGCCAAAACATAAACAATGGATCTAAAATTGTTCTATTAGTTTATTGAGGTTAAGAATCACCATTAATATGTTTTCTATACTTTCAACATTATTAGATTAACCAATTTAATATAGTGTACCATTTAACATAAGATTTCAAGGAATTACAGGGAGTTACAATTTGAGACTTGAAGTTTTAAACATTTTTTGTGATTGCTTTATTTTCCAACATATTTTACTGAATTTTCTCTTTTAGGACACAACAAACTTAACATTGTAAACAAGTACTTGCATTCACTCACGCACTCACCATTCAAATCTGCATTTGTTCTAAAAATATACAAAACTCTTTAGATAAAGACAGAGGAAAATAACAAGACAGTATGTAAATAGAAACTGTAGTCAAGACATCCATTTAAAACACCCATTAATAAGCTCCGCCTTCAGTCCCTACCATGCTCATATATGGCTCCCAGAGGTTCTCAAAGTCTCGCTGTTTACCCTTGGCGATGTGTTATGTTAGTTTTTCCAGTCTGAGCGAATTTGCAATTTCTTTCTTCCAGGTTTTAAAAAACAATTTCCAACACTGTCCTCGGATTTGTTCACTGTGCTGCCATCCCGGATCTCGGTCACATGACCCTCACATGTGATTGCTCTTATATTCAGCCAGTTAGACTCGACTCTCTCCACCAGATCTGAACTGAATCTTGTTAATGATGGTGATGTTCTTCACAGGACGAGGGGCCACAAGGTCAATTCTGCTTTAGGCCCATGAAACCTTGGACTGGCCCTAGATGATTATTGTTAATAAGCATTGATGATATTCAGATGATGAAAAGAGGAAGGAAACTGAGCTCATTCTCAACTTATTTATGCCATTTGCATAAAGTTATTTGGGGAAAATAACTTCCTGTTACTTTGCTCTGCAGACTAAAGTAGAGTTTCTGCCTTTTTAGTTCATTTAAAGAGAAGAAAGGAGCAGCTATGAGTTTCTCAGCAGCGATCCGTGGAGTTATCGTCCTTCTCATGGCAGCAGGTAATGAGCAGGAAACTTTATCTTCCACCTCAAACAGCCTGCATTTGGATTTCAGGTTTTATGAAGTAGGAAAGAAATCAGAATTTAAAGCGTCTAGACAAAATGATTTAAGGGGAAAAATATGTACTGCTTACAATATATTTATTAATGTGTGTTTTGTAAAGATAAGACTGAATAAAGGTTATGAATAATCTGGATAGATTTTTATTTTAATCTTTAAAAAGTCCTGAGAGATTTTTATATATATATATTTTTAGACAATTCCAAAGATAGATTTTATTTATGTCAGTCGTCTTTGTTAATATTTTTAAAGCTCTGACTGGATGGATGATTAAAGTCAAACACCTTTAAAATTCACTGCATGAGCTTCCTCTAAACGTTTCACATTTTAGATTAGATCTTTGTCGTGTTGCAAGGAGCTTAATGAAGAAACGACACGATGAAAACATTTTCAGCTAAAATGATGAATTTTGTTGAATTCTTTTGGGAAAAGTAAATCATTTAATTCTTTTTGAAGAACATGAATAAGTCACAAGTAAAAGTCAGTGTTACATGTACATTCAAGATAAATAAGAAATGTTCATCTTAGTTTGACAAATATAGAGATGACGAGTACACCAAGTGAAGCGTGGGTGTCTGTGTTCGTATGCTAGTATACATGTGTAAAAGTAGCTGCCCATGCAACAGCGGTGCAGCATGCAGTGGTGTGAACGTGTGACACTGCATGCAGGCTGTGCTGGTGCTGAATTATTATTGTGTGTCTGTGAGCTGGTGTTGTCTATCAATCTAATGCAATATACATTATGTGTTTTCTACCCCTTGAGGCCAGACTAAGATCATTTTAGAAACTGATGCTTCACTTTTGTACTTTTGCAAAAACTTGCAAGGATTTCCTACTAAATCGTGATGAATGTTTAAATCCAAAAACAAAGCAAGACGAAGTGATAATGTGCACAGGAGTGAACACATTTACTCTGAACATCGTAACAGAGCTAATGGAAGAACAGACTCCTCGGTTCACACAGAGAGAAATAAGTCGTGTGGTTTCCTTCAGAGTAGAAGAGGAACTTTTACTGGGAGGGAAGTTTTAGACAAATGTCTAAATGAGGGATATGAAAACACAGAGTTTACAAGAAAAACATTTCTAAGAAGAAATACCAGTAAATAAATCTAAACAGCACTGTTAGCCTTTGCTGTATTTTTTACAGTTAAATACCACAAAATGCCCAGTAAAACTACCATAAGACATCTTTACAAGTAGTTACTGTAATTTGCATTGCATTATGGGTATAGTACATAGTATTACAGTAACTTACTGTATGTTTTGAATTTGCAGTAATTTACTGTTTACACATTACAGTAGTGGTTCTGTACTTATAATATAAGAATTATATTTGATTTCCAACGGTCATCATAGCTGCTTCATCGTGGTTCCCTGTTTCTGTATTTTTACTCCTTTAGTGGTTAACATATTTTTAACCCTCTGATGCATGAATTATGAATCCCTGAGTCAAGATTTTTTTTAAATGTGTTTTTACTCTTCTTAGGGCATAAAAAAACAAATATAAACTTTTTTTTTCAAAAATGTTATTTTTCCAGGAAGTTACAGAAATGTCCACTACAGTGGATTACATGCACTTCAAGACTCAACATAGAACAGTATGAACTTAACTGAAGAATAATTTCATCTGAGTTTGATCATAAATCCATGACCTCATATTCCATTGTGGGCTTTGAAAAGCACTTGAACATACTTTCATACACTCTAACATTCTATAGCCCTTCTGTTAATCCAAACCAAGAGAACAATCTTCATCAAACAACTCCTCTTCTAACTTCTCTCCTAACTCATTTTCCTAACTCCTAGGCTACATGAAAATTGGCAAAGCATCCAGGGCACAGTGCCACATGGCACTGCATGCAGATGTATTTGGTCTTCCTTGTGCATGCAGCATCGTGGCATCTGTTTGCATTTTTGACTTGAGTGAGCTAAGGCCAGTGATTTCCTGCGCTGAACCTGACCTCCCTGGGTACTTTGGTCACTGCTCTGCACTTTGCTGGAGGTGGGGCTCCACTGGGTCTTCCTTTTCTTTTTTGCTGACCAGAGCCAGAATTGATCAGTGCACGGGCCACAGAAGCTTTGAAGATAAGGCTTGACCAGTACATCCGTGTCCTAGGATACCGAATGTACCCCATGACCATGTTGATCCCTAGAAAACTTTGCATTTCTTCGCTTGTCACTGCCAGATTTTCTTTCCCTTTCTGCAGTGCATACATGTTGGTGTAATGCACTATCACATCAATGAGATCTAAGGGAAACAAATACCCAAAGAAATCAATTGGTTCTCTTCCATCAACATTTACTCTCCTTTCTCCTAGAAAAGGTGGAAAGTCTCCATCAAAGTTATTGTCTTGGACTTTCCAGACATATTTGCGGGGTTGAGTGCAGGTATGGCCCTTGTGAACATTTCTCTGAGCAGGTACCATGTGGACATTTTCCTCAGCTCCCTCATCTTGCTGACCTCCATCTGCATCCTGTCCTTCATCATCCTGGCCCTCATCATCTTGACTTTCAGCATCCAGACTGTCTGCATCTCCTTCATCATCCGTATCTCCAATATTTCTAGTGTTCTTTGGCAGCCATTCCTCATGACTGCTGTCACTATACTCATCATCAGAGGAGTCAGAGGGAATTTCCTCGACTATTCTATAGTGTTCCTTATTCTTTGCTGCACTTGTGGTCTAAAAGTATGAGAAAATTATAATTTTACTAACACAAACTACAAAAGATCTGAATAAAAAATTATATTTTTAAAACTAACATAGATATACTCAAAATGAATTTAATTGCAAGCAAAACAGTTATAATGAAAGATAAATCAACTACATGACTCATGTTAAAAATATAGTCAGCAATGCATGATGTCCACTGTGGTGGACACATGGTTAATCGCAATTTCCTACTTACATGAAATAAATTTTTCCAAACTAAGTTAATAATATTGTTACCTAGATGCTCCTGCATGTCAGCATATTTTTTTACCTCTAGAATTCTCCGAGAATAGAAGGATTGAGAGGATATTCCAGGAGTGGTCATTGACTGTGTCTGTCTGCCGGCCATCTTGGACTCCGATGACATTAACTTGTAGTCACAACAACTTGCCACTGAATTAACCTCAGTGGAGGGGAGCAGTAGAGAGCATTCTAAGGACTGATATGCAATACCACCGTAGAAGCCACTGCATTTAGGAGACAATGACTTCTAAACAGCTGTCCACTGTAGTGACCGCTATGCACCAGAGGGTTAAGGCAGAAAGAGAGCTTGTACTTTTGTTTTTTTCACATCCTAGCTAACATTAACATGCAGTTTATCTAGCTACGTCATCAAGCGTGGCTTCGCTTCCAACCAGCTTTTTCCCTCCAAGTGCAAGTGCAGCTCTGTCTCCGTGCTGTGGGCTCACACTGCTTCAGCTCTTCAAGACAGGTAAAAAAAACACTTCTTAGAAAACTGTTTGAAGCCAAAACCTAGTCTGGAAATGTACATTTTAGATGGAGTTAACGTAACTTATAGCATCATGCTATAATGCTATAACTTAGCATTTTAGCATGAGCTCGTTTGTGCTGGTTAGCCTGGTAACATAACTACCTTTACGTTACTAACTCTGGTGTTTTATATAACTGGCATATTGCAACCTTATAAGTTACGTGTCTGTAAATGAGGTGAAAGAAAGGAAAATATGATGGTTATTTTTTGAGCTGGTTCGGAATTAACGTTAGCTAAGGTGCTAATTTTACCGTTGAAGGTTTTAGCTTGACTTTTGCCGCTTAATCTTCCTCGGGCGGCTTTAGGTTGAGATGAGCTCAGTGCTGAGTGTCTGTTAGCATTGTTGCTACATCCTTTGTGGAACAATATAACCTTAACTGATAATTGATCCCCCCTTCTCTTTTTTTTTTTTTTTTACATGTAATGACTGTTCATTTGTTTAAACCATGATCTTGCAAATGTTAAAAGTGCAGATTAGCTACAGTAGGTCAGCAAGGATGAATTTCTAACTTTGTTCTTTTTTTTTCTTTTCTTCAGATGACCTTTTTTTTTAAACTCCCAAGCTTTTTCCCTCCAAGTGGCTGTGCAGTTCTGTCCTGCTGACTGCTAACATAGCTTCATCTCTTCAAAAGACAAGACAACAGGTAAAAAGCTCTTCAAACATATTTGAAGCCACAAAATAGTCTGGAAATGTAGAGGAGCAGCTAACCTAATCTATAACTTTGAGCTTGCTACAGCTGGTTAGCCTGCTAAAGTACCATTACATCTCCAACATAGTGTATAAGAGTTTGTAAATGAGGACAAAGGTGAAAAAAATTAAAGTAGTTTCTGTTATTTTTTGAGTTTGTTCAGCCACAGTGGCAGGTGGACAAAAAAGTTAATTTCCAACCCTGGTTACATATAAGGACTGTTCACATGTTTAAACCATGCTCCTGTAAATTTACAGTTAAGTCAGTACTAACAGGTGCAACTATGTACAGGTGTAAATTCTGCAGCATTTGTACTTCAGAATTTACAGAATTTTGTGGTCATGTGAAGAAACATCAACACACAGCTAATTATCGGTTTGCATGTGGAATAGAGCAATGTCCTGCTTCCTTCAGAACATTTTCTGCATTCAGGTCCCACATAAACAGGAGTCACCGCCATTGCAGAAGTCAGACTGAACACTTGTGGAATGTAATGCTTTAAAAAATGCATTTAGCCCCACAAACTGTCATTCACATCCGCTGTTTCAGAGTGGTAGCAGGATGTAGGGGTAAAGTCTAGTCTAGTCTCCGGGATGAGGTTCTCAAAAACCTGTTGTAATCTGGGTGAACTGGCCCTTTAAATATAAATTACTACCAGTAATTCATATTTAAGAGAGTTTTCCTTTTATGTTTTAAAGGTATCTTCCACCAAGATGTCTGTTGAAATGGAAATGACCTTACCCACTACACCAAGGGTAATCATGCTTGGTAAGAGGAATATTTTCTATCACTATAATTTTTTTGTAGCAATGTATGTAATTGTTATGGTAGTCTGTACTTTTACTCACTAGCGTTAGCCTGACAAGGGTTTGTCTATTTTAGGAAATAGCTTGATGTCTGCAACCCGGTGGATGGTCAGTATGGAGGAGAAGGTATTTTTCCAGCCTGAGCAACTACATGACTTTGCCAGCGTCCTTGCTGTCTTTCTTGGGTCATATTCTGTCTTCAATCTGGAGTATCAGGAGTCAGCATCCACCACGCTGGAGATGATACAATGGCAAGTACTCTACACCAAGCCATTTATGAATTAAATTTATGACAGTTTGACTGATGGTGAAGAACCATAGCTGATTGCTGTATTGTACGTCTTCATTAAAAAATACAATTAATATATTTTATTTCTGTTAAAAGATTCTTTGTGAGGATCAATCCAGATGTTGGTACCAAATGCACAGCCAAAGTCGATACAAGCTGCAAGACGGGAAGTCTTGTCAAGAGGAAAGTAGTCAGTGTCAACTCCCAGATCACCACCTTCTTCCAACAACTTGCTGAATTTGAATGGAGGACTTCCAACTAGGTAAGTATTTTACCAAATGTAAATGTTTATTATTTTGTTGTCTTTTCCTCCTATCTTGCATGCTCTGACTTTACTTTAGCCTTTTTAATCTGATTTTAATGATTATTTATAAATGCCATGTGATTCCTACACAATAGCCCTTTAGAGTAGCCTGCATCTTTTCTGTGTCCGTGGTAAAAAGTGGATGTCGCTGCATCTCTTAATAAATCACAGAAATGTATAAGTGTGTAGTCGTTTAAGTGTGGTGTATTTTTATACTATGCAGTTTTCAGTTTATTAGGCACACCTTTGCAGTAATCCATCAGCACCAACAAAATGACTAAAAAGATTGTTGTACTTCATCGTCCCCTTGGGGACATTTGTAGTACGCAATCTTTTGAATTACTGAAGACTGACTGACTGACTGCTTTTGCCATAAACAATCCAAAAACCTGAAGTGAAGCCAGTCCTGCTCATTCTTTATGCAGCTTCTATTATCACTTCAGTCCAATTGATTTTTTTTAAAACAAATTATCAACTTAATGCTGCTTTATGACAAAGATTTTATGCATGTGAACATTGTCACTTCAGCTTAATTTGTCAACTTCCTGTCGATTTGAAAACGTAGATAACTTCCTGACCATCTCATGACCTCCCACATTGTCTGTCTTATTCTTTACAGTTCAGCTTCCACAAGATGGATCCCACTGATTTTGTTTGACAAATGGAATAAAAGATCTTCAGGTGTAGGAAATGTGTTCTATGGTTTTGTTGTTTTACAGCACATTATATTGTATTGTGACATTGTTTTTTTATGACATTGCAAATATGTAAATGGATTTTATTTCTACAAATCTGCTGAAAATAAATACCTGTTATTCACAGTACTTGGACTAAAATTTCTTTTATGAAATTTTTCGGTTTATGGTAAAATATTCTTATCTTAAAGAAATGTAAACTTTAATTTACAGTAAAACTCTGACATTATGTTGTGAAACAAGTTTACAGTAGACCAGCTTTCCTATAAAATACATTTACAGTAAAGCAGTCATAACTGTAAAGCACACTCACAGTAAAAATTAACTGTGAAATATCATAACAGTAAAGGTACTGTAGAATGGTAATTACAGTAACTTGCTGGCAACAGTGTTGCCAGTAAGTTACTGTAAAATTACAATAAAAGGTCTAACAGTGCAGCATGTTGTTTACTTGTTCAGCCTGGATTAATCTGACAGTCACTTTGTGGTCAGATCTTGAAAGAAAACAGCAACAAGAGACTCATCATGTCGAAACACCGTCTGCAGCTCCAGACACAGAACTGAACCACTGACTGTAAATCACCTCATCAGACTTTCTTCAGCTTTACATTGATGCATCTATAATAATATTGATAATTATAATGATAAAGCTGCTGTTATTATTTTACACCACATGGATGATGCCAGAGACAATCTGAGGCTAAAATAGAGGCCAAAACATAAACAATGGATCTAAAATTGTTCTATTAGTTTATTGAGGTTAAGAATCACCATTAAGATGTTTTCTATACTTTCTACATTATTAGATTAACCAATTTAATATAGTGTACCATTTAACATAAGATTTCAAGGAATTACAGGGAGTTACAATTTGAGGTTTGAAGTTTTAAACATTTTTTGTCTTTGAGTTCAGTTTGTTCACTAATCATCTTGTCAATTAATAACCAATAATCTGTGATTGCTTTTATATTCAGCCAGTTAAACTCGACTCTCTCCACCAGATCTGAACTGAATCTTGTTAATGATGGTGATGTTCTTCACAGGACGAGGGGCCACAAGGTCAATTCTGCTTTAGGCCCATGAAACCTTGGACTGGCCCTAGATGATTATTGTTAATAAGCACTGATGATATTACAATATATTGATACATTAATTGTTCATCATGCAGAGTACAGTCGTTGTTTTTACAATATAAAAAGTTTTCCAGTTTTCTTTCTAGGTGGCAGCAACAAGTTGAAAGGTGCAGAAAGAATCGCCTTATGGTTTCATAAACATTCACTGTTAGTTTATTATTGATATTAACTTTGATTATTGATTTGAACTTTGTGTGGAAAGTCAAGAGCACATAAATGTTTTGTGTTTCACACTTTGTAGACGAGACTCGGGATTCTTCAAGTGTTAAAAGCTTTTAGTTGATAGATATTATCATTTTGAAAATGTATTTCAGAATCATTAAAATATGTTTACATAAACAGTCTACTTAATGTTTATTTAATGTCTTTTTTCTTCCAGATGTTTGTGGTCAGAATATTTGGGGAGTGACTTATAGTCGTTCTTCCATTTGTGCCCTAAAAGGATCAAAGGTGGAAATGAGCTGCAAATATATTTACCCAGCCAAATACAACAACATAAATATTGTTATAGTGAAAACAGTTTGGTTTACAAAAGTGATTAATGGAGATTTTGTGGATCTGAAAGACGACACAGATTATTCAGGTCGTGTGGGATACAGTTGCATTAACACTTTCTGCTCTCTGAAGATCTTTAATGTGAGTCAAACTGACTCAAAAGAGTACAGGTTCAGCTTCATAACAAACCAACAAGGTGGAAAATACATGGGTTCACCTGGAGTCTCTTTATCTGTCAGAGGTAACAGTTGAAATTTAAGTCATTTGGTTTTAAGATGTTGCAAATATTACAGTTTAACCTCTAAATAAATCTATTTGTGTGATTTTCATAAAATTATAACTTTTTTGTCCACATAGATCTACAGGTGAAGGTAAACAGATTAAATGATCCAATCAGGATCCAGCTGACATGTCACACTGACTGTCAGCTGGATCCTTCAGTTTCCTACGTCTGGTTGGAGGATGGGAAAGCAAACAAAGAAAATAACAATAATTTGGTCCTGTCCTCATTTAATACCACACACAGATATCAGTGTGCAATAAGAGGACATGAGGATGTTCCATCTCCTGCAGTGTGTAAGTTTGTATCTCTGTATTTGTCTCATGAAAATATTTAAAGTATTTAGTTCAACAGAAAAATAATTAATTCACCTGGCAGGTTTAGATCTGAAAATATT
Organism: Xiphophorus maculatus; assembly: GCF_002775205.1. Classification (NCBI taxonomy): domain Eukaryota; kingdom Metazoa; phylum Chordata; class Actinopteri; order Cyprinodontiformes; family Poeciliidae; genus Xiphophorus; species Xiphophorus maculatus. The sequence continues at coordinate 25,602,255 of NC_036447.1, read as the reverse complement.
TTTAATTCAACCTAGAAATGTGTCATGGTTACTGATTTGACAGGCATCTCTCAAAAGTTCAAAACATTGTAAATTTTTGCAATTTCTGTTGGGAAAAAAAGCCTCTTTCCCATCACCCTAATCTGTTGCTCTTTCCACATATTTTCCATCAGATTCTCAGTGCAGCCTGAAAGTATTTATTCACAGTGATTCACTTTTTCTAAATGTTGCAACGTTACAGTCACATTTCAAATTACAATAATCTCTTTCCTCAAAATGCTGCACATAAATATCTCATTACAATAATATGTAAAAAAGCTTTGAAATTAAGAAACCAATAAATTACATTTACATAAATGCTCACAGTTGTTGCTAAATTTCGAATGCGACGCCACAAGTTTAGTCCATTTATCTCTACATTTTTGTAAATTTATTCATATTTGGGATTCTGAGCTTCAAGTTGCAAAGTCATGAGCTTCATCTGAAGTTTTATTCTCACGTTTTCTCCAGATGCTCCACAGACCACCGTTCTGTCAGTGACCCCCTCAGAAACTGTTGAAGGCTCTAAAGTGACTCTGACCTGCAGCAGTGATGCTAATCCAGCAGCTAAATACAACATTTACAGGGTGAATGAAGATCAACATGGTCAACTTGTCAGCACAGAAATACAACCAGTCTTCAGCTCCATCCAGGTCTCTGATTCTGGGAGGTATTACTGTGCAGCTGGAAATGACCTTGGGAGCCGGACGTCTCCAAGTATCGATATTAATGTGAAATGTGAGTAGAATACAATAGAGACTTACTGTTGGTTCTGTAGAAGCAAAGGTTGAACCGTTTGAAGGTTCAACATTTTCTTTAACTTTTTCACAAAAGATTTGTCAAGAATTATTTTTGCAAGAATTAATTCTTGCAGATGTAATTATCCTAGCTTGACTAATCAGAAAGTCATGACAGGAAGTTGACTCTGGACATCTGGACTCTGACCTGTACTAGTAATGCTAACCAAGCAGCTAACTACACCTGGTACAGGGAAAAAAACCACAAACTCCTGGAATCAAATAAAAATCTGACCTTCGACTCCATCAAGTCGATGGATTCTGGGCAATATTACTGTACAGCCATAAACAAGATGGGACAAAACAACTCAACAGTCAATGTTGATGTTAAATGTACGCAGTCGCACATTAAAGAATGTCTTCCACTTATTAACTTTATATTTTGACATTATTATAAAAGTAACAAACACAACTCCTACTTTTTCTTGCAGATGCTCCCAGATCTCCTTCAGTGTCTCAGAGTCCGTCTGGTGACATCGTGGTGGGTAGCTCCGTGACTCTGACATGTAGCAGTGATGCTAACCCAGCAGCTAACTACACCTGGTACAAGGAGGGAGAGAAGGCACAAAAAGCTTCAGGAGAACACTTCACCATCACCAACATACAAAATGAACACAGAGGGAACTATTACTGTAAAGTCCAGAACAAGATAGGACATCATAACACCTCTGTATCTGTGACTGTTGTGCCAGGTAAATATTTCTCCTATATGTGTGTATCTGTGTACAGTATATATATATATATATATATATATATATATATATATATATATATATATATATATATATATATATATATATATATATATATATATATATATACTGTATATATCATTTATTGAAAATATTGTTTTTTCTACTGACCCTTCTATCTTTGCATTTAGTTACATTAATTAATTCTGTACGTTGCCTGAGCAAATTTAACTATCACATGTTATTGGTGAAACAAGATACAAGATTAAGTATTTTTATTATTTCCAGTAATCCAGTGTTTTCTTGGCTCAGTCAAAGGTAAAGTTGACTCCTTTACTTTAGGATAAAACAGTCAACTAATTGTTTTGATTTTACTTTATTTAAGCCTGAAGTCTACATAATCTCGTCTTCTGTCTCTGAAGTACTTTTAGAGGTGAAACCGCAAATCATTCAAAAAACAAACAATAGAAAAACATATTTTTTCTCTAATATCAATAGAGAGGAAGCCAGAAATTAATGATTAGAAATTAACTAATTTATCACATTTCATAGCAAGAATTCAAATGACTGGATTAGCTTGCAAGAAACTAAACAAACAAAGCAATAATAATAATTTGAACAATGAACTTTGTTAAGGAAATCATGAAGACTTGTCTTCCAGGAAGACTCATTTGTTGGATCAATATCAGATCAATATTAATATTCTTGTTTCTTCTAATATTTTAGGTCAACCAATGTCAACGATCACCTGCAGGTTGGCTCTATTGATCCTGATTTCTATGCTTGTCCTGATTACTTTTAGAAGGTAAATCTGTAGGAACATTTCATCAGTTGGGTCAAATGTTTATGTTCTTCTTGATTTTCTGCATTTTGAAACTTTTGTTTTTGTATTTTTTGTTTTTTATCCAGAACCCTGAAAACTATGAAAAAAAACACAAAACTATCTGATCCTGTAGAAATGATGGAGATGAGAAATGCTATTGAGATCACAGAGTGAGTATGGATTGATCGATCATTGATCAATGCATTGATCTGTAATTAACCAATCTGCTTTTGGTGCATTGTTGTCATTCAATTACTGTACATAAAAAAAAGAGTCGGACAGAAAAACTAAAAATATCCAATGCTGCATTTCACCAAAATGAAGGTAAAAAATTTATTTGCAAAAATATAACCATAAAAATAACACAAAATAAATACTGTTTGTACATATTGAGTCTCTGAGTTATAAAGACTGCAGGTAGTGAGAAGAATTGTAAACTGTTATGAAATGTTAAAGAATCACAACAATACCAGCTTGTGCTGCATAAAGAAGCTGAAAGGTCAGAGGTCAGCCCTCTGTCCTTCAGACTATTTGGATGCAGCTGCTTCAGTTCACGTCCAGCAGAGGTCACAGAGAAGATTCACCTGGAACCAGTCAAGGTCAACCATAGAGGAGTCATGAACCCAGTTTACCACGACCCGTAACCAAGGAGACGGTTGGAGTGAAACCAGAAGAAGCAGAGAGGAAGTCCATATAAGGTTGTAACAGAGCGCAGCATCAACACCTGCAGAGACTGTACTCTCCTACTGTATTTTAATATCTTCATATCTAATCCCTAATTATATGTTGGTCATGTTTATCTGCTCATATTAAAGCTTAGAACGTTGATAAAAATATGGTTTTGTTGGTTGTTGCTTTAATTAAAGTTTGTTTTGAAGTGTTGCTGTTTTTATATCTGCATTTTGCTTTTAATAAATCTTCATTTTTCTTTTCATAATCAATCAGTTATATCTGGGAGTTTTTGTTTGGTCAGCCTCCTTCAGTTTATAATACAAGTTTCTGATTCCTGAAACTTGTAATTATTTAAAAGCACATGCTGAGGTTTAGAAGTGGTTTAGTTAAAGCCCCTCCTGGAGTCACTGTGGGACCCATAGTGGTACAAAGTAGGGCTGACTTAAAGGGAACCAGTCTGGGAAAACTGGAATAAGCTGTTTTCTAATGAAAATATGTGACGTTCACGAACAGTCCGATTCTCTTGAACATCTCTTTATCATGAACAGTAGTTCTCGAGTCTCAGATACTGAGAGCTCTTTGTTTTTTTACATCTTTGTTTGCTTATGTTACCGGCACCAGATCTAGGAGAATCTGAGCCAGTGATGCACAGGCAGAAGAATCTGTGGATCACAGAGGAAACAAGTTGATGCAACGTTACTCTGGCAAGAGCTCGTTTATTCTGAGCCGCGCATGCGCAGAGCCAGGAAACTCGTTCTCCCTGTTAGACCCACAGAGACACGAGAGCGCCCACACTGGCGAGAAGATACATGATCACAACAAACACGTCTATATACATAAGAGGGAAAAAAAGAAAAAAACGAAGACAAAAGACAAGATCAATTCTGATTCAAAAATAGGGGGAGTATTAATTTATTTTTTTCCTGTTTCTCAACCCGATACTCTTACAATGCTCTGCACACTCTGCAACAAATCACTGTTTTGTCCAGAAGCCTCTTATAGCCTTCAAATTCAACATTAGTCACCAGAAATAAATACATTCTTTGATCCAAAAACCTAGTTAAGGTCCTGCATATAACTCACCATAACACAGGCTTGCTAACGAGGCAGTTATCCTCCATTAGCAGAATGGACTCATGGTCAGACAGCAAACTGATTCTGGACCGGTTCCGATCCGGCTGTACGTTCACTTCTTACAGATCCATAAAACAGACCCGGGTCAGAGTCCACTTGCACAGCAGATTGATGCCACCCACCAAAAACTCCAAGAAGTGGAAACCTGAGCCTTCCCTTCCCGCCCCGTTCACCTCCCTCTACTACAGGCTCCAGTCTCATTCCAGTTTCTCTGAAGCCTTCATTTAGAATAGATAAACTTTTATTGGTCATCCTGTCGTGTTTCTCTTCCTGTGTCTTCATCTGGACCGGAGCTGGTATGTGACCCAACTTCTTGACTTTGATTCTCCTTCCATGTTTCCATAAAGTTGCTTTGTTTTGTTGCAGGTAATCAGACGGCAGCAGGTTGAGCTGGACGCCGTCTGTCTCTGTTCTGCGTTTATCGCCTGATCGGTTTGTAACGTCTGCTAAACGCTCTGCTACAGAAACTAGCTCTGCTACAGAAACTAGCTCTGCTACAGAAACTAGCTCTGCTAATATTTGTTTTATGTATCACCGGGAGTTTGGATCTGGTTAGTTTTTATTAAGCAACCGGAGAAGCGAGTCTGCTGGCTGCAGGAAAGCTGCTATTATTTATTTATTTTTTTTTAATCAAGCTCTTTGTGCTCTGTCCTTCTTGCCTCTGCAGGTTTGGCGGGAAAGAACTGTTCAGGCATGCTTTGTGCGGCAGGCCGTCTTAACATAAAATCTGCATCATCACACTCACATTCCAGATTTCAAATTAGTTTATCACCGGATATAACAATTAAGATATCTCTGATTATATATTGACTAGATAAAATGCGTATTTGAGATATTTCTAATTATATTCTGACTTGTATAAATGATATCAGAATTACCATTAAGATGTAAATTCAAGAAATCTCACTTTTTTGTTCTGATAATTCTGATTAAGTACATCTTAAATGACACCAGAATTCAACATATATTAAATGAATTTGTATATAGGAGACATAAGATTCAACTATTGAAAATTAAATTATGTCTGAATGATTTGGAGATGTCTGGAACGCTTTTTAATCTAGGTGGCTTTTCTATTTCAGATATTTTGAATAATTATTCTGTCTAGACAAAACATCCCAAGTTTACTTAGAATTTAAAAATCTCAATGGCAAAGCATTTTGGAAATGCTCCAGTTTTAGCTTGGGAATGGGGCGGCAGTAGAACCTTTGGTTCTTCAAAGCCGTTTTAAGTTGGAAACTCTTGGCAGATTTCTGAAAGTCTTTAAGTTTATGAAGTTCACGTTAACAGCTCTTTGTATTTTTTTTTTGTGGCATTTTCTGACAGTTTTTTGCAGGACCTCCAAAATTCTTCAGGCAGCTGTTTGGACAGCTTGGTGACGTCACCACAGCTATGTAAAAATGCCATTTTGACCAGTAACAGTTACGATCAACATAAATAGTGATTACGGATGTCGGACCCTTCAAATAAACCTGGTGACGTCATGGAAGATATTTTGAAAGGCATTTTGTTTTGTCAAAACATCTTTCATTTTTCTTCCTAGTCAGAATATGAATGTAGATATCTTAAAATGCCAGGTATAAAATACAGTTGTGTCTAAAACTCATCCTTGGATATTTGTAGTCACATTCCAGATAGTCAGAGGAAACTGATTACATCTTAAAACTGCCTGCCATATCCGTGGCTGGTTGGTCTAATGGCTCAGATTTGGGGATTTGTGGGAGCAGAGATAGGAATCGTCATTTCTAACATTTGTTTTCTGTATTTTCTCTGCAGCTGGGATTTTCCAGTGTGTTTTCCTCCTTGGTGGTGGCATCCGGTGCTGTCTAAGGCATTACATTCTCTGTCTCTATAGCGCCTCTATGGCAATGGAGGAATCCTGTTTCCTGTGTGACGTGACCTTTTCAATCTGGGTCTTTCACTTTTTAGAGTATTTCTCAACAGAGCATGTTAAACTGTAACTGGCTCTTTGCACCTCAGCTTCCGCTTTCAGGGAAAAGCGGCTCAATCTTTTCCCATCTATTGAAAAAGGCTCTTTACACTGGGTATTTGCAGGGCTTGTCCAAGGTAACAATTAATGATGAACATCGATCCGAAGCCCCGACAATAAGCTGGAGAAAGATTTTAAGATGTTCGCCTCGTTATACACAGATACGAAGGTAAGTTTTACTTTCTTTAAACTTTGTGGCTAACATTAGCTTTAGCTTATGCTAGACATTTGTCTTGTAAAAATGTGCTATTTAAGTATCTAAACATTTTTCATCCATTCTAACGGACAATGTTTTTACCTTGTTTTCAAGTATATTACGTGGTTTATTGTCGTTAGTGTCAGAGACCAAGTAACGGGGATTTTACGGTTCAGACGTTTTGCTCCTGAAGCCTGAGGAACAACAAGCCCATAGCTTAACAGTAGAGCAGCTCTGGTGTCGGGGTTCTAGTTCAGCTGACTGTTCAGGTTCAAAGTTGTTGCTTTTAGAAAAATATGGCCGTGTTCCTTAAGGTCTCCGTGTTATTTAGCTTTATTAGTTTTGCATGCTTCTTGTGAAGCAGGACGGTGTTTCCAGCAGTGTGTACAGGCAGATCAGTAGCTCAGCTGTCTGGCTCTGGTCTGCTCTCTCGATCCCATAATCTCGATCATTCAGGCTGAATACAGAAGTGATTCCATGGAAATAACACAGGAGGCTCCTTTACCTTCTGCTTTAGGCTGAAGAAGTTGATCCGGAGTGAAGTGAAGGCTGTAAACTTTGCTGTGTTAGCTTTAACTGATAGCGACGAATATTTACAAGCCACCATCTTCTTAATTCAGGATCGTTTGGAAATCCATGAAAACTTTAAAGCCCATTATATTAGGAAGACAGCAATGTTCATAGTATTGTTTTATTTGCGTCTGAAATAAGACTTTGTCTTTTCTAGCTGTCATGGTAACTCAAAGCGGAAAAAAGAGAGCCGCATTTGCGCATGCGGTTGTGACGTCAGCGCGGCAGGTGCAAAGAGCAACATTGACTGACGGGGAAAACGGTGTAATATTTAGTTGCCATCCAGACCAAATTATATTTAAATAAAATTCAGTGAGTAAAAGGACATCAATATCTGCAACATCGTTTTTTTCCCTCACACTTTTTACAAACTGTATCATTAATAGAAATACTGATATCAGAGCAGTTAGTGATCGTCTGATGTTTCTCCTGCCTTCTGACGCTCTTCTTAGGAACTTCCTGGATCCACAGCTTCCTATTTCCTTGTGCTACAACTCAAACAAACTTTTATCCACGTCAAGTCAGAGCAAAACTATTTCAGCTGCATCATGCTTTATCCAAAATGTTTCTCTGCTGAACCGTGTTTTATTTTCTATTTTCAACTTTCCATTGATAAGATTTCTGCTTTTAAAATTCTACACAATTTGGGCCACATAAAGAATGATTTTAGAGAAATCCATGTAAAAACAAAAAACATTGTTCAACTATAAAAACTGAACTTAAGGCATTTCTTGTTTTCTCTACATCAATGTTGAATTACACAGCAGAATATTTTTAGTGTTCCTGTTTATCAACAGCTCATCTGCTGCCATCATGTTCTGTCATTAGCTGCTCACACCTTCAGATGATAAGAGGAAGGAAACTGAACTCATAACAACTTCTTTATGCCATTTTCATAAAGTTCTGTGGGAAAAAAACTGCCTGTTACTTTGCTCTGCAGACTAAAGTAGAGTTTCTGCCTTTTTAGTTCATTTAAAGAGAAGAAAGGAGCAGCTATGAGTTTCTCAGCAGCGATCCGTGGAGTTATCGTCCTTCTCATGGCAGCAGGTAATGAGCAGGAAACTTTATCTTCCACCTCAAACAGCCTGCATTTGGATTTCAGGTTTTATGAAGTAGGAAAGAAATCAGAATTTAAAGCGTCTAGACAAAATGATTTAAGGGGAAAAATATGTATTGCTTACGATATATTTATTAATGTGTGTTTTGTAAAGTTAAGAATGAATAAAGGTTATGAATAATATGAAAATACTTTTTTAAATCTTTAAAAAGTCCTGAGAGATTTTTATATATATATATATTTTTAGACAATTCCAAAGATAGATTTTATTTATGTCAGTCGTCTTTGCTAATATTTTAAAAGCTCTGACTGGATGGATGATTAAAGTCAAACACCTTTAAAATTCACTGCATGAGCTTCCTCTAAACGTTTCACATTTTAGATTAGATCTTTGTCGTGTTGCAAGGAGCTTAATGAAGAAACGACACGATGAAAACATTTTCAGCTAAAATTATTAATGTTGTTGAATTCTTTTGGAAAAAGTAAATCATTTAATGCTTTTTGAAGAACATGAATAAGTCAAAAGTTAAAGTCAGTGTTACATGTACATTCAAGATAAATAAGAAATGTTCATCTTAGTTTGACAAATATAGAGATGACAAGTACACCAAGTGAAGCGTGGGTGTCTGTGTTCTTATGCTAGTGTACATGTGTAAAAGTAACCGCCCAGGCAACAGCGGTGCAGCATGCAGTGGTGTGAACGTGTGACACTGCATGCTGGTGTGGCCAATATGGCCCCCAAACTCTGTCTTTGATACAAGCGGAAGCAAACAACTCAATAACAAAATAGCAAAGCAATCAAGCGCAACGTATTTTATTAGAAGAAAGTCACTCTAATAGTGACACATTAAAACCATCCCCTTTTTCCTCCATAAAATCCAGGAATCAATAATTGTCCTTAAACAAAAGTCACCAATTAGAGGCCACGGGTTGGGTTCCGCTTCTTATGCTGCTCCTGGTAGAGACGATCCGTCTGCAGCGCTCTCTTTTGCCGATCCACAGCTGACTGCGTGACGCTCCAGCACCGCTCCACTCTTCGGCCCAATCCAACTAACAGAAAGAGCAGGAAAGCGTCAGCATCCCGCTCCAAATCTCCGCCGGAAGACATATTTCCTGCCAATACTCTCTGATCGACATTGGGCACTACACTACTTACAGGATCAGGGCAGAGGTCCTCTGTACTGGACCGTCTGTTCAACTCCCGGTGTTCTGTGCCTGACGTACGGGTTCCGTCTGCCCCTCACTCTGCAGCGTGCCAGTCTCCGTAGCCTACAGAATCAGTCCTCTCTTCCTCTTCCATCCAGGCTCCTTTTATTCCGGCCTCAATCAGCCTCTGCTGACACCTGTATGTGCGGCCAATTAGTGCGCTCCGCCTCCTTAGAGAACCACCTTCAGTCCAGTGCGCTTGGATTGTTAAAGGGAAAAAAACAAACAGAAACAACAAACCCAAAAACGATCTAAACATGCAAAGCACAACAAAAGTAAAAAAAACAATTGGATTTTCCCCTGTACAACACAGGCTGTGCTGGTGCCAAATTATTATTGCGTGTCTGTGAGCTGGTGTTGTCTGTCAATCTAATGCAATATACATTATGTGTTTTCTTCCCCTTGAGGCCAGAGTAAGATCATTTTAGAACCTGATGCTTCACTTTTGTACTTTTGCAAAAACTTGCAAGGATTTCCTACTAAATCATAATGAATGTTTAAATCCAAAAACAAAGCAAGACGAAGTGATAATGTGCACAGGAGTGAACACATTTACTCTGAACATCATAACAGAGCTAATGGAAGAACAGACTCCTCGGTTCACACAGAGAAAGAAATAAGTCGTGTGGTTTCCTTCAGAGTAGAAGAGGAACTTTTACTGGGAGGGAAGTTTTAGACAAATGTCTAAATGAGGGATATGAAAACACAGAGTTTACAAGAAAAACATTTATAAGAAGAAACTCCAGTAAATAAATCTAAACAGGCTCCAGAGACAGAATGACAGCAGCCTGTTTCTTCACATCACTGCTGTAAACTCAGTCAGGATCTTGGTGGAAAGAGTTCACTGCAAACTGGCTTCAACTTTGGACCAGTTCAACTGAATCTTTAGGTAATCTGATCAATTTGGCTCCCATTCACATTTTGTTGGGATCAACAAAATATGATTGGATATTAAATCCTGAACAGCCAGCATGTTGTTTACTTGTTCAGCCTGGATTAATCTGACAGTCACTTTGTGGTCAGATCTTGAAAGAAAACAGCAACAAGAGACTCATCATGTCGAAACACCGTCTGCAGCTCCAGACACAGAACTGAACCACTGACTGTAAATCACCTCATCAGACTTTCTTCAGCTTTACATTGATGCATCTATAATAATATTGATAATTATAATGATAAAGCTGCTGTTATTATTCTACACCACATGGATGATGCCAGAGACAATCTGAGGCTAAAATAGAGGCCAAAACATAAACAATGGATCTAAAATTGTTCTATTAGTTTATTGAGGTTAAGAATCACCATTAAGATGTTTTCTATACTTTCTACATTATTAGATTAACCAGTTTAATATAGTGTACCATTTAACATAAGATTTCAAGGAGTTACAGGGAGTTACAATTTGAGGCTTGAAGTTTTAAACATTTTTTGTCTTTGAGTTCAGTTTGTTCACTAATCATCTCGTCAATTAATAACCAATAATCTGTGATTGCTTTTATATTCAGCCAGTTAAACTCGACTCTCTCCACCAGATCTGAACTGAATCCTGTTAATGATGGTGATGTTCTTCACAGGACGAGGGGCCACAAGGTCAATTCTGCTTTAGGCCCATGAAACCTTGGACTGGCCCCAGATGATTATTGTTAATAAGCACTGATGATATTACAATATATTGATACATTAATTGTTCATCATGCAGAGTACAGTCGTTGTTTTTACAATATAAAAAGTTTTCCAGTTTTCTTTCTAGGTGGCAGCAACAAGTTGAAAGGTGCAGAAAGAATCGCCTTATGGTTTCATAAACATTCACTGTTAGTTTATTATTGATATTAACTTTGATTATTGATTTGAACTTTGTGTGGAAAGTCAAGAGCACATAAATGTTTTGTGTTTCACACTTTGTAGACGAGACTCGGGATTCTTCAAGTGTTAAAAGCTTTTAGTTGATAGATATTATCATTTTGAAAATGTATTTCAGATTCATTAAAATATGTTTACATAAACAGTCTACTTAATGTTTATTTAATGTCTTTTTTCTTCCAGATGTTTGTGGTCAGAATATTTGGGGAGTGACTTATAGTCGTTCTTCCATTTGTGCCCTAAAAGGATCAAAGGTGGAAATGAGCTGCAAATATATTTACCCAGTCATATACGGCAACAAATATATTGTTATAGTGAAAACATTTTGGTTTACAAAAGTGATTAATGGAGATGATGTGGATCTGAAAAACAACTCCGATTATTCAGGTCGTGTGGAATACAGTTGCATTAAGACTTTCTGCTCTCTGAAGATCTTTAATGTGAGACAAACTGACTCAAAAGAGTACAGGTTCAGGTTCATAACAAACCAACAAGGTGGAAAATACACGGGTTCACCTGGAGTCTCTTTATTCGTCAGAGGTAACAGTTGCAATTTAAGTCATTTGGTTTTAAGATGTTGCAAATATTACAGTTTAACCTCTAAATAAATCTGCTTGTGTGATTTTCATAAAATTATAACTTTTTTGTCCACATAGATCTACAGGTGAAGGTAAACAGATTAAATGATCCAATCAGGATCCAGCTGACATGTCACATTGACTGTCGGCTGGATCCTTCAGTTTCCTACGTCTGGTTGGAGGATGGGAAAGCAAACAAAGAAAATAACAATAATTTGGTCCTGTCCTCATTTAATACCACACACAGATATCAGTGTGCAATAAGAGGACATGAGGATGTTCCATCTCTTGCAGTGTGTAAGTTTGTATCTCTGTATTTGTCTGATGAAAATATTTAATGTATTTAGTTCAACAAAAATTATTAATTCACCTGGCAGGTTTAGATCTAAAAATATTTTAATTCAACCTAGAAATGTGTCATGGTTACTGATTTGACAGGCATCTCTCAAAAGTTCAAAACATTGTAAATTTTTGCAATTTCTGTTGGGAAAAAAAGCCTCTTTCCCATCACCCTAATCTGTTGCTCTTTCCACATATTTTCCATCAGATTCTCAGTGCAGCCTGAAAGTATTTATTCACAGTGATTCACTTTTTATAAATTTTGCAATGTTACAGTCACATTTCAAATTACAATAATCTCTTTCCTCAAAATGCTGCACATAAATATCTCATTACAATAATATGTAAAAAAGCTTTGAACTTAAGAAACCAATAAATTACATTTACATAAATGCTCACAGTTGTTGCTAAATTTTGAATGCGACGCCACAAGTTTAGTCCATTTATCTCTACATTTTTGTAAATTTATTGATATTTGGGATTCTGAGCTTCAAGTTGCAAAGTCATGAGCTTCATCTGAAGTTTTATTCTCACGTTTTCTCCAGATGCTCCACAGACCACCGTTCTGTCAGTGACCCCCTCAGAAACTGTTGAAGGCTCTAAAGTGACTCTGACCTGCAGCAGTGATGCTAATCCAGCAGCTAAATACAACATTTACAGGGTGAATGAAGATCAACATGGTCAACTTGTCAGCACAGAAATACAACCAGTCTTCAGCTCCATCCAGGTCTCTGATTCTGGGAGGTATTACTGTGCAGCTGGAAATGACCTTGGGAGCCGGACGTCTCCAAGTATCGATATTAATGTGAAATGTGAGTAGAATACAATAGAGACTTACTGTTGGTTCTGTAGAAGCAAAGGTTGAACCGTTTGAAGGTTCAATTTTTTTTTTACTTTTTCACAAAAGATTTGTCAAGAATTATTTTGCAAGAATTAATTCTTTCAGATGTAATTATCCTAGCTTGAATAATCAGAAAGTCATGACAGGAAGTTGAAAATGTTTTTAGGTTTCAAGTGTGGCCCTCAGATTTTCCTGTCTGATTTTTTAATTTTCAGATTAAAACAGAAAATTGTCTGTCTGTCGATTAGACAGTCAGACTAAGTTTTATTCTTTCATTTACTGGGTAACCAGTTTAGAAAATCAGATATAGACTTTTAATAGATCCTATAATATAGTTTGAAACATTCAAACCAAACCTCAGTCTATCATTTTGTTTCCTCACTCAGACGGTCCAAAGAACTGTTCTGTGTCGGTGAAACCCTCTGGAGCAGTAGAGGAGGGAAACCCAGTGACTCTGACCTGTACTAGTGATGCTAACCCAGCAGCTAACTACACCTGGTACAAGGAGAATAAAATCATTGCTAATGGGTCTGAGGTTTTTCATGTCCTCGCTGTCGGCTCTGAGCACAGAGGAAGCTACTCTTGCAAGGCTCAGAACCTGCATGGAGAATGTAACTCTTCATCTCGGTTTCTTGATGTTCTCTGTAAGTTTTCTTCTTTTATTTTTATATCAGGATGTATTTCCATTTCATTCATGCTTAGTAAATGTCTACTTATTGTTTTTGTCAGATGCCCCAAACGTCTCTGTGTCCATAACTCCTTCAGGAGAGATCAAGGAGGGAAACCCAGTGACTCTGACCTGCAGCAGTGATGCTAACCCAGCAGCTAACTACACCTGGTACAAGGAAAAAGACAACAAACTCCTGGAATCAAATAAAAATCTTATCTTTGACTCCATCAAGTCGATGGATTCTGGGCAATATTACTGTACAGCCATAAACAAGATGGGACAAAACAACTCAATAGTCAATGTTGATGTTAAATGTACGCAGTCGCACATTAAAGAATGTCTTCCACTTATTAACTTTATATTTTGACATTATTATAAAAGTAACAAACACAACTCCTACTTTTTCTTGCAGATGCTCCCAGATCTCCTTCAGTGTCTCAGAGTCCGTCTGGTGACATCGTGGTGGGTAGCTCCGTGACTCTGACATGTAGCAGTGATGCTAACCCAGCAGCTAACTACACCTGGTACAAGGAGGGAGAGAAGGCACAAAAAGCTTCAGGAGAACACTTCACCATCACCAACATACAAAATGAACACAGAGGGAACTATTACTGTAAAGTCCAGAACAAGATAGGACATCATAACACCTCTGTATCTGTGACTGTTGTGGCAGGTAAATATTTCTCCTATATATATATACACACTGCTCAAAAAAATAAAGGGAACACTCAAATAACACATCCTAGATCTGAATGAAAGAAATATTCTCATTGAATACTTTGTTCTGTACAAAGTTGAATGTGCTGACAACAAAATCACACAAAAATCATCAATGGAAATCAAATTTATTAACCAATGGAGGCCTGGATTTGGAGCCACACACAAAATTAAAGTGAAATAACACTACACGCTGATCCAACTTTAATGTAATGTCCTTAAAACAAGTCAAAATGAGGCTCAGTATTGTGTGTGGCCTCCCTACAACGCCTGGGCATGCTCCTGATGAGGTGGCGGATGGTCTCCTGAGGGATCTTCTCCCAGACCTGGACTAAAGCATTCGCCAACTCCTGGACAGTCTGTGGTGCAACGTGACGTTGGTGGATGGAGCGAGACATGATGTCCCAGATGTGCTCAATCGGATTCAGGTCTGGGGAACGGGCTGGCCAGTCCATGGCTTCAATGCCTTCATCTTGCAGGAACTGCTGACACACTCCAGCCACATGAGGTCTAGCATTGTTCTGCATTAGGAGGAACCCAGGGCCAACCGCACCAGCATATGGTCTCACAAGGGGTCTGAGGATCTCATCTCGGTACCTAATGGCAGTCAGGCTACCTCTGGTGAACACATGGAGGGCTGTGCGGCCCTCCAAAGAAAAGCCACCCCACACCATTACTGACCCACTGCCAAACTGGTCATGCTGAAGGATGTTGCAGGCAGCAGACCGCTCTCCACAGCGTCTCCAGACTCTGTCACGTCTGTCACATGTGCTCAGTGTGAACCTGCTTTCATCTGTGAAGAGCACAAGGCGCAGTGGCGAATTTGCCAATCCTGGTGTTCTCTGGCAAATGCCAAGCGTCCTGCACGGTGTTGGGCTGTGAGCACAACCCCCATCTGTGGACGTCGGGTCCTCATACCATCCTCATGGAGTCGGTTTCTAACCGTTTGTGCAGACACATGCACATTTGTGGCCTGCTGGAGGTCATTTTGCAGGGCTCTGGCAGTGCTCCTCCTGTTCCTTCTTGCACAAAGGTGGAGGTAGCGGTCCTGCTGCTGGGTTGTTGCCCTCCTACGGCCTCCTCCACGTCTCCTGGTGTATTGGTCTGTCTCCTGGTAGCGCCTCCAGCCTCTGGACACTACGCTGACAGACACAGCAAACCTTCTTGCCACAGCTCGCATTGATGTGCCATCCTGGATGAGCTGCACTACCTGAGCCACTTGTGTGGGTTGTGGAGTCCGTCTCATGCTACCACAAGTGTGAAAGCACTACCAACATTCAAAACTGACCAAAGCATCAGCCAGACAGCATAGGTACTGAGAAGTGGTCTGTGGTCCCAACTGCAGAACCACTCCTTTATTGAGTGTGTCTTGCTAATTGCCAATAATTTCCACCTGTTGTCTATTTCATTTGCACAACAGCAGGTGAAATTGATTGTCAATCAGTGTTGCTTCCTAAGTGGACAGTTTGATTTCACAGAAGTTTGATTTACTTGGAGTTATATTGTGTTGTTTAAGTGTTACCTTTATTTTTTGAGCAGTGTATATATATATATATATATATATATATATATATATATATATATATATACATACAGTACAGACCAAAGGTTTGGACACACCTTTTAATTCAATGAGTTTCCTTTATTTTCATGACTATTGACATTGTAGATTCACACTGAAGGCATCAAAACTATGAATAACACATGTGGAAATATGCACTAAACAAAAAAGTGTAAAACAACTGAAAATACCCCTTATATTCTAGTTTCTTCAAAGTAGCAACCTTTTGCTGTGATTACTGCTTTGCACACACTCTGCATTTTCTTGATGAGCTTCAAGAGGTCGTCACCTGAAATGGTTTTCACTTCATAGGTCAACCTGCCCTGTCAGGTTAATAAGTGGGATTTATTGCCTTATAAATAGTCATGAAAATAAAGAAAACCCATTGAATTAAAAGGTGTGTCCAAACTTTTGGTCTGTACTGTATATATATATATCTATATATATATATATATATATATATATATATAAATATATATATAAATATTGTTTTTTCTACTGACCCTTCTATCTTTGCATTTAGTTACATTAATTAATTCTGTACGTTGCCTGAACAAATTTAACTATTAGATGTTATTGATGAAACAAGATACAAGATTAAGTATTTTTATTATTTCCAGTAATCCAGTGTTTTCTTGGCTCAGTCAAAGGTAAAGTTGACTCCTTTACTTTAGGATTAAACAGTCAACTAATTGTTGGTCATTGGTACTAATTGGTACAAGGAGGGAGAGAAGGCACAAAAAGCTTCAGGAGAAAACTTCACCATCACCAACATACAAAATGAACACAGTGGGAACTATTACTGTAAAGTCCAGAACAAGATAGGACATCATAACACCTCTGTATCTGTGACTGTTGTGCCAGGTAAATATTTATAGTTTAAATCACCCAATGACTTTTTTAGGCATAGTTATCGTGCAAACTGTGGGCTAACCCGAACAAAAACTAGAATAGAATTTTAAATTGTAGAATCACTCTAAACATTTCAGTTTGGTAGGTCTAAATGTGTTTTCTTTTCAGGGCAATCAAAGATAATAGTCTTTGGGACTGTTGCTTCTATTTTGCTGATCATGATTTTTCTCCTTGTCTTCTTAATATCGAGGTAAGTTAATCTTTTTAATCTTCACATTTCTTACATTTAAAGTGCCCATAAAATGCATTCACCCTTCTGGTTGTTTTAACTTTTTAACACTTGCACAAATCAATCATGGTCAACAAATGTTGTTTTTTCCACAAATAAAACAAAACAAACCCCTTAAATGTCAAAGTGAAAACTGATCTCTAGAAAGTAATGACAATAAATTAAAAACATGAAACAAAATGCAATTGTGTTAATATTCACCCTGTTAAAGTGACAGACTTAATTCAACAGAGGTCCAGCCAATTGGGGCTAGCAGTCTCACAAAGAGTGATTGTGTCTCGAATGGTTGCAGCATGAAGACAAAAGAACACTCCAATTATTGGAAAGTATAAGTCAGGAGATGCATACAAAAAGAATCTCTAAGGCACTGAACATCCCCTGGAGTTTAATTAAACCACAGGTGTCAAACTCCAGTCCTCAAGTTTCCTGTCCTGCAGTTTTTAGATGTGCCACAGGTACAAACCGCTGGAATGAAATGGCTTAATTACCTCCTCCTTGTGTAGATCAGTTCTCCCAGCCTTGCTAATGACCTAATTATTCTATTCAGGTGTGGT
Organism: Xiphophorus maculatus; assembly: GCF_002775205.1. Taxonomy (NCBI): domain Eukaryota; kingdom Metazoa; phylum Chordata; class Actinopteri; order Cyprinodontiformes; family Poeciliidae; genus Xiphophorus; species Xiphophorus maculatus. Next base: position 25,584,839 of record NC_036447.1, on the reverse strand, counting down.
GCAGCAGAGGCTCATCTAAAAGTTGCAGGACAGCGGCCCTCCAGGACTGGAGTTTGACACCCCTGAATTAAACCCATTATAAATAATGGAAGGTATTTGGCATATATTGTCAAAAAAAACATTTTGTTGATCTTAATTAATTTTTAAAATCAATATCAGAGTAACATATCAAAGGGGGTGAATACTTTTTACAGACACTGTTGCCATGCGGTCATTTTAGGAACAATAAATGACCACTAACTATTTTTTCTAATAACTAGAAAGTGGAGAACATCAACACCACCGCCTAAGCCTGGAGGAAACCCCAACAACATTGAGCAGGTCAGATGGGAAATAAGAGGCTGGTATAATCCCCTCTTCACATCCTGACTTCTGTTAATAACGCAGTAAAACAGTCAGCAAGTTCTGAGTGGAGCCAGGAGCAAAGCACCAGGGCTGGTGGGGCAGTGACAATGAATATGTCATGAAAAAAAAACTGATATTTAGTCAGTGCCTCTTGGTTTTCTTTAAGAGATTAGTGCCATCAACATTATATCTCTGTTTCTAGTTGTACTTCTCTAATGAAAATCGACCAATATGGTGGTAACAAACCGAGTCGATATGTTCAAAGATATAAAAGTAAACAAGTCCATGAACCCTCTCGTGGTCTTAGCAGCAAATGTCACAGTCAGACAGCAGGGAAGGTTGATCCATCAGACCGTCAGTTCCTGAAACTACACAAAAAATAAAAAATGTAACAGCGCACACGGGGTCAGTGCGATCCCACTGGACCGCAGACAAACTAATAAATTTCAGTAAGAATGTTCCTGCATCATTTTGCTTTGCTACACATTATTTCTGGATTAATTTGTTGTTGTTTGTCTGTGGATTAGCTGGGTCATTGCTTCATTATAGATATAACTGAGTAAGACGTTGATGTTCTCAATACTTATTTTCCCCTGCTGTATCTTTTAAAGTGACAGGCGCTGCAGCCATCTTAGTCATTGAAACGTTAGAACAGTAACAGTTTTCTGTGGACAGTAAACTGTTTGAAGCACGGCTTCATTTGACAAGCGAATCTATAACTGATTGTGAAATGCATTTGGTCCTGCAGAACCAAAACAGCCTGTCGAAGTCGCAGGAAGACCTTCAGTACGCCAGCATCCGGTTCCTGAGGAAGCAGAGAGCTCCTGTGTATGAAAACTTTCAACCTGGTAAAACCGGCACAGCTGATCTGGAGGAAGAGGGCGAGCAGAACGTAGAGTACGCTACTGTCAAGTTTGGCCAGAGGTAAGTAGCTCTCGTTAACATCGTGCTTGGTGAACATTAAGAAACAGCACATTTAAATTATTATAGAAGACAATGATTCCTTAAGCTGCCAAAGTGTTGTGTAGAGAAAACATTTGTGAAATATATCTTTTAGAGTAGCCTGATTATGGAGGGTTTCTCTTTTGGATTTGTTCTACAGACTTGCTTTACCAAGAAAAAGAAAAACAAGTATTCACAAATTACTCTGCCAAAGCATTTCATGTTGCATTTTCATTTCTTTTTCCTTTTCAGAACTGAAAACCCAGAACCCGAAGATGATTCAAATGCTTTATACAGCGTAGTAAATAAACGTAAACCGGGTAAATAATATTTATTGCTGTACAAACATACTTGTGGTCATAAGGTTGTTCTTTTTTCATTATAATTACCTGCAGCTTATCAATCAGCCTCCAGGTAAACATTAGGATGGACCAAAATGCCCAGAGAATGGACTTTCTGCTTTGAACTTCCCTTTTACACATATTGTCATTATTATTATTATTATTATTGCTGGGAAAGAGGACAATTCAACAAATGTTTCAAATGAAACAAAAAGTGTAACATCATATATATAGAGAAGACATCATCTGGAACTGCATCACAACTGGAAACAGGAAACAAATTGTTTTGACAAAAAAAGACCTTTCAATTGGGAACTGGATGAAAAAAATATATTAATGAGTGAATTCTCAAACTTTCCCAAAAAGGAGGAAACGTTGGTGAGAGATACGAGGCAATGACAGGAAGTGGATGGATTCGCCTCACCCACAGAAACAGTCTTTCTGTTGCAAATTCCTTTTTCCCCCAGAACCATTTCACAGTTATTTCTGCATAACACCTCAGCTGTATGATGAATCCTGCCTGTAACAACAACAGGTTTGAGAGTAAGAGCATTGCACCAGCTCTAGAAGTCAACAGTCAAAAGTCACACCATTAACGCTATCAGTACACTATCTGTACTGATAGCGTTAGTGTGATGCTCGAGAGGACAGTGACAAATGTCAGACCGTCAGCTCCTGAAACCACACACACACACACACACACACACACACACAAACTTGCCCTGTCGGACCGTGCACAAAGTATAAGACTTGTGGGGTCCAAATGTCTTAATACCGCGGGAGTTTTAAGGTGACCACAGGTCTGTTTTTGAAACTAATGGGGGAGAAAATTCATTGTTTTATCAGCAATATGTGTTTTTTATTCATAAAAATAAGTGATGACTTACTGATGCCAAATGAACAACAGGTTGTACATAAATAATCATTTTAACTTCCGTTACATGTGTACAGTTTGCTTGAAGTAACAAAAACTACTATCATAATAAAATGAACTGTACTGTGTATGCTAGCTGCAGCTGTATTAATGTGTTGATAGCCACATCATTGAAGCCCAAATACATGCGCTTGTGTTAAAAAAAGACTGATTGTGTGATCAAATGTCTTCTTGTTGTGTTCAGAGTCAACAAGAAGTTATGAATGAATAAGATTTAAACTTGCTCAGGGCTTTTTCCCTTGATCCCTGCAGCATGTTTAGACATTTCTAAGATTATTGTGATCGACTGATCAAAGAAGCTCTGAGATCTAACAAGACAAGTATTTTCTCAAGGATTCTAGATAATAAATGGAGATTAGATAATTTATTAAATCCTCTTGATTGAGGGAATATTTCTAAATATAGGTTTAATTACAGCTACTATAAAAGCGTTAGATTTTTTGTCTACAATGGAAACAGGAATCAAAGGCAACATTTCTTTAAATGACTGAGATCAGATCCAACATACAAGATGAAGGTTTAGATTAAGCCATTATTTTTTATAACTGGTGGAAAAATCAAAGTCAATAATCAAACATGTTCTATAGATAACTCACGAGGATGAAATAATGTCATTTGGACGGTGCCAAGAATTTATTTTTAATCAAAATGTTCATAAAGAATCTCATGAATATCACCTCTGTGTTTGTCTAAACGGAAATTTAGTCTTTGTGATCTAATCAACATAAAATTTAATTTGTACTGTTTGATGTTATGAAAGAGTTTTTCTATAAACACTTCTCTTTTGAAAACATTGGCCAGGTTGTAATTTATTGCAAGACACAAATATCTGTTATTTCCTGAGGTTTTTTTTTTATTTATTTAAGTTTCTAGATTTTCATTTACTACCTGAAAGATTTTGAGAATATCTGTATGGAGGAGTGGGATAAAATCTCTACTGCAGTAATTGAAATCCTGGTCAAGAATTACAGAACAAATCTAATCTCTGTAATTGTAAACATCTTTTCCTTATGTTAAGTGTCATTTTTCTATCATATAAAATGTTTTTTATGCAATAAAATGCAAATTAAAGATAGCACAATGTCATTTTTCTGATTTTTTTTCAAGATTGCATCTTTCACCATTGATGAAGATTATCTCAGACTTGGCAGTGTATCAAATTCCTTATTGTTAAAAAAGCAATATTACATAATTAACTACATGTTTTTTCCATGCTAAATAAATATAAAGAAGTATTTTTTTGTTGTCTTTCATGCTTTTGCAATAAAGGACGCATTTATTTCAAACGTTTGTAGTTTTTTTTTTTTTTTACATTAACCAAAACCACAGATGGAAGTTGCTGCATTGTTACTCCTTTGAATCCCGCTGACAAACACATTGAGCTGCATAGTGCAGAGATCCTGTAGATCTCCAGGAAAGATGATTCAGAGAAGTGAGTTGGAAAAGAGGGCGTGTCCCCTGAAGGCTCCTTTACTATGGGGGGTAGAAAAAAGGAAACTATCTTAGACAAGTTTTACTACGAGTCTTGTGAGCACACAAACGAGGAGAGAAGCATTTCTGGGAAAGAGGATTTCCTTATCTCTGGACAACATGGCACGGAATAAACTGAGTAAGGCTACATCTAATACCTAAATCAACAGTTTCATTCACAAGTTTGTTGATAACCCAGTGTTTGAGTGTGGTTTGCTCCTTTGTTCTTGTAAACTGAGCTGAAGTAAAACATCCACCGGACAGGACTGCAAGTGCTTTCATCATTGGCTAACTACACAAATGATTCATGCTAACTTTTGTAGGTTAAAGTGTTCACGCCAGGTTTTTTATTGTTTATAGCTTCCATCTTTGCTAGCTTGATTAAAGTCACATGTAGCCAGGCACAGATAGAGATCGCTTCTCCGGGTCGAACCTGAAAAACCTGTTTGTCAAAGGTGTCTGTCTGTTCCGACTGTAGGTACATTGTCCATTGCCACGGGGCAACATTGTGCTCTTGAGATAAAGTAGTGACAGATATTGACAGAAAAAAATCTGAAACTAAAATTACAAAAATGTAACCACCGTTTGACTGCTTCGGCTGAAAAATGCGTAGTTTCATGTGCAATGCGGTTAGTGTAGATTTTTTCTTGTGGAACTTGTTCAGTTTGGCAGAGAATCTTCTTCTGAACATGTTTGAAACCCTAAAAACTGAAATAAGACATAATTATGAAGCATAAAAACACATACACCTTACTGTTTTCTGAAGACTTCATATAGCACCATATTTCCATTGATTGTGGTTCTGATCCAAAAGTATCAAAAGAAATTATGACTGCCTATCAAGTCGAAATAGTAAACCAACTTTCACCTCGTAGAAATTATTTGTTGGGATTACATATTTCAAACGTGATGACAACATTTGATAATGTGGAGATTTCAGAAATGTAGTTTCAAATTATATGATGTCCAGTAGTTCTGGTGGTACAGAACTATTTGTTTGCTCCTGAAATAGTAGGAATAAAAAAAGCCAAAGTGGTAAAACGATTTGTGCCTTCTTTCTCTTTCAGGAAACAAGAGCCAGTTGATGGAGGCAGCTCTGGGATTTGCCCTGGGAGCTGTGGGAGGGTGCATACTGGGCGCTACGGAGGACCCGGTGGATAGGATCGCGTCTGCCATGACTGCAAGCGGTCCACTGAAACCAGTGATGGAGGAGGTCAGGGTGATGGGTCCCCTGGGACTGGGCACGCTTATGGGAGCAACAGCACTGACAACAGCAATGACATCCGTCATAGCAGGAGTTATTTTGGCGGCGGCGGTAGCCTCGGTGTTTGTAAGAATGAGGAGGTGCAGCACCTCCTACGCAGACTCTGCTGGCTTGTGGGCATCAGCAGGATGTGCTGGCATTCTAGGGATCACACTCAGCGGAGCAACGTTTGGGAAGGCAATCGAATGGATTGTGAGGACCTATGGCATGGTGGGACTTCTGTGGGCTTTAGGCCTGTTCACTGTGCTTAAACCGCCTCTTAGTGTTTTATTCCAGCTGGCATGGACCCAGGGAGAGACTTGTTGCACTCTAGGAGTTGATGTCATGTCCAGAGAGAGGGAAGACATTGAGATTATTGAGTGGCAGCAGAGACAAAGGGTGGCTCTGCAAATAGAGGAGAGGATATTGTCCGTAGAGAAGGGCGGTAACGCAGTGGATGACAGGGCGAGATGGATCACTGAAAAAAGAGAAAGGGAGGCGATAGACAAGAGGAAAATCGAGAAAAAAGAGGCTGAAATGGAGCAAAGAACCATCCACGACTGGATCAATACCGTTTTGGTCAAACAAGTCGATTTCTTGGCTTTCACGGGAATACCAATGGCAGTGGTTTCCTTTGTCACATCAGTATTAGGATTGTTTGGCTATGGGAGCCATCAGGTTGTGCTTATAGTGCTTCTGGCTTTAGTTGTCCTCATTGCCTTTGTTCTTATGCAGTCCTCTGACTTTAAGTTCTGGATGTTGGTGGGGTGCATGGGAATGTTTGCAACCTTCATCATTGCCATGCTCACGCTGCATGCCAAGCAGGAGGCTGTTACAGCTGCTACGAGGATGAGCCAGGCGGGGCACAATCAGTCCGCAGAATCCATCAGCACTCGAATGAACCTTCAGTCTTCCCTGGAGGCTGTGACCACATCCTTTTTTGGGGCAAAACTATGTCAGCTGGGCCTGGGGGCCACAGTGGGAGGGGCATTAGTTCGCAGAGCAGCTGGCGAGGTAAAGGTTATTGTAGGGGCAGCTTCGGTCGCAGGAGTCCTACTCACAGGGATGGACGCTTTAGCTCCAGTTCTGAGTGACGGAGAGATGGCGGGTGCCCTGCTGGGAGTGGTTGGAGCAGCGGGGATGTCAGTTGGTGCAACATCGGCGGCAGCTACAAGGTGGTCCTCATGGCTGGGAACTGTGGGGACGGTGGCAGGGTTGATTCTTGGAGCATTAGGGATGGGAAAGTTGCACATTGTCAATATTGGGCTACAGCTTCCTGTGGCCTTTGTGTTTGCAATGTCCAATCCTTTTTAACTAAAGTACTGTATTATAATACAAACTGTTACTGATTTCTAAATTATTTACCATGTTTTAATAAAGTATATTGAAATCATGTTGGTTTGCTAGATTTTGTTGCTTCTTTGGGTTCCAGTTCACTTGATTTTGGGTCAAGTGAACTTTTGCGTTACTTAGAGTCCATAAATGAAGCCTGAGAACACTTACTGTATTGAAAAAGTTGCTTTGTGCAACATTTTAGGTGCAATGCCAGAAGTTCCTACTGTACCTGGAACTCAGATACCACGATTCAGAATCCAGGGTGTAAAACCATAAGTGATTAAATGTGCTTGAATGAGCCTTGATTTCAAGGACGCCTCACAGAAGTGACTTGGCAAGTGCCAGATCACACAAATGACACCCTTCTGTTGACTGACAACACCCTATGATAAACATAACCTGGAGAAAATGTTTCTGTCTGGTCTTGAACCAGATACTTTTTGCGTGTAAAGCAAACGTGATATCCATTACACTACAGAAACTGGTCTCATATAGAACATTCTTGGTAAAGGGTCCAAAATTTGTCAAAGGCTAATTTAAGTGACTTGTTGCAGACAAAGCCAAATGTTTATACTGCAGAGTATCCTATGAGGACATTGATTCTCTCACAGAGCACAGTAATGTGTAGATGAACAAATGGTCAAACCTCTATTTCTGCCTGATTTCACGTTAAAGGCTGAAAATTATTCACAGCTCATTTATTAATTGAAAAATGCTCACTTTGGAATGCAACCCTGACCCAAGTTGCAATGTTGTGGGTTTTGGTCTCCAATCAAACAGAGTCTACCGGATGATCGGACCAGACCAGAACTGTCTAGTCCGATTCAGTCAATTTGTCTGGAAAGTTTAATTTGTTTAGGTAGTTCTAGGTGGTTCTTGGTGCAGCGCTAGGGGGGTAAATAGTTTCCTCAAAGAGTTTGGTTTGTTTGACACAGTGACACCAGCTGAAAATGTAACAAATGTTGCAATTTTGGTCCTCAATCGAACTGAGTCTACCAGACAATCAGGTGTGAAAACACCCTTAAGCAATTTCTTTATTACGAAAACCCAAGCTATGTCTTCATGTCTCATTTCATCGAGCCAGTGCTCATGAACAAGACAACAGCATACAATTTATTTTTGCTTAGCTTTAAAAACTACAAAGCTACATTCAGAAAATAATTAGCAAATGTGTGATGTTGGGGATTTTTTTAAATAGCGTCCCCTTATGCAACATCAAGTAAATGTCTCTGACATGTAACCAATGACTCAGCACTGAGGAACATCTCTAGAATGCCATTTTTATTCTCCGACCACGCAGACAGGGCCGGCCCAAGCCTTTCTTTTTTCTACACATGAACATGCTCACAGAAAGACATATGGCTAAACAGATCACAGGTAACATATTTGAAATATCTAAACAACATTTGCATATTACTTTCCAACAATATCCAGAGCCGTTTTATTTAATAAATGACAACTGACGTAAAGTAAACAATGTGTACATAAAACCTCAGCTGACTAAGACGGCAGTCGCTCTTCTTCCTCCCAGCGCCTGTTAGATCAGTTGCTATGACAGCGGTAAACCAAACTCTAAAAGACTCTATAAAAACTTCCTTAACAAGACTAAATAGGTTCTTCAAAAGGTTACGTTGTGAGACGTACTGAGAGTAAGACCACTGTATTGGACCACTTCTAACCTGTAAACAGGATAGAACAGGTTGGAGTAACGAGGCAGAAACAACTACGTACTTCACAAATCACCTGGGAGTTTTTTATACCGGTACCAGGCTGAGTCTGAACCTTCAAATAATTTTTAACTGCAGAAGTTTCAATAAACTTAGAAGTTGATGTAAAAAAAAAATGGTTGTTTTAGATACATAAATTATCACGCTCAGCAACAAACAACATATATCCAACTACAGCTTAGAGCAGCTCATGGACATATTAATGCAGTAGCCAGGTAGCCTGATGGAGAAGCATTTTGCTAAGCAACAAACATTGAGAAGCTAATTATTGTTGTCAAATGTTATCAAACACGTTGCTTTGAAGTCAAACAACACTTCGAAACATTCAGGGCCAACCGGGAGAACCAACTCATTTAAAGTCAAATCTCAGTTTCACACAAATACAAACAATGTAGCGCAAATGTTTGGTTGTTGAATTGGACCGTTCAAGGTTGCTATCAAGCTAATTTTCTATTAGCAGCTCCACAAATCTTTCTGATAAACATTACGTTACCGAGACACATTAAAACATACCTTTATCCTGACCTTTTCTCTATTCTTCCTCTTTCTTTTCTCTCTCCCTGAAGGATAAGTCCTTTTTTTGCTAACTCATCCTCCACCGGTGATTTGGAGGTTTGGGTTGTTCTGCACAGCAGCTTATAGTATCGTGCGGTGCGGTACCTACCGCGGCCACCAGGGGACCCCCATGAACAATTCAATTTTTTTTTTCTTCTTGCCCATATAAGAAAGATTTCTACAATACATTATCAAATATATGCTATTGTAAAATAATCACAACTTCATAATGAATGTGTGTGTTTTTGTTAATCTAATCACGTAGAAATTATTACTAAAAAGAAAAAAAAAGGTTCCACTTAGGGGGCCCCCTAGCGGCCCCGGGGCCCTTACCGGCTGCTTAGTTTGCTTATGGCGCCTCCAAAGGGAGGCAGAGATTCATTTTCAGCCGGTCTCTCTCCTCCTCTACCATCTTTTTTTCCTTCGTGAGTCTGCTGATAGTTTCTTCAAGTGTGCCTCTGTCTCTCTTCAAGGCACAGGCGACTTCCAGGAACTTTCTGCACTGACCAGGCTTAATTTGCTCACACATTGTTTCTTCCTCCATCTTGTGGTTTTCATCACCAAACACGGATATGTTGCAAGCTGAGGAGGGTGCAATCTTGTTTGAGTACACTGTGAATAAAACGAGAAAAAACAAACTGTTATGGCTGTTTTTTGTTGTTTTACCTACACTCTATGAGACAAAGAAGAGACACTCACATGTAAGACGAAGCGACAAATTGAGAATGGCTTGTATGATACACAGCGCGCCGATGCTGAGGAAAAGCAGACGATAGCGTCTTCTCTCTGCAAGTCAAAGGAAAACATGTATTTAAATTGATAAGCTAAAATGAAGATGTTTGTAATATTTTGTGTTACCTGGCAAATTTGTTTCCCCATATGGCCGCTCATTAACATAGTCGCTCATCCCCCGTCTGGGCATTGTCCCGACTTCATCGGCAGCTAGACACTGAGTGATGTCATCCTCCTGCTTCTGGTGCATTCTTAAAGAACGAGGAAAGACAAAATTAGAAGTGGTAACAAAAAGAGGAAGAAACAAGCTTTAAAAAAAAAAAAGATAAACCACATCACTTGTCATCGGTCACAGACAGATACACAGATAGATGCATTTATATCACAATCTAGGCTGAACAAAAGTGTAATTTTCCGGAATGATGATTCATTTTGTATCTGTGTGTCATAAAAATTCAATGGCCTCCTTTGAATGTGCGGCTGTGACATGACAAAATGTAAATCATAGGGAGTACATTTCCCCAGGAACGGTATGTGTACACACAGACATATAGATATACTATCACAAAGGGATGACGCGCATTCACGAGAAACATTGTTTATTTATTACCTGTGCAGCTGAAATAAATAAATTCAATGCCTAGACCTATTCAGTCGTAACAGAAACAGTGACTTGGCCAGTCAAGAGCATCAGGCATTTAGGGATCTGAACATGATAAAGACGACTGAAGATCAAACCCATCATCAGACTGGAGAAGCAAGAGGATTTATGCGACTTTGAACATGAAATGTTTTTTTTGGCCCCAGAGTGGCTGGCCTCTGACTTTTGGTAACTGTTGATATTTTAAGTCATTTCCTGTGATTGGCAGAGAACTGAAAAGCCTGCAGAGGAGAGGAGAGTGGGCAGGCCAAGTAAAATGACCAAATATGGGCATAACAATGCTCTAAACGTAGAGCATTTCCAGTCCTGAAGCGGATGAGCTACAGCAGAAAGAGACCGCACCACCTGATAGTTCCTCCAGTAGAGGACAGGAAACTGATGCTATGATCTACCCAGGCTCAACAAAATTGGACAATACCTCTTTTGAAAAATGTTTCTTGACCATGTGGTGGTCTCAGATTGAGTGGGCTATGGCCCCCGGAAATGTGTTGGACAAAGTGTCTAAGCTAAAGGTCTGCGCTAATAGAATCTCAGCCAAATGATGGCTTCTATAGCTTCTTACCAGTGGGATGTGGCTGGACGGCAGACTTACACCATGACTGTAAAGGCAGCAATTCAAAATGTCGATATGGACCGAACTGTCTGAGGAATGTGAATGAAGCAGTTCTTTTAATCTTACCAGAGTGATTCTGGAACTGAACTGGATCTTAAATTGCAAATGTAAAAAAAGAAAAGAATAACAGTCCAAATCCCGGAGTGTCCTTTAAACCTGAAATTTCCGTATATCTTTCCAGTGTGTACCCCAGCCAAGCATCGATTCTCCTACTTTCAGCACAGTAATTCTCTGCCTTCGTTCTGTTCGTCTCCTTTCCTTTCACAAATATCTTCCTTGTTTTGAGCAAGTTGGGTAAGAGGGAAAAAAAATCAGAAGCAGAAATTGTGGTTCAAAATGTGGAAGATTCATCACAGAGAAAAACAAATGTGAGGAACTAGTTGAACAAGTTAAGAAAGGATGTTTTCAAAATCCTTAAAAGTGGTTACTTCTCTGACAGGTAGTTCTGTTTGAAATATCTTGATTTGCAAAAGAAGTGCCACACAGGAAATGAGCAAATCACAAAACGCTGGTGTTGCCATGGTCGAGATTTAATGACAATTTTCAGGCTTCTTTAAGGTAAACCTTTGCCTTTAGTGGCAGCTAAAGTTGTCTTTAGGTTAACAGCTTTAACAGTTAACAGTTGGCAGCTTTACCTTCACATTTTAAAACATCTCTATCCAATTCTCAAAAATGACAACATATGATGAGATCATCATTCTCTTGTTGTCCTAGCTCAATATATTTACGTTCATTTAATGTTGTGAAGTTTCTTCTTAGACCTGATCCAAAGAGTTTAAACAAGAATCCCAGCAGACGTAAAACAAAACACACCTTTTAAAATACATATATATAACCATAAAAGTGTGCAGTTTGTAGCTAACACAATCATGACCAGAGGAAGAAAATTGATTTTAAATCATTTTTTAAAAGATGACTATGTTTCAGATTGTGAAACCTGCGCCCTTCAATCATTCCGATTCGGAGCAAAGGTTTTGTTGAAATAGTGTTTCTTTCTTCACTTTTTTTCCTACTGGGGAACTAAAGGCTTTTTAGGACGTCTGAAAGGAGAAGAAAAAGAAGGTGTTGCCATGTTGAGAAACGAGCAAAAGCAGAACGGCGTTGGGCTCCAGCATCATTCTCAACATAGATTTGTCGCCCATCGTCAGTGTTGCTGACCGTCAGGGTCAGATGGCGCGAGCTGTTAACCGAAACGCAGCCGAGATCGATTATGTGAATCAGCCCCATCCGTCCACTAATGGGCGTCCCGAGTTAGAGACCGGGGGAAATGACGCCGAGTCGGGTAAGACCCAAATAGCCTTGAAACATCATTGCCTTAAAGAATGTTTCTTCTTAACTTGACAAATTTTGAGAAACTGATTGAAACTCGCTGCTCTTACTTTTACGTGATTTTAAGAAGAATATCTCCACTAATTGGTTTGCATGAAAAAGAAAAACGATTTGTTTTAAACAGCAACACAAGCATTTAACTGTCAATGTGCTTTTTTGTTTTTTCCCTAAGGGATTAAGTCGCTCAGAGTGGTCGCTGTTATCTTCGGAGTTCTTTGCATCCTACAAGTTGCTCTCAACGTTTCCCTTCGTCTGGCTCTCAGTGAGTTGGTTTTGTGTTTTGTCTTTTTAACCTTTGTTGTGAGACCGGACACTTTTTCTAAAGATCAATCAGAGCCCAGGAGGTGGATCTGGAGACTTTCAGGAATCCAACTTTGAAATTCAGTTTGTTGTTTTTTTTCAAGTATGTAAGTTGAGCGATGAAAGACAGCAATTAATAGTTTGAGGCTTTAGCAAAACCTTGTAGTTCTTTTTATTGCATTTTTGCTTTACAAACTGCATTTATAGAATGGAAAACTGCAACAATAAACACAGCTATGAACAATCCTGAAAAAAACATGCTGTTAATTTTGCTCCAGTTGATAGAGAAATTTAGCTGGAAGTCATTTTTCAAACTTTTGCAGTTTTTTTGGGTTGTTTTGGAGTTTGATCCTAGTTTTGTTATTATTCTATGTTCCTTATCTCTTTCTTCAACTTGAATAGCTTTGTTTTTGTTTCACCTTACTTCAGTCCTCTAGTTACCTTAGTTTAATTAGGTTCCTTATATCTATTTATTTATTATAGATTCGTTTTCCCAGTTACCCAGTTTGTGTAACTCGCTCCCTGTGCCATTTTTTCTCTCTCTCTCCCTCACACTTCCAACCCATTTCTAATCAGCCATCTGGTCCTTGTTCAGGAGTCAAGCTCCCAGTGTAAATACAACTCTTTCTCAGTCACTCCTTGCTGGCTCCTCCCATTAAATCATTTTTCTTCCTTGTGTATCCTGTCTTCAACTTTTACTGGATTTCTGTTTTGGTTCTCCTCTGGCTCTCTGCGCTCCCATGTTTTCTTTTGTTTAGTTTTTTTGTCTTATTTTTTCCATTTAATCTACAAAGCTACTCGACGCCTCCATAATTTCTTTATGGATACTATATCTTTACACTTAACACTTCCATGAAACCGCAATGAGAGATTTTCTTTTAAATCATGGCCAACTTGTCCTACTCTTTCAGACGTACCTCAGCCCACGCCAGATGAGGTGTTTTGCGGTAACGAGACTCAGGACATGTGCAAGCTGAAGCAAGAGACCAGTAAGTGCGAAGATTATGAAATGACCCATAAGAGATTATGTGACAATTCATATGTGGAAAGCACTAGATCAGTGGTGTCCAAGCCTTTTGCTGCATGGGCCAAAATCTCTAACTTAAAAATGCTTGTGGGCCAAAATGAAATTAAATTTTTTTTTAATTTGCTCAGCAATAAATAAGATGTAATATTTCAAACTAATACAGTAGATACAGTGTTTTGTTGTTGTTGGGAATGTCAATTATTTTGTAAATCCAAAACTGAAAAAAGTTTTGGACATTTTCATTATTAAAAGTAAGACACCAGGGGAGACCAGGTTTATTGGCCGAGTTTAAAATCAATCACTGATTATTGGTTGTTTGCTGTGATGTATTTGTGAACAAACCCATTTCAAACACAAAGATTACACCATATTGTAGCCATGGTAACACAACAATCAAACAGGGCCGGCTATACGCTGGGGCAAAAGGGAGCAGTCCCCCCCTCAAACAAACGTCTTGCCCCCTCAAATGAAACTTGCCACAATTAACGAAACATCTCCGTTATCTGAGGTTCTGCTGCGCACCAGACGATCTTCTCCCGTCTGTCTGTGGTCAGCCTGCAGCTGAAACCCCTCAGCCTCTGGTAAAAAGCCAATCAGCATTCAGTATTCAAACCAGCCTCACGCCCTGGTAGCGGGCAGCAAACTGGCTAGATGCCAGCGATGGCGACTTTATCTGCCAAGTTGTCTAAATCTTAAATGTACACTAAAGGAACACAATGCTTTGCTAACACTACAGGTCCAAAACAAGCCCCAGAGTTAAAGTTTCAATTTTTTTTTTAAAATATATCAAGGGAGTTGGAAGTAGCTCATTTATGTTCCCTTGACTTTAACAACCTTAGCATGTTGTGCTGCGCAGCTCGCTGCGTTTCGGTCCAGTTAAAATAAACCAACCCTCACACCAACTCTGACACATTATCAGTCCAGCAGGTTTTCACGTTAGCTAATCAATCGCACTGTGTTCATTTGTAGTAATCGCAAAATAAACGTCATGCCAGAAAAGAAACTGTTACGGACTGAATATTCTGTCCTTTGTGTGGGAAATGTTTGCGTCTTTTGGCGCTGAAACCTGATACCAGGACCGGAAGCGGAGAGAGTTCAGAGTTGGGTTAGCAGTGACGCTATCTGTTGAGTGTACCAGTTTGTTAGAGGCGTGATCTGCAGCCTCAGGAATAGCAGCTTGTACTTATTCTAATAAACCCTATTCTGCGGGACGACATCTGCGGTGTTGGCGTCATTACAGTATTATGACGCTGCCTTATTGTCCCCCTCATGTATCCATGGCTAGAACCGACCCTGAATCAAACTATCAAGATGATGCTTTAAACTTTTACAAAGTAAACTTCCTAATTAAATCCTAAATGTAAATATTTTTTTCTCAGCTGAATGCGTTAAATAAAATTTAATAACATTGTCATTTTCTATAAATGATGCTACAGGTTTAGATCTATGGTCTGTGTTACAATTAAACCATTTCTAGGGGCCCCTGAATGTCTGGAGGCCCCTGAATGGCCCCTACCAGCAGCTACTGAGTTTTCTTTGCCTTGATATCCCAGTCTTATAATTCTAGATCTAGAGGTTTAAAATCAAACTATTATATAGATTTAACCCCTTCGAGCTTTTTGGATCTATAAATCAGTCTGCAGCCAGGTTATTCTAGAGGTTAAATAGATATTATTAGGGCTTCATTAGTAAAATGGCAGCAAATTTGCTTATTTCATAACTTTATAACCTTTGACCTTCTCTCCTCTGGTCTGTTAGATCAGCTCAGCCCTCCAGGACTGTCAGCAGCAGAAACAGATACTTTATACCTGTTGGGGAAAATATAGACTATATTTGCTTTGCATTTCCCCGCATGATGGCAATGATATAGTAGGATCCAATTAGGTTCTTGGTTAATATGGGTCGTTGCTGTGTTGTTGTAGGATGTTTTTAAGATCTTGTTCAATGTGCCCTTTTTAACTTTGAGCCCTCCAAAGGTCTCTGCACGGCCCTGGTGCGTTGTACCTAAAGATGAATGTAATACTATTTAAAGTTGTTAATAATAACATTGCCCATATTAAATGTAAAAAATAAAAAATAAATAAAAAAAGTCTCCATTTGCATAAACCGATTTAAAAGGAAAAATTTGTGCTTTTCTTGAATTGCAATTCAGGCTTCAGTATGAGGGAAACATTAAGCTCATAAGACGTTTTAACACCTCAACAGGGCAGTATCTCCAGAAAGGATGGCTGTATTTCCGCGACAGTTTTTATTACATGTCGTCCATCAAGAAGACTTGGGACGAGAGCCGGAAGTACTGCCTGCGGGAGGACGCCGACCTGCTGATCATAAACAGCAGAGAGGAACAGGTAGGCTTCTGTTACCGTGAGCGAAAAATCATTATTAGGCAAAACAAATAAGCAGAACATGCAAAATAGCAATAATCTTCATTTTGACTGATTTCTGCATTTGTTGTTATTATTTTTATTTTCTGCGTAAGAACTTTATCACGCAGTTAAGCAGGGACAGGTTGACCTGGATCGGACTGCACGAGTTATCTGGGACAGAACGGTGGATATGGGTGGATGGAGCTCCGCTGACGGAGAGGTTTTTACTTTTTTTAAACATTAAAAAAAATTTAAAAAACTACCTAGAAACATCCATTAACGGTGTGTACCACCACTTTCTTCCAAGAACTTGCACCATCATGCAGCAGCTCCTTAATCTTAAGCCGCATGTGTTCAATCTACTGGCGGTCAAAAATCTGTTAACAGTGAACGTGATGAAATCTGATCACTTTTGAAGAGTTGCTGCGTCGCTCTGTTCTCTTTACCTGCGACAGTTTTCATCGTTGTGTCTCTGATGTTGTCCCGTTTTTGTCTTGTTCGTTTCAAGCTACTGGGGCCCTGACGAGCCAAACAGGCTGGTAAAAGGAAATCCAATATGTGTGGAGATGAGGTTCTTCGATACGGAAAACAGCTGGAATGACATATCCTGCACCACTGAGAACTTTTGGATGTGTGAAAAAGAAGCAGCTCTTTGAACAACACCAGAAAACAAACAAACAAACCAAAACTTGGAAAATGAATCAGGATTTTATAAAAGGCTGATTTTCTGGTGGATTTTCTGTTGGCAGTATAAGCATGGCGTATTTTGATTTTTAAATGTATTTTTAAAATGAAAGCCATCGCTCTGATCATTTCTGTTCATTTCTATCAATCAATCCATCAGCCATGTTTATTTGTATAGCACATTTCAGGAAACAGGCAGTGTAATTTATATTGCTAAACCATCAATAAAAGAAATTCCACCGAAGAAATCAGTTATTTCCGTGTCAACTAAAGCTTTAGGTTTTAGTCTTGTAGAATGACTTCTGCTTTCTTAAAAAGCAGAATTAACAGTTCAGTCCAGCAGGTGGCGCACACAGGCAGTAGTAAATGGACAGCAAGTTAACACCAGTCCAAAAACACTTTTTCAAATAAATTAGCTTCTCGTTGTTGGGATTTCTTTAACTCTTGTGTAGCAAGACTTTTTTTTTCTAAGCTCGTTGCAGATCCGTTTTTGTTGTTGTTGTTGATTTATTTGTTTGTTTGCCATCGTTTGTTGGGAATATCAAACTGATCTGCTGTAGATTCAGTGGATAATTTATACATGCAAGTGAAAGGATCTGTTTCTTTTTTTTTTCCCAACTTTTGGTCTCTTGGTGACATAATTCCAAGGCAGACGTTTTCCTGCAGCAATGCAAAAATGATTCGGGCAGCAAAACTGGCATTCTTCTTAGTTGTATATTTTTAATAATTTCTCTTAAAAACTTGAAGACAGGTTGTCTGTTTATTCAGTGATATTTAATACCAAACCTCACCCAGGAAGGTAATCACAAATTAATAATACTTAACAATTATTTTCTGATAATCAGGCGGGGCCCCCGACTTGTTGATTTTGAGCCAAATTACTAACTTTGTTCATTTCCTTTGAACAAAGTTAGTATTGCTATTTATGGCTATTCAAAGCAAACCTGTTGTTGCACAAACCAAAAACAAAAAAGATTTCTTCACTGTGAGAAGCTGTTGATCCCCTTTTTTCACAGACCAAATGTTGACTTTGAGAATGCATAAAATTGAAATGACCATGCAGAAAACAACCCGCTGTAGGAAAGTGTCTGAGTCAACTTCAGTACTTATTATTTGTCTTTGAGGCTTTAACTACTGCAGTTTATGATATTAAAAACAAAACAGAAAACGGCCATTTTCAAACTCTCCCAGACCGTGACTGGTACCGACCTCACACGTCTTTGAAAGCAACTTGCATTTTTAAAAATCATCAAGTGCACAATGAAACGGTCACAGTGAGGCAGCAGAAGGGAGGATTCTCAAATCTGCAGCCATCGCGTGACGATGCCAATGGCAACCAAACATCTCTGGCGAATGTCTTTTGACCACCTTGTTGAATCTGCGGCTCAAAGAATTCAGCATTTTTACCCACGATTTCACATCCGTGAATGTTTTCACCTCTACTTGCTTTTTTTTTTTTTTTTTTTTGGCAAATTGCATCCTTCAACTCCACAAACGTGTTGAAGGATGCAGTTTGCATCCTTCAAGTTGCACAACATGCAACCACAAACGTGTTGCATGTTGTCGCCGAGCGGGAATGCGGAAAACGAATCCACGAGCTGTTTTAGGAGAAATTAAAGTATTTGAGAAATGTAATTTTAAAAAAACAAAGAAAAACTCCCTTTTTGAAGAGGTTACTTCATGAAAGTTCTGCTTTGAATTATGGAAGATGAGAGCGACAAAGGAAGTGAGGAAATCCTGAGGCTCATGTTGCTCTTCTTCTCTTTTCTTTCTACTATTAAAATGTTCCAATTTATCTTATTCCATGTTTTTTGTATTTATTTATTTATTGCTTTTTTATGAAGAATAAAGAAGCTTCAAACTCAACGTTGTCTTAATGCTTTCATTGATCAGGTTGTTTTGTCGATTAGATTAGAGAATAAACCAACAGTTCTCTGTTAGAGGTCACTAAAATGTTCAGATATGTCGGTGGCGGACATGAACACATCGTCATCATGACGCATGTATTTCTTAAGTACGGCAAATCAGTGGTTTAGATGAAGTAATGTTTTTTAGGGGGAGCCGGGGGTTTTCTGACCTTTTACTCATGAGGGGAGAAATGAGATAAGGTGCCCGAAAGAGGAAGAAAAAGCAAGTCTTGTTTTTGTTGCAAAACGAACAGAAGAAGAAGTGCGTTGCTTTCTAGTGTCATGCAAGAAAAGCAGTTTGTTGCCCGTTGTCACACGACGGTGCTCTGAAGGTAAGATGGCAAGAGCTGTGCGCAGAGAGCCAGCAGAGTTCGGCATGGACTATGTGAATCTGCCTGAGCCTTCAGTTACAACGGCTGCTGGAGGAAGAGACGAGGGGAGTCGTTCTGCACCAGGTAAGAAAAAAACTCCGTTCAAAAGTGTGCTTTACTATTTTAGATTTCATTTTAAATACACATCCCCCCCCCCCATCATTTAGCAATTACTGTAATATTAAGAATAGCCCCAAGCACAATTTATCTTAATAATATTTCTTCACTGGTCTTATTAAATGACTGGATGAAACTTATGTTTGTGTTTGACTTACATTGGTGTGTCAGGCTTAGCGTAGGAACACACACACACACACACACACACACACACACACACACACACACACACACACACACACACACACGCGTGCACACACACAAACGTTTGACAAAAGATGCAACAGAAGAATTTCTCTGTTATTGTGACCCTGTTTCTATATCCAGGGACAAAGCTATTGAGGCTGGTTGGAGTTAGCTTTGGACTCCTTTGCTTCCTACAAGTTGCTGTCAACGTGTCTCTCCGCCTGACACTGTGTGAGTTTTACACCGTTTGTCAGCGTGACAGCTAAGCTTTGTGCTTTGTGAGCAATACGTTTTATCTGGATTAAGGAAACAAACTAGAGAAGGGTAAAAACATGTTTCCAAAATGGCATCAATTGCTGATTAAAGGCAAAAAACAGCATTCACCAAAGAAACAAATAATAAATTTGTTTTATCAGGCCCCATTTAGCAGAGAGACTATAAGCCAAATTTAATAATATCCTCAGATTGTAATGCATGTGAAGAGCAGCTGCTGGAAATAATGCTTAAGTTGAGAGAGGAAGCGTGGACATTTTGTCCGTTTGCTGTTTCGTGCCTTTTCAGCTATAGTCATTTCCTGTCTCCTTTTTGTTACAAATAAAGGGTCGTCTGGCAGGACGTTTTGTACTGAGTCGGTCTGCGATTTGTTCCCAACTTTAACAACCAAAGATTGAAATAATTTTCCAATATCTTCTCCTGGTTCCCTGTAAGGACATGTTGTTACGGATTAATTTGTCTTTCAAGGTAGATTTTGTTTAATCAGAGGTCATAACGGGTCATGTTTTGTGGGAGCAAATAGACCTGAAGGGTGATTGGAGCGAAAATAAATGGAATTTGGGTGTAATGCAAGGTCTCCAGAAAATAGTACATAAAAATATTTTGTATGATTTTTAAGGCCTTTCAGAAAATATTTATCTACTCATTTCAGATATACCAAAAAATACCAAAATGCCAAGAGAATATGCAACAATTAACTACATTGATACTGCAGATCCTGAATGAGCGAAGCTTAAGTAATATTCTGAAATTGTAATGTGAATGTGCAATGTGAATTACAATTCTCAAATTGTAATTACCTAAGACATAATTCTAATCCAAAAAACTTTAACTATCCTCAAAGATGGTGTGTGTGAGTCTGTGTGTTTACTAAAAAACTGAAACATTTTGACCAAAAAACAAAATTAAAAATAAAGAGGAAATGGAAAAACTGATGTAACCACGTGTCAGTAATGAAAGAGAAAGAGGTCAAATGACTGTCATCATCATCTGACAAAACTAAACACCTGATCATTTATTCAAGGAGTATTCGAACCAGCCTTTCATCCCTTTGAAATTGGTGCATATTTCTTTCAATTTCAAAACAATAAAAATCAGAAGAAGGAACAAAAAGGTAAATCAGCAAACAGTACCAGTTATGCATATAATCTTTATAACATTTAGCTTTGGCTCCTGCAGGTACAAAAATGTTTGTTTTGTGGTTCAGAATGGAAGAAAGTTATGATAAAATAGCAACAGTTTCTCAGTGAAGGTTTGTCGCCGCGGGGTCGAGGAATTCACACCGTTACTATAGCAACCACCACGTTGGCATTCGTTATGTCCTAGATGGCAAATTTTGAGGAAGTGCATTTCACAATTTTCCTCCTGTGAAGTCATCTGTGTCGTCTCACAAGGGTTTGATTTAATTGGAAATCACTTTTTTTATATTATTTCTTTTGTTAAAGAATGTAAAATGTAGGTGTTAAAGTGACCAAAAAAAAAAATCCTGAAATGTGTCTTTTATGGAGAGCCTATGGGCATCAAATTGACTTCAGTGTTAAATAGTGTGAACATGGATCGTTCACATTGTCATACTTGGCGAAGGGAACATGAACACATTTCTATCCATTTCAGGACGATAAGAATCACGAACTGTTGT
The DNA here is from genome assembly GCF_002775205.1 of Xiphophorus maculatus. Lineage (NCBI taxonomy): Eukaryota > Metazoa > Chordata > Actinopteri > Cyprinodontiformes > Poeciliidae > Xiphophorus > Xiphophorus maculatus. The sequence continues at coordinate 25,563,742 of NC_036447.1, read as the reverse complement.
GAAACCTGTGAAAAGTCAGAGGTACTACGCAGACTGACAGAGGGGAACCAAAGGATGGGGGCTTTCCACTTGGCTAATGCTTCACTGTTTTGTCCTTAAAATGAACTACAGACTCCCACATTAACATGAGCTCACTTGCTTTTTCTAATCACATGACAGCACGACGAAGGTCTTGTTTTCACAATGTTGATTAATTCTCTTCTCTTTCAGTCAAATCTGACGGTCAGACATCACCAACAGGACCCGCTTGCAGTAATGAAACTGTCAAGCAGGAACAACTGATCGGTAAGTGTGATGATGATGATGATGATGATGATGATGATGATGATGATGATGATGATGATGATGATGATGATGATGATGATGATGATGATGATGATGATGATGATGTTGATGATGATGATGATGTTGATGATGAAACTCATCATGGGGAAAACATACATCTACTGAGTTCAACAATGGTAACACAAACAGCATGTAAAATAAATATTGAGGCTAAATCTTCATAGTATTTTCTGCTATTTATCTCTCACAATCATTAGCACGATTAATTATAATCATTAGCACGATTAATTATAATCATTAGCACGATTAATTTAAATTGGCTAAATTCTCTTTCATCCTGCAAATGACTTTGCTCGGATCTCCAAACAGATAAAATGCAGATAAAAGACACATTGTTTAAGCATCTGAAAGAACCTCAATAATTACTCATAACTTTGGATCAATGCAACTCTAAGACAAACTGACACAGATGAGAAGTTTAGGTGGTAACACTTTTATTTGACGGGGTGTTCATAAGACTGACATGACACCGTCATAAGCATGACACAACGCCTGTCAGGAACATGAAGGAGTCTTTATGGACATTTACGATTGTTGTCGTGAAGTGCCTTTCGGTAGATAATGACACTTGTGATAGAAAATTACACTAAATCTTGTGTCAAAAGTCCATTAAAATGGTGACCTTTGCATTAAAAATGTAATTATGTACCAAGTCACACTTCATGACAGCAGTCGTAAACATTCTCAAAGGCTCCTTCATCTTCATGACAGGTGTTGTGTCATGTTTCTGACAGTGGCAAGTCAGTCTTACGTACACACCTTCAAATAAAGTGTGACCATTTAATTTAGACTTTACATTGTTACACCGCATTAGTTCGTCTTTTGATTAAAACCTCTAAAGCTTTTCTAAAACAAATTTTGATGCAAACACAGGGTAAGTGGAAAGAGTCTGAAGAGTTTTTCTCCCCTCCACAGAGCGGTACATCCAGCGGGGATGGGTGCGTTTCCATTCCAGTGTGTATTATATTTCTTCCAACAGGAACACGTGGCAGCAGAGCAGACGGTTCTGTCTGCAGCAAGGCGCTGACCTGGTGATCATCAACACCAAAGAAGAACAGGTAAGCGTGTCTTCATTCAAAATGAAATAATTGGGTAATTATTTTAAGTAAATATGTGCATTTCTTATGGTTGCATTTTCTGCGTAAGGACTTCACAAGACAGTTTAACAGACTCACTTGGCTCGGACTTCATAATAAGACCAAGACGGGGAACTGGACATGGGTGGATGGGACTCCGCTGACCAAAAGGTGTTGTTGTTGTTGTTTGGTTTTACCATTTTTCTGTTTTGTGAAGCATAAAAAGATGTAGAAAGTGATGATTACACCTCAATAATTAACGTGAATAAAAATAGGATGCATACTAACATGTCAGTTTGTACTTTTTTACTAAAACATATTTTCTTGCCATTGACGTTGTCCTGTTTTGTCTTCTTTTGGTTTCAGCTACTGGGGGCCTGGAGAGCCAAACGGTTTCGAAGGCAAAATGGAAAACTGTGTGGAGATAAGGTTCTTTGAGCTGGAAAACAGCTGGAACGACATACCGTGTGGAGACGAAAACTACTGGATCTGTGAGAAAGCGGTGGCTCCGTAAATAAAACCGAACCAAGTCGAGGGAAGTTCAGACGGACCTGAAGTCTTAACTTGTAACCAGGAAATGGGAAGCCGGAGTCACGGTTCTAATCATTTGGAAAAAGAGCCTGTTGGGTTTTGGATTGAAAGCAGGGCGTCGTTTGATTTATGCAAAACATTGTTCTGAAAGTGAAAGGCGATCGCGTGAGAGCAATGATTTTATTTTTTGGTGAATGCTGTAAATAATGATGGAGTAAGCAATGATGATGGATAGGACCACTGTAACATCAAGTAAAGCTTTCGATTTTAGTGAAATCTTGTTAGTTCGTTCACCAGCGGGTTATTAAATGATCAGAAAATATAAATAGCTTTTATTTCGAAAGCTGCGTCATAGTTACTGCATCTCAAACTTACACATCCCACTGAAAAGATCAGCAATTAATGTCTACTTTTTCCTCTCACATCTGTTGTTCAGCAGCTATATGCGACAGTTACTAATTATCCTAATTATTTTTTTTATATTAACACAATATTTGTACTTTGGGGCTTGTCATTGCTTTATATATATATATATATATATATATATATATATATATATATATATATATATATATATATATATATATATATATTTATAAATTCCACTATCTTTTATTATTCTTGCAACAAAACAATGAAAGTCAATCTAAATTCTACCGGTAATTAACACATTAATATAAAGTAAACATGGTTTTGGGCTTTTTTTTTTAATTCTAAGAAAGAAAAATTGTTGTGACAGCCAAATTAAAACGTCATTTTATTTGCATGCTAAGACAAATACGCAGAAAGTCTCTGTAGACAATCAAATTTGAAGCTCCGGACACTGGATTTCTATGCACATCTTTGTTTTAAGGGCTCTTTCAGCGCTGACGGTCATTTCTGTCAGGACTTTGGGTTGTTTTGTTTCATAGTTTTGATTATTTGTTCTGCGTTTGTCTTAGCCAGTCGTTATTTTTTGATCATGTAAGCCTTGTTTCGGTTTTGATTTAGTTCAGTCTAGTTGTTTTTAGTTTGATTATGTCTATTATTTATTCCTTGACCTGTATTTCACTTATGTTTTCTGTTGTCCTATTATGTTTTACTCCTCTTTGCTCCCTTGTGCCATCTCTCGCAAATTGGCAGTTGCCTGGGGTGACAACAGAGGAAGAGGAGCGCAAGCACCAGATGAAAAACTGTAGCTGGTCTGTCAGTTGCTACTTGAGTTTACTTCTGTTTTTATGCATGTGAAGTTAATGAGGAGTTAGCGCCCCCTGCTGGCTGCTTAGCATAAGGAGACTACTTGGGGTGGAAACACACTGGCCTACACAGAAACCAGCAAGTCTAATAATACAAGACAGTGTGAGGTTTATGGTTAACCAATTTTGCGCTGTTTTAGGCTGCGGCAGGAAGCCGCAGAATACCGTGAAAGCAAACAAACGTACAGGAAGAATGTGTATGCTGTAAATAGAAATGTGACGATGCAACTTTAACAGTGCCAGGTACCAAACCTAAAGGTTCCACTTATGGCATCAACTTAGCATATTGTTACCAGTTCCCACATCTGTATACAAAGCAAAAAAAGGACTAGGAAAGCAATAAATGTTTGATAAAAGAAACAAACTTTCCAGGCCTCATCTATTTCTTCCAAATTTTCTTTCCCACTCTCTTTTTCCAAGACGTACTATGTTTGGTGACACAAGAGCAATAAAATAAATGTTTGGCTAAACAAGCAAAATTTCAGTGCCAATGCATAGACACTGAAAAACGTTCACAAGAGATGATCGTATATGGGATAAAAACAAGTGAATCACAGACTATTTTGAATAGAATAAAATACTCTGAAGGCTGTATTGTAGTTCTTAGTTTCGCCACTAGGTGGCGCGACCGGTTTGTGAGTAATATTTTGATCAAAACGCTGTTCAAGAAGCAGTGCAGGTCAGCAGGAGTTGTGTTCGTAGGTAGTTTTGTGGTTTTATGAGAGTGTGCGTCCATAAGACTGGCAAGTTACAGTATGGTGAAGTAGGATAATATGTGTATTTTATTACCTTGGACATTTTCTGTTTGCTCAATGTTTCGAGAACAATCACAATAAGAAACTTAATCAATAATAACTAAATGTTTTGTACCATATCAGCCTCAGGAGATGATTGAGGATGAAGAGACGCTGATTTCTGGTTCTTAAGGTTCTGATGGGTCTGACATCCAGCAGCACACTGCGCCACGACGGACACTTTTTTTTTGTCTTTCGATGTCCACAGTATCCATCCTCTCTTAAATTATTCAGCTTATAATGCGCGTCTTTTCACTCACGTCTGTATTTTAAAAGCGTTTTTGCTTCAAAGGACATGGAATCGAGTCGAGGACGTTTTAAAAAGACGCAGGTTGATAGCAGCTCACCGCGGCTGCGTAGTGTCCGTCTCTAGGCAACGGTGACGTTCAGCGTCGGTCCGTAGCGTTCGGGGTCCTTTAGTCTCCCGCCACGACAATTTAGCTGACCTTAATATTTCCTGTGTTTTATTTTGGTCATTATTGTTAAACTTAGTGTTGACGTGTGTATGATAGGCGTTTCTATCGGACAGATATGTATCGGTTAAATACGGGACGCACATTTAACGGCCAAATATGAGACGACTCCGTATTTTACGGGAAGGGTGGCAACCTGATTCAGGGGTGCTGAGATACAGTTTTAGGGCCTAAACAGGCCTAGATACTGTTGAGGAAAAGTTTGCAGGAACAGCTTTCATACAAAGAGCTGAACTGCAAGTATGAAAAAGATGTTTCTGGGCTGAAACAAGAGGTGGAAACGTATCAGAACATCTTGGACCAGGAAAGAAAAGCCAATTCAGAAAGAGCAAAGCAGGACCTCCAGCAAATTGGCGAACTGAGAGCTGAGAAGGATTGTCTCTTTGACGAAATGTCAAAAGAGTTTGAGACGCTGCTGGAGAAATTCCGTGGGTTGGCGAAACATTTAAAATGTCTTCTCTGCAGCAGAAGGTGGAACATCTTCAGCTGCATGTCACTCAGGAGAAAAAAACTCACCTGGAGAAGTCAAAGGAGGACATGGCGCTTCTCAACAACGCCAGAGCTATGAATGCCGCCCTCCGAGAAAGTATGGGTAAAAAGATCAAACGCCTGCAAGAGAAGGAAAGGGATGCACAGGTCGAGCTGGAGAGGATTAAAGGTTTATACCAGGAGTTAAACTGCAGGTACGAAACCGATGTTGCTGCACTAAAAGAACAAGTAGAAAAATACCAGCAGCAGATGAGTTGTGAGAAAAGTGTTCATTTGGAAAGAGCTAATTATGATATGCAGCCTGCCGACACTCAGAGCTGAGAAGGAAGATCTCCAGCAAAAATCCGCACATTTTGGAGAAGGTGGAAGACCTGCAACAGAGGAACCACACTTGTGTTGGTCACACAGCGGTAAGAAGACTCTGTACACGGGAAGCTCGCTTTCACCATCGAGAAATTTTAAAAAGGCAAGTTCCCCTCATCCCCCTCCAGCCCCCATTAACCAACTAGAAACAGATCCCTTCCTGACCCAATTCAATAAAGCATTCAAACGTTAAGATGGATTTGAAATGAAAAAAAAGTGGTTAACACTGCAGCTCACAGAGAGGATGTGTCAGATCTTTGCTGTGTGCAGTTTGCGTGTTCTCCCAGTGCTTGTGTGGGTTTTCTCAGGGTGCTCCGGTTATGCCTCACATCTCCTAAAACATGTGGGTTAGGTCAATTGGTCGATGTAAATTACCCCCAAAAGGGTTCAAGAAATTGCCGGAATTGCTTGAAAAAATTAAAAACAGCCCTTTGCCTTTTGAATGGTAGATGGCGCAACAACACACAGCTCAATATTCATAGCAACATATTAATTTAAGAATTTAAATTCTTCTTATAATAGTAACAATTTCTCACTTTTAATGTTAAATTGCACTTTTTTGTAGTGAAATGTGGCTCATTATATTGTTTTAAAAAAAGATGAACAAAAGGATCATAAAGTGGATTTTTTATTTATTTTTTTGCTGTGGTTCTGAGGGTAGAGTGATCGTCTTGTGATCAGAAGGTTGTAAGTTTGATTTCAGCTTCCTCCTGCCACATGTTGAGGTGCCCCTGGGCAAGGCACTCAACCCCAAGTTACCCACCAATCTGCATGTCGGTGTAAATGTGTGTGTGGGTGAATGTGACTGTAGTGTGAAGCGCTTTGAGTGGTCTAAAGGATTAACAAGGCACTACACAAGTTCAGTCCATTTATCTTTTCTTTTTTTGATAAATTCTGTGTTGTTTTTTATACCAAACATAAAAAAGCTGATTTAACAAGTTTGGACTTCTCCAGGGTCCCAGGCGTTAAATTAATATTAGAATTACATCTGTACATAATATTAGATGATAATTGTAATCATAATTTAATACTTTGTTCCCTGAAGAAGCCCAAACTTGTTATGTCTGGTTTGTTTGTTATAAGAAGAAAAAACAGGTTTTATCAAGAATGAAAGGAACTGTGTGATCTTTCTGTTAGTCTTTATTTAAAATAACAGATTCAAGATAGTATAACAAACTTAACAAAATAAAGTGCAACTTAACATGAAAATCTGAGTAGAAAAGGCAAAAAAATACAATCCATGAAAGTACTAAAACGTAACCAGAAATCATTACTAATACAGGAAAAAAGTTGACTATTAAATTAATTCCTTGCTATAAATATAAAGCTTATGTTGTTATGTTGCTTTGTTGAGCTTATGTGTTGTCTGCTGGTATAAAAGAGAAGAACAAGGGGCTAAGGAACGCCTGATTCAGTTATTTTTGGCGTTAATCAACTTTACAATAAGACTGCAAGTTATGTTTTGTTTAACATCTGCAGAGGCTGTAGACCTCAACACAGTTTCCCTGGGTTCAATTCCATGTCCTGGGCAATCTGCTGCATGTCATTCTCTTCTGCCTCCTTCTAATTTCCTGCTCAACTGACCAAAAAAAAGTCAGAATATGTTTACCACTACATTGTGCAAAGAGCAGAACATTCAGCCTGTTGCAGTCGTGTGTATTAATGTTTATTTTGCGATTATTCATAAGTGATTGCTGTGGTAAAAGGAGAAAACCATAAATATATAGCTGCACTTGAATGTATGGCTAGCTCGCTGTTACTGTCTCTTACTCTGCAGTTGTGGAGTCACAATGTCTGGGATCATGAGCGCCCCCTGCCATGAGGCAAGAGAACTGCCTGCCTCACCTCGAATCTGTTCTCTGCTGTTTCTGATCGCTTCTCAGCACACGATACACGTTACACACAGTTGGTGACATAAAACACTTTACATTATATACATAAGCTAAATTATGGCAATTAGTTCATACATTAAATGTTTTTTAATCATTTTATTGGTGACGTACAGACAGGAGGAGCAAGCTCACATAAAATGGCAGCCAGTGCAGTTAGCGAGAGGTTGATCAATTCCAGGTGAGGCTCAGCTCACTGCTGCCTCACCGGCTTCGCTTCTGAGCATTTGAATGCGAAAATGCGAAGATTCAGCGATTTTGAAGAAAAAATAATCAGAATTGGTTAAGCCAAATGAAAAATAGGTACTTCATAGTACAAACCACAGGGTGAAAATAGCGATATAAATTATGTTATCCTTATATATTATTTTATATTATTATATTATAACTTGTCAGATTTTTATGTTGCACAGGAAAATAATTGTAGTTTTCTTTCATTTTCGATTGCAGTTGGTAGTTAGATTACTTGCACACAAGAGGGCAGTGTAGTGTTAGAAGAGACTGGTGTGGGTACAGAGAGAGGTTGGATTAATTTTAGCCAGACACCTGCATGTTTTGCTTTTAGCTGCAATTTGTTTGGCAAATATGATGTTGGTGTGTATGCTTTACATAATTTTTGTAAATTAGGGAGACAAATATTAATTTATTTGATTGATTTGATGTTTTCTTTTCCTTCTACAAAATTATATGCACAAATATTTGTTACATGTAGATAGATTTTTTGAAAGTGTACTGTTAAAAATCTCAAGTTAATGCATTTAATAACTTTTTTAAGATTATTAGATTTATTAAGATTTATAATGAATGTTTATCGTTTAAGAATATCAATTTGTAACTCATCAGCCAAAGAAAGAAAGTGTTGTTTAGGGTCGTCTGCTTGGGTGCCACGCCTCGCCAGGCTTAGGAAGAGAAAAAATAACTCAACACATTGAGTTAAAAGTCCTTGGGCTTTTTATTCTTATAGTTTTAAACACCACTAGACAAGATGGAGGAAGATAAGAAAATCAAGTTGTGAAATAAGTGTGTATCATCATAAATTGACTTGACTGAGACAAGACAGCGGCACTGGGCCAGTGAGGAGAGAGGGGACACAGAGGACGGTGGCAGCAGAAAATCCTGCTGACATTCCAGTGAATTAATGACGTAGAGCTTCCAGGCACAACAGAGGGACGACACAGAATCAAGAGACTGAAAACGGGCGCCACATGGCTCAGTTGGAGAGCAGGCGCACCATATGCGGAGGCTGCACTTGTTTTACCGGTTCAGATTTGTTATCTGTTTTTCATTTTTAGCCAAAGTAACGAGCCACTGTTGAAGGTCCAAAGTATTCAACTGTATTACATTGGGTGTGACTGTAAATGTTTGACTTGATTGGATTTTAATGAATTTAGAATTGGATTCTAACACGCTGTATATAAATTGAAGTTGTTTGAGAAGCATAGTGGCATAATATGGTATAATTTTGGGCAAAACAAGTAGATTTCTTTATTGGCTGTGATAATGAAAGGAAAAAATGTCGTTGTCGGCAGGATTCGAACCTGCGCGGGGAGACCCCAATGGATTTCTAGTCCATCGCCTTAACCACTCGGCCACGACAACTGTTATCATACGTCATCAAATATGCCGTAATAATCCAGATGGTACCACGTGTTTAATCTTCCTATTGACTGGATTTATTCATATGTAAAAACAGCGTTATTGATATTAGGCTGCGTCAGAAAGCAATCTTTAGTTAGCTTGTCTGTTGAGCTGCTATTTAGAAAGGATAAGAAACACATTGTCAAAATGTAATTTATCTATGTAAATTCGGTAGAAAATAAAAAGGGATAATGCAACTGTGTAAAGAAAAAAAATTAACTTTGATATGTGAAAGTGTGAGTGGGACAAACTTTAATAAGTTCTTTAAGTCCAGCTCAGTGTCGTTCGCTGCGCCGTATGTGACGATAATGGCGTCGGGGCTGAAAACATACTATAAGAGGTTATTGCAGTACATAATCAACGATATATCTGGCCCACCTGTGTTTGCATCTGTTCATACACGCGGTAAGCGGCTAGTTAAGTGCACTTAGCGTTAGCATGGATAAGTAATTTTATGAACTACGGCTATTGCGTCTGTTGTAGAATAGAGTCACGTGACCGCGAATTAACTCAGGTTTGGCAGCGTCAAGCTGGAGGTGACCGTCACTTCTCCGGAAGAGCTCCAGTAAACATGTTAAAACTTCATAGTTTCAGACTTCTCCCTATATTGATTTTAATTTGTAGGAGGCGTAATAAGTTGTTCAAATTCATTCAGTTAATGGTTCTTACCTTACTGTGCTATTTTCACGACTATTATCAGCTCCTAAACGCTAATGGGAAGGAGGCTCACTTCCGGTTTCAACGTTACTGCCTGAGTGTAACTTTACGCAGCTTTGAGGCCTGCTGTGTTTTCAACGGAGGGAGAGTCGAGAAGAAAAATGGCGTCTGCAGGCGACTCGGAGCGGGACACCGGCCATTCAGTTTAAGCTTTCCTCCTTCAAACCGAGACCCGGGCTCTGTGGGGACCCATTGAGAACCGTCGCCGGACCCGCTATTGTCGTCCTCCCCGTTTTTCTCCGGAGTGTGCGCCTCTTCCGAGCACCGAGATTGAAGCGGAACGTAGCTTCTCTCCTACAATGAGGGGGAGAAGAGGAAGGCCGCCCAAACAAGCAGCCGCGATGCGGGAAAGCTCACCGGGGCCAGTCCGGGGCTCTCGGGGTGGCAGGACCAGAGGGATGCGTGGACGGGGAAGAGGCAGAGGACGGGGCCGGGGACGAGGAGGAAGTGGCGGTGTTTGCAGCATCGGTTCCGTGGAGGTGGATACGGATATCTCCGGCCGAGAGAACTTTCATTCGTCGCGGGGCCGTAGGAAAGTTGGAGCCTCCATAGCAGCGGCTGCAGCGGCATCGCGGGGCAGAGGAAGGGGTAGGGGGTCCAGAGGTGGCCGCGGCAGTAGAGGCGGAGTGAGGCGACCTCAAACCAAGGTGGTCTACGACGACAACAGCGACGAGGAGGACGATAATTTAAGCTACCGTTCGGACGAAGACGAATTGAACGACAATCCGTCGTCGGATCTAGAAGATGAGGAGGCCTTGGGAAACGAGTCTGACTATCTGGAGGACCTACCAGATGATGAGGATGCCAGCTACTGTACCGAGAGTAGTTTCAGGAGCCACAGCACGCTCGGAAGCACCCCAGGTACGTCGGTCTGCAAGTGCACGCAGTTAAGCAGGGCACGTTTGCAGCACTTCAAGTGCAAATTTTATTTTTAGCTCAAAACAGAAACGAAGCCGCATTGTTCAAAATGGAGCTGGCACTCAGAAACGGGCCTTTGTTTACCGTGTGCTCCACGGTCCGCTATCCTACAGGTCTGACCCCGCGCTCCGACGGGCTTCGGCGTTTTTAACTTTTGTCAGACCAGCACACGTTTTGTTTTTGTTTTGGAAGTGAACGTGCTCCTGCTGATTTTACTTCGCGTTCGCTCGCGCCTCGTCTGTAATTTGTTTACATAAGCGCGGAGGGACAGGATGTATGAACTCCCTCGTACACTTTATATGAATTCCATAGAGTTATGTACAGTAAATATTATTCATTTATTCATTGAAATTTCTATTTTTTGCACCGTAGTAATTCTCTGGGCGTTGTTTCTAGGTGTAGCTTACAGCTTTAAATGCATTTAAGGTTCTTAATCAAACTTAATTACTCTTCGCAAAACAGGTGTTACAGGTAGAGCAATTTTTCGCCATCATTTTATTTTCACAATACGTCAAACTGCACGCTGTTACGAACTCTGTTTTAGATTCCATTATTCATTTTTACCGACTACTTGATTCTATACATGATATTTAAAGCAGGACATCTTTTTCCCCCCCCCACATGTGGCAACCTCTAATTTATAAAGCGGCGCACCGTAACCATAGTGACGGTGTGAAAGCTTTCCTTTTTCACGTGGACAGTTATGGACACTTACGTTGATGAAGGCGCAGCTCAATTCAGATTATTTTTACGTAATATGGTATTTACTAATGCGACTACGGCAAGTAATTACACACGAGTTTTCTGTGACCTAAATCTTTTTTTATTATTATTTTTCAGCGACACACGTGATTTCTGTTTTCTTTATGTCACACTTCACCACAGGCTTAGATGAAATGGTTCGGGGATTACACACATTTCTCTCCCGTTCCAGCGTGACCAGGATGTTTGTATATATATTTGTGTATATATATATATATATATATATATATATATATATATATATATATAAATATGTTTGTTTATGTATGTAAATACAGTTGTCAAAGGCCTGTCAGAATAACAAATTTTGCTGGACGATAAATTGTCCCAGACGTTATTGCGATAAACGATAATATTGTTGTTTGGGACCATTTTCAAATAATGTAAACGGTAATAGCATAAAAATGCAAGAACATATTGTTAAAGGTTTAAAATATTAAACATTGTTAAACATTTAAAATATGTTAAATGGAAAACATTTAAAATATCCAAAATAAGTAAACAAAAGAACAGAAACAACAAATAAAATGAAATTTGAAGTCTCTATAAACAAAATTGTCCTTCAAAAGAAAGGGCTATATGAGACCAAAGCACCAGACTGAAAACCTTTATCATCCGGTTTTTAGTAGAAAGAGAAACGATAAATCATGCAAATGGAAATTATTGAGCTCGCTTTAATTTAGCAAGTGATTAATTGATTTATTGTTTATCGTGACAGGTCTTGTCATACTCAAGTATCATGGCTTTATGAGAATATTATTTAAACCACAATGGTTATTGAAAAGGAATTACCTTTCGTCAGCAGTGAGGCCACAAAGGTTGGCTGTGCCCACTTTTTTTTTTTTTTGCTACATTCAAATATCTAATGAAGGGCATATTGACAGGCGGGCTTAAAGTATTCATACACCTGGTAGATTCAGATTTGAAGTAATGTTTTATTTTGACTGGCATATTTCCTTTGACTGAAATTTTTGTTATGAAGAATCAAAAGTATAAGTGGAGACAGGCAACAGTCTTATTAGTAATTTGCTTTTCCAACCATTATTAAGAAGAATACTATGTTTTCTCTTTACGCCATATTTTGAACATAAATAAAAACATGGAACCATTGTACCTTTGTACATTATTATTATACTTTTTTTTTGGAAAATAACTTTTTAATTAAATTCTTCCAAAATTAAGAATAATTCAGAACCTAACTGCTATTATCTATTGGCCGTGACTGTGTCTAGAATTAGAAACAAAGGCAGGCTGATAAACCATGTTGCTGCTGCAAGTTTTATTGATAATTCAGCTATGTTGTCTAACAGCAACAAAAAAATAACAATCGACTTGCCTTTTTTTTTTTTACCCCTACAGGGGGTCTTTTTTTTGTGGGCTCTAGTGTCCCTTATATGACAGTAGGCTGACAGGAAACGGGGAAGGAGAGGGGGGAAGACATGTGGCAAATGTCGTCGGGTCCGGGAGTCGAACCCGCGATGGCCGTGTCAAGGACTCAAGGCCTCCAAATACGGGTCGCGCTAACCACCACGGCACGCCCAATCGACTTGCCTTTTTATTTTCTAAAAAAATTACAGCTCCACATTTATGCGAGTGAAGGATTAACTTGGTGATCACTCTAAATCAGGTGTTTGCTTTATCATGCATATTTATAAAACTCCAGGTGACTAATCAAACCTTTTTGGGGTTTTTTTTGAGACACATTTTACTTCTGGAAATTGCAGAGAAGATGTGACATAGAAAATGATTGTTTTGCTCCAGCTTGTTTGGCATAAATGTTCCTGTTTTCTGTGAAGTCTCACCTGCAGCATATCACCTTTTCTGTTCTCATCCATAAAACCCTAAAACACTCAGTGCCAGGTGGGGGGGTATTTTTAGCCCAGCTCATACTTAGCTGATAAATAAATTTAGGTGTTAAACTCATCTCAACTGTTTGGTAACACAGTTGATCAGGGCTCTGACTTGGAAAGTACCGAAATATATTAGTTCTTTTTAAAATTATTTTTAATAACAATGATGTTGTTTATTTTTTTTAGGCCTGTCGTGATAACAAATTTTGCTGGATGACAAATTGTCCCAGAGATGATTGCGATAAATGATAATATTGTTGTTTTGAGACCATTTTCAAGCAATACAATAATAATGTCATAATAATGCAAGTACGCCCTCGCAAATATCAACATGCTTTAATTTTGTAAAGAACACTTAGCACTGAATCTGGAAGATTTATTAAATATTCAAAATAAATAAACAAAAAAACATAAATTAAATGGATTATGAAGTCTATTTATTTATTCACCAATTAGTGCACAGAGAACAAACATTACAGTCCAACCAAAAGAAGAATTGATCTCTGTTAACAAAATTGCCTTTCAAAAAATATTAATCATCCAAATGAAAATTTTTGAGTTCATTTTAATTTGTCATGCGGCTAATTTAGTTATTCCTTATTGTGAAAGGCTTTCTTCTTTCAGCATCTACTTGTTTATTAAAATGTAACTAAGGCAGCTGCAATCACTCATGGATTTTGCTGTATGTCTGAAGAGGCTGTTAGCATTCAGGTATTGGATGAGAATTGCAAAGGTATAAGAAGGTTACCTTTGGTATTGCATCCTACCCTTCTCTCTCCTGACGAGACTCTTTTTACTCTTTGCAGGTCGTAAAAGGAGTCGTGCTCTGCGGCCTCGCTCTCCGCCTCTCGAGGCGAAGGACATTCCCCCTTTGGAGCTTCCCAAGTCCTCCGAGGACCTCCTGGTTTCTACCTCGCAGCTCCTCAACGTGTCCGCCGTCTACGAGGTGCTACGCAACTTCGGCACGGTGCTGCGTCTCTCCCCGTTCCGCTTCGAGGACTTCTGCACGGCGTTGTCCAGCCAGGAGCAGTGCACGCTGCTGGCTGAGACCCACATCTCTTTGCTCAAAGCGATCCTCAGAGAAGAGGACACGTCCAACACCACGTTCGGTCCCGCTGACGTCAAGGACTCGGTTAACTCCACGCTGTATTTCGTGGACGGCATGACCTGGCCGGAGGTGGTGCGGGCGTACTGCGAGAGTGACTCGGAATACCGCCACATCCTGCCCCTCCTGGAGAACGAGGATTACCCGTACGAGACCCTGGAGAGCAAAGTGAAAGTCCTCCAGTTTTTGGTGGACCATTTCTTGGCGACCAACATCGCCCGCGAGGAGCTGATGTCGGAAGGCGTGGTTGCGTACGACGACCACTGCAGGGTGTGCCATCGGCTCGGCGATCTGCTGTGCTGCGAGACGTGCTCGGCTGTTTATCACTTGGAGTGCGTGAAGCCTCCCTTGCAGGAAGTGCCGGAGGACGAGTGGCAGTGCGAGGTCTGCGTGGCGCACAAGGTGCCTGGCGTGGTGGACTGCGTGCCTGAATTACAAAAGACCAAGCCCTTTCTTCGTCAGCTACCGGTTGGCTTTGACCGGCACCATCGTAAATACTGGTTCTTGAATCGCCGGATTGTTGTGTAAGTTCACAGTGTTCATAAGCAGCGACCTGTTTTCTAAATTCAAGTAGGATCCAGAAGAGTCAATGATTTCAGTGTTGCACACTGTAGAATGTATCAAAGCACATGAAAGTTATTAGTACTACTTGCAGAAATAAATTTGGTAACAAAAACATTGAAAACACACAACTGTACAGCTAATCTCAAAATTATTCGTACTCCTAGCAGATTTTTGATGTTGAGGTGACCTTGAGTGCCAAGAAAGGCACGGACAAATAACATGTAATTTTAAATTTTGATTTAAGATTACTTTCATTTTACCAGAAACGTTATTTTTGACAGGAAATTTAATGGATTTCTGTCAAAACGACAGCAAAAGGACGACCAATATTGAGAAAAAAAAAAGATCATTCACATTTAATTTTTAAAATACCACCTCAAAAATTATTGGATATGATCTGGTTTAACTCAACCCTTTGACTGAGCCATTCCAATGAACCACTCACGCCAGAACATGTTGGAAAAATTAAATACTTTCAACCTAAATCTGCCAGCGGTATGACTAATGTTCAGGTTATGTTTTTGTTTTGCTGCATCCAGCTGCCTAAAATTCATGAAAATTGAGATTGGAGCAGATGTGTGCAAGGCAAGAGTCTCCAAAACTTTCAGTGGCTCCCATAATTTTCTGGCTAATAGGACATCCGGTTTTCCTTAAGGTCGGATTTTTCCATTCCGAGATTTTCAGGGATGGTTGACCAATTAGAAATAATCTACTGCAGGTTCTTAGCTTTAAACAAACAGAAAACAGTTACCTTCTGTACATCGAAACATAGTAACCCTTTTCTGCTTTTTGTTAAAGTTGGAAAAAGCAGGACACCAAAATAAACTTCTTTTTTTTAATATTAAGTATTTATGTACTATTCCTCCATTGATCATAACAACTAGAGATGCACTAATCAGGCCTCTTCTGACCGACACCAATACCAAAGGGCTCCAACAAGGAAATTAGACGACATTTTGCTGCCAGTTCATTGGTGGACTCTGTAGTTTCGAATCCAACAAAACATGAACGACAAATATAACCCACTTTAGACATTGAAGTAAAGATTCCTAACTAAAACAAATGTTTCTGTTGGTTGATGCTTCAATCGACAAATGGAAGTGAGAGTTCTTCGTGTTAGAATATATGCACTAAATAACAAAATTTCAGCTTTTTCAGTATTTGGCCAATAAGGGCTAATAAATGGAAAATCATCTCATTCTGACCTCTTCTCACAACAGTGTTAGTCTGACCCCATCTTCTGAGGCATTAACAAAAGGATGTACAATTTGTAAAATTTGGGAACAATATACGTTGTTTCATTTAGAAACAGGTAAACAAGCTTCCTTACAAAGATAAACTATTAATGATGTTCAGTGAGCCACCAGTGCCGGATAATTCAAAGAAAAAAAAACAGCCTCAGGTGTTAAATACAGCAGTGGCATTTTGACATCTTTTCTAGAAGCAGTCAACAGTCTGGAGCCAAAGCAACACCTACAGATAGATGTCTGTTCAGTTGACGGAGATAGCTTCTGTTTATATGACATGAAAACATGACAAAGTCCCTTAATTGCATTACAATACCCCAAAATATACAGTACACAAAACAGTCTGTTACATTACTTGTAAAATATTTCTTACAAGCAAAGTAGAAAATGTTTCCAGTGCTGGAAAGGAGAAACTCAGTACTTAGTTGGCAGCTGTAGTGTTGTATTTGGCTGATTAAATGAAGCTAATGTATTCCTTAATAATTGCTGTAAGAGTGCAGCTCCGATGCAACTTTTTCACTTCCGATACGATACTGTTATTGCAGCTTTTAGAATTGGCCGATGCCAATGTTGACCCGATACGATATCCGAACAAATCATACATGCTACTATGACTTATTTTGTAATGTGGAATGCTACAAAAAAGGCTCGATCAAGTGATTTTACTCAGAGAACAATAGTCAGCAACAACAACAGGTATGAGAACAACTGACCCATTTATTACTAAACAGTAGGTCTCCGTGCAGAGAGGACTAAACGCTGCAGTTGAATGTTTCTGTCAGCTTATGTTGGAGATTTTAGATGCAGGTTGATGACTGAATGTTGCATGAATTGCATTGGGGATCCTCTGGACTTGATAAAGCTCTAGACAAGTACAGACCATTTACCGTTTCACCATTCTATAAACCCATAAACAAATATAAATGAAAGAATACTATTGTTTTAATCGAACTGTCGTCTCCAGTGAGGAGGACGGTGAGCAAGAAGACAAAGCCATCTGGTACTACAGCACAAAGGTAGAGATTCGGGTTTTTCCCCTCGTAAAGAAGTTCATATTTGTTTTTAAATTTGTTTTTGCCATCATGCTTAAGTCTCCCACACTCTGCGTTTGTCAGGTCCAGCTGGCCGAGGTGATAGACCGGCTGGATAAAGAGTACTGGGAGGCCGATCTGTACGCAGCCCTCGAGGAGATAAGGGACGAGGTGCACACTCACATGGACATCACCGAAGACCTCACCAACAAGGCTCGCGGCAACAACAAGTGCTTCCTCACCGCTGCCAACGGTACAGAACGGAAAATTCCTTAAGCTGGTGGACTTTATGATGATTCTTGTCTTTTTTTTTTTTTTTTTTTATTAATTTATGGTATGTTCTCTCATTGCTATCAAATGAGTGCAAATGATCAATTGTATTCATCTTTTCAAATTATTTTCAGGTTTAAATCAGATCTCAGTCTTTCTGTCCCTTATGATGCACAGAAAACCTTTTTTTCTTTCACTTTTTCTTTTGCCTTTTTTTCCCTTTTTCCTTAACCTATATTTCCAAGAGGTGTAACTTCCTGTGTCCACCTCACCACAGACATGGCTTTATTTTGACTAAAGAAAACAATAATTGAACACTTTATTGCCTCTGGCTTGTCAGCAATATTTCTGCACTAAATTAAAAAAAAACAACAACACACACACAAAACAATTCCCTTTGTCCCAAGCAACGCTTTATTACTGCAAACTGATATTATAACAATAACTGCAGATCACTTTTCCTGCTGGCGTTAGCATGGAAGCAGTTCCCTTAAGCAGCTGATTTAAAAAAGAAAAAAAATACTAGTCTTCACCTTTTTAGCAAATTTTCCTTTCTGGACTTTCAATTTGACCATGTCTTAACATTATTTCCCTTCTCTGTTTCCACTCAGAGGAAATCTTGGAGCGACTGCGAGCTAAGAAGGAGGAAGAGCTGGAGGAGGTGAAGAGACGGGCTGCCGAAGAGGCCCAGAGGGCGCGGCTGGAGAAGCAGAAGAAGGAGCAAGATTTGGAGAAGGGAGAAGAGGAGGCCAAGCCGAAGGATGAAGAACAGGAGGATGGCGAGGCCAAAGAGCGGTCAGCGGAAGACGAATCAACAAAAGAGGAGGCCGCACAGGAAAAAAACGATGGAGAGAAGAGCAGTGGTAGGTGTTTTAGAAAAAAAAAAAGAAAACGCTTGTAGGAACAAATTTGTTTTAGTAGCTGTCTGATAATGGAGTAGTAGTGGGTACTATAGCTTAATCTAATGTTGTGTTTTTCCTCTTAGAGGTAATTTGGCCGTATTATTCTCCCTCCATTGGCAGTTTTGTATTTCATTGCCCTCATGAAACATTCACATTTCACACTATTTCTGCTTCTACAGTAAGTGGAGCTCCGCCCTCTAGCCAAGAAGACGGCGGCGGCGGCGGCGGCAGCAGTGTCGGGGATGTACCATCGATCCCGTCGACTGCTTCTCCTTCACAAACCTCCACTGGGAGCGGCGGCCTGTCCTCCACTGTGGAGGTTCGGCTAGAACGATGCGTCTTCGAGTCGGGGTCTAACAAAACTGAAGGTACAGTTTAAGTTTAAGTAGGACTATTTGTCTTAGTGTATCCGGAAGGCTGCAAAGGAAATTAACTCTTGGCTATCTTCTTTTATTTTTTTAATCATCTTTGAGAGTATTTCTTTGCTGTTGTTGCTCCTAGCAACAACAGCTTGTTTTAGCTGTAATATTGCTAAAACAAATAAAATTAATTTTGAGCTTTTCTGGAAAATGTTTGACTTCCACAGTCAGTATCACAAGGAAGAGCTCAAATTCAAATTTCGTAAACTTTGTTACTCAATCCTCTTCTTCCCTCTTATTTTGTTTGATGCAATACTCAAAAGGTTTCAGCAGAGGGAGCCAAAGCCTAACTTAATTTTTACTGGCATGTGAAAGTTTCTTTTTTCACTGACAATATATTCCTTCCTCGTTTACTTTTATTGCATTTTTAATGTGTTGATTCTCTTCTTAAATAGATGGATAGACGCACTCTATTTATCCTGACATGAAGACATTGATGTGTCACAGCAGCAATGAGCAATAAAAAAAGAATCAAATCACAATGAAAAAGAATCTAAACTATAACTAAAAGCTATAAACCATGTATAAAAATGTTTTTTTGTTAAGAAAGAAGCTGTGATATTTCACCTAAAGAAATAAAATGAAAGAAATTACTTATATATGTAATTATTATTAAAATGTGCACTGCAACAATGCCAGTGCAGAATTAGATATTATTCTGGGTAAACTGAGAAAAATCAAATCGAATCTGCTACCTGTTTAAACATGCAAACCATTTATCTGTCAGTGCTAACAGCATTTTTTTTCCCCTTCCTACTGCGTGAAGGAAACCCAGCATCTGACTCCGTGCCTGTCAGTGGTGACGGCGTCCCCAGCCTGAGTCAGCCCTCCCAACCCTGTGAAGACAACAGCAACAGCAGCGTTGCCGGCGTCGCTGCCAGGGGCCCGGAGCCCCCAGACTTGGCTGATAGGTCATCCCAGTCATCGCTGGCGAGCCTCGATGACGCAGGTCCATCACTTATAAAGTCATACAAAGCATAATGCTTAATAAGAGGGCTGCAACTAACAGTTATTTTAGCAATCAATTATTCTGCCGATTCATCGGATACAAAATATTGGCACGTTCTGCTGATTGTTTTATTTAACCACTTAGACCTACTTACACAATATTACAAATACGCTAAAAGATGCAAATAAAAAATGCAGTTCTTTTTTAAGTAGTAATTTTTTAATAAAATTGAAGAGTGTAAAGCTAAACCTACGCCACTCGAGGAGTTTTGGGTAAAACATATTTACAGATGAAGGTGTTTTTATCTTAATTAAAACGTGTATATATTTTGTACCATTTTTGCTTAATTATTGCTATAAATAACTTTGTTTTTCACTCCATATACTCAGGTAATGATTAATTGATAACTAAATTAGTTGATAATTATTTCAATTATCGATTAATCCAATTAATCGTTTCATCCATACATAATAACTGACAAAAAATTGCGATGCAAGCTTGTTACAGTCTGAATTTATGTATTCACAATACAAAACGGCCTGTTTTACTACATTGACCTTCTTATTTCTTTGACTAAAACTGCTCACTGCATTTCTAGGGGACAGCAAAGACTCGACCAACAGCGAGACGGCGGGCGGCGGCAACAACAAGAGGTCTTCAGCGACGCGCATGGTGACGCGCCTGAGGAACCCAGACAGCAAACTGAGTCAGCTGAAGAGTCAACAGGTCGCAGCTGCTGTTCACGAGGCAAACAGGGGCTTTAAGGAGGGCAAGGAGGTCAGACTCAAACACGGGAGCAATATCACTCGACATATTTTATGTAGAATGTTGTCGAAGTAGGATATCACGGGGGGGAAAAAAAATCTTGTTTAGATTCATGAAAGTTGTGAGTTACAGTTGTTGTGTTAGCGTTTTTAAGGTTGCGGTTGTTTCTGCAGGTGTTAGTGGTGAACGCCCAGGGCGACATCACCCGGGTCAGCACGCGGAGCAGCAAGGAGGTGGTGATGAAGGGAACCATCAGCCAGTTCTTCAAGCTGGGTCAGGAGGGGAAGTACCGCGTCTATCATAACCAGTACAGCGCCAATGCCTTGGCCCTCAACAAGCACCAGCATAGAGAGGCAAATAGCGTTTTCGTCATTTATTTGTGTCCAATTGATTAGTGCATCTCTAATTTAACTTTTGAAAAACCAATCTGGACAGGACCATGACAAGAGGCGACATCTTTCCCATAAGTTTTGTATGACGCCAGCAGGAGAGTTCAAGTGGAACGGGTCCATTCATGGTTCTAAGGTTCTGACTATCTCCACGTTAAGACTCACCATCATCCAGCTTGAGAACAACGTTCCGTCTCCTTTCATGCATCCAAACTGGGCTTCACACAGGTAAAACCTGGAAAAAGATAACTTTTCTTTCTTTCCTTTTTTAACAAAACAAGAGGCTTTGTGACTATCAATCTGGTCCTTTACTTTACAAGTAAGGTACAAATAGAGGCAAAATCAAAACCTGGGTGTTTATAGCCAAATTAAAATTTAATTATAACGTCTCTTAGAATTTAGGATCATGTAATTGATCTTCTTTGTTACTTTTCGTAGGACCAACTGGATCAAAGCAGTCCAGATGTGCAGTAAGGCCAGAGAGTTTGCACTGGCCATGGCCATTCTGGAGTGTGCCATCAAACCCGTGGCAATGCTGCCTGTCTGGAAAGACTCACTGGGTCACACCAGGTAAAGAAATACTGCGCATAGAATCTGCCTGGAATGGAGCTAAAAGTACCACAGTTTCAGTGAATTTTTCAGCAGTGCGGGGTTTTTTGTTGTTGTTTTTTTAGTCTGAATACTCCAGTTGACGATTAATCGATTACTAAGTCATTTGACGATTGTTTCAA